>NC_141873.1:274073542-275433542 GCF_056163025.1 Triticum urartu | reverse complement strand
GAGTGATATTGGTTGCATGTTCATATGGTGCCTAGCTTTCATTTCTTCTAATTTTGTTGAAATGCCTTCCACTTATTGTTTTTTCATACATATTCCATCCTCCTATCGTACGTGTGAATATGAAACGCTGTCTTTTTTTGTATATATTCCATCCTCCTATCCTGCGCTTGCCTTACATCAAAGTAGTGTTCGTCTATATCATGCATCAACCAGTTATGCAGAGCTAATTTTATTCATCTTCTTATGGTTTTGACTTCATAAGGCAATATCAGAAAATAGGAAGGAAAAGAGTAAGTTAGGGGATGTTGGTGGTCCTCCGCACCGACGCAAACAGAGACTCTCTAGATTTGCCACTGCTACTGCTAATGAAGTTGAAGTCCCAAGTCTACATGATGAGTTCATCTCCCGTACTCCACCATCGCAGGTGCTTGCTCTAAGTTGACAGTGTGATAATTGGTTTCATGTTGCATATGTTTTCTAGCCTGTATTTCTTCTATTTTGATTAAATTGCACCTGCTGAGTTTATACGTTACACATGTGCATATGACATGGCTTTTTGTGTCTAGAATACACTGCATCTATCTATCATACCATGTTCTTACATCAAAGTACTGTTGTTGTGTATCCCGCATCAGTCACTCATGATTGGACGCTTTTAACATGGCAGTTTGATAGTGGTTGCATCTTGCATTGATTTCTACGTTGTACTACTTCTAATGTTTCGAATTGCCACTTATGACAAGACACTTTTAACTTGGCAGAGTAATATTGGTTGCATCTTTCATATGGTGTCTAGCTTGCATTACTTCTATTTTCTTGGAAATCCTTCTGCTTAGTTTGCACATCGTAGCTGTGAATATGTCATGCTGTCCTGTATTTCTTACATATTCCATCCTCATACGGTTGTCTTACATCAAAGTATTGCTTGTCTGTATCATGCATCAATGAGTTCTGAAGAGTGATTTTATTCTTTTGTGTTGTGGGTACAACTTGACATGTCAAAGTCAAAAAAGAGCAAGGAAAATAATATAGTAGGGAGTGTTGTTACTCGTTGGGTGAAACGGAAAAGGTTCTGCCGTCGAGATTCTGCTGGTACTTATAGTGCAGTAGAAGGTCCAAGTCCACCGGTTAAATCTACAAACACAGTATCACCTGCTCCACCAGCTGCAGCATCCGCTTCAACTGTACCAGCATCTCAACCAGTTACTCGCTCGTTTGCTTCGGAACTGGCCAGTTCCCAAGCTTCCTTCACACCTAACACTACTTCCGAAGCACTGCTGACACAACAGGACTTGGCAAGATTAGATGAACCTCATGAGCATCAACACCAAGACGGTACCTGACCGAGTCAAGTTGCAGTTGCATGCTCCTTTATATGTACTCTCACAGTTTGATGTACACTAACACTTTCCATATTCGTTGTTGAACTAGCACCACGGCGCAAGTGGAAACAGACATCAGGGATAATGCTTGACAGATTAACAAAATCTAAAGGAGGAAGAATGGAGATCCATTTTGAGGCAGGTTTAAAAAGGCCACGTGATGCTATAGAGTCAGCCAAGTTAGTATCAGAGGCAGCCGTTGCCATTAGGTGTCATGCACGCATCCTCCCAATGTGGATCCAGTACAGGAATGAGAAAGACAATACCCAGTTTAACACCTTCCTTGACCATTTATCTGTAAGTAATGTTATTCATCGCAATTAGTAATATTTTCTTGCTCTGTCCCATACTTTCTAGCTTCCTCCTAATAAGACTCACATTCTTTTTTCAACAGATGAGGTTCAAGTTGGATCCTAAAGATGGTGCAACTAAACAAGCATGCACTCATGTTTTTCAGTCTGCTCTGTGACAGTATCGGTACCACCTTAGAAAATCTCACTTTGAAGGCAAGGCTAACAATGAAATCGCCCAAACATCTCCAGTGGAATATATTACAGATGAAGACTGGACAACCCTTGTTAAACACTGGTCTGATCCAAAGTATCAGGTAGGCTATATGTATTTGATCAGACCACATATTGAACTTGTATTTATGTATGTGCCTTACAAGTGTATCTTCTTCTAGGCTAACTGTTTAAAGAACAAAACCAACCATTCTAAAGTGAAATTCCAACAGACAACAGGATCTCGTAGCTATATTGCATACTGCGAGGCTCTTGTAAATAGCTGCTACTTCCTTCTTTTTTTGTGCCATATTATCGTATCTATATTGACTTGTTCCAAATACAGAGGAAAACCCGTGCGGACAAAAAAGAACCTGAACCGAATGCAGTGCAAATCTTCAAGGATTGCCACACCAGCAAGATCAAGGGCATGAGCACACCAGTTCAAGCCGCTGCTGTAAGTCCTTACTCCTCCTGCCTTGAACTGATTGGTACTATGATGTGTTCATTTAACTACTTGGTTTGCAGCCAATGTCAGTTACTCTGTTCACTTTTATTCATAGTTGTCTTAACGTATAATTTAACCTTACATGGTTTAAAAGAGATGAAGGATATTCTTTTGGTCTTGATATGTAATCTAGTTGTTATGTTCACGTGCGCACACAATGATAAAATAGCATGTTTGTTTTATATCTGTTTGCCCATGATATGAATGATGTCATACTATGTTCATCCTACTTTAAACCATGTCTCTTTGTCCTTAGATGTCAACGAATGTGAGGAAATAGACAATACAGTAGGCATGCTACATGGACATATGTTCCGAAAGTGATTTTATTATGTAGTTGGCACTACAATACATGCTAATGTATTACAATAGTTCACCAAAATAAGTTATGTATAAACGTTTAACCTACTTTGTTTGTTTTTGTATCATTAGTAACTTATCTGGTACACTAATCTACAAGTTCAAACTTTCAGGAAGCTATGGAACAAATGATTGAACAGCCACAACCACCTGAAGGTGACGAGGCTACTGCAGGCACAATGTCACTTCTTGCTGCAGTGCGTCAATATCTCTCCACTAACAGTGCAAAAAGCACCTTCCTGCGTAATTCTGGGTTGGTTGTCAAGGTAACCTCGTCCAAATCGCCTGCTGAACAAAATCTTCCTGCTAGATAGAGTGATATATCTGTGCTCCAGACACAAGTCCAATCCCTAATGGACGTTGTTTCGGAAACAAGAATAGTGGTTGAGATATGTCGTCAAGATATGAATGATTTTGAAACCAGACTATCATACATTCGCTTCGTTGTTCAAGAGCAATGGCGGAAAAAAGGTGGAGATCGTGCTGCTCCATCAGATTCTACAGCCTGAAACATTAGCACTCGGGTCAAATGATCTGTGCTTCTATACATCTGATGGTGCTTTTATCTGGAAGGACTGTAAACTTTATGCCAACAGGCCTTTTGTTGTATGGTTGGAATTTATTTTGTTGTGATACAACATTTATGATGCTGCCTCAGGCTGCAGTAATTACGACGCTATTTTTGTATAGTGTAGGTTTATCTTAGTAATGTATTCGGCCGAAAGCTTCGTAGGAGCCCAACATGCTAATTGGGCTAAAAACGATTACGGGCCGAAATTGGCATGTAGCCCACTAAAAATATCTGGGCCTAAATCAGCATAAGCTTTCATATTTTTCTGGTAGGCATGTGCTCATAGTGGGCCTTTAACAGGCCTAAACATAATTTGGGCCCTCAGTAAAAATAGGCCATTTACAGGTGTAAATATCTCGAGCCCATAAAAAACATGGGCCTTTAATAGACCGAAAGTGAGATTAGGCCCTGATTGTGCCAAATAACCCACTGGACTTAGCAGGCCGAAATGGTGGCCCATTTACGATGCGGATCTTTGACAGGCCAAAATACGAACGGGCCGTAAATGCACCAACCTAATACACGGGCCTTTAATAGGCCGTAACTTCGGTCAGGCTAGATTAACGTCATTTTTATATGGGCCGTTAATGGGCCCAATATGACGTTGGGCCACATATGGCCCATGGTTTACGTCCGGCGTTAACAGGCCGAAAATGACAACAGGCCAAAAGTATCCTAAAGCTATAGTGGGCCTCTAACAGGCCGAATGTCAGACATGGCCGAATATGACCCAAATCCTTCACGGTCGTTTATGGGCCGAAAGTTTTGATGGCCTGTAAATGGGCTCAAATGAAGTCGGGCCTTTAACAGGCCAGAAATATACCAGGCCATAATTCGGCCCAATTACTTAGCGGACTGTTAACGGGCCAGAAGTGACCATGGGCCGCGTTGATGACAAGTTTAGGATAGGCCGTTAACGGGCCGTTTGATAGAGAATGTTGGGCCTTTAGCTGGGTCGGCCCATTATGGTCTGCAGAATCTTGTGGGCCTTTAGCTGGATCGGCCCATTGTGGTCCGCAAAATCTTGTGGGCCTTTACCTAGGCCGGCCCATTATGGTCTGCAAAATCATGTGGGCCTTTAGCTGGGCCTGCCCATTATGGTCCGCTAAATTTTGTGGGCCTTTAGCTGGGATGGCCCATTATGGTCTGCTAAATCTATTCGCCTTCGGTTGGGCCGGCCCATTTAAACTTTGTGGGCCACTTTTGGGCCGGTCCACGTGTCAACATATCATAGGCCCATCTCGACCGTTGGATGAGTGACACCTCTGCCAACGCGGAGCTGACGCGTGGATCCGTCAGCCAATGAGAATTTTACATGTGGAAAATCGGCATTGGTCGTGGCTGTTAACGGGTTATCGGATCCAAAATCTGACCCGATAGCTTAACAGCATTCCGTTACGGTAGATGCCACGTGTCGGTCACCCTTGACAAAAGCACTTCTGTGATGCGCAATTTATCGTCAAGGAAGTGGACACTTCCGTGATGATAATTTTGGCAATGTCATGGAACACTTCTACGACAGCACAGGTATGACTATCTTGATTCTGTCATAAATTTGTCATGGATGTACATGCATGATAGAAAATACGACCTACTGTGACAAACACGTATCATCACGGAAGTGTATTTTTTTTGTAGTGGCACCGTTAATTGCCGGCAAAACGTTGAGATGCCTGGTTTTTAAATTCTAGTAAATCCAAAACCCGTCTGAAATTCATGAAACTTGGCATCCTTTCATGGAGCGGCATCAACATGCCATGGTAAAAAATTTGTCACATTTGGGGCAGGTTTGGGTATATGCTTCTCACAAACCGGAGCTTCTCACAACAAGCATGATGGTTTTCGGTAGGAAACGTCCCACCTTTGGGGACGAAACGATATCCATTGCCTCTTATTGCTTTCAAATTTTTTTCTCGTGTCAACATAGAACAACATGAGTGTTGTGTGAATTTCTGTGTTTTTTCGGGGTTCGTTTGGACAGTTTTATGCATTAACTGAGTTTTCAATGCATTTATGTGCATAATTAAAATTTGAACTACATACGCATGCTCCAGTGCATATAAATTGGTTGAAAAATCAAATACGTGTCCTTGGGTGCATGCTTAGGTCCCATGCAAGAAATGGGAATGAATTTCAAACACCAGGGCTCCGTTGATTGCGGGAAAAACGTTGAGATGCCTGGTTTTTAAATTCTAGTAAATCCAAAACCCGTCTGAAATTCATGAAACTTGGCATGCTATCATGGAGCGGCATCAACATGTCATGGTAAATATTTTGTCACATTTGGGGCAGGTTTGGGTATATGCTTCTCACAAACCAGAGCTTCTCACAACAAGCATGATGGTTTTCGGTAGGTAACATCCCACCTTTGGGGACGAAACGATATCCATTGCCTCTTATTGCTTTCTAATTTTTTTCTCGTGTCAACATAGAAAAACAGGAGTGTTGTGTGAATTTTTGTGATTTTTCGAGGTTCGTTTGAACATTTTTATGCATTAACTGAGTTTCCAATGCATTTATGTGCATAATTCAAATTTGAACTACATGCGCATGATCCCGTGCATATAAATTGGTTGAAAAATCAAATATGTGCCCTTGGGTGCATGCTTAGGTCCCATGCAAGAAATGGGAATGAATTTCAAACACCAGGGCACCGTTGATTGCCAGCAAAACATTGAGACGCCTAGTTTTTAAATTCTGGTAAATCCAAAAGCCGTCTAAAATTCATGAAACTTGGCATGCTATCATGGAGCGGCATCAACATGCCGTGGTAAAATTTTTGTCACATTTAGGGTAGGTTTGGGTATATGTTTCTCACAAACCGGAGCTTCTCACGACAAGCATGATGGTTTTCGGTAGGGAACGTCCCACCTTTGGGGACGAAACGATATCCATTGCCTCTTATTGCTTTCAAATGTTTTCTCGTGTCAACATAGAAAAACAGGAGTGTTGTGTGAATTTTGGTGATTTTTCGGGGTTCGTTTGGACATTTTTATGCATTAACTGAGTTTCCAATGCATTTATGTGCATAATTCAAATTTGAACTACATGTGCATGTTCCAGTGCATATAAATTGGTTAAAAAATCAAATCTGTGTCCCTGGATACATGCTTAGGTCCCATGCAAGAAATGGGAATGAATTTCAAACACCAGGGCACCGTTAATTGCCGGCAAAACATTGAGATGCCTGGTTTTTAAATTCTAGTGAACCAAATTCTAGTGAACCCAAAACCCGTCTGAAATTTATAAAACTTGGCATGCTATCATGGAGCGGCATCAACATGCCGTGGTAAAATTTTGGTCACATTTGGGGCAGGTTTGGGTATATGCTTCTCACAAACCGGAGCTTCTCACAACAAGCATGATGGTTTTCGGTAGGGAACGTTCCACCTTTTGGGACGAAACAATATCCATTGCCTCTTATTGCTTTCAAATTTTTTCTCGTGTCAACATAGAACAACAGGAGTGTTGTGAGAATTTTTGTGATTTTTCGGGGTTCTTTTGGACATTTTTATGCATTAACTGAGTTTTCAATGCATTTATGTGCATAATTCAAATTTGAACTACATGCACATGCTCTAGTGCATAGAAATTGGCTGCAAAATCAAATCTGTGTCCTTGAGCGCATGCTTAGGTCCCATGCAAGAAATGGGAATGAATTTCAAGCACCAGGGCACCGTTGATTGCCGGCAAAACATTGAGATGCCTAGTTTTTAAATTCTAGTAAATCCAAAACCCTTCTGAAATTCATGAAACTTGGCATGCTATCATGGAGCGGCATCAACATGCCGTGGTAAAAAATTTGTCACATTTTGCGTTGCTTTGGATATATGGCTCTGACAAACCGGAGCTTCTCACAACAAGCATGATGGTTTTCTGTAGGGAACGTCCCACCTTTGGGGAAGAAATGATATCAATTGCCTCTTATTGCTTCCAATTTTTTTCTCGTGTCAACATAGAACAACAGGAGTGTTGTGTGAGTTTTTGTGATTTTTTGGGGTTCGTTTGGACATTTTTATGCACTAACTGAGTTTTCAATGCATTTATGTGCACACTTCAAATTTGACCTACATGCACATGCTCTCGTGCAGATAAATTGGTTGAAAAATCAAATTTGTGTCCTTGGGTGCATGCTTAGGTCCCATGCAAAAAATGGGAATGAATTTCAAACACCAGGGCACCGTTGATTGCCGACAGAACATTAAGATGCCTGGTTTTTATATTCTAGTAAATCCAAAACCCGTCTGAAATTTATGAAACTTGGCATTCTTCATTGAGCGGCATCAACATGCCGTGGTAAAAATTTTGTCACATTTGGGACAGGTTTGGGTATATGCTTCTCACAAACCGGAGCTTCTCATAACAAGCATCATGGTTTTCGGTAGGGAACGCCCCACCTTTGGGGACGAAACGATATCCGTTGCCTCTTATTGCATTCAATTTTTTTTCTTGTGTCAACATAGAACAACATGAGTGTTGTGTGAATTTTTGTGATTTTTCGGGGTTCGTTTGGACATTCTTATGCATTAACTGAGTTTTCAATGCATTTATGTGCATAATTCAAATTTGAACTACATGCACATGCTCTAGTGCATATAAATTGGTTGCAAAATCAAATCTGTGTCCTTGGGTGCATGCTTAGGTCCCATGCAAGAAATGGGAATGAATTTCAAACACCAGGGCACCGTTGATTGCCGGCAAAACGTTGAGATGCCTGGTTTTTAAATTCTAGTAAATCGAAAACCCGTATGAAATTCATGAAACTTGGCATCCTATCATGGAGCGGCATCAACATGTCGTGGTAAAATTTTTGTCACATTTGGGGCAGGTTTGGGTATATGCTTCTCACAAACCGGAGCTTCTCACAACAAGCATGATGGTTTTCAGTATGAAACGTCCCACCTTTGGGGACGAAACGATATCCATTGCCTCTTATTGATTACAATTTTTTTCTCGTGTCAACATAGAACAACATGAGTGTTGTGTGAATTTCTGTGATTTTTCGGGGTTCGTTTGGACAGTTTTATGCATTAACTGAGTTTTCAATGCATTTATGTGCATAATTCAAATGTGAACTACATGTGCATGCTCCAGTGCATATAAATTGGTTGAAATATCAAATATGTGTCCTTGGGTGCATGCTTAGGTCCCACGCAAGAAACGGGAATGAATTTCAAACACCAGGGCTCCGTTGATTGCCGGCAAAACATTGAGATGCCTGGTTTTTTTAATTCTAGTAAATCCAAAACCCGTCTGAAATTCATGAAACTTGGCGTGCTATCATGGAGCGGCATCAACATGTCATGGTAAATTTTTTGTCATGTTTGGGGCAGGTTTAGGTATATGCTTCTCACAAACCGGAGCTTCTCACAAAAAGCATGATGTTTTTCGGTAGGGAACGTCCCACATTTGGGGACGAAACGATATCCGTTGCCTCTTATTGCTTTCAAATTTTTTGTCGTGTCCACATAGAAAAACAGGAGTGTTGTGTGAATTTTTGTGATTTTTCGGGGTTCGTTTGGACATTTTTATGCATTAACTGAGTTTTCAATGCATTTATGTGCATAATTCAAATTTGAACTACATGTGCATGCTCAGTGCATATAAATTGGTTCAAAAATCAAATCCGTGTCCTTGGGTGCATGCTTAGGTCCCATGCAAGAAATGGGAATGAATTTCAAACACCAGGGCACCGTTGATTGCCGGCAACACATTGAGATGCCTGGTTTTTAAATTCTAGTAAATCCAAAACCTGTCTGAAATTCATTAAACATGGCATGCCATCATGGAGCGGCATCAACATGCCGTGGTAAAAATTTTGTCACAATTAGGGTAGTTTTGGGTATATGTTTCTCACAAACCAGAGCTTCTCACAACAAGCATGATGGTTTTCGGTAGGGAACGTCCCAACTTTGGGGACCAAACAATATCCATTCCCTCTTATTGCTTTGAAATGTTTTCTCGTGTCAACATAGAAAAACAGGAGTGTTGTGTGATTTTTTGTGATTTTTTGGGGTTCGTTTGGACATTTTTATGCATTAACTGAGTTTCCAATTCATTGATGTGCATAATTCAAATTTGAACTACATGCACATGCTCTAGTGCATATAAATTGGTTGCAAAATCAAATCTGTGTCCTTGGGTGCATGCTTAGGTCCCATGCAAGAAATGGGAATGAATTTCAAACACCAGGGCTCCGTTGATTGCGGGCAAAACATTGAGATGCCTGGTTTTTAAATTCTAGTAAATCCAAAACCCATCTGAAATTCAAGAAACTTGGCATCCTATCATGGAGCGGCATCAACATGTCGTGGTAAAAATTTTGTCACATTTGGGGCAGGTTTGGGTATATGCTTCTCACAAACCGGAGCTTCTCACAACAAGCATGATGGTTTTCAGTATGAAACGTCCCACCTTTGGGGACGAAACGATACCATTGCCTCTTATTGATTTCAATTTTTTTTCTCCTGTCAACATAGAACAACATGAGTGTTGTGTGAATTTCTGTGATTTTTCGGGGTTCATTTGGACAGTTTTATGCATTAACTGAGTTTTCAATGCATTTATGTGCATTATTCAAATTTGAACTACATATGCATGCTCCAGTGCATATAAATTGGTTGAAAAATCAAATATGTGTCCTTGGGTGCATGCTTAGGTCCCACGCAAGAAACGGGAATGAATTTCAAACACCAGGGCTCCGTTGATTGCCGGCAAAACATTGAGATGCCTGGTTTTTAAATTCTAGTAAATCCAAAACCCATCTGAAATTCATGAAACTTGGCATGCTATCATGGAGCGGCATCAACATGTCATGGTAAAATTTTTGTCATGTTTGGGGCAGGTTTGGGTATATGCTTCTCACAAACCAGAGCTTCTCACAAAAAGCATGATGTTTTTCGGTAGGGAACGTCCCACATTTGGGGACGAAACGATATCCGTTGCCTCTTATTGCTTTCAAATTTTTTTTCGTGTCCACATAGAAAAACAGGAGTGTTGTGTGAATTTTTGTGATTTTTCGGGGTTTGTTTGGACATTTTTTATGCATTAACTGAGTTTTCAATGCATTTATGTGCATAATTCAAATTTGAACTACATGTGCATGCTCAGTGCATATAAATTGGTTCAAAAATCAAATCTGTGTCCTTGGGTGCATGCTTAGGTCCCATGCAAGAAATGGGAATGAATTTCAAACACCAGGGCACCGTTGATTGCCGGCAACACATTGAGATGCCTGGTTTTTAAATTCTAGTAAATCCAAAACCTGTCTGAAATTCATTAAACTTGGCATGCCATCATGGAGCGGCATCAACATGCCGTGGTAAAACTTTTGTCACATTTAGGGTAGTTTTGGGTATATGTTTCTCAGAAACCGGAGCTTCTCACAACAAGCATGATGGTTTTCGGTAGGGAACGTCCCAACTTTGGGGACCAAACGATATCCATTGCCTCTTATTGCTTTGAAATGTTTTCTCGTGTCAACATAGAAAAAAAGGAGTGTTGTGTGAATTTTCGTGATTTTTCGGGGTTCGTTTGGACATTTTTATGCATTAACTGAGTTTCCAATGCATTTATGTGCATAATTCAAATTTGAACTACATGCACATGCTCTAGTGCATATAAATTGGTTGCAAAATCAAATCTGTGTCCTTGGGTGCATGCTTAGGTCCCATGCAAGAAATGGGAATGAATTTCAAACACCAGGGCTCCGTTGATTGCGGGAAAAACGTTGAGATGCCTGGTTTTTAAATTCTAGTAAATCCAAAACCCGTCTGAAATTCAAGAAACTTGGCATCCTATCATGGAGCGGCATCAACATGTCGTGGTAAAAATTTGGTCACATTTGGGGCAGGTTTGGGTATATGCTTCTCACAAACCGGAGCTTCTCACAACAAGCATGATGGTTTTCAGTATGAAACGTCCCACCTTTGAGGACGAAACGATACCATTGCCTCTTATTGATTTCAAATTTTTTTTCTCGTGTCAACATAGAACAACATGAGTGTTGTGTGAATTTCTGTGATTTTTCGGGGTTCGTTTGGACAGTTTTATGCATTAACTGAGTTTTCAATGTATTTATGTGCATTATTCAAATTTGAACTACATATGCATGCTCCAGTGCATATAAATTGGTTGAAAAATCAAATATGTGTCCTTGGGTGCATGCTTAGGTCCCACGCAAGAAACAGGAATGAATTTCAAACACCAGGGCTCCGTTGATTGCCGGCAAAACATTGAGATGCCTGGTTTTTAAATTCTAGTAAATCCAAAACCCGTCTGAAATTCATGAAACTTGGCATGCTATCATGGAGCGGCATAAACATGCCGTGGTAAAAATTTTGTCATGTTTGGGGCAGGTTTGGGTATATGCTTCTCACAAACCGGAGCTTCTCACAAAAAGCATGATGTTTTTCGGTAGGGAACGTCCCACATTTGGGGACGAAACGATATCCATTGCTTCTTATTGCTTTCAAATTTTTTGTCGTGTCCACATAGAAAAACAGGAGTGTTGTGTGAATTTTTGTGATTTTTCGGGGTTTGTTTGGACATTTTTATGCATTAACTGAGTTTCCAATGCATTTATGTGCATAATTCAAATTTGAATACATGCACATGCTCCAGTGCATATAAATTGGTTGAAAAATCAAATATGTGTCCTTGGGTGCATGCTTAGGTCCCACGCAAGAAACGAGAATGAATTTCAAACACTAGGGCTCCGTTGATTGCCGGCAAAACATTGAGATGCCTGGTTTTTAAATTCTAGTAAATCCAAAACCCGTCTGAAGTTCATGAAACTTGGCATGCTATCATGGAGCGGCATCAACATGTCATGGTAAAATTTTTGTCATGTTTGGGGCAGGTTTGGATATATGCTTCTCACAAACCGGAGCTTCTCACAAAAAGCATGATGTTTTTCGGTAGGAAACGTCCCACCTTTGGGGACGAAATGATATCTGTTGCCTCTTATTGCTTTCAAATTTTTTGTCGTGTCCACATAGAAAAACAGGAGTGTTGTGTGAATTTTTGTTGCTTTTCGGGGTTCGTTTGGACATTTTTTATGCATTAACTGAGTTTTCAATGCATTTATGTGCATAATTCAAATTTGAACTACATGTGCATGCTCAGTGCATATAAATTGGTTCAAAAATCAAATCCGTGTCCTTGGGTGCATGATTAGGTCCCATGCAAGAAATGGGAATGAATTTCAAACACCAGGGCACCGTTGATTGCCGGCAAAACATTGAGATGCCTGGTTTTTAAATTCTAGTAAATCCAAAACCCGTCTGAAATTCATTAAACTTGGCATGCCATCATGGAGCGGCATCAACATGCCGTGGTTAAAATTTTGTCACATTTAGGGTAGTTTTGGGTATATGTTTCTCACAAACCGGAGCTTCTCACAACAAGCATGATGGTTTTCGATAGGGAACGTCCCAACTTTGGGGACGAAACGATATCCATCGCCTCTTATTGCTTTGAAATGTTTTCTCGTGTCAACATAGAAAAATAGGAGTGTTGTGTGAATTTTAGTGATTTTTCGGGGTTCGTTTGGACATTTTTATGCATTAACTGAGTTTCCAATGCATTTATGTGCATAATTCAAATTTGAACTACATGCACATGCTCTAGTGCATATAAATTGGTTGCAAAATAAAATTTGTGTCCTTGGGTGCATGCTTAGGTCCCATGCAAGAAATGGGAATGAATTTCAAACACCAGGGCTCCGTTGATTGCGGGCAAAACGTTGAGATGCCTGGTTTTTAAATTCTAGTAAATCCAAAACCCATCTGAAATTCAAGAAACTTGGCATCCTATCACGGAGCGGCATCAACATGTCGTGGTCATAGTTTGGTCACATTTGGGGCAGTTTTGGGTATATGTTTCTCACAAACCGGAGCTTCTCACAACAAGCATGATGGTTTTCGGTATGAAACGTCCTACCTTTGGGGACGAAACGATACCATTGCCTCTTATTGATTTCAAATTTTTTTTCTCGTGTCAACATAGAACAACATGAGTGTTGTGTGAATTTCTGCGATTTTTCGGGGTTCGTTTGGACAGTTTTATGCATTAACTGAGTTTTCAATGCATTTATGTGCATAATTCAAATTTGAACTACATGTGCATGCTCAATGCATATAAATTGGTTCAAAAATCAAATCTGTGTCCTTGGGTGCATGCTTAGGTCCCATGCAAGAAATGGGAATGAATTTCAAACACCAGGGCACCGTTGATTGCCGGCAACACATTGAGATGCCTGGTTTTTAAATTCTAGTAAATCCAAAACCTGTCTGAAATTCATTAAACTTGGCATGCCATCATGGAGCGGCATCAACATGCCGTGGTAAAAATTTTGTCACATTTAGGGTAGTTTTGGGTATATGTTTCTCACAAACCGGAGCTTCTCACAACAAGCATGATGGTTTTCGGTAGGGAACGTCCCAACTTTGGGGACCAAACGATATCCATTGCCTCTTATTGCTTTGAAATGTTTTCTCGTGTCAACATAGAAAAACAGGAGTGTTGTGTGAATTTTCGTGATTTTTCGGGGTTCGTTTGGACATTTTTATGCATTAACTGAGTTTCCAATGCATTTATGTGCATAATTCAAATTTGAACTACATGCACATGCTCTAGTGCATATAAATTGGTTGCAAAATCAAATTTGTGTCCTTGGGTGCATGCTTAGGTCCCACGCAAGAAACGGGAATGAATTTCAAACACTAGGGCTCCGTTGATTGCCGGCAAAACATTGAGATGCCTGGTTTTTAAATTCTAGTAAATCCAAAACCCGTCTGAAATTCATGAAACTTGGCATGCTATCATGGAGCAGTATCAACATGTCATGGTAAAATTTTTGTCATGTTTGGGGCAGGTTTGGGTATATGCTTCTCACAAACCGGAGCTTCTCACAAAAAGCATGATGTTTCTCGGTAGGGAACGTCCCACATTTGGGGACGAAATGATATCCGTTGCCTCTTATTGCTTTCAAATTTTTTGTCGTGTCCACATAGAAAAACAGGACTGTTGTGTGAATTTTTGTGGCTTTTCGGGGTTCGTTTGGACATTTTTTATGCATTAACTGAGTTTTCAATGCATTTATGTGCATAATTCAAATTTGAACTACATGTGCATGCTCAGTGCATATAAATTGGTTCAAAAATCAAATCTGTGTCCTTGGGTGCATGCTTAGGTCCCATGCAAGAAATGGGAATGAATTTCAAACACCAGGGCACCGTTGATTGCCGGCAAAACATTGAGATGCCTGGTTTCTAAATTCTCGTAAATCCAAAACCCGTCTGAAATTCATGAAACTTGGCATGCTATCATGGAGCGGCATCGACATGTCATGGTAAAGATTTTGTCACATTTGGGGAAGGTTTGGGTATATGCTTCTCACAAACCAGAGCTTCTCACAACAAGCATGATGGTTTTCGGTAGGTAACATCCCACCTTTGCGGACGAAACGATATCCATTGCCTCTTATTGCTTTCTAATTTTTTTCTCATGTCAACATAGAAAAACAGGAGTGTTGTGTGAATTTTTGTGATTTTTCGAGGTTCGTTTGAACATTTTTATGCATTAACTGAGTTTCCAATGCATTTATGTGCATAATTCAAATTTGAACTACATGCGCATGATCCCGTTCATACAAATTGGTTGAAAAATCAAATATGTGTCCTTGGGTGCATGCTTAGGTCCCATGCAAGAAATGGGAATGAATTTCAAACACCAGGGCACCGTTGATTGCCAGCAAAACTTTGAGACGCCCGGTTTTCAAATTCTGGTAAATCCAAAACCCGTCTAAAATTCATGAAACTTGGCATGCTATCATGGAGCGGCATCAACATGCCGTGGTAAAATTTTTGTCACATTTAGGGTAGGTTTGGGTATATGTTTCTCACAAACCGGAGCTTCTCACGACAAGCATGATGGTTTTCGGTAGGGAACGTCCCACCTTTGGGGACGAAACGATATCAATTGCCTCTTATTGCTTTCAAATGTTTTCTCGTGTCAACATAGAAAAATAGGAGTGTTGTGTGAATTTTGGTGATTTTTCGGGGTTCGTTTGGACATTTTTATGCATTAACTGAGTTTCCAATGCATTTATGTGCATAATTCAAATTTGAACTACATGTGCATGCTCCAGTGCATATAAATTGGTTAAAAAATCAAATCTGTGTCCCTGGATACATGCTTAGGTCCCATGCAAGAAATGGGAATGAATTTCAAACACCAGGGCACCGTTAATTGCCGGCAAAACATTGAGATGCCTGGTTTTTAAATTCTAGTGAACCCAAAACCCGTCTGAAATATATAAAACTTGGCATGCTATCATGGAGCGGCATCAACATGCCGTGGTAAAAATTTTGTCACATTTGGGGCAGGTTTGGGTATATGCTTCTCACAAACCGGAGCTTCTCACAACAAGCATGCTGGTTTTCAGTAGGGAACGTCCCACCTTTTGGGACGAAACAATATCCATTGCCTCTTATTGCTTTCAAATTTTTTCTCGTGTCAACATAGAACAACAGGAGTGTTGTGAGAATTTTTGTGATTTTTCGGGGTTCGTTTGGACATTTTTATGCATTAACTGAGTTTTCAATGCATTTATGTGCATAATTCAAATTTGAACTGCATGCACATGCTCTAGTGCATAGAAATTGGCTGCAAAATCAAATTTGTGTCCTTGAGCGCATGCTTAGGTCCCATGCAAGAAATGGGAATGAATTTCAAGCACCAGGGCACCGTTGATTGCCGGCAAAACATTGAGATGCCTAGTTTTTAAATTCTAGTAAATCCAAAACCCTTCTGAAATTCATGAAACTTGGCATGCTATCATGGAGCGGCATCAACATGCCGTGGTAAAATATTTGTCACATTTTGCGTTGCTTTGGATATATGGCTCTGACAAACCGGAGCTTCTCACAACAAGCATGATGGTTTTCTGTAGGGAACATCCCACCTTTGGGGAAGAAATGATATCAATTGCCTCTTATTGCTTCCAATTTTTTTTCTCGTGTCAACATAGAACAACAGGAGTGTTGTGTGAGTTTTTGTGATTTTTTGGGGTTCGTTTGGACATTTTTATGCACTAACTGAGTTTTCAATGCATTTATGTGCACACTTCAAATTTGACCTACATGCACATGCTCTCGTGCAGATAAATTGGTTGAAAAATCAAATTTGTGTCCTTGGGTGCATGCTTAGGTCCCATGCAAAAAATGGGAATGAATTTCAAACACCAGGGCACCGTTGATTGCCGACAGAACATTGAGATTCCTGGTTTTTATATTCTAGTAAATCCAAAACCCGTCTAAAATTTATGAAACTTGGCATTCTTCATTGAGCGGCATCAACATGTCGTGGTAAAATTTTTGTCACATTTGGGACAGGTTTTGGTATATTCTTCTCACAAACCGGAGCTTCTCATAACAAGCATCATGGTTTTCGGTAGGGAACGCCCCACCTTTGGGGACGAAACGATATCCGTTGCCTCTTATTGCATTCAATTTTTTTCTTGTGTCAACATAGAACAACAGGAGTGTTGTGTGAACTTTTGTGATTTTTCGGGGTTCGTTTGGACATTTTTATGCATTAACTGAGTTTTCAATGCATTTATGTGCATAACTCAAATTTGAACTACATGCACATGCTCTAGTGCATATAAATTGGTAGCAAAATCAAATCTGTGTCCTTGGGTGCATGCTTAGGTCCCATGCAAGAAATGGGAATGAATTTCAAACACCAGGGCACCGTTGATTGCCGGCAAAACGTAGAGATGTCTGGTTTTTAAATTCTAGTAAATCCAAAACCCGTCTGAAATTCATGAAACTTGGCATCCTATCATGGAGCGGCATCAACATGTCGTGGTATAATTTTTGTCACATTTGGGGCAGGTTTGGGTATATGCTTCTCACAAACCGGAGCTTCTCACAACAAGCATGATGGTTTTCAGTATGAAACGTCCCACCTTTGGGGACGAAACGATATCCGTTGCCTCTTATTGCATTCAATTTTTTTTCTTGTGTCAACATAGAACAACACGAGTGTTGTGTGAATTTTTGTGATTTTTCGGGGTTCGTTTGGACATTCTTATGCATTAACTGAGTTTCCAATGCATTTATGTGCATAATTCAAATTTGAACTACATGCACATGCTCTAGTGCATATAAATTGGTTGCAAAATCAAATCTGTGTCCTTGGGTGCATGCTTAGGTCCCATGCAAGAAATGGGAATGAATTTCAAACACCAGGGCACCGTTGATTGCCGGCAAAACGTTGAGATGCCTGGTTTTTAAATTCTAGTAAATCCAAAACCCGTCTGAAATTCATGAAACTTGGCATCCTATCATGGAGCGGCATCAACATGTCGTGGTAAAATTTTTGTCACATTTGGGGCAGGTTTGGGTATATGCTTCTCACAAACCGGAGCTTCTCACAACAAGCATGATGGTTTTCAGTATGAAATGTCCCACCTTTGGGGACGAAACGATATCCATTGCCTCTTATTGATTTCAATTTTTTTTCTCGTCTCAACATAGAACAACATGAGTGTTGTGTGAATTTCTGTGATTTTTCGGGGTTCGTTTGGACAGTTTTATGCATTAACTGAGTTTTCAATGCATTTATGTGCATAATTCAAATTCGAACTACATGTGCATGCTCGAGTGCATATAAATTGGTTGAAAAATCAAATATGTGTCCTTGGTTGCATGCTTAGGTCCCACACAAGAAACGGGAATGAATTTCAAACACCAGGGCTCCGTTGATTGCCGGCAAAACATTGAGATGCCTGTTTTTTTTAATTCTAGTAAATCCAAAACCCGTCTGAAATTCATGAAACTTGGCATGCTATCATGGAGCGGCATCAACATGTCATGGTAAAATTTTTGTCACGTTTGGGGCAGGTTTAGGTATATGCTTCTCACAAACTGGAGCTTCTCACAAAAAGCATGATGTTTTTCGGTAGGGAACGTCCCACATTTGGGGACGAAACGATATCCGTTGCCTCTTATTGCTTTCAAATTTTTTGTCGTGTCCACATAGAAAAACAGGAGTGTTGTGTGAATTTTTGTGATTTTTCGGGGTTTGTTTGGACATTTTTTATGCATTAACTGAGTTTTCAATGCATTTATGTGCATAATTCAAATTTGAACTACATGTGCATGCTCAGTGCATATAAATTGGTTCAAAAATCAAATCCATTTCCTTGGGTGCATGCTTAGGTCCCATGCAAGAAATGGGAATGAATTTCAAACACCAGGGCACCGTTGATTGCCGGCAACACATTGAGATGCCTGGTTTTTAAATTCTAGTAAATCCAAAACCTGTCTGAAATTCATTAAACTTGGCATGCCATCATGGAGCGGCATCAACATGCCGTGGTAAAATTTTTGTCACATTTAGGGTAGTTTTGGGTATATGTTTCTCACAAACCGAAGCTTCTCACAACAAGCATGATGGTTTTCGGTAGGGAACGTCCCAACTTTGGGGACCAAACGATATCCATTGCCTCTTATTGCTTTGAAATGTTTTCTCGTGTCAACATAGAAAAACAGGAGTGTTGTGTGAATTTTCGTGATTTTTCGGGGTTCGTTTGGACATTTTTATGCATTAACTGAGTTTCCAATGCATTTATGTGCATAATTCAAATTTGAACTACATGCACATGCTCTAGTGCATATAAATTGGTTGCAAAATCAAATCTGTGTCCTTGGGTGCATGCTTAGGTCCCATGCAAGAAATGGGAATGAATTTCAAACACCAGGGCTCCGTTGATTGCGGGCAGAACGTTGAGATGCCTGGTTTTTAAATTCTAGTAAATCCAAAACCCGTCTGAAATTCAAGAAACTTGGCATCCTATCATGGAGCGGCATCAACATGTCGTGGTAAAAATTTGGTCACATTTGGGGCAGGTTTGGGTATATGCTTCTCACAAACCGGAGCTTCTCACAACAAGCATGATGGTTTTCAGTATGAAACGTCCCACCTTTGGGGACGAAATGATACCATTGCCTCTTATTGATTTCAAATTTTTTTTCTCGTGTCAACATAGAACAACATGAGCGTTGTGTGAATTTCTGTGATTTTTCGGGGTTCGTTTGGACAGTTTTATGCATTAACTGAGTTTTCAATGCATTTATGTGCATTATTCAAATTTGAACTACATATGCATGCTCCAGTGCATATAAATTGGTTGAAAAATCAAATATGTGTCCTAGGGTGCATGCTTAGGTCCCACGCAAGAAACGAGAATGAATTTCAAACACCAGGGCTCCGTTGATTGCCGGCAAAACATTGAGATGCCTGGTTTTTAAATTCTAGTAAATCCAAAACCCGTATGAAGTTCATGAAACTTGGCATGCTATCATGGAGCGGCATCAACATGTCATGGTAAAATTTTTGTCATGTTTGGGGCAGGTTTGGGTATATGCTTCTCACAAACCGGAGCTTCTCACAAAAAGCATGATGTTTTTCGGTAGGGAACGTCCCACCTTTGGGGACGAAATGATATCTGTTGCCTCTTATTGCTTTCAAATTTTTTGTCGTGTCCACATAGAAAAACAGGAGTGTTGTGTGAATTTTTGTTGCTTTTCGGGGTTCGTTTGGACATTTTTTATGCATTAACTGAGTTTTCAATGCATTTATGTGCATAATTCAAATTTGAACTACATGTGCATTCTCAGTGCATATAAATTGGTTCAAAAATCAAATCCGTGTCCTTGGGTGCTTGATTAGGTCCCATGCAAGAAATGGGAATGAATTTCAAACACCAGGGCACCGTTGATTGCCGGCAAAACATTGAGATGCCTGGTTTTTAAATTCTAGTAAATCCAAAACCCGTCTGAAATTCATTAAACTTGGCATGCCATCATGGAGCGGCATCAACATGCCGTGGTAAAAAATTTGTCACATTTAGGGTAGTTTTGGCTATATGTTTCTCACAAACCGGAGCTTCTCACAACAAGCATGATGTTTTTCGGTAGGGAACGTCCCACCTTTGGGGACCAAACAATATCCATCGCCTCTTATTGCTTTGAAATGTTTTCTCGTGTCAACATAGAAAAACAGGAGTGTTGTGTGAATTTTTGTGATTTTTCGGGGTTCGTTTGGACATTTTTATGCATTAACTGAGTTTCTAATGCATTTATGTGCATAATTCAAATTTGAACTACATGCGCATGTGTTGGAAATATGCCCTAGAGGCAATAATAAATTTGTTATTATTATATTTCCTTATTCATGATAATCGTTTATTATCCATGCTAGAATTGTATTGATAGGAAACTCAGATACATGTGTGGATACATAGACAACACCATGACCCTAGTAAGCCTCTAGTTGACTAGCTCGTTGATCAATAGATGGTTACGGTTTCCTGACCATGGACATTGGATGTCATTGATAACGGGATCACATCATTAGGAGAATGATGTGATGGACAAGACCCAATCCTAAGCCTAGCACAAGATCGTGTAGTTCGTATGTTAATGCTTTTCTAATGTCAAGTATCATTTCCTTAGACCATGAGATTGTGCAGCTCCCAGATACCGTAGGAATGCTTTAGGTGTACCAAACGTCACAACGTAAATGGGTGGCTATAAAGGTGCACTGTGGGTATCTCCGAAAGTGTCTGTTGGGTTGGCACGAATCGAGACTGGGATTTGTCACTCCGTGTAATGGGGAGGTATCTCTGGGCCCACTCGGTAGGACATCATCATAATGTGCACAATGTGACCTAGGAGTTGATCACGGGATGATGTGTTATGGAACGAGTAAAGAGACTTGCCGGTAACGAGATTGAACAAGGTATCGGGATACCGACGATCGAATCTCGGGCAAGTATCATACCAGTAGACAAAGGGAATTGTATGCGGGATTGATTGAATCCTTGACATCGTGGTTCATTCGATGAGATCATCGTGAAGCATGTGGGAGCCCACATGGGTATCCAGATCCCACTGTTGGTTATTGACCGGAGAGTTGTCTCGGCCATGTCTGCATGACTCCCGAGCCCGTAGGGTCTACACACTTAAGGTTCGATGACGCTAGGGTTATAGGGAAAGTATGTACGCGGATACCGAATGTTGTTTGGAGTCCCGGATGAGATCCCGGACGTCAAGAGGTGTTCCGGAATGGTCCGGAGGTAAAGATTTATATATGGGAAGTCCCGTTTTGGTCACCGGCAAGGTTTCGGGTGCTATCGATAACGTACCAGGACCACCGGGAGGGTCCCGGGGGTCCACCAGGTGGGGCCACCAGCCCTAGAAGGCTGCATGGGCCAAGTGTGGGAGGGGACCAGCCCCAGGTAGGCTGGTGCGCCCCCCACCAAGGCCCAAGGCGCGTGGAGAGTGGGAAGGGGGCAAACCCTAGGTCCAGATGGGCCTTAAGGCCCACCCTAGGGCGCCCCCCTCTCTTCCCCCCTTGGCCGCACCCTAGATGGCATCTAGGGCTGCCGCCCCCCTAGGGAGGGAACCCTAGAAGGGGGCGCAGCCCCTCCCCTCCCCCTATATATACTTGAGGTATTGGGGGCTGCCCAACATATGGTTTGATCTCCCTCTTGGCGCAGCCCTACCTCTCTCCCTACTCGTCTCTCGTAGTGCTTGGCGAAGCCCTGCTGGAGTCCCACGCTCCTCCACCATCACCACGCCGTCGTGCTGCTGCTGGACGGAGTCTTCCCCATCCTATCCCTCTCTCCTTGCTGGATCAAGGCGCGGGAGACGTCACCGGGCTGTACGTGTGTTGAACGTGGAGGCGCCGTTGTTCGGCGCTTAGATCGGAATCGACCGCGATCTGAATCGCTGCATGTACAACTCCACCAACCGCGTTCTTGCAACGCTTCCGCTTAGCAATCTACAAGGGTATGTAGATGCACTCCCATTTCCCTCGTTGCTAGATTACTCCATAGATTGATCTTGGTGATGCGTAGAAAATTTTAAATTTCTGCTACATCCCCAACAGCATGCTCCAGTGCATATAAATTGGTTAAAAAATCAAAATCAAATATGTGTCCCTAGGTGCATGCTTAGGTCCCATGCAAGAAATGGGAATGAATTTCAAACACCAGGGCACCGTTAATTGCCGGCAAAACATTGAGATGCCTGATTTTTAAATTCTAGTAAATCCAAAACCCATATGAAATTCATGACACTTGGCATGCTATCATGGAGCGGCATCAACATGCCGTGGTAAAAAATTCATCACATTTGGGGCAGGTTTGGGTATATGCTTCTCACAAACCGGAGCTTCTCACAAGAAGCATGATGGTTTTCGGTAGGGAACGTCCCACCTTTGCGGACGAAACGATATCCATTGCCTCCTATTGCTTTCAATTTTTTTCTCATGTCAACATAGAACAACAAGAGAGTTGTGTGAATTTTTGTGATTTTTCGGGGTTTGTTTGGACATTTTTATGCATTAACTGAGTTTTCAATGCATTTATGTGCATAATTCAAATTTGAATACATGCACATGCTCCAGTGGATATAAATTGGTTGCAAAATCAAATCTATGTCCTTGGGTGCATGCTTACGTCCCATGCAAGAAATGGGAATGAATTTCAAACACCAGGGCATCGTTGATTGCCGGCAAAACATTGAGATGTCTGGTTTTTAAATTCTAGTGAACCCAAACCCCGTCTGAAATTTATGAAACTTGGCATGCTATCATAGAGCGTTATCAACATGTTCTGGTAAAATTTTTGTCACATTTGGGGGAGGTTTGGGTATAATCTTCTCACAAACCGGAGCTTCTCACAACAAGCATGATGGTTTTCGGTAGGGAACGTCCCACCTTTGGGGACGAAACGATATCCATTGCCTCTTATTGGTTTGAAAAAATTTCTCGTGTCAACATAGAACAACTGGAGTGTTGTGAGAATTTTTGTGATTTGTCGGGGTTCGTTTCTACATTTTTATGCATTAAATGAGTTTTCAATGCATTTTTGTGCATAATTCAAATTTGAACTACATGCACATGCTCTAGTGCATAGAAATTGGTTGCAAAATCAAATATGTGTCCTTGGGTGCATGCTTAGGTCCCATGCAAGAAATGGGAATGAATTTCAAACACCAGGGCACCGTTGATTGCCGGCAAAACATTGAGATGCCTTCTTTTTAAATTCTAGTAAATCCAAAACCCGTCTGAAATTTATGAAACTTGGCATGCTATCATGGAGCGGCATCAACATGTCGTGGTAAAAATTTTGTCACTTTTTGGGTTGCTTTGGATATATGCTTCTCACAAACCGGAGCTTCTCACAACAAGCATGATGGTTTTCGTTAGGGAACGTCCTACCTTTGGGGTCGAAACGATATCCATTGCCTCTTATTGCTTTGAATTTTTTTTCTCATGTCAACATAGAACAACAGGAGTGTTGTGTGAGTTTTTGTGATTTTTTGGGGTTTGTTTGGACATTTTTATGCACTAACTGAGTTTTCAATGCATTTATGTGCATACTTAAAATTTGAACTACATGCACATGCTCTCGTGCATATAAATTGGTTGAAAATCAAATTTGTGTCCTTGGGTGCATGCTTAGGTCCCATGCAAAAAAAGGGGAATGAATTTCAAATACCAGGGCACCGTTGATTGCTGAAAACATTGAGATGCCTGGTTTTTAAATTCTAGTAAATCCAAAACCCGTCTAAAATTCATGAAACTTGGCATGCTTCATGGAGCGGCATCAACATGTCGTGGTAAAATTTTTGTCACATTTGGGGCAGGTTTGGGTATATGCTTCTCACAAACCGGAGCTTCTCACAACAAGCATGATGGTTTCAAGGTAGTCAGAATCCCGATTCGACTGTTAGAATCCTACAACTTCATGACCCTACGGAAGCATGTCGATCCAAATCCCACTATGAATCCAGTCCAAGTAGAATCCATGTTGAGTCGCGATCCAAATCATAGAATCCTATACAAAACTGTACAATCCCGACTATGCTATGGACTACATCCGATTCTACTAACTTATCTAAGCCATTTGTTTAGTTGTAGCAAAATAGTATGCCATCATCCAAACCCCTTTTTCATATACCTCATGGACCTTTATTCCCCTCCCAAGTCCAAATGCTCAGTCGTAGACACCTTTGATCTAGCTCTCGGAAACCCTAGATCGAAATTGAGGATCAGGCTTGTCTATATATGGAATTGGTGTGAAAAGGAGGATGCTTCAAGATTGATCGGAGAAGGATTGCAAGACCCTTCAAGGTTAGCACTGTAGGTCAGATAGACAAGTGATTGACTATTCACGCACTCTAAAAAGAACATAAGTAAATTTCTTGCATTGAAGGTTTAAATGTTCTATATATTTCCCTCTCATATATGTTCCATACATGCGACCTAGATGGTAGGTTAGCCATAAAAACAAGTGGAATGCAACTAGCATTGATGTGTACGTTCTTTGCTACATATTTAGTGTCAAAACTCTATAGTACCCATATAAATTTCTAGTGTGCATACGAAATATCTTATTTGAGTAAATCTAGTAGAATCCACGATTCCGCGACTCGATCTTATGACTCGATTCTGTCTGAGGAAAACCGATCCGACTCTGAATCCCGACTCTGACTACCTTGGATAGTTTTCGATAGGGAACGTCCCACCTTTGGGGACGAAACAATATTCATTGCCTCTTATTGCTTTCAAATATTTTTTCTCGTGTCAACATAGAACAACAGGAGTGTTGTGTGATTTTTTGTGATTTTTCGGGGTTCGTTTGGACATTTTCATGCATTAACCGAGTTTTCAATGCATTTATGTGCATAATTCAAATTTGAACTACATGCACATGCTCTAGTGCATATAAATTAGTTGCAAAATCAAATCTGCGTCCTTGGGTGCATGCTTAGGTCCCATGCAAGAAATGGGAATGAATTTCAAACACCCGGGCACCATTGATTGCCGGCAAAACACTGAGATGCCTAGTTTTTAAATTCTAGTAAATCCAAAACCCGTCTGAAATTCATAAAACTTGGCATGCTATCATGGAACGGCATCAACATGTCGTGGTAAAAATTTTGTCACATTTTGGGTTGCTTTGGATATATGCTTCTCACAAACCAGAGCTTCTCACAACAAGCATGATGGTTTTCGGTAGGGAACGTCCCACCTTTGGGGACGAAACGATATCCATTGCCTCTTATTGCTTTCAAATTTTTTCTCGTGTCAACATAGAACAACAAGAGTGTTGTGTGAATTTTTGAGATTTTTAGAGGTTCGTTTGGACATTTGTATGCATTAACTGAGTTCTAAATGCATTTATGTGCATAATTCAAATTTGAACTACATGCACAAGCTCTAGTGCATATAAGTTGGTTGCAAAATCAAATCTGTGTCCTTGGGTGCATGCTTAGGTCCCATGCAAGAAATGGGAATGAATTTCAAACACCAGGTCACCATTGATTGACGGCAAAACATTGAGATGCCTGGTTTTTAATTTCTAGTAAATACAAAACCCATCTGAAATTCATGAAACTTGGGATAATATCATGGAGCGGCATCAACATGCCGTGGTAAATTTTTTGTCACATTTGGGGCAGGTTTGGGTATATGCTTCTCACAAACCGGAGCTTCTCACAACAAGCATGATGGTTTTCGGTAGGGAACATCCCACCTTTGGGGACAAAACGATATCCATTGCCTCTTGTTGCTTTCGAATTTTTTCTCCTATCAACATAGAACAACATGAGTGTTGTCTGAATTTTTGTGATTTTTCGGGGTTCGTTTTGACATTTTTATGCATTAACTGAGTTTTCAATGCATTTATGTGCATAATTCAAATTTGAATACATGCACATGCTCCAGTGCATATAAATTGGTTGCAAAATCAAATTTGTGTCCTTGGGTGAGTGCTTAGGTCCCATGCAAGAAATGGGAATGAATTTCAAACACAAGGGCACCGTTGATTGCAGGCAAAACATTGAGATGCCTGGTTTTAAATTCTAGTAAATTCAAAACCCGTCTGAAATTCATGAAACTTGACATGCTATCATGGAGCAGCATCAACATACCGTGGTAAAAAAATTGTCACATTTGGGGCAGGTTTGGGTATATGCTTCTCAGAAACCGGAGCTTCTCACAACAAGCATGATGGTTTTAGGTAGGGAACGTCCCACCTTTGGGGACGAAACGATATCCATTGCCTCTTATTCCTTTCAAATTTTTTCTCATGTCAACATAGAACAACAGGAGTGTTGTGAGAATTTTTGTGATTTTTCGGGGTTCGTTTGGACATTTTTATGCATTAACTGAGTTTTCAATGCATTTATGTGCAAAATTCAAATTTGAACTACATGCACATGCTCTAGTACATATAAATTGGTTGGAAAATCAAATATGTGTCCCTGGGTGCATGCTTAGGTCCCATGCAAGAAATGGGAATGAATTTCAAACACCGGGGCACTGTTGATTGCCGGTAAAACATTGAGATGCCTGGTTTTTAAATTCTAGTAAATCCAAAACCCGTCTGAAATTCATGAAACTTGGCATGCTATCATGGAGCGGCATCAACATGTTGTGGTAAAAAAATCACATTTTGGGTTGCCTTGGATATATGCTTCTCACGAAATGAAGCTTCTCACAACAAGCATGATGGTTTTCGGTAGGGAACGTTCCACCTTTGGGGACGATACGATATCCATTGCCTCTTATTGCTTTCAATTTTGTTCTCGTGTCAACATAGGAGTGTTTTGTGATTTTTCGTGATTTTCCGGGGTTCGTTTGGACATTTTTATGCATCGACTGAGTTTTCATTGCATTTATGTGCATAATTCAAATTTGAACTACATGCACATGGTCCAGTGCATATAAATTGGTTGAAAAATCAAATGTGTTTCCTTGGGCGCATGCTTAGGTCCCATGCAAGAAATGGGAATGAATTTCAAACACCAGGGCACCGTTGATTGCAGGCAAAACATTGAGATGCCTGGTTTTTAAATTCTAGTAAATCCAAAACCCGTCTGAAATTCATGAAACTTGGCATGCTATCATGGAGCGGCATCAACATGTCGTGGTAAAAAATTTGTCACATTTAGGGCTGGTTTGGGTATATGCTTCTCACGAATCAGAGCTTCTCACAACAAGCATTATGGTTTTCGATAGGGAACATCCCACGTTGGGGATGAAACAATATCCATGGCATCTTATTGCTTTCAAATTCTTTCTCATGTCAACATAGAACAACCGGAGAGTTGTGTGAATTTTTGTGATTTTTCGATGTTCGTTTGGACATTTTTATGCATTAACTGAGTTTTCAATGAATTTATGTGCTTAATTCAAATTTGAACTACATGTGCATGCTCTAGTGCATATAAATTGTACCAAAAATCAAATCTGTTTCCTTGGGTGCATGCTTAGGTCCCATGCAAGAAATGGGAATAAATTTCAAACACCGGGACACCGTTGATTGCCGGCAAAACATTGAGATGCCTGGTTTTTAAATTCTAGTAAATCCAAAACCCATTTGAAAGTCATGAAACTTGGCATGCTATCATGGAGCAGCATCAACATGCCGTGGTAAAAAATTGTCACATTTGCGGCAGGTTTGTGTATATGCTTCTCACAAACCGGAGCTTCTCACAACAAGCATGATGGTTTTCGGTAGGGAACGTCCCAGAGGATTTGCGCCATATGATGTTTTCTTGTGATAGAGCAAACTTGGTGTGGGAGGAGCTTGGTCTGGGTACCACAATCAAAACTGCAGCAGCCCATGAGCGGTCTGGTTCAGTTATTCTTGATAATTGTTGTGTTCTGAACTACCAGGAGAGGTAAAGTTGCCGATAGAAAATGGAGTGGAAACAGTAATGGTAGCTGGATGGTATTTATGGTGGGATCGCCGGAGAATCAGCCATGATGAAAATGTTGGAAGCCCGGTTCGGACGGCCATGAGTATCCGTGGTATTGTGGCAAATTTGTTGGCTGTTAAGGAGAAGGCTCCTACAAGAAATATAAAATGGTCCAGACCTGCTAGGGGGTGATTAAGCTAAATGTTGATGCAAGCTACCATGTGGATGAGGGGGCGGGAGCAATTGGAGTTGTGCTTAGGGATAGTTCTGGAGCGTTCATAGCCGCTTCATGTTCCTATAAACAGTATGCCATGGATGTTTCTTCTATGGAGGTGTTCGCTCTATTGGAGGGAATTCGGTTGGGAGAGGAGTTGGGAATTTTTGCTCTAGAAGTGGAGTCTGATTCACATAAGATAGTACAAGCTATTATGGATCCTTCGGAGTACCGCGCATCGGCTGCGGTGTTGACTAATGATTAACGTAAGTTGTTGAGTTCTTTCGGCAGGGCGACGATCACTCACTGTGCTAGGGAGAGTAATGCGGCAGCGCATTGGCTAGCCGGTGCTAGTTATAGAGGGAAGCGTACAGGTGTCTGCCGTGAGCACCCCCTTGATTTCTTAATTCCTTTCCTTGTAACTGATATGATCATTATGTAATAAAGGTCGCCGAAGTTCAATAAAAAGCATGATGGTTTTCGATAGGGAACGTCCCACCTTTGGGGACAAAACGATATACATTGCCTCTTATTGCTTTTAGATTGCTTCTCGTGTCAACATAGAACAACAGGAGTGTTTTTTGATCTTTTGTAATTTTTCGGGGTTCGTTTGGACAATTTTATGCATTAACTGAGTTTTCAATGCATTTATGTGCATAATTCAAATGTGAAATACATGCACATGCTCCGGTGCATATAAATTAGTTGAAAAATCAAATTTGTGTCCTTGGTTGCATGCTTAGGTCCCATACAAGAAATGGGAATGAATTTCAAACACCAGGGCACCGTTGATTGCCGACAAAACATTTAGATGCCTGGTTTTAAATTCTAGTAAACCCAAAACCCATCTGAAATTCATGAAACTTGGCATGCTATCATGGAGGGGCATCAACATGCGATGGTAAAATTTTTGTCACATTTGGGGTAGGTTTGGGTATATGCTTCTCACAAATCGGAGCTTCTCACAACAATCATGATGGTTTTCGGTAGGGAACGTCCTACCTTTGGGGACGAAACAATATCCATTGCCTCTCATCGCTTTCAATTATTTTCTCGTGTCAACATAGAACAACAGGAGTGTTGTGTGATTTTTTGTGATTTTTCGGGGTTCGTTTGGACATTTTTATGCATTGACTAAGTTTTCATTGCATTTATGTGCATAATTCAAATTTGAACTGCATGCACATGCTCTAGTGCATATAAATTGGTTGAAAAATCAAATATGTGTCCTTGGGTGCATGCTTAGGTCCCATGCAAGAAATGGGACTGAATTTCAAACACCAGGGCACCGTTGATTGCCGGCAAAATATTGAGATGCCTGGTTTTTAAATTCTAGTAAATCCAAAACCTGTCTGAAATTCATGAAACTTGGCATGCTATCATGGAGTGGCATCAACATGCCGTGGTAAAAAATTTGTAACATTTAGGGCAGGTTTGGGTATATGCTTCTCACAAACCGGAGCTTCTCACAACAATCATGATGGTTTTCGGTAGGGAACGTCCCACCTTTGGGGACGAAACAATATCCATTGAATCTTATTGCTTTCAAATTCTTTCTCATGTCAACATAGAACAAGAGGAGTGTTGTGTGAATTTTTGTGATTTTTCGGGGTTCGTTTGGACATTTTTATGCATTAACTGAGTTTTCAATGCATTTATGTGCATAATTCAAATGTGAAATACATGCACATGCTCCGGTGCATATAAATTAGTTGAAAAATCAAATTTGTGTCCTTGGTTGCATGCTTAGGTCCCATACAAGAAATGGGAATGAATTTCAAACACCAGGGCACCGTTGATTGCCGACAAAACATTTAGATGCCTGGTTTTAAATTCTAGTAAACCCAAAACCCATCTGAAATTCATGAAACTTGGCATGCTATCATGGAGGGGCATCAACATGCGATGGTAAAATTTTTGTCACATTTGGGGTAGGTTTGGGTATATGCTTCTCACAAATCGGAGCTTCTCACAACAATCATGATGGTTTTCGGTAGGGAACGTCCCACCTTTGGGGACGAAACAATATCCATTGCCTCTCATCGCTTTCAATTATTTTCTCGTGTCAACATAGAACAACAGGAGTGTTGTGTGATTTTTTGAGATTTTTCGGAGTTCATTTGGACATTTTTATGCATTGACTGAGTTTTCATTGCATTTATGTGCATAATTCAAATTTGAACTGCATGCACATGCTCTAGTGCATATAAATTGGTTGAAAAATCAAATATGTGTCCTTGGGTGCATGGTTAGGTCCCATGCAAGAAATGGGACCGAATTTCAAACACCAGGGCACCGTTGATTGCCGGCAAAATATTGAGATGCCTGGTTTTTAAATTCTAGTAAATCCAAAACCCGTCTGAAATTCATGAAACTTGGCATGCTATCATGGAGCGGCATCAACATGCCGTGGTAAAAAATTTGTCACATTTAGGGCAGGTTTGGGTATATGCTTCTCACAAACCGGAGCTTCTCACAACAATCATGATGGTTTTCGGTAGGGAACGTCCCACCTTTGGGGACGAAACAATATCCATTGAATCTTATTGCTTTCAAATTCTTTCTCATGTCAACATAGAACAACAGGAGTGTTGTGTGAATTTTTGTGATTTTTCGGGGTTCGTTTGGACATTTTTATGCATTAACTGAGTTTTCAATGCATTTATGTGCATAATTCAAATTTGAAATACATGTGTATGCTCCAGTGCATATAAATTGTACCAAAAATCAAATCTGTTTCCTTGGGTGCATGCTTAGATCCCATGCAAGAAATGGGAATGAATTTCAAACACCGGGGCACCGTTGATTGCCGGCAAAACATTGAGATGTCTGGTTTTTAAATTCTAGTAAATCCAAAACCCGTCTGAAATTCATAAAATGTGGCATGCTATCATGGAGCAGCATCAACATGCCATGGTAAAAAAATTGTCACATTTGCGGCAGGTTTGTGTATATGCTTCTCACAAATCGGAGCTTCTCACAACAAGCATGATGGTTTTCGGTAGGGAACGTCCCAGAGAATTTGCGCCATATGATGTTTTCTTGTGATAGAGCAATGTTGGTGTGGGACGAGCTTGGTCTGGGTACCACAATCGAAACTGCAGAAGCCCATGAGCGGTCTGGTTCAGTTATTCTTGAAAACCTGTTGTGTTCTGAACTACCTGGAGAGGTAAAGTTACTGAAAGAAAATGGAGTGGAAACAGTAATGGTAGCTGGATGGTATTTATGGTGGGATCGCCGGAGAATCATCCATGATGAAAATGTTGGAAGCCCGGTTCGGACGACCGTGTGTATCCGTGGTATTGTGGCAAATTCATTGGCTGTTAAGGAGAAGGATCCTACAAGAAATATAAAATGGTCAAGACCTACTAGGGGTGATTAAGCTAAATGTTGATGCAAGCTACCATGTGGATGAGGGGGCGGGAGCAATTGGAGCTGTGCTTAGGGACAGTTCTGGAGCGTTCATAGCCGCTTCATGTTCCTATAAACAGTATGCCATGGATGTTTCTTCTATGGAGGCGTTCGCTCTATTGGAGGGCCTTCGGTTGGGAGAGGAGTTGGGAATTTTTGCTCTAGCAGTGGAGTCTGAGTCATAGGAGATAGTACAAGCTATTATGGATCCTTTGGAGTACCGCGCATTGGCTGCGGTGTTGACTAATGATTCTCGTAAGTTGTTGAGTTCTTTCGGCAGGGCGACAATCACTTACTGTGCTTGGGAGAGTAATGCGGCAGCGCATTGGCTAGCCGGTGCTAGTTATAGAGGGAAGCGTACTGGTGTCTGGCGTGAGCACCCCCCTGATTTCTTAATTCCTTTCCTTGTAACTGATATGATCATTATGTAATAAAGGTCGCCAAAGTTCAAAAAAAACATGATGGTTTTCTGTAGGGAACGTCCCACCTTTGGGGACGAAACGATATACATTGCCTCTTATTGCTTTCAAATTGTTTCTCGTGTCAACATAGAACAACAGGAGTGTTATGTGAATTTTTGTGATTTTTCGGGGTTCATTTGGACATTTTTATGCATTAACTGAGTTTTCAATGCATTGATGTGCATAATTCAAATGTGAACTACATGCACATGCTCCGGTGCATATAAATTGGTTGAAAAAACAAAGCTGTGTCCTTGGTTGCATGCTTAGGTCCCATGCAAGAAATGGGAATAAATTTCAAACACCAGGACACCATTGATTGCCGACAAAACATTTAGATGCCTGGTTTTAAATTCTAGTAAACACAAAACCCATCTGAAATTCATGAAACTTGGCATGCTATCATGGAGCGGCATCAACATGCCATGGTAAAAAATTTGTCACATTTGGGGCAGGTATGGGTATATGCTTCTCACAAACCAAAGCTTCTCACAACAAGCATGATTGGTTTTGGTAGGAAACGTCCCACCTTTGGGGACAGAACGATATCCATTGCCTCTTATTGCTTTCAATTTTTTCTCATGTCAACATAGAATAACAGGAGTGTTGTGTGATTTTCTGTGATTTTTCGGGGTTCGTTTCGACATTTTTATGCATTAACTGAGTTTTCAATGCATTTATGTGCATAATTCAAATTCGAACTACATGTAGATGCTCCCGTGTATATAAATTGGTTGAACAATCAAATATGTGTCCTTAGGTGCATGCTTAGGTCCCATGCAAGAAATGGGAATGAATTGCAAACATCGGGGCATCGTTGATTGCTGACAAAACATTGAGATGCCTGGTTTTTAAATTCTAGTAAATCCAAAACCCGTCTGAAATTCATGAAACTTGGCATGCTATCATGGAGCGGCATCAACATGCCATGGTAAAATTTTTGTCACATTTTGGGCAGGTTTGGGTATATGCTTCTCATAAACCGGAGCTTCTCAAAACAAGCATGATGGTTTTCGGTAGGGAACGTCCCACCTTTGGGGACGAAACAATATCCATTGCGTCATATTGCTTTCAATTTTTTTTTATCATGTCAACATAGAACAATAGGAGTTTTGTGTGATTTTTTGTGATTTTTCGGGGTTCGTTTGGACATTTTTATGCATTAACCGAGTTTTCAATGCATTTATGTGCATAATTAAAAATTGAACTACATGCACATGCTCCAGTGCATATAAATTGGTTGAAAAATCAAATATGTGTCCTGGGGTGCATGCTTAGGTCCCATGCAAGAAATGGGAATGAATTTCAAACACCAGGGAACCGTTGATTGCCGGCAAAACATTGAGATGCCTGGTTTTTAAATTCTAGTAAATCAAAAACCCGTCTGAAATTCATGAAACTTGGCATGCTATCATGGAGCGGCATCAACATGTCGTGGTAAAAATTTTGTCACATTTGGGGCAAGTTTGGGCATATGCTTCTCACAAACAGGAGCTTCTCACAACAAGAATGATGGTTTTTGGTAGGGAACGTCCGACCTTTCGGGATGAAACGATATCCATTGCCTCTTATTGCTTTCCAATTTTTTCTCGTCTCAACATAGAACAAAATGAGTGTTGTGTGAATTTTTTTGATTTTTCGGGGTTCGTTTGGACATTTTTATGCATTAACTGAGTTTTCAATGCATTTATGTGCATAATTCAAATTTGAATACATGCACATGCTCCAGTTCATATAAATTGGTTGAAAAATCAAATTTGTGTCCTTGGGTGCATGCTTAGGTCCCATGCAAGAAATGGGAACGAATTTCAAACACCAGGGCACCGTTGATTGCCGGCAAAACATTGAGATGCCTGGTTTTTAAATCCTAGTAAACCCAAAACTCGTCTGAAATTCATGAAACTTGGCATGCTATCATGGAGCGGCATCAACATGCCGTGGTAAAAAAATTTGTCACATTTGGGGCGGGTTTGTGTATATGCTTCTAACAAACCGAAGCTCCTCACAACAAGCATGATGGTTTTTGGTAAGGAACGTCCCACCTTTGGGGACGAAACGATGTCCATTGCCTCTTATTGCTTTCAAATTGTTTCTCGTGTCAACATAGAACAACAGGAGTGTTATGTGAATTTTTGTGATTTTTCGGGGTTTGTTTGGACATTTTTATGCATTAACTGAGTTTTCAATGCATTTATGTGCATAATTCAAATGTGAACTACATACACATGCTTCGGTGCATATAAATTGGTTGAAAAATCAAATATGTGTCCTTGGTTGCATGCTTAGGTCCCATGCAAGAAATGAGGATAAATTTCAAACACCAGGGCACCGTTGATAGCCGACAAAACATTTAGATCCCTGGTTTTAAATTCTAGTATACCCAAAACCCATAAGAAATTCATGAAACTTGGCATGCTATCATGGAGCGGCATCAACATGCCATGGTAAAATTTTTGTCACATTTGGGGCAGGTTTGGGTATATGCTTCTCACAAATCGGAGCTTCTCACAATAAGCATGATGGTTTTCGGTAGGGAACGTCCCACCTTTGGGGACGAAACAATATCCATTGCCTCTCATCGCTTTCAATTTTTTTCTCGTGTCAACATAGAACAACAGGAGTGTTGTGCGAATTTTTGTGATTTTTTGGGGTTCCTTTGGACATTTTTATGCATTGACTGAGTTTTATTGCATTTATGTGCATAATTCAAATTGGAACTACATGCACATGCTCCAGTGCATATAAATTGGTTGAAAAATCAAATCTGTGTCCTTGGGTGCATGCTTAGGTACCATGCAAGAAATGGGACTGAATTTCAAACACTAGGGCACCGTTGATTGCCGGCAAAACATTGAGATGCCTGGTTTTTAAATTCTAGTAAACCCAAAACCCGTATGAAATTCATGAAACTTGGCATGCTATCATGGAGCAGCATCAACATGTCGTGGTAAAAAAATTGTCACATTTGGGGCAGGTTTGGGTATATGCTTCTCACAAACTGGAGCTTCTCACAACAAGCATGATTGTTATCGGTAGGGAACGTCCCACCTTTGGGGACAAAACGATATCCATTGCCTCTCATCACTTTCAAATTTTTTCTCGTGTCAACATAGAACAACAGGAGTGTTGTGTGAATTTTTGTGATTTTTTCGGGGTTCGTTTGGACATTTTTATGCATTAACTAAGTTTGCAATGCATTTCTGTGCATAATTCAAATTTGAACTACATGTGCATGGTCCAGTGCTTATAAATTGTATTAAAAATCAAATCTGTGTCCTTGGGTGCATGCTTAGGTCCCATGCAAGAAATGGGAATGAATTTCAAACACCAGGGCTCCGTTGATTGCGGGCAGAACGTTGAGATGCCTGGTTTTTAAATTCTAGTAAATCCAAAACCCGTCTGAAATTCATGAAACTTGGCATGCTATCATGGAGCGGCATCAAAATGCCGTCGTAAAAATTTTGTCACATTTAGGGCAGGTTTGGGTATATGCTTCTCACAAACCGGAGCTTCTCACAACAATCAGGATGGTTTTCAGTAGGGAACGTCCCACCTTTGGGGACGAAACGATATCCATTGCATCTTATTGCTTTCAAATTCTTTCTCATGTCAACATAGAACAATTGGAGTGTTTTGTGAATTTTTGTGATTTTTCGGGGTTCGTTTGGACATTTTTATGCATAAACTGAGTTTTCAAATCATTTATGCGCGTAATTCAAATTTGAACTACATGTGCATGCTCGAATGCATATAAGTTGTATTAAAAATCAAATATGTGTCCTTGGGTGCATGCTTAGGTCACATGCAAGAAATGGGAATGAATTTCAAACACCAGGGCGCCGTTGATTGCCGATAAAACATTTACATGCCTGGTTTTAAATTCTAGTAAACCCAAAACCCATCTGAAATTCATGAAACTTGGCATGCTATCATGGAGCAGCATCAACACGACGTGGTAAAAAATTTGTCACATTTGGGGCCGGTTTGTGTATATGCTTCTCACAACCGGAGCTTCTCACAACAAGCATGATGGTTTTCGGTAGGGAACGCCCCTCCTTTGGGGACGAAACGATATCCATTGCCTCTTATTGCTTTCAAAAAAATTTCTCGTGTCAACATAGAACAACAGGAGTTTAGTGTGAATTTTTGTGATTTTTCGGGGTTCGTTTGGACATTTTTATGCATTAACTGAGTTTTCAATGCATTTATGTGCATAATTCAAATTTGAATACATGCACATGCTCCAATGCATATAAATTGGCTGAAAATTCAAATTTGTGAAATTGAATTTCAAACACCAGGGCACGCGTGATTGCCGGCAAAACATTGAGATGCCTGGTTTTTAAATTCTAGTAAACGCAAAACCTGTTTGAAATTCATGAAACTTGGCATGCTGAGTCATCATCCTCTTATTAAAAAGCACCAGTTGGAGAGCACCACTGTCATTTGCATTCATTATTGTTAGTTTACATTGAGTATGACTTGACTGGATCTCTTTTACCATGAATTACAATGTCTAGTCAGTCCTTGGTCTTTAAAGGTGCTCTGCATTTATGTTTTGCGGTCTCAGAAAGGGCTAGCGAGATACCATCTTGTTATATCATATTATGATTGTTTTGAGAAAGTGTTGTCATCCGAGATTTATTATTATGGCTTGCTAGTTGATTATGCTATTGATATGAGTAAACTTGAGACCTGAGCGTTATTGTAAATGTGGTTAGTTATAATCTTTGCTGAAAACTTGAATGCTGGCTTTACATATTTACAACAACAGGAGCAAACAGAGTTTGTAAAAGTTTTTCTTTATCACTTTCAGTTTGTCAACTGAATTGCTTGAGGACAAGCAAAGGTTTAAGCTTGGGGGAGTTGATACGTCTCCAACGTATCTACTTTTACAAACACTTTTGCCCTTGTCTTGGACTCTAACTTGCATGATTTGAATGGAACTAACCCGGACTGACGATGTTTTCAGCAGAATTACCATGCTGTTATTTATGTGCAGGAGCAAACATTCTCGGAATGACCTGAAACTTCATGGAGCCACTTTTCAGAAAATAAGAGAAATACCTGCCAAAGATGAAGGCCAGGGGGCCCACCACCTTGCCACGAGGGTGGGGGCGCGCCTGCCCCCCTAGGGCGCGCCCCCCTACCTCATGGGCCCCCTGTTGCCTCTCCGACTCCAACTCCACCTCCATATATTGAGTTTCGATGAGAAAAAAAATCAAGGAGAAGAAATCATCGCGTTTTACGATACGGAGCCGCCGCCAAGACCAAAAACCTCTCGGGAGGGCTGATCTGGAGTCCGTTCGGGGCTCCGGAGAGGGGAATTCGTTGCCATAGTCATCATCAACCATCCTCCATCACCAATTTCATGATGCTCACCGTCGTGCGTAAGTAATTCCATCGTAGGCTTGCTGGACGGTGATGGGTTGGATGGGATCTATCATGTAATCGAGTTAGTTTTGTTAGGGTTTGATCCCTAGTGTCCACTATGTTTTGAGATTGATGTTGCTATGACTTTGCTATGCTTAATGCTTGTCACTAGGGCCCGAGTGCCATGATTTCATATCTGAACCTATTATGTTTTCATCAATATATGAGTGTTCTTGATCCTATCTTGCAAGTCTATAGTCACCTATTATGTGTTATGATCCGTTAACCCCGAAGTGACAATAATCAGGATACTTACTGGTGATGACCGTAGTTTGAGGAGTTCATGTATTCACTATGTGTTAATTCTTTGTTCCGGTTCTCTATTAAAAGGAGGCCTTAATATCCCTTAGTTTCCGTAAGGACCCCGCTACCACGGGAGGGTAGGACAAAAGATGTCATGCAAGTTCTTTTCCATAAGCATGTATAACTATATTCGGAATACATGCCTACATTATATCAATGAACTGGAGCTAGTTCTGTGTCACCCTAGGTTATGACTGTTACATGATGAACCGCATCCGGCATAATTCTCTATCACTGATCCATTGCCTACGAGCTTTCCATATATTGTTCTTCGCTTATTTACTTTTCCGTTGCTATTGCTATCATCACTACCAAATACCAAAAACATTGCTTTTACTACTGTTACCTTTTGCTACCGTTATCACTGCTATCATATTACTTCGCTACTAAACACTTTGCTGCAGATATTAAGTTTCCAGGTGTGGTTGAATTGACAACTCAGCTGCTAATACTTCAGAGTATTCTTTGGCTCCCCTTGTGTCAAATCAATAAATTTGGGTTGAATACTTTACCCTCGAAAACTGTTGCGATCCCCTATACTTGTGGGTTATCAAGACTATTTTCTGGCACCGTTGCCGGGGAGCATAGCTCTATTCTTTGAGTCACTTGGGATATATATCTGCTTATCATTATGAAGAACTTAAGAGATCCAAAAACCAAGATCTATCCCTCAACTACGAGGGGAGGTAAGGAACTGCCATCTAGCTCTGCACTTGATTCACCTTATGTTATGAGTAAGTTTGCGACACCTACACCTGCTTCTGCTATTTGTTCTGATATGTCGCATGTTATGGATGATGCCACTTCTGCTATGCATGATACTTATGATGAAACTACCTCTATGCCTGATACTACCATGCCACTTAGTGATTTTCTTGATAAACAACTTGCTAGGGCTAGAGAAAAATTGAAAATATTGAATCTAATGATACTGATGAAAGTGATGATGAAGAATCACTTGTTATTCCTAAGGGTTATGTTTTTGATCAAGAAGCTTCTTTCGCTATCTTAGCTTGCGAAAATAGAAATGAACTCAAAAGGTTATTAGCTAAATGGAGTAAGCAATCTCTAAGTGCTAGAATGAAACCTGACCCTGCTTTTGCTACTTCACCTATCTGTGTTACTGATAAGGATTATGAATTCTTTGTTGATCCTGATATAATTACTTTGGTTGAATCTGATCCTTTTCATGGTTATGAATCTGAAAGTGTTGTGGCACATCTTAAGTTAAATGATATAGCCACCCTGTTCACTAAAGATGAGAGAACTCGCTACTTTTACATCCTTAAAATATTTCCGTTCTCATTAAAGGGTGATGCTAAGATATGGTTTAATTCTCTAGATCCTGGTTGTGTGCGTAGTCCCCAGGATATGATTTATTACTTCTCTGCTAAATATTTCCCTGCTCATAAGAAACAAGCTGCTTTAAGGGATATATATAATTTTGTGCAAATTGAAGAAGAGAGTCTCCCATAAGCTTGGGGGAGGCTTCTCCAATTACTTAATGCTTTGCCTGATCATCCTCTTAAGAAAAATGAAATACTTGATATCTTTTATAATGGACTAACTGATGCCTCCAGAGATTACCTGGATAGTTGTGCTGGTTCTGTTTTCAGGGAAAGAACACCGGATGAAGCTGAAATTCTATTGAACAATATGTTGACAAATGAAAATAATTGGACACCTCCGGAGCCAATTCCTGAGCCTATTCCTAAACCAACTCCGAAGAAGAGGGGTATTCTATTTCTCAGTCCTGAAGATATGCAAGAGGCAAAGAAATCTATGAAAGAAAAAGGTATTAAAGCTAAAGATGTTAAGAATTTACCTCCTATTGAAGAAATACATGGTCTTAATTTACCGCCTGTTGAAGAAACACATAATCCAAACCCTTCTCCTATTGAAGAAACTCATGGTCTTGATAACCCGACACAGGTAGTAAAGGTAAATTCTCTCTATAGATATGATAAAGCTGAAATCCCATTTACTAAGTTTGCTAGCTCATGCTTAGATGAGTTTGATAAATTTATGGCTAAGCAAGAAGACTTTAATGCTTATTTTGGTAGACAATTGAAATACAATTCAAATATGCTTGAACACTTGGGTGATTATATGGCTAATGTAAAAGGTGAACTTAAACTTATTAGTAAGCATGCTTCTATGGTTACCACTCAAGTAGAACAAGTACTTAAAGCTCAAAATGATTTGCTCAATGAATTGAATAGTAAAAATAATGATAATGCTGTTAGAGTGGATACTAGAACTGGTAGAATGACTCAGGAACCATTGTATCCTGAAGGCCACCCTAAGAGAATTGAGCAAGATTCTCAGAGGAATAATATAGATGCACCTAGTTCTTCTAAAAAGAAGAAAAAGAAAAATGATAGGACTTTGCATGCTTCTAGTGATCCTATTGTTGAAACACCTGAGAATCCAAATGATATTTCTATTTCTGATGCTGAAACTCAATCTGGTAATGAACCTGAAACTAGTGATAATACTAACAATAATGTTCATAATGATGCTCAACCTAGTAATGATAATGATATAGAAATTGAACCTGCTGTTGATCTTGATAACCCACAATCAAAGAATCAACGTTATGATAAGAAAGACTTTGTTGCTAGGAAACATGGTAAAGAAAGAGAGCCTTGGGTTCAGAAATCCATGCCTTTTCCTCCCAAACCATCCAAGAAAAAGGATGATGAGGATTTTGAGCGCTTTGCTAAAATGATTAGACCTATCTTTTTGCGTATGCGATTAACTGATATGCTCAAAACCAATCCTTATGCTAAGTACATGAAAGATATTATTACAAATAAAATAAAGATACCGGAAGCTGAAATTTCCACCATGCTTGCTAATTATACTTTTATGGGTGGAATACCAAAGAAACTTGGAGATCCCGGTGTACCAACTATACCATGCTCCATTAAAAGAAATTATGTTAAAACTGCTTTATGTGAACTTGGAGCCGGTGTTAGTGTTATGCCTCTCTCTTTATATCGTAGAATTGATTTGAATAAGTTGACACCTACTGAAATATCTTTGCGAATGGCTGATAAATCAACTGCTGTACCTGTCAGTATTTGTGAGGATGTGCCTGTTGTAGTTGCAAATGTTACTATTTTAACGGACTTTGTTATTCCTGATATTCCCGAGGACGATAGTATGCCTATTATTCTTGGAAGACCCTTTTTGAATACTACAGGGGCTGTTATTGATTGCGCTAAAGGCAATGTCACTTTTCATGTTAATGGCAATGAGCATACGGTACACTTTCCGAGGAAACAACCTCAAGTTCATAGTATCAACTCTATTGGAAAAATTCCATTGATTATATTTGGAGGTTTCGAATTTCCTCTTCCTACTTTCAAGAAGACATATGATATTCTTATTATTGAGGATGTGCATATCCCCGTTAAGGTAACATACTGTTATTCGAAATTTCTCCGGTTCCATGTTATTCGGAATGAGTTCGTTAACAAGACTTGATCAACCTTGTTAGTGGATTCCTTTTGATGATCATGAGAAGGATGAAACTAGAAGGCACAACCTTCTGTACCCCACTTTTACTTTCTGTTATTTTTATAAAATAAAATAAAATAAATATTTTTCTGTCTATTATCTGATTATCCGTGCAATATAAAAATACCTCGAAAATAAAAGTTCTCCAAATGCCCTGAAATTTAAATATGATTTTTTTCTAGAATATTTGAGGATTTATGGAACTGAGTACACACCAGGGGGGTCAACCACCTGCCCACGAGGGTGGAGGGCGCGCCCACCCCTCTAGGGCACGCCCCCTTCTTAGGTCGCTTGCAAGAAATGGGAATGAATTTCAAACACCAGGGCACTTTTGATTGCCTGCAAAACATTGAGATGCCCGGTTTTTAAATTCTAGTAAATCCAAAACCCGTCTGGAATTCATGAAACTTGGCATGCTATCATGGAGCGGCATCAACATGCCGTGGTAAATTTTTTGTCACATTTGGGGCAGGTTTGGGTATGTGCTGATCACAAACCGGAGCTTCTCAGAACAAGCATGATGGTTTTTGGTAGGGAACGTCCCACCTTTGGGGACGAAACAATATTGCCTCTTATTGGTTTCACTTTTTTTTCTCGTGTCAACATAGAACAACAAGAGTGTTGTGTGATTTTTTGTGATTTTTTGGGGTTCGTTTGGAATTTTTTATGCATTAACGGAGTTTTAAATGCATTTATGTGCATAATTCAAATTTGAATACATGCACATGCTCCAGTGCATATAAATTGGTTGAAAAATAAAATATGTGTCCTTGGGTGCATGCTTAGGTCCCATGCAAGAAATGGGAATGAATTTCAAACACCAGGGCACCGCTGATTGCCGGCTAAACATTGAGATGCCTGGTTTTTAAATTCTAGTAAATCCAAAACCCATTTGAAATTCATGAAACTTGGCATGCTATCATGGAGCGGCATCAACATTTCATGGTAAAAAAATTGTCACATTTGGGGGAGGTTTGGGTATATGCTTCTCACAAAACCGGAGCTTCTCACAACAAGCATGCTTGTTTTCGGTAGGGAATGTCCCACCTTTGGGGATGAAACGATTTCCATTGCATCTTATTGCTTTCAATTTTTTTCTCGTGTCAACATAGAACAACAGGAGTGTTGTGTGAAATTTTGTGATTTTTCGGGGTTCGTTTGGACATTTTTATGCATTAACTGATTTTCAATGCATTTATGTGCATAATTCAAATTTGAACTACATGCACATGCTCCAGCACATATAAATTGGTTGAAAAATCAAATCTGTGTCATTAGGTGCATGCTTAGGTCCCTTGCAAGAAATGGGAATGAATTTCAAACACCAGGGCACCGTTGTTTGCCAGCAAAACATTGAGATGTCTGGTTTTAAAATTCTAGTAAATCCAAAATCCGCATGAAATTCATGAAACTTGGCATGATATCATGGAGCGGCATCAATATGCCACGGTAAAAAAATTGTCACATTTGTGGCAGGTTTGGATATATGCTTCTCATAAACTGGAGCTTCTCACAACAAGCATGATGGTTTTCGGTAGCGAACGTCCCACCTTTAGGAACGAAACGATATCCATTGCCTCTTATTGCTTTCAATTTTTTTTCTCATGTCAACATAGAACAACAGGAGTGTTGTGTGCATTTTTGTGATTTTTCGGGGTTCGTTTGGACATTTTTATGCATTGACTGAGTTTTCAATGCATTATTGTGCATAATTCAAATTTGAACTACATGCACTTGCTCCAGTGCATATAAATTGGTTGAAAAATCAAATATGTGTCCTTGGGTGCATGCTTAGGACCCATGCAAGAAATGGGAATGAATTTCAAACACTGGGGCATCGTTGATTGCCGGCAAAACAGTGAGATGCCTGGTTTTAAATTCTAGTAAATCCAAAACCCGTCTTAAATTCATGAAACTTGGCATGCTATCATGGAGCGGCATCAACAAGGCGTGGTAAAATTTTTGTCACATTTGGGGCAGGTTTGGGTATATGCTTCTCGCAAACCGGAGCTTCTCACAACAAGCATGATGGTTTTCGGTAGGGAACGTCCCACCTTTGGGTACGAAACAATATCCATTGCCTCTTATTGCTTTCAAATTTTTTATCATGTTAACATAGAACAACAGGAGTGTTGTGTGAATTTTTGTGATTTTTCGGGATTCGTTTGGACATTTTTATGCATTAACTGAGTTTTCAATGCATTTATGTGCATAATTCAAATTTGAACTACATGCACATGCTCCAGTGCATATAAATTGGTTGAAAAAACAAATCTGTGTCCTTGGGTGCATGCTTAGGTCCCATGCAAGAAATGGGAATGAATTTCAAACACCAGGGCACCGTTGATTGCCGGCAAAACATTGAGATGCCTGGTTTTTAGATTCTAGTAAATCCAAAACCCGTCTGAAACTCATGAAACTTGGCATGCTATCATGGAGCGGCATCAACATGTCGTGGTAAAAAAATTGTCACATTTGGGGGAGGTTTGGGTATATGCTTCTCACAAACCGGAGCTTCTCACAACAAGCATGATTGTTTTCTGTAGGGAACGTCCCACCTTTGGGGATGAAACGATTTCCATTGCATCTTATTGCTTTCAATATTTTTTCTCGTGTCAACATAGTACAACAAGAGTGTTGTGTGAAATTTTGTGATTTTTTGGGGTTCGTTTGGACATTTTTATGCATTAACTGATTTTCAATGCATTTATGTGCATAATTCAAATTTGAACTACATGCACATGCTCCAACGCATATAAATTGGTAGAAAAAACAAATCTGTGTCATTAGGTGCATGCTTAGGTCCCTTGCAAGAAATGGGAATGAATTTCAAACACGAGGGCACCGTTGATTGCCGGCAAAACATTGAGATGTCTGGTTTTAAAATTCTAGTAAATCCAAAATCCACATGAAATTCATGAAACTTGGCATGCTATCATGGAGCGGCATCAATATGCCATGGTAAAAAATTTGTCACATTTGTGGCAGGTTTGGATATATGCTTCTCACAAACTGGAGCTTCTCACAACAAGCATGATGGTTTTCGGTAGCGAACGTCCCACCTTTAGGGACGAAACGATGTCCATTGCCTCTTTTTGATTTCAATTTTTTTCTCATGTCAGAATAGAACAACAGGAGTGTTGTGTGAATTTTTGTGATTTTTCGGGGTTTGTTTGGACATTTTTATGCATTGACTGAGTTTTCAATGCATTAATCTGCATAATTCAAATTTGAACTACATGCACTTGCTCCAATGCATATAAATTGGTTGAAAAATTAAATATGTGTCCTTGGGTGCATGCTTAGGTCCCATGCAAGAAATGGGAATGAATTTCAAACACCGGGGCATCGTTGATTGCCGGCAAAACAGTGAGATGCCTGGTTTTTAAATTCTAGTAAATCCAAAACCCGTCTTAAATTCATGAAACTTGGCATGCTATCATGGAGCGGCATCAACAAGGCGTGGTAAACATTTTGTCACATTTGGGGCAGGTTTGGATATATGCTTCTCACAAACCGGAGCTTCTCACAACAAGCATGATGGTTTTCGGTAGGGAATGTCCCACCTTTGAGGACAGAACGATATCCATTGCCTCTTATTGCTTTCAATTTTTTCTCGTGTCAACATAGAACAACAGGAGTGTTGTGTGAATGTTTTTTGATTTTTCGGGTTCATTTGGACATTTTTATGCATTAACTGAGTTTTCAATGTATTTATGTGCATAATTCAAATTTGAACTACATGCACATGCTCCAGTGCATATAAATTGGTTGAAAAATCAAATATGTGTCCTTGGGTGCATGCTAAGGCCCCATGCAAGATATGGGAATGAATTTCAAACACCAGGGCACCGTTGATTGCCGGCAAAACATTGAGATGCCTGGTTTTTAAATTCTAGTAAATCCAAAACCCGTCTGAAATTCATGACACTTGGCATGCTATCATGGAGCGGCATCAACATGCTCTGGTAAAATTTTTGTCACATTTGGGGCAAGTTTGGGTATATGCTTCTCACAAAACGGAGCTTCTCACAACAAGGATGATGGTTTTCGGTAGGGAACGTCCCACCTTTGGGGACGAAACGGTATCCATTCCCTCTTATTGCTTTCAATTTTTTTCTCGTGTCAACATAGAACAACATGAGTGTTGTGTGATTTTTTGGGATTTTTCGGGGTTCGTTTAGACATTTTTATGCATTAACTGAGTTTTCAATGCATTTATGTGCATAATTCAAATTTAAATACATGCACATGCTCCAGTGCATGTAAATTGGTTGAAAAATCAAATTGGTGTCCTTGGGTTCATGCTTAGGTCCCATGCAAGAAATGGGAATGAATTTCAAACATCAGGGCACCGTTGATTGCCGGCAAAACATTGAGATGCCTTGTTTTTAAATTCTAGTAAACCCAAAACCCTTCTCAAATTCATGAAACTTGGCATGCTATCATGGAGCGGCATCAACATGCCGTAGTAAAAAATTTGTCACATTTGGGGGAGGTTTGGGTATATGCTTCTCACAAACCGGAGCTTCTCACAACAAGCATGATTGTTTTCGGTAGGGAACGTCCCACCTTTGGGGATGAAATGATATCCATTGCCTATTATTGTTTTCAAATTTTTCTCGTGTCAACATAGAACAACAGGAGTGTTGTATGAATTTTTGTGATTTTTCGGGTTTCGTTTGGACATTTTTATGCATTAACTGAGTTTTCAATGTATTTATGTTCATAATTAAAATTTGAAATTCATGCGCATGCTCCATTGCATATAAATTGGTTGAAAAATCAAATTTGTGTCCTTGGGTGCATGCTTACGTCCCATGGAAGAAATGGGAATAAATTTCAAACACCAGGGCACCGTTGATTGCCAGCAAAAAATTGAGATGTCTGGTTTTTTAAATTATAGTAAATCCAAAACCCGTCTGAAATTCATGAAACTTGGCATGCTATCATGCAGCGGCATCAATATGCCATGGTAAAAATTTTGTCACATTTGGGGCAGGTTTGGATATATGCTTCTCACAAACCGGAGCTTCTCACAACAAGCATGATGGTTTTCGGTAGGGAACGTCCCACCTTTGGGACGAAACGATATCCATTGCCTCTTATTGCTTTCAATTTTTTTTCTCATGTCAACATAGAACAACAGAAGTGTTGCGTGAATTTTTGTGATTTTTCGGGGTTCGTTTGGACATTTTTATGCATTGACTAAGTTTTCAATGCATTAATGTGCATAATTCAAATTTGAACTACATGCACTTGCGCTAGTGCATATAAATTGGTTGAAAAATCAAATCTGTGTCCTTGGGTGCATGCTTAGGTCCCATGCAAGAAATGGGAATGAATTTCAAACACCAGGGCACCGTTAATTGCCGGCAAAACAGTGAGATGCCTTGTTTTTAAATTCTAGTAAATCCAAAACCCGTCTGAAATTCATGAAACTTGGCATGCTATCATGGAGCAGCATCAACAAGCCGGGGTAAAAATTTTGTCACATTTGGGGCAGGTTTGGGTATATGCTTCTCACAAACCGAACTTCTCACAACAAGCATGATGGTTTTCGGTAGGGAACGTCCCACCTTTGGGTACGAAACAATATCCATTGCCTCTTATTGCTTTCAAATTTTTTATCATGTTAACATAGAACAACAGGAGTGTTTTGTGAATTTTTGTGATTTTTCGAGATTCGTTTGGACATTTTTATGCATTAACTGAGTTTTCAATGCATTAGTGTGCATAATTCAAATTTGAACTACATGCACTTGCTCCAGTGCATATAAATTGGTTGAAAATCAAATATGTGTCCTTGGGTGCATGCTTAGGTCCCATGCAAGAAATGGGAATGAATTTCAAACACCAGGGCACCGTTGATTGCCGGCAAAACATTGAGATGCCTGGTTTTTAAATTCTAGTAAATCCAAAACCCGTCTGAAATTCATGACACTTGGCATGCTATCATGGAGCGGCATTGCTTCCTCTTTTAGCACCGTGTTGGTTTGCCCCGAAAAGGAAGTGATGATGCAGCAATGTAGCGTAAGTATTTCCCTCAGTTTTTGAGAACCAAGGTATCAATCCAGTAGGAGGCTATGCACGAGTCCCTCGTACCTGGACGAAACAAATAAATCCTCGCAACCAACGCAAATAGGGGTTGTCAATCCCTATGAGGCCACTTACAAGAGTGAGATCTGATAGATATGATAAATATAATATTTTTGGTATTTTTATGATAAAGATGCAAAGTAAAATAAAGGCAAAGTAAATACCAAAGTAGTAGGAGATCAATATGATAAAGATAGACCCGGGGGCCATAGGTTTCACTAGTGGCTTCTCTCGAGAGCGTAAGTATTCTACGGTGCGTGAACAAATTACTGTTGAACAATTGACAGAATTGAGCATAATTATGAGAATATCTAGGCATGATCATGTATATAGGCATCACGTCCGAGACAAGTAGACCGACTCATGCCTGCATCTACTACTATTACTCCACTCATCGACCGCTATCCAGCATGCATCTAGAGTATTAAGTTAAAAACAGAGTAACGCCTTAAGCAAGATGACATGATGTAGAGGGATAGACTCATGCAATAAGAAAAAAACCCATCTTGTTATCCTCGATGGCAACAATACAATACGTGCATTGCTGCCCTTACTGTCACCGGGAAAGGACACCGCAAGATTGAACCCAAAGCTAAGCACTTCTCCCATTGCAAGAAAGATCAATCTAGTAGGCCAAACCAAACTAATAATTCGAAGAGACTTGCAAAGATAACCAATCATACATAAAAGAATTTAGAGAAGATTCAAATATTATTCGTAGATAGACTTGATCATAAACCCACAATTCATTGGTCTCAACAAACACACCGCAAAAATAAGATTACATCGAATAGATCTCCACAAGAGAGGTGGAGAACATTGTATCGAGATCCAAAAAGAATGAAGAAGCCATCTAGATACTAACTATGGACCCGTAGGTCTGAGATAAACTACTCGCACTTCATCGGAGGGGCTATGGTGTTGATTTAGAAGCCCTCCGTGATCGATGCCCCCTTCGGCGGAGCTACGCAACAGGCCCCAAGATGGGATCTCGTGGATAAAGAAAGTTATGGCAGTGGAATTAGGGTTTTGGCTCATGTTTTGATCGCTTGGGGGTACGTGGATATATATAGGAGGAAGAAGTACGTCGGTGGAGCAACAGGGGGGCCCACGAGGGTGGAGGGAGCGCCAGGGGGGTAGGCGCGCCCCCCTACCTCGTGGCCTCCTCTTACGTGTCTTGACGTAGGGTCCAAGTCTCCTGAGTTGTATTCGATGAGAAAATCACGTTCCCGAAGGTTTCATTCCGTTTGGACTCCGTTTGATATTCCTTTTCTTCGAAACCCTAAAACAGGCAAAAAAACAACAATTCTGGGTTGGGCCTCCGGTTAATAGGTTAGTCCCAAAAATAATATAAAAGCGAATAATAAAGCCCAATAATGTCAAAAACAGTAGATAATATAGCATGGAGCAATCAAAAATTATAGATACATTAGAGACATATCAGGCATCAACATGTCGTGGCAAAAAAATTGTCACATTTGGGGCAAGTTTGGGTATATGCTTTTCACAAACCGGAGCTTCTCACAACAAGGATGATGGTTTTCGGTAGGGAACGTCCCACCTTTGGGGAGAAACGATATCCATTGCCTCTTATTGCTTTCAAATTTTTTTCTCGTGTCAACATAGAACAACAGGAGTGTTGTGTGAATTTTTGTGATTTTTCGGGGTTCGTTTGGATATTTTTATGCATTAACTGAGTTTTCAATGCATTTATGTGCATAATTCAAATTTTAATACATGCACATGCTCTAGTGCATATAAATTGGTTGAAAAATCAAATTTGTGTCCTTGGGTGCATGCTTAGGTCCCATGCAAGAAATGGGAATGAATTTCATACACCAGGGCACCATTGATTGCCGGCAAAACAATGAGATGCCTGGTATTTAAATTCTAGTAAACCCAAAACGCGTCTGAAAATCAGGAAACTTGGCATGCTATCATGGAGAGGCATCAACATGCCGTGGTAAAAAAAATTGTCACATTTGGGGCAGGTTTGGGTATATGCTTCTCACAAACCAGAGCTTCTCACAACAAGCATGATTGTTTTCGGTAGGGAACGTCCCACCTTTGGGGACAAAACGATATCCATTGCCTCTTATTGCTTTCAATTTTTTCTCGTGTCAACATAGAACAACAGGAGTGTTATGTGAATTTTTGTGATTTTTCGGGGTTTGTTTGGACATTTTTATGCATTAACTGAGTTTTCAATGCATTTATGTGCATAATTCAAATGTGAACTACATACACATGCTTCGGTGCATATAAATTGGTTGAAAAATCAAATATGTGTCCTTGGTTGCATGCTTAGGTCCCATGCAAGAAATGAGGATAAATTTCAAACACCAGGGCACCGTTGATAGCCGACAAAACATTTAGATCCCTGGTTTTAAATTCTAGTATACCCAAAACCCATAAGAAATTCATGAAACTTGGCATGCTATCATGGAGCGGCATCAACATGCCATGGTAAAATTTTTGTCACATTTGGGGCAGGTTTGGGTATATGCTTCTCACAAATCGGAGCTTCTCACAATAAGCATGATGGTTTTCGGTAGGGAACGTCCCACCTTTGGGGACGAAACAATATCCATTGCCTCTCATCGCTTTCAATTTTTTTCTCGTGTCAACATAGAACAACAGGAGTGTTGTGCGAATTTTTGTGATTTTTTGGGGTTCGTTTGGACATTTTTATGCATTAACTGAGTTTTCAATGTATTTATGTGCATAATTAAATTTTGAACTACATGTGCATGCTCCATTGCATATAAATTGGTTGAAAAATCAAACCCGTGTCCTTGGGTGCATGCTTAGGTCCCATGCAAGAAATGGGAATGAATTTCAAACACCAGGGCACCATTGATTGCCGGCAAAACATTGAGATGCCTGGTTTTTAAATTCTGGTAAATCCAAAACCCGTCTGAAATTCATGAAACTTGGCATGCTATCATGGAGCGGAATCAACATGCCGTGGTAAAAAAATTCACATCTGGGGCAGGTTTGGATATATGCTTCTCACAAACCGAAGCTTCTAAAACAAGCAAGATGGTTTTCGGTAGGGAACGTCCCACCTTTGGGGACGAAACGATATCCATTGCCTCTTATCGCTTTCAATTTTTTCTCATGTCAACATAGAACAACAGGAGTGTTGTGTGAATTTTTTTTATTTTTCGGGTTCATTTGGACATTTTTATGCATTAACTGAGTTTTCAATGCATTTATGTGCATAATCAAATTTGAACTACATGCGCATGCTCCAGTGCATATAAATTGGTTGAAAAATCAAATATGTGTCCTTGAGTGCATGCTTAGGTCCCATGCAAGAAATGGGAATGAATTTCAAACACCAGGGCACCGTTGATTGCCGGCAAAATATTGAGATGCCTGGTTTTTAAATTCTAGTAAATCCAAAACCCGTCTGAAATTCATGAAACTTGGCATGCTATCATGGAGCGGCATCAACATGCCGTTGTAAAAAATTTGTCACATTTGGGGCAAGTTTGGGTATATGCTTCTAACAAACCGGAGCTTCTCACAACAAGCATGATGGTTTTTGGTAGGCAACGTCCCGGCATTGGGGACAAAACGATATCCATTTCCTCTTATTGCTTTCAATTTTTTTCTGGCGTTAACATAAAACAACAGGAGTGTTGTGTGAATTTTTGTGATTTTTCGGGGTTCGTTTGGACATTTTTATGCATTAACTGAGTTTTCAATGCATATATGTGCATAATTCAAATTTGAATACATGCACATGCTCCAGTGCATATAAATTGGTTAAAAATCAAATTTGTGTCCTTGGGTGCATGCTTAGGTCCCATGCAAGAAATGTGGATGAATTTCAAACACCAGGGCACCGTTGATTGCCGGCAAAACATTGAGATGCCTGGTATTTTAATTCTAGTAAACCCAAAACGCGTCTGAAATTTAGGAAACTTGGCATGCTATCATGGAGAGGAATCAACATGCGTTCGTAAAAAAATTGTCATATTTAGGGCAGGTTTGGGTATATGCTTCTCACAAACCAGAGCTTCTCACAACAAGAATGATTGTTTTCGGTAGGGTACGTACCACGTTTGGGGACAAAACGATATGCATTGCCTCTTATTGCTTTCAATTTTTTTTCTCGTGTCAACATAGAACAACAGGAGTGTTGTGTGAATTTTTCTGATTTTTCGGGGTTCGTTCGGATATTTTTATGCATTAACTGAGTTTTCAATGCATTTATGTGCATAATTCAAATTTGAATACATGCACATGCTCCAGTGCATATAAATTGGTTGAAAAATCAAATTTGTGTCCTTGGGTGCATGCTTAGGTCCCATGCAAGAAATGGGAATGAATTTCATACACGAGGGCACCGTTGATTGCCGGCAAAACAATGAGATGCCTGGTATTTAAATTCTAGTAAACCCAAAACGCGTCTGAAATTCAGGAAACTTGGCATGCTATCATGGAGAGGCATAACCATGCCGTGGTAAAAAAAATTGTCACATTTGGGACAGGTTTGGGTATATGCTTTTCACAAACCGGAGCTTCTCACAACAAGCATGATTGTTTTCGGTAGGGAACGTCCCACCTTTGGGGATGAAACGATATCCATTGCCTATTATTGCTTTCAAATTTTTTCTCATGTCAACATAGAACAACAGGAGTGTTGTATGAATTTTTGTGATTTTTTGGGTTTCGTTTGGACATTTTTATGCATTAACTGAGTTTTCAATGTATTTATGTGCATAATTAAATTTTGAACTACATGCGCATGCTCCATTGCATATAAATTGGTTGAAAATCAAACCCTTGTCCTTGGGTGCATGCTTAGGTCCCATGCAAGAAATGGGAATGAATTTCAAACACCAGGGCACCGTTGATTGCCGGCAAAACATTGAGATGCCTGGTTTTTAAATTCTAGTAAATCCAAAACCCGTCTGAAATTCATGAAACTTGGCATGCTATCATGGAGCGGAATCAACATGCCGTGGTAAAAAAATTCACATCTGGGGCAGGTTTGGATATATGCTTCTCACAAACCGAAGCTTCTAAAACAAGCATGATGGTTTTCGGTAGGGAACGTCCCACCTTTGGGGACGAAACGATATCCATTGCCTCTTATCGCTTTCAAAATTTTCTCATGTCAACATAGAACAACAGGAGTGTTGTGTGAATTTTTTTTATTTTTCGGGTTCATTTGGACATTTTTATGCATTAACTGAGTTTTCAATGCATTTATGTGCATAATCAAATTTGAACTACATGCGCATGCTCCAGTGCATATAAATTGGTTGAAAAATCAAATTTGTGTCCTTGAGTGCATGCTTAGGTCCCATGCAAGAAATGGGAATGAATTTCAAACACCAGGGCATCGTTGATTGCCGGCAAAATATTGAGATGCCTGGTTTTTAAATTCTAGTAAATTCAAAACCCATCTGAAATTCATGAAACTTGGCAGGCTATCATGGAGCGGCATCAACATGCCGTGGTAAAAAATTTGTCACATTTGGGGAAGTTTGGGTATATGCTTCTAACAAACCGGAGCTTCTCACAACAAGCATGATGGTTTTTGGTAGGCAACGTCCCACCATTGGGGACGAAACGATATCCATTGCCTCTTATTGCTTTCAATTTTTTTCTGGCGTTAACATAAAACAACAGGAGTGTTGTTTCAATTTTTGTGATTTTTCAGGGTTCGTTTGGACATTTTTATGCATTAATTGAGTTTTCAAAGCATATATGTGCATAATTCAAATTTGAATACATGCACATGCTCCAGTGCATATAAATTGGTTGAAAAATCAAATTTGTGTCCTTGGGTGCATGCTTAGGTCCCATGCAAGAAATGGGGATGAATTTCAAACACCAGGGCACCGTTGATTGCCGGCAAAACATTGAGATGCCTGGTATTTAAATTCTAGTAAACCCAAAACGTGTCTGAAATTCAGGAAACTTGGCATGCTATCATGGAGAGGCATCAACATGCGGTCGTAAAAAAATTGTCATGTTTGGGGCAGGTTTGGGTATATGCTTCTCACAAACCAGAGCTTCTCACAACAAGCACGATTGTTTTCGGTAGGGCACGTACCACGTTTGGGGACGAAACGATATCCATTGCCTATTATTGCTTTCAATTTTTTTCTCGTGTTAACATAGAACAAAAGGAGTGTTGTGTGAATTTTTGTGATTTTTCGGGGTTCGTTTGGACAATTTTATGCATTAACTGAGTTTTCAATGCATTTATGCGCACAATTCAAATTTGAACTACATGCACATGCTCTAGTGCATATAAATTGGTTGAAAAATCAAATATGTGTCCTTGGGTGCATGCTTAGGTCCCATGCAAGAAATGGGAATGAATTTCAAACACCAGGGCACCGTTGATTGCCGGCAAAACATTGAGATGCATGGTTTTTAAATTCTAGTAAATCCAAAACCCGTCTGAAATTCATGAAACTTGGCATGCTATCATGGAGCGGCATCAACATGCCGTGGTAAAATTTTTGTCACATTTGGGGCAAGTTTGGTTATATGCGTCTCACAAACCGGAGCTTCTCACAACAAGCATGATGGTTTTCGGTAGGGAACGTCCCACCTTTGGGGAAGAAACAATATCCATTGCCTCTTATTGCTTTCAAATATTTTCTCTTGTCAACATAGAACAACAGGAGTGTTGTGTGAATTTTGTGAATTTTCGGCGTTCGTTTGGACATTTTTATGCATTAACTAAGTTTTCAAAGCATTTATGTGCATAATTCAAATTTGAATACATGCACATGCTCCAGTGCATATAAATTGGTTGAAAAATGAAATTTCTGTCCTTGAGTACATGCTTAGGTCCCATGCAAGAAATGGGAATGAATTTCAAACACCAGGGCACCGTTGATTGTCGGCAAAACATTGACATGCCTGGTTTTTAAATTGTAGTAAACCCAAAACCCATCTGAAATTCATGAAACTTGGCATGCTATCATGGAGCGGCATCAACATGCGGTGGTAAAAAATTTGTCACATTTGGGGCATGTTTGGGCATATGCTTCTCACAAACCGGAGCTTCTCAAAACAAGCATGATTGTTTTCGGTAGGGAGCGTCCCACCTTTGGGGACCAAACGATATCCATTGCCTATTATTGCTTTCAAAAAAAATTCTCATGTCAACATAGAACAACAGGAATGTTGTGTGAATTTTTTGATTTTTCGGGTTTCGTTTGGACATTTTTATGCATTAACTGAGTTTTCAATGCATTTATGTGCATAATTCAAATTTGAACTACATGTGCATGCTCCATTGCATATAAATTAGTTCAAAAAATCAAATATGTGTCCTTGGGTGCATGCTTAGGTCCCATGCAAAAAAATCACATTTGGAGCAAGTTTGGATATATGCTTCTCACAAACCGGAGCTTCTCACAACAAGCATGATGGTCTTCGGTAAGGAATGTCCCACCTTTGAGGACAGAACGTTATCCATTGCCTCTTATTGCTTTCAATTTTTTCTCGTGTCAACATAGAACAACAGGAGTGTTGTGTGAATGTTTTTTGATTTTTCGGGTTCATTTGGACATTTTTATGCATTAACTGAGTTTTCAATGTATTTATGTGCATAATTTAAATTTGAACTACATGCACATGCTCCAGTGCATATAAATTGGTTGAAAAATCAAATATGTGTCCTTGGGTGCATGCTAAGGCCCCATGCAAGATATGGGAATGAATTTCAAACACCAGGGCACCGTTGATTGCTGGTAAAACATTGAGATGCCTGATTTTTAAATTCTAGTGAATCCAAAACTCTTCTAAAATTCATGACACTTGGCATGCTATCATGGAGCAGCATCAACATGTCGTGGTAAAAATTTTGTCACATTTGGGGCAAGTTTGGGTATATGCTTCTCACGAACCGGAGCTTCTCACAACAAGGATGATGGTTTTCGGTAGGAAACGTCCCACGTTAGGGGACGAAACGATATCCATTGCCTCTTATTGCTTTCAATTTTCTTGTGTCAACATAGAACAAGAGGAGTATTGTGTGAATTTTTGTGATTTTCGGGGTTCGTTTGGACATTTTTATGCATTAACTGAGTTTTCAATGCATTTATGTGCATAATTCAAATTTGAATACATGCACATGCTCTAGTGCATATAAATTGGTTGAAAAATCAAATTTGTGTCCCTGGGTGCATGCTTAGGTCCCATGCAAGAAATGGAATGAATTTCAAACACCAGGGCACCGTAGATTGCCGGCAAAACATTGAGATGTCTGGTTTTTAAATTCTAGTAAATCCAAAACCCGTCTGAAATTCATGAAACTCGGAATGCTATCATGGAGCGGAATCAACATGCCGTGGTAAAAAAGTCACATTTGGGGCAGGTTTGGATATATGCTTCTGACAAATCGGAGCTTCTAAAACAAGCATGATGGTTTTCGGTAGGGAACGTCTCACCTTTGGGGACGAAACAATATCCATTGCCTCTTATCGCTTTCAATTTTTTTCTCGTGTCAAAATAGAACAACAGGAGTGTTGTGTGATTTTTTTGATTTTTCGGGTTCATTTGGACATTTTTATGCGTTAACTGAGTTCTCAATGCATTTATATGCATAATCAAATTTGAACTACATGCGCATGCTCGAGTGCATATAAATTGGTTGAAAAATCAAATATGTGTCCTTGGGTGCATGGTTAGGTCCCATGCAAGAAATGGGGATGAATTTCAAACACCAGGGCACCGTTGATTGCCGGCAAAACATTGAGATGCCTGGTATTTAAATTCTAGTAAACCCAAAACGTATGGACATTTTTATGTGCATAATTGAGTTTTCAAAGCATATATGTGCATAATTCAAATTTGAATACATGCACATGCTCCAGTGCATATAAATTGGTTGAAAAATCAAATTTGTGTCCTTGGGTGCATGCTTAGGTCCCATGCAAGAAATGGGGATGAATTTCAAACACCAGGGCACCGTTGATTGCCGGCAAAACATTGAGATGCCTGGTATTTAAATTCTAGTAAACCCAAAACGTGTCTGAAATTCAGGAAACTTGGCATGCTATCATGGAGAGGCATCAACATGCGGTCGTAAAAAAATTGTCATGTTTGGGGCAGGTTTGGGTATATGCTTCTCACAAACCAGAGCTTCTCACAACAAGCACGATTGTTTTCGGTAGGGCACGTACCACGTTTGGGGACGAAACGATATCCATTGCCTATTATTGCTTTCAATTTTTTTCTCGTGTTAACATAGAACAAAAGGAGTGTTGTGTGAATTTTTGTGATTTTTCGGGGTTCGTTTGGACAATTTTATGCATTAACCGAGTTTTCAATGCATTTATTTGCATAATTCAAATTTGAACTACATGCACATGCTCCAGTGCATATAAATTGGTTGGAAAATCAAATCTGTGTCCTTGGGTGCATGCTTAGGTCCCATGCAAGAAATGAGAATGAATTTCAAACACCAGGGCACCGTTGATTGCCGGCAAAACATTGAGATGCCTGGTTTTTAAATTCTAGTAAATCCAAAATCCGTCTGAAATTCATGAAACTTGGCATGCTATCATGGAGCGGCATCAACATGCCGTGGTAAAAAAAATTCACATTTGGGACAAGTTTGGGTATATGCTTCTAACAAACCGGAGCTTCTCACAACAAGCATGATGGTTTTTGGTAGGCAACGTCCCACCTTTGGGGACGTAAGAGTGCTCCAGTGCATATAAATTCGTTGAAAAAATCAAATTTGTGTCCTTGGGTGCATGCTTAGGTCCCATGCAAGAAATGGGAATGAATTTCAAACATCAGGGCACCGTTGATTGCCGGCAAAACATTGAGATGCCTGGTTTTTAAATTCTAGTAAACCCAAAACCCGTCTGAAATTCATGAAACTTGGCATGCTATCATGGAGCAGCATCAACATGTCGTGGTAAAAAAATTGTCACATTTGGGGCAGGTTTGGGTATATGCTTCTCACAAACTGGAGCTTCTCACAACAAGCATGATTGTTATCGGTAGGGAACGTCCCACCTTTGGGGACAAAACGATATCCATTGCCTCTTATTGCTTTCAATTTTTTCTCGTGTCAACATAGAACAACAGGAGTGTTGTGTGAATTTTTGTGATTTTTCGGGGTTCCTTTGGACATTTTTATGCATTAACTGAGGTTTCAATGCATTTGTGTGCATAATTCAAATTTGAACTGCATGCACATGCTCAAGTGCTTATAAGTTGGTTGAAAAATCAAATCTGTGTCCTTGGGTGCATGCTTAGGTCCCATGCAAGAAATGGGAATGAATTTCGAACACCAGGGCACCGTTGATTGCCGACAAAACATTGAGATGCCTGGTTTTTAAATTCTAGTAAATCCAAAACCCTTCTGAAATTCATGAAACTTGGCATGCTATCATGGAGCGGCATCAACATGCCGTGGTAAAAACATTTGTCACATTTGGGGCAGGTTTGGGTATATGCTTCTCACAAACCGGAGCTTCTCACAACAAGCATGATGGTTTTCGGTAGGGAACGTCCCACCTTTGGGGATGAAACAATATCCATTGCCTCTTATTGCTTTCAAATTTTTTCTTGTGTCAACATAGAACAACAGGAGTGTTGTGTGAATTTTTGTGATTATTCGGGGTTCGTTTGAACATTTTTATGCATTAACTGAGTTTTCAATGCATTTATGTGCATAATTCAAATTTGAACTACATGCACATGCTCAAGTGCATATAAATTCGTTGAAAAATCAAATCTGTGTCCTTGGGTGCATGCTTAGGTCCCATGCAAGAAATGCGAATGAATTTCAAACACCAGGGCACCGTCGATTGCCGGCAAAACATTGTGATGCCTGGTTTTTAAATTCTAGTAAATCCAAAACTCATCTGAAATTCATGAAACTTGGCATGCTATCATGGAATGGCACCCGACACGCTGTGGTATTTTTCGTGTCCATTTTGAGAGAAGGCACACTCAAATAATAACAGCCAACAAAGGCATTTTGAAAAAATAGCTGCCATTTTAATATCTCAAACGTTTGTATAATTCAAACCGTGTGCGTTCTGTTAACCATTCACGTGATGCCACGTGTCTTGGTTTTAATGGCTGTAGGAGGTGCCGTGCGGATAGGTGCTTGACCTTGACTGAACGAGAGGCGTACGAGCGTCGTCCGGTGCGCAGGCTGACCGAGAGGCGTGCAAGTTGTCCTCGAATGCGCAGGCTCACCGGGAAGCATGCAAGATGTACGCTTCGTAGGCTCACTGGGAAGCGTGCCCTTTGACTTCCATGGCCGCCCTCCTTGCTTGCATCCTCTCCATTAATGGTGCCCAAGCCACAATTTCATTCGCTTTTTAAATATAAAACACTCATCACAAACGTTTTAGTTAGAACACCCGTATGCAAACCGATAGCTTCCCCAGGAAGCCAAGTGAAAATGTGCCGAACAGTATTTCTGCAGCTTTTGATCGCAAATGTTTTAGATAGAACACCTGTATGCAAAGTGAGAGCGGCACAGGATTTGTGCATCTCTTCAACGCAAACAGTTGTTTTGGATGAACCGTGTGCAACCACGTACAAACAATTTGGTAAGATTTGTCAATCCTTGTAACACTGCGATTTGTCAAAATATGAAGCTAAAACTCACTAGCAGTATCTAATTTTTGCAACTAAAAATCAGTAATTAAGCATAGATTTCATTCATGGATTAAGCAGTTGTTCTTAATTTATACAAACTATTCAACTCGACAGCTGAACCGACCAAACTTTTCCCCAATTGTTGCCAACCACGTACTGAAATAGCTAGTTCAACTAGATATACTAGCTAATTTTAAGTACGTTGTACAGTTCCACCACATCTATAGTCAGATGAACTGAAAAAATAGCCCCTAAATACTAGTACTACTGCGGAGGGGCTTTGTACTACTTCTGGCTGCCTCTCCTCTGCTGAGCGCACTCAATAAGAGGCGGAGGAAATCTATGCTTAATTACTGAATTTTAGTTGCAAAAATTAGATATTGCTAGTGATTTTTAGCTTTATATTTTGACAAATCGCAGTGTTACAAGGATTGACAAATCTTACCAAATTGTTCGTACGTGTTTGCACATGGGTTATCCAAAACAACCGTTTGTGTTGAAGAGATGCACAAATCTTGTGTTGCTCTCACTTTACATACGGGTGTTCTATCTAAAACGTTTGCGATCAAAAGCTGCAGAAATCCTGCTCGGCACATTTTCACTTGGCTTCCTGGGGAAGCTATCGGTTTACATATGGGTGTTCTAACTAAAATGTTTGTGATGAGTGTTTTATATTTAAAAAGTGAATTAAACTGTGGCTTGGGTGCCATTAATGGAGAGGATGCGAGCAAGGCGGGCGGCCATGGAAGTCAAAGGGCACACTTCCCAGTGAGCCTACGCAGCGTGCATCTTGCATGCTTCCCGGTGAGCCTACGCATTCGAGGAGGCGCCCAAGCCACAGTTTAATTCGCTTTTTAAATATAAAACACTCATCACAAACGTTTTAGTTAGAACACCCGTATGCAAACCGATAGCTTCCCCAGGAAGCCAAGTGAAAATGTGCCGAGCAGGATTTCTGTAGCTTTTGACTGCAAACGTTTTAGATAGAACACCCGTATGCAAAGTGAGAGTGGCACATGATTTGTGCATCTCTTCAATGCAAACGGTTGTTTTGGATAACCCGTGTGCAACCACGTACAAACAATTTGGTAAGATTTGTTAATCCTTGTACCACTGCGATTTGTCAAAATATGAAGCTAAAAATCACTAGCAGTATCTAATTTTTGCAACTAAAATTCAGTAATTAAGCATATATTTCATTCATAGATTAAGAAGTCGTTCTTAATTTATACAAATAGTTCAACTCGACAGCTGAACCGACCAAACTTTTCCCCAATCGTTGCCAACCACGTACTGAAATAGCTAGTTCAACTAGATATACTAGCTAATTTTAAGTACGTTGTACAGTTCCACCACATCTATAGTCAGGTGAACTGAAAAAAATAGCCCCAAAAAACTAGTACTACTGCGGAGGGGCTTTGTACCACTTCCGGCTGCCTCTTCTCTGCCGAGCGCGCTCAGTAAGAGGTGGAGGAGGAGGAGCCTACCGACGAGCTGGGCAACCGTAATACGGTGCCTGCCGCTGTTGGAGCTTCAGCGACGCTCACCTCGAACGCCCTCTGCCGCTCCAGACAACCCCTCTCGAAGCGGTGGTTCTCCTTGTAGATCTCCTGATTCCTCGCCTCTGAGGCAGCATGTGCCGCGGCCACGGCGTAGGTAAGGCTCTTTGTGTGCTCGACGAGGCGCTCCTCCTCCTCCCGCAGGAACTCGGTGTAGCGTGCGAGGTCGCTGACGCACGTGCGGGCATCCACCTCCGCTTCCCGCCTTTGGGCGGCGGTGGTGGAGCGGGTGATGACCTCGACGGTCGACGGTGGGCTGGCGGCCATGGCGGCCAATGACGGGGTGGCGGCCACAACCACCACCTCCCGCCTTCGGGCCGCGGTGGCGGAGCGGGTGATGGCCACAGTGGCCGGCAGTGGGGTGGCGGCCACAACGGCCACCTCCCGCCATCGGGTCGTGGTGGCAGAGCGCGCGACGGCCCTGGCTTTCGACGATGGTGTGGCGGCAACGGCGGCCGGCAACAGATGCCGACGGGCATCGGCAGTGGAGCGTGTGGTGGGTGTTCCGTGCACACCCAACAGGGATGCCACACGCACTACACTACGTCGGGGACTGCGCCACCGCCACGGTGTAGCCTCCCAGCTGGAGCTGTCCTCTGATGATGGCGGAGTGGCTGAGCGACGACGACGGACCGGTGCCATTGGCGATTGTGGGAGAAGCAGACAAGATAAGCTACAGGGAGGGGGGAATGCGACGCAGGACTTGCCGGCCGTGAGCATTTTTATAGCAGGCCGGTAAGCATTGGGATTTTGGGGGATTTCACCGAGTTGGTGGGAAGCTTGCGTGGGAACCTACAAGGTTGCGCGGGAATGGGCTCACCGGCGATTCATTGGCGCCACCGTTTGGCCAAAAGAATGCCCCCACGCGCTGCGCAAACTTGCGCTATAAGTTGTCTGCGGCAGCGGGGTGACAAGACGTGCGAGAGGAGGACGAAAGGCCACGTACACATATGGTTAATAAAAAACGTTTGCGATTTAATTACCTACTATACCATCGTCCTAGTTTATAAGTACGATTTAACTAATAAAATACGAATGCATGTCGCCAAAGATTATATAGTTGGATTTGTATTCGAACATAGTTTCCAATTATATAATTTTTTAAACATGCATTAACATTTTGTTGGTCAAATTTGAGGGCAAACTATGGCACAGAATATAAAGGAGACTATAGACTAGATGGAGGTGGTAGCACACGGCCGCTCTCTAGGCAGTGACGCTACTGCCAGCTGGCTTGTAGGCGACCATTTCCTGCCTATTCAACTGCTCTATGCGTGTGGTTGCTTGCGGTTCAGGCGGCCGCGGCGTGCTCTGCTCGCATCCCGCCGCGCACGCTGTGCTCTCGCGTCCCTCCACGCGCGTTGCCAGTGTTTAGAGCTGGCACAGGATCACGCACGTTCGTGTGCAAGCGGTTGCGCCGGGCGCGACGTGACGATGCAGTTACCCGCTGGAAAAACTGTTGGGAAACGTAGTAATTTGAAAAAAAATCCTATGCACACGCAAGATCATGGTGATGCATAGCAACAAGAGGGGAGAGTATCTTCCACGTACCCCCGTATACCATAAATGGAAGCATTATGAGAACGCGGTTGATGTAGTTGTACGTCTTCACGATCCGACCGATCCAAGTACCGAACGCACGGCACCTCCAAGTTCAGCACACGTCCAGCTCGATGACATACCACGAACTCTGATCCAGCAGAGTTTCTCGGGAGATTTCTGTCAGCATGACGACATGATGACGGTGATGATGTTGCTACCGACGTAGGGCTTCGCCTAAGCACTTCTACGATATGATCAAGGTGGAGGGGGGCACCGCACACGGCTTGAAACAATCAACTTGTGTGTCTATGGGTGCCCCCGCCCCCGTATATAAAGGAGCAAGGGGGGAGGCCGGCCAACCTTGGTGCACCCCAAGGAGAGGAAGAATCCTCTTCCTACTAGGAGGAGGATTCATCCTTTCCTAGTCCAACTAGGAGGAGGGAATGGGGAAGGAAAGAGAGGGAGAGGGAGAGGGAAAGAGGGGCCGTGCCCCCTCCCCTAGTCCAATTCGGTCGGACTCCCCATGGGAGGGGGGCGCCACCTCCTGCGCTGCAGCCCTCTCTCTCCCCTCAGGCCCACTAAGGCCCAATACTTCCCGGGGGGTTTCGGTAACCCCTCCGGCACTCCGGTTTTCTTCGAAAACATCCGGAACACTTCCGGTGTCCGAATATAGCCGTCCAATATATCAATCTTTACGTCTCGACCATTTCTAGACTCCTCATCATGTCCGTGATCACATCCGAGACTCCGAACTACCTTCGGTACATCAAAACATATAAACTCATAATATCGATCGTCACCGAACTTTAAGCGTGCGGACCCTACGGGTTCGAGAACTATGTAGACATGACCGAGACTCGTCTCCGGTCAATAACCAATAGTGCAACCTGGATTCTCATATTGGTTCCTACATATTCTACGAAGATCTTTATCGGTCAAACCGCATAACAACATATGTTGTTCCCTTTGTCATCGTTATGTTACTTGCCCAAGATTCGATCGTCGGTATCTCAATACCTAGTTTAATCTCGTTACCGCCAAGTCTCTTTACTCGTTCCGTAATGCATCATCCCGCAACTAACTCATTAGTCACAATGCTTGCAAGGCTTATAGTGATGTACATTACCGAGAGGGCCCAGAGATACCTCTCCGACAATCAGAGTGACAAATCCTAATCTCGATCTATGCCAACTCAACAAGCACCATCGGAGAAACCTGTAGAGCACCTTTATAATCACCTAGTTACGTTGTGATGTTTGGTAGCACACAAAGTGTTCCTCCGGTACTCAGGAGTTGCATAATCTCATAGTCAAAGGAACATGTATAAGTCATGAAGAAAGCAATAGCAACAAACTAAACAATAATCATGCTAAGCTAACGGAATGGGTCAAGTCAATCACATCATTCTCTAATGATGTGATCCCGTTAATCAAATGACAACTCATGTTTATGGCTAGGAAACTTAACCATCTTTGATTCAAGGAGCTAGTCAAGTAGAGGCATACTAGTGACACTCTGTTTGTGTCAGTGTACTAGAGTAGGGGTACCCTAGTATCCCGAACTTGTGCACGGGCAGTCGCAGCATCCCGCGGCAAGGCTTGCCGGGTGACCGCCAAGGTCCTCCGTGGTTCCTTTGGAGCCATTCAAGAACGAAGTATCCAAGCCAAGGAGACAAGACCCCGGCAAGAGGAGCTTGCCGGGAAGACCAACAAAGGCATCTCAAGACCCCGGCAAGAGGAGCTTGCCGGGAAGGCCGACCAAGACACCTCAAGGAACTTGCCGCGACGCGCCACGCGTCCCGGCAAGGCCCGGTGAGCGACAAGCTCCCGGACGCGACAAGACAACGACCGCGGCAAGGCGCTTGCCGCGGCAAGCCACTACTCTGTGCCCGCGCTCCAGCACATCCACCAACGTGTCGCTCTGGGACCCTTCCAGGCGCGCGTGGCGGGAGGCTGTGCAGCCAGCGGTGCGTGGTGGCAAGCGGCGCTGACAAGATTGCCATCATGGCGAGCGGTGGTGCCCCTGACGGTCCCTTTTGCACTATTTAGGCGACACAGACGGGCATTTAATGCCCTTGTCCCCTGCCGTCAGGGTTAGGTATGATACACTGTAGCAGGTAGCTGTACCTACCGCAGCACCTTTCCATTTTTACCCTTGTTTACGTTGCCACCTGTCGGTGACCCCCTGAGCATATAAAAGGAGGCCCATGCGCAACGTAGAGAGGGTTAGCGAGTTCGGAGAACACTCGCGCTCGGTCTCGTTAGCTGCTGGTGTGTACTGTAGCACTCCGCGCTCCCGAGCAAGAACTCAATACAAACCACAAAGCAGGAGTAGGGTTTTACGCATCCGTGCGGCCCGAACCTGGGTAAACTGCTCGTGTGCTTCGCCTCGATCTGCTCTTTGTGCGACCTCCGCCCCCGCCGAACCGAAAGGGACTCGGCCCGCCGGTCCCATAGGTGCTCGTGGATCAGTCCCACGACATCTTTGGTGCGCCAAGTAGGGGGCGTCGAGGTTGTGTGAACCAGATCCGGCGTTCACGCGAGCTAGATCTTCATCATCTTCATCGACATGCCACAGAAGAAGAAGGCTTCGGAGGCGGCTGCTCCGTCCGCCCCGCTACCACCGGAGCAAACGGCTGATGGGGCGGACGCCGGCGGAAGAACGGGCGTCGACGAGGGAACTCATGGTGCTGCCAGGTCCAAGGACAAGGCTGCGCTGTCCATCGGCGGCGTAGCTGGCTCCCACAACGACCGGGCGCACTCCAAGACCTCGGCGTCCGTACATGCACCGCGCCCATCTCAGGAGGCGTGGGACCGGCAGCATCATGGTACTCACGGTACCATGCGTTTGCTGGACCAAGATCGAGCTGGTGGATCTCGGAGTGCTCAAGACCACCACGCACGCCAACATGCTGGCGCGAGCGAGACATGGTCGCCTGGACGGGATACTGCTCCTTCTAACATAGTTAGAAGTCCGAGCATATCCCGCTCCTCACGCCGTTCGCCACCGCCACCCGCCACTGCAGCAGAAGCTTTGGCGCGAGCTCAACTACTCCTGGACTACCCTCCAACGGCAGACAAGATCGACGACTGGAGGGCCACCATTCAGAGTCTCATCGGCTTCGCCAACGGCAACACTCAACGGCTGTCGAGCACGTCGCAGCTGCCGCAAGTCAGCCAGGCACGAGCCGGTGATGACAAGACCGGTGGGGGTGCAACCACTGTGCACTCTCCGCCCCGAAGGCCAAGATCACTGACTCGCCGGATCCACCTCGACAGCGACTCCACCGCGTCATCAGATCCACGATCTCGTCGCGATCAGCGCCAAGTTCTTCACGAACGACAGCAAGAAGATGCTCGAACTCGCATCGAGCGCCGAAGAGAAGCGCGACGTCAATCGGACCAGCGCGCTAGGCCCTCTGTCGACATGCATGCGCCAGGGGAACCAGGCGACTTGCCGTACGCGGTAGGTTGCCCTGCGTTCACTCGTGAGCTGCGGCAAGTCCAATGGCCCAGCACGAAGAATTTCAAGCCAGACGTACCAGAGAAGTACGACGGCAAGTCGCATCCGTCGGAGTTCCTCAGCATCTACACCATCGCGGTGCAGGCTGCCGGAGGGCGGGACGACAAGATCCTTGCCAACTACTTCCCGCTGGTGCTCAAGCCCAACGTCAGGTCCTGGCTCATGCACTTGCCGGACAACTCCATATCCTCCTGGGCAGACCTATGCCATCAGTTTGTCGGCGCCTTTACAGGCGGCCACAAACCTCATGGCCAAGAGAGTGACCTTCACCTGCTCGCCCAGAAGGAAGGGGAGCCCCTGCGCAAGTACATTCAGAGGTTCAGCCGTGTACAGTACAACATCCCAGATGTCCACCCCGCCGCGGTCATCAGCGCGTTCCATCAGAACGTGCGTAACCGCAGGATGCGGGAGGAGATGGCGATGTGCAGGATCAGAGACGTCAGTGAGCTGTATGCCCTGGCCGACAAGTGTGCACGTGTTGAGGAAGGGAGGAAACTCCCCGGAGAGAATGCAGGAGCAGAAGGATCTGACAGCAAGGATGCTACCCCGGCAAGGAAAAACCGGCGGCGGAACAGGAAGAAGAAAGGCAAAGATGTACTAGTCGTTGAGCAGTCCGGCAACGAAGGTGGCGCCAAGAAAGCCAAAGTTGGTATCTCCGGCAAGGAGATTGCCGCATGCACCAACTGCCAGGCTGTGGCGGTCGCCGACAAGCAGGACGGCACCGACAAGCAGTACTGCAAGATCCACCGCACCAAGGGCCATGACCTCCAGAGCTGCAAGAAGGTCGAGCAGCTTGTCCAGCAGCAAAAGGCTGAGTATGAGCGACGAGACAAGGAGAGGGCCCAAGGAGGCGCTGGAGAGTCCGGCAAGAAGCGCGCCGGCCGGGGAGGACGCCGCGGTAAGGCCAAGCAGCGGCAAGGAGACAGACCTCCCCGCGGCCGCGACAAGGATGAAGATGACGATGACGACGAAGACATGGACGATGTCGAGACCAGTGAGCAGGAGTTCCAGAAAGCCACAGAGGTCTTGTGCGTTGATGGCGGTGCTTCTCTGCATACTTCGCACCGCCAACTCAAGCAATGGGTGCAGGAAGTCAATGCAGCGGAACCACCTGTCGAGTCACGCAAGCTTCTGAAATGGTCCAGCACGCCTATCATCTTTGATATTGAGGACCACCCTGATCGCACAACTGCGGTCGGGTGCTTGCCGATGTTGGTTTCACCAACTATCCGCAACCTCAAAGTCACTAAGATGCTAGTTGACGGCGGGGCCGGCTTGAACCTGATCTCCTCCGCTGTACTCCAGAAACTTCAGATCCCTGACAGCGAGCTTGAAGAGACCGGCACATTCCAAGGAATCAACCCGGGAAGGAGCAAGCCGAAGGGGAAGGTCACGTTGCCAGTAACATTCGGCAGCAAGCTGAACTTCAGGACTGAGAGGGTCACTTTTGACGTCGCCGATTTTCCATTGCCTTACAATGGGATACTTGGCCGTCCAGCACTCGCCAAGTTCATGGCAGCCTCTCACTACGCATACAACATGCTGAAGATGCCAGGCCCGATAAGCGTCATCTCTGTCCCCGGCGACAAGAAGGATGCTCTTATCTGTGCCGACAAGATCTACCAGGAAGCGGCAGCCACAACAGATCACAAGTCACTTGCCGTTGAAGCTCCCGGGAGGAAGAAGAAGACCAAGTCCGGCAAGAGTTCTGATGCCCACTCCGGCAAGCGCACCTCTTCGGAGTGCTGCGCTGCCGTCGAGGACGCACCATCGAGCTCCACCGGCAAGTGTAAGAAGACAATGGCAGCTCTGCCAGAGACAAAGAAGGTGTCCGCCAAGGAGGACGGCACTGGTGGTACCTTCACCATCAGTGCCACTCTCGACCCTAAATAGGAAAGCGCGCTCATTGCTTTCCTGCGGGCGAATGTCGACGTGTTTGCGTGGCAACCGTCTGACATCCCCGGTGTTCCCAGGAAAGTAATTGAGCACCACCTTGCCGTTTGTCCTCATGCGCGGCCCGTCAAGCAGAAGGTCAGGAAGCAAGCAGTGGAGCGCCAAGAATTCATAGCAAAAGAGATCAAGAAATTGGAAGCAGCAGGCCTTGTCAGAGGAGTGCTCCATCCTACGTGGTTGGCCAATCCTGTAGTCGTGCGCAAGGCGAACGGGAAATGGAGACTTTGTATCGACTTTACCGATGTTAACAAAGCTTGTCCCAAAAACCCATTTCCTTTGCCGCGCATTGACCAGATTGTTGACTCCACGGCCGGATGTGATTTGCTTTCATTTCTTGACGCGTATTCAGGATACCATCAGATCTTCATGGCAGAAGAGGATGAGGAGAAGACCGCATTCATTACTCCATGTGGCACGTACTGTTTCATACGGATGCCCTTCGGATTAAAAAATGCTGGTTCAACATTTGCAAGGGTGGTCCATGTCGCTCTTGAGCCGCAAATACACAGGAATGTGGAAGCCTACATGGATGGCATGGTGGTCAAGAGCAAGGACAAAGCAACTCTGATTCAAGATTTAGACGAGACCTTTGCAAATCTGCGCAAGATCAGCCTCAAGCTCAACCCAGAGAAGTGTGTGTTTGGAGTCCCCTCTGGCAAGCTTCTCGGGTTCTTCGTGTCTTAGCGGGGAATTGAAGCCAATCCCGACAAGATCAAGGCCACTGAGCAGATTGAAGCACCAAAGCGCGTCAAGGATGTACAAAGACTTGCCGGTTGCGTGGCTGCTCTCAGCAGGTTTATCTCTAGGTCTGCTGAGCGCGCCCTGCCATTTTTCAAATTATTGAAAAAGGCAGGTCCGATGAAATGGACTCCGGAAGCGGAGGCTGCGCTGCAAGACTTGAAGAGATACCTGTCCTCCCCTCCAATACTTGTCGCACCTAAGCCACAAGAGAAGTTGCTGCTGTATATAGCGGCAACCAATCAAGTGGTTAGTGATGCGTTAGTAGCAGAGAGGGAGGCAGATGACGAGCCAGCAACCACGGCAGGCACATCCAGCGACAAGCAGGGGACTTCCCCGACAAGCTCTGGTCCCAACAAAGATGGATCTGCGCAGATGCGCGAGGAAATACAGAAGAAAATGGTGCAGCGCCCAGTTTACTTTGTCAGCTCCCTTCTGCAGGGGGCTAGGTCAAGGTACTCTGGCGTGCAGAAATTGCTTTTCGGCCTTCTCATGGCCTCGAGAAAGCTGCGCCATTACTTCCAAGCACATGAGATCACAGTTGTCACTCGCTTTCCGCTGAAGAGGATACTACAGAATCCAGAAGCGACAGGCAGGATTGTTGAGTGGGCACCGGAACTGTCAAGCTTTGGCCTCAAGTTTGAGAGTACTTCAACTATCCAAAGCAGAGCATTGGCAGAATTCATAGCAGAATGGACGCCAACACCAGATGAAGAAATTCCAGAAACGAGCATCCCTGACGACGAAGCAAGCAAAGAGTGGCTGATGTACTTTGATGGTGCCTTTTCGCTGCAAGGCGCTGGCGTGCTGCTTGTCGCACCCGCCAGAGAGCACCTCAAGTACATAGTCCAGATGCACTTTCCCAAGGAGCAAGCAACAAACAATACTGCAGAGTATGAAGGCTTGCTTGCCGGTCTCAGGATCGCGGCAGACCTTGGGATCAAGAAGCTCATCGTCAGGGGTGACTCGCAGCTTGTCATCCGCCAAGTGAACAAGAGCTATCAAAGTCCGTTGATGGAAGCTTACGTCGACGAAGTGAGAAAGCTAGAAGAGCACTTTGACGGCCTACAGATGGAGCATGTTCCAAGAGCTCAGAACGCCATTGCCGATGGCCTGTCAAAGTGCGCCGCACTTAAGTTACCTGTGGAACCAGGGATCTTTGTGCTCAAGCTGACTCAACCGTATGTAACGCCATCAACTGGACAGAGCAAGAAGAGGAAGTTGATTTCTGGTGACTATTTTCCGGCAGAGCTTCCCCAAGCCGCCGCCAAGAAGGTCCCCAAGATCAACGCCAAGAGCGCTGAGGAGCAGTCTGCTCCGGCAAGCCCTAGGGTTTGTTCCGTTGAAGCAGAAGCTCCCGACAAGTTTTGCTCTGGCAAGCTTGCCGGGGAACGTCAAGCTCCGGCAGAGCCGCAGGTTCTCGCCGTAGAAGCGGATGTTCCCGCAGCAGCAGATTTGCCTTTAGTCCTTGTTGTCGAGCTGCAAGCTCCAGCATGGGCGCAGCAGATTGTCCGTTTCCTTCAGACAAGAGAACTTCCCGAAGAGCAAAAAGAAGCGGAAAGAGTAGCCCGGCAGTCAAGTATGTACCAGTTTGTCGACAAGACACTGTACAGAAGAAGACTCAACGGTGTGAAATTGAAGTGTATTCACCGGGAAGATGGACAAAAGCTGTTGGCAGAGATACATGGAGGCATATGTGGTCACCACATTGGCGCAAGAGCACTTGTCGGCAAAGCATTCCGGCAAGGTTTCTTTTGGCCGACAGCCCTCCAGGATGCAACTGCACAAGTAACCAAGTGTGAAGCGTGCCAGTTCCATTCCAAGCAGATACACCAACCAGCTCAAGCTCTCCAGACGATCCCTTTATCCTGGCCATTTTTGGTCTGGGGGCTCGACATCCTCGGCCTCTTTCCCCGAGCAGTCGGGGGCTTTGAGTACTTGTACGTAGCAATCGACAAGTTCACAAAGTGGCCGGAAGTGGAACCAGTGAGGAAGGTGACAGCACAGTCAGCAGTCAAGTTCTTCAGGTCGATTGTTTGCCACTTCGGGATCCCTAACAGGATAATCACCGACAACGGTACACAATTCACGAGCCGCACCTTCATGCAGTACGTCCAAGATCTTGGCGCCAAGGTCTGCTTCGCTTCTGTTGCTCACCCGAGAAGCAACGGTCAAGCGGAGAGGGCAAATGCTGAAGTGATGCGCGGGCTCAAGACCAGAACTTTCGACAGGCTGCACAAGTGCGGAAGAAACTAGATCGAGGAGCTGCCGGTGGTTCTTTGGTCGATCAGGACGACGCCAAATCGAGCCACTGGCCAGACACCTTTCGCTCTAGTCTATGGAGCAGAGGCAGTTCTCCCCACGGAACTCGTATACGGGTCACCTCGAGTGCTCGCTTATGATGAGCTTGAGCAAGAGCAGCTGCGACAAGATGACGCGCTGCTCCTTGAGGAAGACCGTCTTCAGGCTGCTGTGCGAGCTGCTCGCTACCAGCAAGCTTTGCGCCGCTACCATAGCCGCAAAGTTAATGCCAGAAGTCTCGAGGAAGGCGACCTTGTTCTTCGGCGTGTTCAGTCCGCCAAGAATTCCAACAAGTTGACGCCGAAGTGGGAAGGCCCTTTCCGGGTGAAACGAGTCACTAGGCCTGGCGCTGTCCACCTTGAGACCGAAGATGCCATTCCGGTGAGCAACTCCTGGAACATTGAGCATCTTCGTAAGTTTTACCCGTAAGGCGCGGTTGCCGGAACCTATTCCGGCAACCACCTTTTGTACAAGTCTTGCCGCTGTTGCATGTAATCCTTTGTACAAAGCCGGGCGCAGACCCTGTGCATAAGTAAAGCTCATGTGCTCCGCACATTTTGTCAATTTCATGCATTCTATTTTTTGCATATGTGATCTGACACTTTGTGCAGCACCTACTCCCCGGTAAGCAATAACGAGCCGTAAGGCTCCATATCTTTATTTTCTCTTCTTTCTTTTTTCTCAAGGAAAGGAAGGTTCCCTCGCCCACAAGTTTGCCGGGGGGAAAGGAGAAGATAATGGTATGGACCAGGCGTCGTTCAAGAAAGTTTTGCCTTGCCGGGAAGCAAACAACAGAAAAGCTAAGTTGCCAAAGTTTGAGCAATCAGATTTTTTAAAATTTTTGAGTTATCTCCCTTGAACGACCGCACTTTGTATGGAAAACCTGTGCGCGGAGGAACCAACTCATAGCTAGTTGCGCCCTTACTTTGTTTCGAGTCCGCTCAACAACTTAAGTGAGCTGCAACTAGTTGCGACAAGGTTTCTTGTCGGTAGCGGCACCGCCAGCAGGCTGCTGACGTCCCGCACTCAGCGCTCGCGGCTCAGGTGCCTGCACCGGCAAGTTCCCTAAAAGCGTAGGGCAAAAACATACAAAGGAAGGAATCAAGTAAAGGGAATAACATTGCAATCATTACCCAGAATAGACTTATATTACAAAGATAGCTTGTCGCGGCTCTAACAGATTGTTTTCATAACATGACAAACAGCGACAAGAAAAGAAGAAACGGGCGGCCTAGTCTACGCGATCGCCCTCGATCCTCTTGATCCCGCTCACCTTGTCCACAATGGGTGCGACAAGGGTCTTGTGCGCCTCCAGATCAGCATCCGGCGGCAGGGTCTTGAGGACGTTGGTGAGGTTGAGGCCAGGATTGCAGAAGGCCACCTTCACCAACACTTTCTGAAGAGCTCCCGCGCAGATCTTGCGCGATTCGTCGGCCAGCTGCTTTGGGATCTTCTCCCGGAGTCGCTGCAGGGCCGTCGCCACGCCCTTGAAGAACAAAGTGAGCTTGGCGCTGGGTTGGAGGTTCTCGTCGGAGGGATACCCGAGATCCCCCATCCCCAGCTGCGCCAGCTCCCTGTCAATATCTGCGGCAGCACTCACGAGACTCTCCGTCCAGTGCTCCACAGTCTCCCTGAAAGCATTCTGGGTGGCGGCAGCACTCTCCAGCAGCGCCTTGTCGGCCTTGATCTCCTCCTTCAAGGCCAATTCCTGCTCCTTGGCGCCGTCCAGCGTCTTGGTCAAAGTGGTCAGCTTCAACTCAAGATCCACGTTGGAGACCTTGGCGGCGCTGAGCTCTTTGCCCTTCTCGCCGAGATCGGCCTCCAGCTGCGCCACCTTCGTCTCCAGCTCCTTCTTGGCGGCCTCGGCGGCTGCGGCAGCATCCTCCGCTTGCTTGAGGGCTCCGCCAAATTTTTCTTCGCGCGCGGCAAGCTCCTCCTCGTGGGCGTCAAGATTGACCTTCCGCTGCGCCAGCTCGCCCTCCTGCGCAGACAGCTTCTCAGCGGCAAGCCGTTGTTGCTCTCTGACTTCAGCCTTCTCGAGGAGGAAGGCCTTCTGCGCTTCGGCGAGCTGCTCCCGCTCCTCCGCCAAGGACCGGAGAGCTTCCTGGTGGAGGCCCCGCAGCTCCTCCGTGCGCTTCTCGATGTCTGCTCCCGCCTTCGCGACAAGCGCCTCGCGGGATTCCAGCTTGGCTTGCCGTGCACGGTAGAGCGACAACAACTTCCCCAGCAGCCACTCCTCCTCAGGCTCGTTGCTGCTGCTGCTCGGCGCGTCAACCAGCGTCAGCCCAGCGGAGGCGAGCACCTCCCCATCGAAGATCTCTCCCTCGACCGGCGCCCTGGAGCTTGACGCCCAGGGGAGGTTGATGAAGACGCCATCGCCGGCCTTCAAGTAGATGCCTGGCTGGGGCTCTTCGGAGACTGGCGCTGCGGCAGCGGCGGACGGGTCAGCGGTCGACATAGCGCCTGGCGCTCCTACGGCCTCAGGGCCGTCAGTGCGATCGCCAGATCCCTCGCCAGTTGCTGCGGCGGCAGCCTTGGCGGCCTCTGCGCCAGCGGGATCGTCAGCACCGGCTTCTCCCTCGGTGGCAGCGGCGTCGTCGGCGGCAACCTCGGTCTCCATCGGCTCCGTAGCAGATGGGTCTGACAGCCGGAAGAGGGAGAAGAGTCAAGCAAAATCCAACAAAAACCCAAGAAGATCAAAAGAAGAAGAACCCAAGGGAAATCTTGCAGTGAAAGGATTACCTGTACCGGGTTCTGCAGTCATGGTCTCCGCCGTCGGGGGGCCGCTGGTGCTGTTCCTTGCCGGAGACCTCTCCCTTACCGGAAAGCTCTCCCTTGCCGGAGGACTCTCCCTTGGCTCCTGGTGGGGCTGCTCTGCTCCTACACCAACCAACAGTCAAATATCAGCAAAGACAGAGTATCCATGCGCACCTCACAGTGGAAAGCAAACCATATACTTATGCTGGGGGCTGCTCTGGAGAAAAGGAAAAGTTGCCGGGTCCGGCAAGGTTGTCTCGGGCGCACCCCCTGCTATCGCAGTGGGTTCGTCCTCGATGACGATCACCGGAACCTTGGCTCTCTTCGCTGCTCTCTGGGCCAGAGTCCTAAAAAGGAACAAGTTCAGAGTAAAGCAAATGAGATACAAGACAAAACAGTAAGAATTGAAGAACTACAAGTACAACAAGAGAATCTTACTCTTCTTCTTCCTCGTCGGAGCTGAACGCGGAGAAGTCGAAGTCCGGCTCACGTCCGGCGCAAGGAGGCGGAGGAGTAGGTTCCCTTGGCCGCTTGACGGGAACGGTGGTGGTGGTCTGAGACGACCCCGCTCCAGTTGCCGTCGCGGCGTGAGAAGCGGTAGGAGCAGAAGCGGTGGTCCGAGAGGGCCCCGCTCCAGTTGCCGTCGCAGCGTGAGGTGCTCCCGTGGCAACAGTGCTTGCCGCGGCAGAGCGTGTCACGCGGCGCGGCGACTGTTGACCCACCTGCCGCTCCGCTACGTCACCGGCCTTGCGGAGACGCCTTCTTGGTGGGGATGGAGGCTCTGCTTGCGGCAAGCTGCCTGAAGATGAGGAGGAAGAGGAGTTGATGTCCAGCAAGCCGCTCGTATCCTTGGCGGGCTCGCTCTACTCGACATCATGCCCGGCAAGCCTTTTCTCGCCGGCGGACTCCCCTCGCTCGGCACGGCTTGCCGCCTCTGCTGCATCTGCCTCCTCCACGGTGAATCCAAATTCGCCCGCGGCTGCGGCTGCCGCCGCCTCTTCCAGCCTAGTGGCGATGAGCGCCATCTCCGCATCGGTGGTGTCGCGGGTGAGGCCATGCTTCTCGTCGGGACGGATCGGCACTTCTACCAAGCCATCGAAGAATTGCTGCACGACGTCGTCTGCAGGCTCTTGCCAAGTTGGCACAATTCCATGCGAATCGCACAGCGGCATCATTGCACGGATGCGGTCGAGCGCGGAATTGTTGTACAACGGAACGACACCCCCCGGCAACCTGAACACTTCGGGATGTTGTGGGTCATACTTGAAAAGCTCCTGGAGCATCGCGTTGAGCTCCAGAACAGTGAAGTTGAAGTTGAGGCCCGGCCGTAGCCTCATGATGTCTGCCGCATTCTTGAACTCCCAGGCGGGTCTCCCCCGTTCCTGCAGGGGGGCGATGCGGCGGCGAAGAAAATCTGCGCCAACAGCGCCTACAGTGAGCCCGGCAAGCCTGAGGCGTAGGATCCGGGTGACAGCAATCTTCAGCCTGTCGTCTTCCGGGGCCACGTCACTCCAATCGCTGCCGCGTGCTACTGGGGTTTGGCGCCGGGTGGTGAATGGCTGCGGGTTCTCCTCGTCAATCCAGCACCAGTCTGCTCTCCACTCCTCCCACTTGCCGCAGAATTCTCCCTCCAGATAAGTTTCCTTCTTGCCGGCCCTTGAGATCCAGGCGATTCCGTCGGATAAAGGCTCTCCTCTCTCTACTCGGGGTATGAAGAAGTGGCAAAAGAGGGCTACATTGGGATGGACTCCGACAAAGTTTTCGCAGAGATGTGCGAAAACTGCCATGGTCAGAACGGCATTGGGGGTGAAGTCAAGGAGGTGGAACCCGTAGGTGTTCATGATATCGCAGAAGAATTCAGAGCAAGGCGGGCAGAGCCCGCAGTAGAAGAACAAGGCGAAGAAAGGGTATCCATTTGGGGCCTTCTTCCAAGCGGTGGCGGGAAGTACCTTCGTGCGCGGATGCGCTCGTGTCTCCGTCGACCAGAAGAGGTAGTAGTTCTCCCTCAGCTCCCTCGCGGCGAGCTTGGGGGGCAAGACTGCCCACTCCTTTCGCAGCGCCGCAAGCCGCTGCGCCTCCGTCGACTTCACAACCTTCCCCTTTTCGGCTTTTGGAGCCATGGCGGAAGTGGTGGAGGAGGTCGACGGCGTTGGTGGTGCTGGTGGCGATGGGGGGCGGAGCACTGCTCTCTTTCGGCTTTGGGCAGATGAGGGAGCGGCGGAGATTTCCGAGATTGAAGCAGCAACGGGCGAATGGGCGAACTTCCCCTATTTCCCCTGCTTATAAAGGGGGAGGGGGCGGACGTTCCGCATTTCCGAATAAAGAAACCACCCACGATCTCTCCCACGACGCCGCATTCAATGCGTGCCGTTCGGGGAGGGCGCGGTGGATACGGAGAGAGATACAGCATAACCTAGGCCGCGTGTGCCCGTGCCCTGTTTTGGGCCTGGCCCAACAGCGCTTGGCACCGTGTATGGCCCAGGCCCGGGGGCTCCTGTCGGTGTACTAGAGTAGGGGTACCCTAGTATCCCGAACTTGTGCACGGGCAGTCGCAGCATCCTGCGGCAAGGCTTGCCGGGTGACCGCCAAGGTCCTCCGTGGTTCCTTTGGAGCCATTCAAGAACAAAGTATCCAAGCCAAGGAGACAAGACCCCGGCAAGAGGAGCTTGCCGGGAAGACCAACAAAGGCATCTCAAGACCCCGGCAAGAGGAGCTTGCCGGGAAGGCCGACCAAGACACCTCAAGGAACTTGCCGCGACGCGCCACGCGTCCCGGCAAGGCCCGGTGAGCGACAAGCTCCCGGACGCAACAAGACAACGACCGCGGCAAGGCGCTTGCCGCGGCAAGCCACTACTCTGTGCCCGCGCTCCAGCACATCCACCAACGTGTCGCTCTGGGACCCTTCCAGGCGCGCGTGGCGGGAGGCTGTGCAGCCAGCGGTGCATGGTGGCAAGCGGCGCTGACAAGATTGCCATCATGGCGAGCGGTGGCGCCCCTGACGGTCCCTTTTGCACTATTTAGGCGACACAGACGGGCATTTAATGCCCTTGTCCCCTGCCGTCAGGGTTAGGTATGATACACTGTAGCAGGTAGCTGTACCTACCGCAGCACCTTTCCATTTTTACCCTTGTTTACGTTGCCACCTGTCGGTGACCCCTTGAGCATATAAAAGGAGGCCCATGCGCAACGTAGAGAGGGTTAGCGAGTTCGAAGAACACTCGCGCTCGGTCTCGTTAGCTGCTGGTGTGTACTGTAGCACTCCGCGCTCCCGAGCAAGAACTCAATACAAACCACAAAGCAGCAGTAGGGTTTTACGCATCCGTGCGGCCCGAACCTAGGTAAACTGCTTGTGTGCTTCGCCTCGATCTGCTCTTTGTGCGACCTCCGCCCCCGCCGAACCGAAAGGGACTCGGCCCGCCGGTCCCATAGGTGCTCGTGGATCAGTCCCACGACAGTTTGTCTATGTATTCACACATGTACTAAGTTTCCGGTTAATACAATTCTAGCATGAATAATAAACATTTATCATGATATAAGGAAATAAATAATAACTTTATTATTGCCTCTAGGGCATATTTCCTTCAGTCTCCCACTTGCACTAGAGTCAATAATCTAGTTCACATCTTTATGTGATTAGTTCACATCTCTGTGTGACTAATACCCAAAGGGTTTACTAGAGTCAATAATCTAGTTCACATCGCTATGTGATTAACACCCAAAGAGTGATCATGTTTTGCTTGTGAGAGAAGTTTAGCCTACGGGTGAAAGATCGTGGATGCCACCTAGAGGGGGGGTGAATAGGCGCTTTAAAATAATTATGGTTTAGGCTTGAACAAAAGCGGAATAAACCTAGTGGTTAATTTGCCAAGCACAAAACCTAAAACAACTAGGCTCGCCTATGTGCACCAAAAAATTATGCTAAGCAAGATAAACTACTAGGTGATAGCAAGATATATGACAAGAAACAATATGGCTATCACAAAGTAAAGTGCATAAGTAAAGAGCTCGGGTAAGAGATAACCGAGGCACGCGGAGACGATGATGTATCCCGAAGTTCACACCCTTGCGGATGTTAATCTCCATTTGGAGCGGTGTGGAGGCACAATGCTCCCCAAGAAGCCACTAGGGCCACCGTAATCTCCTCACGCCCTCGCACAATGCAAGATGCCGTGATTTCACTAAGGGGGCCTTGAGGGCAGTCACCGAACACGTACAATTGGCAACCCTTGGGGGCGGTCACCGAACCCGTACACTTTGGCAACCCTTGGGGGCGGTCACCGGTACCCGTCAAATTGCTCGGGGTGATCTCCACAACCTAATTGGAGACCCCGACGCTTGCCCGGAGCTTTACACCACAATGATTGAGCTCCGAACACCACCAACCGTCTAGGGCGCCCAAGCACCCAAGAGGAACAAGCTCAAGGGTACCAAGCACCCAAGAGTAATAAGCTTCTCAACTTGTAACTTCCACGTATCACGTGGAGAACTCAAACCGATGCACCAAATGCAATGGCAAGGGCACACGGAGTGCCCAAGTCCTTCTCTCCCAAATCCCACCGAAGCAAAAAATGCTAGGGAGGAAAATGAGAGGAAGAACAAAGAAGAGAACACGAAGAACTCCAAGATCTAGATCCAAGGGGTTCCCCTCACATAGAGGAGAAAGTGATTGGTGGAAACGTGGATCTAGATCTCCTCTATCTTTTCCCTCAAGAACTAGCAAGAATCATTGGAGGGATTGAGATTTAGCAAGCTCGAAGAAGGTCAACAATGGGGGAAGAACAGGAGCTGAAGAGATTAGATTCAATGGGGAAGAAGACCCTCTTTTATAGGTGGGGAAAAATCCAACCGTTATGCTCACAGCCCGCACCGAGCGGTACTACCGCTCCAAGGAGCGGTAGCAGCCCTTTGAAACACAACAGCGAGGAGGCAAAAAAGCCAGAAGAACCGTCGGAGCGGTAGTACCGCTTGACATCACGGTACTACCACTAGGGGTAGCGGTACTAATGCTAAGGGTAGCGGTACTACTGCTTGCGAGCGGTACTAAAAAATTACATCCGTGCCTACCACCGCTGGAATTGTGACGAGTTTTTGGTCCCGAGCGGAAGTAGCCATGGAAGTAGCCGCGGTAGTACTGCTCCAAGCGGTAGTACCGCTCCCAAGGGCGGTAGTAAAAAATTACTTCCGCTCCTACCCGCGGTAGTACCGCTGCAGCCTTTTCAGAACACCAAAACTACCACAACTTCTGCAAACGGACTCCGAATTCGACGAAACCAAGTTTGTTGGAAAGCTAGCGACAAGGGCTAACACAAACTTGAAAGAAATACCAATAATAAGCAAATGACAAAAGTCCCAAAAGAAAATGGTGAGAGCCCTTCCTCGGATAAGACCGGTAAAACCTCCAACACCGAAAACATCATAGAAGACGCAGGCAAACTCCGTTTTCGATGAACTCAAGCTTGTAATCAAGATGACCATAAGCTCTAAGACTCACAAAGAGAACCAAACAAGAACCAAGAAACATGATGCAAGGATGCAATGGTTTGAGCTCTCGACGAACGATACGATCAAGCTACTCACTTGAGAGCCCCCCTTGATAGTACGGCTATCGATCCTATAACCTGGTCTCCCAACTACCACCATGAGACCGGTAAAATAGAAAACCTATCAAGGGCAAAACTTTGCCTTGCACATGATCCACTTGAGCTAGATGGTGACGATCTTGTCCTCCTCAAGATGGACCACCTTTCTTGATTGCGTTGGGTCGATGGAGACTAGATGATTGCTCCCCCATACTCCACTATGGGTGAGCCACTCTTCGGCACATCTTCACAAGTCCATTGACACCACAATGGATGGCAAGCTTCAAGCACTTGATCTTTTCGTGATTCTCCACTTGAACTTGCACACGGCAATCTTGATGACGATCACCACTTGATGTCATCCTTCCCATGGGTTGTATGATATCATCCTCTTGACGCAAGCCCATGGACACGTACCTAACCCCACATAGACTCTCACATAGACCATGGGTTAGTACGCAAAGTGCAATGGACAATGCTTACCATACCATGGGATCACTTGATCCCTCTTGGTACATCTTCTACTCTTTGTGAGTTGATCAACTTGATTCACTCTTGACTTAGTCTTGATCAACCTTGAATCTTTCCAACTCTCTTCGTTTGGATGATGTCTTGAAGGTAAACATGAATGATCACACAATCTTCTTCTTCAAGACATGCTTGCAATAAGCTCAACACTCACATGACCAATCTTTCGATAATTCCTTAATAGCACCTTGGTCAGCCCATAAACTCCTTGAAACCAACACATGGACTTCAAGAAATGCCTATGGAAAAATCCTTCAAATATAACTCAATGCAACCATTAGTCCATAGAGAATGTCACCAATTACCAAAACCACACATGGGGGCACCGCATGTCCTTTCAATCTCCCCCATTTTGGTAATTGATGACAATCACTTTCAAGAGAGTTTATATAAGGAATTATGCATCACCATGCAATGCAACAACCAATAATGCATGCGTAGGAGATGCGTATGCTTAGGAACAAACCAAAGCCAGAAGAGACAACTCTTTAAACTTCTCCACAAAACTCTCTGAAACTTCTCCCCCATTGGCATCGATTGCCAAAATGGGCTAAAAGCTTAGAAGGCCAATATAAAATGTGTTCCTCGATAAATTGTGTATTTCTCAACAAGAGAGTGGAATGCAATACACATATCCAACGATAAATACTTGGAGGAAGACAAACTATATTGAGGCCCAAAGATTGCAAAAAGAAGATATGCCACAAAGACATAATCAAAGAGAGAAACAAGCAATCAAGCAATCAAAAGATACCTATTGAAGCAAGCTATCAAAAGATAACAATTGAACCAACTAGGCCAATGATCCTACGAGCCACATGAATAAAGGATATTATGATAAGAGCGGAGCAGTGTTCTAAAGAAACTAGAGAAGCTCCCCGTGATTTGTGCACATCAAGAATTTTTGTATTTGGATACAAAGTGCACAAAATAGGATCATAGCTCCCCAAAAATCAATAGAAACTTACAACGAGTGCAAGAGAGCATATAGGAAACGAAGCCTAGTACTTGCAACAAACACATGGTTGAGCAACAAGTAAGAGAGGCAACTTAAGAGTGGACTCAACCAAAAAGATGTGTGTGAGTCAAGGCAATGCACTTGAGAAGATTAATGTACAGAAGAGCATTAAGAATCAATAAAGTCTTCAAAGAATGAGGCACATGGTGCAAGGCCTATCATTCCCACACACAACTAACAAATGGGTTCACAAGCTTACTAATAAGCATATAGAGAACCTATGCTTGTGACAACCCACGGTGAAGATGGAAGATGAAAGGCGCATCAAGACGAGGGATGCCAATTAAGATGGCAAAAACCTCGTAAAGATAAGCATGAGGAAAATAATCTTCACCACACAAGAGCGCATCAAGATGCAACGATAGAAGACACGCACTCAAGGCAAAAGCTTTCACGGAGCCACCAAAGAAATAACATAAGAAAGACAAGGTGCATGTGAAAGAAAGGATACATCTAGATATGCAACTTCTCTCAAGTGTATAAGATTCTAGGTAGACGAAATCATGATGATATATATATCTACAAAGAAGGATGTACACCCGAAATAGTTACAACACGAAGGAACAAGATATCCAAAAGGAACTCATACATATACCAATAAGATATTTGCTTGAGAGCATAGCACATGGCTAGATATGGTCTTATTGTATATAAATGAATTCCAACCACACGAACATCAAAGACATCACAACTAGCAACAAGACATCATTGTTGGGATGCTTTGAGAAAGGAAACAAGTATCACAAGAAAGAATGGATAACATGCCATGATACAACCTACACAAGGTTGATGCAAGAAAAGTGTGCATGAAGTATATGAAGATACTTGTTACCGAGATAACATTGGAAGGATGTAGTAGATACCAATTGAAGGTACAAAGTAGTTCATTGATCATCCTAGCTTGACTCCAATAAGCACATGGTGACAACACCTTCCTTGTGAGTGAGCCGAGCATCCAATGCATCTCCACTTGTTCCTAGAACAACAACACAAACAAAATGGTACCCAAACTCATTGGGACCAAAGAGTTAGAGAACCAACAACACATAGGACGAACTCCACATAAATATGTGCATATAGATATGAAAATGAATTTCATGCACATCTCATCCAATTTGAGACTTGGTGGAGTTCCCCCTATATATTGGGTCAAAGAAAGAAAACATGCCAAAGAAACTACAAGAAGTAAATATGCATGCTCAAGACTTTCAAGAACCGAGACCAAAAGACAAAGAAATACCAAGGGAAGAAAAGATACCAAATGAATAAATCATCACTTGGAGGATATCCATAAAAGATACATCAAGGAATGAGATATCCATTGATACACTCAAAAAGAAAGATGTCAAACTCCCAAAAGAGAGAATGGTTCCAAACAAACCAAGCCCTCTACAAAGTTTCATGATGGCACAAAGCACCAAAAAGAAATGGCTTGCCTTCCACAAACACACACTTGATAAGGATCACAAGATGAGTGTTTTATAGAGAATAGGATAGCTCCCCAAAGACTAGTGCATTATAGAGATTTTGCATTTGAATACAAAATGCATGAGGTGGGATCACCACTTTCACTATATCTAGAAAACACTAGACAAGGTCAAGAAATTAACAAGATCCACAAGTGGTATGGAATACAATGGGAGTTGACACAATCCTAGGCAAGAGATAAAGCAAATAAAAGCAAAGGCCAATGTAAAGATGATCAATAATTTCTACCACACATAAGTGAGTGCCAATTGTCAGAAGACAAGAAGTATTTGGAAATAATTCCCGGTGGTAGATAACAAGGATATACGACATCATCTTCACACCATACAACAAGCAAATTGCATCTTCTAGAGCTAACATGCCACCTAGGAACAAGATAATTTACAATATCAATTCTAGGTGACAATATCTCAAATGTACACATTTTCTGGGCTAGTAATATACACATAGCATATTACTCCCCCATAATGTGATACCAATTAAAGATAAACAAGAGGCAAAATAACGATCCAACACGAGATAATTAATGGACAATATAGAATTTGAATTTCTCATGAGAAGACATGCCACATAGCGACTAGATAATCTTGAAATATCAATACTAGATGGTATTACTCATATACACACATATATAGGATTGTGAGGTGCACAAAGCACATCACTCCCCCATAATGGGATATTCCATTAATCTCTCACAAGAGCCAACTAAGAAAAGAACAAGATGCAAAAGGCTCAATGCATGACACACACGTACATGATGTGCAAACCAACACACACATACTTGATTGCTCAAGATAATCAAGTTGGAAGCACAACATATACAAACACATGCAAGGAACAAAACCAAACATGCAAAGGGGTAAGTAACTATCAATGTAAACACTTTAAGCATGAGTTACCGCATGGAGAAACATTGGATATAAGATAGAAATTTGATAATTCGAATAACTTGGCTTGAGACAATTAGAATGATGAAGTCCCCTTAATTCTTCGTAAAGTAGCCAAGTCTCCAATGCCCTCCAAAAACACCTATTGATCAAGTTTGAGCTTGTTGGCCCCCAACCAAGTTGGGTCCTAAGAGGTTAGTCACAATAGGCTTGGCTACCCAAATGCTTCTCTTCTTGACACCACTTTGAGTACCAACAACTTTGGCAAACACATTGCCAACCTTATCCTTCACAAGAGAATAGATATCATCAATAATAATTGGGTTGGATAAGTTACCACTTTTGCATGAAGAGGCGAGGTGACCTTTCTCACAACATAAGTAGCAACGTCCACCCTTCACTTTCTTCTCACTTGATTTCTCAACTTGAGAAGCAAAAGCTTGAGTCTTCTTGGGAAGAGGCTTTTCTTCAACTTGAGGTTGAGCATGACAATGAACTTGTGGTTGCTTCCCTTGTTGCTTGTCACTAATGGGTTTCTTCTTCAATGGGCAAGATCTAACATGATGCCCTTCAATTTTGCACTTGAAGCAAATAATCTTGGCCGAATTCTAGACTTGTTCTTGGCCCTTCTTCTTGATCATTTTGTACTTCTTCTTCTTATTGGAGTTGAATCCAAGTCCACCTTTGTCATTGGGGGATTTTTTGCACACTCAAGATATTGTTGAGTGTGGATTTCCCTTCATGACTCTTTTCCAAGTCTTTCTTCAAAGAAGTGACTTGGGCCTTGAGCTCTTTGATTTCCTCTACATGGTTAGTCTCAACACAAGTACTAGAGGAAGTATAAGCTTCATCGTTAGAGCAACAAGGCAAGGAAAGCAATTCATCACAAGATGTACCAACATTGCGAGTAGATGAATTACAAGGACTAGCACATGGCAATATAGCATTTTTGACTAGAAGTAGTGCTAGTATCCACATGAGGCTCACTAGATGTTACCATAGAAATCATGGCCTCATGAGCTATCTTTAGCTCATTATGGGATACTAGAAGATCATCATGAGAGCTTGAGAGCTTTTCATGGTTTTCTTCCAATTTCCCATAATTGCTAGATAGCAACTCAAGTTGAGCCCGAAGCTCAACATTCTCCTTCAAAATGGATGCTCCACAAGTAATAGAGTTAGTAGCACAAGCATCATCATTAGCAACAAGAGGAGAAGACAAATTGGCAAGCTCTTTTGAATATGAAGCTTTAAGTTGTGCATGAGACTCGGTGAGTTTGATGAGCTCACTCTTAATGACCCTTGAGCCATTTTCGAGGTGCCCAAAGTCCTCAAGGAGTTTAGCATGCGCAACTTCAAGCTTCTCATTTTTAGTTTCAAAAACATTGGCCACCTCAATAGCTCTATCATGAGATTCCTTCACTCTAGATAATTCTAGAGCAAAAGTCTCCTCAAGAGATTCCTTGGTGGTTTGTTCAAGTTCGAGAGCTTGGGAGAGGTCCGCGATCTCATTAGCGTAATCACGCTCATGACCTTCCATTTTATCAATGGTGACCTCATGCTCCTCAAGATGAGATTCCAACTCATCAATATATTTCTTGCCCTCAATAGCAATAGACATGATTTCCATGAAGTTGGAACGAGCAATTTTATTCTTAAGAAGAGCTTTAAAAATCATTTCCCCCTTAATTTTTAAGGAGGCAACATCATCATTCTCTTCATCATAATCAACATCATCATCACTCTTTCCATCATCAATATCATCACAAGATATATTGGGATTCAAAGTGGGAGATACCTTTGAAGCCTTGGCCATAAGGCAAAATGCAATAGATGATGATGTAGGATCCCTTGAAGCACCATCCAAGACCACATCTTGTTCCATGGAGTGTTGGGTTTCCTCTACATTGTTAGCACAACAACTCGAGAAAATACATGCATTTTTATCATGGCACCAAGATATAGCAAGCATATCATCATGAGATTTAGTCAAGCAATTTTTACATGATATGCAAGGACTATCAACACAAGCATGTGAAACATGTATGGTGCTCGAAGTGTTAAAGTCCAAAAAAGATGCATTGCAATAAGATAGTGATGAAGTATCATCCACAATAAGCATACTATCATCATTGCAATGACCAACACTACTCACCATATCATTACCTTGTGGCAAACCACATGTAGGTGAAGTAGAAGAAGTTGAGAAGACTATACGACTGGAGGTGGAGGGAGAACAATCATCCCCACAAATCTTGGACACACAATATTTATCTTGAAGCTTCGTCCACAACTCATGAGCATCCCGGAACGGCATGAGTTGAAATATAACTACATTGCTCAAAGCATCGAAAAGCACATTAGAAGCTTGAGCATTGAGATAAGAGTTTTTCTCATCCTATAAAGATAATCTTTGGGGATCCTTTGGAGGAGAAAAACCCATATCTACAATTCGCTCTAAATTTGGGTCCATGACCCTAAAGACATTAAGCATGCGAATTACACAAACATCAAAATTTGTGCCATCAAAACTAAGAGTGTCAGAGAATCCTAAACCCCTAGTCGACATCCTTACTCTCTAGGCGGTTAAGCCCTATAAAGAGAGACGAGGCTCTGATACCAATTGAAAGATCGTGGATGCCACCTAGAGGGGGGGTGAATAGGCACTTTAAAATAATTACGGTTTAGGCTTGAACAAAAGCGGAATAAACCTAGCGGTTAATTTTCCAAGCACAAAACCTAAAACAACTAGGCTCACCTATGTGCACCAACAACTTATGCTAAGCAAGATAAACTACTAGGTGATAGCAAGATATATGACAAGAAACAATATGGCTATCACAAAGTAAAGTGCATAAGTAAAGAGCTCAGGTAAGAGATAACCGAGGCACGCGAAGACGATGATGTATCACGAAATTCACACCCTTGCGGATGTTAATCTCCATTTGGAGCGGTGTGGAGGCACAATGCTCCCCAAGAAGCCACTAGGGCCACCGTAATCTCCTCACGCCCTCGCACAATGCAAGATGCCGTGATTTCACTAAGGGGCCCTTGAGGCAATCGATCCTATAACCCTGTCTCCCAACTACCACCATGAGACCGGTAAAATAGAAAACCTATCAAGGGCAAACCTTTGCCTTGCACATGATCCACTTGAGCTAGATGATGACGATCTTGTCCTCCTCAAGATGGACCACCTTTCTTGATTGTGTTGGGTCAATGGAGACTAGATGATTGCTCCCCCATACTCCACTATGGGTGAGCCACTCTTCGGCACATCTTCACAAGTCCATTGACACCACAATGGATGGCAAGCTTCAAGCACTTGATCTCTTCGTGATTCTCCACTTGAACTTGCACACGGCAATCTTGATGACAATCACCACTTGATGTCATCCTTCCCATGGGTTGTATGATATCATCCTCTTGACGCAAGCCCATGGACACGTACCTAACCCCACATAGACTCTCACATAGACCATGGGTTAGTACACAAAGTGCAATGGACAATGCTTACCATACCATGGGATCACTTGATCCCTCTCGGTACATCTTCTACTCTTTGTGAGTTGATCAACTTGATTCACTATTGACTTAGTCTTAATCAACCTTGAATCTTTCCAACTCTCTTCGTTTGCATGATGTCTTGAAGGTAAACATGAATGATCACAAAATCTTCTTCTTCAAGACATGCTTGCAATAAGCTCAACACTCACATGAGCAATCTTTGGATAATTCCTTAATAGCACCTTGGTCAACCCATAAAATTCTTGAAACCAACACATGGACTTCAAGAAATGCCTATGGAAAAATCCTTCAAATATAACTCAATGCAACCATTAGTCCATCGAGAATGTCATCAATTACCAAAACCACACATGGGGGCACCGCATGTCCTTTCAACGGGTCTGCAACATTCAGATTTGTATGTATTTCGCAAATTTCTTTGTCTACAATGCTCTGCACGGAGCTACTCTAGCTAATTGCTCCCACTTTCAATATGTATCCAGATCGAGACTTAGAGTCATCTAGATCGATGTAAAAATCTTGTATCGACGTAACTCTTTACGACGGACTCTTTTATCACCTCCATAACCGAGAAATATTCCCTTAGTCCTCTAAGGATAATTTGGACCGCTGTCCAGTGATCTACTCCTCGATCACTATTGTACGCCCTTGCTAGAATGATGGTAAGGTATACAATAGGACTGGTAAACAGCATAGCATACTTTATAGAACCTATGATTGAGGCATAGGGAATGACTTTTCATTCTCTTTCTATTTTCTGCTGTGGTCGGGTTTTGAGTCTTTACTCAACTTCACACCTTGCAACATAGGCAAGAACTCCTTCTTTGAATGTTCCATTTTGAACTACTTCAAAATCTTGTCAAGGTATGTACTCATTGAAAAAACTTATCAAGCGTCTTTATCTATCTCTATAGATCTTGATGCTCAATGTGTAAGCAGCTTCATCGAGGTCTTTCTTTGAAAAACTCCTTTCAAACACTCCTTTATGCTTTCCAGAAAATTCTACATTATTTCCGATCAACAATATGTCATTCACATATACTTATCAGAAATGTTGTAGTGCTCCCACTCACTTTCTTGTAAATACATGCTTCACCGCAAGTTTGTATAAAACCATATGCTTTGATCACTTTATCAAAGCATATATTCCAACTCCCAGATGCTTGCACCAGTCCATAGATGGATCGCTGGAGCTTACTCACATTGTTAGCACCTTTAGGATCGACAAAACCTTCTGGTTGCATCATATACAACTCTTGTTTAAGAAATCCATGAAGGAATACAATTTTGACATCCATTTGCCAGATTTCATAAAATGCAGCAACTGCTAACATGATTCGGACAGACTTTTAAGCACCGATACGAGTGAGAAAATCTCATCGTAGTCAACACCTTGAACTTCTCGAGAACATTTGGCGACAATTCAAGCTTTGTAGATAGTAACACTACTATCAACGTCCATCTTCCTCTTGAAGATCCATTTATTCTTAATGACTCGCCGATCATCGAGCAAGTCAATCAAAGTCCATACTTCGTTGTCATACATGGATCCCATCTCAGATTTCATGGCCTCGAGCCATTTCACGAAATCTTGGCTCATCATCGCTTCCTCATAGTTCGTAGGTTCGTCATGGTCAAGTAACATGACATCCAGAACAGGATAACCGTACCACTCTGGTGCGGATCTCACTCTGGTTGACCCACGAGATTTGGTAGTAACTTGATCTGAAGTTACATGATCATCATCATTAGCTTCCTCACTAATTGGTGTAGGAGTCACAAGAATAGATTTCTGTGATGAACTACTTTCCAATTAGGGAGAAGGTACAGTTACCTCATCAAGTTCTAATTTCCTCCCACTCAATTCTTTCGAGAGAAACTCCTTCTCTAGAAAGGATCCATTCTTACCAACGAATGTCTTGCCTTCGGATCTGTGATAGAAGGTGTACCCAACTGTCTCCTTTGGGTATCCTATGAAGACACATTTCTCCGATTTGGGTTTGAGCTTATCAGGATGAAACTTTTTCACATAAGCATCGCAACCCCAAACTTTAAGAAATGACAACTTTTGTTTCTTGCCAAACCACAGTTCATATGGCGTCATCTCAATGGATTTAGATGGTGCCCTATTTAACGGGAATGTAGCTGTCTCTAATGCATAACCCCAAAACGATAGTTGTAAATCGGTAAGAGACATCATAGATTGCACCATTGATACGTCTTCAACGTATCTATAATTTTTGATTGCTCCATGCTATATTATCTACTGTTTTGGACTATATTGGGCTTTATTTTCCACTTTTATATTATTTTTGGGACTAACCTATTAACCGGAGGCCCAGCCCAGAATTGTTGTTTTTTTGCCTATTTCAGTGTTTCGGATAAATAGAATATAAAACGGAGTCCAAACGGAATAAAATCTTCGGGAATGTAATTTTCTCACCAAATGTGATCCAGGAGACTTGGACCCTACTGCAAGGGATCAAAGAGGAGGTCACGAGGGTGGGGGCGCCCCCCCCCCCTAGGGCGCGCCACTGCCTCCTGGTCCCCTCGGTGCTCCACCGACATACTCCTTCCTCCTATATATACACACGTACCCCCAAACAATCAGAACAGGAGCCAAAAACCTAATTCCACCGCCGCAACTTTATGTATCCACGAGATCCCATCTTGGGGCCTGTTCCGGAGCTCCGTCGGAAGAGGGTCGTCATCACGGAGGGCTTCTACATCATCCTAGCCCCTCCGATGAAGTGTGAGTAGTTTACCTCAGACCTTCGGGTCCATAGTTAGTAGCTAGATGGCTTCTTCTCTCGCTTTGAATCTCAATACAAAGTTCTCCCCCTCTCTTGTGGAGATCTATTCGATGTAATCTTCTTTTTGCGGTGTGTTTGTTGAGACCGATGAATTGTGGGTTTATGATCAAGTATATCTATGAATAATATGTGAATCTTTTCTGAATTCTTTTATGATTGGTTATCTTTGCAAGTCTCTTCGAATTATCCGTTTTGTTTGGCCAACTAGATTGGTAGTTCTTGCCATGGGAGAAGTGCTTAGCTTTGGGTTCGATCTTGCGGTGTCCTTACCCAGTGACAGAAGGGGCAGCAAGGCACGTATTGTATCGTTGCCATCGAGGATAACAAGATGGGGTTTATTTCATATTGCATGAATTTATCTCTCTACATCATGTCATCTTGCTTAAGGCATTACTCTGTTTTTAACTTAATACTCTAGATGCATGCTGGATAGCGGTCGATGAGTGGAGTAATAGTAGTAGATGCAGAATCATTTTGATCTACTTGTCATGGACGTGATGCCTATATATGTGATCATGCCTAGATATTCTCAGAACTATGCTCAATTCTGTCAATTGCTCAACAGTAATTTGTTCACCCATCGTAGAATACTTATGCTCTTGAGAGAAGCCACTAGTGAAACCTATGGCCCCCGGGTCTATTCTCATCATATCAATCTCCATTACTTTAATCTTGCTTTGCTTTTACTTTTTACTTTGCATCTTTATACCAAAAATATTATATCTATCAGATCTCACTCTCGTAAGTGACCGTGAAGGGCTTGACAACCCCTAGTCGCGTTGGTTGCGAGTAGCTATTGCTTTGTGCAGGTACGAGGGACTTGAGCGTGGGCTCCTACTGGATTGATACCTTGGTTCTCAAAAACTGAGGGAAATACTTACGCTACTCTGCTGCATCATCCCTTCCTCTTCGGGGGAAACCAACGCAAGCTCAAGACGTAGCAAGAAGGATTTCTGGCGCCGTTGCCGGGGAGTCTACGCAAAAAGTCAATATACCAAGTACCCATCACAATCCCTATCTCTCGCATTACATTATTTGCCATTTTCCTGTTGTAAGTGCATCTAGTGCCACCCCTAGTTGGTTTTGGAGTATTGACGACAAACCTAGTTGAGGGACTAATGTGTTTGTGAGAATTGCAGGATAACACAGGTAGAAGTCCCTCATTGATTCGGTTTTCCTACCAGAGATGACCCCTAAAAATGTATGAAGACATTGAAGTCAAAGGTGGTATATGAAGATATCCACATTGAAGACATCACATGAAGCCTATGGAGCTCGAAGACTTAGATCTTTCGTAGTTCTTTTTCTTCTTTGTTGAGTCATAGGAACCACCGTACTGTTAAGTGGGGTCCAAGAGAACCAGTCAGAATGACTGAAGTGATGCTTAAACATAACCTATGTCTTCGAGTGAAGACTATGAGAGCGAATCTTGTCCAGAGTCGGACAAGTCAGCTTTGCTTGTAGCCCAAGTAAAGTTGCCGTGTGAGTTTGAAATCTGACCGTTGGAACACGTGTCGGTTCCTTAGTGACCCAGGGTCATTTCGGACAAATCAGGTTGGGTTGCCAAGTGGCTATAAATAGCCCACCCCCTACAACCATAAACGGTTGGCTGCTCAGATTCAGAGTACGGCTTTTGTCGTTTGAGAGCAACCCACCTTGAAGCCTTTGAGAGAGAATTCCTTGCGAGGATAAAGCCCTAACCACCCAGAGCCAAAGAGAATTAGGCATCACTTAAGTCTTCTTGTCTGTGTGATCTGAAGACTTATTACACTTGAGGACTGTGCATCCTCCAGCCGGTTAGGCGTCGCGTTCTGAGCATCCAAGAGACATTGTCCTTTGGTCAGATGACCACAGATGATATTCTTGGCAGTAGAGTCCAGTTGAACGAACTTCTTGACATCAGCAGCAGTGACACCTTCTCCAGCCTTGGGAACGCCATTTTCGACGACATACCATAGGTCGACGTCAATGGCTTCAAGATGCATGCGCATCTTATTCTTCCAGTAGGGATATTCAGTTCCATCGAAGACGAGACAAGCAGCGGAGACTTTGATTATCCCTGCAGTCGACATAGCTAAAACTCCAGGTGGTTAAACCGAATCACACAGAACAAGGGAGCACCTTGCTCTGATACCAATTGAAAGTGCGTTATATCGACTAGAGGGGGGGTGAATAGGCGATTTTTATGAAAGTCTTCAAAACGTGAGAGTTGTGAAGACAAACAGTGAAGATCATGCCTATTACTATGCAGCGGAAGTTAGATTACACTATGCCTTCCATGGTCATATATTCAATAGAGTGAAAGCGCAATGACAAACAGCTTCAGTGTAATAAGGATCAGGTAGGAAGAAGTTATGAAGCCGAACAGGTCATACATTCATGTTGTGAAGACAAAAGATAAAGCAAGCATGCAATGGCTTCACAATGAATAACTGTAAGTGAAAGGAAATGAAGATGAAACCAGTGACACGTTGAAGACAATGATTTGTTGGACCAGTTCCAGTTGCTGTGACAACTGTACGTCTGGTTGGAGCGGCTAGGTATTTAAACCAAAGGACACACAGTCCCGGACACCCAGTCAAGGACACTTAGTCCAAGACACCCAGTCCTCACCGTTTTCTCCTTGAGCTAAGGTCACACAGACCTCGCCCAATCACTCAGGTAAGTCTTCAAGGTAGACTCCCAAACCTTCACAGACTTCGTTCACTGGCAATCCACAATTTCTCTTGGATGCTCAGAACGCGACGCCTAACCGTCTGGAGGATGCACAGTCCTCAAGTGTAATAAGTCTTCAAATCACACAGACACGAAGACTTAAGTGATGCCCAATTTACTCTGGCTCTGGGTGGTTAGGGCTTTTCTCCTCACTGGGAATTTTTCTTTCAAAGGCTTCGAGGTGGGTTGCTCTCAAACGACAAAAGCCATGCGCTGAAATCTGAGCAGCCAACCGTTTATGGTTGTGGGGGTGGACTATTTATAGCCACTTGGCAACCCGACCTGATCTGTCCAAAATGACCCTGGGTCACTAAGGAACTGACACGTGTACCAACGGTCGAATTTTGAACTCACACGGCAACTTTACTTGGGCTACAAGTAAAGCTGACTTGTCTGGCTCTGGACAAGATTTTCTCTCAAAGTCTTCGCTCGAAGACATAGGATTTGAATTAGGCATCACTACAGTCATTCTGACTGGTTCTTTTGGACCCCACTTAACAGTTCGGCGATTCCTATGACACTACATAAATGAAATAAAACTATGAAGGATCTAAGTCTTCGAGTTCCATAAGCTTCATAGGGAGTCTTCTCATGTCATTGTCTTCAATATGAATATCTTCATAAACCACCATTGTCTTCAATGTCTTCGTACATTTTTAGGGGTCATCTCTGGTAATAAAACCGAATCAATGAGGGACTTCTACCTGTGTTTTCCTGCAATTCTCACAAACACGTTAGTCCCTCAACTAGGTTTGTCGTCAATACTCCAAAACAAACTAGGGGTGGCACTAGATGCACTTACAATCTCCCCCTTTTTGGTGATTGATGACAAACTAGTTGAAGTTTTCAACGGGGAACATAATTTGTGAAATAGTAAAGGAATTTGTCTTCATAAGTTGCAAGGGCTCCCCCTGAAGATGTGCATATAAGTAATTTGCCTTTTGAATGCAAATGCACATGGCAGGTTGTACTTGTGGAGATCCACTTCAACTTATGATGACAATCCACTATGCATGTGAAAGTATATGAAGATAATGACATGCATAATGGAAAATGGACGTCTGCAGTAAGAGATGAGTGCGGAATTTATCGTCGCACATGCGGAATTTATCTTCGCATAACGGAGTGACAAGCAGGTAGCAGACGGCCATCAAGGCTAAGTGTTACAACTCAAAGAAGCAAATGTAGCAAAAATGGGAGTTGTAAGCACGAAGCAAAATGTAGCAAAATATAGTGGCACCCGCCCAAAGTGACCCGCTTGAAGACTATAAACATCATGCTTCTCCCCCTTTTGTCAGTGATGACCAAAAAGGTTTGAAGACATAGAGTTCCCTACGCGTTCCCAGGCGCAGCAGGGTCGGTGGAGTTGTTTGGTGGCGGTGCAGATGAGCTTGGTGCAGATTCGACGTGTGTTGAAGCAGGTGGAGATGATGTCGCGTTGTCGTCTTCTTCAATAATCCGGGCAGACACGGTGGCAGCAGAAGAAGAGAATTCTGACTCTTCAAGTGATGGTGTGCTTCGCATCACAGCTCTTCTTGGAGGCGTGGAGTCAAATTGGAATCTCTCTCTGAAGCCATCCTCTTGCAGTTCAGCTTCATTGCTCATCATGGTGAGGCCTTTCCAAGTGCGGCGACAGGTCTCGTGTGCGACAAACGCATTCTTGGTTGCCAGATTTCTGATGCGATTGACGTCTTGCATGATGCTTCTCATCTGCCGTTTGAGCCAGTCGTGATGCCTATCTTGCTTTTGGTGAAGAGCCACAAGAAGCTCTCGGTCATTAAGTGTTCGAACGCGCTTCTTGGGTCTCTTGGCAGCTGTGCTGTCAGTGGCTTCAGTTGATGCAGGGGCACGTGTGGTGCCAGCCATTGGATACACTCGGGAGAGAGCTTCAACACCTTCAATATTTTGAGTGAAGCTCTGGTGTTCTGCATTTTGAAGACTTAATGGTTGCTTGCCAGGCTCTGGATATATTGCTTCAGCAGATGTGTCCACATCTGGCAAAAATATCCTATGGTTGCGGGCTGAGGGTTGATAGGAGATTGCAGAGTGAAGCTTGATCAGCCTCATAACCCAAGGAGCATAGAACTTTAATCCAAACAGTTCTGAGGCAGACGCTGCAAAGTGACGGATGAAGAGATCCTGTGCATTGAAGCATTTGCCATGTAGAATGCAGAAGATGAGAGTCTTCATTGCACCATCAATTGTAGCATATCGAGAGTGTCCCTTTACAGGCCATAGAGTCCGCCTTATGATATGATATATTGTTCTGGGCAGGTACTCTAAGTCTTCAACGAAGAACCTAGTTGGATAGGGTGCATTCGGAGGCAGTGGCTTCATCATTGAGAGCATCTGACTCATATCTGGCTCAGGACGCTGAAATATGCTCTCAATTGCTTCAGCATGGAGTTGGCACCCTTCTTCAAAGAATTCGCCAGGAGTGGGAAGGCCGGTAAGCTCAATTAGGTCGAAAGCATTGGCTTCATGATGGATATTGCCTGTCATCCACTCCAGAATCCATGTCTCCGGATCTCTTTTATAGCCTTTGATATGCACAGTGGCATAGAACTGGAGCAGAAGCTCTTCGTTCCAGTGCTCTTCATCAGTGATAAATGGCAGCAAACCCACTTGCTTGAAGCAATCCAGTGCTTCTTCCAGACCAGGCAGACCAGCAACAGCTTCAACCTCAAGGCGCTTGTGAGGAAAGATGCGGCCTTGGTTGTAAAGGATGCATGAATAATAGCTGCGTTGTTGATGGCTCCAGAACCTATCTGATACAATCCGTTCCCTTGAATAAGGGTTCTTGGAGCGGTCGAAAAACGTGTTATCTGCCCTGAAGCCGTTGATGTTGAAGGAACCAGGAGCTGATGCAGTACCTGGGAACCTTGGCAGTCGTGGGATCGGCTTCTGGACCTGGGGTCTGTACGCAATATGATAGTTGAATTGTGGTCCTGCAGCAGACTCAGGCACAGAATGTTCAGGAGCAGTAGCTTCATTGTCTTTTGAAGCTATTGTTGGGTTGGGCTCCACATTTGCTTCGGCGTTGTTTGTGGCAGCCTCAACATTTGCAGACTCAGGCACGTTCTCCTGGAGAACTGCTTCTTGTTGGTGTGGGGGAGTTGGAGCTTGTGGTATCTCTGCATGCTCTTCGGCTGATGCAGCCGGAATGTCGTCAGCAGCCTGAGCCCTTGGCCCTTTGCAAAGCCTACGGAATTTGGGCAACGCTTGTGGAGTTGTAGTGGGCTGTGGCTCATCTTCCTCCTGTGGGCGATCTGCCCATGATGCTGCTTGTGTGATTGGCGTCAAGGGACGACCAATACTGATCAGTTCGCTTGTCTCAAGCTGAGGAAGGGCTGCATCACCTTGCACATTGTCTTGGAGACCAATGTCTTCAGCAGCGTAGGGTTCGTCTGCTGGAATGTCTTCAGTGTTGGGTTCATGCACAGTCAACTGACGATCTGTGTCAGGATAGCAGACGCAGAGGGGTTCAACTATCAGGGGCTCTGTGGGAGCAGCCCGAGATTTCTTGGTCTTGCACTTCTTGATGATGGGTTCAGAAGGAGAGGCTTCAGAATGTTTTCTCTTCTTAGCTTCAGCCTCTGCAGTCCGTGTCTTCTTGTGCTGTGAGGCGGTTGATCGACTCTTTGGCTTCGAGCCAGTCGTTGCAGTGGGGAAGACAATCGGAGCAGTTTCTGACCTTGGCGCTTCAGGTTCGGGCACAGCCGCCTTCTTTGTCTTCTTCGCGGCCATCCTGGGGTCAATGCCGGGACGCCCAAGTGCCTTGCGCTTTTCTGCCTCATTGTAGGCTTGCACGCAGCGATCAGCCAAAGTCTTCATGCGTTCTCGCGAGCCTTGAGCTTCGGCACGCGTCTTCAGGAAGTTCTCTTTCAGCTCGTGCAACATGATCTTGAAGTTTTTCACTTCTTGCACACTGAGCTTGGCCACGGGCTTCTTGAACTGAGCCTTTTCATGATCAATTTTCTGCTTCAGTTCTACAATCCGCTGGGCTATTGCAAGTTCTGAAGCAATTGCACCTTGAAAGGCAATGCTGAGGCCTATGGGTAGCTGCAGATCATTGAAGCTTATGTCTGGTGTGTCAAACCATTCATCGATGAAGTTGTGGATGATGGCGACATCAAACAGAGGCAGATTGTTGAAGATTTCAGCCTCCTCCTTGCTCTTGATGAGCTGCTCAAGAGCATCATCTCCAAGATCTTCATCGCTTGAGAGATCAATGGCTTCGCAGCGCAGAATGTCAGCAGCTGTGAGCTCTTTGCCTGTGTGTGGCTGAGGCTTCTTGGCTTCTTGGGGCTTGGACACTCGTGATAAGCCTTCTGACTGCACACTGGCTTCAGGAGGTGCAGTTGCTAAAGGCTTCACTCTTGCGATCTTGGGAGAAGCGGCTGGCTTTGAAGCTTTTGGAGCTTTTGGCTTCTTCTGCTTTGGCTTCGGAGCAGCAGGGGCGTCATCTGACTCAGTATCTGTTGGAGGGTCATTCACAGCAGTCCCTTGGACTAGGATGCGAGTGATGAGGCCTGCAAGATTGGCATACGGCCCGATGATATTGGGATCGGCGTTGCGTGTGCCATCTACCCTTGGTGAGGAGGGACCAGGGTTGAAGTCAAGCCCAAATTTCTTCTTGTTTATCTTCGCTGACTGTTGTGCAAACTGAAAGTTGCGCTTGAAGAGATTATCATCGCGGCACCAGAGAAGTGATGACGGATGTGCCTCAGCTGGCTGTGGTCCTCTCACCATGCATGGATAGAAGCCTTGAGCAATGGCTTCGACTCTGGACCTGGGTACAAGATTTTTGTATAGTACGTCTCCCCACGGTCTTTTGATGGCGCACTTCTCCGCATATTCCTGAGTGACGAAGCGGTAGTGGAACCATTGCTCTGCCCAATATCTTCGAATCCATTGGATTCGTGTCTTGCGCTGACCATAGCTTTCTTCAGGATCAGTTTTGTACATCTCTGCCAATTCATCAGGCAGATCTTTGGACGTTTCACCACGTCGCTGTCTGCCTCCCTTCCTTGCTGCTGTTTCTAAAGCCATGAATAACTTGGAAGGCTTCAAGATGTTCAAAGGCTTCAAAGGCTTCCTTTTGCAAGAACTGGCTTCAGGAGAGTTGATGTGATGCTGCAAGTACTCTGCAAATGAATGCAGACTATGAGAACCAAAGGATTCTCCCACGGACATGTACCTGTGACAGCATTAAGGTGCGAGGGAAGGGGAGGAGGTCATATGCATTCTCAGAAGATTTTGAAGATAAATCGGTTTAGAAGACATAGACCTCATTGTGCGAAGACATTCACTCACAGATAAGAAGTTGGTTCCAGATTTGTACGAACCCACAAATCAGTACAAGTGAGGAATCTAACTACCTTATGAAGCACAAGTGAATATACTAGGCATGTCATGAGATGTAGCGAGATAACTAACTGATGTGAAGAGAAACTCCTTATGGCAGAAAGTGACTGAACTATGGGATCAAAAGAGGCTGTAAAAAGAGGTTTTATTTACCACACTTGGAACTGCTAGACGAAGTGAGAGTTGAGGCCGAGCAGTTCGATCCTCCGTGCCCTAACTTGGCGACGGAAGACACCTACGGCGACGGCAGAGAGAGCGATGTCCGCTGTCAGCGTGAAAACGGCGTCGGAGAGGTTGCGGCAGTGAAGCGCTTCGTCGTCGGCGTCGTCGAGTGCTAGCGGTGGTGCTAGGGTTCGTGCGAGGGTGGAAGAAGGAGATAATGACCGCAGTGAATCGTATATTTATAGGGATAGAGGCGGCACTGCGCTATTATGCAGGTACCCCTGGCGGTTCGCATTTGAGGCACGCGTGGCCATTTAGAGGACGATTGGGATTTGTTCCATGTACCACGCACGCCTAAATTGTCGGGCGGTCGTTCCTGCTTCTCCGGATCTTATGTGGAGGAATGAGCATTAAAAACGGACTTTTATGGTTGTCACTATGTCTTCAGCTGACAAGGACATAGTGAAGACATTTGACAGTTACAACAGAATGCATATGACTTGGAGAGATAGAGTTTGAGATAGAAAGCATAGATAGGTTAGGGTCCGATCACATTCACTTAGTTCAAAAGATTCAACCAAGAAGACATAGCTATAAGTGAATGCTGTAGAGGACAGAACATCAGTACATATATATCCATATAATCAACGCAGTGAAGATAATCATGAAGACATATTGAGAATGAAACCAAACCAATTGTGAAGACATTGAGAGGTAACGCCATGAGAGAAACACTTCAAAATGGAATGTTTGGTGGTGGCGTTACCCACCGTATAGGAAGTATTAGACCCAGACACGGCGCACAATTATCGTGGCGCTTCGAAGTCAAATTCCACATTAATGTATTCACACTTAGAACGTATGTCTTCATTGTTTGAAGATATACGCTACTTCGTGTGTTGCACATCTAAGTCATCAATATGCTTAAGTGTTAGGATGTGTGCCTGATCACAGGACATTTGATGATTCCAAGATATTTAGCTCACACCGTAACTTGTAAAATCTCTTCTCATCCAAGGGCTTTGTGAAGATATCTGCCAATTGCTCTTCAGTGTTGACGTGTATGATATCAATGTCTTCCTTCACAACATGATCTCTGAGAAAGTGATGACGAATTTCAATGTGCTTTGTCTTCGAGTGCTGAACTGGGTTGTTGGCAATCTTGATGGCGCTTTCGTTGTCGCAGTAAAGTGGCACTTGCTTCAGATGAATGCCATAATCCTTGAGTGTTTGCTTCATCCACAGAAGCTGAGCGCAGCAAGATCCAGCAGCAATGTATTCAGATTCAGCAGTGGAGAGTGATACACAGTTCTGCTTCTTTGAAGACCAACATACAAGTGATCGTCCCAGAAAGTGACATGTGCCTGATGTAGACTTGCGATCAACTTTGTCACCAGCATAATCAGCATCCGAAAATCCAACTAAATCAAACTCTGAGCCCTTTGGATACCATAATCCTAGAGTTGGGGTGTGAGCCAAATATCGAAGAATTCACTTCACAGCTAAGTGATGCGACTCCTTTGGTGTCGCTTGAAATCGAGCACACATGCAAACACTAAGCATGATATCTGGCCTAGATGCACATAAATAAAGCAAAGACCCAATCATGGAGCGGTATACCTTTTGATCGAACTCTTTACCATTGTCGTCGGGACCCAGATGATGCTTGGCTGGCATTGGTGTTGTGAAGCCTTTGCAGTCTTGCATACCGAACTTCTTCAGGCACTCTTTAAGATATTTCTCTTGAGATATGAAGATGCTGTTGCGTTGTTGCCTTATTTGAAGACCGAGAAAGAACTTCAGCTCCCCCATCATGGACATCTGATATTGCTCTTGCATCATATATCCAAACTCTTCACTATACTTCTGATTGGTGCAGCCGAAGATAATGTCATCCACATATATTTGGCACACAAACAGTTCACCATCATATGTCTTCGTGAAAAGAGTGGGATCCAGGGAACCAGGTATGAAGCCTTTGCTTTTCAGAAAGTACTTGAGTGTATCATACCAGGCCCTAGGGGCTTGTTTGAGGCCATACAGTGCCTTGTTGAGCTTGTATACCATATCAGGATGTTTTGGATTTTCAAAGCCAGGTGGTTGTGCAACATACACTTCTTCTTCAATCTTGCCATTGAGAAAGGCACTTTTCACATCCATCTGATAGAGAAGTATGTTATGATGATTTGCATAGGCGAGCAGTATGCGTATGGCTTCAAGCCTAGCCACAGGAGCAAATGTTTCATCGAAGTCAATGCCCTCCACTTGAGTATATCCTTGAGCAACGAGATGAGCTTTGTTTCTGACAACTTGACCATGCTCATCTTGCTTGTTGCGGTATATCCATTTGGTGCCTATTATGTTGTGCTTCCGTGGATCAGGACGCTTAACCAGTTCCCATACATTATTCAGCTCAAACTGTTGAAGCTCTTCTTGCATAGCTTGAATCCATTCAGGTTCCATGAAGGCTTCTTCAACTTTCTTGGGTTCTGATATTGAGACGAATGCGAAATGCCCACAGAAGTTTGTTAGCTGAGTTGCCCTTGAACGAGTGAGTGGACCAGGTGCATTGATGTTGTCCAGTATTTTGTCAATTTGTACTTCATTTGCAACACGAGGGTGTGTGGGGCGAAGACTTTGCTCTTGCTGATCTATGTGGTCATTTGAAGGTATATCGTCAGGCTGAGCATTGTCTTCATGTGGATCAGGTGCTGAGATGATAAGTTCTTCTTCAGGATGAGCTTTAGAAGGTACAATTTCTCCAGTTCCCATAAGCTTGATTGATTCATTTGCTGGAACTTATCTAGCACATTTGGCAATTTCTCTCTTTGTGATCCATTGGTTTCATCAAATCGCACATCCACTGTTTCAACCACTTTGTAGTGGAAGAGATTGAAGACTCTGTAGGAGTGCGAATCCTTTCCATATCCAAGCATGAAGCCTTCATGTGCTTTTGGTGCAAACTTTGAGGTGTGGTGTGGGTCCTTGATCCAGCATTTTGCGCCAAATACTCTGAAATAATTGACATTTGGCTTCTTGCCAGTTAGGAGTTCATAGGATGTCTTGTTCAGAAGCTTGTGAAGATAAACACGATTGATTGTATGGCATGCAGTATCAATGGCTTCAGTCCAGAACTTTCTTGGAGTCTTGTATTCATCTAGCATTGTTCTGGCCATCTCAATGAGTGTTCTGTTCTTGCGTTCGACGACGCCATTCTGCTGTGGCGTGTATGGAGCTGAGAATTCATGTGTGATGCCCAAGGTATCCAGATATGTATCAAGGCCAGTGTTCTTGAATTCAGTGCCATTGTCACTTCTGATGTGCTTTATCTTGGCGCCAAAATTGTTCATAGCTCGATTTGCGAAGCGTCTGAAGACATCCTGCACTTCAGTCTTGTAAAGGATTATGTGCACCCAAGTATATCTAGAATAATCATCAACAATTACGAAGCCATAGAGGCATGCAGAAGTAGTAAAAGTTGAGTAGTGAGTGGGACCGAAAAGATCCATGTGGAGCAGTTCGAAGGGTTGAGTAGTGGTCATGATTGTCTTCGAAGGATGTTTTGCCCTTGTCATCTTCCCTGCTTCACAGGCACCACATAAGTGATCTTTCTTGAACTTGACGCCCTCGATGCCTATGACGTGCTTTTTATTCGCAAGGGTGTGGAGGTTCCTCATGCCAGCATGCCCAAGCCTTCGATGCCAAAGCCAGCATTCTGAAGCTTTTGCAAGAAGACATACTGCAAGTTGTGGTCCTGCTGAGAAATCTACCACATACAAATCACCTTTCCTATACCCTTCAAACACTAGAGATTTGTCAGATTCCATTAGCACCAGGCAGCAATATTTGCCAAACATTACAATCATATTTAAATCGCAAAGCATTGAGACAGACATTAAGTTGAAGCCAAGGGATTCAACAAGCATGACTTTATCCATGTGTTGATCCTTTGAGATTGCAACTCTACCTAGACCCAATACCTTACTTTTACCAGTGTCAGCGAATGTAATGTGGCTCTTGTCGGATGGACGTAAAGTTGAGTCCATAAGAAGGCTTCTTCTGTCAGTCATGTGATTTGTACACCCACTGTCAATAATCCATTCTGAAGACTTTGAAGTCGCTGGTGTCGTACCCTACAGTGCAGTTAGGGGGATAGGCTTCACGAAGAGTGTTGTGAAGCATAAACATTTGACGAACCAGTGGGTTATGAAAACTTAGATCCAGATTAGGACTAATGGGGAGAATAGCATGCGATTCAGGAACGAAGTACATAATGATGCCATTTGGGCAGTTTATCTTGCGCCCCACAAGATTTTTATGGTCCCCAGCAATAGCGTCAGACGATTTTGTTTTTGTGCTGGAGACCTTTCCCTGCAAAAGAGAGTTAAGCTTTCTTAACCACCCACATCTTCAAGGGTGGCTTAGAAGCTATGAGTCTAAGTGCAACATCTGAGAATTTTGGCTTTGAAGCCTTAGCAAATAGTCTAGCAGGGGGACAATAATACTCATAGGCATAAGCAGAATACTTTTTGGTCATATGAACATGACGGTTCGATGAACCGCTCTCATATTCATATGCCTGAGTGTGGTTTCCCTGCAAAACATTTGCATTAGTGTGACTCAGGTGAGTCCTCTGTCTGTATGAAGCCTTTGGACCGAGGTTTGTCTTCTTCAAGTGAGGTGTCATGAAGACATTCACAGGAAGATTTTCCAGACATGTTTTCGGAACCCAGATCTTCTTCATAGGCGGTCCATTCCTGCAGTTAGTACCAATGTACCTGGCAAACACTTCACCATTCTGATTCTTAAACAGTTTATAGTTTGCATCAAAGGATTCATCAATGATAATTGGGTTAGCACTAGTGAAGCCAGATAAATTGGATGGATCTGCTGAAAGTTCCTTTGCAGCAACCCATGTAGTTTTGGGGTACTGCTCAGGTTTCCAGTAAAAGCCATCTGCATCGATTTTCCTCACGAACCCAACACCCTCTTTCCTAGGGTTTAGGTTCAGAATCTGCTTCTTAAGGACATCACATAATGTTTGATGCCCTTTCAGACTTTTGTACATCCCTGTTTCAAGCAATGTCTTCAACCTAGCATTCTCATCAGCAATAGCAGTGGTATCCTCAGCAGAGGGGTTAGTTGCCACATCAACAGTTGAAGATATTGGAACAGTAGTAGCAGTGGAACATTCAGCAACAGAATTAGCATTATTACGCTCAATGCATTTAAGACATGGTGGTTCAAATCCTTCCTGAGCGGGACTGATCTGTTCGGCGCGAAGTGACTCGTTTTCCTTTTGAAGATCTTCATGAGCCACCCTCAATTTCTCAAGTTCTTGCTTCCTTTGAAGATAGTCATAGGAAAGCTTTTCATGAGTTGTTGAGAGAGTATCATGACGATCTTCAAGTTCCTGATACTTAACGTGAAGGTTTTTTATGTCTTCAATTAAGGATTCAGATCGAGTCATTTCAGCACCCAACAGATCATCGCTTCTGTCTAACAGTTTTTGAATGTGTTCCATAGCTTTCTGTTGTTCAGTTGCAATTTTAGCAAGTGTTTTGTAGCTAGGTTTTGAATCACATTCAGAGTCATCGTCACTGGATGTTTCATAGCGAGTGGTGCGTGTGTTTACCTTGGCACCGCGTGCCATGAAGCAGTAGGTAGGAGTGGAGTCGTTCTTGTCATTTGCGTCGGTGTCGGTGATGCAATTATTGTCTTCAGTGTTGAAGATGGACTTGGCGACGTATGCTGTAGCCAGACTCGCAATGCCAGAATCAGACTCCTCCTCAGATTCCACCTCTGCCTCCTCAGATGCGGATTCCTCCTCTGAATCCATCTCCTTGCCTACAAACGCACGCGCCTTGCCAGATGAGCTCTTCTTGTGTGATGAAGACTTTGATGAAGACTTGGAAGAAGACTTTGAGTTTTTCTTCTTTTTCTTGTCGTCAGAATCATATTCCTTGCTCTTCTTCTTCCTTCTATTCTCATTGTCCCACTGTGGACACTCAGAGATGAAGTGCCCAGTTTTCTTGCACTTGTGACATGTTTTCTTCTTGTAGTCATGAGCAGAAGCTTCATCATTCCTTGAGCTTGATCGTGAAGATTTTCTGAAGCCTTTCTTCTTGGTGAATTTTTGAAACTTCTTCACTAGCATTGCAAGTTCTCTTCCAATGTCTTCAGGATCATCAGAACTGCAGTCAGATTCTTCTTCAGATGAGGAGACAGCTTTTGCCTTCAAGGCACGAGTTCGCCCATAGTTTGGACCGTAGATATCTCTTTTCTCAGAAAGCTGAAACTCATGTGTGTTGAGCCTCTCAAGTATGTCAGACGGATCGAGTGTCTTGAAATCAGGACGTTCTTGAATCATCAGGGCCAGAATGTCAAACGAACTATCAAGTGATCTCAGCAGCGTCTTGACAATTTCATGTTTGGTGATCTCAGTAGCGCCGAGGGCTTGAAGCTCATTTGTGATGTCAATGAGCCGATCAAAGGTGTGCTGGACATTCTCATTGTCATTTCGTTTGAAGCGGTTGAAGAGATTGTGAAGGACACTGATTCTTTGATCTCTCTGGGTTGATATGCCTTCATTAACTTTGGAGAGCCAATCCCAGACCAGTTTGGATGTCTTCAAGGCACTCACACGGCCATATTGTCCTTTGGTCAGATGACCACAGATGATATTCTTGGCAGTAGAGTCCAGTTGAACGAACTTCTTGACATCAGTAGCAGTGACACCTTCTCCAGCCTTGGGAACGCTGTTTTCGACGACATACCATAGGTCGACGTCAATGGCTTCAAGATGCATGCGCATCTTATTCTTCCAGTAGGGATATTCAGTTCCATCAAAGACGGGACAAGCAGCGGAGACTTTGATTATCCCTGCAGTCGACATAGCTAAAACTCCAGGTGGTTAAACCGAATCACACAGAACAAGGGAGCACCTTGCTCTGATACCAATTGAAAGTGCGTTATATCGACTAGAGGGGGGGTGAATAGGCGATTTTTATGAAAGTCTTCAAAACGTGAGAGTTGTGAAGACAAACAGTGAAGATCATGCCTATTACTATGCAGCGGAAGTTAGATTACACTATGCCTTCCATGGTCATATATTCAATAGAGTGAAAGCGCAATGACAAACAGCTTCAGTGTAATAAGGATCAGGTAGGAAGAAGTTATGAAGCCGAACAGGTCATACATTCATGTTGTGAAGACAAAAGATAAAGCAAGCATGCAATGGCTTCACAATGAATAACTGTAAGTGAAAGGAAATGAAGATGAAACCAGTGACACGTTGAAGACAATGATTTGTTGGACCAGCTCCAGTTGCTGTGACAACTGTACGTCTGGTTGGAGCGGCTAGGTATTTAAACCAAAGGACACACAGTCCCGGACACCCAGTCAAGGACACTTAGTCCAAGACACCCAGTCCTCACCGTTTTCTCCTTGAGCTAAGGTCACACAGACCTCGCCCAATCACTCAGGTAAGTCTTCAAGGTAGACTCCCAAACCTTCACAGACTTCGTTCACTGGCAATCCACAATTTCTCTTGGATGCTCAGAACGCGACGCCTAACCGTCTGGAGGATGCACAGTCCTCAAGTGTAATAAGTCTTCAAATCACACAGACACGAAGACTTAAGTGATGCCCAATTTACTCTGGCTCTGGGTGGTTAGGGCTTTTCTCCTCACTGGGAATTTTTCTTTCAAAGGCTTCGAGGTGGGTTGCTCTCAAACGACAAAAGCCATGCGCTGAAATCTGAGCAGCCAACCGTTTATGGTTGTGGGGGTGGACTATTTATAGCCACTTGGCAACCCGACCTGATCTGTCCAAAATGACCCTGGGTCACTAAGGAACTGACACGTGTACCAACGGTCGAATTTTGAACTCACACGGCAACTTTACTTGGGCTACAAGTAAAGCTGACTTGTCTGGCTCTGGACAAGATTTTCTCTCAAAGTCTTCGCTCGAAGAAATAGGATTTGAATTAGGCATCACTACAGTCATTCTGACTGGTTCTTTTGGACCCCACTTAACAGTTCGGCGATTCCTATGACACTACATAAATGAAATAAAACTATGAAGGATCTAAGTCTTCGAGTTCCATAAGCTTCATAGGGAGTCTTCTCATGTCATTGTCTTCAATATGAATATCTTCATAAACCACCATTGTCTTCAATGTCTTCGTACATTTTTAGGGGTCATCTCTGGTAATAAAACCGAATCAATGAGGGACTTCTACCTGTGTTTTCCTGCAATTCTCACAAACACGTTAGTCCCTCAACTAGGTTTGTCGTCAATACTCCAAAACAAACTAGGGGTGGCACTAGATGCACTTACAATCTCCCCCTTTTTGGTGATTGATGACAAACTAGTTGAAGTTTTCAACGGGGAACATAATTTGTGAAATAGTAAAGGAATTTGTCTTCATAAGTTGCAAGGGCTCCCCCTGAAGATGTGCATATAAGTAATTTGCCTTTTGAATGCAAATGCACATGGCAGGTTGTACTTGTGGAGATCCACTTCAACTTATGATGACAATCCACTATGCATGTGAAAGTATATGAAGATAATGACATGCATAATGGAAAATGGACGTCTGCAGTAAGAGATGAGTGCGGAATTTATCGTCGCACATGCGGAATTTATCTTCGCATAACGGAGTGACAAGCAGGTAGCAGACGGCCATCAAGGCTAAGTGTTACAACTCAAAGAAGCAAATGTAGCAAAAATGGGAGTTGTAAGCACGAAGCAAAATGTAGCAAAATATAGTGGCACCCGCCCAAAGTGACCCGCTTGAAGACTATAAACATCATGCTTCTCCCCCTTTTGTCAGTGATGACCAAAAAGGTTTGAAGACATAGAGTTCCCTACGCGTTCCCAGGCGCAGCAGGGTCGGTGGAGTTGTTTGGTGGCGGTGCAGATGAGCTTGGTGCAGATTCGACGTGTGTTGAAGCAGGTGGAGATGATGTCGCGTCGTCGTCTTCTTCAATAATCCGGGCAGACACGGTGGCAGCAGAAGAAGAGAATTCTGACTCTTCAAGTGATGGTGTGCTTCGCATCACAGCTCTTCTTGGAGGCGTGGAGTCAAATTGGAATCTCTCTCTGAAGCCATCCTCTTGCAGTTCAGCTTCATTGCTCATCATGGTGAGGCCTTTCCAAGTGCGGCGACAGGTCTCGTGTGCGACAAACGCATTCTTGGTTGCCAGATTTCTGATGCGATTGACGTCTTGCATGATGCTTCTCATCTGCCGTTTGAGCCAGTCGTGATGCCTATCTTGCTTTTGGTGAAGAGCCACAAGAAGCTCTCGGTCATTAAGTGTTCGAACGCGCTTCTTGGGTCTCTTGGCAGCTGTGCTGTCAGTGGCTTCAGTTGATGCAGGGGCACGTGTGGTGCCAGCCATTGGATACACTCGGGAGAGAGCTTCAACACCTTCAATATTTTGAGTGAAGCTCTGGTGTTCTGCATTTTGAAGACTTAATGGTTGCTTGCCAGGCTCTGGATATATTGCTTCAGCAGATGTGTCCACATCTGGCAAAAATATCCTATGGTTGCGGGCTGAGGGTTGATAGGAGATTGCAGAGTGAAGCTTGATCAGCCTCATAACCCAAGGAGCATAGAACTTTAATCCAAACAGTTCTGAGGCAGACGCTGCAAAGTGACGGATGAAGAGATCCTGTGCATTGAAGCATTTGCCATGTAGAATGCAGAAGATGAGAGTCTTCATTGCACCATCAATTGTAGCATATCGAGAGTGTCCCTTTACAGGCCATAGAGTCCGCCTTATGATATGATATATTGTTCTGGGCAGGTACTCTAAGTCTTCAACGAAGAACCTAGTTGGATAGGGTGCATTCGGAGGCAGTGGCTTCATCATTGAGAGCATCTGACTCATATCTGGCTCAGGACGCTGAAATATGCTCTCAATTGCTTCAGCATGGAGTTGGCACCCTTCTTCAAAGAATTCGCCAGGAGTGGGAAGGCCGGTAAGCTCAATTAGGTCGAAAGCATTGGCTTCATGATGGATATTGCCTGTCATCCACTCCAGAATCCATGTCTCCGGATCTCTTTTATAGCCTTTGATATGCACAGTGGCATAGAACTGGAGCAGAAGCTCTTCGTTCCAGTGCTCTTCATCAGTGATAAATGGCAGCAAACCCACTTGCTTGAAGCAATCCAGTGCTTCTTCCAGACCAGGCAGACCAGCAACAGCTTCAACCTCAAGGCGCTTGTGAGGAAAGATGCGGCCTTGGTTGTAAAGGATGCATGAATAATAGCTGCGTTGTTGATGGCTCCAGAACCTATCTGATACAATCCGTTCCCTTGAATAAGGGTTCTTGGAGCGGTCGAAAAACGTGTTATCTGCCCTGAAGCCATTGATGTTGAAGGAACCAGGAGCTGATGCAGTACCTGGGAACCTTGGCAGTCGTGGGATCGGCTTCTGGACCTGGGGTCTGTACGCAATATGATAGTTGAATTGTGGTCCTGCAGCAGACTCAGGCACAGAATGTTCAGGAGCAGTAGCTTCATTGTCTTTTGAAGCTATTGTTGGGTTGGGCTCCACATTTGCTTCGGCGTTGTTTGTGGCAGCCTCAACATTTGCAGACTCAGGCACGTTCTCCTGGAGAACTGCTTCTTGTTGGTGTGGGGGAGTTGGAGCTTGTGGTATCTCTGCATGCTCTTCGGCTGATGCAGCCGGAATGTCGTCAGCAGCCTGAGCCCTTGGCCCTTTGCAAAGCCTACGGAATTTGGGCAACGCTTGTGGAGTTGTAGTGGGCTGTGGCTCATCTTCCTCCTGTGGGCGATCTGCCCATGATGCTGCTTGTGTGATTGGCGTCAAGGGACGACCAATACTGATCAGTTCGCTTGTCTCAAGCTGAGGAAGGGCTGCATCACCTTGCACATTGTCTTGGAGACCAATGTCTTCAGCAGCGTAGGGTTCGTCTGCTGGAATGTCTTCAGTGTTGGGTTCATGCACAGTCAACTGACGATCTGTGTCAGGATAGCAGACGCAGAGGGGTTCAACTATCAGGGGCTCTGTGGGAGCAGCCCGAGATTTCTTGGTCTTGCACTTCTTGATGATGGGTTCAGAAGGAGAGGCTTCAGAATGTTTTCTCTTCTTAGCTTCAGCCTCTGCAGTCCGTGTCTTCTTGTGCTGTGAGGCGGTTGATCGACTCTTTGGCTTCGAGCCAGTCGTTGCAGTGGGGAAGACAATCGGAGCAGTTTCTGACCTTGGCGCTTCAGGTTCGGGCACAGCCGCCTTCTTTGTCTTCTTCGCGGCCATCCTGGGGTCAATGCCGGGACGCCCAAGTGCCTTGCGCTTTTCTGCCTCATTGTAGGCTTGCACGCAGCGATCAGCCAAAGTCTTCATGCGTTCTCGCGAGCCTTGAGCTTCGGCACGCGTCTTCAGGAAGTTCTCTTTCAGCTCGTGCAACATGATCTTGAAGTTTTTCACTTCTTGCACACTGAGCTTGGCCACGGGCTTCTTGAACTGAGCCTTTTCATGATCAATTTTCTGCTTCAGTTCTACAATCCGCTGGGCTATTGCAAGTTCTGAAGCAATTGCACCTTGAAAGGCAATGCTGAGGCCTATGGGTAGCTGCAGATCATTGAAGCTTATGTCTGGTGTGTCAAACCATTCATCGATGAAGTTGTGGATGATGGCGACATCAAACAGAGGCAGATTGTTGAAGATTTCAGCCTCCTCCTTGCTCTTGATGAGCTGCTCAAGAGCATCATCTCCAAGATCTTCATCGCTTGAGAGATCAATGGCTTCGCAGCGCAGAATGTCAGCAGCTGTGAGCTCTTTGCCTGTGTGTGGCTGAGGCTTCTTGGCTTCTTGGGGCTTGGACACTCGTGATAAGCCTTCTGACTGCACACTGGCTTCAGGAGGTGCAGTTGCTAAAGGCTTCACTCTTGCGATCTTGGGAGAAGCGGCTGGCTTTGAAGCTTTTGGAGCTTTTGGCTTCTTCTGCTTTGGCTTCGGAGCAGCAGGGGCGTCATCTGACTCAGTATCTGTTGGAGGGTCATTCACAGCAGTCCCTTGGACTAGGATGCGAGTGATGAGGCCTGCAAGATTGGCATACGGCCCGATGATATTGGGATCGGCGTTGCGTGTGCCATCTACCCTTGGTGAGGAGGGACCAGGGTTGAAGTCAAGCCCAAATTTCTTCTTGTTTATCTTCGCTGACTGTTGTGCAAACTGAAAGTTGCGCTTGAAGAGATTATCATCGCGGCACCAGAGAAGTGATGACGGATGTGCCTCAGCTGGCTGTGGTCCTCTCACCATGCATGGATAGAAGCCTTGAGCAATGGCTTCGACTCTGGACCTGGGTACAAGATTTTTGTATAGTACGTCTCCCCACGGTCTTTTGATGGCGCACTTCTCCGCATATTCCTGAGTGACGAAGCGGTAGTGGAACCATTGCTCTGCCCAATATCTTCGAATCCATTGGATTCGTGTCTTGCGCTGACCATAGCTTTCTTCAGGATCAGTTTTGTACATCTCTGCCAATTCATCAGGCAGATCTTTGGACGTTTCACCACGTCGCTGTCTGCCTCCCTTCCTTGCTGCTGTTTCTAAAGCCATGAATAACTTGGAAGGCTTCAAGATGTTCAAAGGCTTCAAAGGCTTCCTTTTGCAAGAACTGGCTTCAGGAGAGTTGATGTGATGCTGCAAGTACTCTGCAAATGAATGCAGACTATGAGAACCAAAGGATTCTCCCACGGACATGTACCTGTGACAGCATTAAGGTGCGAGGGAAGGGGAAGAGGTCATATGCATTCTCAGAAGATTTTGAAGATAAATCGGTTTAGAAGACATAGACCTCATTGTGCGAAGACATTCACTCACAGATAAGAAGTTGGTTCCAGATTTGTACGAACCCACAAATCAGTACAAGTGAGGAATCTAACTACCTTATGAAGCACAAGTGAATATACTAGGCATGTCATGAGATGTAGCGAGATAACTAACTGATGTGAAGAGAAACTCCTTATGGCAGAAAGTGACTGAACTATGGGATCAAAAGAGGCTGTAAAAAGAGGTTTTATTTACCACACTTGGAACTGCTAGACGAAGTGAGAGTTGAGGCCGAGCAGTTCGATCCTCCGTGCCCTAACTTGGCGACGGAAGACACCTACGGCGACGGCAGAGAGAGCGATGTCCGCTGTCAGCGTGAAAACGGCGTCGGAGAGGTTGCGGCAGTGAAGCGCTTCGTCGCCGGCGTCGTCGAGTGCTAGCGGTGGTGCTAGGGTTCGTGCGAGGGTGGAAGAAGGAGATAATGACCGCAGTGAATCGTATATTTATAGGGATAGAGGCGGCACTGCGCTATTATGCAGGTACCCCTGGCGGTTCGCATTTGAGGCACGCGTGGCCATTTAGAGGACGATTGGGATTTGTTCCATGTACCACGCACGCCTAAATTGTCGGGCGGTCGTTCCTGCTTCTCCGGATCTTATGTGGAGGAATGAGCATTAAAAACGGACTTTTATGGTTGTCACTATGTCTTCAGCTGACAAGGACACAGTGAAGACATTTGACAGTTACAACAGAATGCATATGACTTGGAGAGATAGAGTTTGAGATAGAAAGCATAGATAGGTTAGGGTCCGATCACATTCACTTAGTTCAAAAGATTCAACCAAGAAGACATAGCTATAAGTGAATGCTGTAGAGGACAGAACATCAGTACATATATATCCATATAATCAACGCAGTGAAGATAATCATGAAGACATATTGAGAATGAAACCAAACCAATTGTGAAGACATTGAGAGGTAACGCCATGAGAGAAACACTTCAAAATGGAATGTTTGGTGGTGGCGTTACCCACCGTATAGGAAGTATTAGACCCAGACACGGCGCACAATTATCGTGGCGCTTCGAAGTCAAATTCCACATTAATGTATTCACACTTAGAACGTATGTCTTCATTGTTTGAAGATATACGCTACTTCGTGTGTTGCACATCTAAGTCATCAATATGCTTAAGTGTTAGGATGTGTGCCTGATCACAGGACATTTGATGATTCCAAGATATTTAGCTCACACCGTAACTTGTAAAATCTCTTCTCATCCAAGGGCTTTGTGAAGATATCTGCCAATTGCTCTTCAGTGTTGACGTGTATGATATCAATGTCTTCCTTCACAACATGATCTCTGAGAAAGTGATGACGAATTTCAATGTGCTTTGTCTTCGAGTGCTGAACTGGGTTGTTGGCAATCTTGATGGCGCTTTCGTTGTCGCAGTAAAGTGGCACTTGCTTCAGATGAATGCCATAATCCTTGAGTGTTTGCTTCATCCACAGAAGCTGAGCGCAGCAAGATCCAGCAGCAATGTATTCAGATTCAGCAGTGGAGAGTGATACACAGTTCTGCTTCTTTGAAGACCAACATACAAGTGATCGTCCCAGAAAGTGACATGTGCCTGATGTAGACTTGCGATCAACTTTGTCACCAGCATAATCAGCATCCGAAAATCCAACTAAATCAAACTCTGAGCCCTTTGGATACCATAATCCTAGAGTTGGGGTGTGAGCCAAATATCGAAGAATTCACTTCACAGCTAAGTGATGCGACTCCTTTGGTGTCGCTTGAAATCGAGCACACATGCAAACACTAAGCATGATATCTGGCCTAGATGCACATAAATAAAGCAAAGACCCAATCATGGAGCGGTATACCTTTTGATCGAACTCTTTACCATTGTCGTCGGGACCCAGATGATGCTTGGCTGGCATTGGTGTTGTGAAGCCTTTGCAGTCTTGCATACCGAACTTCTTCAGGCACTCTTTAAGATATTTCTCTTGAGATATGAAGATGCTGTTGCGTTGTTGCCTTATTTGAAGACCGAGAAAGAACTTCAGCTCCCCCATCATGGACATCTGATATTGCTCTTGCATCATATATCCAAACTCTTCACTATACTTCTGATTGGTGCAGCCGAAGATAATGTCATCCACATATATTTGGCACACAAACAGTTCACCATCATATGTCTTCGTGAAAAGAGTGGGATCCAGGGAACCAGGTATGAAGCCTTTGCTTTTCAGAAAGTACTTGAGTGTATCATACCAGGCCCTAGGGGCTTGTTTGAGGCCATACAGTGCCTTGTTGAGCTTGTATACCATATCAGGATGTTTTGGATTTTCAAAGCCAGGTGGTTGTGCAACATACACTTCTTCTTCAATCTTGCCATTGAGAAAGGCACTTTTCACATCCATCTGATAGAGAAGTATGTTATGATGATTTGCATAGGCGAGCAGTATGCGTATGGCTTCAAGCCTAGCCACAGGAGCAAATGTTTCATCGAAGTCAATGCCCTCCACTTGAGTATATCCTTGAGCAACGAGATGAGCTTTGTTTCTGACAACTTGACCATGCTCATCTTGCTTGTTGCGGTATATCCATTTGGTGCCTATTATGTTGTGCTTCCGTGGATCAGGACGCTTAACCAGTTCCCATACATTATTCAGCTCAAACTGTTGAAGCTCTTCTTGCATAGCTTGAATCCATTCAGGTTCCATGAAGGCTTCTTCAACTTTCTTGGGTTCTGATATTGAGACGAATGCGAAATGCCCACAGAAGTTTGTTAGCTGAGTTGCCCTTGAACGAGTGAGTGGACCAGGTGCATTGATGTTGTCCAGTATTTTGTCAATTTGTACTTCATTTGCAACACGAGGGTGTGTGGGGCGAAGACTTTGCTCTTGCTGATCTATGTGGTCATTTGAAGGTATATCGTCAGGCTGAGCATTGTCTTCATGTGGATCAGGTGCTGAGATGATAAGTTCTTCTTCAGGATGAGCTTTAGAAGGTACAATTTCTCCAGTTCCCATAAGCTTGATTGATTCATTTGCTGGAACTTATCTAGCACATTTGGCAATTTCTCTCTTTGTGATCCATTGGTTTCATCAAATCGCACATCCACTGTTTCAACCACTTTGTAGTGGAAGAGATTGAAGACTCTGTAGGAGTGCGAATCCTTTCCATATCCAAGCATGAAGCCTTCATGTGCTTTTGGTGCAAACTTTGAGGTGTGGTGTGGGTCCTTGATCCAGCATTTTGCGCCAAATACTCTGAAATAATTGACATTTGGCTTCTTGCCAGTTAGGAGTTCATAGGATGTCTTGTTCAGAAGCTTGTGAAGATAAACACGATTGATTGTATGGCATGCAGTATCAATGGCTTCAGTCCAGAACTTTCTTGGAGTCTTGTATTCATCTAGCATTGTTCTGGCCATCTCAATGAGTGTTCTGTTCTTGCGTTCGACGACGCCATTCTGCTGTGGCGTGTATGGAGCTGAGAATTCATGTGTGATGCCCAAGGTATCCAGATATGTATCAAGGCCAGTGTTCTTGAATTCAGTGCCATTGTCACTTCTGATGTGCTTTATCTTGGCGCCAAAATTGTTCATAGCTCGATTTGCGAAGCGTCTGAAGACATCCTGCACTTCAGTCTTGTAAAGGATTATGTGCACCCAAGTATATCTAGAATAATCATCAACAATTACGAAGCCATAGAGGCATGCAGAAGTAGTAAAAGTTGAGTAGTGAGTGGGACCGAAAAGATCCATGTGGAGCAGTTCGAAGGGTTGAGTAGTGGTCATGATTGTCTTCGAAGGATGTTTTGCCCTTGTCATCTTCCCTGCTTCACAGGCACCACATAAGTGATCTTTCTTGAACTTGACGCCCTCGATGCCTATGACGTGCTTTTTATTCGCAAGGGTGTGGAGGTTCCTCATGCCAGCATGCCCAAGCCTTCGATGCCAAAGCCAGCATTCTGAAGCTTTTGCAAGAAGACATACTGCAAGTTGTGGTCCTGCTGAGAAATCTACCACATACAAATCACCTTTCCTATACCCTTCAAACACTAGAGATTTGTCAGATTCCATTAGCACCAGGCAGCAATATTTGCCAAACATTACAATCATATTTAAATCGCAAAGCATTGAGACAGACATTAAGTTGAAGCCAAGGGATTCAACAAGCATGACTTTATCCATGTGTTGATCCTTTGAGATTGCAACTCTACCTAGACCCAATACCTTACTTTTACCAGTGTCAGCGAATGTAATGTGGCTCTTGTCGGATGGACGTAAAGTTGAGTCCATAAGAAGGCTTCTTCTGTCAGTCATGTGATTTGTACACCCACTGTCAATAATCCATTCTGAAGACTTTGAAGTCGCTGGTGTCGTACCCTACAGTGCAGTTAGGGGGATAGGCTTCACGAAGAGTGTTGTGAAGCATAAACATTTGACGAACCAGTGGGTTATGAAAACTTAGATCCAGATTAGGACTAATGGGGAGAATAGCATGCGATTCAGGAACGAAGTACATAATGATGCCATTTGGGCAGTTTATCTTGCGCCCCACAAGATTTTTATGGTCCCCAGCAATAGCGTCAGACGATTTTGTTTTTGTGCTGGAGACCTTTCCCTGCAAAAGAGAGTTAAGCTTTCTTAACCACCCACATCTTCAAGGGTGGCTTAGAAGCTATGAGTCTAAGTGCAACATCTGAGAATTTTGGCTTTGAAGCCTTAGCAAATAGTCTAGCAGGGGGACAATAATACTCATAGGCATAAGCAGAATACTTTTTGGTCATATGAACATGACGGTTCGATGAACCGCTCTCATATTCATATGCCTGAGTGTGGTTTCCCTGCAAAACATTTGCATTAGTGTGACTCAGGTGAGTCCTCTGTCTGTATGAAGCCTTTGGACCGAGGTTTGTCTTCTTCAAGTGAGGTGTCATGAAGACATTCACAGGAAGATTTTCCAGACATGTTTTCGGAACCCAGATCTTCTTCATAGGCGGTCCATTCCTGCAGTTAGTACCAATGTACCTGGCAAACACTTCACCATTCTGATTCTTAAACAGTTTATAGTTTGCATCAAAGGATTCATCAATGATAATTGGGTTAGCACTAGTGAAGCCAGATAAATTGGATGGATCTGCTGAAAGTTCCTTTGCAGCAACCCATGTAGTTTTGGGGTACTGCTCAGGTTTCCAGTAAAAGCCATCTGCATCGATTTTCCTCACGAACCCAACACCCTCTTTCCTAGGGTTTAGGTTCAGAATCTGCTTCTTAAGGACATCACATAATGTTTGATGCCCTTTCAGACTTTTGTACATCCCTGTTTCAAGCAATGTCTTCAACCTAGCATTCTCATCAGCAATAGCAGTGGTATCCTCAGCAGAGGGGTTAGTTGCCACATCAACAGTTGAAGATATTGGAACAGTAGTAGCAGTGGAACATTCAGCAACAGAATTAGCATTATTACGCTCAATGCATTTAAGACATGGTGGTTCAAATCCTTCCTGAGCGGGACTGATCTGTTCGGCGCGAAGTGACTCGTTTTCCTTTTGAAGATCTTCATGAGCCACCCTCAATTTCTCAAGTTCTTGCTTCCTTTGAAGATAGTCATAGGAAAGCTTTTCATGAGTTGTTGAGAGAGTATCATGACGATCTTCAAGTTCCTGATACTTAACGTGAAGGTTTTTTATGTCTTCAATTAAGGATTCAGATCGAGTCATTTCAGCACCCAACAGATCATCGCTTCTGTCTAACAGTTTTTGAATGTGTTCCATAGCTTTCTGTTGTTCAGTTGCAATTTTAGCAAGTGTTTTGTAGCTAGGTTTTGAATCACATTCAGAGTCATCGTCACTGGATGTTTCATAGCGAGTGGTGCGTGTGTTTACCTTGGCACCGCGTGCCATGAAGCAGTAGGTAGGAGTGGAGTCGTTCTTGTCATTTGCGTCGGTGTCGGTGATGCAATTATTGTCTTCAGTGTTGAAGATGGACTTGGCGACGTATGCTGTAGCCAGACTCGCAATGCCAGAATCAGACTCCTCCTCAGATTCCACCTCTGCCTCCTCAGATGCGGATTCCTCCTCTGAATCCATCTCCTTGCCTACAAACGCACGCGCCTTGCCAGATGAGCTCTTCTTGTGTGATGAAGACTTTGATGAAGACTTGGAAGAAGACTTTGAGTTTTTCTTCTTTTTCTTGTCGTCAGAATCATATTCCTTGCTCTTCTTCTTCCTTCTATTCTCATTGTCCCACTGTGGACACTCAGAGATGAAGTGCCCAGTTTTCTTGCACTTGTGACATGTTTTCTTCTTGTAGTCATGAGCAGAAGCTTCATCATTCCTTGAGCTTGATCGTGAAGATTTTCTGAAGCCTTTCTTCTTGGTGAATTTTTGAAACTTCTTCACTAGCATTGCAAGTTCTCTTCCAATGTCTTCAGGATCATCAGAACTGCAGTCAGATTCTTCTTCAGATGAGGAGACAGCTTTTGCCTTCAAGGCACGAGTTCGCCCATAGTTTGGACCGTAGATATCTCTTTTCTCAGAAAGCTGAAACTCATGTGTGTTGAGCCTCTCAAGTATGTCAGACGGATCGAGTGTCTTGAAATCAGGACGTTCTTGAATCATCAGGGCCAGAATGTCAAACGAACTATCAAGTGATCTCAGCAGCGTCTTGACAATTTCATGTTTGGTGATCTCAGTAGCGCCGAGGGCTTGAAGCTCATTTGTGATGTCAATGAGCCGATCAAAGGTGTGCTGGACATTCTCATTGTCATTTCGTTTGAAGCGGTTGAAGAGATTGCGAAGGACACTGATTCTTTGATCTCTCTGGGTTGATATGCCTTCATTAACTTTGGAGAGCCAATCCCAGACCAGTTTGGATGTCTTCAAGGCACTCACACGGCCATATTGTCCTTTGGTCAGATGACCACAGATGATATTCTTGGCAGTAGAGTCCAGTTGAACGAACTTCTTGACATCAGTAGCAGTGACACCTTCTCCAGCCTTGGGAACGCTGTTTTCGACGACATACCATAGGTCGACGTCAATGGCTTCAAGATGCATGCGCATCTTATTCTTCCAGTAGGGATATTCAGTTCCATCAAAGACGGGACAAGCAGCGGAGACTTTGATTATCCCTGCAGTCGACATAGCTAAAACTCCAGGTGGTTAAACCGAATCACACAGAACAAGGGAGCACCTTGCTCTGATACCAATTGAAAGTGCGTTATATCGACTAGAGGGGGGTGAATAGGCGATTTTTATGAAAGTCTTCAAAACGTGAGAGTTGTGAAGACAAACAGTGAAGATCATGCCTATTACTATGCAGCGGAAGTTAGATTACACTATGCCTTCCATGGTCATATATTCAATAGAGTGAAAGCGCAATGACAAACAGCTTCAGTGTAATAAGGATCAGGTAGGAAGAAGTTATGAAGCCGAACAGGTCATACATTCATGTTGTGAAGACAAAAGATAAAGCAAGCATGCAATGGCTTCACAATGAATAACTGTAAGTGAAAGGAAATGAAGATGAAACCAGTGACACGTTGAAGACAATGATTTGTTGGACCAGTTCCAGTTGCTGTGACAACTGTACGTCTGGTTGGAGCGGCTAGGTATTTAAACCAAAGGACACACAGTCCCGGACACCCAGTCAAGGACACTTAGTCCAAGACACCCAGTCCTCACCGTTTTCTCCTTGAGCTAAGGTCACACAGACCTCGCCCAATCACTCAGGTAAGTCTTCAAGGTAGACTCCCAAACCTTCACAGACTTCGTTCACTGGCAATCCACAATTTCTCTTGGATGCTCAGAACGCGACGCCTAACCGTCTGGAGGATGCACAGTCCTCAAGTGTAATAAGTCTTCAAATCACACAGACACGAAGACTTAAGTGATGCCCAATTTACTCTGGCTCTGGGTGGTTAGGGCTTTTCTCCTCACTGGGAATTTTTCTTTCAAAGGCTTCGAGGTGGGTTGCTCTCAAACGACAAAAGCCATGCGCTGAAATCTGAGCAGCCAACCGTTTATGGTTGTGGGGGTGGACTATTTATAGCCACTTGGCAACCCGACCTGATCTGTCCAAAATGACCCTGGGTCACTAAGGAACTGACACGTGTACCAACGGTCGAATTTTGAACTCACACGGCAACTTTACTTGGGCTACAAGTAAAGCTGACTTGTCTGGCTCTGGATAAGATTTTCTCTCAAAGTCTTCGCTCGAAGACATAGGATTTGAATTAGGCATCACTACAGTCATTCTGACTGGTTCTTTTGGACCCCACTTAACAGTACGGCGATTCCTATGACACTACATAAATGAAATAAAACTACGAAGGATCTATGTCTTCGAGTTCCATAAGCTTCATAGGGAGTCTTCTCATGTCATTGTCTTCAATATGAATATCTTCATAAACCACCATTGTCTTCAATGTCTTCGTACATTTTTAGGGGTCATCTCTGGTAATAAAACCGAATCAATGAGGGACTTCTACCTGTGTTTTCCTGCAATTCTCACAAACACGTTAGTCCCTCAACTAGGTTTGTCGTCAATACTCCAAAACCAACTAGGGGTGGCACTAGATGCACTTACAGACAGTATGGCCGTGTGAGTGCTTTGGAAACATCTAAGCTGGTCTGGGACTGGCTCTCCAAGGTCAATGAAGGCGTCTCAACCCAGAGAGATTAGAGAATCAGTGTCCTTCGCAACCTCTTCAACCGCTTCAAGCGAAATGACAATGAGAATGTCCAGCTCACATTTGACCGACTCACTGACATCACAAATGAGCTTCAAGCCCTCGGCGCTACTGAGATCACCAAACATGAAGTCGTCAAGACACTACTGAGATCACTTGATAGTTCGTTTGACACCCTAGCCCTGATGATTCAAGAACGTCCTGATTTCAAGACACTCGAGCCGTCTGACATACTTGAGAGGCTCAACACACATGAGTTTCAGCTTTCTGAGAAAAGAGATATCTACGGTCCAAACTATGGGCGAACTCATGCCTTGAAGGCAAAAGTTGTCTCCTCATCTGAAGAAGAATCTGACAGCAGTTCGGATGATCCTGAGGACATTGGAAGGGAACTTGCTATGCTTGTGAAGAAGTTCCAAAAATTCACCAAAAAGAAAGGTTTCAGAAATTCTTCCCGATCAAGCTCAAGGAATGATGAAGCTTCTGTTCACGACTACAAGAAGAAAACATGCACAAGTGCAAGAAACCTGGCCACTTCATCTCTGAGTGTCCATAGTGGGACAATGAGAACAAAAAGAAGAAGAAGAGCAAGGAATATGACTCTGACGACAAGAAGAAGAAGAAATACTCAAAGTCTTCTTCCAAGTCTTCCTCAAAGTCTTCATCACACAAGAAGAGCTCATCTGGCAAGGCACGTGCGTTTGTTGGCAAGGAAATGGATTCAGAGGAGGAGTCCGCTTCTGAGGAGGCGGAGGTAGAGTCTGAGGAGGAGTCTGATTCAGGCGTCGCAAGTCTGGCTACAGCATACGTTGCCAAGTCCATCTTCAACACTGAAGACAATGACTTCATCACCGACACCGATGCAAATGACAAGGACTACTCCGCTTCTACCTACTGCTTCATGGCACGCGGTGCCAAGGTAAACACACGCACTACTCACTATCAAACATCTAGTGACGATGACTCTGATTGTGGTTCAAAACCCAGCTACAAAACACTTGCTAAAATTGCAACTGAACAACAGAAAGCTATGGAACATATTCAAAAACTGTTAGACAGAAGCGATGATCTGTTAGGTGCTGAAATGACTCGATCTAAATCCTTAATTGAAGACATAAAAAATCTTCACGTTAAGTATCAGGAACTTGAAAGTCGTCATGAAACTCTCTCAACAACTCATGAAAAGCTTTCCTATGATTATCTTCAAAGGAAGCAAGATCTTGAGAAATTGAGAGCGGCTCATGAAGATCTTCAAAAGGAAAACGAGTCACTTCGCGCCAAACAGATCAGTTCCGCTCAGGAACGATTTGAACCACCATGTCTTAAATGCATTGAGCGTGATAATGCTACTTCTGTTGCTGAATGTTCTACTGCTACTACTGTTGCAATATCTTCAACTGTTGATGTGGTAACTAACCCCTCTGCTGAGGATACCACTGCTATTGCTGATGAGAATGCTAGGTTGAAGACATTGCTTGAAACAGGGATGTACAAAAGTCTTAAAGGGCATCAGACACTATGTGATGTCCTCAAAAAGAAGATTCTGAACCGAAACCCAAGGAAAGAGGGTGTTGGGTTCGTAAGGAAAATGAATGCTGATGGCTCTTACTGGAAACCTGAGCAGTACCCCAAAACCACGTGGGTTGCTGCAATGGAACCTTCAGCAGATCCATCCAATCTATCTGGCTTCACTTGTGCTAACCCCATTATCATTGATGAATCCCTTGATGCAAACTATAAACTGTTTAAGAATCAGAATGGTGAAGTGTTTGCCAGGTACATTGGTACTAACTGCAGGAATGGACCGCCTATGAAGAAGATCTGGGTTCCGAAAAGGTTTCTGGAGAATCTTCTTGTGAATGTCATCATGACACCTCACGTGAAGAAGACAAACCTCAGACCAAAGGCTTCATACGGTCCAAAGGCTTCATACAGATAGAGGACTCACCTGAGTCACACTAATGCAAATGTTTTGCAGGGAAACCATACTCAGGCATATGAATATGAGAGCGGTTCATCAAACCGCCATGTTCATAAGACCAAGAACTATTCTACTTATTCTTATGAGTACTATTGTCCGCCTGCAAGACTGTTTGCTAGGGCTCCAAAGACAAAGTTCTCAGATGCTGCACTTAGACTTATTGCTTCTAAGCCACCCTTGAAGATGTGGGTAGCTAAGAAAGCTTAACTCTCTTTTTGCAGGGAAAGGTCTCCAGCAGAAAACCAAAATCGTCTGACTCTATTGCTGGGGACCTTAAACATCTTGTAGGGTGCAAGATCAAATGCCCGAATGGTCTTACTATGTACTTCGTTCCTGAATCGCTTGCCACTCTCCCCATTAGTCCTAATCTGGATCTAAGCTTTCATAACCCACTGGTTCGTCAAATGTTTTTGCTTCACAATGCTCTTCGTGAAGCCTATCCCCCTAACTGCACTGTAGGGTACGACACCAGCGCCTTCGGAATGGATTATTGATAGTGGGTGTACAAATCACATGACTGGCAAAAGAAGCCTTATTATGGACTCAACCTTACGTCCATCTGACAAGAGCCACATCACATTTGCTGACATTGGTAAAAGTAAGGTATTGGGTCTAGGTAGAGTTGCAATCTCAAGGGATCAACACATGGATAAAGTCATGCTTGTTGAATCCCTTGGCTTCAACTTAATGTCTGTCTCAATGCTTTGCGATTTAAACATGATCGTAATATTTGGAAAATATCGTTGCCTTGTTCTAATGGAATCTGACAAGTCTCTAGTATTTGAAGGGTATCGAAAAGATGATTTGTACGTGACAGATTTCTCAGCAGGACCACAGCTTGCCGTATGTCTTCTAGCAAAAGCTTCAGAATGCTGGCTCTGGCATCGGAGGCTTGGGCATGCTGGCATGAGGAACCTCCACACCCTGGCAAAGAAGAAGCATGGCATAGGCATCGAGGGCTTCAAGTTCAAGAAAGATCACTTATGCAGTGCCTGTGAGGCAGGAAAGATGGTGAGGGCCAAACATCCCTTGAAGACAATCATGACCACTACTCGACCCTTCGAACTGCTTCACATGGATCTTTTCGGTCCCACTCATTACTCAACTCTTACTACTACTGCTTATCTCTATGGCTTTGTCATTATTGATGATTATTCTAGATATACTTGGGTGCACATAATCCTTTACAAGACTGAAGTGCAGGATGTCTTAAAACGCTTCGCCAATCGAGCAATGAACAACTATGGCGCCAAGACAAAGCATATCAGAAGTGACAATGGCACTAAATTCAAGAACACTGGCCTTGATACATATCTTGATACCTTGGGCATCACACATGAATTCTCAGCCCCGTACACGCCACAGCAGAATGGGGTCGTCGAACGCAAGAACAGAACACTCATTGAGATGGCCAGAACGATGCTAGATGAATACAAGACTCCAAGAAAATTCTGGCCTGAAGCCATTGATACTGCAAGCCACACAATCAATCGTGTTTATCTTCACAAGCTTTTGAACAAGACATCTTATGAGCTCCTTACTGGCAAGAAGCCAAATGCCAGTTACTTCAGAGTATTTGGCGCCAGGTGCTGGATCAAGGACCCACATCACACCTCAAAGTTTGCACCAAAAGCACATGAGGGTTTTATGCTTGGATATGGAAAGGATTCGCACTCCTACAGAGTCTTCAATATATTTCATTACAAAGTGGTTGAAACAGTGGATGTGCGGTTCGATGAGACCAACGGTTCACAAAGAGAGCAACTGCCAAATGTGCTAGATGAAGTTCCATCCAGTGAATCAATCAAGCTAATGGGAACTGGAGAAATTATACCTTCTGAAGCTCATCCTGAAGAAGAACTTATCATCTCAGCACCTGATCAACATGAAGACAATGCTCAGCCTGAAGACATTCCTTCTAACAACAACAATGATAAGCAAGAGCAAAATCTTCGCCCTGTACATCCTCGCGTTGCCAATGAAGTGCAGATTGAAAGAATAATTGATAACATCAATGCACCCGGTCCACTCACTCGTTCAAGGGCGACTCAGCTGGCAAATTTCTGTGGGCACTTCACATTCGTCTCAATAACAGAGCCCAAGAAAGTTGAAGAAGCCTTCATGGAACCTGAATGGATTCAAGCTATGCAAGACGAGCTTCAACAGTTTGAGCTGAATAATGTATGGGAACTGGTCAAGCGTCCCGATCCTCGGAAGCACAACATAATAGGCACCAAATGGATATACCGCAACAAGCAAGATGAGCATGGTCAAGTTGTCAGAAACAAAGCTCGTCTCGTTGCTCAAGGATATATTCAAGTGGAAGGCATTGACTTTGATGAAACATTTGCTCCTGTGGCTAGACTTGAAGCCATACGCATACTGCTGGCCTATGCAAATCATCACAACATACTTCTTTATCAAATGGATGTGAAGAGTGCCTTCCTCAATGGCAAGATTGAAGAATAAGTGTATGTTGCACAACCTCCTGGCTTTGAAGATCCAAAACATCCTGACATGGTATACAAGCTCAACAAGGCACTGTATGGCCTCAAACAAGCCCCTCGGGCCTGGTATGACACACTCAAATACTTCCTGAAGAACAAAGGCTTCATACCTGGTTCTCTTGACCCCACTCTCTTCACGAAGACATATGATGGTGAACTGTTTGTGTGCCAAATATATGTGGATGACATTATCTTCGGCTGCATCAATCAGAAGTACAGTGAAGAGTTTGGATATATGATGCAAGAGCAATATCAAATGTCTATGATGGGAGAGCTGATGTTCTTTCTCGGTCTTCAAATACGACAGCAACGCAACGGCATCTTCATATCTCAAGAGAAGTATCTCAAAGATTGCCTGAAGAAGTTCGGTATGCAAGACTACAAAGGCTTCACGACGCCAATGCCAGCCAAGCATCATCTGGGTCCTGACGATAATGGTAAAGAGTTCGATCAAAAGGTATACCGCTCCATGATTGGTTCTTTACTTTATCTATGTGCATCTAGGCCAGATATTATGCTTAGTGTTTGCATGTGTGCTCGATTTCAAGCGGCACCAAAGGAGTCGCATCACTTAGCTGTGAAGCGAATTCTTCGATATTTGGCTCACACCCCAACTCTAGGATTATGGTATCCAAAGGGCTCAGAGTTTGATCTGGTTGGATTCTCGGATGCTGATTATGCTGGTGACAAAGTTGATCGCAAGTCTACATCAGGCACATGTCACTTTCTGGGACGATCACTTGTATGTTGGTGTTCAAAGAAGCAGAACTGTGTATCTCTCTCCACTGCTGAATCTGAATACATTGTTGCTGGATCTTGCTGCGCTCAGCTTCTGTGGATGAAGCAAACGCTCAAAGACTATGGCATTCATCTGAAGCAAGTGCCACTCTACTGCGACAACGAAAGCGCCATCAAGATTGCCAACAACCCAGTTCAGCACTCGAAGACAAAGCACATTGAAATTCGTCATTACTTTCTCAGAGATCATGTTGTGAAGGAAGATATTGATATCATACACGTCAACACTGGAGAGCAATTGGCAGATATCTTCACCAAGCCCTTGGATGAGAAGAGATTTTGCAAGTTACGGTGTGAGCTAAATATCCTAGAATCCTCAAATGTCCTGTGATCAGGTACACATCCTAACCCTTATGCATATTGATGACTTAGATGTGCAACACACGAAGTAAAGTATATCTTCAATCAATGAAGACATACATTCTAAGTGTGAATACATTAATGTGGAATTTGACTTCGGAGCGCCACGATAATTGTGCGCCGTGTCTAGGTCTAATACTTCCTATACGGTGGGTAACGCCACCACCAAATGTTCTATTTTGAAGTGTTTCACTAATGCCGTTACCTTGCTATGTCTTCACATTTGGTTTGGCTTCATTCTCAACATGTCTTCATGATTATCTTCACTATGTTGATTATATATATATACTAGTGTTCTGTCCTCTACAGCATTCACTTATAGCTATGTCTTCTTGTTGAATCTTTTGAACTAAGTGAATGTGATCGGACCCTAACCTCTCTATGCTATCTATCTCAAACTCTATCTCTCCAAATCATATGCATTCTATTGAAACTGTCGAATGTCTTCTCTGCGTCCTTGTCATCAGAAGATACAAAGACAAACCTTAAGTCCACTTTCAATGCTCATTCCTCCACATGAAACCCGGAGAAGTAGGAACGACCACCTGACAATCGAGGCGTGCGTGGGACGTGGAACAAACCCCAAAAATTCTGCATAATGGCCACGTGTTCCTCAGATGCGAATCGCTAGGGGCACCTGTGTAATAATGCAGTGCCGCCCCTGTACCTATAAATACACACTTCACGGCAGTCATTATCTCTTCTTCCACTCTTGCACGAACCCTAGCGCCACCGCTAGCCCTCGACGACGCCGGCGACGAAGCGCTTCGCTGCCGCAACCTCTCCGACGCCGTCTTCACGCCGACCGCGGACATCGTCCTCTCCGCCATCGCCGTAGGTGTCCTCCGTCACCAAGTTAGGGCACGGAAGATCGAACTGCTCAGCCTCATCTTCCACTCCGTCTAGCAGTTCTTAGTGTGGTAAATAAAACTTCCTTTTTACGGCACTGTTGATCCTATGGCTTTGTCACTTTCTACCACAAGCAGTTTCTACTCACACAAGTTAGATCTCTCTCATACTGCATCTCATAACATGCCTAGTATATTCACTTGTACTTCACAAAGTAGTTAGATTCCTCACTTGTACTGATCTCTGGATTCGTACAAATCTGGAACCAACTCCTTATCTATGAGTGAATGTCTTCGCACGATGAGGTCAATGTCTTCTAAACTGATTTATCTTCAAAATCTTCTGAGAATGCATATGACCTCTTCCCCTTCCCTCGCACCTTAATGCTGTCACAGGTACATGTCCGTGGGAGAATCCTTTCGTTCTCATAGTCTGCATTCATTTGCAGAATTCTTACAGCATCACATAAATTCTCCTGAAGCCAGTTCCTGTTTGTCCAGCAAGCGAAAACCTTTGAAGCCTTTGAACGTGTTGAAGCCTTTCAGTTTAAAGTTCATGGCTTCAGAGAAATCAGCAAGGAAGGGTGGCATAAAGCGTCGTGGAGAAACATCTAGAGATCTGCCAGATGACCTCTCAGAACTGTACAAGACAGATCCTGAAGAGGATTACAATCAGCGCAAGACCCGAATCCAATGGATTCGAAGATATTGGGCAGAACAATGGTTCAAATACCGATTTGTAACCCAGGAATATGCTGAGAAAAATGCCATCAAGAGACCGTGGGGAGACATCCTATACAAGAATCTTCAACCCAGGTCCAGAGATGAAGCCATTGAACAAGGCTTCTATCCCTGCATGGTCCGTGGGCCACAGCCTGTTGATGCACACCCATCGTCACTACTATGGTGTCGTGACGACATTCTGTTCAAGTGCAACTTCCAGTTTGCCCAGAACTCAGCGAAGCAAAACAAGAAGACATTGGGACTAGACTTCAACCCTGGTCCCTCAGCTCCAAGGGCTGATGGCACACGTGATGCAGAACCCAATGTTGTCGGTCCTTTCTACAACCTTGAAGGCCTCATCACCCATATCTTGGTTCAAGGGACTGCAGTGAATGAGCCTGCAGCTGACGCTGAATCAGATGAAGCGCCTGCAGCGCCGAAGCCAAAGAAGTTAAAGAAGCCTAAAGCTTCAAAGCCTGCCCCTTCACCAAAAATCTCATGGGCGAAGCCACTGGCAACTGCACCTCCTGAAGACAGTGTGCAGTCCGAAGATTTATCACGCATCTCCAAGCCCCAGAAGGTCAAGATGCCTCTGCCACACACCGGCCAAGAGCTAACAGCTGCTGCCATTCTACACAATGATGCCATTGATCTTTCAAGTGATGAAGATCTTGCAGATGACGCTCTTGAGCAACTCATCAAGAGCAAAGAAGAAGCAGAAATCTTCAATTATCTGCCTCTCTTTGATGTGACAATCATCCACAACTTCATTGATGAGTGGTTTGACACGCCAAACATCAGCTTCGAAGATCTGCAGCTACCCATTGGCCTCAGTGTCACCTTCCATGGCGCCATTGCTTCAGAGTTAGCTATCGCCCAGCGCATTGTTGAACTGAAGCAAAAGATTGACTATGAAAAGGCTCAGTTCAAGAAGCATATGGCCAAGCTCAGCGTGCAAGAGGTGAAGAACTTCAAGATTATGCTGCACGAGCTCAAGGAAGCCTTTCTCAAGAAATGTGCAGAAGCTCAAGGTTCTCGTGAGCGCATGAAGGTTTTGGCTGACAAATGTGTGCAGGCCTACAATGAGGCTGAGAAGCGCAAGGCCCTTGGGCGTCCTGGTATCGACCCCAGGATGGCCGCAAAGAAGAAGAAGAAGCCCGCTACGGCTGAACCCGACGCACCAAGGCAGGAAGCAGATCCCATTGTCTTCCCAACTAGAATGACTGGCTCGAAGCCAAAGGCCAGGTCAACTGCTTCAGAACTGAAGAAGACCAGGACTACTGAGGCTGAAGCAAGGAAGAGAAAACATCCTAAAGCCTCTGCTACTGCCCCCGCCAAGAAGAAAAGAAAGACCAAGAAGGAACGGGCTGCTCACACAGAGCCCTTAATTGTTGAACCCATTTCCATGGTTCACCCCGACGCCGATCCACAAGAACGTCAACTGACTGTCCATGAACCTGCTTTCACAGAGGCTCATGAAGCTGAAGACTTTCCAGCAGCTGATCCCATCGCTGCTGAAGACATTGGTCACCATGACCGTGTAGAAGATGGTGCAGTCCTTCCTCAGCTCGAGCACGGCGAACTCCTCAGCATTGGTCGTCCTCTGACGCCAATCGCTCAGGATGCTTCATGGGCTGATCGCCCACAAGAGGAAGAAGACTTTGAGGCCCAGCCAACTCCAACTACATAGGCGTCGCCTGCGTTGCGCAGGCTTCGCAAAGGACCAAGGCCTCCAGTCTCTGCGTCTGAAGCTGAATCTGCTGAAGACATTCCGGCTGCATCAGCCGATGAAGAAGAAGTCCCACAAGCTGCTACTCCCCTGTCCCACCAAGAAGATGTCCATGAACATCTTGAGGCTGCCACCACCAACACCACTGAAGCCACTGACGCTGTCATGGCTGAAGCTAATGTGGAGCCCTCACCAACAAAAGCACCAGAAGACAGCGAAGCCACTGATCCCGCCGCTTCTGTTCCTGCGTCTGCTGCCGGTCCCCAGTTCGACTATCATGTTGAGCACAAGCCTTAGGTACAGAAGCCAATCCCAAGATTGCCAAGGTTCCCAGGTCCTGCATCAGCACCTGGCTCCTTCAATATCAATGGCTTCAGAGCAGACAACACATTCTTCAACAGCTCCAGGAACCCCTACTCCAGGGAAAGAATATCATCTGATCGGTTCTGGAGTTATCCGCAGCAAAGCTATTACTCATGCGTTCTTTACAACCAAGGTCGCATCTTCCCACACAAGCGCCTTGACATTGAAGCAATAGCTGGTCTGCCCTATCTGGAAGAAGCTCTGGATTGCTTCAAAGAAGTTGGATTGCTGCCATTCGTCACTGACCAAGAGCATTGGAATGAAGAGTTGCTGCTCCAATTCTATGCCACACTTCACATCCGCGGGTATAGCAGAGATCCGAAGACTTGGGTCCTGGAGTGGATGACAGGAAACGTTCATCACGAAGCCAAAGCCTTTGACATCATTGAGCTCACTGGTTTGCCCACTCCTGGCGATCTCTACGAGCATGGCTGTCAGCTTCATAGTGAAGCTATTGAGAGCATCTTTCAGAAGACTGAACCTAATATGAGTCAGATGCTCAGTATGATGAAGCCATTGCCCCAAGATGCTGCTTATCCCACGGAGTTCTTCGTTGAAGACCTTGAGTATCTGCCAAGAACCATTTATCACATCATAAGGTGAACTCTCTGGCCAATCAAAGGACATTCTCCCCATGCCAAGCTGGAAGGTGCAATGAAGACTTTGGTCTTCTACATTCTTCATGGAAAATGCTTCAATACACAGGATTTCTTCATTCGCCAACTTGCTGCATCAGGCTCTGATCTGTTTGGCTTGAAGTTCTACGCCCCATGGGTCATGCGCTGATCAAACTTCACTCCACTATCTCATATCAGCCATCTGCTCGCAATCATCGGATTTTTCTGCCTGATGTGGATATGTCGATTGAAGCCATCTATCCTGAGCCTGCCAAGGAACCCCTAAGTCTTCAGAATGCAGAGCATCAGAGTTATTCTCAGAACATTGAAGGAGTTGAAGCAGTCGCTCATGTGTATCTTTTGGCTGGCACTACACGTGCACCGCATCCTGCTCTCACTGAAGCCACTGACAGTACAACTGCTCCACGACCCAAGAAGCGCACTCGTGTTCTCAATGACCGAGAGCTTCTTGTGGCTCTTCATCAGAAACAGGATAGGCATCATGACTGGCTGAAGCGTCAGATGCAAAGCCTCTTGGTGGATGTTAATCGCATTCGCAATCTTGCCACCAAGAATGCTTTTGTTGCCCATGAAACCTCTCGCCGCACATCGAAAGGGCTAACGTTGATGTGTTCTGAACATGATCTTCAAGAGGATGGCTTCACTGAGCGATTCAAGTTTGACTCCACACCTCCTCGAAGGGCAGTGCTGCGACGAACTCCATCCCTTGAAGACTCTGAGTTCTCTTCCTCTGCTGCAACTATGACTGCCAGAGTGATCGAGGATGAAGACGATGCTACATCACCGCCACCTCCTTCAGCACGCTTCGACTCTGCTCCAAGCTCTTCAGCATCTCCAAACACCACCAACGACCCTGCTGCTTCACCTACTCCACATGGGAACGAGTAGATGCTCTATGTCTTCAAACCTTTTTGGTCCTTACTGACAAAAGGGGGAGAAGCATATGAGGTTGATAGTCTTCAAGCGGGTCCATATGGGCGGGTGCTTTATATTTTGCTTCGTGCTTACAACTCTCGTTTTGCTACATTTGGTTCTTTGAGTTGTAACACTTAAACTCGATGGTCGTCTGCTACTTATCTACCACCTTGGGTTGCGATGATAAATTCCGCATGTGCGACGATAAATTCCGCACTTAGATCATTCTGCAGACGTCCATTTTCCATTATGCATGTCATTATCTTCATATACTTTCGCATGCATAGTGGATTGTCATCATAAGTTGAAGTGGATCTCCACAAGTACAACCTGCCATGTGCATTTGCATTCCAAAAGCAAATTACTTATATGCACATCTTCAGGGGGAGCCCTTGCAACTTATGAAGACAATTCCTTATCCTTTACAATTTCACAGATTATATTCCCCGTTGAAAACTTCAACTAGTTTGTCATCAATCACCAAAAAGGGGGAGATTGTAAGTGCATCTAGTGCCACCCCTAGTTGGTTTTGGAGTATTGACGACAAACCTAGTTGAGGGACTAATGTGTTTGTGAGAATTGCAGGATAACACAGGTAGAAGTCCCTCATTGATTCGGTTTTCCTACCAGAGATGACCCCTAAAAATGTATGAAGACATTGAAGTCAAAGGTGGTATATGAAGATATTCACATTGAAGACTATGACAAGAGAAGACATCACATGAAGCCTATGGAGCTTGAAGACTTAGATCTTTCGTAGTTCTTTTCCTTGTTTGTTGAGTCATAGGAACCACCGTACTGTTAAGTGGGGTCCAAGAGAACCAGTCAGAATGACTTGAATTTGCTTATGATCCTACATGTAATTACTATGAGAGAGGAAAATATGGTTGTAGAAATTTTCATGTTACTAAATTACCTCTCGTTATGTTGAGATTGCTATTGTTTCTTTCCGCTTCCTTGCATATGCTAGTTTTTGCTTGCCTTGATAATTTGTTTGCCTATAAGATGCCTATGCATAGGAAGTATCTTAGACTTAGATGTGTTTGTCACATGCTTTATGATGCTCCTTTTGTGCTTCAATTCTTGTCTTTCATGTGAGCATCATTAAAATTATCAATGCCTAGCTATAAGGCTTTAAAGAAAAACGCTTGTTGGGAGGCAACCCAATATTTTTTCCTTGCTGTTATTTAATAAATAAATTATTTAGCCTCTGTTTTGGTTGTGTTTTTGTGTTTAATTAGTGTTTGTGCCAAGTAGAACCGTTGGGAAGACTTGGGAAAGTCTTGTTGAACTTGCTGTAAAAAACAGAAACTTTAGCACTCACGAGAACTGCTGTCATTTTTATTTGAAGAGTGCTATTTAGTTAATTATTTTTGAAGATGATTAATAGATAAATTCCTCACGTCCAGAAATTTATTTTAGAATTTTTGGTGTTCCAGATCTTGCGCTAGCTACAGATTACTACAGACTGTTCTGTTTTTGACAGATTCTGTTTTTCGTGTGTTGTTTGCTTATTTTGATGAATCTATGGCTAGTAAAATATTTTATAATCCATAGAGAAGTTGGAATACAGTAGGTTTAACACCAATATAAAAAAAGAATGAGTTCATTACAGTACCTTGAAGTGGTCTTTTGTTTTCTTTCGCTAACGGAGCTCACGAGTTTTCTATTTTGAGTTTTGTGTTGTGAAGTTTTCAAGTTTTGGGTGAATTCTTTTGATGGATCATGGAACAAGGAGTGGCAAGAGCCTAAGCTTGGGGATGCCCATGGCACCCCCAAGATAATCCAAGGACACCAAAAATTCAAAGCTTGGGGGTGCCCCGGAAGGCATCCCTTCTTTTCGTCCACTTCCATCGGTAATTTACTTGGAGCTATATTTTTATTCACCAACATGATATGTGTTTTGCTTGGAGCGTCTTGTATTATTTGTGTCTTTGTTTGTTAGTATGCCACAATCATCCTTTCTGTACACACCTTTTGAGAAATCCATACATGAATTAAAATTTGATAGAATACTCTATGTGCTTCACTTATATCTTTTGAGCGTAGTAGTTTTGCTCTATGTGCTTCACTTATATCTTTTGAGCGTAGTAGTTTTTCTCTATGTGCTTCACTTATATCTTTTAAGCGTTATAATTTTTCTCTATGTGCTTCACTTATATCTTTTGAGCGTAGTAGTTTTGCTCTATGTGCTTCACTTATATCTTTTGAGCGTTCTAATTTTGCTCTATGTGCTTCACTTATATCCTTTGAGCTAGATAATTTTGCTCTATGTGCTTCACTTAAATCTTTTAGAGCACGGTGGTGGATTCGTTTTAAAGAAACTATTGATCTCTCATGCTTCACTTAAATTTATTTGAGAGTCTCTTAATAGCATGGTGATTTGCTTAATAATAATATGCTTGGTATTAAAGATTTGTGAAACTTTCTTTTGAGTGTGTTGAATACTAAGAAAAGATTGAAGCATGATAATTGTTTTGAGATATGGAGGTGATAATATTAAAGTCATGCTAGTTGATTAGTTGTGAATTTAAAGAATACTTGTGTTGAAGTTTGTGATTCCCGTAGCATGCACGTATGGTGAACCGTTATGTGATGAAGTCGGAGCATGATTTATTTATTGATTGTCTTCCTTATGAGTGGCGGTCGGGGACAAGCGATGGTCTTTTCCTACCAATCTATCCCCCTAGGAGCATGCTCGTAATACTTTGCTTTGATAACTTCTAGATTTTTGCAATAAGTATATGAGTTCTTTATGACTAATGTTGAGTCCATGGATCATACGCACTCCCACCCTTCCACCCTTGCTAGCCTCTCTAATACCGTGCAACTTTCGCCGGTATCATACGCCTACCATATACCTTCCTCAAAACAGCCACCATACCTACCTATTATGGCATTCCCATAGCCATTCCGAGATATATTGCCATGCAACTTTCCACCATCTAGTTCATCATGACATATCCATCATTGTCGTATTGCTTAGCATGATCATGTAGTTGACATAGTATTTGTGGCAAAGCCACCATTCATAATTCTTTCATACTTGTCACTCTTGATTCATTGCATATCTCGGTACACCGCCGGAGGCATTCATATAGAGTCATACTTTGTTTTAGTATCGAGTTGCAATCATTGAGTTGTAAATAAATAGAAGTGTGATGACCATCATTCAATAGAGCATTGTCCCAAAAAAAGAGAAAGGCCAAAGAAAAAAAGGCCCAAAAATAAATAAATAAATAAATAAATAAGGGGCAATGCTACTATCCTTTTTTTCCACACTTGTGCTTCAAAGTAGCACCATGTTCTTCATATAGAGAGTCTCATATGTTGTCACTTTCATATACTAGTGGGAATTTTATGTTATAGAACTTGGCTTGTATATTCCAATGATGGGCTTCCTCAAATTGCCCTAGGTCTTCGTGAGCAAGCAAGTTGTATGCACACCCACTAGTTTCTTTTGTTGAGCTTTCATACATTTATAGCTCTAGTGTATCCGTTGCATGGCAATCCCTACTTACTCACATTGATATATATTGATGGGCATCTCCATAGCCCGTTGATACGCCTAGTTAATATGAGACTATCTTCTCCATTTTGTCTTCTCCACAACCACCATTCTATTCCACCTATAGTGTTATATCCATGGCTCACGCTCATGTATTGCGTGAAGATTGAAAAAGTTTTGAAAAAGTTAGAGTATGAAACAATTGCTTGGCTTGTCATCGGGGTTGTGCATGATTTAAATACTTTGTGTGGGGAAGATGGAGCATAGCCAGACTATATGATTTTGTAGGGATAACTTTCTTTGGCCATGTTATTTTGAGAAGACATAATTGCTTTATTAGTATGCTTGAAGTATTATTATTTTCTATGTCAATATAAACTTTTGTCTTGAATCTCTCTAATCTGAATATTCATACCACAATTAAGAAGATTTGCATTGAAATTATGCCAAGTAGCACTCCGCATCAAAAATTCTCTTTTTATCATTTACCTACTCGAGGACGAGCAGGAATTAAGCTTGGGGATGCCTGATATGTCTCCAACGTATCTATAATTTTTGATTACTCCATGCTATATTATCTACTGTTTTGGACTATATTGGGCTTTATTTTCCACTTTTATATTATTTTTGGGACTAACCTATTAACCGGAGGCCCAGCCCAGAATTGCTGTTTTTTTGCCTATTTCAGTGTTTCTGATAAACAGAATATCAAACGGAGTCCAAACGGAATAAAATCTTCAGGAACGTGATTTTCTCACCGAACGTGATCCAAGAGACTTGGACCCCACTGCAAGGGATCAAAGAGGAGGTCACGAGGGTGGGGGGCGCGCCCCCTGCCTCGTGGGCCCCTCGGTGCTCCACCGACGTACTCCTTCCTCCTATATATACACACGTACCCCCAAACAATCAGAACAGGAGCCAAAAACCTAATTCCACCGCCGCAACTTTCTGTATCCACGAGATCCCATCTTGGGGCCTGTTCCGGAGCTCCGCCAGAAGAGGGCCGTCATCATGGAGGGCTTCTACATCATCCTAGCCCCTCCAATGAAGTGTGAGTAGTTTACCTCAGACCTTCGGGTCCATATTTAGTAGCTAGATGGCTTCTTCTCTCTCTTTGAATCTCAATACAAAGTTCTCCCCCTCTCTTGTGGAGATATATTCGATGTAATCTTCTTTTTGCGGTGTGTTTGTTGAGACCGATGAATTGTGGGTTTATGATCAAGTCTATCTATGAATAATATTTGAATCTTTTCTGAATTCTTTTATGTATGATTGGTTATCTTTGCAAGTCTCTTCGAATTATCCGTTTGGTTTGGCCAACTGATTGGTAGTTCTTGCCATGGGAGAAGTGCTTAGCTTTGGGTTCGATCTTGCAGTGTCCTTACCCAGTGACAGAAGGGGCAGCAAGGCACGTATTGTATCGTTGCCATCGAGGATAACAAGATGGGGTTTATTTCATATTGCATGAATTTATCTCTCTACATCATGTCATCTTGCTTAAGGCGTTACTCTGTTTTTAACTTAATACTCTAGATGCATGCTGGATAGCGGTCGATGAGTGGAGTAATAGTAGTAGATGCAGAATCGTTTTGATCTACTTGTCACGGACGTGATGCCTATATACATGATCATGCCTAGATATTCTCATAACTATGCTCTTTTCACCCACCGTAGAATACTTATGCTCTTGAGAGAAGCCACTAGTGAAACCTATGGCCCCCGTATCTATTCTCATCATATCAATCTCCATTACTTTAATCTTGCTTTGCTTTTTTACTTTGCTTTTACTTTTTACTTTGCATTTTTATACCAAAAATACCAAAAATATTATATCTATCAGATCTCACTCTCGTAAGTGACCGTGAAGGGCTTGACAACCCCTAATCGCGTTGGTTGCGAGTAGCTATCGCTTTGTGCAGGTACGAGGGACTTGAGCGTGGGCTCCTACTGGATTGATACCTTTGTTCTCAAAAACTGAGGGAAATACTTACGCTACTCTGCTTCATCATCCCTTCCTCTTCAGTGAAAACCAATGCAAGCTCAAGACGTAGCAACCATATCTAATAAAGTACGGTTACGATGTTCGGACACACCATTACGCTGTGGTGTTCCAGGTGGCATGAGTTGTGAAACTATTCCGCTTTGTTTCAAATGAAGACCAAACTCGTAACTCAAATATTCTCCTCCACGATCAGATCATAGAAACTTTATTTGCTTGTTACGATGATTTTCCACTTCACTATGAAATTATTTGAACTTTTCAAATGTTTCAGATTTATGTTTCATCAAAAAGATATACCCATATCTTACTCAAATCATCTGTGAAGGTCAGAAAATAACGATACCTGTCGCGAGCCTCAACACACATCGGACTGCATACATCAGTATGTATTATTTCCAACAAATCTGTTGCTCGCTCCATTGTTCCAGAGAATGGAGTCTTAGTCATCTTGCCCATGAGGCATGGTTCGCAAGCATCAACTGATTCATAATCAAGTGATTCCAAAAGCCCATCGGCATGGATTCTTCATGCGCTTTACACCAATATGACCTAAACAACAGTGCCACAAATAAGTTACACTATCATTATTAACGTTGCATCTTTTGGCTTCAATATTATGAATATGTGTATCACTACGATCGAGATTCAATAAACCATTCACCTTGGGTGTATGACCATTGAAGGTTTTATTCATGTAAACAGAACAACAATTATCCTCTGACTTTAAATGAATAATCGTATTGCAATAAACATGATCAAATCATATACATGCTTAACGCAAACACCAAATAACATTTATTTAGGTTCAACACTAATCCTGAAAGTATAGGGAGTGTGCGATGATGATCATATCAATCTTGGAACCACTTCCAACACACATCGTCACTTCACCCTTAACTAGTCTCTGTTCATTCTGCAACTCCCGTTTCGAGTTACTAATCTCAGCAACTGAACTAGTATCAAATACTGAGGGGTTGCTATAAACACTAGTAAAGTACACATCAATAACATGTATATCAAATATACCTTTGTTCACTTTGCCATCCTTCTTATCCGCCAAATACTTGTGGCAGTTCTGCTTCAAGTGACCGGTCCCTTTGTAGTAGAAGCACTTAGTCTCAGGCTTAGGTCCAGACTTGGGATTCTTCACTTGAGCAGCAACTTGCTTGCCGTTCTTCTTGAAGTTCCCCTTCTTCCCTTTGCCCTTTTCTTGAAACTAATGGTCTTGTTAACCATCAACACTTGATGCTTTTCTTGATTTCTACCTTCGTCGATTTCAGCATCACGAAGAGCTTGGGAATTGTTTCCGTTGTCCCTTGCATATTATAGTTCATCACGAAGTTCCAGTAACTTGGTGATAGTGACTAGAGAACTCTGTCAATCACTATCTTATCTGGAAGATTAACTCCCACTTGATTCAAGTGATTGTAGTACTCAGACATTCTGAGCACATGCTCACTAGCTGAGCTATTCTCCTCCATCTTGTAGGCAAAGTGCTTGTCAAAGGTCTCATACCTTTCGACATGGGCATGAGCCTGAAATACTAATTTCAACTCTTGGAACATCTCATATGCTCCGTGGCATTCAAAACGTCTTTGAAGCCCCGATTCTAAGCTGTAAAGCATGGTGCACTAAACTATCAAGTAGTCATCATATCGAGCTCGTCAAACATTCATAACGCCTGCATCTGCTCCTGCAATCGGTCTGTCACCTAGCGGTGCATCAAGGACATAATTCTTCTGTGCAGCAATGAGGATAATCCTCAGATCACGGATCCAATCTGCATCATTGCTACTGACATCTTTCAACTTAATTTTTCTCTAGGAACATATCAAAATAAACGGGGAGCTACATCACCAGCTATTGATCTACAACATAGTTATGCAAATACTAGCAGGACTAAGTTCATGATAAATTAAAGTTCAATTAATCATATTACTTAAGAACTCCCACTTAGATAGACATCTCTCTAGTCATCTAAATGATCACGTGATCCAAATCAACTAAACCATGTCCGATCATCACATGAGATGGAGTAGTTTTAAATGGTGAACATCACTATGTTCATCATATCTACTATATGATTCATGCTCGACCTTTCGGTCTCAATGTTCCGAGTCCATATCTGCATATGCTAGGCTTGTCAAGTTTAACCCGAGTATTCTGCGTGTGCAAAACTGGCTTGCACCCGTTGTATGTGAACGTAGAGCTTATCACACCCGATCATCACGTGGTGTCTCGGCACAACGAACTTTCGCAACGGTGCATACTCAGGGAGAACACTTATACCTTGAAATTTAGTGAGAGATCATCTTATAATGCTACCGTCGATCTAAGCAAAATAAGATGCATAAAAGATAAACATCACATGCAATCAATATAAGTGATATGATATGGCCATCATCATCTTGTGCATGTGATCTCCATCTCCAAAGCACTGTCATGATCACCATCGTCACCGGCTTTACACCTTGATCTCCATCGAAGCATCATTGTCGTCACGCCAACTATTGCCTCCACGACTATCGCTACCGCTTAGTGATAAAGTAAAGCAATTACATGGCGATTGCATTTCATACAATAAAGCGACAACCATATGGCTCCTGCCAGTTGCCAATAACTGTGTTGCAAAACATGATCATCTCATACAATAAAATTTAGCATAATGTCTTGACCATATCACATCACAACATGCCCTGCAAAAACAAGTTAGACGTCCTCTACTTTGTTGTAGCAAGTTTTACGTGGATGCTATGGGCTGAGCAAGAACCGTTCTTACCTACGCATCAAAAAACCACAACACGGTATAGTGATTGCTTTTTGATCTACAGAAAGAACCTTGTTCATTGAATCCGATTCAACTAAAGCTAGAGAAACAAACACCCACTAGCCACCTGTGTGCGAAGCACGTCGGTAGAACCAGTCTCGCGTAAGCGTACGCGTAATGTCGGTCTGGGCCGCTTCATCCAACAATGCCGCTGAATCAAGAATCAACTAGTGACGGCAAGCAATATGTATATACCCACGTCCACAACTCCTTTGTGTTCTACTCGTGCATATAACATCTACGCATAAACCTGGCTCGGATGCCACTGTTGGGAAATGTAGTAATTTAAAAAAAATCCTACGCACACGCAAGATCATGGTGATGCATAGCAACAAGAGGGGAGAGTATCGTCCACGTACCCTCGTATACCGTAAGCGGAAGCGTTATGAGAATACGGTTGATGTATTCGTACGTCTTCACGATTCGACCGATCCAAGTACCGAACGCACGGCACCTCCGAGTTCAGCACACGTTCTGCTTAATGACGTCCCACGAACTCCGATCTAGCAGAGTTTCTCAGGAGAGTTCCATCAGCACGACGGTGTGATGACAGTGATGATGCTGCTACCGACGCAGGGCTTTGCCTAAGCACTGCTACGATATGATTGAGGTGGATTATGGTGGAGGAGGGCACCGCACAAGGCTTGAAACAATCAACTTGTGTGTCTTTGGGTGCCCCCCCCCCCCGCCCCTGTATATAAAGGAGCAAGGGGGAGGCCGGCCAGCCTTGGTGCGCCCCAAGGAGAGGAGGAATCCTCTTCCTACTAGGAAGAGGATTCATCCTTTCCTAGTCCAACTAGGAAGAGGGAAGGGGGAAGGAAAGAGAGGGAGAGGGAAGGGGGAAGGAAAGAGAGGGAGAGGGAGAGGGAAAGAGGGCCCCCCTCCGCTAGTCCAATTCGGACTCCCCATGGGAAGGGGTGCGCCACCTCCTGGGCTGCAGCCCTCTCTCTCCCCTCGGGCCCACTAAGGCCCAATACTTCCCTGGGGGGGTCCGGTAACCCCTCCGGCACTCCGGTTTTCTCCAAAACATCCGGAACACTTCCGGTGTCCGAATATAGCCGTCCAATATATCAATTTTTACGTCTCGTCCATTTTGAGACTCCTCGTCATGTCCGTGATCACATCCGGGACTCTGAACTAACTTCGGTACATCAAAACATAAACTCATAATACCGATCGTCACCGAACTTTAAGCGTGCGGACCTTATGGGTTTGAGAACTATGTAGACATGACCGAGACTCGTCTCCGGTCAATAACCAATAGCGGAACCTAGATGCTCATATTGGTTCCTACATATTCTACGAAGATCTTTATCGGTCAAACCGCGTAACAAGATACGGTGTTCCCTTTGTCATCGGTATGTTACTTGCCCGAGATTCGATCGTCAGTATCTCAATACTGTAAGTGCATCTAGTGCCACCCCTAGTTGGTTTTGGAGTATTGACGACAAACCTAGTTGAGGGACTAATGTGTTTGTGAGAATTGCAGGATAACACGGGTAGAAGTCCCTCATTGATTCGGTTTTACTACCAGAGATGACCCCTAAAAATGTATGAAGACATTGAAGTCAAAGGTGGTATATGAAGATATTCACTTTGAAGACTATGACAAAAGAAGACACATTATGAAGCCTATGGAGCTCGAAGACTTAGATCTTTCATAGTTCTTTTTCTTTTGTGTTGAGTCATAGGAACCACCGTACTGTTAAGTGGGGTCCAGGAGAACCACTCAGAATGACTGAAGTGATGCCTAAAACTAAAACCTATGTCTTAGAGTGAAGACAATGAGAGCGAATCTTGTCCAGAGCCGGACAAGTCAGCTTTGCTTGTAGCCCAAGTAAAGTTGCCATGAGAGTTTGAAATCTGACCGTTGCGACACGTGTCAGTTCCTTAGTGACCCAGGGTCATTTCGGACAAATCAGGTCGGGTTGCCAAGTGGCTATAAATAGCCCACCCCCTACAACCATAACCAGTCGGCTGCTCAGATTTCAGTGTACGGCTTTTGTCGTTTGAGAGCAACCCACCTCGAAGCCTTTGAGAGAAAATTCCTAGCGAGGAGAAAAGCCCTAACCACCCAGAGCCAGAGAACATTGGGCATCACTTAAGTCTTCTTGTCTGTGTGATCTGAAGACTTATTACACTTGAGGACTGTGAATCCTCCAGACGGTTAGGCGCCGCGTTCAGAGCATCCAAGAGACATAGTGGATTGCCAGTGAACGAATTCTGTGAAGGTTTGGGAGTCTACCTTGAAGACTTACCAGAGTGATTGGGCGAGGACTAAGTGACCTTAGCTCAAGGAGAATACGGTGAGGACTTGGTGTCCTGAGCTGCGTGTTCAGGACTGGGTGTCCGGGACTGTGTGTCCTAAGGTTTAAATACCTAGCCGCTCCAACCAGACGTACAGTTGTCACAGCAACTGGAACTGGTCCAACACATCATTGTCTTCAACGAGTCACCGGTTTCATCTTCACTTCTTTTTACTTACTATTACTCATTGTGAAGCCATTGCATGCATGCTCTATCTTTGTCTTCACAACGTGAATGTATGATCTGTTTGGCTTCATAACTTCTTCCTACCTGATCCTTATTACACTGCAGCTGTTTGTCTTTGTGCTTTCACTCTATTGAATACTTGACCATGGCTTGCCTAGTGTAATCTAACTTCCGCTGCATAGTAATAGGCATAATCTTCGCTGTTTGTCTTCATAACTCCCACGTTTTGAAGACTTTCATAAAAATCGCCTATTCACCCCCCCCCCTCTAGTCGATATAACGCACTTTCAATTGGTATCAGAGCAAGGTGCTCCCTTGTTCTGTGTGATTCGGTTTAACCACCTGGAGTTTTAGCTATGCCGACTGTAGGAATAATCAAAGTCTCCGTTGTGTGCCCCGTCTTCGATGGAACTGAATATCCCTACTGGAAGAATAAGATGCGCATGCATCTCGAAGCCATTGACGTCGACCTATGGTATGTCGTCGAGAACGGCGTTCCCAAGGCTGGAGAAGGTGTCACTGCTGCTGATGTCAAGAAGTTCACTCAAATGGACTCTACTGCCAAAAATATCATCTATGGTCATCTGACAAAAGGACAGTATGGCCGTGTGAGTGCCTTGAAGACATCCAAGCTGGTCTGGGACTGGCTCTCCAATGTCAATGAAGGCATATCAACCTAGAGAGATCAAAGAATCAGTGTTCTTCGCAACCTCTTCAACCGCTTCAAGTGAAATGACAATGAGAATGTCCAGCACACATTTGACCGGCTCACTGACATCACAAATGAGCTTCAAGCCCTCAGCGCCACTGAGATCACCAAACATGAAATCGTCAAGACGCTGCTGAGATCACTTGATAGTTCATTTGACATCCTAGCCCTGATGATCCAAGAACGTCCTGATTTCCAGACACTCGATCCGTCTGACATACTTGAGAGGCTCAACACACATGAGTTTCAGCTTTCTGAGAAAAGAGATATCTACGGTCCAAACTATGGGCGAACTCGTGCCTTGAAGGCAAAAGCTGTTTCCTCATCTGAAGAAGAATCTGACAGCAGTTCTGATGATCCTGAAGACATTGGAAGGGAACTTGCAATGCTAGTGAAAAAGTTCCAAAAATTCACCAAGAAGAAAGGCTTCAGAAAATCTTCACGATCAAGCTCAAGGAATGATGAAGCTTCTGCTCATGACTACAAGAAGAAAACATGTCACAAGTGCAAGAAGACTGGACACTTCATCTCTGAGTGTCCACAGTGGGACAATGAGAACAGAAGGAAGAAGAAGAGCAAGGAATATGATTCTGACGACAAGAAGAAGAAGAAATACTCAAAGTCTTCTTCCAAGTCTTCCTCAAAGTCTTCATCACACAAGAAGAGCTCATCTGGCAAGGCACGTGCGTTTGTTGGCAAGGAAATGGATTCAGAGGAGGAGTCCGCTTCTGAGGAGGCAGAGGTGGATTCTGAGGAGGAGTCTGATTCTGGCATTGCGAGTCTGGCTACAGCATACGTCGCCAAGTCCATCTTCAACACTGAAGACAATGACTGCATCACCGACGCCGACGCAAATGACAAGAATGACTCCACTCCTACCTACTGCTTCACGGCACGCGGTGCCAAGGTAAACACACGCACTACTCGCTATCAAACATCTAGTGACGATGACTCTGACTGTCATTCAAAACCCAGCTACAAAACACTTGCTAAAATTGCAACTGAACAACAGAAAGCTATGGAACATATTCAAAAACTGTTAGACAGAAGCGATGATCTGTTGGGTGCTGAAATGACTCGATCTGAATCCTTAATTGAAGACATAAAAAATATTCACGTTAAGTATCAGGAACTTAAAGATCGTCTTGATACTCTCTCAACTACTCATGAAAAGATTTCCTATGATTATCTTCAAAGGAAGCAAGAACTTGAGAAATTGAGAGCGGCTCATGAAGATCTTCAAAAGGAAAACGAGTCACTTCGCGCCGAACAGATCAGTTCCGCTCAGGAAGGATTTGAACCACCATGTCTTAAATGCATTGAGCGTGATAATGCTACTTCTGTTGCTGAATGTTCCACTGCTACTACTGTTCCAATATCTTCAACTGTTGATGTGGTAACTAACCCCTCTGCTGAGGATACCACTGCTATTGCTGATGAGAATGCTAGGTTGAAGACATTGCTTGAAACAGGGATGTACAAAAGTCTTAAAGGACATCAGACATTATGTGATGTCCTCACGAAGCAGATTCTGAACCGAAACCCTAGGAAAGAGGGTGTTGGGTTCGTAAGGAAAATAAATGCAGATGGCTCTTACTTGAAACCTGAGCAATACTCCAAAACCACATGGGTTGCTGCAAAGGAACTTTCAGCAGATCCATCCAATTTATCTGGCTTCACTTGTGCTAACCCCATTATCATTGATGAATCCTTTGATGTAAACTATAAACTGTTTAAGAATCAGAATGGTGAAGTGTTTGCCAGGTACATTGGTACTAACTGCATGAATGGACCGCCTATGAAGAAGATCTGGGTTCCGAAAAAGTGTCTGGAAAATCTTCCTGTGAATGTCTTCATGACACCTCACTTGAAGAAGACAAACCTCAGACCAAAGGCTTCATACGATCCAAAGGCTTCATACAAACAGAGGACTCACCTGAGTCACACTAACGCAAATGTTTTGCAGGCAAACCATACTCAGGCATATGAATATGAGAGCGGTTCATCGAACCGTCATGTTCATATGACCAAAAATTATTCTGCTTATTCCTATGAGTATTATTGTCCACCTGCAAGACTGTTTACTAAGGCTTCAAAGCCAAAATTCTCAGATGCTGCACTTAGACTTATTGCTTCTAAGCCACCCTTGAAGATGTGGGTGGTTAAGAAAGCTTAACTCTCTTTTGCAGGGAAAGGTCTCCAGCAGAAAAACAAAATCTTCTGACGCTATTGCTGGGGACCTTAAAAATCTTGTAGGGCGCAAGATAAAATGCCCGAATGGCATCATTATGTACTTCGTTCCTGAATCGCATGCTACTCTCCCTATTAGTCCTAATCTGGATTTAAGTTTTCATAACCCACTGGTTCGTCAAATGTTTTTGCTTCACAATTCTCTTCGTGAAGCCTATCCCCCTAACTGCATTGTAGGGTACGACACCAGCGACTTCAAAGTCTTCAGAATGGATTATTGACAGTGGGTGTACAAATCACATGTCTGGCAAAAGAAGCCTTCTTATGGACTCAACCTTACGTCCATCCGACAAGAGCCACATCACATTTGCTGACACTGGTAAAAGTAAGGTATTGGGTCTAGGTAGAGTTGCAATCTCAAAGGATCAACACATGGATAAAGTCATGCTTGTTGAATCCCTTGGCTTCAACTTAATGTCTGTCTCAATGCTTTGCGATTTGAACATGATCGTAATGTTTGGAAAATATCGTTGCCTAGTACTAATGGAATCTGACAAGTCTCTAGTGTTTGAAGGGTATCGGAAAGATGATTTGTATGTGGTAGATTTCTCAGTAGGGCCACAACTTGCAGTATGTCTTCTTGCAAAAGCTTCAGAATGCTGGCTTTGGCATCGAAGGCTTGGGCATGCTGGCATGAGGAACCTCCACACCCTTGCGAAGAAGAAGCATGTCATAGGCATCGAGGGCATCGAGTTCAAGAAAGATCACTTATGCGGTGCCTGTGAAGCAGGGAAGATGACAAGGGCAAAACATCCTTCGAAGACAATCATGACCACTACACAACCCTTCGAACTGCTCCACATGGATCTTTTCGGTCCCGCTCACTACTCAACTTTTACTACTACTGCTTGCCTCTATGGCTTTGTCATTGTTGATGATTACTCTAGATATACTTGGGTGCACATAATCCTTTATAAGACTGAAGTGCAGGATGTCTTCAGACGATTCGCCAATCGAGCTATGAACAATTTTGGCGCCAAGATAAAGCACATCAGAAGTGACAATGGCACTGAATTCAAGAACACTGGCCTTGATACATATCTTGATACCTTGGGCATCACACATGAATTCTCAGCTCCGTACACGCCACAGCAGAATGGCGTCGTCGAACGCAAGAACAAAACACTCATTGAGATGGCCAGAACGATGCTAGATGAATACAAGACTCCAAGAAAATTCTGGACTGAAGCCATTGATACTGCATGCCATACAATCAATCGTGTTTATCTTCACAAGCTTCTGAACAAGACATCTTATGAACTTCTAACTGGCAAGAAGCCAAATGTCAGTTACTTCAGAGTATTTGGCTCAAGGTGCTGGATCAAGGACCCACACCACACCTCAAAGTTTGCACCAAAAGCACATGAGGGCTTTATGCTTGGATATGGAAAGGATTCGCACTCCTACAGAGTCTTCAATCTCTTTCATTACAAAGTTGTTGAAACAGTGGATGTGCGGTTCGATGAGACAAATGGTTCACAAAGAGAGCAACTACCAAATGTGCTAGATGAAGTTCCAGCTAATGAATCAATCAAGCTTATGGGAACTGGAGAGATTATACCTTCTGAAGCTCATCCTGAAGAAGAACTTATCATCTCAGCACCTGATCAACATGAAGACAATGCTCAGCCTGAAGACATTCCTCCCAACAACGACACAGATCAGCAAGAGCAAAGTCTTTGTCCTGTACATCCTCGTGTTGCCAATGAAGTGCAGATTGACAGAATAATTGACAGCATCAATGCACCTGGTCCACTCACTCGTTCAAGGGCAACTCAGCTAGCGAATTTCTGTGGGCACTTCGCATTCGTATCAATATTGGAACCCAAGAAAGTTGAAGAAGCCTTCATGGAACCTGAATGGATTCAAGCTATGCAAGAAGAGCTTCAACAGTTTGAGCTGAATAATGTATGGGAACTGGTCAAGCATCCTGATCCACGGAAGCACAACATAATAGGCACCAAATGGATATACCGCAACAAACAAGATGAGCATGGTCAAGTTGTCAGAAACAAAGCTCGTCTCGTTGCTCAAGGATATACTCAAGTGGAGGGCATTGACTTCGATGAAACATTTGCTCCTGTGGCTAGGCTTGAAGCCATATGCATACTACTGGCCTATGCAAATCATCATAACATACTTCTATATCAAATGGATGTGAAAAGTGCCTTTCTCAATGGCAAGATTGAAGAAGAAGTGTATGTTGCACAACCACCTGGCTTTGAAAATCCAAAACATCCTGACATGGTATACAAGCTCAACAAGGCACTGTATGGCCTCAAACAAGCCCCTAGGGCCTGGTATGACACACTCAAATACTTCCTGAAGAGCAAAGGTTTCATACCTGGTTCCCTGGATCCCACTCTTTTCACGAAGACATATGATGGTGAACTTTTTATGTGCCAAATATATGTGGATGACATTATCTTTGGCTGCACCAATCAGAAGTACAGTGAAGAGTTTGGATATATGATGCAAGAGCAATATCAGATGTCCATGATGGGGGAGCTGAAGTTCTTCCTTGGTCTTCAAATATGACAACAACGCAATGGCATCTTCATATCTCAAGAGAAGTATCTCAAAGATTGCCTGAAGAAGTTCGGTATGCAAGACTGCAAAGGCTTCACAACACCAATGCCAGCCAAACATCATCTAGGTCCTGACGACAATGGTAAAGAGTTCGATCAAAAGGTATACCGCTCCATGATTGGTTCTTTGCTTTATTTATGTGCATCTAGGCCAGATATTATGCTTAGTGTTTGCATGTGTGCTCGATTTCAAGCGGCACCAAAGGAGTCGCATCACTTAGCTGTGAAGCGAATTCTTCGATATTTGGCTCACACCCCAACTCTAGGATTATGGTATCCAAAGGGCTCAGAGTTTGATTTGGTTGGATTTTCGGATGCTGATTATGCTGGTGACAAAGTTGATCGCAAGTCTACATCAGGCACATGTCACTTTCCGGGACGATCACTTGTATGTTGGTCTTCAAAGAAGCAGAACTGTGTATCTCTCTCCACTGCTGAATCTGAATACATTGCTGCTGGATCTTGCTGCGCTCAGCTTCTGTGGATGAAGCAAACACTCAAGGACTATGGCATTCATCTGAAGCAAGTGCCACTTTACTGCGTCAACGAAAGCGCCATCAAGATTGCCAACAACCCAGTTCAGCACTCAAAGACAAAACACATTGAAATTCGTCATCACTTTCTCAGAGATCATGTTGTGAAGGAAGACATTGATATCATACACGTCAACACTGAAGAGCAATTGGCAGATATCTTCACCAAGCCCCTGGATGAGAAGAGATTTTGCAAGTTACGGTGTGAGCTAAATATCCTGGAATCCTAACACTTATGCATATTGATGACTTAGATGTGCAACACACAAAGTAAAGTATATCTTCAATCAATGAAGACATACATTCTAAGTGTGAATACATTAATGTGGAATTTGACTTCGGAGCGCCACGATAATTGTGCGCCGTGTCTGGGTCTAATACTTCCTATACGGTGGGTAACGCCACCACCAAACGTTCTGTTTTGAAGTGTTTCACTCATGGCGTTACCTTGCAATATCTTCACATTTGGTTTGGCTTCGAACTCAACATGTCTTCATGATTATCTTCACTATGTTGATTATATAGATATATACATACTAGTGTTCTGTCCTCTACAGCATTCACTTATAGCTATGTCTTCTTGGTTGAATCTTTTGAACTAAGTGAATGTGATCGGACCCCAATCTCTCTATGCTTTCTATCTCAAATTCTATCTCTCCAAGTCATATGCACTCTATTGAAACTGTCGAATGTCTTCACTGTGTCCTTGTCAGCAGAAGATAAAGAGACAACCATAAAGTCCGTTTTCAATGCTCATTCCTCCACATAAAATCCGGAGAAGCGGGAACGACCGCCCGACAATCCAGGCGTGCGTGGGACGTGGAACAAACCCAAAACTTCCGCAAACTGGCCACGCGTTCCTGAGATGCGAATCGCCAGGGGCACCTGTGTAATAGCATAGTGCCGCCCCTGAGCCTATAAATTCACACTTACCGTGGTCATTATCTCCTTCTTCCACCCTCGCACGAACCCTAGCGCCACCGCTAGCACTCGACGACGCCGGCGATGAAGCGCTTCGCTGCCACAACTTCTCCGACGCCGTCTTCACGCCGATCGCGGACATCGTCCTCTCCGCCGTCGCCGTAGGTGTCTTCCGTCGCCAAGTTAGGGCACGGAGGACTGAACTGCTCGGCATCAACTCCCACTTCCGTCTAGCAGTTCCAAGTGTGGTAAATAAAACTTCTTTTTACAGCCCCTTTTGATCTCATGGTTCTATCACTTTCTACCATAAGAAGTTTATCTTCACACAAGTAAGATCTCTCAATCTGCATCTCATAACATGCCTAGTATATTCACTTGTGCTTCATGAAGTAGTTAGATTCCTCACTTGTACTGATCTGTGGGTTCGTACAAATCTGGAACCAACTTCTTATCTATGAGTGAATGTCTTCGCACGATGAGGTCAATGTCTTCTAAACTGATTAATCTTCAAAACCTTCTGAGAATGCATATGACCTCTTCCCCTTCCCTCGCACCTTAATGCTGTCACAGGTACATGTCCGTGGGAGAATCCTTCGGTTCTCATAGTCTGCATTCATTTGCAGAATTCCTACAGCATCACATAAACTCTCCTGAAGCCACTTCCTGTTGGTCCAGCAAAAGAAAGCCTTTGAAGCCTTTGAAAGTTTCAAAGCCTTTCAAGTTAAAGTTTATGGCTTCAGAAGCAGCAGCAAGGAAGGGGGGCAGACAGAGACGTGAAGGAACTTCCAAAGATCTGCCTGAAGACCTGGCAGAAATGTATAAAACAGATCCTGAAGAGAACTATGGGCAGCGCAAGACTCGAATCCAATGGATTCGATGCTATTGGGCAGAACAATGGTTCAAATACCGCTTCGTCACCCAGGAGTATGCTGAGAAAAGTGCCATCAGGAGACCATGGGGGGACATCCGTTTCAAGAATCTCATACCCAGGACCAGAGATGAAGCCATTGCTCAAGGCTTCTACCCATGCATGGTCCGAGGACCATAGCCTGATGATGCACATCCGTCGTCACTACTCTGGTGTCGTGACGACAATTTGTTCAAGCGCAACTTCCAGTTTGCTCAACAATCAGCGAAGCTGAACAAGAAGAAATTTGGGTTAGACTTCAACCCTGGTCCCTCGGCACCAAGGGCAGATGGCACACGCGACGCCGAACCCAATATCATCGGTCCGTTTGCCAACCTTGAAGGCCTCATCACCCACATCCTAGTCCAAGGGACTGCCGTGAATGACCCTCCAGCTGACTCTGAGTCTGATGAAGCTCCTGCTGTACCGAAGCCAAAGCAGTCAAAGAAACCAAAAGCTTCAAAGCCGGCCCCTTCCTCAAAAATCTCAAGGGCGAAGCCATTGGCAACTGCACCTCCTGAAGACAGTGTGCAGTCTGAAGACGTATCCCGCATCTCCAAGCCCCAGAAGGCCAAAGTGCCTCAGCCACACACCGGCAAAGAGCTCACAGCTATTGCCATCCTGCGCAGCGAAGCAATAGATCTGTCAAGTGATGAAGATCTTGGAGATGACGCTCTAGAGCAGCTCATCAAAAGCAAAGAAGAAGCTGAAATCTTCAACAATTTGCCTCTTTTTGATGTCGCCATCATCCACAATTTCATCGATGAATGGTTTGCCTCACCTGACATAAGCTTTGAAGATCTGCAGCTGCCCGTTGGCCTCAGCGTCGCATTCCAAGGCGCTATTGCTTCAGAACTTGCTATTGCCCAGCGCATAGTTGAACTGAAGCAGAAAATTGATCATGAAAAGGATCAGTTCAAGAAGCATATGGCCAAGCTCAGCGTGCAAGAAGTGAAGAGCTTCAAGACCATGCTGCATGAGCTCAAAGAAAATTTTCTGAAGAAGCGTGCAGAAGCTCAGGGCTCACGTGAGCGGATGAAGGCTCTGGCGGAAAGATGTGTACAAGCCTACAATGAGGCTGAAAAGCGCAAGGCACTTGGGCGTCCAGGCATTGACCCCAAGATGGCCGCGAAGAAGAAGAAGAAGCCTGCTATGGCTGAACCAGAGGCATCTAGGCAAGAAGCGGTTCCACTTGTCTTCCCAACTGCAACGACTGGCTCGAAGCCAAAGAGCCGGTCAACAGCTTCAGAGCTCAAGAAGACAAGAACTGCTGAGGCTGAAGCCAGGAAAAAGAAAAGCTCTGAAGCCTCTCCTACTGCCCCCAGCAAGAAGAAGCGCAAGATCAAGAAATCTCGGGCTGCTCCCACAGAGCCCTTGATAGTTGAACCTATCTCAATGGTTCACCCCAATGCAGAACGCCAATTGACAGTTCATGAGCCTGCTTCCACAGAGGCTCCTGAAGCTGAAGACATACCAGCAGCCGACCCAATTGCTGCTGAAGACATTGGTCATCAGGACAATGTGCAAGATGATGCAGCCCTTCCTCAGTATGAACAAAGCGAACTCATCAGCATTGGTCGTCCTCTGACGCCAATTGCACAAGATGCATCATGGGCGGATCGCCCTCAGGAGGAAGAAGACTTTGAGGCCCAGCCCGCTCCAACACCACAGGCGTCGTCTGCGTTCCGCAGGCTTCGCAAAGGTCCCAGGCCTCAAGTCCATGCTGAAGACATTCCGGCTGCATCAGCCGAAGAAGAAACTCCACAAGAGCCCACTCCAATGCTCCATAAAGAAGCAGTTCTCCAGGAGAACGTGCTTGTAACTGACCCTCCAGCTAGTCAAGCGGAGGCTGAAAATGTTGAGGCTGCCACAACCAATACTGAAGCCAATGTGGAGCCCTCCCCACCAAAAGCTTCAGCAGACAGCGAAGCTACTGAACCAGACACTTCTGTTCCTGAGTCTGCTGCAGGTCCTCAATTTGATTACCATGTTGAGCACAGGCCTCATGTTCAGAAGCCAGTCCCAAGGCTGCCAAGGTTCCCAGGTCCTGCATCAGCACCTGGCTCCTTTGACATCAACAGCTTCAAGGCAGACAATACATTTTTCAATAGCTCCAAGAACCCCTATTCAAGGGAAAGGATTTCATCAGATAGGTTCTGGAGCTATCCTCAGCGCAGCTACTATTCATGCATACTATACAACCAAGGACGCATCTTCCTGCACAAGCGCCTTGAAGTTGAAGCTATTGCTGGTCTGCCCTGTTTACAAGAAGCGCTGGATTGCTTCAAGCAAGTGGGTCTGCTGCCGTTTATAACTGATGAAGAGCACTGGAATGAAGAGCTTCTGCTTCAGTTCTATGCCACCCTCCACATTAAAGGATACAACAGAGATCCGAAGACATGGGCCCTGGAGTGGATGACCGGCAATGTCCATCATGAAGCCAATGCATTTGATATCATTGAGCTCACCGGCCTGCCCACTCCTGGCGAATTCTTCGAGGAAGGCTGTCAACTACATGCTGAAGCTATTGAGAGCATATTCCAGCGGCCTGAACCCAATATGAGTCAGATGCTCTCAATGATGAAGCCCTTGCCCCATGATGCACCCTACCCAACTGAGTTCTTCGTTGAAGACCTTGAGTACCTGCCCAGGACCATATATCACATCATCCGGCGGACTCTCTGGCCCATTAAGGGGCACTCTCCAAATGCAAAGATTGAGGGTGCAATGAAGACTACGATATTCTGCATCCTTCATGGCAAATGCTTCAACGCACAGGATTTCTTCATACGCCAACTTGCAGCTTCAGGCTCAGACTTATTTGGTTTGAAGTTCTATGCTCCTTGGGTGATGAGGCTGATCAAACTCCACTCTGCGATCTCGTATCAGCCCTCAGCCCGAAACCATCGAATTTTCTTGCCAGATGTGGATACCTCAAATGAAGCTATATATCCAGAGCCTGCCAAGCAACCGTTGAGTCTTCAGAATGCAGAACACCAGAGCTTCACTCAGAATGATGAAGGTGTTGAAGCCATCTCCAGGGTGTATCCTTTGGCTGGCACTACACGTGCGCCACACCCTGCTTCAACTGAAGCCACTGATAGTGCAACTGCTTCAAGACCCAAGAAGCGTACTCGTGTTCTCACTGACCGAGAGCTTCTTGTGGCCCTTCATCAAAAACAAGATAGGCATCACGACTGGATAAAGCGTCAGATGAAAAGCCTCTTGGTGGATGTTAATCGTCTTCGAAATCTTGCCACCAAGAATGCCTTCATCACTCATGAAACCTGTCGTCGTACATGGAAAGGGCTCTCAATGATCTGCACTGAAGCTGAACTTGAAGAGGATGGCTTCACCGAACGATTCAAGTTTGACACCACACCTCCTAGAAGGGCTGTGATGCGCAACACACCATCACTTGAAGACTCTAAGTTTTCTTCATCTGCTGCCACAGTCACTGCCAGAATCATCGATGAAGACGACGATGCTACATCACCGCCACCTGCTTCAGCACCTCCAAGCTCTTCTGCACCGCCAAAAACCTCCAACGACCCTGCTGCTCCTGGGAACGAATAGACACTCTATGTCTTCAAACCTTTTTGATCCTTGCTGACAAAAGGGGGAGAAGCATATGGGTTGATAGTCTTCAAGCGGGTCCATATGGGCGGATGCTTTAAGTTTTGTTATATTTTTGCTTCGTGCTTACAACTCTCATTTTTGCTTCATTTGGTTCTTATGAGTTGTAACACTTAAACCAGATGGTCGTCTGCTACTTGTTTGCCACCCTGTTTTGCGAAGATAAATTCCGCATGTGCAACGATAAATTCCGCACTTATCTCATTCTGCAGACGTCCATTTTCCATTATGCATGTCATTATCTTCATATACTTTCACATGCATAGTGGATTGTCATCATAAGCTGAAGTGGATCTCCTAAAGTACAACCTGCCATGTGCATTTGCATTCCAAAAGCAAATTAACTTACATGCACATCTTCAGGGGGAGCCCTTGCAACTTATGAAGACAATTCATTATCCTTTACAATTTCACAGACTATATTCCCCGTTGAAAACTTCAACTAGTTTGTCATCAATCACCAAAAAGGGGGAGATTGTAAGTGCTTCTAGTGCCACCCCTAGTTGGTTTTGGAGTATTGACGACAAACCTAGTTGAGGGACTAATGTGTTTGTGAGAATTGCAGGATAACACAGGTAGAAGTCCCTCATTGATTCGGTTTTACTACCAGAGATGACCCCTAAAAATGTATGAAGACATTGAAGTCAAAGGTGGTATATGAAGATATTCACTTTGAAGACTATGACAAAAGAAGACACGTTATGAAGCCTATGGAGCTCGAAGACTTAGATCTTTCGTAGTTCTTTTTCTTTTGTGTTGAGTCATAGGAACCACCGTACTGTTAAGTGGGGTCCAGGAGAACCAGTCAGAATGACTGAAGTTATGCCTAAACCTAAAACCTATGTCTTCGAGTGAAGACAATGAGAGCGAATCTTGTCCAGAGCCGGACAAGTCAGCTTTGCTTGTAGCCCAAGTAAAGTTGCCATGAGAGTTTGAAATCTGACCGTTGCGACACGTGTCAGTTCCTTAGTGACCCAGGGTCATTTTGGACAAATCAGGTCGGGTTGCCAAGTGGCTATAAATAGCCCACCCCCTACAACCATAGCCGGTCGGCTGCTCAGATTTCAGTGCACGACTTTTGTCGTTTGAGAGCAACCCACCTCGAAGCCTTTGAGAGAAAATTCCTAGCGAGGAGAAAATCCCTAACCACCCAGAGCCAAAGAACATTGGGCATCACTTCAGTCTTCTTATTTGTGTGATCTGAAGACTTATTACACTTGAGGACTGTGAATCCTCCAGACGGCTAGGCGTCGCGTTCAGAGCATCCAAGAGCCATTGTGGATTGCCAGTGAACGAAGTTTGTGAAGGTTTGGGAGTCTACCTTGAAGACTTACCAGAGTGATTGGGTGAGGACTAAGTGACCTTAGCTCAAGGAGAATACGGTGAGGACTTGGTGTCCTGAGCTGCGTGTTCAGGATTGGGTGTCCGGGACTGTGTGTCCTAAGGTTTAAATACCTAGCCGCTCCAACCAGACGTACAGTTGTCACAGCAACTGGAACTGGTCCAACACATCATTGTCTTCAACGAGTCACCGGTTTCATCTTCACTTCTTTTTACTTACTATTACTCATTGTGAAGCCATTGCATGCATGCTCTATCTTTGTCTTCACAACGTGAATGTATGATCTGTTTGGCTTCATAACTTCTTCCTACCTGATCCTTATTACACTGCAGCTGTTTGTCTTTGTGCTTTCACTCTATTGAATACTTGACCATGGCTTGCCTAGTGTAATCTAACTTCCGCTGCATAGTAATAGGCATAATCTTCGCTGTTTGTCTTCATAACTCCCACGTTTTGAAGACTTTCATAAAAATCGCCTATTCACCCCCCCCCTCTAGTCGATATAACGCACTTTCAATTGGTATCAGAGCAAGGTGCTCCCTTGTTCTGTGTGATTCGGTTTAACCACCTGGAGTTTTAGCTATGTCGACTGTAGGGATAATCAAAGTCTCCGTTGTGTGCCTCGTCTTCGATGGAACTGAATATCCCTACTGGAAGAATAAGATGCGCATGCATCTCGAAGCCATTGACGTCGACCTATGGTATGTCGTCGAGAACGGCGTTCCCAAGGCTGGAGAAGGTGTCACTGCTGCTGATGTCAAGAAGTTCACTCAACTGGACTCTACTGCCAAAAATATCATCTGTGGTCATCTGACAAAAGGACAGTATGGCCGTGTGAGTGCCTTGAAGACATCCAAGCTGGTCTGGGACTGGCTCTCCAAGGTCAATGAAGGCATATCAACCCAGAGAGATCAAAGAATCAGTGTTCTTCGCAACCTCTTCAACCGCTTCAAGCGAAATGACAATGAGAATGTCCAGCACACATTTGACCGGCTCACTGACATCACAAATGAGCTTCAAGCCCTCGGCGCCACTGAGATCACCAAACATGAAATCGTCAAGATGCTGCTGAGATCACTTGATAGTTCGTTTGACATCCTAGCCCTGATGATTCAAGAACGTCCTGATTTCAAGACACTCGATCCGTCTGACATACTTGAGAGGCTCAACACACATGAGTTTCAGCTTTCTGAGAAAAGAGATATCTACGGTCCAAACTATGGGCGAACTCGTGCCTTGAAGGCAAAAGTTGATTCCTCATCTGAAGAAGAATCTGACAGCAGTTCTGATGATCCTGAAGACATTGGAAGGGAACTTGCAATGCTAGTGAAGAAGTTCCAAAAATTCACCAAGAAGAAAGGCTTCAGAAAATCTTCACGATCAAGCTCAAGGAATGATGAAGCTTCTGCTTATGACTACAAAAAGAAAACATGTCACAAGTGCAAGAAAACTGGACACTTCATCTCTGAGTGTCCACAGTGGGACAATGAGAACAGAAGGAAGAAGAAGAGCAAGGAATATGATTCTGACGACAAGAAGAAGAAGAAATACTCAAAGTCTTCTTCCAAGTCTTCCTCAAAGTCTTCATCACACAAGAAGAGCTCATCTGGCAAGGCACGTGCGTTTGTTGGCAAGGAAATGGATTCAGAGGAGGAGTCCGCTTCTGAGGAGGCAGAGGTGGATTCTGAGGAGGAGTCTGATTCTGGCATTGCGAGTCTGGCTACAGCATACGTCGCCAAGTCCATCTTCAACACTGAAGACAATGAATGCATCACCGACACCGACGCAAATGACAAGAACGACTCCACTCCTACCTACTGCTTCATGGCACGCGGTGCCAAGGTAAACACACGCACTACTCTCTATCAAACATCTAGTGAAGATGACTCTGACTGTGATTCAAAACCCAGCTACAAAACACTTGCTAAAATTGCAACTGAACAACAGAAAGCTATGGAACATATTCAAAAACTGTTAGACAGAAGCGATGATCTGTTGGGTGCTGAAATGACTCGATCTGAATCCTTAATTGAAGACATAAAAAATATTCACGTTAAGTATCAGGAACTTAAAGATCGTCTTGATACTCTCTCAACTACTCATGAAAAGCTTTCCTATGATTATCTTCAAAGGAAGCAAGAACTTGAGAAATTGAGAGCGGCTCATGAAGATCTTCAAAAGGAAAACGAGTCACTTCGCGCCGAACAGATCAGTTCCGCTCAGGAAGGATTTGAACCACCATGTCTTAAATGCATTGAGCGTGATAATGCTACTTCTGTTGCTGAATGTTCCACTTCTACTACTGTTCCAATATCTTCAACTGTTATGTGATGTCCTCAAGAAGCAGATTCTGAACCGAAACCCTAGGAAAGAGGGTGTTGGGTTCGTAAGGAAAATAAATGCAGATGGCTCTTACTGGAAACCTGAGCAGTACCCCAAAACCACATGGGTTGCTGCAAAGGAACTTTCAGCAGATCCATCCAATTTATCTGGCTTCACTTGTGCTAACCCCATTATCATTGATGAATCCTTTGATGCAAACTATAAACTGTTTAAGAATCAGAATGGTGAAGTGTTTGCCAGGTACATTGGTACTAACTGCAGGAATGGACCGCCTATGAAGAAGATCTGGGTTCCGAAAAAGTGTCTGGAAAATCTTCCTGTGAATGTCTTCATGACACCTCACTTGAAGAAGACAAACCTCATACCAAAGGCTTCATACGGTCCAAAGGCTTCATACAAATAGAGGACTCACCTGAGTCACACTAACGCAAATGTTTTGCAGGGAAATCATACTCAAGCATATGAATATGAGAACGGTTCATCCAACCATCATGTTCATATGACCAAAAATTATTCTGCTTATTCTTATGAGTATTATTGTCCACCTGCAAGACTGTTTGCTAAGGCTTCAAAGCCAAAATTCTCAGATGCTGCACTTAGACTTATTGCTTCTAAGCCACCCTTGAAGATGTGGGTGGTTAAGAAAGCTTAACTCTCTTTTGTAGGGAAAGGTCTCCAGCAGAAAAACAAAATCTTCTGACGCTATTGCTGGGGACCTTAAAAATCTTGTAGGGCGCAAGATAAAATGCCCGAATGGCATCATTATGTACTTCGTTCCTGAATCGCATGCTACTCTTCCTATTAGTCCTAATCTGGATCTAAGTTCTCATAACCCACTGGTTCGTCAAATGTTTTTGCTTCACAATTCTCTTCGTGAAGCCTATCCCCCTAACTGCACTGTAGGGTACGACACCAGCGACTTCAAAGTCTTCAGAATGGATTATTGACAGTGGGTGTACAAATCACATGACTGGCAAAAGAAGCCTTCTTATGGACTCAACCTTACATTCATCCGACAAGAGCCACATCACATTTGCTGACACTGGTAAAAGTAAGGTATTGGGTCTAGGTAGAGTTGCAATCTCAAAGGATCAACACATGGATAAAGTCATGCTTGTTGAATCCCTTGGCTTCAACTTAATGTCTGTCTCAATGCTTTGCGATTTGAACATGATAGTAATGTTTGGAAAATATCGTTGCCTAGTACTAATGGAATCTGACAAGTCTCTAGTGTTTGAAGGGTATCGGAAAGATGATTTGTATGTGGTAGATTTCTCAGCAGGGCCACAACTTGCAGTATGTCTTCTTGCAAAAGCTTCAGAATGCTGGCTTTGGCATCGAAGGCTTGGGCATGCTGGCATGAGGAACCTCCACACCCTTGCGAAGAAGAAGCATGTCATAGGCATCGAGGGCGTCAAGTTCAAGAAAGATCACTTATGCGGTGCCTGTGAAGCAGGGAAGATGACAAGGGCAAAACATCCTTCGAAGACAATCATGACTACTACACAACCCTTCGAACTGCTCCACATGGATCTTTTTGGTCCCACTCACTACTCAACTTTTACTACTACTGCTTGCCTCTATGGCTTCGTCATTGTTGATGATTACTCTAGATATACTTGGGTGCACATAATCCTTTACAAGACTGAAGTGCAGGATGTCTTCAGACGATTCGCCAATCGAGCTATGAACAATTTTGGCGCCAAGATAAAGCACATCAGAAGTGACAATGGCACTGAATTCAAGAACACTGGCCTTGATACATATCTTGATACCTTGGGCATCACACATGAATTCTCAGCTCCGTACACGCCACAGCAGAATGGCGTCGTCGAACGCAAGAACAAAACACTCATTGAGATGGCCAGAACGATGCTAGATGAATACAAGACTCCAAGAAAATTCTGGACTGAAGCCATTGATACTGCATGTCATACAATCAATCGTGTTTATCTTCACAAGCTTCTGAACAAGACATCTTATGAACTCCTAACTGGCAAGAAGCCAAACGTCAGTTACTTCAGAGTATTTGGCTCAAGATGCTGGATCAAGGACCCACACCACACCTCAAAGTTTGCACTAAAAGCACATGAGGCCTTCATGCTTGGATATGGAAAGGATTCGCACTCCTACAGAGTCTTCAATCTCTTTCATTACAAAGTGGTTGAAACAGTGGATTTGCGGTTCGATGAGACAAATGGTTCACAAAGAGAGCAACTGCCAAATGTGCTAGATGAAGTTCGAGCTAGTGAATCAATCAAGCTTATGGGAACTGGAGAGATTATGCCTTCTGAAGCTCATCCTGAAGAAGAACTTATCATCTCAGCACCTGATCAACATGAAGACAATGCTCAGCCTGAAGACATTCCTCCCAACAACAACACAGATCAGCAAGAGCAAAGTCTTCGCCCTGTACATCCTCGTGTTGCCAATGAAGTGCAGATTGACAGAATAATTGACAGCATCAATGCACCTGGTCCACTCACTCGTTCAAGGGCAACTCAGCTAGCAAATTTCTGTGGGAGCTTTGCATTCGTCTCAATATCAGAACCCTAGAAAGTTGAAGAAGCCTTCATGGAACCTGAATGGATTCAAGCTATGCAAGAAGAGCTTCAACAGTTTGAGCTGAATAATGTATGGGAACTAGTTAAGCGTCCTGATCCACGGAAGCACAACATAATAGGCACCAAATGGATATACCGCAACAAACAAGATGAGCATGGTCAAGTTGTCAGAAACAAAGCTCGTCTCGTTGCTCAAGGATATACTCAAGTAGAGGGCATTGACTTCGATGAAACATTTGCTCCTGTGGCTAGGCTTGAAGCCATACGCATACTGCTGGCCTATGCAAATCATCATAACATACTTCTGTATCAAATGGATGTGAAAAGTGCCTTTCTCAAAGGAAAGATTGAAGAAGAAGTGTATGTTGCACAAACGCCTGGCTTTGAAAATCCAAAACATCCTGACATGGTATACAAGCTCAACAAGGCACTGTATGGCCTCAAACAAGCCCCTAGGGCCTGGTATGACACACTCAAATACTCCCTGAAGAGCAAAGGCTTCATACCTGGTTCCCTGGATCCCACTCTTTTCACGAAGACATATGATGGTGAACTGTTTGTGTGCCAAATATATGTGGATGACATTATCTTCGGCTGCACCAATCAGAAGTACAGTGAAGAGTTTGGATATATGATGCAAGAGCAATATCAGATGTCCATGATGGGGGAGCTGAAGTTCTTCCTTGGTCTTCAAATATGACAACAACGCAATGGCATCTTCATATCTCAAGAGAAGTATCTCAAAGATTGCCTGAAGAAGTTCGGTATGCAAGACTACAAAGGCTTCACAACACCAATGCCAGCCAAACATCATCTAGGTCCTGACGACAATGGTAAAGAGTTCGATCAAAAGGTATACCGCTCCATGATTGGTTCTTTGCTTTATTTATGTGCATCTAGGCCAGATATTATGCTTAGTGTTTGCATGTGTGCTCGATTTCAAGCGGCACCAAAGGAGTCGCATCACTTAGCTGTGAAGCGAATTCTTCGATATTTGGCTCACACCCCAACTCTAGGATTATGGTATCCAAAGGGCTCAGAGTTTGATTTGGTTGGATTTTCGGATGCTGATTATGCTGGTGACAAAGTTGATCGCAAGTCTACATCAGGCACATGTCACTTTCTGGGACGATCACTTGTATGTTGGTCTTCAAAGAAGCAGAACTGTGTATCTCTCTCCACTGCTGAATCTGAATACATTGCTGCTGGATCTTGCTGCGCTCAGCTTCTGTGGATGAAGCAAACACTCAAGGACTATGGCATTCATCTGAAGCAAGTGCCACTTTATTGCGACAACGAAAGCGCCATCAAGATTGCCAACAACCCAGTTCAGCACTCGAAGACAAAGCACATTGAAATTCGTCATCCCTTTCTCAGAGATCATGTTGTGAAGGAAGACATTGATATCATACACGTCAACACTGAAGAACAATTGGCAGATATCTTCACCAAGCCCTTGGATGAGAAGAGATTTTGCAAGTTACGGTGTGAGCTAAATATCTTGGAATCCTCAAATGTCCTGTAATCAGGCACACATCCTAACACTTATGCATATTGATGACTTAGATGTGCAACACACAAAGTAAAGTATATCTTCAATCAATGAAGACTTACATTCTAAGTGTGAATACATTAATGTGGAATTTGACTTCGGAGCGCCACGATAATTGTGCACCGTGCTGGGTCTAATACTTCCTATACGGTGGGTAACACCACCACCAAACGTTCTATTTTGAAGTGTTTCACTCATGGCGTTACCTTGCAATATCTTCACATTTGGTTTGGCTTCGAACTCAATATGTCTTCATGATTATCTTCACTATGTTGATTATATAGATATATACATACTAATGTTCTGTCCTCTACAGCATTCACTTATAGCTATGTCTTCTTGGTTGAATCTTTTGAACTAAGTGAATGTGATCGGACCCTAATCTCTCTATGCTTTCTATCTCAAACTCTATCTCTCCAAGTCATATGCATTCTATTGAAACTGTCGAATGTCTTCACTGCGTCCTAGTCAGTAGAAGATATAGAGACAACCATAAAGTCCGTTTTCAATGCTCATTCCTCCACATAAAATCCGGAGAAGTAGGATTGACCGCCCGACAATCCAGGCGTGCATGGGACGTGGAACAAACCCAAAACTTCCGCAAACTGGCCACGCGTTCCTCAGATGCGAATCTCCAGGGGCACCTGAGTAATAGCACAGTGCCGCCCCTGAGCCTATAAATTCACACTTACCGCGGTCATTATCTCCTTCTTCCACCCTCGCACGAACCCTAGCGCCACCGCTAGCACTGATTAATCTAAACTGATTAATCTTCAAAACCTTCTGAGAATGCATATGACCTCTTCCCCTTCCCTCGCACCTTAATGCTGTCACAGGTACATGTCCGTGGGAGAATCCTTCGGTTCTCATAGTCTGCATTCATTTGCAGAATTCCTACAACATCACATAAACTCTCCTGAAGCCAGTTCCTGTTGGTCAAGCAAAAGAAAGCCTTTGAAGCCTTTGAAAGCTTTGAAGCCTTTCAAGTTAAAGTTTATGGCTTCAGAAGCAGCAGCAAGAAAGGGGGGCAGACAGAGACGTGAAGGAACTTCCAAAGATCTGCCTGAAGACTTGGCAGAAATGTATAAAATAGATCCAGAAGAGAGTTATGGGCAGCGCAAGACCCGAATCCAATGGATTTGACGCTATTGGGCAGAACAGTGGTTCAAATACCGCTTCGTCACTCGGGAGTATGATGAGAAATGTGCCATCAAGAAGCCATGGGGGGACATCATTTACAAGAATCTCATTCCCACGACCAGAGATGAAGCCATTGCTCAAGGCTTCTACCCATGCATGGTCCGAGGACCACAGCCTGATGATGCGCATCCGTCGTCACTCCTATGGTGTCGTGACGACAATCTGTTCAAGCGCAACTACCAGTTTGCCCAACAATCTGCGAAGCTGAACAAGAAGAAATTTAGGTTAGACTTCAACCCTGGCCCCTCCGCACCAAGGGCAGATGGCACACGCTACGCAGAACCCAATGTCATCGGTCCGTTTGCCAACCTTGAGGGCCTTATCACCCACATCTTAGTCCAAGGGACTGCTGTGAATGACCCTCCAGCTGATTCTGAGTCTGATGAAGCTCCTGCTGAACCGAAGCCAAATCAGTCGAAGAAGCCAAAAGCTTCAAAGCCGGCTCCTTCCTCAAAAGTCTCAAGGGCGAAGCCATTGGCAACTGCACCTCCTGAAGTCAGTGTGCAGTCTGAAGACGTATCCCGCGTCTTCAAGCCCCAGAAGGACAAGGTGCCCCAGCCACACACCGGCAAAGAGCTCACAGCCGCTGCCATTCTGCGCAGCGAAGCCATTGATCTATCAAGTGATGAAGATCTTGGAGATGACGCTCTAGAGCAGCTCATCAAAAGCAAAGAAGAAGCTGAAATCTTCATCAATTTGCCTCTCTTTGATGTCGCCATCATCCACAACTTCATCGACGAATGGTTTGCCACACCAGACATAAGCTTCGAAGATCTGCAGCTGCCCGTCGGCCTCAGCGTCGCCTTCCAAGGCGCAATCGCTTCAGAACTTGCCATTGCCCAGCGCATAGTTGAACTGAAGCAGAAAATTGATCATGAAAAGGCTCAGTTCAAGAAAAAAATGGCCAAGCTCAGCGTACAAGAAGTGAAGAGCTTCAAGACCATGCTGCATGAGCTCAAGGAAAATTTTCTGAAGAAGCGTGCTGAAGCTCAGGGCTCGCGTGAGCGGATGAAGTCTCTGGCAGAACGATGTGTGCAGGCCTACAATGAGGCCGAGAAGCACAAGGCACTTGGGCGTCCCGGCATCGACCCCAAGATGGCCACGAAGAAGAAGAAGCAGCCTGATGTGAATGAACCAGAGGCACCAAGACAAGAAGCTATTCCGATTGTCTTCCCAACCGCCACGACTGGCTCGAAGCCAAAGAGCCGGTCAACCGCTTCAGAGCTTAAGAAGACACGGAATGCAGAGGCTGAAGCTAGGAAGAGGAAACACTCTGAAGCCTCTCCTTCTGACCCCACCAAGAAGAAGCGTAAGATCAAGAAAGCTCAGGCTGCTCCCACAGAGCCCTTGATGGTTGAACCCCTCTCTGTCATTCACCCCAACGCAGAACGTCAGCTGACAGTTCATGAGCCTGCTCCCACAGAGGCTCCTCAAGCTGAAGACATTCCAGCAGCCGACCCCATCGCTGCTGAAGACATTGGTCACAAGGACAATGTACAAGATGATGCAGCCCTTCCTCAGCTTGAACAAGCGAACTCATCAGCATTGGTCGTCCTCTGACACCAATGGCACAAGATGAGTCATGGGCGGATCGCCCTCAGGAGGAAGAAGACTTTGAGGCCCAGCCCACTCCAACCCCACAAGCGTCGTCTGTGTTCCATAGGCTTCGCAAAGGTCCAAGGCCTCAAGTCCATACTGAAGAAATTCCGGCTGCATCAGCCGAAGACAATGAAGAAGCACCACCAGAACCCACTCCCCCGCTCCATCAAGATGTAGTTCTCCAGGAGAACGTGCCTGAGGTTGTCCCTCCAACTACACAAGCGGAGGAAGAAAATGTTGAGGCTGCCACCACAAACACTGAAGCCAATGTGGAGCCCGCCCCACCAAATGCTTCAGCAGACAGCGAAGCTACTGAGCCAGACACTTCTGTTCCTGAGTCTGCTGCAGGTCCTCAATTTGATTATCATGTTGAGCACATGCCTCATGTCCAGAAGCCAGTCCCAAGGCTTCCAAGGTTCCCAGGTCCTGCATCAGCACCTGGCTCCTTTGACATAAATAGCTTCAAGGCAGACAATACATTTTTCAACAGCTCCAAGAACCCCTATTCAAGGGAAAGGATTGTATCAGATAGGTTCTGGAGCTATCCTCAGCGTAGCTACTACTCAAGCATCCTATACAACCAAGGTCGCATCTTCCCGCACAAGCACCTTGAGGTTGAAGCCATTGCTGGTCTGCCCTGTCTTGAGGAAGCTTTGGATTGCTTTAGGCAAGTGGGTCTGCTGCCATTTGTGACTGATGAAGAGCACTGGAATGAAGAGCTTCTGCTTCAGTTCTATGCCACCCTCCATATAAAAGGATACAACAGAGATCCGAAGACTTGGGTCCTGGAGTGGATGACCGGCAATGTCCATCATGAAGCCAATGCATTTGATATCATTGAGCTCACCGGCCTGCCCACTCCTGGCGAATTCTTCGAGGAAGGCTGTCAACTACATTCTGAAGCTATTGAGAGCATATTCCAGAGGCCTGAACCAAATATGAGTCAGATGCTCGCAATGATGAAGCCATTGCCTCAGGATGCACCCTCTCCAACTGAGTTCTTTGTTGAAGACCTTGAGTACCTGCCCAGGACCATATATCACATCATCTGGCGGACTCTCTGGCCCATTAAGGGACACTCTCCACATGCCAAGATTGAGGGTGCAATGAAGACAATGATATTCTGTATCCTTCATGGAAAATGCTTCAACGCACAGGATTTCTTCATACGCCAACTTGCAGCGTCAGGCTCAGATTTATTTGGTTTGAAATTCTATGCTCCTTGGGTGATGAAGCTGATCAAACTGCACTCTGCGATCTCGTATCAGCCCTCAGCACGAAACCATCGGATCTTCTTGCCAGATGTGGATACTTCTGCTGAAGCCATATATCCTGAGCCTGCCAAGCAACCGTTGAGTCTTCAGAATGCAGAACACCAGAGCTTCACTCAGAATGATGAAGGTGTTGAAGCCATCTCCAGGGTGTATCCTTTGGCTGGCACTACACGTGCGCCACACCCTGCTTCAACTGAAGCCACAGATGGTGCAACTGCTTCAAGACCCAAGAAGCGCACTCGTGTTCTCACTAACCGAGAGCTTCTTGTGGCCCTTCATCAAAAACAAGATAGGCATCACGACTGGCTAAAACGTCAGATGAAAAGCCTCTTGGTGGATGTTAATCGTCTTCGAAATCTTGCCACCAAGAACGCTTTTGTCACTCATGAAACCTGTCGTCGTACCTGGAAAGGGCTCTCAATGATATGCATTGAAGCTGAACTTGAAGAGGATGGCTTCACAGAGTGCTTCAAGTTTGATACCACACCTCCCAGAAGGGCTGTGATGCGCAACACACCATCACTTGAAGACTCTGAGTTTTCTTCATCTGCTGCCACAGTCACTGCCAGAATCATTGATGAAGAAGACGATGCTACATCACCGCCACCTGCTTCAGCACCGCCAAGCTCGTCTGCACCGCCAAACACCTCCAACGACCCTGTTGCTCCTGGAAACGAGTAGACACTCTATGTCTTCAAACCTTTTTAGTCCTTGCTGACAAAAGGGGGAGAAGCATATGAGTTGATAGTCTTCAAGCGGGTCCATATGAGCGGGTGCTTTGTGTTTTGCTATATTTTGCTTCGTGCTTACAACTCTCATTTTTGCTTCATTTGGTTCTTTGAGTTGTAACACTAAAACTCGATGGTCGTCTGCTACTTGTTTGCCACTCTGTTTTACGAAGATAAATTCCGCACTTATCTCTTTCTGCAGACGTCCATTTTCCATTATGCATGTCATTATCTTCATATACTTTCACATGCATACTGGATTTTCATCATAAGCTGAAGTGGATCTCCTAAAGTACAACCTGCCATGTGCATCTTCATTCCAAAAGCAAATTAACTTATATGCACATCTTCAGGGGGAGCCCTTGCAACTTATGAAGACAATTCCTCATCCTTTACAATTTCACAGACTATATTCCCCGTTGAAAACTTCAACTAGTTTGTCATCAATCACCAAAAAGGGGGAGATTGTAAGTGCATCTAGTGCCACCCCTAGTTGGTTTTGGAGTATTGACGACAAACCTAGTTGAGGGACTAATGTGTTTGTGAGAATTGCAGGATAACACAGGTAGAAGTCCCTCATTGATTCGGTTTTACTACCAGAGATGACCCCCAAAAATGTATGAAGACATTGAAGTCAAAGGTGGTATATGAAGATATTCACTTTGAAGACTATGACAAAAGAAGACACGTTATGAAGCCTATGGAGCTCGAAGACTTAGATCTTTCGTAGTTCTTTTTCTTTTTGTGTTGAGTCATAGGAACCACCGAACTGTTAAGTGGGGTCCAGGAGAACCAGTCAGAATGACTGAAGTGATGCCTAAACCAAAAACCTATGTCTTCGAGCGAAGACAATGAGAGCGAATCTTGTCCAAGAGTCGGACAAGTCAGCTTTGCTTGCAGCCCAAGTAAAGTTGCCATGAGAGTTTGAAATCTGACCGTTGATACACGTGTCAGTTCCTTAGTGACCCAGGGTCATTTCGGACAAATCAGGTCGGGTTGCCAAGTGGCTATAAATAGCCCACCCCCACAACCATAAATGGTTGGCTGCTCAGATTTCAGTGCACGGCTTTTGTCATTTGAGAGCAACCCACCTCGAAGCCTTTGAGAGAAAAATTCCAAGTGAGGAGAAAAGCCCTAACCACCTAGAGCCAGAGAACATTGGGCATCACTTAAGTCTTCTTGTCTGTGTGATCTGAAGACTTATTACACTTGAGGACTGTGAATCCTCCAGACGGTTAGGCGTCGCGTTCAGAGCATCCAAGAGACATTGTGGATTGCCAGTGAACGAAGTCTGTGAAGGTTTGGGAGTCTACCTTGAAGACTTACCAGAGTGATTGGGCGAGGACTAAGTGACCTTAGCTCAAGGAGAATACGGTGAGGACTTGGTGTCCTGAGCTGCGTGTTCAGGACTGGGTGTCCGGGACTGTGTGTCCTAAGGTTTAAATACCTAGCCGCTCCAACCAAACGTACAGTTGTCACAGCAACTGGAACTGGTCCAACATATCATTGTCTTCAACGTGTCACTGGTTTCATCTTCACTTCCTTTTACTTACTGTTACACATTGTGAAGCCATTGCATGCTTGCTCTCTCTTTTGTCTTCACAACGTGAATGTATGATCTGTTTGGCTTCATAATTTCTTCCTACCTGATCCTTATTACACTGCAGCTGTTTGTCTTTGTGCTTTCACTCTATTGAATATTTGACCATGGCTTGCCTAGTGTAATCTAACTTCCGCTGCATAGTAATAGGCAAAAATCTTCACTGTTTGTCTTCATAACTCCCACGTTTTGAAGACTTTCATAAAAATCGCCTATTCACCCCCCCCCTCTAGTCGATATAACGCACTTTCAGTCATCGGTATATTACTTGCCCAAGATTCGATCGTCAGTATCTTAATACCTAGTTTAATCTCATTATCGGCAAGTCTCTTTACTCGTTCTATAATACATCATCCCGCAACTAACTCATTAGTTACAATGCTTGCAAGGCTTATAGTGATGTGCATTACCGAGTGGGCCCAGAGATACCTCTCCGACGATCGGAGTGACAAATCCTAATCTCAAAATACGCCAACCCAACAAGTACCTTCGGAGACACCTGTAGAACACCTTTATAATCACCCAGTTACGTTGTGACGTTTGGTAGCACACAAAGTGTTCCTTCGGTAAACGGGGGTTGCATAACCTCATAGTCATAGGAACATGTATAAGTCATGAAGAAAGCAATAGCAACATACTAAACGATCAAATGCTAAGCTAACGGAATGGGTCAAGTCAATCACATCATTATCCTAATGATGTGATCTCGTTAATCAAATGTCAGCTCATGTCTATGGTTAGGAAACATAACCATCTTTGATCAACGAGCTAGTCAAGTAGAGGCATACTAGTGACACTATGTTTGTCTATGTATTCACACATGTATCATGTTTCCGGTTAATACAATTCTCGCATGAATAATAAACATTTATCATGATATAAGGAAATAAATAATAACTTTATTATTGCCTCTAGGGCATATTTCCTTCAGTCTCCCACTTGCACTAGAGTCAATAATCTAGTTCACATCGCCATGTGATTTAATACCAATAGTTCACATCACCATGTGATTAACACCCATAGTTCACATCATCATGTGACCAACACCCAAAGGGTTTACTAGAGTCAATAATCTAGTTCACATCACTATGTGATTAACACCCAAAGAGTGCTAAGGTGTGATCATGTTTTGCTTGTGAGAGAATCTTAGTCAACGGGTCTTTCACATTCAGATCCGTTATGTATTTTGCAAATTTCTATGTCTACAATGCTCTGCACGGAGCTACTTTAGTTAATTGCTCCCACTTTCAATATGTATCCAGATTGAGACTTAGAGTCATCTGGATCAGTGTCAAAACATGCATCAACGTAACCCTTTATGACGAACCTTTTGTCACCTCCAGAATCTTGAAATATATCCCTGTTCCACTAAGGATAAGTTTGACCGCTGTCCAGTGATCTACTCCTAGATCACTATTGTACTCCCTTGCTAAACTCGGTGCAGGGTATACAATAGATCTGGTACACAGCATGGCATACTTTATAGAAACTATGGCTGAGGCATAGGGAATGACTTTCATTCTCTTTCTATCTTCTGTCATGGTCGGGCTTTGAGTCTTACTCAATTTCACACCTTGTAACATAGGCAAGAACTCTTTCTTTGACTGTTCCATTTTAACTACTTCAAAATCTTGTCAAGGTATGTACTCATTGAAAAAACTTATCAAGCGTCTTGATCTATCTCTATAGATCTTGATGCTCAATACGTAAGCAGCTTCACAGAGGTCTTTCTTTGAAGAACTCCTTTCAAATACTCCTTTATGCTTTCCAGAAAATTCTACATCATTTCTGATCAACAATATGTCATTTACATATACTTATCAGAAAGGCTGTAGTGCTCCCACTCACTTTCTTGTAAATACAGGCTTCACCGCAAGTCTGTATAAAACTATATGTTTTGATCAACTCATCAAAGCGTATATTTCCAACTCTGAGATGCTTGCACCAGTCCATAGATGGATCGCTGGAGTTTGCACATTTTGTTAGCACCTTTAGGATCGACAAAACCTTCTAGTTGCATCATATACAACTCTTCTTTAAGAAATCCATTAAGGAATGTAGTTTTGACATCCATTTGCCAGATTTCATAAAATGTGGCAATTTGCTAACATGATCCAGACAGACTTAAGCATCGCTACGAGTGAGAAAATCTCATCGTAGTCAACACCTTGAACTTTGTCAAAATCTTTTTTGACAAGTCTATCTTTGTAGATAGTAATACTACTATCAGCGTCCGTCTTCCTCTTGAAGATCAATTTATTTTCTATGGCTTGCCGATCATCGGGCAAGTCAACCAAAGTCCACACTTTGTTCTCATACATGGATCCCATCTCAGATTTCATGGCCTCAAGCCATTTCGCGGAATCAGGGCTCATCATCGCTTCCTCGTAGTTCGTAGGTTCGTCATGGTCAATTAACATGACTTCCAGAACAGGATTACCGTACCACTTTGGTGCGGATCTCACTCTGGTTGACCTACGAGATTCAGTAGTGACTTGATCTGAAGTTACATGATCATCATCATTAGCTTCCTCACTAATTGGTGTAGGAGTCACAGAAACAGATTTCTGTGATGAACTACTTTCCAATAAGGGAGCATGTACAGTTACCTCATCAAGTTCTACTTTCCTCCCACTCACTTCTTTCGAGAGAAACTCCTTCTCTAGAAAGGATCCATTCTCAGCAACAAATACCTTGCCTTCGGAGCTGTGATAGAAGGTGTAACCAATAGTTACTTTTGGGTATCCTATGAAGACACACTTCTCCGACTTGGGTTTGAGCTTATCAAGATGAAACTTTTTCACATAAGCATCGCAACCCCAAACTTTAAGAAACGACGGCTTAGGTTTCTTGCTAAACCACAGTTCATACGGTGTCATCTCAACGGATTTAGATGGTGCCCTTTTTAATGTGAATGCAGCTGTCTCTAATACATAACCCCAAAACGATAGTGGTAAATCGGTAAGAGACATCATAGATTGCACTATATCAAATAAAGTACGATTATGACATTCGGATACACCATTACGCTGTGGTGTTCCAGGTGGCATGAGTTTGTGAAACTATTCCACATTGTTTTAATTGAAGGCCAAACTCGTAACTCAAATATTCGCCTCTGACTCAAATATTCGCCTCTGCGATTAGATCGTAGAAACTTTATTTTCTTGTTACGATGATTTTCCACTTCACTCTGAAATTCTTTGAACTTTTCAAATGTTTCAGACTTATGTTTCTTCAAGTAGATATACCCATATCTGCTCAAATCATCTGTGAAGGTCAGAAAATAACGATACCCACCGCGAGCCTCAACACTCATCGGACCTCATACATCAGTATGTATTATATCCAATAAGTCAGTTGCTCGCTCCATTGTTCTGGAGAACGGAGTCTTGGTCATCTTTGCCCATGAGGCATGGTTTGCAAGCATCAACTGATTCATAATCAAGTGATTCCAAAAGCCCATCAGCATGGATTTTCTTCATGTGCTTTACACCAATATGACCTAAACGGCAGTGCCACAAATAAGTTGCACTATCATTATTAACTTTGCATCTTTTGGCTTCAATATTATGAATATGTGTATCACTACGATCAAGATTCAACAAACCATTTTCATTGGGTGTATAACCATAGAAGGTTTTATTCATGTAAACAGAATAACAATTATTCTCTAACTTAAATGAATAACCATACTGCAATAAACATGATCAAATCATATTCATGCTCAACGCAAACACCAAATAACACTTATTTAGGTTTAACACTAATCCTGAAAGTATAGGGAGTGTGCGATGATGATCATATCAATCTTGGAACCACTTCCAACACACATCGTCACTTCACCCTTAACTAGTCTCTGTTCATTCTGCAACTCCCGTTTCGAGTTACTACTCTTAGCAACTGAACCAGTATCAAATACCGAGGGGTTGCTATAAACACTAGTAAAGTACACATCAATAACATGTATATCAAATATAGCATTTGTTCACTTCGCCATCCTTCTTATCCACCAAATACTTGGGGCAGTTCCGCTTCTAGTAACTAGTCCCTTTGAAGTAGAAGCACTTAGTCTCATGCTTAGGTCCAGACTTGGGCTTCTTCACTTGAGCAGCAACTTGCTTGCCGTTCTTCTTGAAGTTCCCTTTCTTCCCCTTTGCCCTTTTCTTGAAACTAGTGGTCTTGTTAATCATCAACACTTGATGCTCTTTCTTGATTTCTACCTTCATCGATTTCATCATCATGAAAAGCTCGGGAATCGTTTTCATCATCCCTTGCATACTATAGTTCATCACGAAGTTCTACTAACTTGGTGATGGTGACTAGAGAATTCTGTCAATCACTATTTTATCTGGAAGATTAACTCCCACTTGATTCAAATGATTGTAGTACCGAGACAATCTGAGCACATGCTCACTGCTTGAGCTATTCTCCTCCATCTTTTAGCTACAGAACTTGTTGGAGACTTCATATCTCTAAACTCGGGTATTTGCTTGAAATATTAACTTCAACTCCTGGAACATCTCATATGATCCATGACGTTCAAAACGTCGTTGAAGTCCCGATTCTAAGATGTTAAGCATGGTGCACTAAACTATCAAGTAGTCATCATATTGAGCTAGCCAAACGTTCATAACATCTGCATCTGCTCCTGCAATAGGTCTGTCACCTAGCGGTGCATCAAGGATATAATTCTTCTGTGCAGCAATGAGGATAATCCTCAAATCACGGATCCAATCCGCATCATTTCTACTAACATCTTTCAACTTAGTTTTTCTCTAGGAACATATCAAAAATAAAATAGAGGAGCTAAACGCGAGCTATTGATCTACAACATAGATATGCTAATACTACCAGGACTAAGTTCATGATAAATTAAAGTTCAATTAATCATATTACTTAAGTACTCCCACTTAGATATACATCCCTCTAATCATCTAAGTGATCACGTGATCCATATCAACTAAACCATGTCCGATCATCATGTGAGATGGAGTAGTTTTCAATGGTGAACATCACTATGTTGATCATATCTACTATATGATTCAGGCTCGACCTTTCGGTCTCAGTGTTCCGAGGCCATATCTGCATATGCTAGGCTCGTCAAGTTTAACCTGAGTATTCTGCGTGTGCAACTGTTTTGCACCCGTTGTATTTGAACATAGAGCCTATCACACCCGATCATCACGTGGTGTCTCAGCACGAAGAACTTTCACAACGGTGCATTCTCAGGGAGAACACTTTTATCTTGAAATTTAGTGAGAGATCATCTTATAATGCTACCGTCAAACAAAGCAAGATAAGATGCATAAAAGATAAACATCACATGCAATCAATATAAGTGATATGATATGGCCATCATCATCTTGTGCTTGTGATCTACATCTCCGAAGCACCGTCATGATCACCATCGTCACCGGTGCGACACCTTGATCCCCATCGTAGCATCGTTGTCGTCTCGCCAACTATCGCTTCTATGACCATCGCTACCGCTTAGTGATAAAGTAAAGCATTACATGGCGATTGCATTGCATACAATAAAACGACAACCACATGGCTCCTGCCAGTTGCCGATAACTCGGTTACAAAACATGATCATCTCATACAATAAAACATAGCATCATGTCTTGACCATATCACATCACAACATGCCCTGCAAAAACAAGTTAGACGTCCTCTACTTTGTTGTTGCAAGTTTTACGCGGCTGCTACGGGCTGAGCAAGAACCGTTCTTACCTACGCATCAAAACCACAACGATAGTTTGTCAAGTTAGTGTTGTTTTAACCTTCTCAAGGACCGGGCGTAGCCACACTCGGTTCAACTAAAGTTGGAGAAACTGACACCCTCCAGCCACCTGTGTGCAAAGCACGTCGGTAGAACCAGTCTCGCATAAGCGTACGCGTAATGTCGGTCCGGGCCGCTTCATCCAACAATTCCGCCGAATCAAAGTATGACATGCTGGTAAGCAGTATGACTTGTATCGCTCACAACTCACTTGTGTTCTACTCGTGCATATAACATCTACGCATAAAACCAGGCTCTGATACCACTGTTGGGAACGTAGTAATTTCAAAAAAAATCCTACGTACACGCAGGATCATGGTGATGCATAGCAACAAGAGGGGAGAGTGTTGTCTACGTACCCTCGTAGAGCGTAAGTGGAAGCGTTTATCAACGCGGTTGATGTAGTCGTACACCTTCACGATCCATCCCGACCAAGTACCGAACGTACGGCACCTCCGCGTTCAGCACACGTTCAGCTCGATGACGTCCTCGCCTTCTCGATCCGGCAAGAGGGGCAAAGTAGTAGATGAGTTTCGGCAGCACGACGGTGTGGTGACGGTGTTGGTGAATAACAATCTCCGCAGGGCTTCGCCTAAGCACTACAAAAACTATGACGGAGGATAAACTAGATGGGACGGGTAGCCGGCACATGACTTGGTTTTTCTTGATGTGTCTTTGGTGCTAGCCCTGCCCCTCTATTTATATGTTGAGCCCTCGGGTCGAAACTTGGAGCAAAAGCCTCCTCAAAGTCGGTTTTGCCCGAAAGGCAAGAGTCCCACTCGGACTCCAAGACCAAACGCCACAATCCTTGGCATTTGGCCCAGACGCCATGGGCCTCGGCATCTGGCTCAGGGCCAGACGCCAGGGTCTCTGGTGTTTGGCCCACTGGCCTCCGCAAAACTCCTTTTGCACCGACTTATATCCCCGTGGGCCTGACCCCTTGGCCTAACCATATCATCCAATATATGAATCTTTACCTCCGGACCATTCCGGAGCTCCTCGTCATGTCTGTGATCTCATCCGGGACTCTGAACAACATTCGGTTACCAACATACATAACTCATAAATACTATATCATCAATGAACGTTAATCGTGAGGACCCTACGGGTTCGAGAACTATGTAGACATGACCGAGCCACTTCTCTGGTCAATAACCAATAGCGGAACCTGGATGCCCATATTGGCTCCTACATATTCTACGAAGATCTTTATCGGTCGAACACATACGTTGTTTCCTTTGTCATTGGTATGTTACTTGCCCGAGATTCGATCGTCGGTATCTTAATACCTAGTTTAATCTCGTTACCGGCAAGTCTCTTTACTCGTTCTGTAATACATCATCCCGCAACCAACTCATTAGTTACAATGCTTGCAAGGCTCATAGTGATGTGCATTACTGAGTGGGCCCAGAGATACCTCTCTGACGATCGGAGTGACAAATCCTAATCTCGAAATACGCCAACCCAACAAGTACCTTCAGAGACACCTATAGAGCACCTTTATAATCACCCAATTACGTTGTGACGTTTGGTAGCACACAGAGTGTTCCTCCTGTAAACGGGAGTTGCATAATCTCATAGTCATAGGAACATGTATAAGTCATGAAGAAAGCAATAGCAACATACTAAATGATCAAATGCTAAGCTAACGGAATGGGTCAAGTCAATCACATCATTCTCCTAATGATGTGATCCTGTTAATCAAATGACAACTCATGTCTATGGTTAGGAAACATAACCATCTTTGATCAACAAGCTAGTCAAGCAGAGGCATACTAGTGACACTATGTTTGTCTATGTATTCACACATGTATCATGTTTCCGATTAATACAATTCTAGCATGAATAATAAACATTTATCATGATATAAGGAAATATATAATAAATTTATTATTGCCTCTAGGGCATATTTCCTTCAGTACTAAGTTTCTGGTTAATACAATTCTAGCATGAATAATAAACATTTATCATGATATAAGGAAATAAATAATAACTTTATTATTGCCTATAGGGCATATTTCCTTCAAAAACTGCCATGCGGACGCGCCGAGAATCCACGCCGCCCGCCCCCCTTTTATTCCCGCGGCCATTTACCTTCATCTCTCGTCTCACATGACACAATAAGCAAACCCACGAGGACACATACAAAGATGACATCCAGCGGTTCCAATGGCGCTCCCCGTGGCTCCAATGGCGCTCCTAGCGGCCGACGACGACAACGGCGGGCAATTCACCATGCATCACATAGTGGACACCCACATGAGGGGGAAGGCCCTCTCGGTGGTGTACACGAACTATTCGGTCTCGGTGGAGAGCTCCATCCAAACTATGGAGCAGTTCCTTGCCAAGGACAAGTCCCGAGTGGCCGACTTCGACCTTGAGTACACCATCGATCGTGTCGGGCACGATCAGAAGGTTGCCGTTTCCCAGTTGTGCGTGCGACATGACGTCCTCGTCTACCACTACCATCTTTCCACAAGGCCTTGCGAGCGTTTCTCCAGGTTTATCAACAGCTCCAACTACAGTTTCGCTACGGTGGACACCACCAACGATCTAAAAGCGCTCAAGGTTTCAGACTTGAAATGCCCGAATCTTGTCAACATCCAGCACCACTACAAGGTATGGGGCAGCAACAAAAACAAACTGAACTGCCTGGTTGACCTCGCCTTAGCCATCATCGACCCCTACTACATGAAGATGAAGGAAGAGAGCAATAAGGACAAGAACGCCTGGCATAGTGTGTGGAATGAGAGACTAGATGAACAACATGTCAAGTACGCGGCCATGCACGCATACACAAGCTACGAGATGTACAGGCGGATCGTTGACATGAGGAATTGTCTTCTTCCTGACCCAGACGAGGGATCGAGCCACATAGCAGTGGCGGGAGCGTCACAAGAAGTAGATGACTAGACGATCGTTTCTCCTACTTTAGAATGCATGCAATTGTTTATTGAGGCGTGTGCGAATGATTTGTATAGTCACTTATGTAATTGGATGTTTATTTCAGTTATATATATATATACAAGTTATTCTACTGTAGACAGAGCAATTCACACGGCTTATTAGCAGCAATCGTCTGTGTTATTATTGGTTTTCGCACACATTTCTGATTACGGACCTGTTTGCCGTGTATCACACACACCTTGATCTGGCTGACCGTTTCTTTTGTGTTGCCTAATCACAAACAGTTCATCCGAGTGAACCATATGCTCTATATTGCACACGCCTTCATCAGGCTGCCCGTTCCTTTTGTTCCGCCTCATCGCAAACAGTTCATTGAGCTGAACCATATGCCCTGCATCGCACACGCAACTAAAATCTGAACCGTGTTTGATAGCTCCGCCATCGCAAACGTTTTGCACCTTTTTTGATGGTTCTTTTACACCACCGTTTGCGATTATGGCATCGCACACAATTTTGTCGAAGGGTCTCTGATCGTAGTGTCGCATTTGGACCATCCTGCAATAGTGTTTGTTTTGTTGGCATAGATCGAGATTAGGATTTGTCACTCCAAGTATCGGAGAGGTATCTCTGGGCCCTCTCGGTAATGCGCATCACTATAAGCCTTGCAAGCAATGTGACTAATGAGTTAGTTACGGGATGATGCATTACGAAACGAGTAAAGATACTTGTTGGAAATGAGATTGAACTAGGTATGATGATACCGATGATCGAATCTCGGGCAAGTAACATGCCGATGACAAAGGGAATAACGTATGTTGTTATGCGGTTTGACCGATAAAGATCTTTGTAGAATATGTAGGATCCAATATGAGCATCCATGTTCCGCTATTGGTTATTGACCGGAGATGTGTCTCGGTCATGTCTACATAGTTCTCGAACCGGTAGGGTCTGCATGCTTAATGTTTGATGATGATCTGTATTATGAGTTATGTGATTTGATGACCGAAGTTTCTTCAGAGTCCCGGATGAGATCACGGACATGACGAGGAGTCTCGAAATGGTCGAGAGGTAAAGATTCATATATTGGAAGGTTACATTCGGACACCGGAATGGTTTTAGATAAGTTTTGGAGTACCGGGGGTTAGTGGACCCCCCCCCCCCCCCCGCGGAAGTAGCGGGCCTTCATGGGCCTTAGTGGAAAGGAGAGGAGGGCCGCAAGGGAGGCCGCGCGCCCCCCATGGCTAGTCCGAATTGGACTAGGGAGGGGGCGGCGCCCCCCTCTTTCCTTCTCCCTTCCTCCTCCTTCCCTCTCTCCCTCTCTTGGAAAGGAAGGGGACTCCAACTAGGATTGAGAATCCTAGTTGGACTCCCCTATGGCGCGTGCCCCCTATGGCCGGCCTCCTCCCCCCCCTCCTTTATATACGTGGATAGGAGGTCACCCCAAAGCACAATAGACAATCTCTTAGTCGTGTGCGGTGCCCCCTCCATAGTTTACCACCTCGGTCATATCATCGTAGTGCTTAGGCGAAGCCCTGTGCCGGTAACTTCATCATCACCGTCGCCACGCCGTCGTGCTGACGGAACTCTCCCTCATCCTCAACTGGAACAAGAGCTTGAGGGACGTGTGCTAAACATGTGCTGAACACGGAGGTGCCGTACGTTCAGTGATAGGATCGGTTGGATCATGAAGACGTTCGACTACATCAACCGCATTACTAAACGCTTCCGCTTTCGGTCTACGAGGGTACATGGACACACTCTCCCCTCTCGTTGCTATGCATCTCCTAGATAGATCTTGCGTGATCGTAGGATTTTTTTTTTGAAATACTGTGTTTCCCAACAGTGGCATCAGAGCCAGGTCTATGTGTAGATGTTATGTGCACGAGTAGAACACCAAGAGTTGTGGGCGCTAATAGTCACACTTCTTACCACCAACGTCTTACTTTGATTCGGCGGTATTGTTGGATGAAGCAGCCCGGACCGACATTACACGGCCGCGTTCATGAGACTGGTTCTATCGACGTGCTTCGCACACAGGTGGCTGGCGGGTGTCTATTTCTCCAACTTTAGTTGAATCAAGTTTGACTACGGTCGGTCCATTTTTAAGATTAAAACAACACACTTGACGAAAAATCGTTGTGTTTTGATGCGTAGGTAAGAACGGTTCTTGCTAGAAGCCCGTAGCAGCCACATAAAACTTGCAACAACAAAGTAGAGGACGTCTAACTTGTTTTTGCAGGATATGTTGTGATGTGATATGGTCAAGACGTGATGAGATGTAAATTGTTGTATGATATGATCATGTTTTGTAAAAGTTATCGGCAACTGCCAGGAGCCTTATGGTTGTCGCTTTATTGTATGAAATGTAATCACCATGTAATTGCTTTACTTTATCACTAAGCGGTAGCGATAGTCATAGAAGCAATAGTTGGCAAGGCGACAACGATGCTACGATGGAGATCAAGGTGTCAAGCCGGTGATGATGGAGATCATGACAGTGCTTTGGAGATGGAGATCAAAGGCACAAGATGATGATGGCCATGTCATGTCACATATTTTGATTGCATGTGATGTTTATCCTTTATGCATCTTATTTTGCTTAGTATGGCGGTAGCATTATGAGATGATCCCTCACTAAATTTCAAGGTACAAGTGTTCTCCCTGAGTATGCACCATTGCTACAGTTCATCGTGCCGAAACACCACGTGATGATCGGGTGTAATAAGCTCTACGTTCACATACAACGGGTGCAAGCCAGTTTTGCACGTGCAGAATACTTGGGTTAAACTTGACGAGCCTAGCATGTGCAGATATGGCCTCGGAACACTGAGACCGAAAGGTCGAACGTGAATCATATATTAGATATGATCAACATAGAGATGTTCACCATTGAAAACTACTCCATCTCACGTGATGATCGGACATGGTTTAGTTGATATGGATCACATAATCATTTAGATGACTAGAGGGATATCTATCTAAGTGGGAGTTCTTAAGTAATATGATTAATTGAACTTCAATTTATCATGAACTTAGTCCTGATAGTATTTGCATATCTATGTTGTAGATCAATAGCTTGCGATGTAGCTCCCAGTTTATTTTTGATATGTTCCTAGAGAAAAACAAGTTGAAAGATGATAGTACCAATGATGCGAACTGGTCTGTGATCTGAGGATTATCCTCATTTCTGCATAGAAGAATTATGTCCTTGATGCACCGCTAGGTGATGAACCTATTGCAGGAGCAGATGCAGACGTTATGAACGTTTGTCAAGCTCGGTATGATGACTACTTGATAGTTTAGTGCATGATGCTTTACGACTTAGAACCGGGTCTAAAAAATGTTTTGAATGCCAAGGAGCATATAAGATGTTCTAAGATCTGAAATTGATATTTCAGACTCATGCCCGAGTCGAGAGGTATGAGACCTCTGACAAGTATTTTGCCTACAAGATGGAGGAGAATAGCTCAACCAGTGAGCATGTGCTCAGAATGTCTGAGTACTATAATCGCTTGAATCAAGTGGGAGTTAATCTTCCAGATAAGATAGTGATTGACAGAATTCTCTAGTCACTGTCACCAAGTTACTGGAACTTCGTGATGAACTATAATAAGCAAGGGATGACGAAAACGATTCCCGAGCTCTTCGCGATGCTGAAATCGACAAAGGTAGAAATCAAGAAAAGCATCAAGTGTTGATGGTTGACAAGACCACTAGTTTCAAGTAAAAGGGCAAGGGAAAGAAATGGAACTTCAAGAAGAATGGCAAGCAAGTTGCCACTCCCATGAAGAAGCCCAAAGCTAGACCCAAGCCTGAAACTGAGTGCTTCTACTGCAAAGGAAATGGTCACTACAAGCGGAACTTCCCCAAATACTTGGCGGATAAGAAGGATGGCAAAGTGAACAAAAGTATATATGATATACATGTTATTGATGTGTACTTTACTAGTATTCATAGTAGCCCCTGGGTATTTGATACTGGTTCAGTTGCTATGATTAGTAACTCGAAACAGGAGTTACAAAATGAACAGAGACTAGTTGAGGGCGAGGTGACGATGTGTGTTGGGAGTGATTCCAAGGCTGATAAGATCACCATCGCACACTCCCTTTACCTTCGGGATTGATGTTGAACCTAAAATAAATGTTTTTTGGTGTTTGCGTTGAGCATAATATGATTGGATCATGTTTATTGCAATACAGTTATTCATTTAAGTCAAAGAATAATTGTTATTCTGTTTACATGAATAAAACCTTTTGTGGTCATACACCCAAGGTGAATGGTTTATTGAATCTTGATCATAGTAATACACATATTCATAATATTGATGCCAAAAGATACAGAGTTGATAATGATAGTGCAACATACTAGTGGCACTGCCGTTTAGGTCATATTGGTGTAAAGCGCATGAAGAAAGTCCATGCGGATGGACTTATGGAATCACTTGATTATGAAACATTTGATGCCTGCGAACCATGCCTCATGGGCCGAATGACTAAGACTCCATTCTCCGGAACAATGGAGCGAGCCACTAACTTATTTGAAATAATACATACCGATGTATGCGGTCCGATGAGTGTTGAGGCTCGCGGCGGGTATCGTTATTTCCTGACCTTCACAGATGATTTAAGTAGATATGGGTATTTCTACTTAATGAAACACAAGTATGAAACATTTGAAAAGTTCAAAGAATTTCAGAGTGAAGTTGAGAATCATCGTAACAAGAAAATAAAGTTTCTACGATATGATCGCGGAGGCGAATATTTGAGTTATGAGTTTGTCCTTCATTTAAAACAATGTGGAATAGTTTCACAACTCACGCCACCTGGAATACCACAGCGTAATGGTGTGTCCGAACGTCGTAACCGTACTTTATTAGATATGATCCGATCTATGATGTCTCTTACCGATTTACCACTATCGTTTTGGGGTTATGCAATAGAGACAGCTGCATTCACGTTAAATAGGGCACCATGTAAATCCGTTGAGACGACACCGTATGAACTATGGTTTGGCAAGAAACCTAAGATGTCGTTCTTAAAGTTTGGGGCTGCGATGCTTATGTGAAAAAGCTTCAACCTGATAAGCTCAAACCCGAATCAGAGAAATGCGTCTTCATAGGATACCCAAAGGAAACTGTTGGGGTACACCTTGTATCATAGATCTGAAGGCAATATATTCATTTCTAAGAATGGACTTTCTAGAGAAGGAGTTTCTCTCGAAAGAAGTGAGTGGGAGGAAAGTAGAACTTGATGAGGTAACTGTACCTTCTCCCAAATTGGAAAGTAGTTCATCACAGAAATCAGTTCCAGTGATTCCTACACCAATTAGTGAGGAAGCTAATGATGATGATCATGAAACTTCATATCAAGTTACTACCGAACCTCGTAGGTCAACCAGAGTAGTCCGCACCAGAGTGGTACGGTGATCATGTCTGGAAGTCATGTTACTAGACCATGACGAACCTACGAACTATGAGGAAGCGATGATGAGCCCAGATTCCGCGAAATGGCTTAAGGCCATGAAATCTGAGATGTGATCCATGTATGAGAACAAAGTATGGACTTTGATTGACTTGCCCGATGATTGGCGAGTCATTGAGATTAAATGGATCTTCAAGAGGAAGACGAACGCTGATAGTAGTGTTACTATCTACAAAGCTCGAATTGTCGCAAAAGGTTTTCGACAAGTTCAAGATGTTCACTACGATGAGAGTTTCTCACTCGTATCTATGCTTAAAGTCTGTCCGAATCATGTTAGCAATTGCCGCATTATATGATTATGAAATTTGGCAAATGGATGACAAAACTGCATTCCTTAAGGGATTTCTTAAAGAAGAGTTGTATATTATGCAACCAGAAGGTTTTGTCAATCCTAAAAGTGCTAACAAAGTGTGTAAGCTCCAGCGATCCATTTATGGACTGGTGCAAGCATCTCGGAGTTGGAATATACGCTTTGATAGTGTGATCAAAGCATATAGTTTTATACAGACTTGCGGTGAAGCCTGTATTTACAAGAAAGTGGGTGGGAGCACTACAACCTTTCTGATAAGTATATGTGAATGACATATTGTTGATCGGAAATGATGTAGAAATTTCTGGAAAGCATAAAGGAGTGTTTGAAAGGAGTTTTCCAAAGAAAGACCTCAGTAAAGCTACTTACATATTGGGCATCAAGATCTATAAAGATATATCAAAACGCTTGATAAGACTTTTGATGAGTACATACATTGATAAGATTTTGGAGTTCAAAATGGATCAGTCAAAGAAAGAGTTCTTGCCTGAGTTGTAAGGTGTGAAGTTGAGTAAGACTCAAAACCCGACCACGGCAGAAAATAGAGAGAGAATGAAAGTCATTCCCTATGCCTCGGCCATAGGTTCTATAAAGTATGCCATGCTGTATACCAGATCTATTGTGTACCTTGCCATGAGTTTGGCAAAGGGGTACAATAGTGATCCAGGAGTAGATCACTGGACAACGGTCAAAAATATCCATAGAGGACTAAGGAAATATTTCTCGGTTATGGAGGTGATAAAGAGTTCATCGTAAAGAGTTACGTTGATGCAAGCTTTAACACCGATCTGGATGACTCCGAGTCTCAATCTGGATACATATTGAAAGTGGGAGCAATTAGTTAGAGTAGCTCGATGCAGAGCATTATAGACATAGAAATTTGCAAAATACATACGGATTTGAATGTGGCAGACCCGCTGCCTAAACTACTCTCACAAGCAAAACATGATCACACCTTAGTACTCTTTGGGTGTTAATCACATGGCGATGTGAACTAGATTATTGACTCTAGTAAACCCTTTGGGTGTTGGTCCATGCGATGTGAACTATGGGTGTTAATCACATGGTGATGTGAACTATTTGTTCCTCCTCATCGCAAACAGTTCATTGAACTGAACCGTATGCCCTGCATCACACATGCAACTAAAATCTGAACCGTGCTTGATGCATCCGTGATCGCAAATGTTTTGCACCTTTTTTGACGGGTTTTTACACCACCATTTGCGATTATTGCATCGCACACAGTTTCGTCAAAAGGGTCTCTGATCATAGTGTTGCGTTAGCAGCATCCTGCAGTAGTGAAATCTACATATTTTAGTCCCGTTGATATGGTGTGTTGTGGATCATAGACCCCCAAAAATGCTCATGGCTCAAGATGTGTGCCATAAACAGAAATAAGTATCGCTTTTACTATTGTTCTTGAGTTATAGGAATCACACACTATTAGGAGGGATCAGAGGATTGTAGCGGACCTCAAGTCAAAATGATCATACCATGCCTATTCTATATTAGGCCCATGACCAAAAAGATACTAAATAATGAAGGAAATATGCCCTAGAGGCAATAATAAAGTTGTTATTTATATTTCCTTATATCATGACAAATGTGTATTATTCATGCTAGAATTGTATTAGCTGGAAACTTAGTACATGTGTGAATACATAGATAAACAGAGTGTCCCTGGTATTGCCTCTACTAGACTAGCTCGTTAATCAAAGATGGTTAAGTATCCTGACCATAGACATGTGTTGTCATTTGATGACCGGGATCACATCATTAGAGAATGATGTGATGGACAAGACCCATCCGTTAGCTTAGAATAATGATCATTTAGTTTTATTGCTATTGCTTTCTTCATGACTTATACATGTTCCTCTGACTATGAGATTATGCAACTCCCGAATACCGGAGGAACACCTTGTGTGCTATCAAACGTCACAACGTAACTGAGTGATTATAAAGATGCTCTACAGGTGTCTCTGATGGTGTTTGTTGAGTTGTCATAGATCGAGATTAGGATTTGTCACTCCGAGTATCGGAGAGGTATCTCTGGGCCCTCTCGGTAATGCACATCACTATAAGCCTTGCAAGCAATGTGACTAATGAGTTAGTTACGGGATGATGCATTACAGTCGAGTAAAGAGACTTGCTGGTAATGAGATTGAACTAGGTATGATGATACCGACGATCGAATCTCCGGCAAGTAACATACCGATGACAAAGGGAATAACGTATGTTGTTATGCGGTTTAACCGATAAAGATCTTCGTGGAATATGTAGGAGACAATATGAGCATCCAGATTCCACTATTGGTTATTGACCGGAGATATGTCTTGGTCATGTCTACATAGTTCTCGAACCAGTAGGGTCCGCACGCTTAACGTTCAATGATGATTTGTATTATGAGTTATGTGATTTGATGACCGAAGTTTGTTCGGAGTCCCGGATGAGATCACGGACATGACGAGGAGTCTCGAAATGGTCGAGAGGTAAAGATTCATATATTGGAAGGTTACATTCGGACACCGAAATGGTTTCTGAAAGTTTCGGAGTACCGGAGGTTACCGGAACCCCCCGGGGAAGTAGCGGGCCTTAGTGGAAAGGAGAGGAGGGCCGCAAGGGAGGCTGCGCCCCCCCCCCATGGCTAGTCCGAATTGGGCTAGGGAGGGGGCGGCGCCCCCCTATTTCCTTCTCCCTTCCTCCTCCTTCCCTCTCCCCCTCTCTTGGAAAGGAAGGGGACTCCAACTAGGATTGGGAATCCTAGTTGGACTCCCCTATGGCGCGCGCTCCCCTATGGCCAGCCTCCTCCTCCCCCTCTTTTATATACGTGGGCAGGGGGCACCCCAAAGCACACCATACAATCTCTTAGCCGTGTGCGGTGCCCCCTCCACAGTTTACCACCTCAGTCATATTGTCCTAGTGCTTAGGCGAAGCCCCGCGTCGGTAACTACATCATCACCGTCGCCACGCTATCGTGCTGACGGAACTCTCCCTCGTCCTCAACTGGATCAAGAGCTCAAGGGATGTCATCGTGTTGAACGTGTGCTGAACACGGAGGTGCCGTACGTTCGGTGCTAGGATTGGTTGGATCGTGAAGATGTTCGACTACATCAACCGCGTTACTAAACACTTCCGCTTTTGGTCTATGAGGGTACGTGAACACACTCTCCCCTCTCGTTGCTATGCATCTCCTAGATAGATCTTGCGTGATCGTAGGAATTTTTTTGAAACACCGCGTTTCCCAACAAACAAACCTATGTTAAAATATTCAAATGTGCAAAAGACAATCATCTGGACTATCCATCATGTATCCGGCCGAATTATCAAGGACAAGATCTGGGTGTACCAAAAGGTCCTGAGGGGAAGCTGGACTGAAGCCAGCCATCTGGTTTCCATCGGTCGACGGAATTGTCCGAGCACTTCCGAGCGGACAATCCGAGATGAATTGTGGGTATTCCAGAACACTTTCAAGGGAAGTTGGGTAGTCTTTAGATTTTTCAGGGCCTCCTTGAGTGGTTTGACTATGTGGGCCCAATGTGGACGAGTTGTTTGGCCCGTGACTTATGCATTGCTATCTGTTCCCGGCTCGACTGAGGGTTCTCTACAGAGTCAGCGACCAGACTTCCCGGGCCAATTTAGGTCGGACTATCCGGGCCAATTTAGGCCGAACTGTCCGGCTATAAGTTTTCTACAAGAAAAAAACTAGTTTGCTCCCAACTATATATATATTTCACCGACCTCTTAGTGAGTGGGTTAACCACTTCAAAGACACTTATCCAGATCTAAGAAAAGGTCCCCTCTCATCCCACTCCAAATCGAAGATTTCTTGATGGGTTGTTGAGAGATTTCACCCAAGCATAAATCCACTCATCATCTCACTTTTCGCCAAACCAATTTGTGTTGTGAGTAAGTTCCGAATTTTATGCTTTGTACCTATTACTCTTGGAGGTTGGAGACTCCCAGGGGGTAGGAGTTCTCAGTGAAGAGTCAAATTCGTGATTTACCATGTGAGTTTGTGAAAGTTTAGAGTTCGTCTAAAGTTCTACCACTAAGATTATGAGAAACCCGTCCTTGTGATATATCAAGCAGAAGAAGGTGAGCTTTGTGGTGTTGGTGGAGCCTTCGTGGTTCCTCCCACCTCTCCAACGATGATTAGCTCCCATCCAAAGGATTGAACAACAGGATACATCTTTTGTCGCCGGTGTATTTATTTTACCCCAACCCTAGCTCATTTGACTTTGCAAACATCATATAGATTTTATATCTCACTGTAGCATTGTTTAGGCCACACTTTATATTCCACGAAACCTAAACTTGCTAATAATTGAAGTAAAATTTGTGTTTGTCCCTACACCTCCCTATATGCCCTTCCTTTGGTGTTTTTCTCCTTTCCCTATAAAGTTCCCATGCCACCCAATCTTCATATTTTTCGCCAACTCTTTTTTTTTGGATAAACTAGGTATTTGCTCGTGCATTTCTACAAGGTATAAATATTCTATTACATTAGCCCATATTTTTAGCCGTCCGTAATTTTGTCCGTGACTTTATTTTGTAATCACTTATTGACTTATCAAATAAACTATAAAGCTGTTTTCAAAGAATGATCAGAAAGAAGTATGAAATGTTGGACGAAGCACTCCACCTGGAAGGAAAAGAAACACTATTCTTTTTTGAAGTACTAGAGACTAAAGATTCTTAGTCTTATTTTTTGAAGGGAATTTTAGAGTCTTCTAATGAAGGCAACACAACAGATGCAAAATACGGGAATCCTATCTCTACATTCCAAAAACATTAACTTAATCATGATGCAAAAATGCACACGTCATAAACCTTAAGGAGCCCGACGCTGCCCAGTGTATACGTGATTGCTCCGAATTAATTAATAAAACTAAAAAACGATCCATCGACAATTCATAGCTCAGTTTGAGTTCATCTCCTCTCGGGTGAATAAGAAATTCGGAAAAATAGCAAAAGGATTTGAAAAAACCTGAATTAGTTTGACACCAAGGATGATTTGAATTTTCTAGGTGCTTGCAAAATTTGGCGCCTAGATTACATCCGGAGGAGCTCAGTCAAAAAGAAAAAAGAAAAAAGAAAATCAGAGTTCCAAAATGCCCAAGGTTGCTTGAGTTTTTGTTGTTTTTACCGAGCTCCTTATATGGCACCTAGAAACTTTGAGCATCTTTGGTGTCAAAAAGTTTAATATTTTGTTATTTTACCTTTTTAAGGCAATTTTTGTTATTTTACTCTACTAGTATTTGTTTTTGTGAGACAATATTTTAAAATATATTATTGTCCACGTACGGGAAGAGATCCACCGGTCCACGTGGATGTAAAGTTCGGCCCAAGTAGAGTAGCAACAAGAACACCCAAAAGCCCTTATACGAGAAAAAGAACCCCGGAAAGCCCCAATGAGATACTATCAGAAACCCTACTACAGTACTGCTAGTACTACGCCCACCGATTCCCCGTGTCCCCCCGCAGGCCCGCACCCCGCACGCGCCCTAAAATATCCCAAAGCCCCCCTCCGCCCCCTCCCGAAGCCGAAATCCCCCAATTCCCCTCTCTCTCTCTCCCTCTCCCCATCGCCCCCTCCCGCACCCGAGCGCGAGAGAATCCGAGGAGAGGAGCGGCGCAAGGAGGCGGTGATGGAGTCGGATCAGGGCAAGCTCTTCATCGGCGGCATCTCCTGGGAGACGACGGAGGAGAAGCTGCAGGAGCACTTCTCCAACTTCGGCGAGGTCTCCCAGGCCGCCGTCATGCGCGACAAGCTCACTGGCCGCCCGCGGGGCTTCGGCTTCGTAGTCTACGCCGACCCCGCCGCCGTCGACGCCGCCCTCCAGGAGCCCCACACCCTCGACGGCCGCACGGTACCTACTCCCCCTCGCTTGGTCTCTTCACCCCACCCAAACCCTAGCGGTATATTCGCGTCGAATATTCGCTTCGGCCGCCTTCCGATCTACCCCGCTGCAGCGGCCTAGGGGTGTGCATATCTGGGACGAGGAGTAACTCATGCCTGGGCATCTCTCTTGTGCTTCTGTTGTCTCATCAGGTCGATGTGAAGCGGGCGCTCTCGCGGGAGGAGCAGCAGGCTACCAAGGCGGTGAACCCTAGCGCAGGAAGGAACGCTGGAGGTGGTGGGGGCGGCGGCGGCGGCGGCGGCGATGCCGGTGGTGCTAGGACAAAGAAGATTTTTGTGGGCGGACTGCCCTCCAGTCTGACAGATGAGGAGTTCCGGCAGTACTTCCAGACCTTCGGGGCTGTCACCGATGTTGTGGTGATGTATGACCAGACAACACAGCGTCCCCGGGGCTTCGGCTTCATTACCTTTGACTCGGAGGATGCGGTTGACCGTGTGCTGCACAAAACCTTCCACGATCTTGGAGGGAAGATGGTAGAGGTGAAGCGTGCTCTGCCCCGAGAGGCGAATCCTGGCTCTGGCGGCGGCGGCCGTTCCATGGGAGGTGGGGGTTTTCATAGTAACAATGGACCCAACTCCAATGCTAGCAGCTATGATGGCAGAGGCGATGCTAGCAGATATGGGCAGGCGCAGCAAGGCAGTGGTGGCTACCCAGGTTATGGTGCTGGAGCTTATGGCAGTGCTCCAACTGGGTATGGATATGGGCACACCAATCCTGGAACTACATATGGAAATTATGGGTCTGCAGGGTATGGAGCTGTTCCTGCTGCGTATGCTGGGGCTTATGGCAATCCAAGTGCTGCTGCTTCCGGTTACCAGGGTGGCCCTCCAGGCGCTAATAGAGGACCCTGGGGCAGTCAAGCTCCGTCTGGTTATGGCACTGGGGGTTATGCTGGCAATGCAGGCTATGGTGCATGGAATAGCTCTTCTGCTGGTGGGAATGCACCCGCTAGTCAGGCACCTGGTGCAGCTGCAGGTTATGGAAACCAGGGCTATGGTTATGGTGGATATGGAGGAGATGCATCATATGGTAATCATGGAGGGTATGGTGCTTATGGTGGTCGGGGAGATGGTGCTGGAAATCCTGCTACTGGTGCAGCCTCTGGGTATGGTGCTGCTGGATATGGAAGTGGGAATGGAAACTCTGGATATCCAAATGCGTGGACTGATCCTTCACAAGGCGGGGGATTTGGTGGTGCAGTCAATGGAGCTTCTGAGGGCCAATCAAATTATGGCAGTGGTTATGGTGGTATGCAGCCTAGGGTTGCTCAGTAGAAGAGGCTGTTATAATGTTCATGGTGTGAACCAGTGCATTTGGGCAGCATATGTATTATTGCAGTATTCTGGCTTTGCTCTCGTCTTCCTGAAGGCCATCCATTCTGCCGGTTAAATCAGTATTTCTCCTGGTTGGAATGCTTGATCCTTTCGTGGCTTAACTAGAACTTAAGTCAATAAGTAGCTATTATGTCGAGTAGCTGTATCTTCATAATGCTTTATTTATGTTTAGCTTATCCTTTGGTGTGCTTTGTCATGAGTGGAGTTTCAGGTTGCTTTATCTCTAGTTTAAAGCTAGAGTAGCTTCACTGCTTATGGACCAAATTATCTAGTTGTATCTCTATTCTACAGAATCATATATTCGTGTTTGACTGTAGTATTTATGCTGGATACTCTCTCCCTATTGTGGTTAAGTCTGAAACGTTGATCGCTGGCGGTTGTGTTCATCTCTGGTTCCTTGCTTTGCTTTAGCTCACCTTGGAGTTAAGGTGTTACTTTTATTCTTCAAATTTGACGGTTTGCAACAGATGCTAGTCCCGAAACTATGCACTGATAGAGGCTTGGTACTGTAGCTGCTTCAAACGGACGGTCAAGTATAGTCTGCTTCTTTATGTAACTGGAATGTGACATCCTATGTGTACATTCTTTTTTGAGAAACATTGTTCGTATGCATGATGAAGCTGTGAATATGTTTCAGGGTTAGCATCTGATGTTTGGTATGTAGATGGATTAAACAGGCATAGTAGAGGGAACTGATTAGCCCTTCAAGCCTTTTGGTCTTAAATTTTGATAGTACATATGCAGTGATAAAGAGCTTACTAGCAGCAAGATGGTAGCATCAACTTCTAAGGTAGTGTAGATCCCAAAAAACAGTGATGCTACATGATGAATGATGTACAGGTAGAAACCCTAGAGTACAGTAGCGAGGCATTTGGCAAGTAAAATAATTGTCCTTCCTCCTTCGTTTCGTTTCTGTACAGGTTGCATGTGACGCCATTCCGTGTAAAGCATGTCCAAGTGAGGGTGAAAATGATATTGGAAATCTGCTGATTTTGCTTGATGAGCTGATGAGAAGTTGCGATTTGAAGCATTGGCACAGAATGCAAGCTACTTGCTTTTTATGTGCTTCATGTTCTTGAGGATCTTGCTGTGCTGCAAGGTGGTGGTACGTGGAAACAAAGATTCATTGCCTTTCAGTTTTGTTTGGAAAATCGTTTCGACATGGTTTTTGTCCTAGTTGGAGATGATACCTTGGTTCCTGCCCGGTAGATTTGGTATATCCTGATAAAGAAGTTAACTAATTCACCCTGTGAATCACTGAAGTCAAGCCTTGTCAATTTTAGCCCGCAATATCTTCTCAAAATGTCTAGGTTAACCTTGATGATAAATAAAAAAATATCTACTCCCTCTGATATGGAAGGAGTAGATTTTAGAAATAATTTTGACAAGCTTACACTTGAATATTTATTTACTTTTGTCATCATACATATAAGATAGTAAAACTAATTGTGAAATATGCTCTAAAAAAGGAGCAAAACACCATGGTGCTACCAGCGATAGCAATGGTTTTGACACGATAATTTTTCTACTGAAGTCACTGCTCTATCGTGTTTTGAACACAAGATCAAAGTGATTGAATGATCGTTCCCTTAGACAGAAGATTTAACATTATTCATTCCACTTTGTCCTTTTTTGTTGTTGAGAAAACCAGGATTTATTGTAACACACTACATCACACATCCTAAATGGTTAAGCGTTTGATACGTTCCATGCCCTGATTTTTTTTGTGAATAGAAAAAAAATAGGGTGTGTCTAGGGCACATCTAGATGTGCCCTAGTTATTGCACATCTAAGTGAGTGAATCAAGTAGAAAGAAAAAGAAAATATTCATACGAATCTCAACGTAAGATCAATGATATAGGACTTAGATGTGCAATACTTATGGCACATCTAGATGTGCTTTAACAATACTGAAAAAAATAATATAATTTCATTTGGCTACTATATGCTGACATAAAAATCAGTGCTCATTAACTTGCTTCACCATGCCTTGCTCAGCTGCTGAATCCTTGAAGACGAAGATAATAAATAGCAAGCAGAAATTTTTTCCCTCTTTATATACATATAATGATATTTTAGCCTAGTTATTGGTTAATCTGTAGTTTTTTTTTACTTCAACCATAATAGCGTGCAAATCTAAATTTAGTCATTGCGTGTATTTAGTGCATCATTGCATTTATAGGTTAATGTTAGTGTCTAGAGGCTTCCTTGTCGGTATGCATATAATGCCTACAACATGTGGTAAAGCATATTGTAACTATGGTACGTGTACGCCTTTGTATGGAAGCTTTGTTGCTTTATTAGGCTTGCATATGTTCCATTCAGTTATAACAAATGGAATGGTCTGCTTGTGATCGCTAACACTTTTACTTACATAATATACAAGTGCCAATAATGTGTGATGTATCACATAATAGCAGAGTCATCACTATTTTTCTAACGGAGTAAATAACAGCCTTATCAGAACCAGCATAACACCATCTAATTTATGAATCACGTAGCTTTTTAAACATGAATGTAGTAATTAATATAACTAGATCAGAGCCCTTGCACAATTTGGTCTTTAAAGCCATGGTTGACTAACACGATTTAGGCTTGGCTTGTGAGCGTTTAGCACCAAATATGACATCAACATGACCTGGTTTAAGCGCCTAAAGTTAATTTGCCTGCATTTTGTGGCAAAACTGTACTTGTTAGTGGATTTGCTCTGGATAAAAACAGACTTATTCTGGAGGATGGTGGGGGCAATTTTTTTTTTGAAGAAATTGTATCATAAGTTGTACATTATTTTTGTGGGTGTACTGGGATAATATATTTGCATTATCTCTTTCAGTAATCAAGCATAATGCCGAGTCTCTGCAATGTACCCCGTCTGTTCACAAATATAAGATGTATCAGATATTTCAATATGGACTGAAATGAGTGAACAAACACACTAAAATGTGTCTATACATCCGATTCACAAAAAAGTTGAATATCTTGTATTTATGAAGGGAGGGTGTATTTTTTTTATAAAAGCAAAGAATTAACTTGCATAAGTGCATCCTGTGTTAGGATTAACTTGATTGAAATCTTAAAATACTGAATGATCGGTGATGTAATTTCATGTTTGCTTCAAAACGAGGCATCGAAGATGTGAATAACTCTGGAAAACTAGAGATGCCACCTTTTCTCATGTATTTTTCCCTCAAGAAAAGGTTGTACGAAAATACTGATTGATTTCTCTTCATCTTTCCGATGTTCATTTGCATTTTACTGAAAATGTGTATAAGTCTTAAGTTGCTGTATTTTGAGGGGTCAATTAATGTTTGAAATTGGCTACATCCTGCCTCCTGCCTGACATATGCTGCTGGACAGGTGCATTGACCCAAAAGTACATTAAGCTGGAGACGTGAAGTTTTCACTTGTCACATATATAAAGTAACACGAGACTTTGGAGGTTTGCCCGACTCTGCTAGGATCTGTTTGGGAGTGAATTATGCTATGAACCAATTCCCACCAAATTTGGTTTATTTTCTTGAAATGCAGATCGCTGCTTGACCCCAGACGAGCTCTATCCAGAACAAACAACAATTCTCTCATGGATCGACTGAAATATGAGTCTGATTTACTGTCAAAGATGGATGTATTATTATGCTAGTATATCTGTGATGTCATTTGGAAAGCTGTGCTGTCATTTTATCTCCAATGTATTTTGGACACTTCGCAATAGTCTAAACCAACTATTGCAGTGATTCTTTCCTCAAAAAAAAACTACTGCAGTGATTCAGCTGAAAAATTCAAGTTTTATTTGAAAACTGAAGTCGCAGTGAAATGTATACATCAGTGAAAGTGCTGTAGGGGTGAACCATAGGCACCAACGTTGCTAAAAAATGCAGACCAAACAGATAGTTTCTAGGTTAGCTTCTTATTGCCCAGGGTGGGTCTCACAAAAACGAAAAGTTATCATCCCACGATTATTGAAGTTGCCATTGTATTGAAATCAAAGTTGTCATTGTGTAGATGTCAAAATTGCCCCGTGATAATTTTTAATACAATACTTAAAAAGAAAAATAGGTGCCAATTTTGGAAACGATTTTCTTTATCGACTTAGTTTAGAACATCTTGTCGAAACAATGTCGAAGACAGGATAATAGTCTGAGTAGCGGCTTGAGAGGTACTAAATCAAATCAAAGTTTCCGAAATAGTAGCATATAAAAAAGCGTCGGCGCTATTGCCTTTGTCACTTGTATAAGTCGGGGCTATATTCCAGCGAAAATACAAAGGTGCATATGGGTGCGTGCGCACTCACGTGAATAGTATATTTATAAAAAATATTAGAAAAATTAAAAATTTCTGAAATTTTACAGTATGAAACTTAGTCGATCATTCTACTCACGTGTGAAGTTTCATGATGTATTAGCCCCGATGGTATTCTTAGAGGGTGTTTGTTTCCAGAGACTTATTGGTTTAGGACTTAAAAAAGTCCTTATAAGTCCCATCTAAACCAAACACGAGGGACTTATAGGGACTTAAAGTGGGTATTTGAGACTTATGAAATTAGACTCAAGAAGAGTCTTATAGGGACTTATAGTTGTAATATGGTCTTATAGGAACTTATAAGTCCTAGGAACCAAACAGATAGGGACTTTTTAAGGACTTATAAGTTGGGACTAAAAAAAGTCCTAAGACTTATGAACTAAACAGAGCCTTAGTAAATGCAATCCTATTATTCATTAAACAATGTTTATTAATATAGCTTCAATTTTGTCAATTTTGCCTAGATTACCATATACTCCCTCCGTCCGAAAATACTTGTCATCAAATGAATAAAAAGAGATGTATCTACATCTAGATATATCCCTTTTTATTCATTTTGATGACAACTATTTTCGGATGGAGGGAGTATGTGATTTCTTCATGAAACATATGCAAGTATACCAGTTGACTATGTATATTACAAAAATAAATTCAGTTTTTTTTAATTTTATCTAGCATTTTTCAAATTTACCATTTATAAACGAGATTGCTAAGTTTCAGTCGACTAAGACTTAACGAATTCTCAGTCAATGCTATGTTTGTGAGATCTTACATTAAGATCCATGCAAAATTTTCCTTTAATTTTTCTTTTTTCTTTTTATATATCGTGTCACTTGATTAAGACTTCCTTAAAACTCAGTCGACTCAAATCTAACTACACCCATTTCATAAAGGATGCGCACGCACCTATATTCACAAAAATCCGCGTCCTATATTCCGTTCCCTAAAAGATCACGTGCGAAACAACTTCTCTTGGTTCTCCTCGAATTGTGACACAGAAATAGTCCACCATCTATTTGGGCGTAGCTGCCTCAACCTTTCCGTCCCGTCCTTGCCTAGCCAGTTCTCTCGTGCCTCCATTGCGCGGCCGGGAGGGCGACGTCGCCAGCCAGCCAGCAGCGCTGCGAGCGACCTCGCTCGGCTCGGCCCGGCCCCGCCGACTGGAACGCACGGGAGACGTGACCATGGGCACGATGGGACACCACCAGCGGTCGCGCTCCGCCTCCGGGAGCCCCTCGGCGACGCGCTCATCAAACGCCACCGAGCTTGACTTCGCCGCGGTCGACCTAGAGTGCCCCTTCGGCGGCATCGATGCCCTCGGCGCCGTGGAGCTCCGCGAGACGGCGTACGAGATTTTCTTCATGTCCTGCCGCTCCTCCGGTGGCGCTGCAGCGTCGAGCCCCGGGGCGCGGGGCGGCGGCGCGTCGGAGGGGGAGGTGTCGTCACCGGTGGCCGGCGCGGGGGCGAGGGGCGGGAGCGCCGTCATGAGCAGCAAGGTGAAGAAGGCGCTGGGGCTCAAGCCGAGGCGGTCCGCGCCGACGATGGTGCGCACCTTGAGCCAGAATTCAGGCCCGGTCTCTCCCGGCCGAACACGGCGACCGATGACGTCGGCAGAGATCATGCGGCAACAGATGCGGGTGACCGAGCAGAGCGACGCGCGGCTCCGCCGAACGCTCATGCGCGCCGTCGTCGGACAGGTCCGGATGCGCACCCATGCATGCATGGCGATTTTCCCTCGCATCCATGCAATGCACGTGCCCCTGGTCGGTCGTGGAATTATCTATCCATTTATTATTTCCACAGGTTGGGAAGAAGCCTGATTCCATCGTCCTGCCATTGGAGCTACTTCGGCAGCTGAAGCCGTCCGAGTTCACCGACGGCGAGGAGTACCACCAGTGGCAGTTCCGGCAGATCAAGCTCCTAGAGGCAGGCCTCCTCCTGCACCCGTCCCTCCCGCTCGACCGCCTCCACGCCGCCGTGCTCCGTTTCCGCGAGGTGATGCGGGCCACGGAGATCCGCGCCATCGACACGGGCAAGGGCTCCGACGCGATGCGGGTCCTGACCAACGCCGTGCACGCGCTCGCGTGGCGCCCCGGCAGCGGCAGCGACGCGTGCCACTGGGCCGACGGCTACCCGCTCAACGTGCTCCTCTACGTGTCCCTCCTCCAGACCGTCTTCGACCACAGGGAGCCCACCGTGGTGCTAGACGAGGTGGACGAGCTGCTGGAGCTCATCAAGAAGACGTGGCCGATCCTGGGCGTCGGTCGGGCGGTGCACAACGTGTGCTTCGCCTGGGTCTTCTTCCAGCAGTACGTGGTGACCGAGCAGGCCGAGCCGGACCTCGCGTCCGCGACTCTCGCCCTGCTCGCCGACGTGGCGGCCGACGCCAAGCAGGGGAGCCGCGAGTCCCAGTCCCGTGACCCGGTGTACGCCAAGGTGCTCCTCAGCGCGCTCGGCAAGATGCAGGAGTGGTCGGAGAAGCGGTTGCTGGACTACCACGAGAGGTACGAGAGAGGCACCGGCGGGACTGCCACGGAGGGCATGGAGATATTGCTGTCCTTGGCGCTTGCCGCAGGCAAGATCGTCGCCGACCGAGAATACGCGGGCACCGGGAACTTCACCGCCGACCGCGTCGACTACTACATCAGGTGTTCCATGAAGAACATCTTCACCAAAGTGAGCCCGTGCTTCATCACGTAGGAAAAGCAAGAAACCATTAGCCCTACCATCAAGCTGTCGGACACAATTTGATATGATCGCCGGACATGATATATATGATTCCAGATACTCGAGAATGGCATGGGAGAGGCAGACCCTGCAAACGACCCCGGCGTGGTCCTGACGCGGCTGGCGAGGGAGACGGAGCAGCTGGCCATGTTCGAGCGCACCAACTTCAGCCCGCTGCTGAGGCGGTTGCACCCGGCCCCCATAGCGGTCGCCGCAGTCACCCTGCACGGCTGCTTCGGCGTGGTGCTGAGAGAGTACCTGGGCAAGGTCACCATCCTGACGGAGGAGCTCGTCCGCGTGCTCCACTCGGCGAATCGCCTGGAGAAGGCCCTGGCGCAGATGACCGCCGAGGACGCGGCGGACTGCGAGGACGACCGGGCAAGGGCCGTCGTCGGCGACATGGAGCCCTACGAGGTGGAGGCAGTGGTGATGAGCTTGCTCAAGGCTTGGATGGATGACAGGCTTCGGATCGGCAGCGACTGCCTCCTTAGAGCCAAAGAAACCGAGGTAATGAAGAACACTTCGATCTCTGGTGGATGAAGTGAAGCTGGAATTCGTAGAGCTTGACCTTGTTTTTGTAGAGCTGGATTCCCAAGTCCAAGGAGGAGCCTTTCCCCGCGTCGGCAATAGAGTTGATGAGGCTGTCCAGGGCGACCATCGACGAGTTCTCTGACATTCCGGCCACCGCAAAAGACGACGTGGTTCAGGCGCTCGTCTACGGCCTCGACTCAATCTTTCAAGACTACATCTCCTTCGTCGCATCATGTGGTAAACGATCCGATCAAACTCAATCCCGTTAAATAAACTTAGCATGCCATGCCATCATCGATCGATAGACTTGCTTCAATCCAAATGCAGGGTCGAAGCAGACCTACGTCCCTCCCCTCCCGGCGCTGACGAGGTGCAACCAGGACTCGGGCTTCTTCCGGCTGTGGAAGAAGGCGGTGCTGCCGTCGTGCCAAGCGCCGGAGGCCAACCCGCGCGGCGGCGCCTCGCAGCACACCCCGCGGCCATCCATAAGCCGCGGCACGCAGCGCCTCTACGTCCGCCTCAACACGCTCCACTACGTCCTCACCCACCTCCAGGCCATCGAGGAGACGCTCTCGTCACTCTCCTCTGCCTCCGGCGGTAACCGGGTGGCAACTTCCGTCAACTTCGACCGCACCCGCGCCGCGGCCCAGTCGGCGGTGTCCCACGTCGCCGAGGTGGCCGCATTCCGGCTCATCTTCCTCGACTCGCGCCACTCCTTCTACCAGGGCCTATACATCCGCAACGTCGTGGACACACGCATCCGGCCGGTGCTCCGCGCGCTGAAGCAGAACCTGTCGTTCCTCGTGTCCGTGCTCGTTGACCACGCGCAGCCAGTGGCTGTGCGGGAGGTGATGAAGGCCTCGTTCCAGGCGTTCCTGATGGTCCTCCTCGCCGGCGGCAACGACCGGACTTTCACTAGGGCGGACCACGGGATGGTGGAGGAGGACTTCCGGAGCCTGAAGCGCGCCTTCTGCACGTGCGGCGAGGGCCTGGTCCCCGAGGACGTGGTGGTGCAGGAGGCGGAGGCCGCAGAGGGCGTCGTTGAGCTCATGGCTCGGTCGACGGAGCATCTCATCACGGCGTTCGGCGCCGCCACGTCGGAGTCCATCGCGGGCGTGCGAGAATACGAGGACAGCGACGGGGGCACGACCCACCTACCGCCGACGAGGCAGTGGGGCCCTGCGGACCCAAACACCATCCTCCGCGTCTTGTGCCACCGCGACGACGAGGCCGCCAACCAGTTCTTGAAGCGCACGTTCCAGCTCGCCAAGCGGCGGTGATGTCGGCCAAATGCTCGAAGAATGAGTCTAGGTGCTACTACACTTTTTTAGTCCCATTACTGCAACAACAACAGTTGCGGCTACGTGGGCTGTATCTGTGCCGGCCCAAGTGAGCGGCCCATGTAATGCGTTCAGGTGTGAGTGTGCCTTGTTAAATAGCCGTTGCTAAAGCGTGAGGGTTGAGGATCCATGTACTGCCAAGTGCCAACTTCCCTAAAAAAATGTACTATCAACTTCACTGTCTCTGTTCCCGAGCAATGCTAGACCCACGTACAGTTACGTGAGGTTTTTATGTAAATGCTGATTTGGACGTAATTAACTGGTTTAGGATTAGTGGCTCGGGCCCACCTTAGTTAAAATCAGGAGGGAGGAGAGTATGTATGGAAGGGTACGTAAGATTACGTAGGATCTTTTCGTAGGTGTAGAATTATCGCTCTGTTCCTTACTCGGGACCTCTCTAATCGTCTTCCTCCACAAGTCACTCTATCCTTGTGTTCTATGAACCAAGACCTAGCTTGAAGCAGGAGAGTGCACCTGGTCGGTAGGTATCTACAACCAGTGACGGAGCCAGGAAAATCGAATGAGGGGGGCTAAGTGTTGCTAAGCCTTGTTGGGGAAGGACAATCCAACAGAATACATAATTTCAGCAGCAAAATGTCACTGTTCATATTAATACTAGGCTTAAATCAATAATGTTAGGGGGCTAGGCCACTGCTGACACCCCTGTCTTTGCCAATGTCTACAACATTTTATCACATCCACTTGTTTCTTCCCATTTTTCTTCGGTTCGTAAATTCCAGGAAAATGGCGTGGATCCTTCAGGAATCCACGCAAAACGCAACCATGTACCTCTGCTAGGGAGGAGTGAATTTCAAGTGAATCAATGGCGAAATCCGGCAAGCCCACGCTCCCGACGCACATGACGGCGGTGGAACTAACTTGGCAAAGCTACAACAGCTGGTTGCGGGCATCATCATACGGGATCCAAGCTTTTAAATCTAGGCCAATACGACCGATATATAGGCCGATATATCACTTTTGGGCCTCTACCGATATAAACATAACATATCATTTGGTAAATATCATTTTCCAACATATCATCCGATATGGACCGAAATATCGACCAATATGGCCGATATCTAGTCCGATATGTCCACCGGTATAGAACGATACGTAGATGACAACAATTCTTTATTACTCCCTTCGTACCTAAATATAAGTCTTTTTAGAGATTTCACTATAAACTACATAGACAGGTGTATATAGACATATTTTAAAGTGTAGATTCACTCATTTTGCTCCGTATGTAGTCCATAATGCAGTCTCTAAAAAGACTTATATTTAGGAACAGAGGAAGTAGAAAGCAATGAAATATGGTTATGCATTTACAATTTCATTATATATTATCAAAGTCATGCACAATGTTCCATACAAATGCATATATATTGTATTGTTTTTAATCATAGAGTAAGGATTTTGTGAATCTTTCCTCAATAGTTTCTTTATCAACAAGTTAATAAACAAGGAATCTAAAAGTGTTATGTTAAAGCATTGACATCATACATTTTTCGTTTACTAAAAATAAATATTTTGAACATGAATAATGAAAAAAAACTAGACTTGTTTTCTATGATATATCTACATATCATCTGATATATCACCCGATATCCGACATCCGATATGTCGAAACAAGACCGATACGAACCCGATATCCGATATTTTGAATCCAGGTTTGGGCCCAAACCTTTAGTTACCTTCAGATTTTGTTAGAACTTGACTTGATTTAGGCTAGCTTCGTTGGCTGGTGACCTTTCACATGGCGAGGATTCCCCATGGTTGGTGCGAGTGTTGATGTTCAAGGATCAACTATTGATAGGGGTATCCATAACTATATGGTCAATGATTAGTACGAGGGGGTCTGTACAATGATCTTATATTGAAGGTCGTCGTACACTCGACAAAGTGACACAAAGATGTTTTTTGAATAGGTTCATTTGCCTAGTCAGAACGCGACCTACATCCTATGAGGAAAATCGTCAAGAGTGGTGCTTAGCGCATGAAGAACTTGGAGTGTTGTAAATTTCGAAGTCCCACGACTCTTGACTGGTCCGAGCCTTACTAGGCCCTTGGATTCTGATTCCCAAGCTTCGGTTGAGCCTTGCTATAGGGACAAGGAGAGTGACTCCTGCTCTTGAGTTTATTCAAGTGGGAGTAAATGATTTAGATGCCATGTGGGGAGGCTTATATTGCCGGGTCCTTAACAAATGATCAAGGCTACCCTTCAGGCAAGGAGGTGGGGGAGTAGGACTAGGTGATTTTTCATCCTTCCGCCCATATGCCTCTAGTTGGGCTAGGAGAAGGGTTGTAGCACAGTAATGGATGAATGCCTACACTATTGAAGGCTTCCTTGTTGGGGCTTCGATTTCTTTCCTCCTTTGCCTCCATATTTCACTTATTCTTTTTAAGTGGTCTTCTTTCTTTGACTTGTTGACCATGAAGGTTTGCTTGGACTTTCGTTGATTGAAGTGGCTTGCTTGGAATCATAGGGGCTTTCTTGGACCATTGCTGACCTCCTTGAATTGTGTTACGCGGCCTTTACTTTTGCTGATCACCTATGTGGCTTGCCACATAGGATAGGGGGTGGGACCTAAAGTAGAGTGAGTTGCAGAAAACCACCACATTGAAGTCTAGGTTTGCAGAAAACACCGTTCTATAAATTTCTACTCGAAATCACTGATTTTGGGCTTAATCTGTTACAGAAAACACTGACTCATTGCTACTTGTGAGCTGCGTTGGGATTTTCACAAAGAGGAGAGGATGATGCAGTACAGTAGAGATAAGTATTTCCCTCAGTTAAGAACCAAGGTCATCAATCCAGTAGGAGAACCACGCAAGACCTCATGAACAACACCTACACACAAAATAAAAAAATACTTGCACCCAACACAAAACAAGGGGTAGTCAATCCCTTGGCGGTTAATTGCAAGGATCAAATCTCGAAGTGATGATGCAACAAGGTTGATGTAGAGGCCCTCCGTGATCGATTCCCCCTCCGGCAGAGTGCCAAAAAGGTCTCTAGATGGGATCTCCAAAGAAAAGAAACTTGCGGTGGGGAAAAAGTATTTTGGGTGGCTCTCTGATGTATTGGGAATATTTGGAAATATATAGAGCTGGAATTAGGTTAAGAGGTGCCACAAGGGGCCCACAAGCCTAGGGGCACGCCCACCCGGGGCGCGCCTGGCAGGCTTGTCGCTCCCTCGTGTCTCTTCAGGTCTTCTAGGGTCCCTTCTGGTCCAGAAAAAATGTCAATTTTTTTTGTAGCATTTGGACTCTGTTTGGTACTGATTTTCTGAAAAGCCAAAAACAAGCAAAAAATAGCAACTCACGCCGGGCGCTAGATTAATAGGTTAGTACAAAAATATGATATATAATTGCATAATAAACATCCAAGATTGATACTATAATAGCATGGAACAATAAAAAAGAGACGTATCCACATCCCCAAGCTTAATTCCTGCTCTTCCTCGAGTAGGTAAATGATAAATACAGAATTTTTGATGTGGATTGCTACCTAACATGTTCATCATGTAATCTCTTTTGTGGTATGAATATTTACACCCGAATGATTCAAAGCAATAGTCTATAATTTGACATAAAGACATCAATACTCAGGCATACCAACAAACAACCATGCCTTTCAAAATATCAATGCTAAAGAACGCTATCCCTACAAAATCATATAGCCTTATCATGATCCATCCTCTTAAGATCAAATATAAATCATGCACTACCCCGGTGTTAGCCAAGTAATTGGTTCATACTTTTCAACACGCTTCAGCTTTTTCAACCCCCACACAATAGATGAGCGCAAGCCATGGATATAGCACTATCGGTGGAATAGAGTATGGTAGTAGAGATGATATGTAGGAGACAATGTCGGGGGATTGATTCTGAGCCACGGGAAATCCTCCAAAACCCTGGTTCGAGCTCTGGGGGCCTGGCTTTACGTCTACGAGGCTACGAGCTTGCGCCATGAGGACATAGCGAGCTACCCAGGTTCGGGCCACGGTGAGGTGTAAAACCCTACTCTTGCTTGGTTGTGTTGGTTGTGGACAGTGCTCCTGGAGCTACAAGATGAGCCAAAGCTCTGGGGGGGGGGGGGGTTAGCACTGGCGCTAGGGTTTGGGCAGGAGTCGATCCTTTGGTACGACGGCCGCTCTGTCCATTTATAGGTGCCTTGGGCCTCTTCCCCGAAAATATGAGCGGGAAAGGACTACCATAGGGTGGTAATTCAAAAGGGGACATGCGCGGGTGCTTCCCCTTACAAAAGGCGGTCTTCTCCTTCTAAAGTGCTTATCCATGATGCGCCAGGGGCTCCATGATGACCTCCGTCCTACCGCACCATGATGCGGCTTGAACTACGTCGGTATTTCCCCAAAGAGGAAGGGATGATGCAGCACAACTACGGTAGGTATTTCCTTCAGTGATGAGACCAAGGTTATAGAACGAGTAGGAGAACCACGCAACACCACGTAAACAACTCCTGCACACAAAGAACAAATACTTGCAACCTGACATAAGAGAGGGGTTTTCAATCCCTCACGGGTAAAAATACAGGTAAAATTGTAGTAGATTGGATAAATAGATTTCGCGGAAACGTGAGATAAAATAAATAATAATAAATTGCAGCAAGGTATTTTTTATTTTTTTGGATTAATAGATATGAAAATAAAAGGAAATAAAAATAGACCGCAGAGGCAAATATAATAAAGAAGAGACCCGGGGGCCGTAGATTTCACTAGTGGCTTCTCTCGAGAAAAATAGCATACGGTGGGTACACAAATTACTGTTGGGCAATTGATAGAACTTCAAATAATCATGACGATATCCAGGCAATGATCATTATATAGGCATCACGTCCAAGATTAGTAGACTGACTCCTGCATGCATCTACTACTATTACTTCATACATCGACCGCTATCCAACATGCATCCAGTGTATTAAGTTCATGGAGAAACGGAGTAATGCAATAAAAACGATGACATGTTGTAGACAAGATCTATTTATGTAGAAATAGACCCCATCTTGTTATCCTTAATAGCAACGATACATATGTGTCGGTTTCCCTTCAGTCACTGGGATCAAGCACCGTAAGATCGAACCCACCACAAAGCACCTCTTCCCATGGCAAGAAAAATCGATCTAGTTGGCCTAACTAAACCAAAGATTCGAAGAAGAAATATGAGGCTATAAGTAATCATGCATATAAGAGATTGAAAGATTCAAATAACTTTCATGGATAAAAACATAGATCTGATCATAAAGTCAAAGTTCATCGGATCCCAACAAACACACCGCAAAAAGAGTTACATCAAATAGATTTCCAAGAGACCATTGTATTGAGAATCAAAAGAGGGCGAGAGGAAGCCATCTAGCTACTAACTACGAACCCATAGGTCTACAATGAACTACTCACGCATCATCGGAGAGGCACCAATGAGGATGATGAACCCCTCTGTGATGGTGTCTAGATTGGATCTGTGGTTTCTAGAACTTGCGGCGGCTGAAATTGATTTTCGTTGACTCCCATAGGGTTTTTGGAATATTGGGGTATTTATAGAGCAAAGAGGCAATGCGGGAGGCCACCGAGGTGGGCACAACCCACCTGGGCACGCCTGGGCCCCCAGGCACGCCCTGGTGGGTTGTGCTCCCCTCAGAGCTCCCCTCAGGTACTTTCTTGGCTCAACAGGTGTCTTCAAGTCCAGAAAAAAATCACCAAAAAGTTTCACTCCATTTGGACACCGTTTGGTATTGTTTTTCTGCGAAGTAAAAACAAGCAAAAAACATCAACTGACACTAGGCACTATGTCAATAGGTTAGTCCCAGAAAATGATATAAAGTTGTTATAAAATGATTGTAAAACATCCAAGAGTGATAATATAACAGCATGGAACAATAAAAAATTATAGATTTGTTGAAGATGTATCAGCATCCCAAGCTTAATTCATGCTCGTCCTCGAGTACGTAAATGATAAAAACAGAATTTTTGATGTGGAATGCTGCCTAACATGTTCATCACATATTCTTTTCTTTGTAGCATGGACATTTGGACCTTTATGTGATTAAAAGCAATAGTCTAGTTTTGACATGAAGATTTCAATACTCAAGCATATCAACAAGCAACCATGTCTTTCAAAATATCAACACTAAAGCAAGTTATCCCTAGTCCATTATGCTCAATCATTGATCTATTCATGAAACACACTCGCATATTAGCTACACCCAATGCTCAAGTACGATCATAGTGCCCCTTAGTTGATGCTTTATAAGAGATGATGGAGACTCAAATAAAAATAAAAATAAAAATTTCATAAAGTAAATAGAAAGGCCCTTCGTAGAGGGAAGTAGGTATTTGTAGAGGTGCCAGAGCGCAAGGCGAAAATGATAGAGATAAAAACATTTTGGGTGGCATGCTTTTCCTGTCAACGAAAATGATCGAGTAGTTTCCAATACTTTCCATGCTAGATATATCATAGGCGGTTCCCAAACAGAAAATAAAGTTTATTCCTTTTTCCACCATACTTTCACTTTCCATGGCTAACCGTATCCACGGGTGCCTTCCATACCAACAGTTTTCAAGGAATTTATTATTTGACAACATAAAGTAAATTCATTTTTCATTTCGGGACTGGGCATCCCTAATACCTTTGCCGTACTCTCGTGCAATGCCAAGTGAATAAACACTCATCTTGAGAATAACACATCTAGCATGGAAATATATCAGCCACCCCCTATCATTTCATGAGCTGTACGAGCACACAAAAGAGAAATTTATTTTGAAAATTAGAGATGGCACATATAAATTTGCTTAGAACGGCAAAAGAATACCGCATATAGGTAGGTATAGTGAACTCATGTGGCAAAACTTGTTTAAAGGATTTTGGATGCACAAGTAGCGATCATACTTAGTCCAAAATGAAGGCTAGCAAAAGATTGAGAAGCATCCAACCAAGAAACAAAAAATCTCATAAGCGAGCATTAAGCATAACTAACACCGAATAATGCACCACAAGTAGGATATAATTTCATTGCATAACTATTGACTTCCGTGCTTGCATAAGGAATCGCAAACCTTAACACCAATATTCTTACTAAAGCATAATTACTCATCAACATGACTGAGATATTATATCATCATATCACAGAACTATTACAAGGAATCAACTTTATTTTGTCCAATGATCTTCATGAAAGTTTTTATTATATCCCTCTTGAATATCTATCACTTTGGGACTAATTTCATATGTTTCTTTTGATAGCTCAAACAAATCTAAGTGAAGAACATGAGCATAATTTTTTTTCTTATCTCAAAATAATTTAAGTGAAGCAAGAGAGAATTTCATATTTTTTACTAACTCTCAAATAAATCTAAGTGAAGCATGCTAGCATTTCTTCAAAAATACTAAAGCACACCCTACTAAAAAAGATATAAGTGAAGCACTAGAGAAATTCCATAGCTCATAAAGATTTAAGTGAAGCATAAAGAGCAATTCTAACAAGTCATAGCATAATTTGGCTCTCTAAAATAGGTTTGTCCAGCAAGGATTCAAGACTAAAAATAAAAAGTAAAACAAGCAAAGACTCATTTATACAAGACGCTCCAAGCAAAAATCATGATATGTGATGAATAGAAATATAGCTCCGAGTAAAATACCGATGGTCGTTTGAAGAAAGAGGGGATGCCACTCGGGGAATCCCAAACCTTACTTGCTTGCTTCTCTTTTTAGATAATGGCTTGGGATGCCATGGGCATCCCCAAGCTTAGGCTCTTCTTACTCCTTATTCCTTCATCCATCGTAATATCACCCAAAACATGAAAACTTCAATCACACAAAACTCAACAAAACCTTCGCGAGATCCGTTAGTATAAGAAAGCAAATCACTACTATAAGTACTGTTGCAAACCCATTCATATTTTATTTTTGCATTATATCTACCACATTCCAACTTTGCTATAGATTATACCCTCCAATACAAACCATAGATTCATTGAAACAAGCACACAACGCAAAGAAAACAGAATCTGCCAAAAATAGAACAGTCTTTAGCAATCTGAATATTTTGAATACTTTTGTAACTCCTAAAATCCTGAAAAATTAGGACAGCATGGAAACTTTGTATATTAATATTGTGTACAAATATCATCATTTTATCGCGCTCCTGTTAAAAATGACAATTATTTGTGTGGACGCAAAAGTTTCTGTTTTTCAACAAGATCAAATCAACTATCACCCAACATGATCCCAAAGGCTTTGCTTGGCACAAACACTAATTAAAACACAAAAAATGTTGTGAAACATAGTAATTAATTTTTTTCCTACGATCACGCAAGATCTAACTAGGAGATACATAACAACGAGAGGGGAGAGTGTGTTCACGTACCCTCGTAGACCGAAAGTGGAAGCGTTTAGTAACGCCGTTGATGTAGTCGAACATCTTCACGATCCAACCGATCCTAGCACCGAACGTACGGCACCTCCGTGTTCAGCACACGTTCAGTATGATGACATCCCTCAAGCTCTTGATCCAGTTGAGGACGAGGGAGAGTTCCGTCAGCATGACGGCGTGGCGACGGTGATGATGAAGTTACTGGCGCAGGGCTTCACCTAAGCACTACGACGATATGACTGAGGTGTTGAACTGTGGGGGGGGGGGCACCGCACACGGCCAAGAGATTGTCTGTTGTGCCATTGGGGTGCCCCTACCTCCGTATATAGGGGGGGGGGGGAGGAGGAGGTGGCCGGCCAAGGAGGGCGCGCCATGGGGGGAAGTCCTACTAGGACTCCGTTCCTATTAGGATTCGCTCCCTTTCCTATTCCAAGAAGGGGGAGGAGGGAAGGAGAGGGAGAGGGAAAGGAAGGGGGTCGCGCCCCCTCCCCCTAGTCCAATTCGACTGCCCTTGGGGGGGGGGGTTCACCTTGTGGCCTTCCCTCTGCTACTCCCTTATGGCCCATTTGGGCCCATAACTTCCCCGGGGGGTTCCGGTAACCCCTCGGTTCCCCGATAAATATCCGAAACGTCCCGAAACCTTTCCGGTGTCCGAATACCTTCATTCAATATATCAATCTTTACCTCTCGACTATTTCGAGACTCCTCGTCATGTCCGTGATCTCATTCGGGACTCCGAACAAACTTCGGCCATCAAATCACATAACTCATAATACAAATCGTTATTGAACGTTAAGCGTGCGGACCCTACGGGTTCGAGAACTGGCGGATTTCGGGTTCCAGCAGACCCTTGAGGTTCGAACACTGGGCTGCGCACGGAGATTTCACCTCCTACCTACCTGCACCCCTCCGCCTCGCTAAGATCTAAGCTATGGAAAGAACAACACGAGAGACACAGGGTTTATACTGGTTCGGGCCGCCGTTGTGGTGTAATACCCTACTCCAGTGTGTGGCGTGGTGGATTGCCTCTTGGGCTGATGATGATGAACAATACAAGGAAGAACAGCCTCGCGAGGGTTTGTTCTTGGCTGGGGCGATGAACTGCTGGGAGGAGTTCAGTCACCCTTCTCTCTCTCTCTCTGATTCTGATTCTCCTCCCTGATCCTGTGGGGGGCTGGTCCTATTTATAGAGGCCCTGGTCCTCTTCCCAAATATCGAGCGGGAAGGGACCAACAATGGCGGGCTAATTTGAAGAGGGACAGCTAGTACCAGCTATCCTGATAAAAGTAGTCTTCGCCTGCACAAAGCTCTAGTGGTGACGCCGCCTTGGGCTCCACAATGACCTCCATCTTGCAGTCCTCCTGGTCTTGGTCTTGTTGCACCGAAATGGCAACCTTTGCCTGATGCCTCGGTACTCCGTGGCTGCGCTTGCTCCCTTTGCACCAAAGAGGAAAGGAGGACACTGCGCGGCCTGGCGCCCGCCTGGCGCCCTTGGTCATCATGGCTTGCGTCACGGGCACCTCATGAGGTACCCCGCCTTGATCTCTCCGCCTCCTCGCGAGCCAGCCTGGTGAGGCCGTGCCTGAGGAAGCTCCACGCCGTCCGCCCCACGAGGCTTGGCCCCTCGCGAGGGTCTTGGGTCTGTGTTGGTGAAGATGGGCCATGCTGGGCCCCCCTTTGAGCCACGCCGCAAGCCGCAGGCAGGCAAGTCTGGGGACCCCCGTTCCCAGAATGCCGACAGTAGCCCCCGGGCCCAAGGCGCGCCCGAACTTGGCCGTGCAGGGAGGCGGAAGGGCAAGAGCGAAGCGCCGCGGGCCCTAACAGCCTGCGGCCTTGGGCACCGCGTGGCGGTTGATTGGACGTGAGCGCCTTAGCAACCGCACAAGTTGATAAAGGAGCGGCATCTGCCTAGGCTTTGCTTTTTGCTTTCTCCGGTTGCTGCTCAGATCCCCTTTCTTGCGCCTCTCCTTCCTTCCTCCAAAATTTCCAGATCTACTCCGACCGCGTGACCTAGGAAGCCATGGCGCCTCGTCAGCCCCCGGCCGTAGCTTGGTACTCGTCTGCCCTGGACTCGCCGAACGTGTCAGAGGCGAGCCTCGCCCGGTTGCGCCGGATGGCGGCGGCGTGGGGCATCGACGGGGCGAAGGTGTTCAAGGCCGGCTCCGCCACCCCTGAGGGTCAAGGGAGCACCTCCTATCCGTTCTTCGTAAGTGCCATTGCTGCTGGCCTGGTGCCTCCCTTCTCCGAGTTCTTCTTCTTTGTCCTCCGCCATTATAAGCTATAGGCTCTGCATCTCCACCCCAACTCCGTCCTTCTCCTGGCAATCTTCGCCTATTATTGCGAGGCTCACGTAGGGGTGCAGCCCTCAGTGGCCTTCCAGCGCCACTACTTCTACCTCCGGACCTCTCGTGGTCCTGCTTCCGCGTGCGCGAGCTTCATCGCGTACGGTGGCGCCATTGCCATCTGGAACCCCGGGAAAAGGATTGAGGGATTCAGGAGCAAGTGGGTCTTGGCGGATGCTGGGCGCATCCACCCTCGGCTGATCTTGCCCACAGAGCAGCCCACGAGCTCCAGCGATTGGGGTCGAGCGGAGCTCGCGGACCCCCGCGCGAAGCTGGTGTTGGAGAAGATGGACGCGGATCTGAGGCCGGCCAACATGGCGGCGACGAAGCTGACCAGCGCGTCGCTGCCGAGGGAATTCCTGGAGCACCAGCTGGCTTCGCTTCGGCAGTACTCACTTCCGATGTGGAGGCCCCATCCGAGCCCCGTGGCCTTGGCCGACGGAGATCTGGCTGCGGTCCTCCAATCTCTGGTCGGGGGCGATGTGGCGAGGTTGGAGGGCACTCCTACTCCCTTGTTCCTCCGCGACGACTGGGAGTAGGTAGTGGAGTCCATGCCCGTCTTCAACGGGGATGGGCCCGTGCCCATGGAAACTCCCGAGGAACCGGTGGACGTGCCTTCCGAGGACTCCAGCGAAGAGGAGGAAGGAGGGGAGCGGGAAAGAGGGCCTGACTCCGAGGCGACTGACGGAGAGTCGAGGGCTCCCCTCCCCCGGCACAGGTCCCGCGTTCTCCACCTCTCTCCGAGCGATGACGACGAGGATGATGACGAGGATGACGACGAGCAGGACGGCGGGAGCTTGCCCCCGATCCCGAAGAAGGACAGGACCGGGCTGATCTCCCGCGGGTCTGCCCCGGCCTCGAGGCGGACCGCAGACGCACCTTCCGCTTCCAAGCTTCCCGAGGTTGACCCTTCCAGCCGGCTTTCAGGCTTCAAATTTGGCCGGAGGCCGCTCGAGCTCACTGGCGACGACCCGTAAGCGTTTGATTCTTGTCTTTATTTCTTGTTCTGCTTCTGAGGCTTGACGTCCGCATCTTTTGGATAGGCTGGCGCCCGCAGCAAAGAAGCCGAAGGGAGCTCCTGAGGTTCCATCCGTGGCAGCGCCTCTGCCCGCAAAGGAGGGTGACCGCGACGCACGGGTTTCTCCTGCCCGGTCGTCCTCGTGAGGCCTGGCTGAGCCGGCTGGGGCGAGCTCGGCCCCCACGGCCCAAGTGACTCCCGAGGTGTCCTTGCCTGCCGCCGCCACTACAGCCGTTGGGGCGCAGCAGACTCCGCCTCAGGATGCTGTGGCCGACCAGCCGCCTTCTCCTCCTACTCCACCGGCTGCTGTCTCTCTGACTCCTTCTGCCGTTTTGGATCGTGCTGTTGCTGAGTTGGACCGACTGCGGCAGGATCTTCTTGGCGCCGACCCTCGCTTGGTGGCCGGGCGCTTGGAGCTGGCTTCAGGATGGGTTCGCTCCGACGCTTCGATTTGGGCGGCGCTGGTCCAGGCCTCGACGGCTTGCGATGAGAAGCAGGCCATCCTTGAGGCGAAGGCTGCTCGTGACGCAGCCCTGGGGGAGGTGGTCGACGTCCGTGGTTGCTGCAAGGCGCTGGAGGACGAGCTGCAAGGCCTGCGGGACCAGCTCGCAAAAGAGGTCCGCCTTCGCCAAGAGCAGGAAGAAGGCATGAAGGCTCGCGAGGCGGCCGTCAAGGAGAGGGAGGTCAAGCTCAGGAAGCGCCGCGACCGCCTAGGCGCGCTGGAGCAGGAGTTGGGGGCGAGGAAGGCCGAGCTGGACGACAAGGCCCTGGTTCTTGCCGAGGACCGCGTGGCCTTCACGGAGATGGAGGCGAAGGCTCGCTCCTCGCTGAGGACGCTTTATGACAGCGGCCTGGAGAGCCCGCTGGCTGGCGCCGAGGACGGCCCCGCCAAGCTGCTTCCCTTCCTGGTTCGCGCTCTTGAAGATGTCGCCCTTGGCCTTGGCCCCATGGCCGAGGCCGAGGCGCGTGTTCTGTCTTCTGCAGCGCTGACGCGGGTCCTCACCCACATCTACCTTCGCGATCCCGGCATCGACCTCGACGGCCTGCTGGAGCCAGTAAGCAGCGAGCGTGCCGCTGCCGCTGCCGAGGCCGTGAAGGGTCGCGCGGAGGCTCTGTTGGGGAAGTTCCGGGCCTTCAGCACCAAGCCGAAGCAAGGCGCTGCCGACCCCACTGCTCCATGAGGCGAACCCACTCCGCGCTGCTCCACCGCCGACAAGTGACTCCGTCGTGGCTCCTGTTCTGCCTTTAATTCCTGCACATGTATCATGCCTCGGGGAGGCGTTTAAACTTGCGTTTGGCATTGAGACAACAGCGTGGACTGTGATATTTGCTTTTGAATTCCTTGAAATTTGCGCTTTTCCTTCCTACTTGCTTATGTTCTACGCCGGCAGAGCCCGGCCCCGCGCATACCTCACCCAGCGTTAGTCCCGACCGGAAACCAGGACGGGGCCAAGGAGTGAGGGGCTATGTGACAAGTTAGGCTCCTGAGTCGCGATGCTCAGGAGTCCCCCTTGGCGCACGAACAACAAGTAGGGAGGTGTGATGTGGGTGGATCTATCGTTCTACATCTACAGAGCCCGGCCGCGTGCATACCTCAACCGCTGTTAGCCTTTCGGAACTAAGGAGTGAGGGGCTACGCGACCAGTTAGGCTCCTGAGTCGCGATGCACAGGAGTCCCCCTTGACGCTCAAACGGCCTTCGTACCTTGGCTCCGCTCGAGGAGAGACGCGCGACGAACCAGGCCCGGGGGGGGGGGGGGCTGGCTGGGCGGCGTGCGTCTGGGCGTGACCCAGGCGCAGCCCCCGTGCCCAGCCCCCTCGTGCGGCACTCCCAAGGGGAGGCGTTACGATGAGGCTAGACACTGAGCTCTGGGCTCCCTGAGGTTGATGCGGCCCGGGGGCCACCCTCAGTTGTTTATCACCAGCGCGGAGCATAGCGCTTCCGTATGTGTACGGGCATAGCCGCTCCTCGGCAGTGTCGTCAGCCAGCGCGGAGCATGGTGCTTCCACTGGTACGTGGGAGGGGGCCCCCCTCCGGGAGGAGCCCCCGGGGCATGTACAGCCCCGCCCTGACACGTGGCTGGCACGGTAGGGCCTGGCGAGGTGTATCTGGGCACCCGTGGGCCAGCGCGGGACTCACGGGGCCCTACCTCTAGGCGGGTTGCGCCTGGCACTGGGCCTTATCTTGTGATGTGTCCCTGCAAATTTGGTTAGATGCCGGCACTCTACGTCCTCGGGTCCCGACCCTCGAGCTGGTCTCAGCCGTCGCTGGTATGCCAGGTCGCGATGCCGTGGACAAGGCCAGAGGGTGAGGGCTGGAGAGCCAGTAAGAGCCCTGAGTCGCGATGCTCAGGTACCCCCTTTTAACGTGCAAGTGGTCGGCATGGAGAAGAAGAGGTACCGTGGACCGGCATCAAATAATCAAGCATGGTGGGTATAATGCATAACCAAAAATAAATGCAAATGAGATACATGTCGCTGGGTCTGGCCCGAGCGACTTGGGGATCATGCAGCCCGAGGGGCGCCCCCAACAAGATAAGCTAACAACATGAAATAAAAGGGATACATGCCGCAGGGACGGACCCACGCGGCCTGGGAATAATGCAGCCCTGGGGGGCGCTCCCAGCTGGAAGTGAAACTTGAAAGATGTCACCTGATGACGTTGAGGACGAAGGGGTGTTGGTGTAGCAGACTCGGTGGGCTGCGGAAGCCGATCCTCATGAGCCCCCAGGCCCGGGGGCCTCGGGAGGCTCCGGAGGTGCTGGCGGCTCCCCGCGGACCATCTCCATCTCCGCCAGGGCTGCGGAACGCCTGGCCCCTTGTGCCTCCATGATGCCCCTCATGAGGCGCTGGTACGTGGCAGCCGCGTTCGGCAAGCCGTAAGGCATGCGAACGTAGCTGTGGGGTGGACCTCCGCAGCACCCCACTCGCGAGGGCTAGAGGCGCTCCAGAGAGGCGACTCGGTTGAGCCCTGGTATGTCGATGCAGACGCGCAGCCCACCATCCTCGCCTGGATGGGGAGCCACTGCTGGTAGACGACGGCCGCCTTTCATGACCCTTGACTCCTGTAGCTCCTGAATGGCCTTGCTGACAAACTCCTAAGGGTCTGGCTCTCCTTGCCTTACTCCTTCTTGAGGGAAACATGCTTTGAAACACGCCTCCATGTGGTGCCCAAGCGCCTCCCTCGTGACCCTAGCCAGGTCGGTGGCCCTCCAGGGGAGAGCCCCCGAGCCCTGCCTGAGGAGGGCGTCGGGCGCGCTTTCCTATGCAATGGAAGGAGGTTCCCGCTGGGCAGGCACGGGCCCAGAGGGGCCTGCCTCCTGATGGGCCGGGCCGGACAATGTCTTCTTCTTGGGGGCGGTCTCGGGAAGCCTCCTGCTTCCGCGATCCGGGTCTTCCAGTGATGCGGCCTGAAAGGCTCGTTCCAGGGAACACACCGCGTCCTTCTCTTCACAGGGCACCGTGATGACTCCGCCACTTCCTGGCATCTTGAGGACGTTGTAGCCGTGGTGAGTTACAACCATGAACTTGGCCAGCACTGGGTACCCAAGGATGGTGTTGTACGGCAGGCAAATGTGAGCGACGTCGAAGTCGATGAGCTCGGCGCGGTAGTTGTCGCGTGCCCCGAAGGTGACAGGGAGGCGGACCTGCCCAATCGGGACCGTGGATCCGTCGATGATTCTGGAGAAAGGCTTGGTTGGCTGAAGCTGGCTGTAGGGCACTTGGAGATTGTTGAATGTTTCCACGGACAGGATGTTGAGCCCTGCCCCGCCATCGATGAGGGTCCTGGTAACCACCACGTTGCTGATGATTGGGGAACAAAGCATTGGGAGGACTCCGGCTATAGCCGCACACTTGAGCTGATCTGCTGAGCTGAACGTGATGGCGCACGCCGACCACCTGAGAGGGCGCGTGGCTTCAAGCCTGGGGAGGACTGCATTCACTTCGCGGGCGAACTGCTTGAGGATGCGTTGAGAGGCTGGGGCCTAAGCCCCGCCCAGGATGCAGGTGATCGCGCGCGGCTCCTGGAAGCCCCCAGCCCCCTCGTCTTGGTGGTGGTCCTCGTTTCTTCTTGGCTGCGGCGGTAGCGGAGGGAGGCCTGCGTTGCCTTGCGGGTGATCCTCGCGAGGCTGATCCCTCCAGTCTCCCTCACGAGGCGGGTCTTGCCAGCGATCCTCGCGAGGTTGATCGTGCCACCCTTGGCGCGGGCCACGGTCTTCCCAGCGTCCCGCGTTCCTTCCTCCTCCTCGACCGTAGCCCCGGTCACCACGGTCGGGGCGACGGCCGATCCTTCCTTCCCGCACGGCTCGGAGCTCTTGACATTCGTTGGTGTTGTGGGTGTGGAGGTCGTGGTACACACAGTACTGGCTGCCCTTGGAAGGTTTGGGATGATCTCTGCCCCGCTTGGTGTCTGGTTCTACCGCGAGCACGGCAGCCCCCTTGCACTTCACATCCTTGGCCTTGGGCTTCTTCTCTTCTAGGTCTGCGGCAGGTAGCTCGAGGAGGGGGAGACGCCCTTCCTCAGCCCTGGCGCACTTGGTTGCCAAGTTGAACAGCTCCAAGGAAGTGCACAGGTCTTCATGCATCGCCAGCTCCTCCTTCATCTTGACATCGCGCACGCCGTCGGAAAAGGCTGAGATGATGGCCTCCTCAGTCACCTTGGGAATCTTGAGGCGTGCGTTGTTGAAGCACTGGATGTACTTCTGCAGGGTCTCCCCAGGTTGTTGCTTGATGCGGCGCATGTCGCTCACGGCGGGTGGCCGGTCGCGAGTACCTTAGAAGTTGGCGATGAAGCGGGTGCGCATCTCATCCGAGGAGGAGATCGTGCCTGGAGCCAGGTTCAGGAGCCAGGTGCGGGCCCCGTCCTTGAGTGCCATGGGAAACCAGTTCGCCATGACCTTCTCGTCTCCGTTGGCAGCTTCGATGCCCAGCTCGTAGAGCTGGAGGAACTCCGCAGGGTCAGCCGTGTCGTCGTAACGAGGAGGCAGGTCTGGCTTGAACTTGCCGGGCCACGCGACGCTATGTAGCTCGGTGGTGAAGGCACGGCAGCCTGCTGTGGCCACGGGAGGCCTTGGGTGACGGAGAGCTTGGTCTTGCATGTCCCCACGCGCTACAGCTGGGTCTTGACGTGCGGGAGCAGGAGCATGGTCGCGACGTGCTGGAGCAGGGAGCGCCCGGGCCGCTTCTTGCGGGCGAGGGATTTCCTGGCAGCTCTACTCTTGCTGCGCTGGCACCTGACGGAGCGGGTTCCGCCCAGGGGCCACGCGCCTTGGAGCCATGGCGCCTTCTTGAGGAGGAGGCGGCCGGGGCACCGCCGGAGCTTCGTCGCCCGCGCGGGGCGGGGTGCGGTGCAGCGGAACGGACGGCGCAGGAGAGCCCCCTGCGGCGCGGACGAGCTCGGCGATGCGGTCGAGCCATTCTTCATAGACGTCATCGACGGGACGGTAGCGCAGGAGCTCGTTTGCCGCGATGAGCGCAGCTCGAGCCTCCATGGGTGCGCGGAGCGCGCGGGATGAAGAACCAGCTGGGGTGAGCGAGGGAGTTGCGGTGCGGCCGTCTTGCCGCACGGACGGATGCTGAGACGATGCTTGCTGCTCGTCCCCCGCCGGGCCGATGGCGGCATTGACGGCAGGTGACGGGGAACGGCGAGGACGCCCGCCGACAGGAGCCGTCTGGGCGACGCGGGAAGCGAGAGCGGCTCGACGCTCGGTGCGGGCCCGACGAGCATCAGACATGGGCGCGATGGTCGGAGGAGAACGGGATGGTGGAAGATGAATTCCGGCGCACCCCTACCTGGCGCGCCAAATGGCGGATTTCGGGTTCCGGCAGACCCTTGAGGTTCGAACACTGGGGTGCGCGCGGAGATTTCTCCTCCTACCTACCTGCACCCCCTCGCCTCGCTAAGATCTAAGCTATGGAAAGAACAACATGAGAGACACAGGGTTTATACTGGTTCGGGCCACCGTTGTGGTGTAATACCCTACTCCAGTGTGTGGCGTGGTGGATTGCCTCTTGGGCTGATGATGATGAACAATACAAGGAAGAACAGCCTCACGAGGGTTTGTTCTTGGCTGGGGCGATGAACTGCTGGGAGGAGTTCAGTCACCCTTCTCTCTCACTCTCTCTCTCTGATTCTGATTCTCCCCCCTGATCTTGTGGGGGGCTGGTCCTATTTATAGAGGCCCTGGTCCTCTTCCCAAATATCGAGCGGGAAGGGAGCCAACAATGGCGGGCTAATTTGAAGGGGGACAACTAGTACCAGCTATCCTGACAAAAGTAGTCTTCGCCTGCACAAAGCTCTGGTGGTAACGCCGTCTTGGGCTCCACGATGACCTCCATCTTGCAGTCCTCCTGGTCTTGGTCTTGTTGCACCGAAATGGCAACCTTTGCCTGATGCCTTGGTACTCCGCGGCTGCGCTTGCTCCCTTTGCACCAAAGAGGAAAGGAGGACACTGCGCGGGCTGGCGCCCGCCTGGCACCCTTGGTCATCATGGCTTGCGTCACGGGCACCTCATGAGGTACCCCGCCTTGATCTCTCCGCCTCCTCGCGAGCCAGCCTGGTGAGGCCGTGCCTGAGGAAGCTCTGCGTCGTCCGCCCCGCGAGGCTTGGCCCCTCGCGAGGGTCTTGGGTCTGTGTTGGTGAAGATGGGCCGTGCTGGGCCCCCATTTGAGCCACGCCGCAGGCCGCAGGCATGCAAGTCTGGGGACCCCCGTTCCCAGAATGCCGACAAGAACTATGTAGACATGACCGAGACACATCTCCGGTCAATAACCAATAGCGGAACGTGAATGCTCATATTGGGTCCTACATATTCTACGAAGATCTTTATTGGTCAAACCGCATAACAACATACGTCATTCCCTTTGTCATCGGTATGTTACTTGCCCGAGATTCGATCGTCGGTATCATCATACCTAGTTCAATCTTGTTACCGGCAAGTCTCTTTACTCATTCCGTAATGCATCATACTGTAACTAACTCATTAGTTACATTGCTTGCAAGGCTTATAGTGATGTGCATTACCGAGAGGGCCCAGAGATACCTCTTCGATACTCGGAGTGAATAATCCTAATCTTGATCTATGCCAGGTTCGGGCCCTCTTGATGGAGGTAATACCCTACGTCCTGCTTGATTGATATTGATGATATGAGTATTACAAGAGTTGATCTACCACGAGATTGTAGAGGCTAAAACCCTAGAAGCTAGCCTATGGTATGATTGTTGTATATGATCTATCGACTAGCCTGGCCTCGGTTTATATAATGCACCAGATGCCTAGGATAGCAAGAGTCCTAGCCGAATACATCGGTGGGGAGGAGTCATTGTCTTGATCACCAAGTCTTGTGGAATCTTCCATGTATGCGACAGCTGTCCGAACTGGCCCATGAGTATACGGCCATGGGGGTCCTCGGCCCAATCTAACAGATCGGGAGACGACGTCGTGAGTACCCCCTAGTCCAGGACATCATCACACGTCATTCTAGGTTGAGAATTTAACTGGCTATATATGTGATGAACAATATATGTTTAGAAACTACATCCGCTTAAGAATCCAATGATATACTTTTTGTGACATAGTAACTCATATTTAGTTAGTCAAATGGATGACCTAGAACTACGTGCATGCCCTATAAACCAAGACGAAGAGGGTAGTATAGTATCTTTTTAGATCAATATAGTCGGGATTCACCAAGGAGGAAAACCAAGTGGTAGGCTGCTCCTGTCGTGTTGGCGTAGCAACTCAAGCAGGGTCAGTCCACACACAAAATGGCGACACACTTAACAGGACCCCTTTGGCCGACACATGGCTCATCCACCGTCTTGTTCCACGTGCGACGCACCAAATTACAGTTCAGAGCAGCAGTTGGACTTGGAGGAACCCCGTTCATAGCGCCGCAGTAGTAGTAAATGAGCGATCAAGGGTCATATCACAAAGCTCCACCTTTCCCGCATTAAGATGGACGGACGAAGCAACCATCATTTCACTCTAGGGCGCAAGAGCATAAAGAAAAGAGAAAACCAATGATGCGTGCGGCAGCTACCTAGGGCACCCTAGGGTAGGGGACTCCACTACAAATCCTTTTTTTGAAAGCGCCTCCACTACAAATCTGCTCCTCCCTCGTCGTCTTGAAGAAAACCGATGATGCGTGCGGCGGTAGGGTTTGTAGGCATACTACGGCATGCGGGGCCATGTCATAGTAAAAGGGTGAGGGATTGAGTTCGAGTTGACGCCTTAATATATGTGCGCCGCTTGGTTTTATGGGAACGAGGCAACATTTTGGGTTCGGGGACTAGCGGAGATATACGTACAAAAAATTGTGGACGTAGGTTCATCCGAAAGGCAATGATGCATGGGCCCTGCATTTTGATATACCCGCAACCGCGTGAAATTTTCTACTCTACTCAAAACTAGTAAGGTACACATGCATTGAACGCATGAGATTTGGAAACCAAATTATGAATAAATACACACTATAGCATGTAAGCTTTGAGTCATATATGCATGATGTAGATGGTCTTTTAGTTCTTATAGTTCATCTCATTCAAAATCAATTACTTTTATAAAAAGGTTAAGATTCATGGGATTGTACATTGTAAAGCATAAATTAAAAAAGACAAATAATGGCAATTCATTTAGAGAAAAAAAGTTTGGGCAATTATGATACAGAAGATTCTAGAACAAAGGAGAAGTACTTGTGTTTTGAGGTTTGTGCATTATGCTTAAGTTCAACCATGGAGTCTTCTAGATTGTACATGTGGCAGAATCTTGTGGAATGTTGATGATATCCAACGGCCAATAGTGCTTGGATTTGCCATCTCTACACTGTCAGATTAGCTTCATCCAACGACCATCTTTCAAAGTTATTCGCACACTATATAGGGGTATAGATAATGCATAAAAGTTCCTCCAAAAACATCTATAACTAATGGGAAGTGAATGTATGCTTAAAAAGAAAATGCAATACTCCCTCCATCTAGGTGTATAAGTCATCTTAGGTTTTTTTGCTAGTTAATAGCATTTCATGCAATGAATTAACCACTGCATGTCATGTTTGAAAGTCTCAAGCCATTGAAAGCATGCACGACCCACATCTCTTATTGGTTGATATGTCACGAAACAAGAAACGAGGAGGGAGTTAATGTACCATGGCTAAGTGTTTTGGGATTATTTGGTTTTCGGAAGATGACTTACACACCTAGACGGAGGGAGTACAAAGAGAAAAAATAAATTGCAGTTAAAAGAATGACATTTCTAACAAAAATGTGAATGTGAACTACATATGTGTGCATGTGACCAGCACATACATTGTCAATACGCAATTTAATGCAAGAAATAACTTATGAGTAACATGCACGAATTGATGATGTGGTGCTTGCATGCATAGAATACAAAAACAATATGATTTATGACTTGCATGCATGTCGTGTTCTTGTGCCATAGTTGCATGTCTAGGAAAAAAGCTACTAGTGGGTTGTACTAGCTATTTAGGAATTGAGATGGATGTTGTAGGGAAAGAGATGACATGTATCTCAATTCCTATGAGTAGGGATTGAAAAAGATACGTCATTTGGTTCACATCATAGGAACTTTTCTATTGAATCTAGAGATGACATGTATCTCAACTCTTATGAGGAGGGATTAGAAAAGAGATGCCATTTGGTTCACATCATAGGAACTTTTCTATTTAATATACGCTAATGTTTATTTTCCTTTGAAATTATGGGAGTATAGGAATCCATTCATATGAACCAAGTGGCTCTAAAGCTATAAAAAATGATATCATGTTTATTTCCTTTGAATGTGGAGTATATGAATCTATTCCTATGAACCAACTGGCTCTAAAGGAAAAAATCCTATAAAAATCATATCATATAGAGTTCCTATGATATTCCTCCACACCAAAGGATGGTTGAAATTGCTGCAGGGGATACGACAGTCTTTCTTTGTAGAATCCTCCCCCATCTTTACAATTACCTCTTGAAGATGAATGAAATTATATATACTGGGTATTCTATATGTGCATTTTGGTACATGAAAACTCGGTAAAAGTTTGCGAGGTTCAAAATTTCAATAAAGCTCTATGCACTGCATTTTGGAACAGAGGGAGGAGCATATGGCAGTTGCTAACACTCACGTGGAAGATTTGTGTGTAGGAGGAGTGGCTATTTTGTTAAATGACATGGCAAAACTGACATTGTCGGATGCCGATCTAACGGTTCTTACGGTGTTCGTCGGGAAACGGATATCCCCCCTCTCTCTCTCTCACGCACACACGCACCCTCACGAGTCACGACTCTCCTGAGTCCTCTCGCACACACTGTCTATCTGCAGGTAGACGTCACACACATATGTGCTCTTCACACCCTACCCTCAGAACTTCTAAAAAACAAAAGACGTCGCGCCCCTTTTATTTTAGCTCACACGTCACACACTTATACTATTGCTCTTGTGGCGAACATTCTTTGGGCATAGTATATTGTACTCTCACGAAGAGAAGCGGTGCACGCACGCACTAGTTCTCTCACCCCCACTCGCGGGTACACGTAGGAGCGCATTTTTTTGAAGCTAGTACAACAAAATCACTCCATTATATATATAAGCAGTAGCCTTAGCGCTTGCTTTACTAGGGTTCCTCTCTTTCACTCTCTCATGCTCTCTAGATCTAAGAAAGACATAGGCGGCCACACTCTCTCTCTCTGCTCACCGCTGGTCACAAATCCGGCCGGACCACCTCGACCGGGGCAGGGGTGTAGGTGCATCATTCACGCTGTCGTCGGCGGCGAGGGAGGAGACCAATGGCTGCCCGCGCTTCCCGATCGGCGGCCATGCCGTTCTCTCCGAGAGAGCGCCGGCTCGGGAGGGCCTCCGACCCCTTATTCCTCCCTACGGTATTGTGGCTAAGATGCAGCCTCCCGACGCCGTCTTTGCCACATGCCGACGACCCTTGGGTATATATTCCTTCGAAACCTGCCTTGCTCTACTGCCCCAGCTCCCCACGTGGCTGCGTGTGGATCTTTTTCTACTTCCGTCGGCTGTTCCAAAGCCACCTAGACTTTTACTATTATTAGAGGTAAAGCTAGTTCATACAGTCGAATCTAAGAGTTGGTTCAAACAGGGAAGAAAGTGGGAAAGCTGTAGCATGAATCTAGGACTTGGTTCTAAGAGGAAACGGGGGAAAGTAGTAGATACTGGCTACCCAACTGGTCTCTTGGTTGAAAAGGTTAAGAAAGCATGGTGGATGGCGAAGGGTGGGGGAAGTGGACCTATCTCTTGGTCAAAAAAGGAAAGAAAGTCAGGGGTGTTGGGGTACAACACAAATGAGAATGCGCAGGTCTAGATTTCCCGTGCTCGCATAGGAAAATGTCACCTAGGAGATTAAAAATGGGACAAATGTAGACATGCTGCCTTAGTGTTTGCCGCCCTCGGCAACCACATCTGCCTCACCACTTTATGCCCCTGCTGTCCCTACACCCATATCGCTACCGTTAATGTAAAATCACATGAAGCATTAAGCAATGCCACCTAATGTCACTATAAGTAATGGTCTTGTGCCGTCGATAAATTGAAGCAATGCCACCACCATTTTATGAAGTGCTTTCGTCTTGCTTTATTTCCCATCAATTGTGTTTTTGCAGTTACACTTAAATCTCACACCGCTAACATTGCTTCATCCCAGTGGAACTGCACAAATATATTACACATTTACTGACCATGTGCTACTCTCATGACAGTAATACTAATGCTATTGTTCTGCATGTTAATCTAGTGGCAGTGTTGATGTGATGTGATGCTACTTACTTAAGGGCACTTTCATACAATCTAGTGCCAATTATAACACAATAGATGCTGATGTTAATCATACGCCACTGGAAATATATGTCACTGTTTAAATAACCGTATTTTGTATTTGCGCAAACAGGGATGTCTGTCTCCATATCGTTTCTATCTGCGTAATCAAAAGTATACACCTCAGTTTTAGTACAACCGCACAAAATGAGATGGCTATTCCTAGCCGCCGTCCTCTAACCACCAGTGTTCCAGGTATTCCTACATTGGTAGTAACTAGGTAGAATGACCAACGTAATCTAAAAGAAGTTGATTCGTACGGTTTACTTCCTGATTGCAGTGCAGGGACGAGCGAAAACAACTACATCCTAGTCCGGAATACACTTTCTACCAGTTCATCCATGGACTGAGGACTAGCTGTCATGGCTGCACGGAGGTTTTTTGGACAGGTGCGCGGACAAGAGGCATTGTCATATGCTTATTTCTGCAAATAGCGGTGCTTAAATTTAGTGGAATGCACAAGAATTTTAGCTGGTCTATACACTACATGGTTCAGTTCAGCATTCCAGCTAAGAACACAATTACAATTGGTTATTCTTAAATGAGAGAACCTAACCCTAGATGGTGGCAACAAGAAAAAACCAGAGTGAACTCCAGGAAATTTAAGCCTGCCGGGAGGCCCTTTGCTCAGAGAAGCCTTGCTTGATTTTTTGCTGATTTGTAAACCTTCTCACAACTTTGTATTTTGCTGTGAACTAGTATATATTTGTTATGTTCTATGAATCATTGAGATGTATAAAATTGCTTAACTTATGCTTTTCAAGTTTTTTATGAAGCCGAGTTTAATGTGAGTGTTCCACATGAACGCTGGACTAGCGTGTGAACATTTGGAATTTACATTGTGGCCTCAGTTAACTGCATGAACCACTGTAACAAGATACGTAGTTGCTTATATGTCAGACAACAGATTATTGATGGTTAGCTGGTCGATAGCCTAGTGTTGAAGTGAGCTAAGCCAATGTGCCGTGTTTTGCACAACTGCTTACAAGTGGGGTAGCACCAACAGTGTTTACAAGTACTTATGTATATGTCAGTGCACTGTTCTCGAACGAGTACTCTATTTCATCAAACACACACTGCTCGTATGATAAACTGTGACAACTTATGTATTACCATGCCATATTCATGAAAAAACTAGTGAGAACGCATATGTTTCGGCAACAATTATGATGGTTCTCACATGATTCATGGGCACACAAAAGTAGCAGCAGTTCTCATAGACGGATTCAAACAGAGTACTAGCCCCAGAGGGCTCGATAATAGGCAAGGTTCAGATAATTAGACACAATCCAAACTACTATTAAACACTAGCTGGGGCAACTATTTCATGCCTCGGTCTAATTTGGGTTGGACACAAGACGGACCTTGCCATGAACATCACCAAGGACGTCCGACATCAGCTCAATCCTGTGAACCTTCATGAAGATAACCTTGCAGCCTTGCCACTCATAAACTTATTTGTGGAGGCATGCCACATCATCTTCCTACGTAAGCTTGACAAGAACAGTATGCCTCACAAACGAAGGAGTAGGTTTGAACTTCTTATGCTTCAGTACACCCTAGACAACACGCCTGACAACAGTGAGGCTAGAATACAACTCGACATCGGTATAAGCGCAAATGGCTTCTAGGATCCAACAGCCTAAGAACTCTGTTTTCCCAGTGCATATATTCAGGTCATCCACCTCATAGCGAGTGACATGTACAACCACACAATCCTTGTCTGCATCAGGGCTCTAATTGAAACAGAAACAAATTTTGAATTACTTTCCGGTATAAGAAACACAAGTATTTAAACCACTATGTATAGCATGGCATCGAAGATAATAGAATTTGCATTATTTATCACCACATACTTAGACGAAAAACCACAATCGAGATCGGCAAAGAAGAAAATCACCTTGGGAAGCTCAGTGGGGGGGGGTGGGGGGACACATCCTCAAAGGGGGAAACTGCTCCTATAGGGCCACGGGGGTTGTAACCTCAAATGGGGCGTTGACCATCTCAGTAGTAGCCGTGAGCGTATCTGGGGTCGGCTCGGTGGCTACCTCCATCTTCTTGGAGCTCTCTGTCTCGTGGGGATCAGCCTCCCGCGTCTGCTCCAATATCGGAAGATCTTTGCCTGGTTCTCCTTGGTCCATCATGAAACCGACGAATACTAGGAGACCACTCAAAGGAAAACACAATCGCAATGACAATGAAACAAAAAAAGAGTGAGGAGCGGTTACTGCTTTAAAAAAGTTCTTTTTTTTCTCTGAACGAAAATATACCAACATCACGGATCCGCTTACATTCCCTTCGTTGGGAGAGAAGAACAGTGTCAGATGCGAGTGTTGGCTTTCTTGAAGATGGTGAGGGAGAAGGGGATTCAGCGAAGAGTGAAATGATGGTTGCTTCGTCCATCAAACTTAGACTATGGGGAGGTGGGGTTTTGTGATACGACGACTCGTTATTGCCGCGCTATGACCGGGGTGACTTTCCGCCTGCATACTGCCTTCTAATTTGGTGGATGGCATTTGGGCCTGCGCACTGCATGGCCCGCATGTCGGTGAACAAAAGTAAAAATACATTCAGTGGAGGGAGACATTTCGATGACCTAGGAGGAGCCAGAGGCGGTAGTGTATCCACTTTAGTAGTAGTAATTATTTTTCTGGGTAGCTGCAGATTGTCTCCACTATACTAGTAGTAATTGTTTCTCTGGGACCAAGACAAAACAGTCCATCCACCCTAGTAAATAATAAAATCAATTCAAAAACCCATATATTTACTTAATGAGAGGCGCTAGCCACACCCAGCACACCGCCCCCAAAAAACCTGGGTGCTCTTCTTCCTCCTCACTCCCACGCACCTCATGTCAGCTCGCTCCACTCGTACCCCTAAATTCCTCACCTCACTCCTACAGAAAACCCCAGCTCCCCTTCTTCCTCACTACTATAGAAAAAACCCCAGCTCCCCTTCTTCTTCACTCGCACTACAACTAGGCTCGTCATTCGTTACTCTGCTCAAATCCTTGAGCGCGACACGACGCCCTCGAGGAAAATGGAGTCTGCTGACCCCAGCGCCAAGAAGATGAGGCTCCCGCCAGTGGCGACGCCTGTTGTAGATCCCGCACCCGGCAGCGCGGGGAGAAGCCGCGACCCCAGTCCCACTGGATCCCAGGAACCCATAGAATCTTGGGTGGACCACATCAGCAATCTCCCGGACGCCGTCCTTGGGGAGATCATCTCGCTTCTCCCCACCAAGGATTGCTGCCGCACCCAAGTCCTCTAAATTCGGTGACGCCCTCTATGGCACGTCGTGCCCCTTAATCTCGACTGTCGTCAGCTATCTCTCTTCGATGATTTTGAAATCCCCAGAGCCATCATCTCCTCCCACCAGGGCTCGCCCTGCACGGTGGATGCCTGGCTGAAATCCCCTGAATTCACAGAACTACAATTGCTTGAGTTCTACTATTCACCTGGAAATCACCTACAAGATACTGAACGCCATGTACTTGTGCCCTCAGCACTGATGTCCATCTCACGGTTTTCCTCCTCTCTCGACGCCGCCACCTTTGTGTTGTGCTACCTACCAGACAATCTGGTACTAAACCTTCGACTCCCATTTCTCAAGAAACTTTCACTTGTGTGGGTCGTATATCATAGGCCTCATTGCATAGCATCATCCACTCCAGTTGCCCTGCCCTGGAGTGCTTTATGCTTGTTTTCACAGTTAGAATTGGTTGTCTCCAAACAGAGTCGCCTTACCTTGTAAGAATTGGAATTTCTTTTGATGGAAGGCAGCCCATCATCCAAGATGCCCCTTCACTTCAAAGGTTGATCCTTGATTCTAGTTATTCACCGTCGCAAATAACCATCCTCTCTGCGCCTAAACTGGAGACCTTGGGTGTGATACATGATCTCTGTGCTCATTTCAAGATGGTGTTTGGCTCCATAGTTCTTCAGGTACTTTATATTATCATCTACACTTGTAACCATAATCTGCATTTTAAATTTTTGCGCATAAGTTATATATCATCTTGGAGTACACATTTTGTATTAATATTATGTTATATGCTCACTGTAGAGTTTCTCCGTGGATAGCCTATCAATGGTGCTGGATTCTGTCAAGATCTTATATATCCAAATGAATAGTTTTGATTTGAACAAGATTATTGGCTTGCTGCAATGCTTTCCATGTCTGGAGAAGTTGTATATAAAGGTGATAATTTCACGCACATTGGAAGCCCGCATATAGTGTACTAGAATTAACCGTTCAGTTGTTGCTCTTTCGACACTCTTTTTTTAGACCTTAACTGTATTCAACCTTCATGTCTATTTAGGCAACAGGACGGGGTGAGAAAGTTATAACCTATCGGTGGGTTCGTAAGCACCGGGATGTTCTCACTTCTCATGACATTCGATTGAAGACAATAACGCTAGAACGATATGTAGCCAACCATGCAAACACTAGATTTGTCACATTCTTCCTGCTGAATGCGAGGTTACTATTGTCCATCAGGCTTAAGTTTATCAGCAGCATGGTTTTGATGGATGGGTATGTCGAAGAGGAAAAAAAAGGAGTTTCAGGTGCGCAAAAGAGCTTCTGGACATGTCAGGCTTCTATTTACAACATATTGTGGTCATAATCCAGTAAATTTTATGACCCAGGATGTTCATTCTATGGACCTGACCGATCCATTTGACTGTGACTGCCGAAAACAGTGCTGGAGTTAGATGTTGTTGCCCTTTTCAACCTGGGTTTTGTCTAAACCCGATGAACAATTTACCCTCGTGTTTTTGTGCAGTTTGTAAGCTAGAGTTAGATGTTCTTGCCCTTTTCAACTCGACTGTGACCGTCATATTTTCTTTGAAACAAGGCAAATGGCTTGCCATTAGTTTAATTTAGAGTGAAATTTTATAACAAATCACAACCAAAGGAAATAACATCACTCTCGCCGGCTGCTTGAGCTCACTGTGCATTATAGAAGCCAAGTGATTAGCCCCCACCAGCACCCACAAACTTATTTTGAACTAGCACACCAAATGGGCTGTAAATTTTCATAGGAAAGGCTGCATGACCGTGACAGATTTGGATTCTGAAATTTGGGACCCACGAGGAAATAGCCTATCCAAGGTGGTGTCGACTTACTAGCTAGTCAACAAACGATTCTGCCTACCAGCCATTGGATTGACATCCAACATCTGTCGTGTATCTTCTATCTCTTGTCTTCTTCCTCCAGCCGCCCAAACCAAACCACCCCGTCGGCTCTGCCTGCTCCCGCCTCCCATGGCTGGCTGCGCCTCCGCCGCCCTACCATATCCTCAAATGTTGGCCAGTCCCTCCCTCTATTCCCCCACATGTCCTGTTATTCTCCGGCGATGTCAGCCCCAACACGCACCCGCACCCGAACCAGTCAACCCTCATATCTTCCACGACTCCTGTTTGTTCCATCCGAGGCCTTGCCGTTGTCCTCCGCCTTGGGTCACTTGCCGTGCTCAGTTCGCCGCCCTCTTGTGTTGTCCACATCGTCAACAACCGACATGAACAAGGAGATGACTGTACGTGGAGAGGATGACAGTAGGGACCCACCAGCGTCATGGCAGTACGCAAGCAAGTGCCTCCTTATTACAAGCCCAACAAAATGGTTCCTACTAATGGTGGGACATCTAGGGCTCACGCCATTGTCAACATAGTCAATAAATGAGAGAATTACACAACGAGCGGCTGACACCAGGGACCCAGCAGGTCGCGAAGTTGTTATTTACTTTGTTTTGAGGAACAAGCAGTTGTTATTTATACTATTTTTAGCGATGGATCAGGGTAACAACAGGGTAGTGCGGGGGTTGTGGCCCATCTAGCCAGGGTTTTATTTGTGTTTACCACATCATGAGCCCAGTTGTGTTTTTTTTCTTGTTGAAAATGGCTAGCCTGCTACCTCTTGAGCACTGCGTTGGTTTTCCCTTGAAGAGGAAAGGGTGATGCCGCAAAGTAGCGTAAGTATTTCCCTCAGTTTTTGAGAACCAAGGTATCAATCCAGTAGGAGGCTACGCGCGAGTCCCTCGCACCTACACAAAACAAATAAATCCTCGCAACCAACGCGATAAGGGGTTGTCAATGCCTACACGGTCACTTATGAGAGTGAGATATGATAGATATGATACATATGATAAGATAATATTTTTGGTATTTTTATGATAAAGATGCAAAGTAAAATAAAAGGCAATGAAAATAACTAATTGTTGGAAGATTAATATGATGGAAGATAGACCCGGGGGGCCATAGGTTTCACTAGTGGCTTCTCTCAAGAGCATAAGTATTTTATGGTGGGTGAACAAATTACTGTTGAGCAATTGACAGAATTGAGCATAGTTATGAGAATATCTAGGTATGATCATGTATATAGGCATCACGTCCGAGACAAGTAGACCGTCTCCTGCCTGCATATACTACTATTACTCCACACAACAACCGCTATCCAGCATGCATCTAGAGTATTAAGTTCATAAGAACAGAGTAATGCTTTAAGCAAGATGACATGATGTAGAGGGATAAATTCATGCAATATAATAAAAACCCCATCTTGTTATCCTCGATGGCAACAATACAATACGTGCCTTGCTGCCTCTACTGTCACTGGTAAAGGACAACGCAAGATTGAACCCAAAGCTAAGAACTTCTCCCATTGCAAGAAAGATCAATCTAGTAGGCCAAACCAAACTGATAATTCGAAGAGACTTGCAAAGATAACAATCATACATAAAAGAATTCAGAGAAGATTCAAGTATTGTTCATAGATAAACTTGATCATAAACCCACAATTCATCGGTCTCAACAAACACACCACAAAAGAAGATTACATCGAATATATCTCCATGAGAGAGGGGGAGAACTTTGTATTGAGATCCAAAAAGAAAGAAGAAGCCATCTAGCTACTAACTATGGACCCGAAGGTCTGAGGTAAACTACTCACACTTCATCGGAAGGGCTATGGTGTTGATGTAGAAGCCCTCCGTGATCGATGCCCCCTCCGGCGAAGCTCCGGAACAGGCCCCAAGATGGGATCTCGTGGATACAGAAAGTTACGGCGGTGGAATTAGGGTTTTGGCTCCGTATCTGATCGTTTGGGGGTACGTAGGTATATATAGGAGGAAGGAGTACGTTGGTGGAGCAACAGGGGGCCCACGAGGGTGGAGGGCGCGCTTGGGGGGGGGGGTAGGCGTGCCCCCACCTCGTGGCTTCCCTGTTGGTTTCTTGATGTAGGGTCCAAGTCTCCTGGATCATGTTCATTCCGAAAATCACGTTTCCGAAGGTTTCATTCCGTTTGGACTCCGTTTGATATTCTTTTTCTGCGAAACTCTGAAATAGGCAGAAAAATTGCAATTCTGGGCTGGGCCTCCAGTTAATAGGTTAGTCCCAAAAATAATATAAAAGTGAATAATAAAGCCCAATAATGTCCAAAACAGAAGATATTATAGCATGGAGTAATCAAAAATTATAGATACGTTGGAGACGTATCAAGCATCCCCAAGCTTAATTCCTGCTCGTCCTCGAGTAGGTAAATGATAAAAACAGAATTTTTGATGTGGAATGCTACTAGGCATAATTTCAATGTAATTCTTCTTAATTGTGGCATGAATATCCAGATCCGAAAGATTCAAGATAAAAGTTAAATACTGACATAGAAATAATAACACTTCAAGCATACTAACTAAGAAATTATGTCTTCTCAAAATAACATGGCCAAAGAAAGTTCATCCCTACAAAATCATATAGTTTAGTCATGCTCCATTTTCGTCACACAAGAATGCTCTCATCATGCAAAACCCCGATGACAAGCCAAGCAATTGTTTCATACTTTAGTAATCTCAAACTTTATAAACCTTCACGCAATACATGAGCATGAGCCATGGATATAGCACTATGGGTGGAATAGAGTATAATGATGGGGGTTATGTGGAGAAGACAAAAAAGGAGAAAGTCTCACATCAACGAGGCTAATCAATGAGCTATGGAGATGCCCATCGATTGATGTTAATGCAAGGAGTAGGGATTGCCATGCAATGGATGCACTAGAGCTATAAATGTATGAAAGCTCAACAAAAGAAACTAGTGGGTGTGCATCCAACTTCCTTGCTCACGAAGACCTAGGGCACTTGAGGAGGCCCATTGTTGGAATATACAAGCCAAGTTCTATAATGAAAAATTCCCACTAGTATATGAAAGTGAAAAAACAAGAGACTCTCTATCATGAAGATCATGGTGCTACTTTGAAGCACAAGTGTGGAAAAAAGGATAGTAGCATTGTCCCTTTTCATTTCTATTTTCTCCTTTTTGGGCCTTTTTTGGGACAATGCTCTATTAAATGATGATCATCACACTTCTATTTATTTACAACTCAATGATTACAACTCGATACTAGAACAGGGTATGACTCTATATGAATGCCTCCGGCGGTGTACCGGCATATGCAATGAACCAAGAGTGACATGTATGAAAGAATTATGAACGGTGGTTTTGCCACAAATACTATGTCAACTACATGATCATGCTAAACAATATTACAATGATGAACGTGTCATGATAAACGGGATGGTGGAAAGTTGCATGGCAATATATCTAGGAATGGCTATGGAAATACCATAATAGGTAGGTATGGTGGCTGTTTTGAGGAAGATATAAAGAGGTTTATGTGTGAAAGAGCGTATCATATCACGGGGCTTGGATGCACCGGCGAAGTTTGCACCAACTCTCAATGTGAGAAAGGGCAATGCATGGTACCAAAGAGGCTAGCAATGATGGAAAGGTGAGAGTGCGTATAATCCATGGACTCAACATTAGTCATAAAGAACTCACATACTTATTGCAAAAATCTACAAGTCATCAAAAACCAAGCACTACGCGCATGCTTCTAGGGGGATAGATTGGTAGGAAAAGACCATCGCTCGTCCCCGACCGCCACTCATAAGGAGGACAATCAAAGAACACCTCATGTTTCAAATTTGTTACATAACATTTACCATACGTGCATGCTACGGGACTTGCTAACTTCAACACAAGTATTTATCAAATTCACAACTACTCAAGTAGCACAACTTTAATATCACTACCTCCATATCTCAAAACAATCATCAAGCATCAAACTTCTCTTAGTATTCAAAACACTCATAAGAAAGTTTTTACTAATCTTGAATATCTAGCATATTAGGATTACTTAAGTAAATTACCATGCTATTTAAGACTCTCAAAATAATCTAAGTGAAGCATGAGAGATCAAAAGTTTCTACAAAACAAATCCACCACCGTGCTCTAAAAGATATAAGTGAAGTACTAGAGCAAAACTATATAACTCAAAAGATATAAGTGAAGCACATAGAGTATTCTAATAATTTCTGAATCATGTGTGTCTCTCTCAAAAGGTGTGTACAGCAAATATGATTGTGGTAAACTAAAAAGCAAAGACTCAAATCATACAAGACGCTCCAAGCAAAACACATATCATGTGGTGAATAAAAATATATCTCCAAGTAAAGTTACCGATGGAAGTAAACGAAAGAGGGGATGCCTTCCGGGGCATCCCCAAGCTTTGGCTTTTAGGTGTCCTTAGATTATCTTGGGGGTGCCATGGGCATCCCCAAGCTTAGGATCTTGCCACTCCTTGTTCCATAATCCATCAAATCTTTACCCAAAACTTGAAAACTTCACAACACAAAACTTAAAGTAGAAGATCTCGTGAGCTCCATTAGCGAAAGAAAACAAAACACCACTTCAAGGTACTGTAATGAACTCATTATTTATTTATATTGGTGTTGAACCTACTGTATTCAAACTTCTCTATGGTTTATAAACTATTTTACTAGCCATAGATTCATCAAAATAAGCAAACAACACACGAAAAACAAAATCTGTCAAAAACAGAACAGTCTGTAGTAATCTGTAGCTAGCGCAAGATTTCCAAAAATTCTAAAATAAATTTCTGGACATGAGGAATTTATATATTAATCATCTTCAAAAATAACTAACTAAATATCACTTTCCAAATAAAATGGCAGCAGTTCTCGTGAGCGCTAAAGTTTCTGTTTTTTTACAGCAAGATTAACAAGACTTTCCCGAAGTCTTCCCAATGGTTCTACTTGGCACAAACACTAATTAAACACAAAAAACACAACCAAAACAGAGGCTATATAAATTATTTATTAAATAACATCAAGGATAAATATTGGGTTGTCTCCCACCAAGCGCTTTTCTTTAAAGCCTTATAGCTAGGCGTAAGATTTCAATGATGCTCACAGGAAAGACAATAATTGAAGCACAAAGAGAGCATCATAAAACACGTGACAAACACATCTAAGTCTAACATAATTCCTATGCATAGGCATCTTATAGGTAAACAAATTATCAAGGCAAGAAAAAACTAGCATATGCAAGGAAGCGGAAAGAAACAATAGCAATCTCGACATAATGAGAGGTAATCTAGTAACATGAAAATTTCTACCACCATATTTTCCTCTCTCATAATAATTACATGTAGGATCATAAGAAAATTCAACAAAATAGCTATCACATAAAATATTTTCACCACGATCCACATGCATGCAAAGTTGACACTCTTCCAAAATAGTGGGATTAACATTAACTAAAGTCATGACCTCTCCAAACCCACTTTTATCAAAAACTTCATAAGATTGAACATTCTCCAAATATGTGGGATCTAAAGTTGACATTCTTCCAAACCCACTTTCAATATTATTGCAAACATTATAATCAATCTCATATTCATCATGGGGCTTAAATAAATTTTCAAGATCAAAAGAAGAATCACCCCAATCATGATCGTTGCAACAAGTAGAGGACATAGCAAAACTAGCATTCCCAAGCTTAGGGTTTTGCATATTATTAGCACAATTGACATCAAGAGAGTTTATAGTAAAATCAATGCAATCATGCTTTTTATTCAAGGAGCTATCGTGAATCTCTTCATAAATTTCTTCATCATAATTTTCAGATTCACGAATTTCAAGCAAAACCTCATAAAGATAATCTAGTGCACTCAAATCACTAGAAATTGGTTCATCATAATTGGATCTCTTAAAAAGATTAGCAAGCGAATGAGGATCCATATATCTTAGGTTCTTTGTTTAGCAATAAATAAACAACTATTCCAACCAAACGAGTCAAGTAAGACATCAAAGCAAATGGAAAGACGAACAGAAGAAGGGTGAATAGAACGGCAAGGGTGAAGTGGGGGAGAGGAAAACGACAGGCAAATGGGAAATAATGTAATGCAGGAGATAAGGATTTGTGATGGGTACTTGGTATGTTGACTTTTGCGTAGACCTCCCCGGCAACGGCGCCAGAAATCCTTCTTGCTACATCTTGAGCACTGCGTTGGTTTTGCCTTAAAGAGGAAAGGATGATGCAGCAAAGTAGCGTAAGTGAAAGGATCGATATGGTTGACTAGAGGGGGGGGGGTGAATAGGCAACTACCAATTTTTAGCTTTTCTTTATCAAATTAAACTTTGCATCAAAGAAGGTTGTCTAGATGTGCAGCTAGGTGAGCAACCTATATGATGCAACAACAACAAGCACACAAGCAAGCAAGGGAACAAACACTAAAGAGCATGCACAAGTGAAGGTAAGAGATAACCAAGAGTGGATCCGGTGAAGACGAGGATGTGTTACCGAAGTTCCTTCCTTTTGAAGGGAAGTACGTCTCCGTTGGAGCGGTGTGGAGGCACAATGCTCCCCAAGAAGCCACTAGGGCCACCGTATTCTCCTCACGCCCTCACACAATGCGAGATGCCGTGATTCCACTATTGGTGCCCTTGAAGGCAGCGACCGAACCTTTACAAACAAGGTTGGGGAAAACTCCACAACTTTATCGGAGGCTCCCAACAAGACCACGAAGCTTCACCACAATGGAATATGGCTCCGAGGTGACCTCAACCGTCTAGGGTGCTCAAACACCCAAGAGTAACAAGATCCACTAAGGATGAGTGGGGGAATCAAAAATCTCTTGGTGGAAGTGTAGATCGGGGCCTTCTCAGCCACTCCTGAGCAAATCAACAAGTTTGGTTGGCTAGGGAGTGAGATCGGGCGAAAACGGAGCTTGGAGCAATAATGGAGCTTTAATGGTGGAAGAGGTAGGTCAAAGGGGGGAAGAAGACATCCTTTTATAGTGGGGGAACAATCCACCCGTTACCCCCCACTCAGCCCCGCAGAGAGCGGTACTACCGCGGGGGCAGGGTGGTACTACCGCTCCAATGCGGTACTACCGCCCCATCTCAGCGGTACTGCCGCGCTACAGGAGAAGGGGCTGGGGCTGGGACCCAGAGCAGTACTACTGCGGAGGCAGGGCGGTACTACCGCTCGCAAGGAGCACTACAGCCACTACTACTGCAGCTAGTACCGTAAAACCCGACACGAGAAAATGCGCACTAGAGTCGAGGCGGTAGGAACACGGAGCCACAGCGGTACTGCGGCTGAGGCCACCAGCGGTACTACCGCTCCGAGGAGCGGTACTACCGCTTGCTGAGCTTCAGCCGTACTACCGCTATACTGCAGCTAGTGCCGTAAAACCCGACACGAGAAAATGCGCACTCGAGTCGAGGCGGTAGGAACACGGAGCCGCAGCGGTACTACAGCTGAGGCCATAAAGCGGTACTACTGCTCCGAGGAGCGGTACTACCGCTCCTAGGAGCGGTACTGCCGCTTAGTGAGCCTCAGCGGTACTACCGCTGTGGCCCGATACTACCGCTGGGTCCAGGAAAAACCACAAAGGGAGAAGAGAGAAGCTCCATAGAGACGGAGAGAAAACGGTGGGAGAGAGAAGAACGTGTACGTGTTGATTCCACCCAAACCATACCGAAGCAGATCCCCTCTTGATAGTACGGTGACTACTACGAAACTTAGTCCACCAACAAAGTCACGAAGGAAGCTACACCGTCTTGAGTAGAGCGCCGAGGGGAAAAAATCATTGCGTGCCAAAGGATGAATATCTGAAAGAAACCAAAGCACCCGATTAGTCCGCAAATGCATTGTCATCAATCACCAAAACACCGTAGGGATAAATATGCCCTTACAATCTCCCCCTTTTTGGTGGATTGATGATAATACGGGATTTGCATAGAAAAGAGTAGACATAGAATGCAAGAGAACCCATGCCTCTAAAAATAGACAGGCTCCCCTAGATGTTGTGCACATTCGATAAGTGCTTTGGACTGCACGGCACACATGCTAGGATCACGGCTCCCCCTATATTTTAGAGACCAACAACCTAAGCAAGATATATGAAAACAATATATATGATAGGATAAGCATGCAAGCTATAAGATACCGAGGTGCATAGCACATAAATAAGATAACACAGGTAGCATATGTCTTACACCATATGTTTGGAACTTAGGTCTCACAAGCACAAAACCAAACAAAACCAAACAACGAGAAAGCAAACGAACGACACAAAGACACACTCGCAAACACAAATCCCTAAACTCTCTCCCCCTTTGGCATCGAGACACCAAAAAGGGAGGGGCAGAGAGGGACACGAAGATTCCAGGTGATGGGCGAGGAAGGTCCTGAACATCACATCTCTGCATCTTCATCGTGGGTTGAACAGTGCTCGGCATCGGAGTCGGTCCAGTGACAGTTCTGATGAATCCAGTCCTCCTCTTCAGTGATCTGTTCCTCAGACCCACTGACAACTGTGGCTCCCAACTGACGCATGATCTCCTTGTGACGTGTCCTGGCATTCTTCTCCGCCACATGAGACATATACTGACCATGGGACTCCATGCAGAAGAGCTTCTTCATCTTGCGCTTGAGCTTCTGGGCCCAAGATGGTTCTGCACTGGAGTGGCTAGCGTCCTCATCATGGGCATCAGGAGCAGCCTCACCCTCAGTTCCCATGGCAGCAGCAGCAGCAGACGGGCCCCCCGTGGCAGCAGTAGCAGAAGGACCCCCTGTGTGAGGCGCTGACCAGTTGTCCTTCTTCCTCAGGCGCTTGATCTCATGTGACACCAACTCTCCAGTTTCTAGCAGCACTCTGGGATAAGTCTGTGCCCAGGCCCTCTCAATGAGCCTCATGATGAAGGGACCATAGATAGGACACTTGCGCTCAGACACGGCAGATACAAGTTCAGACCACATGACATGAGAGATATCCAGGCTTTCTCCAGTGTTTTCTTCCTTCTCATGCTGACAGAAAAGGAGCATGTCCACGAGGTAGGAGTGAACCTGATCCAGATTCCCAATGCGAGGGAAGAGAGTCTCACGGAATATGCGATGAAGAATGTCTAGATACGGACACAACTCGTAGGTCTTCTTCTCAGTGACAGGGTGAACCTTCACAGTGCAGTAGGGCCAAAGAGCTTGCTTGTGGGTGGAAGTAGCATGGCGATGAGGACGGAAACCGACAGGAGTCTCAAGCCCGTTATCCAGCACGTCAAGTAACTCCATGAACGCCCCCCACTTGACAGAAAGCGCTTGCCATTGGTCATCCAAGTCAGAGTCCTGTCGCTATCTGTTCCAAGATGGACGGTGGCAAAGAATTGAGCCAACAAATCCGCATCGAAATCCTTGTTGAACTGCATGATCCTGAGAATGTTCAGCTGAGTGCACATCTGAAAGGCTTCTCCAAAGTACTCTGGATCCTTCTCCATAGCATCGGTGTCAATGGAGCGAACATCAACATAGAGATTCTTCTTGGCCTTGATCACATCAAAGTAGATGGCAAACTGAAAGCGGTTCCAGAACGGACGGTTGACCAAAGTGGGTTCTTGGTCCACCGTATAGGGGTTGCGGCGACGCTTCTCCCAAAACTCCTTGCTGGTCATCTCAGTCACAGGCTTCCCTTTTGGCTTGTTGGCGGCTCGCTTCGAGTGCTGAGGAGGTGGAGAAACATTTGCAGAAGCACTTGCTGGAGGCGGTTGGGTGCTCGAGGAACCACCGGCAGGCTCTGAGGTCCGGTAGCGCTTGGAGGTGGCACGCCCGGGGTTGATGCGGCGACCTTGTTGCTCGGGTAAGTCATCACCGGCATCCATGGAAAGAGGACGAGGTGGGGATTGACTCCACCGAAGGAAATGGGGAGGAACGCCCCGGAGGAGGAGAGCCACCGGAGCCCTTCCACGGCGGAACGGTGCTGGAGAGAGAGAGGCACGAGGGGGCGAGCGAATGGGTATGGGGGAGAAGAAACCTCCCCCTGCCCCGATAAAAAACCTTCAGCCCCCGTCCTGCAGCGGTAGTGCCGCGCTGGGGCGCGGTAGTACCGCTCATAGGCGGTAGTTCCGCTCTGGTGTGGCGGTAGTACCGCTTACACGGTAGTACCGTCCATCACCAGCAGCAGTACCGCTTATGAGCGGTAGTACCGCTTATCAGCGGTAGTACCGCTCGCCAGCAGCGGCAGTACCGCCCAGCACACCGCGGCAACTAGACTACATGGCTTAGCTCAAAAAAAAAATAGAAACCCGCAACAAAAAGCAAAGGAACACATCAGCAAGAGGCCAAGAAACCTCTCTTCAAGAGAGGGCGGTGGCCGAAGCCACCTATGTTTGAGTCAAGAGGTATGGCGCCGCGAAGATTTTAACCTTGGGCCCATGACCAAAACACGTCTTTTGAGCACACGTGCCATCAGCAATGGCTAAAGAGAAAGACTTGATCAATTTATGCATAATGGGGGGAGGGAGAGTTCATCGAGAGAACAACACTCCCCCTATGTCCATGCCTACACCTAAACTAGACACCAAATTGAGCGTGGTAGGGTGTGCACGGGTTCAAGCAACATTGCTCGAATCAATGATATTTAGCTCATGCCTTAACTCGCGAAATCTTGCTTCATCCAAGGGCTTCGTGAAAATATCTGCAAGATTGTCATGAGTGTTGACATAGTTGAGCTCGATCTCTCCTCGCCTAATGTGATCCCGGATGAAGTGATACCGAATCTCAATATGCTTCGTCTTGAAGTGTTGCACCGGGTTGAGAGAAATCTTGATGGCACTTTCATTGTCACACCAAAGAGGCACTTTGTCACAAGTGACACCGTAATCCTTTAAAGTTTGCCTCATCCACAAGAGTTGTGCACAACAACTACCGGCCGCAACATACTCCGCTTCGATGGACGAGAGAGACACACAACTTTGCTTTTTGGAAGACCAACTTACCAACGAGCAACCAAGGAATTGACATCCTCCGGAAGTGGACTTCCTATCCACTTTGTCTCCCGCCCAATCGGAATCCGAGTACCCTACAAGCTTGAAGTTTGATCCTCTTGGGTACCATAAGCCAAAGTTTGGGGTATGAGCCAAATATCAAAAGATTCGTTTGACAGCCACATAGTGACTTTCCTTAGGTGCGGCTTGAAACCGTGCACAAATTCCCACACTCAACATGATGTCCGGTCTAGATGCACAAAGTTAAAGCAAGGATCCAATCATGGAGCGGTATACCTTGTGATCCAGCACTTTACTATTGGGATCTAGATCAAGTTGGCACTTGGTGGGCATTGGGGTGGGAGCCGGCTTGACGTCACTTAGCTTGAATCTCTTAAGCATGTCTTGAGTGTATTTGGATTGATTGATGAAGGTTCCTTCTCTTCTTTGCTTCACTTCAAACCCTAGAAAGAACTTCAACTCCCCCATGGAGGACATCTCGAACTTTGAGGTCATGAGAGCGGCAAATTCCTCATTGAAAGCTTTGTTAGGAGAACCAAAGATAATATCATCAACATATAATTGGCACACAAACAACTCCCCTTTGACCTTCTTAGTAAAAAGAGTGGGGTCGATTATCCCAACTTCAAACCCACGGTCTTGTAACAACTCGGTAAGGTGGTCATACCACGCACGTGGGGCTTTTTTAAGGCCATAGAGTGCCTTATCGAGTTGATACACATGATCGGGAAAGTAGGGATCCTCGAACCCGGGGGGTTGCTTGACGTACACTAATTCATTAATGGGACCATTAAGAAAAGCACTCTTCACATCCATTTGATGTAACTTAAAGTTATGATGAGAAGCATATGCAATCAACATGCGAATGGATTCAAGACGAGCAACGGGAGCAAAGGTTTCACCGTAGTCGATACCCTCGACTTGGGAGTAGCCTTGTGCTACCAAACAAGCCTTGTTGTGAATGATAATCCCATGGGCATCTTGCTTGTTCTTGAATATCCACTTGGTTCCAATGACATTGTGGTTCCCCGTTGGCCTTGGCACCAATCTCCACACTTTGTTGCGCTCGAAGTTGTTGAGTTCTTCATGAATGGCATTGAGCCAATCCGGATCTTCGAGCGCCTCATAGACCTTGTGAGGTTCCACACAAGAGACAAACGCGTGATGCTCACAATAATTTGCTAATTGTCTACGAGTGCTTACCCCCTTTCTTAAGCTTCCAAGCACGTTCGTCATGAGATGATCCTTGGTGGAGAGCTTGGAAGCAACTTTGGCGGCACGACGCTCTAATTCCTCCTCGTCGGTGAGTTGAGGAGCGGTTACTTGATCATCTTGAGCATCGTCATGAACTTGTTCTTGGTCTTGAACTTGCTCGAGGGAGAGGACTTGACCTTGGGCATCACTTGGTGTGTCAACACCGTCTTGAGTATGATCTTGCCCTAGGTCTTGTTCATGAGGTTGAGGGCCTTCACTTTGTTCTTCGGAAGTGTGTGGGCCTTGGGTTGGTGATGGCTCCACTTGAGTGGGGCATTGTCCTTCTCCTTCGGCCACAAGGGGTTCCTCAATGGGTAGGATGAAACCAACACCCATTCTTCTTATGGCTTGAGGAGGAATTTCATCACCTACATCACAAGTGCCACTTTGCTCCACTTGGGAGCCGTTATTCTCATCAAACTCCACGTTACACGTCTCCTCAATAAGTCCCGTGGATTTATTGAGGACACGGTAAGCATGAGAGTTTGTAGCATAACCAACAAATATGCCCTCATACGCTCTAGCCTCAAATTTAGACAACCGAACACCTTTCTTGAGAATGGAACACTTACACCCGAATACCCGGAAGTACTTGAGGTTGGGCTTGTTACCGGTGAGTATCTCATAAGGAGTCTTGTTCAAACCCTTGCGGAGGTAGAGCCGATTTGATGCATGACACGCGGTGTTGATGGCTTCGGCCCAAAAGTTGTACGGAGACTTGAACTCCGCCATCATGGTCCTTGCCGCATCCATCAACATCCGGTTCTTCCTCTCCGCAACACCGTTTTGTTGAGGGGTGTATGGTGCGGAATATTGATGCTTGATTCCCTCATCACTAAGAAACTCATCCAAGGTGTAGTTCTTGAACTCGGTGCCGTTGTCACTTCTTATTGTCAAGATCTTTGCATTGTGTTGACGTTGTGCTTCATTGGCGAAGTCAATGACGGTTTGTTGGGTCTCGCTCTTCCTCTTGAAGAAATACACCCACGTGTACCTTGAGTAGTCATCCACAATCACCAAGCAATACTTTCTACCTCCAAGACTATCGAAGGATGGAGGCCCAAAGAGATCCATGTGAAGGAGCTCCAAAGGCCTCTTTGAATAAATGATAGTCGTGGGAGGGTGAGCCTTCTCATGTAGCTTTCCTTCGATACAGGCACTGCAAGCACGATCTTTAGCAAAACTAACATTCGTTAGTCCACGGACATGGTCCCCCTTTAGGAGACTTTGCAAAGATCTCATATTGACATGGGCTAGACGGCGATGCCAAAGCCATCCCACATCAACTTTAGCCATTAGGCATGTCGCGGTCTTAGTGGGTCGCTCCGAAAAGTTAATCACATATAGACCGTTCTCGACATGCCCAACAAAGGCTACTTTAAGAGTCTTGCTCCACAAGAGGGCCACGGTATCGATATCAAAGAAAGTGGCAAAGCCCATGATTTCAAGCTGACGAACGGAAAGTAAATTGTATGCAAGGGACTCAACAAGCATGACCTTCTCGATCGTGAGATCATGAGAGATGACCACCTTGCCAAGTCCCAATACCTTAGAAAATGAGGCGTCACCCCACTCAACATTGGTGGGCATAGATGGAACCTTGTGCACGTCCACCACCAAGTCCTTGCTTCCGGTCATATGATTTGTAGCTCCGCTATCGAGCAACCATGATCCACCACCGGAAGCAAACACCTGCAAGAGATCAATGCTTGGTTTTAGGTACCCATTTTGTAATGGGTCCTTTGATGTTAGTAACAAGGGTCTTAGGAACCCAAATAGACCATTCAACGTGCTCATGAAGAGAACCAACAAATTTGGCATAAACATGCCCATCACTAGCACGGCACAACACATAAGAAGGATTAAAATCGCCGGCTTTGTTGGGTGTGGTGACATTGCCCTTCTTGACTTTGTTCCTCTTCTTCTCCTCGGGGACACTTTCTCCCGCCCTCACAAAGGTTTTCATGAGGGGAGGAGGTTGTTTGGTCTTGTCATTCTTCTTCTTGTTTTTGGAGTCGGAGACATACACAACCCCTTCCTTTGCCACACCTCCCTTTTGGTTGATCAAGAGATCATTGAGGTTCTTCTTGCCTTGTATGCAAGTTGCAAGGCCTCTCTCAAGTTGCTCCTTCAACTTAGCATTTTCCTCAACAAGATGTATATGCTCACAACACGGGTTAGTAGCATTTGCATTATCAATTAAAACCATATGAGGAAAAGTTGCTTTCTCCTTAGTTAGCTTCACTTGGAGTTGATCATGAGACTCCTTGAGACTAGCGTGAATACCCTTCAAGGCCTTGTGGGCCTTGTCAAGTATATCAAACTCCTCTTTGAGTCTAGCAAGATCAACTCCGAGTTTGGCCTTCTCGGAATTTAGCACACGAGAAACAACAAGGGCATGATCATAATCTTTCTCTAACTTAGCATGATCAACGTTGTATGACTCCTCAAGAGCCAAACGAAGACCACGCTCTTCCTCAAGAGCATTGGAAAGGTCCGAAATCTCATCGGCATAGTCACGACTATGCCCTTCCATCTTTGAGATGGTGTCTTCGTGGGCCTCGATCATGTCATTGGCCTCGCCAAGTTGTTCCAAGAGAGCAACAAAGTGCTTCTTGGATTTTCCCTTGAGTTTGCCCATAAAGGCCTCAAACTCGTTAGCCTCCACATTAACTCCCTCAACTTCATTAATGCTCTCCGATGGGGAAGGATGATTAATGATGGTAGTTTTGATGTTGGAGGTTACCTTGTTGGTGGCTTTCGCCATGAGGCACTTGGCGTTGATGCTCTCGTTGGGTGAGTCGAAGAGAGACACTCGTGACGTTGTGGCAATGGCGACGGAGGCCATGGCAACCGACTCATCATCTTCATCATCGTCATCATCCTCATTGTACTCTTCTTGCACAACCAAGGCCTTGGGAGGAGTCTTCTTGGTGAAGTTGTTCTTGTTGGGGAACGACTTGGCCTTGTCCTTTCGAATGAGTTTGCCACCATTGTCTTCCCTCTTCTCATACGGGCATTCCGCAACGAAATGACTCACGTTGCCGCAATTGTAGCAAGTCCTTACACGTTGCTTGCCCCTCGTGCCACTCGAGGTGTTTTTGCTAAAGTTGTTCCTCGAGTTTTTCTTGCTCCAAAATTGCCTTGAAGCAAGTGCCATGTGTTCATGATATGCATACTTTGTATCTTCGGGGTTGCTCTCCTCCTCTTCCTCTTCTTCTTCTTCCACGGTGAGCTTGGCCTTCAAAGCAAGGTTAGACTTCTTTCCCCGTTGAGAACGGAGCACCGCATTGTCGGCGGTCTTGTCCAAAATGTTCATGTCCACAAACTCATCCAACACCTCGCTTGAGGTCAAAGTGTGGAAGTCCGGTCTTTGGCGGATGACGGAGGACATGGCCTTGTGGTAGGGCATCATTGCCTTGAGGAATTTGCGCTTGATCCAATTGTCATCCGTGTCCTTGCTCCCGTGATCTCATAGTGAGACCGCGAGTTTGGTGACTCTCCGATAAAGCTCACGAGGTTCTTCATCTTCCTTCATTGCAAACTCATCGGCCTCATCTTGTACCACTTCATAGTTGGAGCGTTGAATGCTTGCGCTTCCCCGGTAGAGAGACACGACACAATGCCATGCATCTTTGGCCAAGGCGAAGGGACGAAGATGAGGTAGGTCTTCGGGTGGAATTGCATCTTGAATGATGAAGAGAGCATTCTCATTGAATTGATTGTCCGCGGCTTCTCGAGGAGTGAAGTTGCTTGGATCATGTGGGTAGAAACCTTCTTCAATGATTCTCCAAAGGTTAGTGTTCACATGATTTAAATGACGTTTAAAGCGGTAAACCCAAGAATCAAAATCCTCATTTTTCACAATCTTAGGAGGAGGACCGGCATGATTCAAATGAGTAGAAGGAACTGGTTCACCATACACAAGTGGTGGTTCCACATGGGCAAAGATGCCGGTGCCATTCTTGCCACTAGATGAAGGAGCCTTTTCACTACTAGCTTCCCCCTTGTCGGGGATAGCATCCGACACCTTGTTGGTGGGATCCCCCACTTTCAACGGTGCGGTGGATAGTTTGAGCCCCTCAAGAAATTTAGTAAACATGTTTTCAACTTCGGTCGTCATGGAGGTTTTCAATGTCTCCAAGGCTACATTGAACTCCTCACGAGAGACCAAAGTTCCCCCATCGCCCGTAGACGAGATAGGATTCACACCGGAGTGTTCCTCCGCTCCGTCTACGGTATTAATCATACTCTTTGGACGGTGAAGTCCTTAATAAAGAGACGAGGCTCTGATACCAATTGAAAGGATCGATATGGTTGACTAGAGGGGGGGGGGTGAATAGGCAACTACCAATTTTTAGCTTTTCTTTATCAAATTAAACTTTGCATCAAAGAAGGTTGTCTAGATGTGCAGCTAGGTGAGCAACCTATATGATGCAACAACAACAAGCACACAAGCAAGCAAGGGAACAAACACTAAAGAGCATGCACAAGTGAAGGTAAGAGATAACCAAGAGTGGATCCGGTGAAGACGAGGATGTGTTACCGAAGTTCCTTCCTTTTGAAGGGAAGTACGTCTCCGTTGGAGCGGTGTGGAGGCACATTGCTCCCCAAGAAGCCACTAGGGCCACCGTATTCTCCTCACGCCCTCACACAATGCGAGATGCCGTGATTCCACTATTGGTGCCCTTGAAGGCGGCGACCGAACCTTTACAAACAAGGTTGGGGCAAACTCCACAACTTTATCGGAGGCTCCCAACAAGACCACGAAGCTTCACCACAATGGAATATGGCTCCGAGGTGACCTCAACCGTCTAGGGTGCTCAAACACCCAAGAGTAACAAGATCCACTAAGGATGAGTGGGGGAATCAAAAATCTCTTGGTGGAAGTGTAGATCGGGGCCTTCTCAGCCACTCCTGAGCAAATCAACAAATTTGGTTGGCTAGGGAGTGAGATCGGGCGAAAACGGAGCTTGGAGCAATAATGGAGCTTTAATGGTGGAAGAGGTAGGTCAAAGGGGGGAAGAAGACATCCTTTTATAGTGGGGGAACAATCCACCCGTTACCCCCCACTCAGCCCCGCAGAGAGCGGTACTACCGCGGGGGCAGGGTGGTACTACCGCTCCAAAGCGGTACTACCGCTCCATCTCAGCGGTACTGCCGCGCTACAGGAGAAGGGGCTGGGGCTGGGACCCAGAGCGGTACTACTGCGGAGGCAGGGCGGTACTACCGCTCGCAAGCAGCACTACCGCCACTACTACTGCAGCTAGTACCGTAAAACCCGACACGAGAAAATGCGCACTAGAGTCGAGGCGGTAGGAACACGGAGCCACAGCGGTACTGCGGCTGAGGCCACCAGCGGTACTACCGCTCCGAGGAGCGGTACTACCGCTTGCTGAGCTTCAGCCGTACTACCGCTATACTGCAGCTAGTGCCGTAAAACCCGACACGAGAAAATGCGCACTCGAGTCGAGGCGGTAGGAACACGGAGCCGCAGCGGTACTACAGCTGAGGCCATAAAGCGGTACTACTGCTCCGAGGAGCGGTACTACCGCTCCGAGGAGCGGTACTACCGCTCCTAGGAGCGGTACTGCCGCTTAGTGAGCCTCAGCGGTACTACCGCTGTGGCCCGGTACTACCGCTGGGTCCAGGAAAAACCACAAAGGGAGAAGAGAGAAGCTCCATAGAGACGGAGAGAAAACGGTGGGAGAGAGAAGAACGTGTACGTGTTGATTCCACCCAAACCATACTGAAGCAGATCCCCTCTTGATAGTACGGTGACTACTACGAAACTTAGTCCACCAACAAAGTCACGAAGGAAGCTACACCATCTTGAGTAGAGCGCCGAGGGAAAAAAATCATTGCGTGCCAAAGGATGAATATCTGAAAGAAACCAAAGCACCCGATTAGTCCGCAAATGCATTGTCATCAATCACCAAAACACCGTAGGGATAAATATGCCCTTACAGTAAGTATTTCCCTTAGTTTTTGTGAACCAAGGTATCAATCCAGTAGGAGGCTACGCGCGAGTCCCTCGCACCTACACAAAACAAATAAATCCTCACAACCAACGCCATAAGGGGTTGTTAATCCCTACACGGTCACTTACGAGAGTGAGATCTGATAGATATGATAAGATAATATTTTTGGTATTTTTATGATAAAGATGCAAAGTAAAATAAAAGGCAATGAAAATAACTAAGTGTTGGAAGATTAATATGATGGAAGATAGACCCGGGGGGCATAGGTTTCACTAGTGGCTTCTTCAAGAGCATAAGTATTTTACGGTGGGTGAACAAATTATTATTGAGCAATTGACAGAATTGAGCATAGTTATGAGAATATCTAGGTATGATCATGTATATAGGCATCACGTCCGAGACAAGTAGACCGACTCCTGCCTCCATCTACTACTATTACTCCACAAATCGACCACTATCCAGCATGCATCTAGAGTATTAAGTTCATAAGAACAGAGTAACACTTTAAGAAAGATGACATGATGTAGAGGGATAAATTCATGCAATATGATAAAAAACCATCTTGTTATCCTCGATGGCAACAATACAATACGTGCCTTGCTTCCCCTACTGTCACTGGGAAAGGACACCGCAAGATTGAACCCAAAGCTAAGCACTTCTCCCATTGCAAGAAAGATCAATCTAGTAGGCCAAACCAAACTGATAATTCGAAGAGACTTGCAAAGATAACAATCATACATAAAAGAATTCAGAGAAGATTTGAATATTGTTCATAGATAAACTTGATCATAAACCCAAAATTCATCGGTCTCAACAAACACACCGCAAAAGAAGATTACATCGAATAGATCTCCACGAGAGAGGGGGAGAACTTTGTATTGAGATCCAAAAAGAGAGAAGAAGCCATCTAGCTACTAACTATGGACCCGAAGGTCTGAGGTAAACTACTCACACTTCATCGGAAGGGCTATGGTGTTGATGTAGAAGCCCTCCGTGATCGATGCCCCCTCCGGCGGAGCTCCGGAACAGGCGCCAAGATGGGATCTCGTGGATACAGAAAGTTACGGCGGTGGAATTAGGGTTTTGGCTCCGTATCTAATCATTTGGGGGTACGTAGGTATATATAGGAGGCAGGAGTACGTCGGTGGAGCAACAGGGGGCCCACGAGGGTGGAGGGCACGTCTGGGGGGGGGTAGGTGCACCCCCCTACCTCGTGGCTTCCCTTTTGGTTGCTTGACGTAGGGTCCAAGTCTCCTGGATCATGTTCGTTCTGAAAATCACGTTCCCGAAGGTTTCATTCCGTTTGGACTCCGGTTGATATTCTTTTTCTACGAAACTCTGAAATAGGCAAAAAAACAACAATTCTGGGCTGGTCCTCCGATTAATAGGTTAGTCCCAAAAATAATATAAAAGTGAATAATAAAGCCCAATAATGTCCAAAACAGAAGATAATATAGCATGGAGCAATCAAAAATTATAGATACGTTGGAGACGTATCATAGCCCAGTTCTATTTTTTAAAAAAGAAATACCCAAACAAGGCCTACTTCCTTTATCAGCCCTGCTGGGCTGCAAATCTTTCAAGACGAGGAGAGTTTCATTCGGTTTGCCCAGAAATGGGTTGTACATTTTTAGAACACATCAAACCGGGAATTAGTTTCAATTTTTTTATTACAAGATTTTAAATTCCATTGTTTTTTATGCGTGGACAATTATTTGGATTTTATATTTATACAAATTATTTTCCAAAATAGTTTGAATGTGACTCGATATTTCGGGATTAAAAATAGTTGACCGCACCGGAATATGCAAAATTTTGTATAATTTTTAACCATGGCCACAATATGGGGTGTAATGCTAACAAAAAGAAGATGGGCTCCAAAAAAATTCTTAAGAATTAGCAAATGGGTTGTAAATTATTAGAAATAATGGCAGATGGGATGTATGCTGTTTTCCACAGATTTGAGGCTGACTTGTGCGCCTACTAAAGGTTGACGCATATGCTTTCCTAAAAAAAGGTTGACGCACACGCAACGCCGTGTCAACTTAGTCAACACACGAGAGAAGTGACTGTTGGATGTCCATCCAAAGGCCGTCGTGCTTCTTCGATCTCTGCTATTCCTGCTCCGGCCGCTCAAACAAGCGCCGGCGGGACTGCCTACTCCCTCCTCCCACGGCCAGCTGTGCTGCCGCGCAGGCCTCACCGCCCCACCATACTCCCAACGCTGGCCTAGCCATCCCTCTACTCACCCACACCTGTTGTTATTCTCCGACGACGGCAGACTAACCAGTAAACCCTTGTACTCCCCTCTGCATGGGAAACAACTGTCGAGTCTTCCCTAGCTCCATGTCATTCCCTTCCTAGGCCTCGCCGTCGTCCACCGCCCTGGTGCTCTCGGCGCGGCATGGTCAACGTGGTCAATGAATGACATCCATCGGAAGTGGACTGTACATGGAGAGGCTGACAGCTGGGTCCACGACCACACACAAGGAAATGCCTCCTTATTACACGCAAAATAATGATTCGTCCACCTGACAGCTGGGACCCACCGGAAGGGCCTCTCTATTTCACGAAAAAATGTCCCCCCCGCTGACAGGTCGGACCCACCAGCTATATCTTCGCACTCAAGGAAGTGCCTCCTTATTAAGCACAAAAAAATGAATACCCCTGCTAGCTAAGACCCACCATAGTGGGAGGCTGACTTGTGGGCCTACTAATTTACGGGGACGGAGGGCTTTGTCAACATAGTCAATATGAATGATTCTAACTCTGGTGACCGTACGATGTCCATCCAATGGCCGTAGTGCTTCTTCAACCTCTGGTCTTCTTGCTCCAGCCGCCCAAACCAGCGCCGGTTGTGCCACGTGCTCCTACTCCCATGGCTGGCTATGATGCCGCGAAGGACTAACCGCCCCCTACTACTCCCACCGTTGGCGCCATCCCTCTACTCACCCACACCCCCTGTTATTCTGTGGCGACGGCAGCCTCACACCGCATCCGAACCAGTGAACCCTCATACTCCTCTCCGTGTGGGCTTCCATTGTCACGTCTTCCTCGGCTTCGCATCGTCCCCTTCCTAGGTCTCGCCATCGTCCACCACCCTGGTGCTCTCAGCGTGGCGTGGTCAATGTGGTCAATGAATGACATCCATCGGAAGTGGACTGTACATGGAGAGGCTAATAGCTGGGTCCACGGCCACACGCAAGGAAATGCCTCCTTATTACGCGCAAAATAATGATTCCTCCACCTGACAACTGGGACCCACCGGAAGGGCCTCCGTATTTCACAAAAAAATGTTCCCCCTGCTGACAGCTCGGACCCACCAGCTATATCTTCGCATGCAAGGAAGTGCCTCCTTATTACGTACAAAAAAATGAATACTCCCCTTGCTAGCTGGGACCCACCATAGTGGGAGGCTGACTTGTCGGCCTACTAAGTTGACGCGGATGGAGGGCTTTGTCAACTTAGTCAATATGAACGATTCTAGCTTTGGTGACCGTATGATGTCCATCCAACGGCCGTAGTGCTTCTTCAACCTCTGGTCTTCTTGCTCTAGCCGTCCAAGCCAGCGCCGGTCGTGCCGCCTGCTCCTGCCACCCGTGGCTGGCTGTGCTGCCGTGGAGGCCTCACCGCCCCTACTACTCCCACCGTTGGCCAGGCCCAGCGGCAACGTCAGCCTCACACCGCAGCCGAGCCAGTGAACCCTCGTACTCCTCTCCGCGTGGGCATCCACTCCCGCGTCTTCCCCGGCTCCGCGTCATCCCCTTCCTAGGCCTCACCGTCGTCCACCGCCCTGGTGCTCTCAGCACGGTGTGCTCAATGTGGTCAAGGAATGACTTCCATTGGAAGAGTACTATAAATGTAGAGGCTGACAGCTAGGTCCACGGCCGCAGCAAGGAAGTGCCTCATTATTACGCCCAAAATAATGATTCCTCCACCTGACAGCAGGGACCCACTGGACGGGCCACCGTATTTTGTGAAGAAAAGTCTTCCCTAACTGCTGGAACCCACCAGCTACATCTTCGCACGCAAGGAAGTGCCTGACAGTTGGGACCCACCTGGTCGAAGTGTACGTAGCGTTGTCATTCTGGTCGCAAACGTGTACGTACATAGGATCGTTCGGTCTGCAGGCTGCAGCGATGAACCGTGGCTGTGTAAGGAAGGGCATGTGTCACAGTATAGGAACGCACATGTCGTAGTAGAGGCGCGCACGTAGCATGTCACATGGTCCCGTTAATATCTTGTACATGTACGTACAGACAGGGTGCGAGAAATTAAATACAGCCATGTACGTACATACGGGCGGGGTCTCTAACGCCTACTCGCACATACATACGGCCAGGGCTCGTGTACATGGTTGGGTAGGAACAGAGAAACTGCGTCGTCATGTTCATTGGGAGCCAACCGGCTTGGACGGAACAGCCAATTGAAACGAGGCCTGGTGTACCACAGAACGAAGGAAACGGCCTTGTGTTCGACCGGCCATGGTCAAAACGCGATCCTGTTCATCGGGAGGGGTCTGGCGTACCACAAAACGGAGGAAACGGACTTCTCTTGGACCTCTTACGGTCGAAACGGGGTCCTGTTGATCAGGAGGAGTGTGGCATACCGCAAAAAGGAGGAAACAGACTTGTGTTGGAGTGTTACGATCGGAACGGGGGTCCTGTTCATTAGGAGGGGTGTGGCGTACCGCAAAACGGGACTCCCGGGATACTGTTCATCTCCACCGTCGACTACCTCCACGGGCTACTATTCATCCACCGTCGACCTCCTCCAGCCTCCACCTGCGACTGTTCATCCATGGGTTCCTGTTCATCCAGCCTCCACCGCTCTCCACCGGCTACTATTCAACCAGCCCTCTCCACGGGGTCCTGTTCAACCACCCCTCCACGTGCTACTATTCATCCAGCCCTCCACCATCTACTGTTCAACCAGCCCTCCACCAGCTACTGTTCAACCAGCCCTCCACAGGGTCGTCCTGTTCATCCAGCCCTCCATGGGGTCCTGTTCATCCACCCCCAACCAACTCGATCGATCGGGGTCCTGTTCATCCAATGGCAACGACGTCTACTAGCATGGGGTCTTGTTCATCCACCCCCCCCCCAACAACACTCACTGTTCATCAAGAGGCAACATCGATCTGCTTCAGTTAGCAGAAGTAGCGAAGGAATCACTCGGGTTCAGTTAACAACAAGGGATTGATCGGGGTTCAGTAACGTAGCTAGTGCAATCACTCGGGTTCAGTTAGAGCCCAACGCCTCACTCGGGTTTAGTTAGAGCGCAACGCCTCACACAAACGCGTGTACATGTACGAGAGAAACACGCAAACCTCCGTGCATCGCTCGGCCCCGACCACCCACCGTAACCGGGAACTCCCCGATATTTTCCTCACCCTCACTTCTACCACGGTTTTTTCCAGCGTGCACGGCCCAAAGAATGTCATGCAGCTGTGTCTCCGGCCCGCCTAGGACGAAAAGCACATTTTCTGTCATGATTTTTTGTCATAGAAGTAGGAGCCCACCACATCTACGATGATACAGGGTTTTGTCACAATTATCGTCATAGAAGTGTCATAAGCATGATAGAAAAAAATCGTTCGGCCCAAAATGTCACGGATGTGTCTTTTTTTGTAGTGGTTGGACTTATGGGCTGATGTTGGGCTGCAACACACCTCCATGTGGAGGGACTTAGCCCAACAATCTCCCCCTCCTGACATCATGGAGGGTCTCACTGCCTTCCGGCAGTCATGCCAGTGAGTCGGCGGCATACTTCAAGCTTCTTCCTTGTTAGCACTTTAGTCAACATATCAGCCCCATTGTCATCAGTGTGAACCTTCTCAAGTTGCATTTGCTTGGAATAAAACACATCTCAAATCCAATGATAGTGTACTTCTATATGTTTAGACCTTGAATGAAAGCTTGCATTCTTACTCAAGTGGATAGCACTTTGGTTGTCACAAAAAACACATACTTGTCTTGCTTAAAACCAAGCTCACAAGCCAACCGTTTCCGCCACAATAGCTCTTTGCTCGCCTCTGTTACTGCAATGAATTTAGCTTCAGTTGTATTCAGTACCACAAACTTCTATAACTTGCTTTGCCATGATACTGCTCCCCCTGCATAGGTAACCAAGTAACCTGAAGTAGACTTCCTTCTGTCAACATCTCCAGCCATGTCAGAATTTGAAAAAGCAATCAGCTTGGCCTCACCACCACCAAAGAAAAGCTTCAGATTTTTGCTTCCCTGGAGATATCTCAAAATCCACTTCACGACTTCCCAATGAGGTCTTCCTGGATTAGACATAAATCTGCTCACAGTACTAACCACATGAGCAATGGCAGGCCTTGTACACACCATAGTATACATCAAACTCCCAACCACTGAAGCATAAGGAGCATGATGCATTTCCTTTTTCTTCTCATCAGTGTTAGGACATTCCTTTCTGCTCAACTTGAAATGGGCTGCTAGTGAACAACTCACAACTTTAGCATTTTCCATCCTGAACTTTTGAAGTGCCTTCTCAAAATACTTCTCTTGAGACAAGTACAACTTGTTGCAATTTCTGTCTTGTTCAATTCTCATTCCGAGAATGTTCTTTGCTGGACCTAAGTGTTTCATGGCAAAACATTTGCTCAACTCCTTCTTAAACTTAGCAATCCTAGAGGCATTCTTGCCAACAATCAGGATAGCATCAACATAGAGCAATAATATGATGAAATCATCACCTAAGAACCTTTGAATAAACACACAATGGTCTGAGCTACATTTCTTGTAGCCTTGCTCCCCCATGATAGTTTCAAACTTCATGTACCATTGTCTTGGTGCTTGTTTCAGGCCATAGAGACTTTTCTTCAGCTTGCACACATAGTCTTCTTTGCCTTTCACAAGAAACCCCTCAGGTTGCTCCATGTATATTTCTTCCTCCAACTCACCGTGAAGGAACGCAGTCTCCACATCCATTTGTTCAACCTCCGAGTTGAGACTTGCTGTCATGCAAAGGATTACTCTTATGGATGTCATTTTCATAACCGGGGAAAAGATCTCATCATAGTCAATGCCTTTTCTCTGGCCGAATACTTTTACAACTAGCCTGGCCTTGTACCTTGGATGTGATGTGTGCTCTTCTTGCTTGATTCTATAGACCCACTTCTTCAAAATTTTCTTGCCCCTGGACAACTTCACCAACTCATAAGTATGATTCTTATGCAAGGAATCCATCTCTTATTGCATAGCCTTTTTCCACTCTTTCTTGTGCTCATCTTCCATTGCATCTGCAAAGCATTAAGGTTTTGAACCGTCAGATAATAACACCATGTATTGATCTGAGGGATATCTACTGGAAGGAATTTGACCCCTGTTGGATCTTCTGAGTGGAGCGGCTGGTGGACTTTCTGGTGCTGGTGCTTCCTACTGATTCGGATCATCAAATTCAGCATCATACTCTTGCTGCTGTTGGGGAGCATCTTCTCCACCTGCACCACCATGTACATCATCTTGTACATCTTCTGCATCTGCTTCAACTTGCACAAGAGCTGGAGCTGCAGGAACTGGGTCAGAATCAATCATGTCTTGTTGCTACTAAGGAGGAACCTGCCCCTTTATCTTCACAATATCCTCAATTTTTTGGTCTTCTACAAACACAACATCACAGCTTCTCACAAATTTCCTTCCTATAGGGTCAAACAGCTTATAGCCAAACTCATCACCCCCATAGCCAAGAAAGATGCACTGTCTTGTCTTCGAATCAAGCTTTGACCTTTCATCTTGAGGAATATGAACAAAGGTCTTGCACCCAAAAACTTTCAGGTGGTCATATGAGGCGTCCTTGTCACAACAAACCCTGTTAGGAACATCTCCCTGCAAAGGATAAAACTTGGTGAGAGATTAATAAGATAAACTGCGGTCATCAAAGCCTCACCCCGAAAGTGTTTACTTAGCTTTGCATTTGATAGCAAGCATCTAACGCTCTCCATAATTGTCATGTTCATCCTCTCAGCAAGACCATTATGTTGTGGTGTCTTCGAGGGAGTAAATTGATCCCTAATACCTTACTACTTGCAATATGCATCAAATGGCCCAATATACTCTCATCCATTATCAGTGTGATGCACTTGATCTTCTTCTCAGTTTCTCTCTCAGCTGAGGCTTGAAATTACTTGAATACACCTAGTGCTTGCTCTTTGGTCCTCAAAGTGAAGGCCCAAACGTTCCTGGAAAATTTATCAATAAAGGTCACAAAGTACTTAGCACCACCAAGAAACCTTACCGACATTTTGCAAACATCGGAATGTATCAAGTCCAGCTTCTCAGGCTTCTTGTGACAAGGTAGAGTCTTGAAGGCAACTCTGTGGTGCTTCCCTGCTAGACAATCTGAACATTTCTTGATGTGAACTCCCTTCACACCCTTCAACATATTTTTCTTCACTAGCACTGTCATCCCCTTCTCAATCATGTGCCCAAGTCTCTTGTGCCATAGAGCACAATGGTCATCCTTCTCTAGTGCATTGACAGAAGCCCTAAAGAGCTTAGCATGAACATGATACAAAACTAAGATCATTTTACCTCTTGCAACAATCATGTTGCCTTTGGTGAGCTTGTACTGCATTTTCCAAAACTGCTCAAGTAATCATCTCCATCAAGCAAACCAACTGAGATAATATTGAGACGAAGTGCCTCAACATGCCTCAGCGACTTGAGGACTAACCTTGTACCATTTGCGGTCTCCAAATGCACATCTCCTTTTCAATGATGGCTGCCCTATCATTGTTGCCCAATCGTAATACCAAAATCACCGGATATATAGTTAGTGAAGAGCTCTCTACGAGATGTAGCATGAATGGTAGCACCGCTGTCCGGTATCCATATCATCTCATCACCATCCACAAGGTTAACAGTTTCATCAGAAACAACAGTGATCTTCTCCTCAAAAGTGGAACCAAATCTGCCCTCATTTCTTCATGCATAACAAGCATGATGTCCTCTTCTGCTACAGTAACTCGGTTGCCTCTATGTCACTATCACTGTTAGCTTTCTTATGATATTGCTTCTTCTTTTTATTTTTGTCTTTCCTCCACTTGTCACATTGCCACTTAATGTGGCCCTTCCGATGGCAGTGATGGCACTCATAATCATCATGCTTGCTTCTTGATTTGCTCCTACCTCTTTCTTCCCCTTTACCTGGACCTCTGCTCTTGCTTCTCCCCCTGGACTGAGTGACCAACACCTCTGAATGTGAGGAAGAACTAGCTTCAACCACCTTTCTTGATTCTTCATTGAGTACCCTGGTTTTCACAAGATTCCAAGTGACAACTCCATTAGGTGCTAAAGTGCAAACCATGACCTTAAAGGTCTCCCAGTTGTACGGTAATGAGCCTAGTAGAAGCAAGGCTCTCACTTCATCTTCAAATGTAATTCCCAATGAAGAAAGCTAATTTATAATGCCTTGGAATGTATTCACATGATCTGCTATTAGAATACCCTCGTTGTACCTCAAACACATCAATTGTTTGATCAAGAACATCTTGTTTGTACCTTCTTTTCCGAGCAACAACTCTTCCAATTTCTGCCATAAGGTGTGTGCATGTGTCTCATCAATGATATGGTTCAAAGCATTGTCATCAACCCATTGCAGAATAAACCCACAAGCTTGGTGATGAAATACCTTCCATTAACCTTCATCAATGCCCTCTGGCATCTCAGTGGAGAACAATGGCTTCCAGTATTTTTGACATATAACAAGTCCTCCATCTTTCCCTTCCATGCTTGATAATTTGTATCATTCAAAGGTATCATCCCGCTGGTACTCACTTCCATCTTTCACCACAATAAACTCAACAATTAGCACAAGTAAACGAAGGCTTTAATACCACTTTGTTGGGACTGGACAACAACAATGAGCTGCACAAATTCACCGACACGGCAAATATGCACACTACACAGCCCCCTCCATGTATGGTGAACTTTGAGGACAACTTCAACCAACAAGTAAGTAGCGTAATAACACAAATAACATGCACATGTGACACATGATTTAACGTGGAAAAACCTCCTCAACTTGAGGAGATTAAAAAAACCACGGCTATGGACCGTCTGGTCCACACAACTTCACTATGATAATGATGAGTACAAAGTCTTCTCTAGAGCCTCTAAAGATTTACAACACACTCTCCATGTTGCCAACCGGCAACAATAACCACAAGAGGCAAGATTTCGGCAAAGTAGAGTTTACACAACTTGTCTACCCTTCAGTGACTTGCAAATTTCTCTTAAACCACTAAACCAAATAGGACCACATTCCGCAGATAAGTAGACACACGAGTTCCTGAGATCTCTTCCAAATTTTAGCTCAATCGTACACCATCTGCATACCCAAACTATTCGTCTCACAAAATTACTCTGTTCTGAAAACTGCAGGAGTCAGAGCTAACAAAACCACTCACAAATCTGATGCTCCACTAACCCAATCCTCAAACCAGCAAACCAGATCGAAGTACTCAAAGTAAGGAACGAGATCACCAAGTTTGGTTCCAATCCAAGCACGTTTGAGCCTCTAATCATTAGCTTGAACATTGTCTAGTCAAATGCAGCAAATCTGGACGTAACCTCTACTTCTTCTTCTTCCTCTCTCTCGGGTTGTGTTTTCTCTTGTGTGTTCTCTCTCACACTCTCATGAATAGCAGCCACCACCAGCAGTGGTGGAGTGGCTAGGGTTTTCTCCTTGCTTCACTTCCCTTGGAAGCGCTCTCAACCGTTGGATGCAGCAAAGATCAACGACTGACTTGTGTTGGACTCATGGGCTGATGTTGGGATGCCAACACACCTCCATGTGGAGGGACTTAGCCTAAAACTTCATGATTTGCCTCTTCCATGGAAAGCGCTTAAGTGTGGAGCAAAGCAAGGTCAGACATGCGATCCAGATTTTCTCAAGAATAATGTTAGTATGTAATTCAAAGTTTCTAGGACAGGATTGTTCATAAAAACTTAATATATTCCATGGGTTCTATTTTGGTTAGATGGTTTTTACTATAGTTCAGTGAGAGAAAATATATTTTATATCATATCCACTATACCTGCTTTGTTGCTTCCATCATGTTTCTTATGGAATAGTCTATTTCCACATTCCTCTTATCACAATGCTCCTGCTCCTATCGTCTTTGGTTGATTTTTTTGAAATTGTCTTTGGTTGGTTCTTTTATACTACTGCGACTAATTCTTATAGAATATGAGTTACATGTTAACCAATTGGTGTCTTTAAGTGTAGGCTTCGTAGAAAATTCTACATATAAGCAAGGTCGATGGAAAATTGTATATTTGCATTTGTTGACATAGTATATGTACATATAAGAGTTTTTGTTTGGGAAATTGGGTTTTACCTATTATTTGTTTGCACCGTATCAAGGTGAAACAACCACCAATATATTCACTCGATGCAATCGCCTTATCATTCACACTTCTACATAACAAACTATTATATGTATTTTCAGGAAAATATGTTAAAGAGACCATTTATTATAGTTGTTGCCTTTGTTGTTCCATTTTTTTCTTTTCTACAATTCGCCCATGCTGAGATATGAATTTCAAATTCCACAGGGTTTCATATTCTTAGTCATGTCCTTAACATGTATATTTCTCTTCCAGCATATTCCCTTCATATATGTAATAGCATGGCCCATAATCAAATAATGCATTTCCCATTTTTAAAAGGTATGTTTTTTCTTCCCTTAATTTGGTAATACACCATAATTAACATGTTTCTAATGGTGTTAGCGAATGTTCCACTGAATTCTCAACCTGACCACACCTTTAGTTTACATTCATGTTTTATTACAGTAAAGAATACATTACACTTCCTTGGGCAGGATGTACAAGTGCCATGACGAATAAGAGCTAATAAGGGTGTTATTGTGTTTCCTAGTTTGGAGATAGATGTTATAATTCTATTTTATTTATACATGTCTTTCTGGAGTGGAGATATATGCTAGAATAGTAACCAATGTTAAGTTTTCATGCATGCATGTGTAGTTACAATCAAACAATCTTCTCTAAGGCTAAGCACTTGGATATTATATCTTCAAACATATTGCTTCACTTGACAAATGTAAGAATAATAATTTTCTACAGTTAGAATATCACTAAATGATTGCTCTGGTGTTGATGAGAATTCTAGCATAAAAGTTATCCTCGCTGAGATTCAACTATGACCCCTTCTGATTATCCTTTGGTTTAATTGTTAAAGTTACCTGCACTACTACAGGATGGTCCGAACGCGACAGTCGAATCAGAGACCCTTCAATGAAACTGTGTGCGATGCATCAATCACAAACGGTGATGTAATAAAACCGTCAAAAAGATGCAAAACATTTGCGATGGCGGTGACATCAAACACGGTTCATATTGGAGTTACGTGTGCGATGAGTGACAAACAGTTAATTCAGAAGAATTGTTTGTGATGATGCAGAACAATAGAAACGGGCAGCCGAATGAGGGCGTGTGCAATATACGGTATACAGTTCACTAGGATGAATTGTCTGTGATTAGACAACACAATAGAAACGGTTCAACTGAACAAGATGTGTGTGATAGGAGGCAGACAGGTCTGTAATAAGAAATGTATGCAAAGACAAATAATAACACAGACGATTGCTGCTAATAAGCCGTGTGATTTGCTCCGTCTACAGAAGAATTAAATAAGTGACTATACAGATAATTCACACACACCTCAATAAAAAATTATATGTGTAGCGTCCCAACCCGAATGGATCAAGTCTCTGTGCTTAAGTGTTATCCCTGGATCGGTATGCTGACACACACGGTGCTCGAGGATTTATAACAGAGGTAAATCACATATATAAAGTAACGTAAATACTATTACCTCAATCCATATAGCGGAAGTAACAACAAGGTTGTGGATTCCCATCAACACCAATGGCAAAGTTGAGTGTAGAAATCGTAACCCTAACGTATCACTTACTTGTCGTAAGATTCCTGCAACATGAGACGTTGCAACCATGTAGGTCAGTACATTGAATGTACTGGAAATTTCACACTGTCGAGCAATGCTGAGTAAATGGCTATCACTACATGCATATTTGGCTGGTGGAGGCTCTAAGTATTAATTTTGCATAAAGCTAATTTATCCCTACAACAAAGGAATAAATTTTATTTAGCTACAAAGTTTGTTGAAAACATTGAGAAGGTAACCCCAACTCAATCCCAATTAAAAGTTAACAACCCAATCAAATTAATTAAGTACAGTGATGAGATCAAATCAATAATTCAAATACCAGATACTTAAGATGTCCATAACCGGGGATACGACAAATCATGATTAGTTTGTACACTCTGCAGAGTTCGCGCACTTTTCCCCACAAGACTCGATCTCCTCCGTTGAATTTCTCGCACTACATGTGGTTTGAGAAACGGATGACCGAGACAGTCTTTCAAAATCCTTAACTCTTTACGATGGGTAGACTGTACCACCTACATCCCCTACATCTCCTACTCTACCACTGTAAGAGGTCACACAACATACTCAACTATGCCAGAGCCCATAATGGCTTGTGGCTGCACACGGAAGTTTCCAGCATGAAATATCTTATGATCCCTTTGAGCCTGGGTGGCATTCCAATAGGATGATCACATGGATACCCCGGGATCTCCTAGGACAACACTGGAATCCCCAGGTGTCCGGCAATCCACCGGTATCCCCAAGGTGCCCCAACCAATCCACCCAGATGTGTATTAAGGTAGCCACCTTAAGTTTCCCTTAGTTAAAATATAACTCTCACATCTTCCATGAAATCTCACATACCAATACACGTCTACGAGCATAGCAATGCAGTATGAGCATAACGTATAAATCCAAGGTTGAATGAAGGACGATAGGTTCCTACCTCATCAACTACTCCCCAATACCCACATGTTATCAATCTGTAACATCCCAAATTTTCAATTTGGAATGTTATACATTAGATCATCATGCATATCGTATTTTCTTGCATTTTGGTCGATCCTAGAAATTTCACGCAACTCAAGGACCTCCGGAGAGAGTTGGAGATTTCGTTATTTTCATATTTGAGTTCTCTCAAATTTTGAAAAGAGGATCATCTGATTTATTTATTTCATCTTCGATAATTTTTCCGATATCAAATATAATAGAGGGAATAATATGACTTTCCCAAAATTGAGGAAAAATGAAGATCTAATGAATAGATCAAATTTTGGTTTTGCCGGAGTTTTATTTGCATTTTATTTGGATAGGGAAAAATGCGCGTTTTCAAAAATTGCATTTTAGGTCCGGAGAAAAGTTCATTTTGTTCGACTCATTTTTAGGAGTCGGGGAAAATTTACTTTACGTTTTTCGGAGTTCGTTTAGTTTCTTTTTCTTTTGTTTTCTGCGCGCGAAAACCAGTTAAAAAAAAGAGAGCCAGGCCAGCCGGGCCAAAGGCCCAGCCAGCCGGCCGCCTCCCCAGCCGCCCTGCGCGCGAGGCGCCAGGCGCAGCCGCCGCCCTGGCCGAGTCCCAGCGGGACTTAGGTCGGTTAGCCCCTCCCCTTTCCTTTGTTTCGTTTTCCTTTTCCTATTCCTAGTCTATTTCTTGTCCCCTACCCCAAGTAATCTCTCCCCTCTCCTATATAAATACCCCCATAGACCCCCCCTCTCCTCACACCAAAAACCCAAACCCCCTCTCCTCCCCAAGCCGCGCCCCACCCCGCGCCCCTCACCCGCCGCCGCCGCCCCTATAGCGCCGCCGCCGCCCTAGCACGCCGCCGTCGCCACCGTTCGCCCCGCCTCGCCAGAGGTAGCCCCGCGCCTCTCTTTTTCTTCCCCGCGGTTCGGTTCTTTTAAAAGAAACCGTTCCGGTTTTCTTTTCCGGTTTTTCTCTCCGATTCTTCGTTTCGGTTTCTTTTCCGAAACCCTAGATCGGTTTTCCATTTTCTTTTTCGGTTTCTTTTCTGAAAACCCTAGATCGGTTTTTGTTCTTCTTTCGGACCGTTCATCTCAACGAACGTGATCACCGATTATTCCCAGTTAACGACGCCCGTTCGTTTAACCGTTCGTCTCTTTCTTTTCGTCGGATTTATTCCGCGATCGCGATCTCAGATCCGATCTTCGTTCTAGTTTATCTTCTCGCCCGTTTATCGGAATCAGGTGATTCAAGCACCTGGAGTTTCATCTCGAAACTGCCGTTCCGTCTAATCTACTTGAACAAGCTTTTGCTACAGTAAAATTTTGACCTAGTTTCAACTTGCTAGAACCGAGTTGTTTTCTTCCGCCGTTTGTTTTTCTGTCGTCTGTTCAGTTCGTTCTTTCCTTGCAACCGGAGTTCTTAAGTTGAACTATCTGGTTCGTTCTTTCGTTCGAGTTTTACTTGTGCATTAGATGAGTACTTATTGTGTGGTTACTATTGTTTGCCTACGATAGATTGACCGGAGTGTGACGAGTAGATCTATCAAGAGTTTTAAGTGCGAATCATCTTCATCTACATTGCAGGCAAGTAACACTTTGATCATACCTTTTCTACAACCCATGTTTTATTGCATTAGATCAATCCTCTCACATTGCATGATTAGGATCTAATTAAATTGTGGGATGGGAAGTAGATGAGGTAGTACCTATTACCTGTATTATTATGAAGCCTTTGGGAGTTACTTCTACGTTTGCTTATTATGCCATGCTATGCTAGTAGACGTGGATTGGGTGAGTGATATCCATGACAGATGTGAGTTTGTTAATTTTAATGGTTTATCTAAGGTGGCAACTTAAACACACATCTGGGTGGATTGAGGCACCTGATGTCTATCAGGACTTGCCTGTTTTTTTTCGGACCGCCACCCAGGCTCAAAGGGATCATAAGATCTTTCATGCTAGAAACTTCCACATGTCTGCCTCAGAACAGCTTAGAAGGAACAAAATCTTCTCTCTCACACGTGACGGTTCGGTTTTCACCTCTCATCAACATAAAGCAGACATCCTGCGGGATTTTTTTCGTCTCGCTCATCGGTTCTCCTGCCACGACGACCTAGCCTTTTGACCTCAATACGATTTATCCTCACACCGTGCCTGGCCTCCACACCCTTGACGCGCAGTTTACCGAAGAGGGGATCAAGATGGCCTTCTTCCAAATGAACCCACAAGCAAGCCCTGGCCCTGATGGTTTCGGCCCCTCTTTCTATAAATCCTTTTGGCCCTCTATCAAGCACGCAATTCTACCCCTTTTCGCGCAATTTCACCAAGGTGTGGCAGACACGGAACGCCTAAACCGTGCCCACATCGCTCTCCTTCCAAAAAATGCCTCCCCAACGTCACCCGACGCCTTCAGACAAATATCCCTACAAAACTGCCCGGTTAAAGCTATTACTAAAGTCCTAACTTCACACCTCAAACCTATCATTCCTCGGCTAGTCCATGGTAATCAGACTGGGTTCATCACCAGCAGGAACATTGCCGAAAACTACGTCTTTAAAGCAGACCTCATCAGCACTTGCCACTCTCGCAAACGACCAACCATGATCTTCAAGCTTGACTTCAGGAAGGCCTTCGATTCAGTTGCCTGGACCGCCCTGGACAAAATATTGGCTATTCGTGGTTTCTCCCAGACTTTTCATAATTGGATTCAAAATATCCTCCACACTGGCAAGACTACCATCCTCCTAAATGGCATTCCAGGCCAGTGGATACAATGCAAGAATGGCCTGCGGCAGGGCGACCCAGCCTCCCCCTACCTTTTCCTAATTGTCGCCGATCTGCTTCAACAGCTTATCCTCCAGAACTCCGATCCTGCTCTCCACCACCCCATCTTTACCCACCTGCCCCCGACCATTCTCCAATACGCCGATGATACGTTGATCATCGCAGCCGCCTCTTCCTCCACCGCTGCCACCCTCAAAAAAATCCTACAGAACTTTGCACAAGCTACTGGCCTCACCATCAACTTCTCCAAAACCACCCTGGCAACCCTGCACACAGATGAAACCCTAGCTGCCAACACTGCTCTCGCCATGGACTGCACACGCGCCCCTCTCCCTCAAACCTACCTTGGACTCCCCCTCGCCCCAACCAAGCCCCCCCTCCAATTCCTTTGCTCTGTTGATAGAACGATCTCAAAAACTACTAAATGGTTGGCGTGCCAAGCTTCTAGACAGAGGCGATCGACTTATTCTCATCTCCGCGGTCCCCGACTCCCTCCTTACCTACTTTATGTATGTCTTTCGTATACCCAAGAAAACCCTCAAAATCATTGACTCTCTAAGAAGGTCATTTTTTTGGGCCGGTGAAGATGCTTGCTCGGGTGCTTAATGCCTGATTGCATGGGAAAACGTTTATACACCAATTTTTTTGGTGGTTTAGGTCTAAAAAACCTGCATGTCCAAAATAATTGGCTCTTAATGAAGTTTGCTGCCAAAGCCCTCTCCTCCACACAATCACCATGGCTAGATTGGCTAGATATCCAACACTCCAATGCCTTAGTCTCCTCGTCCCCCAAACCTCTTTCCTATGCCGCACGATATCTCAACAAATCCCAACCCTACAGTCAATTTCCTTTGTGCTAACAAACAGTGGAACACACACTTATTTCTGGATGGATACCTAGCTCACCCCAAAACCCTAGCTACCACTAAGGGAGTTCTAGACTAAGGGGTCCTCGGGTGTCCGATCTATTCAATATGGGCCGGACTGATGGGCCGTAAGGATACAAAGACCGAAGACTCCACCCGTGTCCGGATATAGGACTCTCCTTGGCGTGGAAGGCAAGCTTGGCGACCAACTATGAAGATTCCTTTCTTTGTAACCGACCTTGTGTAACCCTAGATCCCTCCCATGTCTATATAAACCGGAGGGCTAGGTCCGTAGATAGGCCGAATCCTCGTAATCATAGCCTGACTAGACTTTTAGGGTTTAGTCATTACGATCTCATGGTAGAACAACTCTTGTAACACTCATATTCATCAAGATCAATCAAGCAGGACGTAGGGTATTACCTCCATAGAGAGGGCCCGAACCTGGGTAAACATCGTGTCCCCTGTCTCCTGTTACCACCGACCTTAGATGCACAGTTCGGGACCCCCTACGTGAGATCCGCCGGTTTTGACACCGACATTGGTGCTTTCATTGAGAGTTCCACTATGTCATCCTCAAAAGGTTTGATGGCTCCTTTAATCATCTACAACGATGATGTCCAAGGGGTGGTCTTCCTCCCCAGACAGATCTTCATGTTCGGCGGCTTCGCACTGCGGGCCAACTCGCTTGGCCCCTGGCCGTCAGGTCAGGTTCGGGACCTTGAACTACGTCGCGGATATCCACGGAGACTTGATCTTCGACGGATTCGATGCCACGGCAATCGCTCCCCATCACCTCGATGAACATGACTTAGATCTGTCATAGGGCCATACCTAGGAAATTGCACCTGTAGCCGCTCTGGCCTTAGATCCGGAGCAGGCCGCGCCATCCGAGGACAGGAAGCTCAACCCCGCCACGGAGGCCGCAGACTCCACGACGTTGGAGCCGCACACATAATTAACCTCAAGTAACATCTGTGTCTCCGGAGCTACGGACTCGTTTTCGGTTATAAGTTCCGAACTATGTGTGTCCGCGCATGTCGAGCATGATCGGTTATCGATCACTGAATTCAGTGCCGCGGACATCTTTCGGCACTCACCCTTGGGCAATGTGCTGAATTCATTAAAAAATCTATCTTTAGCGGGGGGATTCACAACCGAACTATATCTGGTTCGAACTAGAAGCTGACGACAGGGAATTTTGCTCCCCACCCGCCACCCACTTTATAGCCACTTTCGAAGACTTAACTGACATGCTCGATTACGGCTCCGATGAAATCGATGGTATGGACGATGATGCCAGAGAAGAAGAGGCCCAATACCCGCCGCCGTTCACTGGACGTTGGACGGCCACTTCCTCGTATGATGTATACATGGTAGATGCACCAAAGGAGAATAGCGGCGATGACAAATAAGATCCAGTTGAGGATAAACCTCCTGAGATACCGAAACACCGGCATCAGCGGCGCCGCTTTAAGTCGCGCCGCAGCAAAGATATCAGCGCCAGCACAGGAGAAGATAACACTCCGGAAGGTGCCAAAGACAACGAAGACCCCGTTGACGCAGCTATCGAATAGGATGAACGGGAAGATGGGCAGGTTAGCCCTGGTAAACAGGCCACACACGAGGACTCGGAGGACAGTAACTATCTTTCACTCTCCGAGGATGAGGCGAGCCTCGGCACCGAGGATTTCATCATGCCTGAGGAACCTCTTGAGAATAAGCACTTCAAGCGCCAGCTAATAGCCACTGCAAGGAGCCTGAAAAAGAAGAAGCAGCAGCAGCTTCAAGCTGACCAAGATATGCTGAACAATAAATGGACTGACGTCCTAGCAGCCGAAGAATGCGGCCTCGAGCGCCCGGCCAAAAGCTACCCGAAGCGCAAATTACTACCTTAGTTCGACGACGAGGCGCCAGAACACATACCACCATCGTGCAATGCGGCTGACCGACCACCACGTGGCCGGGACAAATCGGCAACTCAAGCCGAACACTAGCCCATCCCGCCTCATCGCAAAGGCAGAGGTAAATCAGCTCACAGTCATACATACGACCTTCACATGACCTGAGCAATAAAGCAGGACATACCATATCAATCTACGAATCGCGAGGACGCGCCCCAACACGCGATGACGGGCATCTATTCGGACATGACAAACCTAGTCATGCGCGGGCTGAAAGCCGCAGACGGACCCCATTAGAGCTACATCGCGATACGGCCCGATATAGAGGCGCCGCACACCCTCATTGCTTCATCGATGAAGTCATGGAACATGAATTCCCAGAAGGGTTCAAACCCGTGAATATAGAATCATATGATGGCACCACAAACCCCGCGGTATGGATCGAAGACTTCATTTTCCACATTCATATGGCCCGCGGCGATGACCATCATGCCATTAAATATCTCCCCCTGAAACTCAAAGGACCAGCACGGCACTGGTTGAACAGCCTGCCCGAAAACTCCATCAGCAGCTGGGAGGACTTGGAAGAAGCCTTCCTTGATAACTTCCAAGGTACATACGTTCGACCTCCGGACGCTGATGATTTAAGCCATATAGTTCAACAGCCCGGAGAGTCCGCCAGGAAATTCTGGACCAGGTTCTTAACTAGAAAGAACCAAATAGTCGACTGTCCGGATGCCGAAACCCTAGCGGCCTTTAAGCACAGCATCCATGATGAATGGCTCGCCTGCCACCTAGGCCAAGACAAGCCAAAGTCCATGGCGGCCCTCATGGCACTCATGACCCGCTTTTGCGCGGGCGAGGATAGTTGGCTGGCCCGTAGCAAAAACAATGCAAGCGACGCCGGCACCCCTGAAGCTAAACATAGCAACGACAAGTCTCGACGCAACAAGTACAAACGTCGAAATAACAACGACAACACCGAGGATACGGCGGTCAATGCCGGATTCAGTGGCTCTAAGCCTGGTCAGCGGAAGAAGCCGTTCAAAAAGAACAATTCAGGCCCTTCTAGCCTGGACCGCATACTCGATCGTTCGTGCCAGATTCATGGCACCCCAGACAAACCACCCAATCATACCAATAGAGATTGTTGGGTTTTTTAATAGGCGGGGAAGTTAAATGCCAAAAACAAGGATAAGGGATCGCAAAGCAAAGACGACGACGAGGAGCCCCTGCCGCCGAACACAGGCGGACAGAAGAAGTTCCCTCCTCAGTCAAAACGGTAAACATGATATATGCTACCCACATCCCCAAGAGGGAGCACAAGCGCGCACTCAGGGACGTCTATGCAATAGAGCCAGAGTGCCCCAAAATTGAACCCATGGTCGTCATGCCCGATCACTTTTGATCGCCGGGATCATCCGACCAGTATCTGTCATGGAGGTTCAGCTGCACTGGTCCTGGACCCAATAATTGATGGGTTCCACCTGACGCGAGTCCTGATGGACGGCGACAGTAGCCTCAACTTGCTCTATCGGGATACAATGCGCAAAATGGGCATTAACCCATCACGAATCAAGCCCACAAAGACTACCTTTAAAGGAGTCATACCGAGCGTAGAGGCCCGCTGCATGGGCTCAATCACACTAGAGGTTGTCTTCGGGTCTTTGGACAACTTCCGAAGTGAGGAGTTAATCTTCGATATCGTCCCCTTTCGCAGCAGCTACCACGCACTGCTCGGACGAACCGCATTTACTTGATTCAATGCAGTGCCACACTACGCTTATCTCAAGCTTAAGATGCCCGGACCGCGCGGCGTCATAACAGTCAATGGAAATACGGAACGCTCCCTCCGCACCGAGGAGCACACCGCTGCCTTAGCAGCAGAGGTACAGGGCGGACTTGTCAAGCAGAACCTCAATTCGGCGGCCGATCCCCCGGACACTGTCAAGAGAATCCGAACCATTCCGCAGAAGGACAACTCGGCTCGTCAGGAGCTCGACTAGAAATTTTGCCTCTGTCCCCGTCCTGACCAAGTGGCGGCCATCGTACCATGTGTACATAATTATGCACTAAAAATACCATAGACCAGGATGGAGGCATAATCAGCTTGTGATCCGCTATATGGCTCGACCGCCCCGGACACTCATACTTTCACTATTTCCCCTTTTCTTTCTATTGTTTTTTCCTTTTTTACAGGCCTTTCCTGGCGGCTTGACCATCGATTCTTTTCGAAGAAAAAGAACACCAAGACAACAAGAAGCATGGACGTACTGGGAAACTCTTAGGTGGTCTCTTTAACGATCCCTTTACCTATCTTCAGGACCCACATGCAGCTCTCTCTTGGTGAAGGCATAGTAAATAGCCTTTCCGCTTCTTGCATTACTTGTACAAATGCGCTTTAACGCACCAATGAAATTATAATAGAAACAGTTTGCGGCCCAAATTTTCATGGCTCTAGCTTACCACTGGTCCTTCCTTTTTCTTTTTTTTGCCTTTTCCTTTCTGGTAATTCCATCAGATAACACCTGTACATTCGGGTGCGTTTCAATTTTCCAGGGGCTTCATAAGTGCCCCACAACATGGCAACAAAAGTCCGAACACTTTTACAGTATAGCTCGGCACCCCAAATTTAACACTATATGCATTGGCTCCGAATCATGTCTTTGTTCAATAGTTGGGTTGCCCGGCTCCTGTGCTTGCTACCTTACGTTCCGCTATATCGGCTAAGGTAGTAAAGGGAGAACTACTGCGATTGTGCCTTGGTTTATCCAAAGGAGCACCTCAGTAGAGAAAGCCAAAAACTGATTGTCATGATGCGGTGAGAGCCGATCAGCTGTTCGGAGGTTGCAAATCAGTGGAGATTTCTTCCGCATTACGCGAAGGATCGGTACTTCCCGATCAGACGCTCATAGCACTCTAGTTCGGATACTAGGGGATGCGCCCATGTTTTATTGTCAAACTCCTATGGCTAAGTGAGGGCGTTAATGCCGCATAGTCTGATTGTCTGGTTCGTTGCGCTAAACAACTCCTTCAAGGACCATATAATTGGATCAAGATTGTTTAGATTCCATCCCGAACACCTCCGTAATACCTACGTGGGGGCAGAAGCCGACGACTGGCCAACCCTCAGATTTCATACAACACGGCCGCACAGGAGGAAAAAATTAAAACATAACAAGCATTATATTACAAACCGACTTTGTTTCATCATACAAGGCAAAGACAACATGAATGTATTCATTCAAAAATAATGTCTTTCCCACACTGCGTTGCTACAATGCGAGACCCCTCTAGGACATCTGCAAAATAGTGCTCGAGTGTGCGGTGCTCCTTGCCCTCTGGCGGCCCCTTGGTTAGATCGACGGCGTCCATCTTCACCTACCACATCTTGCAGCGGGCGAAGGCCATGCGCGCACCTTCAATACAGGTCGATCGCTTGACGACGTCCAGCCGAGGACAGGCATTCACCAGCCGCTTCACGAGTCCGAAGTAGCTGCCGAGCATAGCTTCGGCTGGCCATAGCCGGATTATCAAATCCTTCATGGCTAGTTCGGCCACCCTATGCAGCTCCACCTGTTGTTTCAGCTGATCGGTGAAGGGCACGGGATGCTCTAGCGCAAGATACTGCGACCAGAACAATTTCTCTGTGGAGCTCCCTTCTTTGGCTCAAAAGAACTTCGCGGCACCGGACACACTGCGCGGCAGATCTGCGAAGGCTCCTGGGGAACTCCGAATCCGGGTTAGTAAGAAATACTTCTTCTTCATATACTTACTTTGCATACTAAACGCCTTACCCGCCGCGATCTTCCTGGCCTCTTGGATCTCCTGGAGGGCACCCTGGGCTTCAACCCGGGCAGCTTCCGCGCTTTGATGAGCCTTGGAGAGTTCGGTCTCTCGAGCCAAAACATCACCCTCCAGGGTCTCGTACTTCTTCACCGCGTCCTGGAGCTCTTGCTGGACCTCGTTCAGCCAGGCCTTCAGCTTCTTGCGAGCGGCCTGCTCCTTGACAGCTTTTTCCTCAGCTTCGACCAAGGCCTTTTTCAGGGCCTCGACCTCGGCCGTCGCCCCTACACATATAATGACACTACGGTGGGTATACATCATCTACTCTTTCCGAATATATAGCGAGCCATTGCATACCTTGCTGGTCTTCCAGCTGCTTCCTCACTTGGACGAGTTCCTCCTCGGCCCGCTCCAGACTCTACTTTAGTACAGAGACTTCGGCGGTGTGAGAAGTCATGTCCAGCAGCGACGCATGCTTATTGACATCGGACACAGTTTGGCTAGTTTCCTGTGAAATTTAATTGATCCTCTGTCCGGCTTTTCTTTCCGAACATCGGACAGTGTCTCAGGGGCTACTGTCTATGTGGGGATTTTCTCGGTTAAATGCCGCTTACCTCAAAACCTATCAGCAGGCTGCTGCAGGCTTCGGTCAGTCTGCTTTTAACGGGCTGGACCTTCTCAATCACCGTACCCATAAGGATACGATGGTCTTCCACAATGGAAGCGCCTTGTAGCGCTTCCAATAGATTATCCGGCGCCTCTAGCTGGACAGAGGTTGCCGGCGGGACGGGCACGCCTCCTTCTCTTGAAGGAAGCTGCTTGTCGGACTCCGGGCCGTATGGGTCTCCGGATCCGTGCTCATATGGGGGCCGAATTGAGCACGTCCCCCATCGTCAGTCTCCATGGGGGCCTGCTCCCCCATGTGTTCGGCGGTCGAGGTATCGCCCTCCGGTGCCACCTTGACGGCCTCCCGAACCTCTCCCTGGCCTGGGAAGGTTCTTCGGGACAGCACCTCAATGTCTTCCTTGGCCTTAGGAGAGTAAGCGGCCGGCGGTGTCCCGCTGGCCATCTCCTTTGAGTCCAACGAGCCTCTTGATGAGGATCGTTGGGGGCTGTCATGAGCCGGACTGCAATAGCATAATTAATCATGTCAATACAACAAATAGGAGAGGTTAGATTCATGGGCATGTATGAGTCTTAGCGCTTACGATGTGGCCCGAGGCTTAGTGCGGGGGCGTCGCTCCGGACTGCTGTCGACGTCCCATGCGGAGCTGCCCACGAGCGGGCCTTTCCCCTTCTTGGGCGCCTCGCCTCCAGAATTGTGGAGGCCGCCCTTTTCTTCTTCCCCCCATCAGGGGGAGAATCCTCTCCTCCTCCTCCTCCTCCTCATCGTCGTTGTCTTCGGCGACGGAGGAGCGGGTCTTGTCTTCGGACGTCGCGTCCGAAGCGCCCTTGCGGCGGGGGCCACTCCGGACCCCCTTGGCCTTCCCCGTGGCCTTCTTCGCCGGCGCCGTATAGGGCGTCGGCACCAGCATCTTCGCTAAACGCGGGATGACTGGCTCTTTAGGCAGCGGATCCAGACACTGGATCCGCTTCGCCCTCTCCATCCAGTCCTGAAGAAGCAATGATAATAAAAGCTTAGATATAACCCTTGAAACAAGCAAGTAGGGGATGCGTTAAAAATAACATACCTCATTGGCGAGGTGGTTAATGTCGTGCCCGTGGTCCGAATCTGTGGCCAGCGGTGTCTCCTTGCCCTTGAAGAGCAACTTCCAGGCGTCTTTGTGAGTGGTTTCGAAGAGCCTCTTCAGGGTATGGTGCTTCTTCGGATTGAACTCCCATATAGGGAGGCTTCTGCTTTGGCACGGAAGAATCCGGCGAACTAGCATCACTTGGATTATATCGACAAGTTTGACGTCCTTGTCCACCATGCTTTGAACGCGCGTCTGCAGCGCTATCAGCTCATCTGGTGAACACCAGTTCAGACTTTTCTCGACCCAGGAGGTGAGCCGCATGGGAGCGCTGGAATTGAATTCGGCAGCTGCGGCCCAGGTGGCGTCGCGGGGTTCTGTGATGTAGAACCATTGTTTCTGCCATTCCTTTACAGTCTCCACGAAAGTGCCTTTCGGCCAGGAGACATTGGTCAGCTTACTCACCATGGCTCTTCCGCACTTCGCGTGCTGGCCATCCACCACATTCGGCTTCACGTTGAAGACCTTGAGCCACAGCCCGAAGTGGGGTTGGATGCGGAGGAAGGCCTCACACACGACGATGAACGCCGATATGTTGAGGAAAGAGTTCGGGGATAGATCATGGAAGTCTATCCCGTAATAGTACATCAGCCTGCGGACGAAAGGGTGGAGTGGAAACCCTAGACCGCAGAGGAAATGAGGGACGAATACCACCCTCTCGTTGGGCTTCGGCGTGGGGACGACTTGCCCCTGGGCTAGAAGACAGTGGGCGATGTCCTTTGCCAAGTACCCGGCTGCCCGAAGCTTAGTAATGTCCTTCTCCTTGACGGAGGAGACCATCCACTTGCCTTGGCCTCCCGATCCGGACATAGTTGAGTGCTAGCTTGAGTGGGAAGAAGATGAGAACTTGGGCGCTAGAGCTCAAGAGTGGAAGGGCAGAGGAAGCGAGAAGGCGTGGGAGAAGAAGGGGGAATCCTTATCCCCTTATAAAGGCAGTGAATATCGAACACCTCCCCACTCGTCCTAAAACTCGCCTATTCCCAAGGGTTGTCTAAACGGCACGGTTGGGTTACTCACGCCCGCATTGATGAAAATCCCGCAATAAGGGGACACGATCTCTTCTTTGACAAGACGTGCCAATGGAAACCGCATCTCCAAACGCGGAACAACGGACAAAAACGGTTCGATATAGTGACCGAAAAGATGTGATGTCATCTTGCAAAAAGTTGTCAGCAGATGGGACTCGTGAAATACTATATTCCTTGCGGTTGTGTGTGGTACTTGTGTTGCAGATCTGGACACCTTCGTTTTATCCGAAGACTATCCTGGAGTATTCGGAAAGTAGAACCCGCCTTGCAATGCCGAAGACAATTGCGCGCCGGACACATCATCATTGAAGCCTGGTTCAGGGGCTACTGAGGGAGTCCTGGACTAAGGGGTCCTCGGGTGTCCGATCTATTGGATATGGGTTGGACTGATGGGCCATAAGGATACAAAGACCGAAGACTCCACCTGTGTCCGGATAGGACTCTCCTTGGCGTGGAAGGCAAGCTTGGCAACCAACTATGAAGATTCCTTTCTTTGTAACCGACCTTGTGTAACCCTAGATCCCTCCCGTGTCTATATAAACCGCAGGGCTATGTCCGTAGATAGGCCGAATCCTCATAATCATAGCCTGACTAGACTTTTAGGGTTTAGTCATTACGATCTCGTGGTAGATCAACTCTTGTAACACTCATATTCATCAAGATCAATCAAGCAGGACGTAGGGTATTACCTCCATAGAGAGGGCCCGAACCTGGGTAAACATCGTGTCCCCTGTCTCCTGTTACCATCGACCTTAGACGCACAGTTCGGGACCCCCTATCCGAGATCCGCCGGTTTTGACACCGACAACCACCTTCGCGCACCTTTTCTCACACTCAACCCTATATCTGGTAAACGTGGCTAACATCTTGTGTTTCAATATTGAAACTAACCTCTGCAATCATCTCTCTCTTACAGCAGAAATAGAGCTTGTCTTGCTTTTGGCTATTTTGCAGGACTTCGTGCCTTCGACAGAGGAAGATCAACGGTTCCTCCTTTAGGGTCATGACTTCTCCACCAAACAAGCATACGGCACCCTCATGGCTAGGCCAGACAGGGATCTCATTGCCCCCCTCATTTGGGGCACCAAGGTTCCTCGCAAAATATGCTTGGCTTCTCTTCAAAGACCGTCTAAACACTAGTGTGAATCTTGCCCACAAGCATATAATCTCCTCCGATTTATGCCCCCGATGTGCTACGTTACCAGAAGATTCCATTCATCTCTTCATCACATGTCCTCTCGCCAACAGAATCTGGCAACTTGTAGGTTTCCTGCCCTCAGCCGATGATCTCAATGAGCTTTGGGACACTCCGCTGCCTCAACACCTGCCCAAGAACGCCTGGTCCTTCATTCTCCTCGCTCTACTCTCGAAGATCTGGGCGGCAGATAATGACATGCTCTTTAGGAATATTGATCAATGTTCTGTAATAACCCTTAGAAACCTCGTCTCGGACTTAGACCTTTGGTCACATCGTCTTATTAATAATGGTGACAAGGAGGACATTTTCTCATGGCGTACCTACCTCTCTACACGTTGCAACGTGCCTCTGTAATCTGTACCTGTTGTTTTTTACAGCCGTTTGAGCAATATATTCAGGTGTGGGAGCTCCCCCCCGGTGATTCTCAAAAAAAATCGTCATCGAACATTAAGTGTGCGGACCCTACGGGTTCGAGAACTATGTAGACATGACCGAGACACATCTTCGGACAATAACCAATAGCGGAACCTGGATGCTCATATTGGCTCCTACATATTCTACGAAGATCTTTATCGGTCAAACCGCATGACAACATACGTCATTCCCTTTGTCATCGGTATGTTACTTGCCCGAGATTCGATCGTTGGTATCATCATACCTAGCGACAAGTCTCTTTACTTGTTCCGTAATGCATCATCTTATAACTAAATCATTAGTCACATCGCTTGCAAGGCTTATACTGATGTGCATTACCGAGAGGGCCCAGAGATACCTCTCCGATATTCAGAGTGACAAATCCTAATCTCGATCTATGCCAACTCAACGAACACCTTCGGAGACACCTGTAGAGCATCTTTATAATCACCCAGTTACATTGTGACGTTTGATAGCACATAAGGTGTTCCTTTGGTATTCGGGAGTTGCATAATCTCATAGTTAGAGGAATATGTATAAGTCATAAAGAAAGCAATAGCAATAAAACTAAACGATCATTATGCTAAGCTAATGAATGGGTCTTGTCCATCACATAATTCCCTAATGATGTGATCCCGTTCATCAAATGATAACAAATGTCTATGGCCAGGAAACTTAACCATCTTTGATTAACGAGCTAGTCAAGTAGAGGCATACTAGGGACACTCTGTTTATCTATGTATTCACACATGTATTAAGTTTTCGGTTAATACAATTCTAGCATGAATAATAAACATTTATCATGATATAAGGAAATATAAATAACAAATTTATTATTGCCTCTAGGGCATATTTCCTTCAGCAGTGGCCTCTCCAACATTGCCTAGAGGAACTTGTTGATCACATACATAACCTATGTTTAAATCAGCAGGTCTGGGCTCACTACCCCTAACTGCTGTCAGGCTTACTATGTTCTGATCTCTGTTGGTAATGTGGTCTAGCATATCATCAAAATTTTCATCATCACATATCTCTTCCAAACCTGCTATTCCCAACCCAGCATCCCTCACAGAATACATGTAATCTTTATATCCATTTCCTACGGTCTCTATGAGTGCTAAAAGATTGAGAAAGGTGACGTATGAAACACACATAGACCTTTCCAATTTATCCCTGTCATGAAAGTGGAGTCTAAGTTCCCAAACATCATCAGACAAGCTACAAACAAAGATACTACACATTAATTAAATAGTCCATAACAACTATTTAAATTTCTAATAATTAATTACAGTACATAACTACTACAAACAAAAATAGTGAAGAATTTTAATATACAATGCATACCAACTACTAACCATTAAAATTATATCCCTGATAAAAACATTAAACGCTAACCATTAGCCACTTTACCTATGATAAAAACATAAAATGGTAACCATTTTAACTAGACAATCCATACCAAGTTATGAAAAAATTAATTAAATAGTACATTACTACTACAAGCAAAAACAATGAACAATTTAAATTTACAGTGCATACCAACTACTTGAATTAACAGAGTCAATAAGAAACACTATAACTAGAATTATACTGTCTACTAAACAGGGTACACATTGTTCTTTAAATTAGACCATCTAATTGACACGGCAAAATTCCCAATTTGTATTACAACCCTAACCAAACCCTGGAGTTTGGTTCAAACCAAAATCCCCAATTTGGTTTAGAACCCTAACCCTAGAATCGATAGTAAAGGAGGGGCAGAAAACTTACCCCACACCGCCGAATGAAGATGCCCACTAGTGGCTTCCCATCGGAATCGCCTGCACAACACGGGCAAGAGCGCATGTGGCACCATAATAAAGCGGCAACGACGACGCTCTGCTTTATGGCGCCTGGATAGGGTTATAGCTCTCGTATACCTCCTCTGATGGCTTTGGATCTCGGCCGCCAAGCAACCCTCCCGCGCCATCGCCGATGGTGTTAGTGCTCGCCGTCGCCATGGATGAGACAGAGAGAGGAAAGCACGGGGAAAGGGGGGAACATCAGATGGAGGGAAAAATAAAAACCCGAGCCGATTATGACCTAGCAGCGTCGTCAAACGTCGTTAGTTCGCGACCGTTATGCCACTTCATAAAAAGCGCTACCCGCATGTGATAAACGAGATTAAAATGCCCAAAGAGATGGGTGAGTGTTTTCTGAAAAAGATTTAGCCCAGAATCAGTTCTTTCCGGCAGAAATTCGTAGAACGGTGTTTTATACAAACCAAGGCTTCATTGTGGCGATTTTCTGCAATTCACTCACTCAAGTAGGGTCGAAGTCAATACTACAACAAGAATCCCCTTGAGCCTGAATCATCGATGTGTGAGTAATTTCCAGTAGGCACATGGGGTAGATGAGATCCATTATGTAATAGTTATTGGATTTGTTAGGGTTTGATGCTTAATGACATCTATCTTGTCATACTTACCAACGAAGATTATTGCAATCTCCTACACTTGTGGTTTTATCAATCATATAATTTTTTGGACCTGGATCAGGTAGGTTAGGAAGAGAACGAAGGAGAGAGGAAGAGACTAGTGAGAGGGAGAGAGGGACCGGATGGATGAATTTATCATGGGGTGTGTCGCAGGGTGGGGTCCTAGACAGGCATAAATGTGACCATTTTCTCCCTCCTTTACTATTTTCTCTCACATGCATGGACTCAAGCGAAGCATTGTGTGGTGTGCTACTTGTAATAGTGTTGGGATTCCCCCAAGAGGAAGGGTGATGTAGTATAGTAGCAGATAGTATTTCTCTCAGTTAAGAACCAAGTTTTATCAAACCAAAATGAGACAACACACAAACAACATGAACGGTACCTGCACACACACACACACACACAAAGCAAATGCTTTCGCTCAACGAAGGCAAGAGGGTAGTCAATACCCTTCTCGCCAATTGCAAGGACCAAATATGGTAGTGATATGTAAACAAATAAAATAAAATAAAAACAGCGAGGTTTTTAGTAATAATGGAGAATGGGCTCAGTGGCCATAGGTTCACTAGTGGCATCTCTCTCATAAGCATAACAACGATGGGTAAACAAACTACTGTTGGGCAATTGATAGGATAACGCATGGTTATGATTATGATTCTTATGGCATGATTCATATATATACATTACGTCCATGACAAGTAGACCGTTAATCCAACAACATCTACTACTATTACTCTACCCAAGACCGCTATCCAGCAATGCATCTCGAAGTATTAAGTTCAAGACAAATAGAGTAATGCTTTAAGCACGATGACATAATGTAGACATAGTAAGACCAAACAATATGTTGGAACCCGACGTTTTATCCTTAGTAGCAACAATACAATATGTGCCTCGCAACTCCTCCAGTCATAGAGTAAGGACATCACAAGATTGAACCCACTACTATGCACCAGTCCCTCTGAAGATCTACTCATCTAATTGGTCAAAGAATACTCATAGATTGAAAAACATACATAGCTATGAAATTACAGAAAGATAAATCTCAGAAAAGACTCAAATAGTTTTAATGAATAATCTGATCATAAACCCATAATTCATCGGATTCCAACAAACACACCATGGAAATTACATCGAATAGATCTCAGAGGAGATCATTGTATTGAAGATCAAGAGAGAGAGAGAGAGAGAGACATCTAGCTACTACTATGGATCTGTAGGTCCTGTAGGAACTACTCACACATCATCACGGAGGCAGCAAGGTCTATGAAGATTGCCCCCCCCCAATGGTCCCCACCCTCCGGCAGAGTTCCGGAAAAAGGCCTTCAGATGGGATCATGGAAGAACCGAGGTTTGCGGCGGCGATAAAATTGTTTCGAGTCTCTCTTCGGTTTTTTTGGAATATTAGAGAATTTATAGGTCAGGGGGTGCCTAGGGGGCCCACAAGTGCTGATGGCACCCACAGGGGTGCATTTTGTGAGCTTGTGGCTCCATTGTGTATCGTCAGGTCTCTCCCCGAAGCTTTTAGGGTCTCTTATGGTCCAGAAAAAATCACTATAAAGTTTCATCGTGTTTGGGCTTTGTTTGGTATGGTTTTCCATGAAACAAAGAAATTGGCAAAAAAAATAGAAAATGACACTGGGCACTAATTTAATAGATTAATCCATAAAAATAATATAAAATGACATATGAATCATACAAGAATGATAATATAATAGTATGAAACAATCTAAAATTATAGATACGTTGGAGACATATCATGGTGTAGATAGGGCCAGCTGGGGAATTGGTTGTTAGCACATTTTTATATAGTTTGTCCAATTTAGACACAGTTGATTACAACTTTAATTAATATAGAATCGAGAAAGTACCAACTATGAAGCAATTTCTGTATTTACACTGGCTATTATGTTATGATCAAGTTGGCCTAGAGTACTAACCGACACGACTATTGAAAGATTTGTTATTAAGATGGTGACTGGAGCACCGCTTCATATTCGAGGTGAAAACTCTTGTTGGGCCTTCATTGGTCAGCCTCAACAACCACAAACTTGTGTCGTTACCTTGTTGAAGGAGTAATCTCTTTCGATGAAATGCAGCTTGGCTGCTTTCATTGCGAGTAGAAGGAGTAAAAGGTTACAAATGGGTAACCAGAGAGTAAACAAAGATTGGCGGAGGTTGGGGTTGGGGAATAGAATAGTGGTGTTGTTGTTGTTTCAAAACTAACCCTCAATCAGGCTCCCTTGGCCTTTCAATCAGTGCTATCACCCGACGTCTCCCAGCATCGATCCAAATCTTTGCTTCCTCCTGTATGTTGGAAAGAACCTGATCAATCGTAGAGGCTTGTTGGCTGAAGACACGGGCATTTCGTTCCTTCCATAGTGACCACCAAATGAGCACACTGATCGATCTCCAAGTTTTTTTGGCGTCCTTCCTGAGCCTACCCGAAGTGCGTGTCATCCAGCCCAGGAGGGTATCATCTGTGGGCAGTGGCGCCATGTCGCTCGGCATCATCAACAAGTCAAGCACTCGAAGCCACAACCCTTGCGTAAATGGGCAGCTCGCCAATATGTGCATCGCCGTCTCTGGCTCTGGAGTTTGTTGGCATAGCAAACATGTTGGGTTATGTGGCCAGCCACGCTTAGCAACGACAATGACAACGGCAACATCAAAGCGTGTACCCCTTCTTGAAGGCGTCGAAGAAGTCGACTTGGTCCTAGGTGGAGCCATATCTTGTAATGGTTCTGCAGTACTAGTCTATGTTATGTACCCTGCTTGTTGACTACTTTGGACTTGTTGCCTTTGCATCAAATTTAGTAAAAACAGATGTGTGCATCACAATAACGGAGGGGCAGGAATTTCAACCTGCTTTTCAGAAAAATAAAATCCCAAGTCTAAATGTAAAATGATCACATAAATGGTCCATCTGTGTTTCTACATTGACTTACATTATTGATCCAACAGATAGTGATACATAATTAATTCATTGTCGGTGTGATTGCATAGAAGATAAATAGTGTAGTGAAGAGCCAATAGTAGCAGATCAACCTACTGGGAGTTTACATTTGTGGCGTCCAATGTAATGTGTGCCTTTCTCCCTTAGCATGTTTAATTATGGCATAGCTATCTGAAGATTATGGCAGTGACTTGCAGCCAAAACCATCAAAGTTGTGCAACAGGGCGGAACCCATGCATAATTGCCGCAGACCACACTTTCTCCAGGTCCAGCACTGTATCTCCGCACTCATCCTCGCTCCATCCCTCCAATGCATGAACAATTCCAGCGACGCGCCACGCGCTCATGACCCTCCTTGGCAGCCAATTCTGAAAACAACCAAAGATGGCAAATAGTAGATGATGTACTGAGGCTCTTCCAAAGTTGATTGCAGCTTAGCGTGATCGTATTACCTCGCACGAGTGCACGTTTTGCATCGATTCAGGTACACCCATTGCAGGAGTCATGGCATAGGTGCAGCAGTCCTTGCGCGCCATCTTTGGCGGGAACTGTGAGAATGGGATGAACTTTGTTCCTTGCGGTGCCCTGAACTGCTCAGCAGCATCCAGACCTTCTCCAATGAGCCACACCTGGAAACATTGAGGCCAACCAGTAATGCGGTTTGTTAAATAGCCATTATGCTATCCTACATCGTGCAACCTATTCATCTCCTATAAGAAGCCCCTTGTTTTTAATTCTCCTTCTTACCTCTGTAGTGCTAGTTGTTGATAATAAAAGATTCCCGGCTTCATTTTCTGGTATACAAGGCTTCAGGAGATGGTACTCCTGCTTGTTTGTCATTATGACCTGCCCAAGACGATCCGCTTGTTACATTTCAGTACAAAAATCTATTTCTGTGTATGATTGAATTTGAATTGGAGCAGATGTGGGTAGCTGGTTCTTACTTTGACGTTTTTCTTGCAGAGTGCCGCAGCAACACTACGAGCCACCTTCGAAATCTTTCCCGCTAGGATAACTTGATTTGTGCCTCGGGGAATAGTGTCGATGACCACTGCAGCAGCTAGGCTAGTGCCATCCACAAGTCTTACCCCCATCTTTGGGTATTTCTGCAGATAAAGTTCTCCACTTCCATTGAGGCTATGCGCCTGATGTTCAAAATATTGTTGTGAGTTACAAGCTGTGCTATTACGGGAGATCTGAACAACGAAAGAAATGACATACCTGATTCAGAAGTCCAAGGCTAACAACTTTTGCTCCTTTCTTACCAGCTTCAGATATCGCCTTCTCAATCAGGTCATTGATTGCTTCCTTCTCATTGTTCAGTCCATACTGCAGAAACGAAAAGGCTATAAAGTTGCTCGACATATAAACCAGTTTCCTTCTTGAATTAAATTCAAACATGATATTCTTACATGGAAACTGTATCTTGGTATAGCCCACGACTGCATACGGAGCTTCTTCATGGAATTCCTCTCAACGGTGAACCAAGAACCGTATGCCCACGTCAGTACCATGGACAGCCATGACACGGGCCACATGATCCGCAACTGCCACATGGAAGTGTATGGCTTGGAGGCATACTGGGCGAACCCGGTCCTTATATGGTAGATAGACTGCAGGCTGGTAAGATGCGTAAGGTGAACCACATCTACTTCTTTCTCCTTGCCCTTGAGTGAGTTTTCGTACAGCGCGTCCGTCGACTTGTCCATGGTGTTGTATATGTAGTCATAGAATGGCATGAAAAGAGAGTAGTTTGTCCGGAACTGGGTGTGGTGAAGAGAATGAAACCTAGAAGCAACAGTGCAGATTACACGCTGAGAATCATGGAAACAAAAGCTTAATTTTTCAGAGTAACATCTACAGTAACTGAACACTTACGATGGTGTATACATGAGATACTTGAGAGGGGGGATCCATTTGAAGAGCCGATTAGGTACCAGTTCGAAGTTGCAGTGGCCCATGTTGTTCATGAAGTCAATGTAGATCACATACATCTCGAACGTGATTATGGAGGCGGTTCCGGTCAGTGCGCAGGTGATCATTGGGACCGAGAACAGCAGTTGATAGGCTAGTAGCTCGGCAAATGGATGGATTACGGCTGCATGAACATAACATGATGATGTCTCGTTAGGTGTACTTGTTTAGAAAGAGATACGGTATGAGGCTAAATTTCGTGTTTTGACCCTTTTTCCAAACTTGTTTGAGATCTGATCCTGCTTTGCAAAAATTTCAGGATCTGACCCTTTTCTTACCGTCAGATTTCGATTAACTTTCAGAAAAGGGTCAAAACACAAAAATTTGCCACGGTATGATGGCTAGTTGCGTCTTTCGGTAGAGATACCGTTAGAAAGAGATACGGTATGAGGCTAAATTTCATGTTTTGACCCTTTTTCCAAACTTGTTCGAGATCTGACCCTGCTTTGCAAAAATTACAGGATCTGACCCTTTTCTTACCGTCAGATTTCGATTAACTTTCAGAAAAGGGTCAAAACATAGAAATTTGCCATGGTATGATGGCTAGTTGTGTCTTTCGGTAGAGATACCGTTGGTAGCCACCCCTATGTACTTGTTCAGAAAGAGAAAGGCCTTGTGAGTAAAAGGATAGCAACTAGTAGCTTACTACTCCCTCTGTCCCATAATATAAGAACGTTTTTGACACTAAACGAGTGTCAAAAACGTTCTTATATTATGGGACGGAGGGAGTAGCTTGCTGTTGTTATACGTTCAGTTGATCACTTGATATATCTCTTCAACTGTGTGAATTAATTGTCTGGTGTGTTAGCAGACATGATCGTAACATGATTCTGTATAGCTAATTGAGTGTGATTGATTATGGATATTCCTAATCGGTTAAGCACAGATCCCTGTAATCTCGTGATGTAATCTTCACATGCAAGCTGGCCTGAATATATATACATATATATATATACACGGATATACCTCGGCCGGCATCGTTAGGCGTGTGCGGCATATGCAATTTCCATTCAATTTTCCTTGCATGGAGCATTGTCAGCTTACCTTTTCTCCACCGCGGGAAAATAAAGCCTCTTCTGTTTGAAGTGTAGATGCATAATATGGAGCATGTAGAGCTCTGCCTCCACACTGAAGATACTAGCTAGTTGTTACAATTGTCGAGGAATTGTTGGCTGCACGATTGGCTGGCGAGTAGGGAATTAATAGGCAAATCGGCAAGTTAATTAATTAATCGATCAATTTATCAGTTTATCGGCTACTTGAAGACCCTACAAGTAGGGATTAATCACATACTTTTGGTATGGGAGCATTTTTAACATCACAAATCTAGCGATACAGTACGGCTAGTTGTGTTACAGGCTGTGTCGGTAGCTTTCCTTATGTCTGAAACTGTTGGTGCGGTCACCCTCTGAATGTTTCAAACATATTGAAAGAACAGGTAAGAGGTTGGGAACTTTGATTAATGACTACCAGTACTTAGAGTGCACTCGTTAACATAGTCCCCTGCATGTGTTAGATGGGGTTAAACCATGTGATAGCTCACCGGCTAATTAATTAACCACGTTAAGCGCATCATCATGTTCTCCTTTTCTGACGTGACCCTCACTAAACAAGCTCTCTAGTCTGGGGTGATCACCATGTGATAGCGCACCGGCTAATTAATAAGCATGTTTAGTGAGGGTCACGTTAGAAAAAAGCATGTTAAGTGAGGGCGTGAGGGGAGGGGGAGGCTCTGGTATGATCACGCTATGGCAATGGAATCCCACGCAATCCGAGATGGGGTCTGGCTGGCATGTGACTTAGCATGCGTAAGGTGATAGTTGAGACCGACGCTCAAGAGGTGGTGAATATGTGGAACGCTAGAAACTTTGAACGTTCCCAGATAGCTGCTACTGTGCATGAAATACAAAAGCTTTGTTGGAATTTAGAGGAATTTCATCTAAAGTTTACGGCAGGAGAAGCCAATGAGTTGGCGCATCTTTGCGCGAAGCGATGTACTAATACCTCTAGAAGACGGTGCTTGTGGATTGCGTTCCTTGTGGATTGTGTAAGGAAGGAATGTAATTCGACTACTTGGTCAATAAAGCTCTTGATTCTCAGAAAAAAAAGTGAGGATGCGAGGGGGCCTTACATGTGATTGGCTCGGTCACAATGGAGGCGTGGTGGTGCGAATGGTAGCGGGTGTAGAGGAAGTGGTGGTGCAGCGCGCGGTGGAACCAGTAGTAGAGGAACTCGACCGGGCCGGCGTGAAGCAGCACCAGCAGCACTGCGCCATCAATCCTCCACCATGGCAGGTTCTGCCCACCCGGCAGGTACAGCGAGCCAAGGAGCAGCAGGATGGCACTCAGGATGATCTGGTCGTCCCTACCATGCGCATTACACATATGAATGTTACTTTTGAATCAATCTAATTGTACATGTTGCCCTCACCTCTCAAAATGAGATGCTTTGTAAATAATTTGTGTGAGACATTAGTGCATCACAACAACAACAACAAAGTCTTTAGTCCCAAATAAGTTGGGGTAGGCTAGCATTTTTTATGTAGTTTCTAAAAAGTGCAACTATCTAATTTTATTTAGACAAAACAACATTCTGGATCTTTAAAAAAACAACATTCTTGATCTTTGATGTTCAAGTAAGAGTGCTTTTTATCCCACGAAAAAAAGTAAGAATGTTTAACGTAGGTATATAGACGACCTTATATTGGTGCATGCAACTAGTGTATTGGCCCTTTTACTCTAGGCACCGCACACTTGCCAACTAAGCTTGACCGACAAGACCATGTAGGTGCATATATACGTACCAGTTGCGCTCGCGGTCGACCTGGTCGAACTCGATGCCGCGGTCGACGATCTGGCGCTTCCCGCGCGCGTTGTAGAGGCGGGACACGGTGATCCATGCCTGGTCGTGGAGCGCCCGGAGCAGCATCGACGGGAGAATGGCGATGTAGCCCAGGTCCAGCTCCCTCCACCCCTTGGTCGCCGCGAGGTGGCACCCGTGCACCACCCATGGCGCCAGCACAAGATACTGCATATGCATTCATCATCTCATCTACAGTATATGTTGGATTGCTTGCGATCGAGGTGGTGCAAATCTGCTAGTGCTAGGCACGTACCTTGAAGCTGCCGAGTCTCTTCCATGGCCACTCGCTGAGGATGCCGGGGTTCGTAGCCATCGCAAGCTAGATGGTAATGCTACGTACGTACCACTCAGCGAGGAGATGCCTATGATCGATATGATGGCTCTTTGCCACCTGTGGGCTGTGGCGACGAGATGACCGCTGTATCCACTCGATTTATAGGCCCGTTATGTGGGTGGATGTCAAGCAGGTGGTCTAACATCCTACGTTGGTGTCAACATAACTGCACTTGAATGGGTTGGCGGCAATAGGTAACCACAAAATGGTCCATACTCCAAATCCTATGCTTGATTTTTTCCACTTAGGGCTAGCCTCTTTGACTTTTGCCTCTTAGCAGTAGCCTCTTATTTCTTATCAGTTTTGCTAAAGCACATCTAGATGTGCTATAAGTATTGCACATCTAAGTCATATGTCATTAATCTTACATTAAAATTTATGTGAATATTTTCTTTTTCTTTTATCTTTTTTTTTATGCTTGATTCAATCACTTAGATATGCAATAACTAGGACACATCTAGATGTGCCCTAGACACACCCTTCTTAAAAACATTGACAAAGGCATGCAACTACAATAAGAAAACCACATAAAGCAATCTCTCAGCTGAACGTGAGATCCTCCCTTCCTGCTGGTCAACACTGCAACAGATAGGCAGAATTCTTGTTTTGTTTGTTTTCTTTCAAAAACATTAGTTTTTAGGGTGTGTCTAGGGCATATTAAGATGTACTCTAGTTATTACACATCTAAGTGAGTGAATCAAGCATAAAGAAAAAATAAAAAAATAAAAATAAAATATCCACACGAATCTTAATGTAAGATCAATGACATAGAACTTAGATGCGCAATACTTATATCACATCTAGATATGCTTTAGCAAAACCGTTCTTGAAACCACTATATTACCTGCACTGCGCGATGCCGTACGCCTAATGCAGTTGGCACTTGGCAGGCCCCGCCGCTCGCTGTGTCCTACCCGTGCTCGCCGGCCGGCGCGCCGTCCGCTTGATGCAGGCGGCAAGCGGCAGGCGGCAGCCGCTGTTCGCTACGCCCTGGACGTGACCCGATGTCCGTCCTCCGCCGTGCCGTCCACTGCATCCGCTTGCTCGCTGCCCACCGCCCGATCGCCGTCCGCCTGGCCGCCGCCGCCGTTAGCAGGGTTCGTGGAATCATGGTGTGCGTGGCTCGGTTTGTGTTCGCTGGGACATATTAGCGCTTGTCTAGGCCCAACCAACATGGCCGGGCAGCCCATCTAGTCAAACAACGGCCTTTTCATTTTTCCTGCGATTATTCCAGCGAACACGGTTGGCTTCGCGGCAGCAGTTAGGTTTTCTACCTTCTCGTGGGGCCGTCGCCGTCTCCATCTGTCTCCTCCCCTCCGGCTGCCATCTTGGCACTGAAAAGTGGGGATGTCGGATTTTTAAGATCTCTATGTTCTTCGTTAATGTCTAGTGATCATCATACTTTTGTGAGAATAAAGTTTTTTCGTTCTTTTGACGGTGCCATGAGATTAAGAGCTTTTTGTCTTTGCAGATCCAATTATTCAGATCTGATGAGTTTATATTGTTGTGTTAATTTTTTTTGTTGGTTTGGTTTTTTGTGAAGATCAAAAATTTCATTGACACCATGATAAAAATATAGTGATTCGATGACCTGTACTTCTAGAGGATCATCCTCGGCCCAAATAAATTCATTGGTCAAGAATTCACATCTTTTTGGATGGGCAACTCAAGGCACTTTCGAAAACCATTATTGGTAATGTTCGTGTTGGTGAAAGAGTGAAAACATCTTTGCTCGAGTCCAATTACAGCCTCTTTAACGAAGTTTTTGAAGTATTTCTTCGAGCAGAGATTAATACCGTAAAGAAGGTGTTTTCAATAGATATCATTGTAATTCTTAGTCATAGGAGTTACCTTATATTTTCTTAGATTTTAGGTCAAAATTAGTGTACCTATAATTGTTATGAGTATAAATAAAGTTACATGTGTTTGTAAAAAAAATCCAAGCAACCGACGATTCCTATTCCCCGTGCGAGTCGGTGTTAGAGCAACTCCAATAGGACGACCCATTTCGTCCGCCCACGTCCGTTTGAGTCGGCGCGGACAAAAGTGGCGGTTCAACGCGCCGACACAAACTCAAATCGTGTCCGCCTGGCGTTCGCGCCGACCCATTTCCGGTCCAAAATTGCGTCTGGAATGCGTCGGCGCGAACGCGAAGCGGACGCAAAGTAGACGCGTCGCGCGTCTCCTCGCAGTCCGCCGCGTCCCCACCTGGCAGCCACCCAACCGCCACGGTCAACATAATTTATAACGACTGCCCACCTTGGGCCCACGCGTCAGCGACGGCGGTCGTCCTTTTTTAAGCCAGGCGTGCGGCGGGGCCGTCCTCATCCACTACCACTCGCCCCCCGTCCCCATCTGGCCACCCTTGCCCCCACGCCGGCGACAACCCTACCCACCGCCAGCATGGGTTTCTTCTCCGGCATCGGCAGCAGCCGCAAGGGCAAAACCCCCGCCCGCCATTCCCCCTTCCTCCCCGCCCTCCCCGTGTCGGCGCGCGCTCCCCGGCAGAGGCAGCGCATCAACGTATCGTTGCACCAGGCCGAGTGGCACTGGCACCACCGTGTGCCTCTGCCGTATCCGGACGTGACGCTGCCGCATGACTGGCATTTGGATCCGGAGAGGATCCCAATGCCGACGATGCCGCGGACGGCGAGGGCCCATGCGGAGGAGGTGCGGCGCCGGCGGACGTTGCTCACGCCGGAGCAGCGCGCCGACCCGCACTTCGCCGTCGACTCGCCCAACTGGGCTCGATGGTTGGCCTTCGAGCATGAGAACGCGAGGCAACGCGGCGTCCGCGGCGTCGACCACAGCCTTCCGCCGCCCGCGCTCGTCGTCCGCGACGAGGACCAGGAGGCCGAGGCCGCCTACCAGGCGGCCATCAAGGAGAGCGTGGAGGACGAGCGGTGGAGGGAGGCGGACGAGGCGGCTTTCGAGGCTGCCATGGTGGAGGCGATGGCCCTCTCCGCGGCGGGCGACTGCGTTGTGCCGCCGGTGGCCCCGCCATCCCCGCCCAAAGACGAGCCAGAGGAACCGGCCTACTGCGAGCGCTACTCCTAGATCGGAGTAGTGCGCGAGGGGGTCAGCGCTCCGCCGATCTGGCTCAGGGCGACGAAGAAGCAGGAGGCGGCCTACCCCGACCACTGGCGTCGCGTTCGGCTAGCCGAGGAGCGCCGGAAGGGCGAGCATCTGCAGATGCTCGAGCGCGAGGCTGACGAAGAGGTGCGCCAGGCCCAGGCAGCGGCGGCAAAGCCCGACATCGCCGTCGTCTGGAACACGGTGTTCCCTTGGGCCGGCCCTGCGCCGACGTTGATCGACCTCACCGGTCCCGACACAGACGCCGCCGCCGACGAGGACGTCTAGGGCTGGGCGTCGTCTAGTTTTAGTGTTTTTATTAATGTAATGTGGACTTTCGCCGGCCTTCGTGGCCGGCTTTTATGTTTAATTAAATGCATGTATTTATTTTCAAACTGCTTGCAATACTTCTTTTTTTTGACGTGTCGACAAAATGGGTCGGATCAGCGTTGGGCGCTCGCGTCGATCCAAACACAACGTCGGACGTTTGTGTCCGCCGAACCGACCCAAATGAACAAAAAGCGAACAAAAGCGCCGTTCGTTTGGGTCAGCCCGTTGAAGTTACTCTTAGCGACCAAACGCGCACCCCGCCCGCAAGAATGGATCGTCCCGTTAGGCCGCTCTTGGCATTGATATAACAAAATACAAGTGCAGTTTATTTACAGGTGTAACTCACCGGCCATGAGCTATTTCTGGCCGGCAACCAAACGACGGGCGAACGTCTGCAAGTTTCATAGGGGCATCTGAAATGGAAACGATAATCCAAACAGGGTATTAGTCTTTTCTGTGGTTTTCTGTCTGTTTTCTTTTCTTTCTTTTTTAGTTGTAATTTCTTATTTGTTTTTGTTTTCATTTTTATTTCATATTAACCTTTTTCCTTTTAAAATTCGCAAACTTTTATAGAATTCTTGAACCCTTTTTCGAATCACGAACAATTTTTTAATTCATGAACTTTAATCAAAATCGTGAACAATTTTTATAATTCGTGAACACTTTTTGAATTCCATAACATTTACTGAAATTCATGAAAAATCGAACTCGTGATTTTTTTGATAGTTCTGAATATTTGCAAATTCACAAACATATTTTGAAATTCATGAACATTTTTGAATTCAAGAACATTTTTCAAACTCACAAACATTTTTTAGAATTAGTGAAAAATTCAAATAAGCGAACATTTTCTTTTGAACTTCACAAACATCTTTTGAAAGTCATGAATATTTAGAACTCAGAGAATTTATAATCCATGAACATTTTTTGAATTTGCAAACCTTTATTGAATCCAAAAACATTTTGTAAGTTTGCGACAATTTTCAAATTTTTGAAAATTTTCTAAATTTGCAAACATTATTTTGAATTTCGAAAGTTTTCAATTCATGAATTGGTTTCATATTCGTGAGCATTTTTTGAATTTACGAACATTTTTACAAATCTGTGAACATTTTTTGAAGTTTCACAAACGAATTTTGAATTTCTTTTTAAATGAAAAGGTAAAAAAGAGAAAATGAATAAAGGGAAAGGAATGAAAAACAACGCACTGCCCCACACCTGGGCCGGCCCAAAACACGCAAGAGGGGAGCGAGGTGTGCGCGATTTGGTGCCAAGTGCCGCCAATGTCGGGGAATAGGAAGTTCCAACCAAGTGCTCCTATTGGATACTCATAGCGTCCAGCACTACACACAGAGGGAATCCTCACTAGGGGCGCACTTTTTGCAGGGTAAAAGAAGTTTTATTTCAATATATGGAGTTACAGTTAAGGGGCAAGAAATCCTCAATACGCAGGGTCATCTGTGTAGTTAAATAGCTCTGCTACATTTAGTGCGGCTGTATTTTACCAAACAATATGCCAGTTTTTTTTTACTATGAAGAATCTTTTGTAGAATAAACTCCCGGACCTCTCTTAGCGCCTTGATCTCCAAAGCAAGATGACCATATAAAGAGCGAGCAAGAGATATATCTTTGAAGATAAATAGCAACGTAGATGAGTCCGGCTGCACGATGACCGGGAGCTCAATGTGTTGCAGGGCAAAAGACATGCCTTGTATCCTTGCATGTATCTTCGCTTTCAGCATGTCATTGCAATAAAATAAGTATTTGTACGCAGCAAACACAATTGTACCATCGCCGCAAAATCACACCTGTATCTGATGTTCCATCCTCCAGAGAGAATGCACCATCAACCAAGAGTGCTACCCAGCCCACTCGAGAAGGTGTCCCGGTTAGGGGTAGTATTGTTCTTCGGCTTCGGCTGAACTGGTTCAATCATAATTTACATCTTGCCTTTTAATATTTCTTCCACCGAGTACCTGTGGACTGCATCAATTAACTGCCAGTAGGTACATAAAAACTCCACAGACGTAAAGATAGCATAGGATCTCTTTCCCATGCATGTCACTGTTCCATATCTGCCAGATGCGCCACATTAGAAGGATAATCACGCTCCTTGTGTTCTCCTGACACACATCAAAATACATAAAGCAGCCAATACTGGCATGTATCGCGCATCATCTCCTTCTTCGGCAGAGTCCAAACTTTGCACATGCCATCCCACAGGCTAGCCACAGGATCACATGTCACTAGAGCGTGGAAAGACGATTCTTCATGTCTACCACATAACAAGCATGACATGTTGTTCTGCAGATGATGTACAAATTTATTCTTTGTTCTTACCAACGCACCTAAGCTCATCTTCCATGCAACAATTTTCATTTTTTTGGTAGAACTTTAACTTATTGGTGCTTGGAGACAGTGGGGTCTTCCACTTGTCGTTGCCACCCATCTCCAGACTTGGCTCTCATGCCAATTGCCAGCACTCACCCCCCTCTCTCTTTCTCTCTCTCTCTCTCACACACATGCGAAAAAGAAGATCAGGGAAGGAAGACACGCTGAAGTTGCTGTGAAGCGCAATCCCAAGGAAAAAATATTGCATACATGCATATTTGTCAGGTGATTTCTAATGCAAACTATTCAATAATCTATTTATGTTATCCAGAACAAAAATACTTCACACATTTTTGTGTTTTGTCTAATTGCAGGTGTATGGGACATTTGTACAATCCACATATGAAGATAAGGGAAAAGGAGAAGTTTAGGTTGTGTTCAAAAAGTCCTCTCACGTCACTTTTGGGCCAAGAGAAGATAGAGTCCAAGTCTCTCACGTTCTGGATTCAGATTCGGACTGCACAGACATACCTGACTCAAAACGCCAACAACTTTTTCATACGGACTCCGAATTGGGTGATTCTTTTTTTTGTTGGAAACTAGATTTCGTGCTCTTTCCAACCCAATTGGATTCACCTTCAAATTCGTCCGGAGCGTTGAGTTACGGACGAAACAATCTGACGTTGCAGCAGAATCCGAGTCAAACTACAAGCCCAAAGGTGTTGCATCACCTCCACTTGGGCCCATGAGCCTTGTACGACCTAGGGTTAGTTTTAGGCTGCCTTGGGACGTCCTCCCACCTCCTTGGCCGCCACCCCTTGCTCCTATATAAGTAGATCCATCTAGTAGCTTTTTCCTTGGGTTTTGTTTAGATTAAAAGTTCGCCATAGCTGCAACTTCTCGTACTTCGTTTGTGTCCAACGACCAGACCAAGACGTCACAGAACCCCACCTTGATCAATAAAGCTTTCATCTTATATTCGCAATATCCAGATTGCAATCTCAGTTTCTTGCTTGTTCTTCGTTTGCTCGTAGGAAACAGGCCCTCGTGGTCAGGTTGATCGTGCTCCGGCGTGGTCAATAACCCCTCGGAAGTTGGTTTAGCGATTGCTAAGGCGCGACGTCTCGCACGTTCGTAGTCGGATCGTCAAGGTCGACTCCCACAGAAAACGATAGCCACCATTTCATCGAAACATTGGGACACCTTTGCCTCTATCAGCACCGAATGCTGCTTTTCTCTCTTCCTTTTATTTCTCAACAAAAATAAACGTGTCATAGAGCTAGCTCTTCTACTTGATTGTGTCATCCCATGATCGGGGACAAGTCCAATAGGCCTACTAATGCGCCTCGGGATCATACATACCACGTCCTCAAGCCATACTAACAAAAAGCTAAAAAAAAGCTAACTAAAACCGAACATTGCCATGGCAGCTAAGGGACTCCTGTTGTCATGCTAGTTTTTTTTTGGAAACAAGGCAAAAGATTTGCCATTTCATTGATTAAGAAAGGAGTTATCGAACAAGGGCCGCAAGGCGACAAAATAAAAGGTCTACTCTCGCGGCATTACAACACTCATGTGCTTTGCACCCGCCACTGTCCAAAGAGACACCTCCTCTTTGATCTTACACATTAGGACCATGTAAGGGATGGCCGTGTTTTGAAAGACCCTAGCGTTACGCTCTGTCTGTATCTCCCATGAGATAAGCATCATCAAGGAGGCTAGCGCCTTAGGGAAGCCAGAATCTGAAGGTTGCCGTTCCACCAGTCTTTCACCGAAGTCCTCGTCTGCCATATCACCGTAGAAATGTGATGCATTCCAAGCCACATAAGAATATCGTTCCAAATGCGGATGGTGAAGCGGCATTGGAAGAGGAGATGGGCCGCCGACTCCTGGCATTGCTTACAAAGTGGGCAGAGGCAACAGTTTGGCCAGCTGCGACGTATGAGACGATCTGATGTCCAAATCCTGTTTTGAAGGACTAGCCAAGCAAAGAACTTCCACCAGGGGGTGGCCCAAACCCTTCATGCAGAGTGAACGAGATCGGACGATGTGAGTCCCTCAAACTGTGCCTTGTAAGCAGAGGAAGCAGAGTACACCCCATCCTTGGTGAACTTTCAGGTGATGGAAGCTTCTATGTCATCATTCAGAGAGGTCATGCATATTTTCTCCCAGAGGTCGGCAAACTGTTGGACGTGTGCAAACGATAGGCCATTGGAAGTGTCAATGAGAGAGATCCAGTTGTTATTGGTGAGGGCTTGCCGGACGGAGGAATTCTTCTTGCGGGAGATGGCAAAAATGTTCGGTGCTAAGTCACGGGAGCAGAGACCATGCAGCCAAGGGGAGTGCCAGAATCTGGCCGTGCGTCCATTTCCCATTGTAACCATTGCAGCAGCCGCAAAAAATTTGCGGTCGTCCTTGGTGCATGGAGACCCCATGCCAACCCAAGGCTTGCTTTTGTCCACTCACTCGAACCATAGCCATCTAAGTCGGAGGGCCTTAGCGAATTTATTTAAATTAAGCACACCCAAGCCACCAAACTGTTTAGGCTTGCAGACGGGGTCCCAATTGATCTTGCATGACCTTACAGAGACTTTGTCAGTACCCGTCCAAAGGTAAGCACGCCGAAGTCGGTCAATTACGTATAGGACGATTTACTTGATCTGATTGAGTCACAAAAAAGTGACCGGTCAACGACGTTTGGGGGCCACAATGTAGGCTTTGATTGTAGATGCTCTTATACTACCCAGCATCGAGAGACAACTTCAAGTTCACAGTATTGAGAAGAAGTCTTTGTTCATACAAGTACCGCAGTGATACACTGCTATAGTGCCACCCACGTTTTATATGTTTCTAAAGAGCTTGACAGCGAGTTAGTCTTGTCTGTCGGAGAGCATCATAAATTGGTCAAGCTTTTTTAATGTTTGCATCCGTCAAGTACTACCGTCGGCACATCACATCAGTTGTGAGTCAATTGAAACACTGCCGAACCACTCACCCACAACCCTGTTTGGATACTCTAACACAGTTAAAGTTAGAGTTATTTTCTAACCCACTCTAACCCAAATAAGCACCTCTCCACCAGGATAGTTGGGTTAGATGGAACTAACCCACTCTAACCCTCCTTGTTTGAATACTTTTGGGTTATTTGAGCCTTCAACTAACTAGTTTCTTCGTTGAATTGCATCTGTTGTTGACGCAAGGGCAGATAGCACTCGAAATAGGTCGAACCAAGTCATCAACTCATTATCATAGGAGGTAAATAATCCAGTAATAGCTAACCAAGTAACCTTGGCATAGATCATCAAACTAGTAGTAGTACTTAATTAATTATAGGCCACTCATCTGCTAGCCAGTATATCTGCTCCTTCTTCCTCAGCACGGCTCCAGCGAGCATACAAGATACAACCAGATCCTTATCTGCGTAACGCTTATTCACTCGACTTGCAAGTTGCAACCAGACGATCAAGCTTCAGCAACGGGGCGAAAGCCATGCAGAAGTGCGGCAGACCAAACTTTGTCCATGTCGAGCACCGTGTCCCCGCACTCATGCTCGTCCCATCCCTCCAACGCATGAACGATCCCCGCGACGCGCCACGCGCTCATCACCCTCCTCGGCAGCCAGTTCTGAAATGTTTTAAAACCGGTCAGCTCAGCTAGATCATGTTGTGTAGTAGGTACTTTGCACATGCAGAGTTGCGGTTCAGGGAGCGTGTTATTACCTCGCACGAATGAACATTCTGCAGTGTTTTAGGCACGCTCATCGCCGGAGTCGTCGAGTATGTGCAGCCGTCCTTGCGCGCCATTCTTGGTGGGAACTGTGAGTACGGGATGAACCGTGTTCCTTTCGGCGCCCTGAGCTGTTCGGTGGCATCTGCGCCTTCTCCGATTATCCACACCTGCGAAATTCGACCAGCCGTTCCATTAGCTGATCATACGCGATTCCTAATAATTATATAGTTATATGATGCCCCCCTACAAACACATGCATAACTTCGTTCTTACCTTGGCCATACCGGTTTTCGACAGTAAAAGGTTGTCAGCTGCATCTTCTGGTATTTTGGGCTGAAGGAAATGATAGTCTTGCTTGTTTGTTATTATCACCTGCACAAGAGAGTTGCTTGTTAGTGTAAATACGTCGTCTCGCCGTGTGATTAAAATGAGGGAAAATGAAGAAGATTTGAATATTCTAATCTGACCTTGATATTTTTCTTGCATAGAGCTGCAGCCACAGCACAGGCCACCTTGGAAATGTTTCCTGAAAGAACAACTTGGTCCGCGCCATGGGGAATACTATTGACAACCACTGCAGCAGCTAGACTGGTTCCATCCACCAGTTTCAACCCCAACTTTGGGTACTTTTGTAGATAAAGCTCTCCGCTTCCGTTGAGGCTCTGGGCCTGTTGGTTTAAAGATATGATGATCATATTGTGAACGGTGGTATCTGTTATATAAGCAACCGATGTTGCATCTCTAAATTTCCCCTACATGCATCTTGTTTTGATCAACATTAGCTACACTGCATCAGTACTTCTAGATCATGAGCATGTGAACTGAAGTTTCTTCTTCAGAATTCTTTTTTTTTGCGAGGATTTTTCTTCAGACGTTAGTACACAGTTGAACGTTTGATACACAGTATTCCACCTGATTTAAGACGATGACATATACTCCCTTCGTTTTTATTTAGTTCGCATATTAGCTTTGATCAAAGTCAAGCTTTACAAACTTTGACCAAGTTTATATACAAAAATATTAAGATGTACAATAACAAATCAACAACAATAGATTTTTTATTAAATGTACTTTCACATCGTATAGATTTATTATGATAAATGTCTATATTGTTTTCTATAAACTTGGTCAAACTTTACGAAGTTTGACTTCAGCCAACTCTAATATGCAGAGTAAATAAAAACGAAGGGAGTACTAGTTTGAAGATTGGACAGCTGAAGAAAACAATGTACTACCTGATTCAGGAGTCCAAGGCTAACAACTTTAGCCCCCTTCTTGTCAGCTTCACATATTGCCTTCACAATCAGGTTATTAATTGCTTCCTTCTCCCAGTTCAATCCATACTGCAGAACGAAAAGGTTAGTCATTTGTCGACAACCGACACAAGCCATCGCTCCCGCACATGTAAAAAACAAGATAATTCTCACATGGAAATTGTATCTTGGTATGGCCCAAGACTGGATTTTGAGTTTCTCCATGACATTCCTCTCAACGGTGAACCAAGAACCGTACGCCCACGTGAGCACCATGGAGAGCCAGGACAGAGGCCACATGATCCGCATGTACCACTTTGAGGCGTACGGCTTGGCGGCGAACTCGGCGAACCCGGGCCTCATGTGGTAGATGGACTGCAGGCTGGTGAGGTGGGTGAGGTGAACCACATCTACGGCCTCCTCCTTGCTCTCGATCGATTTCTCATGCAGCGTGTCTGACGACTTGTCCATCGTGTTGTATATGTAGTCGTAGAACGGCATGAAAAGAGAGTAGTTCGTCCGGAACTGAGTGTGGTGGAGAGAGTGAAACCTAAGATGTTGAAGAAGTTCAGATCATATGATAAGATGATAAGATGTAATCGTTGCAGAAAAACAGCTTGATTATTTTGGCAGAAGTAGAGTACTTACGATGGTGTGTACATGAGATATTTGAGCGGAGGGAACCATGTGAAGAGCCAGGTGGGCACCAGCTCGAAGTTGCAGTGGCCCATGTTGTTCATGAAGTCGATGTAGAGCATGTAGAGCTCAAACGTCATGATGGAAGCAGTTCCTGTCAGAACGCAGGCGATCATCGGGATCGAGAAGAGCAGTTCGTAGGCCACGAGCTCGGCAAATGGATGAATCACGGCTGCACCAACATGACAAGACCAGTGGCATTTCATCTACAGTAACTTAATTGGCAAAATGAAAAGAAAGGAATTGAAACAGATAAAACTGTTGTGCAAGATGTTTGGCAGGGCAACCGACAAGCCTGCAGTTCGTCTGTTGATGTCTTTCTACTTACTGTGGACAGGACAAGAAAGTGTAGCCAGGAAAGTGATGCCTTGCCATCTTGTTGCAGGGGAAAAAAGGGTTGGGAAACAGTATGCACTTGTTACCGTACTTTGTCTGATTGATCAAGAATGTCAATTTATTGAAAATGTCTAATTCTTTTCCATGTGCGGTCATTCATTTACCAAGTTGTGTTTGGAGTGTAGTATTCATGTCAGAAAATTTCAGAAAGTCATTTGTATTCCTCAAATCAAAAGATAAAATTCACACCATTTTACTTCTTATGAAAGAAAATCAAACACAGCACACAGCAGCCAGCAAAAATTTCAGACAGGCGATCCGTTCTACATGCTTTACCTTTCGTGTTTCTTCTCTTCCTTCTTTGAGTTTTTTCGTGTTTCTTCTTTAGAACTCTTTCTGTATCATTTTTTACGCATATTTTTGAACAATTAATCAGCAGAAGGTGTGGTCAGGAAAGTGATGCCTTGGCATCTCGTGGCAGGAAAAAAAGCATCGGGAAATATATAGTAGTACTACGCACTTACTGTGCTTTGTCTGATTGATTGATCAAGAATGTGAATTTATTGAAGATGTCTAATCCTTTTCCATGTGCGGTCATATCATACATCTATGTTTTGTTTGGAGCGTACGCTCATGTTAGAAAACTTCAGAAAGTCATTTGTGTTCTCCAAATCTGAAGACAGAATCCAAGCCATTTAACTATTTGCCTTTCGTGTTTCTTCTTTAATTAGAACTCTTTCGTCCATGGACGTGGAGTTTCTAATCTCCCATAGGCCTATGGGCTCGATATTAGAAAGGTGCCTTTTTCCATTTTACACACATACGGTACTTTTGAACAATGAATTAGCAGAAAGTTCCTTGCAAGAAGAAGCCTTGTTGCAAATATCGACACGTAGCAGCGAAGAGACGATTGTCCAGACGCTACGTGCTACTGTATCTCCCATAGGCTGGGGCCAATGCGAAAGTTGTGAGTGGGTGCGTGGCAGGTACTACGTGACAGTGAAGCAGCAGTGCAGCACTTGATTCTGTTTGGTCATAAATGAAGCATGCATACGCGGCAGCGGATGCACTCACTCAACCTCCAAATGCAAATGGTCCCGCAATATGGCTTCGTTTCGTACGTACGTAGCGTACTCTCTGCGTTCCTAATTAGCCGGCTCACAACATGTGTCCCTGTCAGTCTATCAAGGTTGTAACACGTGAGCTCAGGCACGATATCACGTGTGTAAGGTACAGCTTAATTGATCGGCTTCTTCTCTACGGTTGGCCGGGACTTCATTGACCCGGCCTGGCTGATGGGTTTCTTGTTTCTGTTTTCCTTACAGTGTACATGAGGTGATTTTAAAAATATTGTATTGTAACAGAAACAAGGTTCAACCAATACGGTATGCCGAGGGCGTGTTTTGTTTGCAGATCTGTAGATTCTGTAGATTTTTAAGATCAAAATCAAATGTATTTGACACCATAAGAAATCAACAAAATTTGAGTGTGGAACACTAGTACCCATTTTGAATTTGTATTTCTTTAGTCTCTAAAAGGCTATTTGGGGTTATCTTTAGATTTGCATTTTCAGCACATGTATTTTTTTAATGGACTACTACCTTTTTTAAGGGATTTATAAAGAACACTACTTTTTAAGATTGATTTTAAGGACCACTTATGCATATCGTGTGCATAAGGGCATGGCCAGCGCTACATGCTGGATGGCTGCCCCAGCTGCCACATCGGCTCAGTCAGTCCAGCTCATGTAAAAGGTGCTGCTTGCAGAGGCGGACGGGCTCTTGCAGAGGAGGCCGGTTCCTCACCGACAAAACATGGTGGCTGAGCCAAGTTCTGCTCTTCATGATAGTGTGCTTTTTTGGCTTGGAGAGATCAATGAAAGAAAAAGAAAAGAAGTAGTGATGACAGGCTAGGAAAAGGACCACTGCCACCATTGAGGGATTGTTGGTTCGGACAGCAGCTTCAAATAACAGAATGACTAATTCACATCTAGATGTTTTTTAAGGATGTCATATCTAACTATTTTTTTTCTTCACCCAGATACAACGATCGTAGCATCCGGCATCGCTCGCTCGCAACGCTCCCCTGTTGCGGGGTGGGCTTTTCTTTCGTTGTTGTTTTGGACCGCCTCTGTTGCTGGCTGTACAACATGTTTTGTTTTTGGGCTGCACCTGTTTTGCGGGCTTTTTTTATTTGTTGAGGCCGCGCTTGTTGCTAGTCGTCTGTTTTTGTTTTTGGGTCATTTTTTATTTTTGATTATTTTTTCGTATAACACATGAGGCATTTTTAAAAATAGATACCTTTTTTACTCATGTTTTTTTGTTTCTTTGTTTTTTTTGTCGATACATGAAGTGCCACGTAGGCTTGCTACAAGCTTGAACATCGTCAAAAAAGGAATGTCTAGGCTTCGTCTAGTCAACTAGGAGGCAAAGACTCATGTTGAATGCAACACATCTGATGATGACACATCCCGCAACAAGGGAGGGGGGGGGGGGGTTGTCTGTTTTTGTTTTTTATTGGCGCCCTAGTTGCACGACTACCTTCGACCCGCAACTAGGGGGTGTCTGTTTTTGTTTTTTATTGGCGCCCGAGTTGCAAGTCTACCTTTCGACCTGCAACTACGGGGTCGTTTGTTTTTGTTTTTTTATCGGCGCCCAGTTAAAAGTCTACCTTCGATCCGTAACTAGGGGAGTGTCGTCTGTTTTGCTTTTTTTTGTAGGAGCCGTAGTTGCATGTTAACCGTCGCGACACAACTAGTGGGGCGTCTGTTTTGTTTTTTATAGGCGTCCCAGTTGCATGTCCACCTTCCCTCGCAACTAATGGGGTCGTCCATTTTTTTGGAGCCCCAGTCGCAGTTCAATCCTCACGATGCAACTAGGGGAGGCGTCTGTTTTGTTTTTTATTGGCGCCCCAATTGTAAATCTACCTTCAACCCGCAACTAGGGGGGGGGGGTGTTGTTCGTTTTGCTTTTTTATAGGAGCCCTAGTTTCATGTCAACCCTGGCGACGCAACTAGGGGGCGTTTGTTTTTTAGGAGCCCCAGTTGCATGTCTACCCTCACCTCGCGACTAGTGGGGTCGTCCTTTTTTTGTAGGAGCTTCGGTTGCATGTCAACCCTCACGACGCAACTAGGGCGGGCGTCTGTTATTTTATTTATTGGTGCCCCAGTTGCAAGTCTACCTTCGACTCGCAACTAGGGGGTGTCGTGTGTTTTTTGTTTTTTTATTGGCATCCCAGTTGCAAGTCTACCTTCGACCCGCAACTAGGGGGGTGTTGTCTGTTTTGTTTTTTTAGAGGAGCCCCACTTGCATATTTTTTTGTAGGAGTCCTAGTTACATGTCAACCTTCAACCCACAAATAGGTGGGGGGGGGGGTGTTGTCGTCCGTTTTGATTTTTTTTGTAGGAGCCCCAATTGCATGTCAACCCTCGCGACGCAACTAGGGGAATTTTTGTTTTGGTTTTTTATTGGTGCCCCAGTTACAAGTCCACCTTCGACACACCGCTAGGGAGGGCGTCCGTTGTGATTTATTTTTTATAGGAGCCCCAGATGCATGTCTACCCTCGCCCCGCAACTAGTGGGGTCGTCCGTTTTTGTTTTTTAAGGAGCCCCAGTTGCATGTCTACCCTCGCCTCGCAACTAGTGGGGTAATCCTTTTTTTTGTAGGAGTCCCAGTTGCCTGTCAACCCTCGCGACACAACTATGGCGGACGTCTATTTTGTTATTGGTGCCCCAGTTGCACGTCTACCTTCGACCCGCAACAAAGAGGGGTTGTTTTTGTTTTCTTATTGGCGCCCAGTTGCAAGTCTACCTTCGACCCGCAACTGGAGTCATCTGTTATTGTTTTTTAATGGCGCCCCAGTTGCAAGTCTACGTTTGAACCGCGACTAGGGGGTGTCGTCCATTTTGCTTTTTTTATAATAGCCCCAGTTACATGTCAGTCCTCGCGATGCAACTGGGGGCGTCTGTTTTGTTTTTTATTGGCGCCCCAGTTGCAAGTCTACCTCCAACCCACAACTAGTGGGAGTTGTCGTCCATTTTGATATTTTTTGTAGGAGCCCCAGTTGCATGTCAACCCTCGCAACACAACTAGGGGGGGCGTGTGTATTATTTTTTTATGGGTGCCCCAGTTGCAAGTCTACCTTCGACCCGCCACTAAGGGGGCGCCCGTTTTTGCTTTTTTTATAGGAGCCCCAGTTTGCATGTCTACCCTCGCCCCGCAACTAAGGCGGTCGTCCGTTTTGCATTTTTTTTGTAGGAGCCCCAGTTGCATGTCTACCCTCGCCTCGCAACTAGTGGGGTCGTCCTTTTTTTGTAGGAGCCCCAGTTGCATGTAAACCCTCGCAACGCAACTAGGGGGCGTCTGTTTTGTTTTGTATTGACGCCCCAGCTGCAAGTCTACCTTCAACCTGCAACTAGGGGGTTGTCGTCCATTTTGATTTTTTTCTAGGAGCCCCAGTTGCATGTCAACCCTTGGGGCACAACTAGGGGGGCATCTGTTTTGTTTTTTTATTGGTGCCCAGTTGCAAATCTACCTTCGACCCGCCACTAGTGGGCGTCTGTTTTTGATTTTTTTTATAGGAGCTCCAGTTGCATACCTACCCTCGCCCCGCAACTAGGACAAGCGTCTGTTTTCCTTTTTTTTAGGAGCCCCAGTTGCATGTCTACTCTCGCCTCGCAACTAGTGGGGTTGTCTGTTTTTTTTGTAGGAGCCCCGGTTGCATGTCAGCCCTCGCGACGCAACTAGGGCGGACATCTGTTTTTTATTGGCGCCCTAGTTGCAAGTCTACATTCCACCCGCAACTAGGGGGGTGGGGGTTGTTTTTGTTTTTTTACTGACACCACAGTTGCAAGTCTACCTTCTACCCGCAACTAGGGGGTCATCTGTTTTTGTTTTTTTATTGGCGCCCTGGTTGCAAGTCTACCTTCGACCCGCAACTAGGTGGGTGTCGTTTTTTTTGTAGGAGCCCCAATTGCATGTCAACCCTCGCGACGCAACTTGGGCGGGCGTTTGTTTTTTCATTTATTGGCGCCCCGGTCGCAAGTCTACCTTCGACCCGCAACTAGGGAGGTCGTGTGTTTTTTGTTTATTTATTGGCGCCCCAGTTGCAAGTCTACCTTCGACCCGCAAATAGGGGGCCGTCTATTTTTGTTTTTTTATTGGCACCTCTGTTGCAAATCTACCTTCGACCCGCAACTAGGGGGCCGCCTGTTTTTGTTTTTATAGGAGCCCCAGTTGCATGTCAACCCTCACGACACAACTAGGGGGGTGTTTTTTTATTGGCGCCCCAGTTGCAAGTCTACCTTCGACCCGCAACTAGGGGGCATCTGTTTTTGTTTTTTTATTGGCGCCCCAGTTGCAAGTCTACCTTCCACCGGCAACTAGGGGGATATCTTAGTTTGTGTAGTTCTCCTAGTTGCATGACCACTGTTGACTCGCAACTAGGTCCATAGTTTGTTTTATCCCGGTTGCAAGTTCACTATTGGCTCGCAACTGGGCTTGTACTTTTGTAATTGTCCCTGTTGCGAGTCAAGGGTGACTCGCAACACGGCCCATAGTTTTGTTGTTGTCCCAGTTGCAACTGCACCCTCTCACTCACTTGCATGTTTGTTTTCATCTGAGTTGTAAGCCCACCCTCGACTCGTAGCTGGCATCGTAGTGTAGTTATCCTAGTCGTAACTCCACCCTCGACTCACAACTAGGCTCATAGTTTGTATTTCATCCTAGTTGCAAGTCCACCCGCGACTCGCGAGTGGGACTATTAGTTTTTTTAAATTCATTTTGTTTCTTTTCGTTTTCCATATCTTTTTAAAAATTCCTAAACCTTTTTCAAAATTATGAACAACTTTCTAATCCATATTATTTTGGAAATTTGTGAACATGTTTTTTAAGGGACGAACTTGTTTTGAATTTGCAAACAAAATTTGAATATCAAGAATATTTTTTCAAAGATTTTTTGAATGCACAGTCAATTGTTTAGTATGTGTTTTAGAATAGTTTTGTGTATATTATAAAAAATTCACCGTATATTAAAAAGTTCAGCATATACTAAAAAATGTTCAGTGCACATTAAAGAAATGTTGATTGTGCATACTTAAAAAAAAGCTCAATGTTAGTACTACTACTCGAAGCTAGCGACCAGATTATTTTTCCAGGAAAAAAGCTAGCGATCAGCTGTATGTATAAGCCAGCCACCCAGGCAGATGTGAGGCGGGCTGATCTTTTTGTTTTGGGCTTTAACAAAATGCGTGCATGAAGTGAAGGAGCGGCAGTACAATGCGTAACATGCAAAAAAAAAATGCGGCACACAACGCGTGTTGTTTATCGTGAGCGGGGGCGCGAGCGAGGTAGCCACATACACGTACTACTCGATCTCGTATATGTGCCAGGCAACACATAACTGTTTCAAAAGAAAAAACTAACAAGCAAACAAACAAAAAAGAAAGATGGGCTTGTGCTAGGATGAGGTGGTGTTGATGTCATATTTAGATGTGACATAATTATGTCACATCTAGATGAGACCTAGATACATCTATAAAAAACTGTGTGAAATGCATGGGGCAGCACCATGGTGATGCCACCATTGTACATGCCCTAAGTAATGTTGTGCCCTATTTAGCTAGTTGGAATAATCGTCATATAATTTTTATCGTATTATTTTGCTTGAAACTATTTCGAGATCGTCACACGCTGAGTAGGAGCTCTCTCGAACTTACTCGTTTACAGCCCCACGCACATGGTTTCTACACACGCACACAAAAACGATGCATGTGATCGACCAGTCGGATAGCGTAAGATGGCAGTCCGCTGGGTCAGTGACCCGCAGACGTCGGCCTGACATATGCCGGTCCAGATCTGATGCCCTTGCCCATTTTGCTCGAAAGAAACAGGCCATGCCCATGTCCTTTCGAAAAGATGCACTGATTGGCGCCCTCGAAAGCCAACCTCAGCATATGTTGCACCCCTCCAGTAAAAGATAAAAAGAGCTAGCTACAGCGCACGCAGCAAAATACCGCGCTACTAGGTCAGAGCATACAGTAGACGCGCACACATGCACGTTTGTAAGTACGCGCGTGGTGGCGTGGGTCTCTGCTGCGAGTGTGTCCTCGTTGTGCCAGTATGAACAGACATACTTACATGTGATGGGCTCGGTGACGATGGAGGCGTGGTGGTGCGAGTGGTAGCGCGTGTAGAGGAAGTGGTGGTGCAGCGCGCGGTGGAACCAGTAGTAGACGAACTCCACCGGGCCGGCGTGCAGCAGCGCCAGCAGCACCGCGCCGTCCGTCCTCCACAGCGGCAGGTTCTGCCCGCCCGGCAGGTGCAGCGCGCCCAGGAACAAGAGGATGGCGCTCAGGATGATCTGGTCGTCCCAGTTGCGCTCGCGGTCGATCTGCTCGAACTCGATGCCGCGGTCGACGATCTGCCGCTTGCCGCGCGCGTTCTGGAGGCGGGACACCGTGATCCAGGCCTGGTTGTGGAGCCCCCGGAGAATCATCGACGGGAGGATCACCAGGTACCCCAGATCGGCCTCGCGCCACCCCTTGGTCGCCACCTGCTGGATGCCGTGCGCCACCCATGGCGCCAGCACCACGTACTTCATCCGCATGCATGCCGGCTTAGTCAGTTTGGACACGATAGATAGCTAAAGCTGGGGTGATGGTGGCGCAAACTAGATCTGGTACGTACCTTGAAGCTGCCGAGCATCTTCCATGGCCACTCGCTGAAGAGGCCGGGGTTTGTGGCCATGGTGTCGTGGAGCCTTGGAGCAGCTTGCTACCTAGCTTATCTGTTTGTTCTGCAAGCTTGACAAGGCCTGACCTCTCCGTTTGGTACTCCATCAATTTATAGGCTCGGCTGGTCTGCCTTCGAGGATTCGACTGTACTATCTCCGTTTCAGTTTACAAGTCCTACGCGTATACCTAGGTTGTCAATTTTATCACCTTAATATAAATTATATAACACAAAAATTATATGGTTTGAAAATAGAACATCTGAAGTTTATATTGGTATATTTTTTGTAATATATGACTTGTATTAGGTTGGTCAAATTGACGATCTAGAGGCACGCACACGCCCTGTAAACTGAGAAAAAGATAGTATATATGTGCATATGGGAGAGGGCCCACATTAAATGACAGGCGCCGTCGCATGCCTGTTTTACAAAATCTTTTACTCCATTTTGTGTTAGGAAATTCTGTCGTTGAGGTAGATTTTTGCAAAGGCAAAAAAAGTTGTATTAAATAATTTACAAAGTCACCGTAGGCACCTCCTAATTGACGGGAACGTCTCCTCCCAAACCCTGGTGGAACAGGGATACCACAGTCCTCTAACTATCCAACCACAAGTTGGTTCGCTCCTTTTACCGTGTTTAAGGATATAATAAGGAGGAATCATGACAAGGCTAGACATGCCTTTTGAACATACGTGAACCCCGAACCATTTTCTAGGCTTTCGAGTGGCAGGGCTGAACACAGGCGATTCTGATCTCTGGGGAACGGTCACATGACTTGGTTCACACGATCTCCACTCATCGACACCAAGTCTCCGTTCTTTTTCGGTTGCTTCCCTCAGGGCGATCCAGAGGGGTGCCTTTGCACCCTTACCCAGACTTAGTCGACCCTTACAAGTTACTAGTTTTTTTTTTTGAAATAGAGGCAAAAGACTTGCCTCATTCATTAATAAAGAAGGAGAGTTTTAGAGTACAAATTAGTGGCTCCACAGCATAGCTCGTCCGTCAATAAAAGGAAAATAACAACTACTCTCGCGGCATGATAATGCTCAGGTGCCTAGCTCCTGCCGTGATCCAAAGTTTGGCTTCATCTTGAATTAGTTTTAGAATGTAGAAGGGGGGCGTTGATTTCTTCCTAAAAACTCTAGCATTCCTCTCATTCCAGATGGCCCAACCGACAAGCATAGTAAGGAAAGCCATGGCCTTCCGGTTCGCCGTATTGGGCTTCGACATATTTGTCCACCAATGTTTGATGTACATACGATATTACTAGTTGATGTACATACGATATTTATCTGCCCGGTGAACCGATGGCCGTACCAGAGGCTCAGTTGAAGAACCTCTCGACGGAAGTGAGGCTTCTACACGATGGCGTGGTAAGGAGGTTAACTGAAGATTATTACAGTTGTTACATGTCAAAGGTGAAAGAGGGTCTGAATTTCGTTGAATATTTCCTGGCGGAGAAAATATATTTGCCCTTTGAGATGGTCCACGACCACGTTTTCCACGCTTTTACAGCCCGCCCGTCCTTCATGAGGCTATGGTCGCTTTATCAAGCCTTAGATGCCAAAATGACGATTTATATTGTTGCCTTTCTTGATCCTTATCACATGCATGTGTTCAGTGTGGAATCCCAACATGGCAAGGAAATAATTGCGAACTACCGCCGGCGATGCATGCTTGCGAGTCCGGGCAAAGACACGTTACTCATGCCTTATTGTGCATTGTAAGTCCTTCAGTCCTTTATGCTTGCATATATACCAGACTTCACGGGTTGATCTCATGCATATTACACTGTTCAATTCTTTGCGGAGTATGGCCAGGCTTACTTCTTCGATTCGAAGAGAAACCATCTACACAATAGCTATATGTCAACTTCAATATGTTTTTAACCATGGCACCTTCTGTTTTGTATTAGATCTACCTTCATTACATGCCAAACTTACTTGTGTTTTAGCCATGAAACTACACATGGCAAATTTTCTGATGTTTTTGCCATGGGCACTTGAAGTTCTATATAACATTTAAATAACTATTCACGTGGAAATGTAGGTATTCTTTTTGAATTGGGCCATGCCAAATTTATTGTATTGACCTTGGCATTATTATTGTATATACCATGGCAAAAAATAACCTTAACATGTCAAATTTATTTTTTACATATCGTGGCAAAACAAATATCTATATGTATGATACGGCAAATAATTTTAGTTTTTCCCATCTAACCATTAGAAACCTGTTCTTTTCTAAAAATAATTGCCATGATTTTTTTATTGAACATAGTTTTTTTCTTAAATTTTGATATGGGACATGACAAATTTATGTTTTTGTAGCTTCTTTTTCAATCTTAACCATGTCAATTTCATTTTTGGCAATTTTTTGGTACAATGCATGGCAATTTTATTATTTACAACGGTATTTTGGATGTGTGATTTTTGGTATGACAAAGAAATATAGAGCATGTCAGTTTTATAATAAGATCATGGCAAAACAATTTATCTAGACCATGCTAAATTTATTTGAAATGGCATGGCAATTTTATTATTTCATTGATGGTAATTTTTCTCTGTGTTGTTTTCTTTTTGACAAATAAAATATATGGTATGACCATTTTACTATTAAGAGCACGAGAATTTTATTTTTAGTGTCATGGCATTTTTTTGTTTTCATCATGGCAATTTTCTTTGTTCGTACAACATTTCCAATTGTTTGCATCATTATCATCGATAACTAAAAACGTGTTGCCATGCAACTTAAATTATACAACCACGACAACTTCAAAATACATTTGACTTTTTTGTATGTTTTTTCATTAATACGCAAATTTTCCATGTACATGGAAATTTAGATGACATGGCAAATTAAATTTCAAAGGTTCGGCAAATTAGTTTCCTGGACATTAGCAAGTTTTCATATATACACATCAGAATACATACAATGTATGTACTATTTGAATTGCTGCCTGTGCGGTAGTTTTATTACAAAAAGGATGGCAAATTTGCATGTTTTTAGTGAATCAAGGTGGGTGCAAAATATTAACTTCTTTTAAGGCCTATATTTTGTGGTGCTAAAGCTGGCCTTTTTTTAATTAATTTGCCATGATCTAGGTAAACATTTTCTCTGGTAAAGTTGCAATCGGACCACTCCTGTTTGTTTATAATTACAGCATGCCATTATTGTTTTTTGTAGATATCATGGCACATTTTTTGGATATACCTTTCTAAATTTATAAATTAGAGGATGGCAGTTTTATAATGTATAGCATGAAAATTTATAAATTAGAGCATGGCATTTGTAATTTTATGTTGCTCTATTTCCTTTTTGTATTACACTTGAGAGAGAGGCGATATGTAGGAGTGGTTCATCGTCTCTGCAGCCCCTGGGTTATGTCAAATCAGATACGAGGGTCCAATGCTGCTCCAACTGCCAACAACCAGCCGCCTCCGAGGTCCGAAGCCCGCCTCTGCGCAGAAGGCCAGACCGCTCCCTCTTCTGTGGACGTGCCCTTGAAAGTCCTCGCATGGCGCTGCCGTCGCCATCGGGGAGTTTAACATGCCCTTGGCCTGTCTGTCGTCTCATTGATTCGGCCAGCGACAAGCCACAGGGAACTCAATTATAGCTGGGTCGACGGGATTCAGCTAGCCGCTGGTTCGCTCGGCACGCCGACGACGTCCCAGTCCCAATTCATGTCCGCAGGATGCAACAGTGTGTTTCAAACCAACACGACGGCCAAAATCGCACAAACGTAGTGAAATGGAAATAGAACAACCCGGCCAAGAGCTAGTTATGCATGCACGCAAGGATGCTGCAACCACAACGGAGGTTCGTGCAGAGTACTTTACGTGCCGTCCATGCATCGGATGATTGTGGATGCATGTCAGGTGGGCTAAGAGGAAGTACAATAAGCTTAGCTTATATAAGCGTGCTATAAGAGTTAAAATGTTATATTCCTGCTGACATAAAGGAAGAGAAGAGGGGAACCAAAAGAAGCCTAAGAGCCGGCTGCAACACGTGCTCCTAGCCACTAGTACTCCCTCCATTCCAAAATACAGCGCGCCCGCATTTTTCGAGGTCCAACTTTGACCATAAATTTAACCAACGAGACCAACTGCGGCGGGAGAAAAAAATTATATAATTAAAAACTTCTTTCGAATACGAATTCACTGATATAATTTTTGCTCCCGCCGCAATCGGTCTTGGTAGTTAAATTTACGGTCAAAGGTGAAACACGTGGATAGAGGAAGCACTACATTGTGGAATGGATGGAGTACTACGTGAGAGTGAAACATGGACCATGCATTAATAAAAATAGCACATCTTTATATGTAACTATTGCACGTGGCCGCTATAACCTTGACTATAAATAACATGACAATGTTATATAGGCAACAACTGACTGTACTATTAACCGAACGTGTCATGTCATCATTAATTACTCATACAATAGTGCTTACAATTTTTTTCACTTTCTCATTTTACTTAGGAGTGTGCGTAGAGGCGAGCTCTTACATAGCCCACTACTTCATTTCTTTTTATGTCTCTTTTCTTCATATAGGCAAAGATATCATGTAAACAGGCTTATAGAACACGTACTTACTCTAAGAGCATCTCAATAGCTTGTATGCTAACTTGTTCGAAATTTGCACGGCACGCAAGGTGCCCAGCCCTTCCCGGCCACCTGATTGCCTTGCAATCCATAAAGTAGTTGGACTCCGCATGAGGGAACAGTAGGTTTTAATCTTTAAAATGTATGATTTCGTATCTAATACTTGCGGTTTTCTCAGTCACTCGTATCAAGTTTCAGAGTTAAAACTTTAAGTGCTTTTTTTGCAGAAGTTGTGATTTTGTTGGTTCACTTATACTAAGTTTTAAAGGTTGAAACTTAACATAATATTTTAAAACTTCTCAAAATGTATTCAAATAGATCTTATTTGAAAACTCTCGTCACAAGAAACATGAATATGAAAACATAATTTAATTTAGACTTTTGTTCAAAAGATATGAAAAATTGAAAGCGAAAAAATAAAAAAGCACACGCGAGGGACCCGATGCTCATGCACCTGCGTGCCACAAATTATGTCCCACTAACTTGTTGGTAAAATTGTTCACGTGATCAAGAAATAAGTTATCATATAACCATTTTAATAGTATCAAATGTGTCTAATAGGAAATGAGAGAATTAAAAAGATTGCTCTCTCTTTGCACTCTAGGGATTGTGTAATGGTTGTTGATTCATGACCGGCTCATTTATTTTAGAGCTTATTTGTTGTGTGTTCTCATCATATATTATGTCCAATCAAATCAAATAGTTGTCCATTATACATGATTACCGGTTTTTGCACTATTCCTTTGCACATTTAGTACTCCCCAAGTTCACTTTTATAAGTCGTTTCAGACAAGTGAAATTCAGCTATTTTGCACAGTGTCTGAAACATCTACAAAGCCTTATAAAAATGAACAAAGGGAGTATTTCATTTGATTTTTATTAGTATTCTTATTTTCTTGTGTCTACAGGCATTTTGGAGCAACCTAGACCAAAGCGTGATGAAAGGACCAAGGACGGGTCCAATACTGAGGACTTATAGTACCAGACTAAGGCGTTTCAGAAAGTGGAGAAGGTTTTTTAAAGTGCCCCAAATCAAGATCTAAGACCAGAAATGGATTGGTGTTGCTCTCCTGAATCCAACGAGCCCAAGAACGTCAAAATCGGAATATGTAAGAAGGAATAATGAAAAAAAAACACCGGAGGAGGACATATCGAAAGATGTCATTCCATTCGATCATGCACGGTCGTATGGATGCTCGTATGAGGTGATTTTGGCTTTGAAAGTTGCCCTTTCAGACGGGATTCTTCACCGATTTCATCCCCGTTTGTTCCCATGAGAACCTCGACAATAAGGAATGGTTTACGAGAAGATAAGGCTCATCTTGAGACCTTGGATGCATCCCATCAACGGAGGAGACCGAGGAGGCGTCATATATATGCACCTCCAACCCTAGCCACTGCCATCTCATATCATTCATCAACAACACATCCAAGTTCATCTTCATTGTTGCTCCATCCACCAACATGGAAGAGGGACAAGATCAAGAGAAGAAGAGGAGGCTCCACCACCGCGAGTATCGGCCTTCGGGTCGGTGCCATCTCCACCATGCCAGCACCTAAACCATTCTCGCCCTCGTTGTCACCATCGTCGGCGCTGCCATCATTATCATCATCATCACCGCTGCACAGCCATCTCCACCAACACCACCACGCCTTCTCACTTCACCGGCTTGATGCCGTCTTGTAACTTGACCCTAACTTCTATGTTGTTCGTCTTTATGTTTGAGTAGTTGTACTAGTTCTTGGGGATATGGATGAACTCTTTATGTGATCAATAGTCCCCTTGTTCATGTTCGAGTTAGTACCCTTCACGAGTGTTGGGCGGAGGTCTCGCTCGCATTATCGTCATGATTGGCCATGAAGCCGCTAGTATCATTGTAGGGGTTAGGATGTTGAGGTAATTTGAGGTGATAGTAAAATCCTCAAGTCTGACTCGTTGCAATTGATGGAGTGCAAGTAAACCCAAATCTGGCTCTACCACAAGGAAACCTTAATTAATCGTATGTAATAACGAACACGGGGAAGCTTCGGTTGGTGGCATATGTGGCATCAAGTCTACATGGGACTAGAACATGTTCTATACCGGGAACCGCCACCCACTTATGCGCACGAAGAGTGGCTAGGAGATACAAGTACATACTAGCAGTAATGATTCCGGAACCCTCGAGAGTGCTTTACTACTCAAGTGTCATGTTATCCTTACTAACTTAGTGTTATTGAATTATTGTTTTTACCTTCTAGTCCATATATAATAAACACTCCTTATTTTGTTTGCCTAGAACCGGATATAGTAGACTATTTTCAAACTCCGGTTTAGGTGCGTATGTAACTGTGTTAAGTGACATCGTAGTTGAGGGGTTTGTGGTGCCTTCCTTTTCGCTCCATATGGGTTCAACACTTTTTTTTGAGGGAAAGCATAGCTTTATTAATCAACTGTGTTGGGCAAATCACCCAGAACACACTCAACCACAGAGGCTGGAACATCCGACGCCCATTCTACAGAATGGTGTGGTTCATACATACGACCAATAGAGGCCAATTCATGAGCTACGGAATTGGCAGTGCGCCTACACATAGATATAGAAAACGAGGAGAACCATAGTTTTAGTTGGAACTTCATATCCTCAATGACAGCAACATAGGCGGAGGAATCAGCTCTTCGCACATCGAGGCTTCAGAGACAAGTTGTGAGTCTGTTTCAAACTGGACCCCAACCAATCCAAGTTCGACCGCCGTGTTGATTGCATGAGACATAGCAAAGATCCCAGCTGCAGAGGCATCGTTGACATGCTCTTGTCTTCCAGCTCTTGCACAACCAAGGGAGCCATCACTGGATCTAACCACCACGCCCCACCCAGCATGTGTTTCTTCGGGTATGAAGGAGCCATCAACATTTACTTTGTACACTGTCTCCTCAGGCGGCCGCCACTTGTTTCCTGGAGGCTTCTTTGGAGCGGCCGAGAAGATATCCATGTACTCCAAGACATCACTTCTCGTACGCCGGGCTACCTCCGCAGGCGACAGTGCCACTTGTCCTTCTCGTAGTTTGTTCTTATTGGACCACCAACGCCACCAATAGGTGAGGACATGCAGGCGTTTTTTTCCATCTAGGCCCCATAGAAAATCGAACATAGCATGCACAGACGTAATCCCTTCAAGAGCTATGCGTTCTTTCTCCATGGCCAACTCCCTCCACCCCTCCTTGACAGTTTTGCACTTGATAAAAAGGTGAGCTCCGTCCTCGTTAGCTCGTCCACAGAAAAGGCATTTTGTATCCTGGATGGGGATGCCCTTACGTGCGACATTTGTGCGGAGGGCGAGTGATTCATGTTTTAGCCGCCAGGCGAACATTTGGATGTTCCTGGGACACGACAATTTCCAGAGCCTCTTCCAGGAATCATCATTGGTACGCTCCAGGTTACCTGGCACGGCCGAGATCCTCCCTTGTCCCCCATTCCTTCGATCCTCCTCGAACTGAACATTGAGTTTGTATGCGCTTTTCACCGAATGTAGACCCCGTGTGTCATACTGCCAGGCAATGAAATCTTGGACTCCTTCTCTCAGCGGAATCTGGATAATGTGTTTCACATCGTCGAGCCAGAAAGTATCTCGTACTAGCTGTTCGTCCCAGGAGCCGGTAGCGGGGTTAATCAGATCGCAGACCCGCTCTAACAGATTTTGTCCTCTCGGGGTAATGACCCTCCTCGACCAAGGCCGGGGAATCCAAGGATCTGACCAGATCTTGACGTTCATGCCATCACCAATTCGCCACACATAGCCCTCCTTGAAAAGTTTTTGCCCATGCAGAAGGCTACGCCATGAGTATGATATACCATCTCTTTGTTCCGCATCAAGGATGTGCCTATCCGGGTAATAACGGGCTTGCAAAATCCTAGCACAAAGGGAGTCAAGGAACTGGATGAGTTGCCAGATTTGCCTAGACAACATCGCCAAGTTGAATCCATGCATATCTCGGAAGCCAAGTCCACCACGCGCTTTGGACTATGTTAATTTCCTCCAACTGATCCATTGGGTAGTGTGTTCTTTATCTTGTTGGCTCCACCAATATTTGCCAATTAGAGAACTGATTTCCTCGCAAAAAGACTTGGTGAGATAGAAGAAGGACATGGCGAAAGTGGGCATGGCCTGGGTTACTGTAGTGACCAAAGTTTCTTTCCCTACTTTAGCAATGAGCTTCTCCTTCCATCCGTATACACGTCCTGCAATGGCATTCTTCACTAAGACGAAGGCCTTTCTTCTTGATTTGCCGACATGTACCGGTAGCCCGAGGTATTTCTCGTTCCAAGTCTCGCTCTGGATCTGGAGAGTGTCCTTGACAACAGTCTTCATCTCCTCTCTCGTGTTTGGACTAAACATTATTGCCGACTTCTCCAGATTGATGCATTGCCCCGAACATGCCCATACAGGTCCAAAATCTGACGGAGCTCCTGGGCTTCCACCTCCTTGGCCTTCAGAAGAAGGACCGAGTCGTTCACAAACAGAAGGTGTGACACCACTGGCGCGCCATGGCAGATTTTGAGGCCCGATAATATCCCTGCACGCTCTGCATCATGAAGTAGGGCTGAGAGGCCTTCCGCATAGATGACAAGAAGATACGGAGAGAGCGGGTCGCCCTGCCGAAGGCCCCGTGATGGTATGAACTGTTTTGTGAGGACTCCATTAACTCTAATCTGGTAGCGGACAGTAGTGACACAATTCATCACCAAATCAATGTTGGGGAACGTAGTAATTTCAAAAAAATTCCTACGCACACGCAAGATCATGGTGATGCATAGCAACGAGATAGGAGAGTGTGATCTACGTACCCTCGTAGACCGACAGCAGAAGCGTTATGACAACGCGGTTGATGTAGTCGTACGTCTTCACGGCCCGACCGATCAAGCACCGAAACTACGGCACCTCCGAGTTTTGGCACACGTTCAACTCGATGACGATCCCCGGACTCCGATCCAGCAAAGTGCCGGGGAAGAGTTCCGTCAGCACGACGGCGTGGTGATGATCTTGATGTTCTACAGTCGCAGGGCTTCGCCTAATTACCGCTACAATATTATCGAGTATGGTGGAAGGGGGCACCGCACACGGCTAAGAAAACGATCACGTGGATCAACTTGTGTATCTAGGGGTGCCCCCAGCCCCCGTATATAAAGGAGAAAGGGGAGGAGGCCGGCCGGCCCTAGGGCGCGCCAAGGAGGAGGAGTCCTCCTCCTAGTAGGAGTAGGACTCCCCTCTTTCCTACTCCTACTAGGAGGGGGAAAGGAAGGGGGAGAGGGAGAAGGAAAGGGGGGTGCCGCCCCCCTCTCCTAGTCCAATTCGGACCAGAGGGGGAGGGGGCGCGCGGCCCACCCTGGCCGCCCCTCTCTCTCTCCACTAGGGCCCATGAGGCCCATTACTTCTCCCGGGGGGTTCCGGTAACCCTCCGGCACTCCGGTTTTCTACGAAATCATCCGGAACACTTCCGGTGTCCGAATATAGCCGTCCAATATATCAATCTTTATGTCTCGACCATTTCGAGACTCCTCGTCATGTTCGTGATCACATCCGGGACTCCGAACTAACTTCAGTACATCAAAACTCATAAACTCATAATATAACTGTCATCAAAACCTTAAGCGTGCGGACCCTACGGGTTCGAGAACAATGTAGACATGACCGAGACATGTCTCCGATAATAACCAATAGAGGAACCTGGATGCTCATATTGGCTCCCACATATTCTACGAAGATCTTTATCGGTCAGACCGCATAACAACATACGTTGTTCCCTTTGTCATCGGTATGTTACTTGCCCGAGATTCGATCGTCGGTATCTCAATACCTAGTTCAATCTCGTTACCGGCAAGTCTCTTTACTCGTTTCGTAATACATCATCTCGCAACTAACTCATTAGTTGCAATGCTTATGTGATGTGCATTACCGAGAGGGCCCAGAGATACCTCTCCGACAATCGGAGTGACAAATCCTAATCTCGAAATACGCCAACCCAACATTTAGCTTTGGAGACACCTGTAGAGCTCCTTTATAATCACCCAGTTACGTTGTGACGTTTGGTAGCACACAAAGTGTTCCTCCGGCAAACGGGAGTTGCATAATCTCATAGTTATAGGAACATGTATAAGTCATGAAGAAAGCAATAGCAACATACTAAACGATCGGGTGCTAAGCTAATGGAATGGGTCATGTCAATCACATCATTCTCCTAATAATGTGATCCTATTAATCAAATGATAACACATGTCTATGGTTAGGAAACATAACCGTCTTTGATTAATGAGCTAGTCAAGTAGAGGCATACTAGTGACGTTTAGTTTGTCTATGTATTCACACAAGTATTATGTTTCCGGATAATACAATTCTAGCATGAATAATAAACATTTATCATGATATAATGAAATAAAATAATAACATTATTATTGCCTCTAGGGCATATTTCCTTCAGTCTCCCACTTGCACTAGAGTCAATAATCTAGATTACACAGTAATGATTCTAACATCCATGGAGCTTTGGTGCTGATCATGTTTTGCTCGTGCAAGAAGCTTAGTCAACGGGTCTGCAACATTCAGATCCGTATGTATCTTGCAAATCTCTATGTCTCCCACTTGGACTTGATCCCGGATGGAGTTGAAGCGTCTCTTGATGTGCTTGGTTCTCTTGTGAAATCTGGATTCCTTTGCCAAAGCAATTGCACCAGTATTGTCACAAAAGATTTTCATTGGACCCGACGCACTAGGTATGACACCTAGATCGGATATGAACTCCTTCATCCAGACTCATTTATTTGCTGCTTCCGAAGCAGCTATGTACTCTGCTTCACATGTAGATCCCGCCACAACGCTCTGTTTAGAACTGCACCAATTGACAGCTCCACCATTTAATGTAAACACGTATCCGGTTTGCGATTTAGAATCGTCCGGATCAGTGTCAAAGCTTGCATCAACATAACCATTTACGATGAGCTCTTTGTCACCTCCATATATGAGAAACATATCCTTAGTCCTTTTTAGGTATTTCAGGATGTTCTTGACCACTGTCCAGTGATCCACTCTTGGATTACTTTGGTACCTCCCTGCTAGACTTATAGCAAGACACACATCAGGTCTGGTACATAGCATTGCATACATGATAGAGCCTATGGCTGAAGCATAGGGAACATCTTTCATTTTCTCTCTATCTTCTGCATTGGTCGGGCATTGAGTCTTACTCAATTTCACACCTTGTAACACAGCCAAGAATCCTTTCTTTGCTTGATCCATTTTGAACTTCTTCAAAATTTTGTCAAGGTATGTTCTTTGTGAAAGTCCAATTAAGCGTCTTGATCTATCTCTGTAGATCTTAATGCCCAATATGTAAGCAGCTTCACCGAGGTCTTTCATTGAAAAACTCTTATTCAAGTATCCCTTTATGCTATCCAGAAATTCTATATCATTTCCGATTAGTAATATGTCATCTACATATAATATCAGAAATGCTACAGAGCTCCCACTCACTTTCTTGTAAATACAGGCTTCTCCAAAAGTCTGTACAAAACCAAATGCTTTGATCACACTATCAAATAATTTATTCCAACTCCGAGAGGCTTGCACCAGTCCATAAATGGATCACTGGAGCTTGCACACTTTGTTAGCTCCTTTTGGATCGACAAAACCTTCTGGCTGCATCATATACAACTCTTCTTCCAGAAATCCATTCAAGAATGCAGTTTTGACATCCATCTGCCATATTTCATAATCATAAAATGCGGCAATTGCTAACATGATTCGGACAGACTTAAGCATCGCTACGGGTGAGAAGGTCTCATCGTAGTCAATCCCTTGAACTTGTCGAAAACCTTTTGTGACAAGTCGAGCTTTGTAGACAGTAACATTACTGTCAGCGTCAGTCTTCTTCTTGAAGATCCATTTATTCTCAATTGCTTGCCGATCTTTGGGCAAGTCAACCAAAGTCCACACTTTGTTCTCATACATGGATCCCATCTCAGATTTCATGGCTTCAAGCCATTTTGCGGAATCTGGGCTCACCATCGCTTCTCCATAGTTCGTAGGTTCATCATGATCTAGTAGCATGACTTTCAGAACAGGATTACCGTACCACTCTGGTGCGGATCTTACTCTGGTTGATCTACGAGGTTCAGTAGTATCTTGTTCTGAAGTTTCATGATCATCATCATTAGCTTCTTCACTAATTGGTGTAGGTGTCACAGAAACCGGTTTCTGTGATGTACTACTTTCCAATAAGGGAGCAGGTACAGTTACCTCATCAAGTTCTACTTTCCTCCCACTCACTTCTTTCGAGAGAAACTCCTTCTCTAGAAAGTTTCTGAATTTAGCAACAAAAGTCTTGCCTTCGGATCTGTGATAGAAGGTGTATCCAATAGCTTCCTTTGGATATCCTATGAAGACACATTTCTCCAATTTGGGTTCGAGCTTATCAGGTTGAAGCTTTTTCACATAAGCATCACAACCCCAAACTTTTAGAAACGACAACTTTGGTTTCTTGCCAAACCACAGTTCATAAGGCGTTGTCTCAACGGATTTTTATGGTGCCCTATTTAATGTGAATGTGGCTGTCTCTAGAGCATAACCCCAAAACGATAGCGGTAAATCAGTAAGAGACATCATAGATCGCACTATATCAAGTAAAGTACGATTACGACGTTCGAACACACCATTACGCTGTGGTGTTCCGGGTGGCGTGAGTTGCGAAACTATTCCGCATTGTTTCAAATGTACACCAAACTCGTAACTCAAATATTCTCCTCCACGATCAGATCGTAGGAATTTTATTTTCTTGTTATGATGATTTTCAACTTCACTCTGAAATTCTTTGAACTTTTCAAATGTTTCAGACTTATGTTTCATTAAGTAGATATACCCATATCTGCTTAAGTCATCTGTGAAAGTGAGAAAATAACGATATCCACCACGAGCCTCAACATTCATCGGACCACATACATCTGTATGTATGATTTCCAACAAATCTGTTGCTCTCTCCATAGTACCGGAGAACGGTGTTTTTGTCATCTTACCCATAAGGCACGGTTCGCAAGTACCAAGTGATTCATAATCAAGTGGTTCCAAAAGTCCATCAGTAGAGATCATATCGCAACTAACCCAACATTTACCTTTGGAGACACCTGTAGAGCTCCTTTATAATCACCCAGTTACGTTGTGACGTTTGGTAGCACACAAAGTGTTCCTCCGGCAAACAGGCGTTGCATAATCTCATAGTTATAGGAACATGTATAAGTCATGAAGAAAGCAATAGCAACATACTAAATGATTGGGTGCTAAGCTAATGGAATGGGTCATGTCAATCACATCATTCTCCTAATAATGTGATCCCATTAATCAAATGACAACACATGTCTATGGTTAGGAAACATGACCATCTTTGATTAACGAGCTAGTCAAGTAGAGGCATACTAGTGACGTTTAGTTTGTCTATGTATTCACACAAGTATTATGTTTCTGGATAATACAATTCTAGCATGAATAATAAACATTTATCATGATATAAGGAAATAAAATAATAACATTAGTATTGCCTCTAGGGCATATTTCCTTCAATCAACCCATCTGGTGTGGAAGCCTAGCTTATTTAACATTGCCCTTAGGAAGTCCCATTCAACTGTATCATACGCCTTGCTCATATCGGCCTTGACTGCTGCCACCCCTTCATTCACCTTCTTTTTATTCAGCAGATAGTGAGAAAGCTCATATGCAATAAGGACATTGTCGGTGATCAACCGTCCAGGAACGGAAGCACTCTGGTTATCAGAGATAATGTCCGGAAGCACTATTTTTAGGCGGTTTGCAATCACCTTGGATACCAGCTTATATATAACATTGCACAGACTGATAGGGCGCAGGTTGATGACCCACAAGTATAGGGGATCTATCGTAGTCCTTTCGATAAGTAAGAGTGTCGAACCCAACGAGGAGCAGAAGGAAATGATAAGCAATTTTCAGCAAGGTATTCTCTGCAAGCACTGAAATTATCGGTAACACATAGTTTTGTGATAAGGTAATTGGTAACGAGTAACAAGTAATAAAAGTAAATAAGGTGCAGCAAGATGTCCCAATCCTTTTTATAGCAAAGGACAAGCCTGGACAAACTCTTATATGATGTAAAGCGCTCCCGAGGACACATGGGAATTATCATCAAGCTAGTTTTCATCACGATCGTATGATTCGCGTTTGGTACTTTGATAATTTGATATGTGGGTGGACCGGTGCTTGGGTACTATCCTTACTTGGACACGCATCCCACTTATGATTAACCCCTATTGCAAGCATCCGCAACTACAACAGAATTATTAAGGTAAACCTAACGATAGCATGAAACATATAGATCCAAATCAGCCCCTTACGAAGCAACGCATAAACTAGGGTTTAAGCTTCTGTCACTCTAGCAACCCATCATCTACTTATTACTTCCCAATGCCTCCCTCTAGGCCCAAACAATGGTGAAGTGTCATGTAGTCAATGTTCACATGACACCACTAGAGGGATGACAACATACATCTCATCAAAACATCGAATGGATACCAAATTCACATGACTACTAATAGCAAGACTTCTCCCATGTCCTCAGGAACAAACGTAACTACTCACAAAGCATATTCATGTTCATAATCAGAGGGGTATTAATATGCATAATGGATCTGAACATATGATCTTCCACCAAGTAAACCAACTAGCATCAACTACAAGGAGTAATCAACACTGAGGTTTGGATACAAAGATTGGATACAAGAGATGAACTAGGGTTTGATATGAGATGGTGTTGGTGAAGATGTTGATGGAGATTGACCCCCTCCCGATGAGAGGACCGTTGGTGATGACGATGGTGATGATTTCCCCCTCCCGGAGGGAAGTTTCCCCAGCAGAACAGCTCCGCCGAAGCCCTAGATTGGTTCCGTCAAGGTTCCGCCTCATGGCGGCGGAGTATCGTCCCAAAAGCTTTCTTATGATTTTTTCCTCGATGAAAGACTCCATATAGCAGAAGATGGGCATTGGAGGGCCACCAGGGGGCCCACGAGGCAGGGGGCGCGCCCCCACCCTCATGGCCAGGGTGTGGCCCCCCTCTGGAACTTCTTGCGCTCAGTATTTTTATATATATTCTAGAAATAGCTTCTGTGAAGTTTCAGGACTTTTGGAAGTATGCAGAATCGGTCTCTAATATTTGCTCCTTTTCCAGCCCAGAATCCCAGTTGCTGGCATTCTACCTCTTCATGTAAACCTTGTAAAATAAGATAGAATAGGCATAAGTATCGTGACATAATATGTAATAACAGCCCATAATGCAATAAATATCGATATAAAAGCATGATGCAAAATGGACGTATCAACTCCCCCAAGCTTAGACCTCGCTTGTCCTCAAGCGAAAGCCGAAATCGAAAAATATGTCCACATGTTTAGAGATAGAGGTGTCGATAAAAATAAAATACGGACATGAGGGCATCATGATCATTTTTAGAACAACAACATATATATATATTGTCATATGATCTCTTATGCTAAAGTAACAATTCAATCACAATTTCAAGTATGAATCATAAACTTCATTGAGAACCAACAAACTCTAATCTCAGTCATTGAGGCGATTGCAATTTATCATAACATAGAAAAGAGTCAATATAAGAGCTTTTCTGCAATTCCACATACTCAACCATCTTTTAGTCTTTCACAATTGCTAACACTCACGCAATATTTATGGGTATGAAGTCTTAATCGGGCACAGAGAAAGATAGGGGCTTATAGTTTTGCCTCCCAACGTTTTACCTCAAGGGTAATGTCAACAATAATAGTTCATGAAGACTCACATCCAATTAGCTATATATATCAGGATCTTTCCAACACATTGTGCTTGCCAAAGGATAAAATGTAAAAAGGAAAGGTGAATATCACCATGACTCTTATGTAAGGTAGAATATAAAAGTAAAAGATAGGCCCTTCGCAGAGGGAAGCAAAGGTTTTCATGCGCTTTTATGGTTGGATGCACGAAATCTTAATGCAAAAGAACGTCACTTTATATTGCCACTTGTGATATGGACCTTTATTATGTAGTTCGTCGCTTTTATTTCTTCCATATCACAAGATCGTATAAAGCTTATTTTCTCCGCACTAATAAGTCATACATATTTAGAGAGCAATTTTTATTGCTTGCACCGATGACAACTTACTTGAAGGATCTTACTCAATCCATAGGTAGATATGGTGGACTCTCATGGCAAAACTGGTTTAGGGATATTTGGAAGCACAAGTAGTATCTCTACGTGGTGCAAGGAAATTGGCTAGCATGAGAGGGAAAGGCAAGCTCAACATGTTGAATGATCCATGACAATATAATTTATCTCATATGTAAGAAAGCATAACCCATTATGTTTTCTTCCTTGTCCAACGTCAAATCTTAGCATGTCATACTTTAATGAGTGCTCACAATCATAAAAGATGTCCAAGATAGTATATTTATATGTGAACCTCTCTTTCTTTATTACTTCCTATTCATTGCAATCATGACCAAAACTATGTTTGTCAACTCCCAACAGCTTTTATTCATCATACTCTTTTATATGTGAGCTCATTACTCTCCATAAGATCCATATGATCTCTTTATTTCTTTTTATTTCTTCTCTTTTATTTTATTTAATTCCATCAAGATCATAGCAAAATAATCAAGCCCTTGACTCAACACTAATCTTTATTATATAGCTCACGGACTCGATTACATAGAGGGATCATAAAGCAAAACTCACAACTAGATCATAATAAAACTTTATTCTACTAGATCAAGATATTACTAAAAGTATCGAACTAAGAAAAACGGTAAATATAAAGTGATGGTGATACGATACCGGGGCACTCCCCCAAGCTTGGCAGTTGCCAAGGGGAGTGCCCGTACCAGATACTCAGTTCTTCTTTGTTGGTGAAGAAGGTGATGGTTTTGTTGATGGCGTAGGCTTCTTCCTTAATTTGCGCTTGAGGACAGAATTTTGGTCCCTTAGGTCATCGATCTCCTACTCCAGGCTTAGTATCTTTTTTACATAATTCCTACTTGTTTTCCTGCAAGAGGCGGAAAGGGATAAACTCGATCTTAGGTTTCTTTACTCTATCCGAGAGGCTTGACTTTTTGAACTCCACATGCATGTCCCCAGGTTGAGGTAGTGGGACTTCATCTTCTTTTGAGCTCGTCTCCTCCTGTCCCTTAGGTTCATAGTCCTCTTCTTCTTCTGTAGTCCAACCACAATGCTCCACATCCCCATAAACCTTAGGATCTGCAAGGTAATCAGCCACATAGCTTTCTCCTTCCGAATCCTGGGAAGACATGTTGCTCTAATCTGCAGCAGGACAGCTCGAAACAAAGACAGGAGATATTTGCATGATACGGTGGTCAAAACCTTCGGGATATTATATAATGAATTTTTACCGACCAAAAGAAGTATCGTGCAAGAAAACGGAGTCCAGAGTGCACGAGGTGCCCACGAGGCAGGGGGCGCGCCCAGGGGGGTAGGGCGCGCCTCCCACCCTCGTGGGAGCCTCGTGTACTTTCCGGTCTGCTTCTTATTTTTCTATTTTTCTAAATATTCCAAAACAAAGAAATATTGCCATTAGAACTGTTTTGGAGTCGGTTTACTTACCGTACCACGTACCTATTCCTTTTCGGAGTCTGAAATGTTCCGAAAAGTGTCCCTTATGTATTCCTCCGGGGTTACGGTTTCAATAATATTAGTTTCAACATTTATAGGATTACATGAGATATAATGTTTAATTCTTTGACCGTGCACCACCTTCGGATTTGTGCCTTTGAAGTTGTTGATTTTTATGGCACCGGAACGATAGACCTCCTCGATAACGTAAGGACCTTCCCATTTAGAGAGAAGTTTGCCTACAAAAAATCTTAAACGAGAGTTGTATAGCAATACATAATCACCTACATTGAACTCGCGCTTTTGTATCTTTTTATCATGCCATCTTTTAACTTTTTCTTTAAACAGCTTGGCATTTTCATAAGCCTGGGTTCTCCATTCATCAAGTGAGCTAATGTCAAATAACCTCTTCTCACTAGCAAGTTTGAAATCATAGTTGAGCTCTTTAATGGCCCAATATGCCTTATGTTCTAATTCAAGAGGTAAGTGACATGCTTTACCATAAACCATTTTATACGGAGACATACCCATAGGATTTTTATATGCAGTTCTATAGGCCCATAATGCATCATCAAGTTTCTTGGACCAATTCTTTCAAGATCTATTAACAGTCTTTTACAAAATTAATTTGAGCTCTCTGTTACTCAATTCTACTTGACCACTAGACTATGGGTGATAAGGAGATGCAATTCTATGATTTACGTCATACTTAGCAAGCATTTTACGAAAAGCATCATGAATAAAATGTGAACCACCATCAGTCATTAAATATCTATGGACTCCAAACCTCGGAAAAATAACTTCTTTAAGCATCTTAATAGAGGTGTTATGATCAGCACTACTAGTTGGAATAGCTTCTACCCACTAAGTAACGTAATCAATAGCAACTGAAATATGTGTATACCCGTTAGTGGAAGGAAAAGGTCCCATATAATCAAAGCCCCAAACATCAAATGGTTCAATAACAAGTGAATAATTCATAGGCATTTCTTGACGTCTACTAATATTACCAATTCTTGGACATTCATCACAAGACAAGACAAACTTACAGTCATCCTTGAAGAGAGTAGGCCAATAAAAACCGGATTGCAATACCTTGTGTGCAGTTCTATCTCCAGCATGCTGTCCTCCATAAGCCTCGGAGTGACACTTGCGTAGGATTTGTTCCTGTTCATGCTCAGGTACACAACGTATAATAATACCATCTACTCCTTCTTTATAAAGATGTGGGTCATCCCAAAAGTAATGTCTCAAATCATAGAAGAACTTTTTCTTTTGCTGGTATGTGAAACTAGGTGGTATAAATTTAGCAACAATATAATTAGCATACCATGGAGCAGTTCGAGAAGCATTTATGACATTTAATTGTTCATCAGGAAAGCTATCATCAATAGGTAGTGGGTCATCAAGAACATTTTCTAACCTAGACAGGTTGTCTGCAATGGGGTTCTCAACTCCCTTTCTATCAATAATATGCAAATCAAATTCTTGTAGCAAGAGAACCCATCTAATAAGTCTAGATTTCGCATCTTTCTTTTCCATAAGGTATTTAATAGTAGCATGATTAGTGTGAATAGTTACTTTAGAATCAACAATATAAGGTCTGAACTTATCACAAGCAAATACAACTGCTAAGAATTCCTTTTCAGTAGTAGCATAATTTCTCTGGGAATTGTCTAGAGTTTTACTAGCATATTGAATAACATTTAATTTCTTATCAACTATTTGCCCTAGAACAACACCTACAACATAATCGCTAGCATCACACATAATTTCAAAGGGTAAATTCCAATCAGGTGGCTGAACAATAGGTGCAGAAATCAATGCTTTCTTAAGTATTTCAAATGCTTCTACACAATCATCATCAAAGACAAAAAGGAATATCTTTTTGTAATAGATTAGTCAGAGGCCGAGAAATTTTTGAGAAGTCCTTAATGAACCTCCTATAAAAACCGGCGTGACCGAGGAAGCTTCTTATACCTTTAATGTCCTTGGGACACGACATCTTTTCAATAGCATCAACTTTAGCTTTGTCAATTTCAATACCTCTTTCAGAAATTTTATGCCCCAAGACAATACCTTCATTAACCATAAAGTGGCACTTCTCCCAATTCAAGACAAGATTAGTTTCTTCACATCTCTGCAAAACTCGATCAAGGTTGCTTAAGCAATCATCAAAATAGGATCCATAAATGGAGAAATCGTCCATGAAAACCTCACATATCTTTTCACAAAAGTCGGAAAATATAGCCATCATGCATCTTTGAAAGGTAGCAGGTGCATTACATAAACCAAAAGGCATACGTCTATAAGCAAAAGTACCGAAAGGGCAAGTAAAAGTGATCTTTGATTGATCATCAACTGACACAGGTATTTGAGAGAAGCCAGAGTAACCATCTAGAAAGCAAAAATGTGTATGTTTGGATAATCTTTCTAGCATTTGATCAATAAAAGGTAAGGGGTAATGATCTTTTTTAGTAGCCTTATTTAATTTGCGGAAATCAATTACCATCCTATAACCTGTAATAATTCTTTGCGGAATCAATTCATCTTTATCATTAGGAACAACAGTAATACCTCCCTTCTTAGGGACAAAATGGACAGGACTTACCCACTTACTATGAGCAACGGGATAAATAATACCTGCCTCAAGGAGCTTTAATATTTCCTTTCTTACCACTTCTTTCATCTTAGTATTCAGCCATCGTTGGTGATCAATAACTGGTTTGGCGTCTTCCTCCAAATTTATTTTGTGTTGACATAGAGTGGGACTAATGCCCTTAAGATCATCAAGAGTATATCCAATAGAAGCACAGTGCTTCTTCAGAGTTTTCAATAATTTCTCTTCCTCCTTCTCTGAAAGGTTAGCACTAATAATAACAGGATATATTTTCTTTTCATCAAGATAAGCATATTTAAGAGTATCGGGTAATGGTTTAAGCTCAAACATGGAATCACCCTTGGGTGGAGGAGGATCCCTAGGATTTCAACGGGCAAGTTGTGTTTCAAATAGGTCACTGTTTAAAGAATACTTCATCTATTTCCCTTCTTTCATTCATGAACATATCATTTTCATGGTCTAGCAAATATTGTTCTAATGGATTAGTAGGAGGCACGGCAATAGAAGCAAGACAAATAATTTCATCTTTACTAGGCAATTCTTTATCATGGAGTTATCTACGAAATTTAGCAAAATTAAACTCATGAGACATATCTCCTAAACCAACAGAAACAATATCCTTATTGCAGTCTATCTTAGCATTAACAGTATTCAAGAAGGGTCTACCAAATATAATGGGACAAAAGCTATCTTGAGGGGAACCAAGAACAAGAAAATCAGTAGGATATTTAACTTTTCCACACAAGACTTCAACGTCTCTAACAATCCCAATCGGTGAAATAGTATCTCTATTAGCAAGCTTAATGTTAACATCAATACCTTCTACCTCAGCTGGTGCAATATCATGCATAATTTCTTTGTATAAGGAAATAGGTATTGCACTAGCACTAGCACCCATATCACACAAGCCATGATAACAATGATCTCCTATTTTAACAGAAATAACAGGCATGCCTACCACAGGTCTATGTTTATCTTTAGCACCAGGTTTAGCAATTCTAGTAGTCTCATCACAGAAGTAAATAACATGCCCATCAATATTATCAGCTAGGAGATCTTTAACAATAGCAATATTAGGTTCAACTTTAACTTGCTCAGGAGGTGTATAATTTCTAATATTACTTTTACGAACCACAGTTGAAGCTTTAGCATGATCCTTTATTCTAACAGGGGAAGGTGGTTTCTCAACATAAGCAGTAGGAACAATAGGATCATTATAAGTGATAGTATTTTCTTCAACTTTAATAGGTGCAACTACTTTTGTTCAACTTTAATAGGTGCAACTACTTTTGTTTCAATGGGAAGATTATATTTAAACCACTTCTCCTTAGGGAGATCAACATGAGTAGAAAAAGATTCACAGAAAGAAGCTACTATCTCAGAGTCAAGTCCATATTTAGTGCTAAATTTTCAGAAAACATCGGTATCCATAAAAGATTTAACACAATCAAACTTAGGTGTTATACCTGACTCCTTACCTTCGTCGAGATCCCAATCTTCAGAGTTGCGTTTAATTATCTCCAATAAATTCCATTTGAATTCAATAGTCTTCATCATAAAGGAACTAGTACAAGAAGTATCGAGCATGGAGCGATTGTTGTTAGAAAGCCGAGCATAAAATTTTTGAATAATCATTTCTCTTGAGAGCACATGATTGGGGCATGAATATAACATTGACTTAAGCCTCCCCCAAGCTTGAGCGATGCTTTCTCCTTCGCGAGGCCAAAACTTATATATATAATTACGATCATGATGAACAAGATGCATAGGATAAAACTTCTGATGGAATTCCAATTTCAACCGTTTTTAGTCTCATGATCCCATATCATCACATTGCCTATACCATGTCAATGCATCTCCCTTCAAAGACAAAGGGAAGACCTTCTTCTTGATAACATCATCGGGCATACCTGCAAGCTTAAATAATCCACAAACTTCATCCACATAGATTAAGTGTAAGTCGGGATGCAATGTTCCATCTCCTGTAAAAGGATTAGCTAGCAGTTTCTCTATCATACCCGAAGGAATTTCAAAGTAAACATTTTCATTTTCAGTAGGTTGAGTAGGTTGAGGAGCAACTATTTTCTCTACCGGTCGCGGTGAAGATACCCCGAACAAGCCCCTCAAAGGATTACTTTCCATAGAAACAAGTGACAGTAAATTTCAGCACATTATATAAAAAATTTCCTTACCAAGTTCCACCTACCAAAGGCGCTTTATATCGTAGTCTTTTCGATAAGTAAGAGTGTTGAACCCAACGAGGAGCAGAAGGAAATGATAAGCGATTTTCAGCAAGGTATTCTCTGCAAGCACTAAAATTATCGGTAACAGATAGTTTTGTGATAAGGTAATTGGTAACGAGTAACAAGTAATAAAAGTAAATAAGGTGCAGCAAGATGGACCAATACTTTTTATAGCAAAGGACAAGCCTGTACAAACTCTCATATGATATAAAGCGCTCCCGAGGACACATGGGAATTATCGTCAAGCTAGTTTTCATCACGATCATATGATTCATGTTCGGTACTTTGATAATTTGATATGTGGGTGGACCGGTGCTTGGGTACTGTCCTTACTTGGACAAGCATCCCACTTATGATTAACCCCTATTGCAAGCATCCGCAACTACAACAGAAGTATTAAGGTAAACGTAACCATAGCATGAAACATATAGATCCAAATCAGACCCTTACGAAGCAACGCATAAACTAGGGTTTAAGCTTCTGTCATTCTAGCAACCCATCATCTACTTATTACTTCCCAATGCCTCCCTTTAGGCCCAAACAATGGTGAAGTGTCATGTAGTCGACGTTCACATGACACCACTAGAGGGATGACAACATACATCTCATCAAAATATCGAACGAATACCAAATTCACATGACTACTAATACCAAGACTTCTCCCATGTCCCGGGTGCGCACGAGTAAGGACAAAGTGCGCAGAAAAGACTTGTATTGATCTGTGGGGCCAGTCTAGATCCCGCCAGGAGTAACGACCACCGGCGGGTGTGTTCGGGGCGTTACACCAATGCCTTCCCCTAGGCCCAAATCATGATGAAGTGTCATGTAGTGGATGTTCACATAACACCACTAGAGGATAGACAACATACATCTCATCAAAATATCGAACGAATACCAATTCACATGATTACTTATAACAAGACTTATCCCATGTCCTTAGGAACAAACGTAACTACTCACAAAGCATATTCATGTTCATAATCAGAGGGGTATTAATATGCATAATGGATCTGAACATTTGATCTTCCACCAAGTAAACCAACTAGCATCAACTACAAGGAGTAATCAACACTACTAGCAACCCACAGGTACCAATCTGAGGTTTGGATACAAAGATTGGATACAAGAGATGAACTAGGGTTTGAGATGAGATGGTGCTGGTGAAGATGTTGATGGAGATTGACCCCCTCCCAATGAGAAGATCGTTGGTGATGATGATGGTGATGATTTCCCCCTCCCAGAGGGAAGTTTCCCCGGCAGAACAGCTCCGCCAGAGCCCTAGATTGGTTCCGCCTCGTGGCGGCGAAGTCTCATCCCAAAAGCTTGCTTATGATTTTTTCCTCGATGAAAGACTCCATATAGCAGAAGATGGGCATCGGAGGGCCACCAGGGGGCCCACAAGGCAGGGGGCACACCCAGGGGGTAGGGCGCGCCCCCCACCCTCGTGGCCAGGGTGTGGCCCCCCTCTAGAACTTCTTGTGCTCAGTATTTTTTATATATTCTGGAAATAGCTTCCGTGAAGTTTCAGGATTTTTGGAGCTGTGCAGAATAGGTCTCTAATATTTGCTCCTTTTCCAGCCCAGAATCCCAGCTGCCAGCATTCTCCCTCTTCATGTAAACCTTGTAAAATAAGAGAGAATAGGCATAAGTATCGTGACATAATGTGTAATAACAGCCCATAATGCAATAAATATCGATATAAAAGCATGATGCAAAATGGATGTATCTCAGGTCCTTGATCCTGTTGGGGTTCTTGACCTTGGGAATAAGCACCATGGTTGTGTCATTCCACCCTTTAGGAATCGTGCCACCATTGAGCACCGAGAGGACTTCATCAACCACTCGATCCCCCATAAAATGCCAGTGATGTTTGTACACAATCGAGGGCCTGCCGTCTGGTCCGGGTGCCTTCAGATCACCAATGTGGTCAAGTGTAGCTTTTACTTCCTCCCTTGTTGATTCGGCCCCAAGAATGGCCCGCATGGTGCTCGTAACACGTGGCTGAACCTTGTCAATGAGCTCAACCATTCTGGTGCCCCCGACTGAAGTAAAGAGATCCTGAAAAAAGGAGCAGACATAGTTATTAAGCTCTTCCCCTTCCTTCACCTCCAGTCCATCATCCTTCCTCAATGCTTTCACACGGTTTGCTTTCCTCCTAGCAGAAGATACAGCCATAAAATACCGCGTACTTCTGTTTCCATCCCGAAGCCAGGTAACACGTGAGTGTTGTTTGGATTTTGTGTTCTTCTTATCCTCCAAATCCTGGACTACACTTCTGAGTGTCGCCTCCTCCCGGATCTTCTCTTCTGACACCGGTGCACGCATACATCTTTCCAGGGCATTCCTCACCTTTTTCAGTCTCTCCCGCAGCTCACACGCCACCTCCTTCCCCCATATATGCATTCTACTTGCCACACAATGCATAGCGCTAGCCACGTCCCCACGCCCATTCGTGCAACCCTCCTCCCAAGCTCCCTGAATCTCAGCACTACATCCATCTTCTTTTAACCACCATGCCTCAAAGCGAAAACCTCTATCTCCCTCCTGACTCCTCCATCTCTTGCCCTGAGTGCAGACGATCACCGGTCTATGTTCAGAGTGACGTGGTGCCCCGTTTAGGACAGAGAACTCAGGGAACATCTCCCCCAAGCACCATTTGCTGTTGCTCTATCCAGGCATTCACAAATGTATGTATCGATTTCCGAGCTGTGATTTCTCCACGTGAATCTGTCCCCTTCATACCCAAGGTCCGAGAGTTCACACGCTTCTAGGGCTGCTCTGAAGTTGTCCATAAGCCACTGCGGGTGTATTGCCCCTCCTATCTTCTCATCACCCGACAGAATTTCGTTGAAGTCACCCAAGCATAGCCATGGCCTCCCTTGTTGATGTTGTTGTCCTAGAATTTTCATCATCCTCCACGTTTCCACCTTCCGCTCCACCGCCGATTCACCATAAACACCAGTAAGCCGGCACACCCTACCATTCTCCTCTATCACGTCCACATCGATGTGCCTCCGACCATATGAACGCAGCATCACCTCCACACCTCTTCTCTAGAACAAAGCTACTCCCCTACTACGACCCTCTGAGCTCCATGTTGTCATATTAGTCAGCCCCAAACTCCACCTGAATTTCTCTAGCTCGCTCACTGTCATCTTCGTTTCAGCTAGAAAAAGAACATCGGGATACTCCGCCCTCCCCAGATCGAGGAGGCCCTGAACAGCCGAGCCGTTCCCGAGTCCCCGGCAGTTCCAACCGACGAGTTTCATTGCATCCGGCGGGATTGCTCCTACAGTCCAGTCGATATATCCTTGTGTGTTTCCGTAGTGTCGACAGTGATACTCCTCTCTCCTTCTTCATGTACCACCTATTCCCTGCCCTTCTTACCTAACTTCTCCTCTTCCCCCTCCACTCTACCACGCTTCTGACCCAGTACTTCTGCCCTAGCTTCATTTTCCTCATGAAAGTGCTACAACATCCCTATGCACTTGCAGGTGATCACGTACTGGCACACAATGTATATTTCCCTGGCCTTGACCATATACTCATCGCTGAACATGCACACATCCAAAAGAGGAACAAACAGGTCAATCAAGCAGCACGGTTGATAGAAAACCCAATCACAAACTCCACATCAAACGACATCGAAGTAAGCCACTCACACCCGGAATCACGCGAGAAGAAGGAAACCAAAGGAATCGACCAAATAGATACCGCACTGGAAGAGAGCTAGATCAGCAAGCACGGATATGAGGTCGTGGCTAACCACCGAGCGAAATTCTTAGCCAGTCCAAAGAAGAAGAAAACACAATCATAGAGCACGTGTGGCACACACACAAGCCTAATAAGAAAACCGGCCAGGACACAGTGCCCAAGAGTCGGGTAGACACTCTAAAACATGTCAACTGGGTAGGGCCATGACAACAACATCCTGACCTGAACTCAAGCAGCTAATTGGGCAACCATGGTGTTGTAGTTGACAGTGTAGGGAAAGGCGAGCCGACCATACCCCATAGCGTCCAAAATAGAGATACTGCCTCCATTTCTTTTTACTCCGCGGATAAGATCTGGTCAAAGTCAAACTCCATAAAGTTTGACCAAATTTATATAAAAAAATATGAACATCTACAATATTAAAACTATATAATATAAAAATACATTTCATGGTGCATCTAATAATATTGATTTCATATTGTCAATGTTTATATTTTTTAATATGAAGTTAGTCAAACTTTACAAAGCTTGATTTTGACCAAACCTTATAAGCAGACTAAAAAAAAGGAGGGAGTAGATACTCAAAACCACACCATCCGGCCAGGGCAGGCGGCATCCAAAAGGAAGACATACATTCGCAGACACGCTAGACGGATAGCGCAGGAACGACAATAGCTCGGGCACGCAAGCCCTAACGGGGAATACAATTTACCCGGCTACTACATTGGTGCATGTTGAGGAAGAGACCTCTTTCCTTTATGGAGGCCTGTCTGTGCACCAGTCCAACCAAAAAAAAGCACGTCCACAGCCGCATGTCACTGCTCCAACCAACGACAACTTAGGAAGATTCAGAGGATCTGCCAACGATCTGACGCCACTCGGACCCACGACCACCCGTTCAGTTGTTGGGTTCACATTGCCAAGGCAAGCAACCTTACATAGATTTAAGAGTCCGTTGGTGTAACGCCCCATATGTAACCTGCCATATTTGTATTCCAACTCTTGCCATTTCCGGCACTAAGTTATGATATTTCCTTGTTGTCGGGTTTTTGTCTTCGTGTTGCTTTTGTCTTTGTCATGCATCTCATATCATGTCATCATGAGCATCGCATTTCCGTACGTGTTCGTCTCATGCATCCGAGCATTTTCCCCGTTGTCCGTTTTGCATTCCGGCGTCCCTATGTCCTCCGGTGTCCCCTTTTACCTCTTTTCGTGTGCGGGTATTAAACGTTCTCGTATTGGACCGAGACTTGCCAAGCGGCCTTGGTTTAGTACCGGTAGACCGCCTGTCAAGTTTCGTGCCATTTGGACTTCGTTTGATACTCCAACGGTTAACCGAGGAACCGAGAAGGCCTCGTGTGTGTTGCAGCCCAACACCTCTCCAAAGTGGCCCAAAACCCACCTAAACCCCCTCCATCGTCTCGGTCGTTCGATCACGATCGTGTGGCCAAAAACCGTGCTCAATTTGGAGTCTCCTAGCTCCCTCTACCTATAAAAAGGCTCCTCCACCGAGATTCTCGAATCATTTCCACCCTAAACCTAGACCCCTTCCCCTCCGCGCGCCTGACACATCTGGTCCCCGCCGGACAAAGTCTCCGCCGCCACTCCCACGCTGCCACGTGGCACCGCAGCGCCCACTTCGCCGCCGGCCCGCCCGGGCCCGCGGGAGGCCCTCCTGGCCCGTTCCTCCCCGCCGCCCGACTCCGCCTGGCCGCCGCCCTAGCGCCGCCTCGCCGGCCTCGTCCGCCGCCGACCGCCGCCTCTTCGCCTCGCCGCGCCTCCTCCTTCGTCCGCCGCCCGCCGCCTCGCCCCTGCTCGCCGCCGCCGTCTACCGTGGCCAGGCAGGCCGAGGTCGCCGCCCCGCCGTCTCCCCGCCTCCCCGACGAGCTCCGACGAGCCCCGGCCGAGCTGTTCCTCAACTCCGGCACCGACCCCGGTGAACCTCGATCCGCGCGACGCCTGATCCAGATCTGGATATGAGATTAGGGTTGACTTTTGCCCTAATTTCCAGTAATTTTTAGCATTTTTCATCATGCCATAACTTTGCATCCGTGGCTCCGTTTTGGGCGTGTAGCATGTCAATTTGTTCGTCTCGATGTGTACTTCATTTCATTCCATTGCACCATATTCATTTGAGTTCATCTTGATGCCCTAAATGCTATTGCAAGAGTGTTATGCAATGTTAGTTTCCGATTCTTAGCAGAGTTTGGACATTTGTCATTTTTGCCATGTTTAGTGTGTGCCTCCTATGAACTTCAGCCCTACATGTGTTTTGAAGTATGCCATGCCATCTTTACAGGGGTGTATGCCATGTATTTTTGTGATCTCTGTGGTGACTAGCACAACCATGCAAAGTAGCCCTCATAATGTTGCTGACTTCAGGGACTTAGAAATCTTCTAAGTCTTTGCCCTGTTAATATTTTTATGCCATGTATTTTTGTTGCTACAAAGTTATCCATGCCTCTTTTGAGCATATTTAGTAGGGATGATTTTGAGATATGGTTATGCTCTATCCATGCATGTCTTTGTTTGCAATTATGGAGCACCCTAGCATGACTCAATCTTGCTCTACTTTTGCTATAAAATGTTCCTGGCAGATTGTTTACGTGTTAAGCAATTTTGCCGAGGTTGTTGCAGTTGTTCCGTGCATGCTATGAGAGTGTTCTTGCCATGGTTAGCTTATTTATCATGTCTACTTGCTGGGTGTATGCTTAGTTTGTCATGCAATGCCTTGTGGTGAGTGCATCGAGCTCGTAAACATGCCTACGTGAATCTGTTTTTGCCATGTTCCAGTTTTCTGCTAAGTCTGAACCTGTTAACGAAAGTTGCTATGTTCACATGGTTGCCATTGTATTTTCTGATCCCTTTTGGCTTATGGTCAGTAAGGGACTTTTGTTGTATGCTTTGAGTAGCTTCATGCCATGCCATGCCTTGCTTTGCCATGGTATGTTCCTGTAGCATGTTGTTATCTTGCTCTAAACATTGCTTCCTGATGTTAAATTCCTGACATGTTCTTATTTTCACTAAGTCTGTAACCTGATATCTTTTGCACTTTTGCCATGCTTGTTTGAACCTGCTATTGAGTGAATTAGCCGTAGCTCAGTGTTCATCTTTTGTCAAGCATCTTGAGTGGATCACTGCCATGTGTTTTGTTGTTATGTTAGAGTGCAGTAGCTTGTTGTTCTTCATACGTTTAGTTGGCCTCGTGCTGTTAATCGCAGATCGGTGCCATATTTGTTTTGCTTGTCATTTGCAAACCGTGCATCCGATTCCGGTGATCTTTATATCGATTTTGACCGAAATCAACTCATCTTTCCAGCGGCACTCTTGGTTTTCCAAGTTGAGGCCTGGTTCAATCTTTCCTTTCCGAAACATGCATATGCATTGCATATCACGTCCCGCATATCATGCCATGTTTTGCATCATGTTGTTTGTGCATTGCACGTGGTTGATTGTGGTTCCCTTTGTTTGTGTTCTTGCTTTGGGTAGAGACAGGAAACGAGTACGTGATCGAGGAACCCGTTGAGAACGTTTACGAGGATCAAGCTTACGTCAACTTGGAGAACTTTGCAGGCAAGATGACCATACCCTCGAAATCACTTCTATCTTTGCTTGCTAGATGCTCGCTCTATTGCTATGCCTATGCTACGATACCTACCACATGCTTTATCATGCCTCCCATATTGCCATGTCAAACCTCTAACCCACCTTGTCCTAGCAAACCGTTGTTTGGCTATGTTACCGCTTTGCTCAGCCCCTCTTATAACGTTGCTAGTTGCAGGTGAAGATTGGAGTTTGTTCCTTGTTGGAACATGTTTTATTGTTGGGATATCATTATTATATCTTGTCTATTTTAATGCACCTATATACTTGGTAAAGGGTGGAAGGCTCGGCCTTATGCCTGGTGTTTTGTTCCACTCTTCCCGCCCTAGTTTCCGGCATACCGGTGTTATGTTCCTTGATTTTGCGTTCCTTACACGGTTGGGTTATAATGGGAACCCCTTGACAGTTCGCCTTGAATAAATCTCCTCCAACAAGGCCCAACCTTGGTTTTACCATTGGCCACCTAGCCTTTTTTCCCTTGGGTTTCGCGGACTCAAGGGTCATCTTTATTTTAAACCCCCGGGCCAGTGCTCCTCTGAGTGTTGGTCCAACCTAGAGCACCGTGCGGGGCCGTCCCTTGGAAACTTGGGTTACGTTGGCTCCCGTACGCTTAGCTTATCCGGTGTGCCCTGAGAACGAGATATGTGCAGCTCCTATCGGGATTTGTCGGCATAGCGGGTGGTCTTGCTGGACTTGTTTTACCATTGTCAAGATGTCTTGTAACTGGGATTCCGAGTCTGATCGGATTGTCCTGGGAGAAGGAATATCCTTCGTTGACCGTGAGAGCTTGTGATGGGCTAAGTTGGGACACCCCTGCATGGATTTGAACTTTCGAAAGCCGTGCCCGCGGTTATGGGCAGATGGGAATTTGTTAATGTCCGGTTGTAGAAAACCTGAAACTTTACTTAATTAAAATGAATCAACAAAGTGTGTGGCCGTGATGGTCTCTTTTCTGCGGAGTCCGGGAAGAGAACACGGTCTCGTGTTATTCTTGAACGTAGGTTGTTCTAGGATCACTTCTTGATCATAGTTTCTCGACCGTGCCTTGCCTTCTCTTCTCTCCCTCTTTTACGTATGTTAGCCACCATATATGCTAGTGCTTTCTGCAGCTCCATCTCATACCTTTTTCCCTACCGATAAGCTTAAATAGTCTTGATCACGAGGGTGTGAGATTGCTAAGTCCCTGTGACTCACAGATTCCTTCAAAACCAGATGCAGGGACCGATGATACTGCTCCAGGAGATACGACTGAGCTCAAGTGAGAGTTCGATGAGGACTCAGGACGATACTACGTTTCCTTTCCAGACGATCAGTAGTGGAGCCCAGTTGGGGCGATCGGGGACATTATGCATTTGGGGTTGTCTTTGTTTTGGTTCCGTAGTCGGACCTTGATTGTATCTGGATGATTGTAATGATATATTTATGTATTGTGTGAAGTGGCGATTGTAAGCCAACTATGTACCTCTTTCCTTATTCAGTACATGGGATGTGTAAAGATTACCCCTCTTGCGACATTGCCTACAATGCGGTTATGCCTCTAAGTCATGCTCCGACACACGGGAGATATAGCTGCATCGTGGGTGTTACAGTTGGTACCAAGGCCCAACGGGAAATACACTCTGCTGGACTACAGCATTGTGTACCCGGCCAAAGCCTTCCGCCCTCATTGGCGGTCCTCTAAGTGCCCCCGGTCATCCAAAAAAATGTCTCGACCTTAGACCTTGTATCAAGCATTAGTCCTTTCCGTGGTTGCGCTGGGCAAGATATTCGGTTTCTTCAAAATTTCTATATTTTAGAATTCCTACAAAACTCCTCCAGTAAACCATAGGATGCGGAAATCTTGGAATCCGCAATTCCACTGGAATGCCTAGAAATCCGGTGAAGTGAAGCCTTAAAAGTATGATGATGGGCCAAAGTTTGTCTGGTTTTGGAAAGACCGGAATCAACTTGTCATTTATTATCAAAATTGAAAGACTAAATTTTCACTTGACGAGATCAAGCACAAAATATGTATATATTCATATCAAGGAACTTTGGACATGTAGATGGCTTTGTTAAGGATTAATTTAATCCTAATAATCAATGCTTAAGTCGGTTGTAGTTACCGACATTGTAACTCTAACTGCATTGTAATGAGGGTATAAATACACGGTCTTCAATCAATGAGAAACACTGTTCATTCATTACTCTCTCTCTCTCTTGTTTTACTCTCACACGTTATCAGCACGCTCGTAACCGAGAGCGTTTTAGCCACACAACACAAGAAGAAAGTGACAGGGAGGCGGCCTAACAACGGCAAGGCGCCGAGGCTTTCTCAAAATAAGTCGTGGAAAATTACACAAATGTTACTATTATGATGATACTGTCATCCATACATCAAGGTGGAGACCGTAATTTATAGCAAATATCGAGTGTCTCAAACACTATTACAAGATTCACATCACATTTTTGGTTGTTATTTTTATAGTGACTAACCAATGTTAAAATTACAAAGTTCATGTTTTGGTTGTGACTCTAAAGTCACACATTTTCCTCAAGAAAGAAGCCCAAAACATCAGTAATGATTTCATCGCATGCACTTTATTGAAGGTTTACACCTCATGTTCACCAAGCATCACCTTGGCGGATTGTGGTCAACAAGATCATTTCATCCGTATATATCTTTTACTCCAAGAAGTAAATTTAACAAGGGTTAATTGGATTCATGCCACTACAACTTTCATGAGTTGGAGAAATGCCGCTACAAAAACCCAAGTTGGAATTATGCCACTTCAACTTTTCTATACCTCTATATCGATGCCATTTCTCCAATATCAATCCATATACTCCCCATTATGCGCCCTATACATATCTTATACAGACCTAATTAATGCCCACATTAAAATTCCTACCCCGACTCACCCCCGAACCACATCAATCCCCACCCCGATTCACGCTCACGCACACACGTACGTGAATCCTAGCGCGGCGGCTGCAGCTTGAGGCAGGCGCGACGCGGTGGCTGGAGGCACTGTGGGCCGGCGTGACCCGGGGGCTAGAGGCGCTGAGGCGGGCACGACGCAGTGGCTAGAGGCGCTGTAGGCTAGCACAGGCTGGAGGCGCTGTAGGCGGGCGCTACCGGGGGCTAGAGGCGCTGAGGCTGGTCATAGTGGGGAGTAACTTATACTAGTGTCATGCATATGACACTAGTCTAAGTTACTACCTTCATAGTGCAAAGTAATATAGTAGTAGTGTCATAGATGGCTTCATTTATTAGCTTGTAGACTCATCTTGTATTGGGAAGTGCTATGTTACAGTAACATATTATGTTACTACTTCTCATTAACTACTTGCCACATAAGCAAAAAATTCTTGGAGTGTGCTATGTTACTCGCTAAGTTACTCCCACTATGACTAGCCTGAGGCAGGCACGACGCAGCGGTTGGAGGCGGACGCGACCCGAGGGCTGTAGGCGGGCATGACGCCGCGGCTGGTGGCCAGCGCCACAACCAGAGGCGCGCGTGACATGGCTGCCTAATCTCGAGCGTTGAGTACTTGTCCATGAAGTCTCCGTAAAAATGAGATCCTGAGTCTGCGACAATACGCCCCATCCTTCCTCTCCGTGAATGCTCTAGATATTCAGATTTCAGAGTGCGTAGATATTTCTGTATGCTTGCTTTTTTAGTGCTAGTGTATGCTTGATGTATTGGTGCAGAATTGCAATGGATATTTCCAAGCCGATGATGTTATCTGTGTGTGCTTGATGTATTGGTTCAGAATTGCTTGTGTGCCACCCTGTTGGTGCAATATCTGCGTACCTTGTGTATTGAAGACTGTTGACAGAAACAGGTATGGACTGATTTGTTTGCTAGTGCATACAGAGAGAAAAAGTCCATACACAACTGAAGAGAACGCCGGCTTCGGTGACGAGTTCAAGGAACTTCACCAAAGTATATCTGCGTTGCAGAGAAGAACGAGCGATATCTATTTAAATGATGGAGTCAAGAAGATTGATGTGAAGAAATCGACCCCTTGAGGATTTACTGCTGAAGCAAAGCTTTATCTCTATACTATCGTCCGAAGAAATTGAGTACAGCGAAGGAAGTGGAAGACAAAGTGAAGATGTGGCATTCATTTCGGTGTTCTTCTTTCATTCTTTCGAGTCATGGGATCTCCGTACTATTAAGAGGGGTATAGGTTCTTGATGCTTAGATCCGCTATGATGCTTAGCCATTACCTATGAAAGATGTGAGAGAAATCTCTTTGTGCTCCAATCAAATACTTGCCTGCAAGAGACTGTGATCTTCTTCACTGCAAGAGATTTGCCTGGGACCGAGGAGTTAGCATTTCTTGGTCCACAAGAAATGTTACCATTGTGCTCAAATCCGACCGTTGGAATCGTGTCGTTCAGCCATTGGTTGAGCCCAATGTCTAATTTGGTCTTTTCCCTTCAGGGAAGGCTGCGGCTATAATAACCACCCCGCTCCAAATTTGTCCGTTGGCTGCTCGGCTTGAGTTTTATGAGAAGATTGATTTGAGCAACCCCTCTTCGAGTGATTTGAGTTTAAGATCCACCGAGAGAAAAACCAAGAGCCCAAACATAGACAGTGGTTTAGCATCACAATAGTTCCGAGTGAGAGTTCTTGTACCTATTACTCCTGAGAGCTACACACTCTCTAGACGGATAGGTTTCGGCTTTAAGTGTTGAAGAGTTGTTGTCTTCACCGAGCCTGATCTTCAGCAACCAAGAGTGATTGTGGTTCGCGAAGGTCGACCGAAGGTTTGGTGATCACCGACAAGGATCTACCATGAGTGAAATCAACCTGACTCTGATCAGCTCTGCATTGAAGGAGAATAGGGTGAAGAGAGTTTATCTTCTATGTTAAGTCACATCCCCTCCAACCATATGTAGCCCTTTGGTAGAAGGGTGAACTGGTCTACCAAATCTCTCTGTCTCCCTCGAGCTCCACTGGTTCTATTTTCTCTACTGCATTACTTTCAGTAATTCTTATCTGTGCTCTGTCTCGATAGTTTACTTGATCTTTTCGTTCATTCTATCATCTACCTATATTTTAGTTTCATTGTCTTAGCCAGTATTCATTCGGATCCATCTTGTCCTTAGTATTCTCCTGTGTAATTTCTCCATAGTATTTGTATTCGTGCATGCCATGTTATGTATCATTCTGCTTCACCTATTTGCATGTTGTATTACTCTCATCGTAGTTAAACCTATGATTTATCAAGCTCGCAATATTGTTAATGCTTTCATCAATGAATATGCCTCTGACGAAGAGGACTGATTAAGTTCATTTCCTTCAGTACTACTTCCGCTGCCGTGAGTGGGATAAGTTTCAAAGCTTTCAAAAGAAATTTTGAATCTCCCATTCACCCCCCTGGTCGATATACTCTCGGTCCTAACAATTGGTATCAGAGCGGGTACTCACTGTCTTTGTTTATTAAAGGTCTAATGTCCTTGGAGTTTTGAGTATGTCATTTGCAGGTAGATCCTCGTACTATGAAAGATTTTATATCTTCAATGGAAATGACTATCTGTACTGGAAGGAACGAATGAGAATCAGAATTTCAGCTATCAACTATGATCTGTGGCAGATTGTGTAAGATGGCTACACCATTCAGCAACAAAATGATCTAACTTCCGATGATAAAGAAAATCTGTAGTTGGATGCTCAAGCAAAAGATATCATCTGTGGCGGTATAACAAAGGACATTTTCTTTCGGTTCCACAGGCTCAACACAGCAAAGCAAATTTGGGATGCTCTCAACAGTGCTCATGAAGAATTTGTTGCCAGATCAGATCCTCACATTCAAATGCTTCATGCTATGTTCACTAGATTCAGAATCTTGCATAAAGAAAGTGTAATGGAACTCACTGATCGATTGACTAACATTATCGAAAGACTACATCAACGAGGAGTAACTGATATCACCGATGGAGATGTAGTCAACAAGCTTCTGGGCACACTTGATGAATCATTCAACTCTATTGTGTTATAAATCAAGAAAAGACTGGACTATGAAGAGCTTCACTATGTTGAGGTCATGACGCTGCTATCAATTCATGAATAAAAGATGGAACTGGAAAATGCAAATCAAGAATCTTCTTCGGAAAGTGAAGGAGGAATTCTCTCACACTATGGTAGTTCTGAAGAAGAAGAAGATGTCGAGAATCAACACACCATCACCAAGAACTTGAAAAGCTCACACAAGGGTTAAGTGATATAAAAAGACACAATCTCTGTCTCACAAATGATGACGAGCATGACGCACGAGAATCATCAAGAAGAAGATAGCTTCCGAAAGATATGAAGGGCTTCAAGTGCAAGTTATACGGCCATGTCATCGCTGATTGCCCTGGTTGGGAAGGAAAACCTAGCAGCAGATGGAAATACCTTCACTGAGTGGTTTTACTCAAGTAGATCGGCATACTAAGCTCTCGAAGGAATTTGCATTACCATCATATTCTTCGACGAGACCAGTCACTGACGTGAAGGCCAGGGCTATCATTGAATCAAATATGAAGAGGATGTCATGGCTAAACAGAGCATGTGTTGATCTAACATTGGACTCTGAAGAAGAAGCTACTGACACTAAATCAGATGAAGAAAGAGTTCTACAAAAAGATTGGGAGAAGCAACGCATATGTTGCCATTCAATCGTCGAAGAATATCAGCGAATCAGATACTAATGATGATGCTTCAAGTAACGATGATTCAAGCGACGATGAACCAGTCGCCTTCTGTCTCATGGCAAAATCTTCTAAGGATCAGGTATCCACAAAACACCAAAGATCCATGAACGAATATTCTCCTGAATATACATCTTATGCCAAGCTGGTCAAGATCGCTAAATCCCAGCATGATAAACTTGAAATGCTTGAGAGAAATCTCAGGAAAACTGAAGGATTAATGGTCGAAGAGATGGAGAAGAATCAAAAGTTGATCGAAGAGCAAGATGCTTTTTCATCAACCATTGAAGATCTTACCAATCGATATGTTTCACTTACGGTTGACTACGAGAGTTTGTCAAATGAACTCCTTAGCAGGAATCAAGAACTCGTGTCACTGAAAGAGTCTCATAACGAGCTGGCTTTAGAGAAAGCTTCTCTCTTCGCCGAGCAATCTGTTCAATTTCTTAATGGTTTTGTACCTCCTTGCTTGAAATGCCTAGAGCGTAGCAATGCAGATTCTCATGCTGAAACCTCTAATGCTATCTTAAAGAATATTGCTACTGCTGAAGTTGGTACTACTAACCCCTCTTCCGAGAATTTTGTTGCTATCATTGAAGAAATTTGTAGGTTAAAGGGCTTACTTGAGACTTGCATACTAAGGAGCCTAAAAAGACATCAAACCCTATGTGAAGTGCTCAAGAAGTCCATTCTGCACAAAAATCCTCAAAAGGAAGGTTTAGGTTTTGAAAAGAAACTCAACGTGGATGGATCATATTGGACTCCCGAACAGTATCCTCATACGACATGGATTCGTGGAAAGAGTAAAACCCTCGAACCAGAAACTCTATCTGGTTATCTTTTGCCCATTCCTATTGATTCTGACAAGTCGAATGACTCAAATTACAAACTCTTCAAACAACATAATGGTAAGGTTTTGGCTTGATTCGTTGGAACTAATTGCAAGACAGGTTCACCCAAGAAGCAAATTTGGGTAAAGAAATGCACTGTTGAAAATATGTCTATCACTGCTAACCTAACTATGTAGGATAACTTTCGACGAGGAAATGGTTATCATTCTCAGCCTACTCGAACATCATTCTTGAATGATCATCACCCTGAACTGCGTCAGAATTAGTACATGCGTACATCTTCAAATCATTACATTCATGCATCTAGATGAAAGTGCAACTATCCCTAGGTGGTTTTGGTAATTCCTAACAACATATAGCTCATTGAGCTAATGCTATTTCAAGATTAATATTTCAGGAAAGCTCAAATGATTGGCATGGCATGGATGAGAAAAGTGGACCCCTCAAAATGCTAAGGACAAAAGGATTGGCTCAAGCTCAAAGCTCAAGACTCTACATTTTCTATTTTAGTGATCCATGATCACATTGAGTCTATAGGAAAAGCCAATACTATCAAGGAGGGATGAGGTGTTGCTTAATGAGGCTCTTGCTCAAAATGCTTAGTGATATGCTCCAAAGCCCTCAACTACTTTCTCACATCCACATATGACCTAAACCAAAAGTCAAACTCGGCCCCACCGATTCTTTCTATCCGGCGCCACCGAGTTCAGATGTCATAGCCACTGCCACAAACCCTAGGCAAATAGGTCTCACCGATAGGGATCTCAGTGTCACCAAGATGGGATTGTAATCTCTCTGTTTCCCTTCGTAACATTTCGGTCCCACCGAGATGAGCGATCGGTCCCACCGAGATTGCAATGTAAACTCTCTGTTTCCCTTTCGTAACATTTCGGTCTCACCGAAATGAGCGAATCGGTCCCACCGAGTTTACCTGACCAACTCTCTGGTTAGCTTATTACCAAAATCGGTCTCACCAAGTTTGTGTAATCGGTCTCACCGAGATTACGTTATGCCCTAACCCTAATCATATCGGTCCTACCGAGTTGCATGTCGGTCCCACCGAAAATCCTAACGGTCACTAGATTTGCTGAATCGGTCCGACCGAGTTTATCAATTCAGTCCCACCGAGATTGGCAAGTTGTGTGTAACGGTTAGATTTTATGTGGAGGCTATATATACCCCTCCACCTCCTCTTCATTCATGAAGAGATCCATTAGAACGAACCTACACTTCCCATTTTCCTGAGAGAGAACCACCTACGCTTGTGTTGAGGCCAAGATATTCCATTCCTACCATATGAATCTTGATCTCTAGCCTTCCCCAAGTTGTTTTCCACTCAAATCTTCTTTCCACCAAATCCATATCCTATGAGAGAGAGTTGAGTGTTGGGGAGACTATCATTTGAAGCACAAGAGCAAGGAGTTCATCATCAACACACCATTTGTTACTTCTTGGAGAGTGGTGTCTCCTAGATTGGCTAGGTGTCACTTGGGAGCCTCTGACAAGATTGTGGAGTTGAACTAAGGAGTTTGTAAGGGCAAGGAGATCGCCTACTTCGTGAAGATCCACCGCTAGTGAGGCAAGTCCTTCGTGGGCGACGACCATGGTGGGATAGACAAGGTTTCTTCTTCGTGGACCCTTCATGGGTGGAGCCCTCCGTGGACTCGCGCAGCCGTTACCCTTCGTGGGTTGAAGTCTCCATCAACGTGGATGTACGATAGCACCACCTATCGGAACCATGACAAAAACATCCGTGTCTCCTATTGCGTGTGAATCCTCCAAACCCTTCCCTTTACATTCTTGCAAGTTGCACCCTTTACTTTCTGCTGCTTATATACTCTTTGCATGCTTGCTTGAATTGTGTTAAGATTGCTTGACTTGTCCAAAGTTGCTATGTAACATCCCAAATTTTCAATTTGGAATGTTATACATAGTCATCCATGCATATCATATTTTATTTGCATTTCGTCTCGCGATCCTCGAAATCCTAAGAAAATCACGGACGCTCGGAGAGAGTTGGGGATTTTCCCGGTTTTCAAATTTGATTTTATCAAATTTTGAAACGAGGGTTTTGGTTTTAATTATTTTTCTCTCCAAAAATATTTCATATTAAAATATATGAGAGGAGATAATATGACTTCTCCCAGATAATTGAAATATTGGAGGAAAAATATTAAAATCAAATATTTGTTTTATTTGGATTTTATTGCAATTTTGTTTGCATTAGAAAAATTGCACGTTTTCAAAATTGCATTTAGGCCAAGAAAATGTTCATCACGTTCTAAATATTTTATTTAGATGGTGAAAATTTGTTTTGGCATTTTTAGATTTTTATTTATTTTTCTAGGATTTTATTCGGTTGGCGAAATTATTTAAAAAAAAGTTCCCGCGCCCGACTGGGCCTAAGGCCCAGCCGAGCCAGGCCGGCCCGCAGCCGCCACCGCCTCCCCGCGCGCGCCGCCTCGTCGCCGCCGCTCGGACTAGGAGTCCAAGCCGGACTCCACCGCCGCCGCCTTGGCCCCTCCTCCAAGCACCCCGCCCCGCCCCCTCCTTATAAGCCGCCACCCCCGCCGCCCCAAACCACCACCACCGCCGAGTCGCCGCGCCGCCGAGCAGCCACCGCCTAGCCGCCGAGCACCGCCGCCTCGCCGCACCGTCTAGCCGCCGCCGCCGCCAAGCCCCGCCGCCCGCAAGCCGCCGCCCCGCCGCCCGCACCTCGCCCCGCCGGAGCCCCTCGCCGGAGGTACCGCCGGATCCGTCGCTGGTTTTTTTAGAAAAACCATTCATTTTTTAGAAAACCCTAGATTCGTTTTTTTTGGATTGCCATTTTTTCTCGGTTCTTCTAGTTAGCGGACGTTCGTCCGTACGTTCGTTTTAACGAACGGTGTTCGCCCGTTAGTTACAGCTAACGGACGCTCGTTCATTAGTCTGTTCGTCAGTTTTCTTTTATTGGATTTATTCCATGATTTTTCTGATCGTGATTTCTAATCCGACATTAGTTTATGTTTATCTTTTCGCTCGTTAGTCGGAATCAGGCGATTCAAGCGCCTAGAGTTTCATCTCGAAACCCTCTTTCCGTTTAACCAACTTAAATAAGTTTTTGCTACTGTAAAATTTGACCTAGGTTCAGATTAGTAAATGAAGCTCCTTTTTTTGCCGTTTGAGTTTCGTTGCTCCGTTTGATTTGATTCTTTTTGCGAACCAGAGTTCTTAAGTTGAACCTTCTGGTCAACCCCTTCTATTTGAGTTTTGCTTGTGCATCTTGCTTGTTGCTTATGTATGTTATTGTTTGTTTGCGTTAGAACACCCAGAGTGCGAAGCGTGCTACTACGAGTCCCTAGGTTTCGCAGACCGTTAGCAAGGCAAGTAACACTTTGATCATATCCCTTTTATCACCCAGTTTTTATGCATAGTTCCATCCTCAAACATTACATGATTAGGATGTCATTAATATGTGGGTTGGGAAGTAGTTGATGAGGTAGAACCTATTACCCTGTTACATTCAAACCCTTGGGAGTGTCTTCTACGCGTTGCTTATATTGTTATGCTATGCTATGCTCGTAGACGTGGTTTGGGTTTGAGTGAAATCCATGACAGATGTGAGATTGTTAATTAATGTTTCAACTTAAGGTGGCAACTTAAATTAACATCTGGGTGGATTGAGGCACCTGGAGTACCCAGTGTTGCCTGTATTTTTGGAAATCCCGGAGTACCCGTGTGATCTTCCTATGGACCGCCACCCAGGCTCAAAGGGAACTGAGATGATTCATGCTAGAAACTTCCATGTGTAGCCACAAGCTATTATGGGCTCTAGCATAGTTGAGTAAGTTACGTGAAGCTCTTGAAGAGACAGATCAGCAGGTTGTGGGATGTAGGTTTGGTATGGTCTGTCCGGAGTAGAGAGTTAATGTTTCTGAAAGACTGTGTCTCGGTCATCCGTTTCTCAAACACCTTGTAGTGCGATAAATCCAGCGGAGGCGATCGAGTCTTGCGGGGAAAAGTGCGCAAACCTCTGCAGAGTGTATAATCTAATCATGGTTAGCCGTGTCCCCGGTTATGGACAATTCTTGAGTATCTAGTATTTGGGATATCACATGTATCTCATCACTCTTAATTAATACTGTTGGGTTGTTAATCACTTTAATTGGGATTGAGTTGGAGGAACCTTCTCAATGATGTTTCAACTACCATGATAGTTAAATTAAAATCTATTCCTTTTTTGTAGGGAAAAATTGGCTTTTCGCAAAAACTATAACCATAGAGCTTTCCACCAGCCAAATATGCATGTAGTGATAGCATTATTCAGTTCTTGCTCTACTGTGTTATTTTGCCAGCATATTCCATGTGCTGACCCGTTTTCGGGCTGCAACGTATTATGTTGCAGACTTTTCAGATGAGGAGTAAGGTTCGTTAGGTCGTTGCCGTGCAGCTCAGCTATGCCGTTGGAGTTAATGGACTCATTTTATCTTCCAAGCCTTCCGCTGTTATCGTAATAGATGGCCTTAAGCCATATTATTGTAAGAAGTTCTGTTTTGAGACATTCGATGTAATAAGTGTGTGATTGCCACTCTGTTATAAATCCTTCGAGTACTGTGTGTGTCAGCATTACCGATCCAGGGATGACACTGAAGCACAGAGACTTGACCATCTGAGGTCGGGTCGCTACATGCTAAACTCTGCCAAGAACTAAAATTGGGAAAAGGATAAGTTTTATTTGGTCAAGTAGTCTAATCACCCTCCCTCTAGACATACTTTCGATCCTACAAGTGGTATTAGAGCTTTGGTCTCCATTTGCTTTGATTTCCATAGCTTTTGTAGTCATAGCCTTGGTTTCACAACCTAGGAGAGCATGGCGTCTAGCGAGGGAAATTACCACCGTAGAGGTCCTTACTTTGATGGTACTAATTTTGCTAGTTGGAAGCATAAGATGAAAATGCATATTCTTGGACATAACCCCGCCGTATGGGCTATTGTGTGTATTGGCTTGCAAGGTGAATTCTTTGATGGGAGAGAACCGAACCGTGAAGCTACCGCGGAAGAGTTGAAGATGCTACAATACAATGCTCATGCTTGTGATATCCTCTTCAACAGATTGTGCCCCGAAGAATTCAACAAAATCAGCCGTCTTGAGAATGCAAAGGAAATTTGGGATACTTTGATTGATATGCATGAAGGTACCGACTCCGTCAAGGAATCCAAGTTGGATGTGCTTCAAAGCCAGCTTGACAAGTTCAAAATGAAGGATGATGAAGGTGTCGCTAAAATGTACTCTAGGGTTGCTCTTATCACAAATGAGATCGCCGGCTTAGGAAGTGAAGAGATGACCGACAAATTCATCATCAAGAAGATCCTAAGAGCTTTGGACGGAAAATATGATACCGTATGCACATTGATCCAAATGATGCCCAATTACAAAGATCTCAAGCCAACGGAAGTCATTGGAAGAATTGTTGCTCATGAGATGTCACTCAAGGATAAGGACGAGCTCCATAACAAGTCAAGTGGTGCTTACAAAGCCTCATGTGAAGGTCCCACATCATCAAGTGAGAAACAAACCTTCAATGAAGAATTGAGCCTAATGGTGAAGAACTTCAACAAGTTCTACAAGAGTAGAAGCAAAGAGAGAAGTTCCAAGTCAAGGTCCTACAATGACAAAAGATCTTATAGTCGAGAGCGAAATTGCTACAATCGTGGAAGACCCGGACACTATTCCAATGAGTGTACAGTACCCTACAAGAGAAGAGAAGATTCTCCAAAAAGAAGAAGTAGAAGAGAAGAATCACCATCAAGAGAGAGAAGGAGTAGAGATGATCGTTATGAACGAAGAACATCTCGGAGAAGCAAGGATTCGAAAAGGAAGGACAAGTAATCAAGGAGCTACACAAAACGAAGACATCAAGCTCATATTGGTGAATGGGTATCCAGCTCCGACTCCGACAATCACTCCGAGAGAAGCTATCACTTCGACTCCGAATATATTCAAGATGAAGGTGTTGCTGGTCTAGCATTTGTGTCAACCAACTCCTACGACATATTTGATTCACCAAATGAAGGACTTGGAAGATGCTTCATGGCTAAAGGCCCAAATGTATCACACCCCGAGTATGTTGATTTCAATAGTGATGAAGATGACTTGTTAGGTGATGATGATTTATTTGTTGACAAGTCTAGTGATGAATACTATGATGAAACGTCAATTAATCATGCTAATCAAGATAAAACGAATGACAATGATAAGGAGAAGATTGAGTTTCTAACTAAAGAACTAAACACTCTTAAGTTAGCACATGAAACTATCTTAGGAGATCATCGAGAACTTTTAAGGACTCATGAGAAATTACATTTTGAAAAGCTCAACCTTGAGCAAGAGCATGAGTTCTTAAAGGCAATCAATGATGATATTCGCAAGAAAAGTTCGTCTTACATTGCCAAGCGTTTACTCTTATCCACTTACATGCCTCAAGTCAAGTCTAGTAACAAGAAAAAGAAAGATTCTTCCTCTAGTAGTAACAATAATCATGCTAAATCTAATGTTGTTGCTTCTAGTAGTTCTCTTGATTCCACTAATGATTCTCTTAGCCAAGTTACACTTGAGCAAGAAAATAGTTTATTGAAGGGAATTATAAAGAAAGGTGTTTACAAGAGCCTTGCCGGGAGTAAGCAATTCGAGGAAATTGTACGCAAGCAAGGAAGGCACCGGAAGAACCAAGGTGTTGGTTTTGAACGAAAGTTCAATGCCAATGGAGTTGAGTGGGAAGAAGATCAATACCCCAATACGAAGTTTGTTCCTCAACAAAAGAAGTATGATCCTACTTCCTTCAAAGGGACACAAGCTCAAGATGATCTTCCACCACAAGACCAGGAGCAAAAAGACAAGGATAAGCATCAAGAGAAAATTGATGCATTTGAAGAAGCACCCAAGGCCTTGGTCAAGTGGGTTCCCAAGACTACATCAAGTTCTACTTCATCAAGTGCGACTACAACTCCAAGGATTCCCATCAAGATGATGTGGATCCCGAAGAAGAAGAACTAGAGAGTTCCTGAGGGTGACTCCACCAACATACTTCACTCTTATCATTTTGGCAAGAACAAGTGCAATCAACTTCCACATCTTACACTAGTTCAAGGAGTCACAAACCCTCTTGTTGGTAAGACAAGGGACAAGGTAACCTAATGCTTTTATAGACATCATCTTGTGTGTGCATCACTCTATGTCTATGGATATCCTTGCTTGTTCCTTGTGGGACTAACCCGTGTAGGTATTGAAAGTGCAACTCACTCTAAAGGATTGCTCCAAATGATCTACATCAACATTGAGCATCCACATCTTCAACACCTACACGAAGTCATCTTTGAAAAAACCCAAGGTTAGTTCATCCCTCTTAGGGGGGATCTCACATCTAGGGGGAGCTTTACTCTAAGAATTGAGATAAAGCAACTCTAATGGTGTGAACACAACAATGCTTTATGTAAAAGTGGTAACCCCACTTGTGCTTAAACGATGAGTATGACCTATGATCAAATGTTCTCATTTGACTCCTAAGTCAATATACTCATATATAGATGACCTAGTCATCGCCAATTGCTTGATAGATGCTAGAATTGGTTGTGCATGCTTTGCCACATATTTCATTTGCCATTTTATTGTGTGTGCATGTTGGTTGGATAATTTACTCATTCGAGGACATCCAATTGTTGTTTTGATTGTTTGGTTCCTTTTTCTTTTGCCAAGTGGATGGACAAGAATGCCTAAGAACCTTCTCTAGCTATCTATGCTTTTCTTGTCTCAAACTCTATTCATGCTACATCACAAAGTTTGATCAAGTCAGATTCGAACCACTCTGTGTGAGGAGCACTCGGAGTCCCCGATTCGCCATAGACTTAAACTTCCAAAACTTCTTCTGCGTTTCGGTCTGACTGATTCATCCATTTCGGTCATACCGAGATCACTAAGTCAATCTAGGTTTTCAATCTCAGTGCAACCGATTTGAACTTTTAGGTCACACCGAGTTGCAGTAACTGCTTGTAGTTATGCATCTCGGTGCCACCGAGTTGTTCCACTCGGTCACACCGACAGGGTCAGGCTATATATATCCCCGGGCCAAAATTTGGAAAATTCTCTAAACCCCTTCGCCCGCGCTCAGCCTGCTCTGCCTCCCTGGGTCTCCGGATCGTCCTCCTCATCGCCAGCTGCCTCCCGCCGCTGGTCTTCGCTGCCGTCAACAGAAATCATCTCCGCCGTTGCCGCCGTAGTAGGTCCATCGCCGCACTTAGGGTATGCACTTGATCCTTGTGCTAATCTCACCCCGATTCCTAGCACATTGTTTTGCCATGTATCTTGCCACGATTGAGATCACTCTATCCAGCGAACTCACTCCGTAGTTTAGTTGTGGATTGAAAATTTAGGGTTAGGTTTCCGGCGAAATCATCTCGGACCAACCGAGTTGTTGAAATCGGTTCCACCGATTTGGCTAAGGCCATTACACATGTGATTCTCGGTCTGACCAAGAATTGCAAATCGGTGTGACCGAGTTCAATTCATAGTGAAACCCTAGCAGTCTCGGTGCCACCGAACTGTGACTCGGTCTGACCGAGTTCACTAGTTTAGGTTCCAAAAGCTGCTTCGGTATCACTGAGTTTTCAAATCGGTAGATCCGAAATGCTTTCTGTGGAAAACTAAAACTAAGTTTTTAACTCATTCTTTTGCAAAAACCTATGTACTTTGTGATGCTCATCCAATCTATCTCATCTATATCTATTCACAGGGTCTACTGTCAGTGTTTGCATCATGTCAAATCAGAGTGACAGTCAGAACAAGTCTGAGGAGCAAGTTCAGATGAGTGAGGGCACTAGTCCCTCTAGCAGCTATGATGAGGGAAGCAGGAGTACACCCAGTAACTTGCCTAAGGCAGCCACCAGGGCCAAAAAGAAGAGAACCTCATATTCTGAGGATGAGGACTATGTAGCTATTGAGGAAGAGGCCACCTCAAAGAAGAAAGTTCTGAAAAAGGAATATGGCATAGCTGCTGCCACTAAGCCAGGAATGAAGACAAAGGTTCCTGCCAAGAGAGTTCCTATGTCAAAGGCCAGAACATCCACTCAAGAAACTTCGGGATCTGCACCCAAAGAACAGGTTGTGGCAGAGAAGAAAAGGAAACAAAGGGTCAAGAATACCATGGCCAGAGTAATTGGGAAGCCCTCAATGATGGAAGATGAAGAGGAAGAGGTTGCTGCACCAGCACCTAAAGCTCAAAAGCTTACGGAAGATGCTATAAGATCAAGGGCTGGTCCATCTAAGCCCAAAGAAGCTCCCAAGGCAGCTGCTCCAAAACCCAAAGCTGCACCCAAGAGGAGTACAAGGAATATTCCAGCTGCAGAGAAGAACAAGGCCCCAGTGCCTGAAGCTGCTATAGAAGAAGATGATGAATCACATGTCTTGAGGAAGTTGAAGCCCAAAATTCCAGATCACAATGATGCTCATCCAGTAGCTGAGGACATGAAGCTTAGGAAGGATGCAAGACTCAGACAGTGGAGATTGACTAATCCCTATGCAGTCAGGAGAAGAACTGCTGTGGACTACAGGTTCCATACAAAAGAACAACATGACTTCTATGAGACAGTGTTGCTTGACAAGAAGCCTATAGTCTTTGATATGAGATGGGTGGACTGGGAGTACATCAGGGAAAATGAAGCACACTATCCTGGAGTCTATGATAGTTTCAAGTCTTGTGGAGTAGAGGACTTTGTTGGGCAGAAGCTCACAAAGTGGAATGATGAGCTTATTACGCAGTTCTACTCCACGGCTCATTTCTACCCAGATGGAAGGATTGTCTGGATGTCTAAAGGTACTAGGTACGAGTCAACAGTTGAAGAATGGGTAAAATTGATCAGTGCTCCTAAGGAGAATGAAGATGACTTGGATGTCTGTGCCAAGAAGAAGAAAGATCACAACACCATGGCACATATGTACAGAGAGATCCCAGATGCTGCTCTTGAGACACACAAATTTGGATCAGTACATTACCTTCTGTCAGGTTTGCCAACAATCAACTGGATCCTCAGGCACACTCTATTGCCAAAGTCAGGTGATCACAAGATGATCAGAGGCCATGCAATTAACCTGCTTCACATATTTGATGTGCCTCGAAAGTTCAAAGTCATGAGCCTAATTGTGGAAACTATAAAGAGAATAGCTGCAGATCAGAAGATAAGTTGTGGGTATGCCCCACAGATCCAGGAGCTAATCAACTCCAAGATGGGTACTGGCACATATCTCTTGGACAAGGAACATATGCACATCTACCCAGACTTTGAGGACAACACTGTGGTGATGGATGAGAATGAACCATATTCTGTGCAAGCACAAGCAAAGAGGGAGAAGGCAAGGACTAAAAAGGCTGCAAAGATGCCAACCATTGATGATGCATCTCAGTATCTTCTGAAGAGCAAGCAAGATCAGCTTGGCTACTTGATTACCTCCACTCTGAGGATTGAGAAGGGATTGGCCACCCTGACTCAAAACCAGGAGAGCTTGGAGAGGATCACGGAGCAGAAGTTCTATGATTTAGATGTGAAGGTCACAGAGATACAGTCAGTTGTTGAGCAACTTCTGGATGAAGTGCAGGAGAAGAAGGCAAGTCTACCACTGATGCTTTTGCTAGAGTGCCCAGAAGACAGAGATCTGCTGCAGTGCCAGTTACAGACAGCAGAGCAACTTCATCTGACCAGCTACAGCTTCAGCGCCACCAGCTCTAGCACCCACTCCACCAACTCCATCTACATCAACTGATGCCTTCGTCCTTGAAGTTTTATCTACACCACCACCTGAAGACCAAGTCTGAGAGTCGATCTAGCACTATGCATTTTTTATGAACTTTTTGGTAACTTGTTGCCAAAGGGGGAGAAAATGTATAGATCATAGGCTTCGAGAGAGAGTGTTGCTCTTTGTTCTCTCTTGTTTTTTTGGTGGTAGAACTTTGTTATTTGCTTGTTTGAGATACTTTATGCTTTTGTGTGATACTTGGATGATCATGTGTTTGATCATATGCTACCTTAATGCTTGTTGGATGACATTATCCTTTTATATCCCCATATGATCATTCACTTTGCTTGGTGATGAGTGCATTTATTTAATTATTATCATTTTGAGCGCTCCACCAAGATGTATGTGACATGGAAGAGTAACCCATGATCCTAACTCATTGCGCATTTGCAGTCCAGAGCAAATCTTAAACTATGCACAAATTTAGAGGGAGCTCTTGCTTTTCACATACTTCTCAAAGCGATAATGTTTTTCACTCTTATTATCATTTGTCAAAGCTTTGATCTATATGTTGTCATCAATTACCAAAAAGGGGGAGATTGAAAGTGCAACTATCCCTAGGTGGTTTTGGTAATTCCTAACAACATATAGCTCATTGAGCTAATGCTATTTCAAGATTAATATTTCAGGAAAGCTCAAATGATTGGCATGGCATGGATGAGAAAAGTGGACCCCTCAAAATGCTAAGGACAAAAGGATTGGCTCAAGCTCAAAGCTCAAGACTCTACATTTTCTATTTTAGTGATCCAAGATCACATTGAGTCTATAGGAAAAGCCAATACTATCAAGGAGGGATGAGGTGTTGCTTAATGAGGCTCTTGCTCAAAATGCTTAGTGATATGCTCCAAAGCCCTCAACTACTTTCTCACATCCAACCATTACCTAAACCAAAAGTCAAACTCGGCCCTACCGATTCTTTCTATCCGGCGCCACCGAGTTCAGATGTCATAGCCACTGCCACAAACCCTAGGAAAATCGGTCTCACCGATAGGGATCTCGGTGTCACCAAGATAGGATTGTAATCTCTCTATTTCCCTTCGTAACGTTTCGGTCCCACCGAGATGAGCGATCGGTCCCACCGAGATTGCAATGTAAACTCTCTGTTTCCCTTCTGTAACATTTCGGTCTCACCGAAATGAGCGAATCGGTCCCACCGAGTTTACCTGACCAACTCTCTGGTTAGCTTATTACCAAAATTGGTCTCACCGAGTTTGTGTAATCGGTCTCACCGAGATTACGTTATGCCCTAACCCTAATCATATCGGTCCTACCGAGTTGCATGTCGGTCCCACCGAAAATCCTAATGGTCACTAGATTTGTTGAATCGGTCCGACCGAGTTTATCAATTCAGTCCCACCGAGATTGGCAAATTGTGTGTAATGGTTAGATTTTGTGTGGAGGCTATATATACCCCTCCACCTCCTGTTCATTCGTGAAGAGAGCCATTAGAACGAACCTACACTTCCAACTTACCTTTTTTTGAGAGAGAACCACCTACACTTGTGTTGAGGCCAAGATATTCCATTCCTACCATATGAATCTTGATCTCTAGCCTTCCCCATGTTGCTTTCCACTCAAATCTTCTTTCCACCAAATCCATATCCTGTGAGAGAGAGTTGAGTGTTGGGGAAACTATCATTTGAAGCACAAGAGCAAGGAGTTCATCATCAACACACCATTTGTTACTTCTTGGAGAGTGGTGTCTCCTAGATTGGCTAGGTGTCACTTGGGAGCCTCCGACAAGATTGTGGAGTTGAACCAAGGAGTTTGTAAGTGCAAGGAGATCGCCTACTTCGTCAAGATATACCGCTAGTGAGGCAAGTCCTTCGTGGGCGATGGCCATGGTGGGATAGACAAGGTAGCTTCTTTGTGGACCCTTCGTGGGTGGAGCCCTCCGTGGACTCGCGCAGCCATTACCCTTCATGGGTTGAAGTCTCCATCAACGTGGATGTACGATAGCACCACCTATCGGAACCACGACAAAAACATTCGTGTCTCCTATTGTGTTTGAATCCTCCAAACCCTTCCCTTTACATTCTTGCAAGTTGCATGCTTTACTTTCCGCTGCTCATATACTCTTTGCATGCTTGCTTGAATTGTGTTAAGATTGCTTGACTTGTCCAAAGTTGCTAAAATCTACCAAGAACTAAAACTGGGAAAAGGATAAGTTTTATTTGGTCAAGTAGTCTAATCACCCCCCCTCTAAACATACTTTCGATCCTACACTAGAAACAACTTCAATGCCTATTCATATGATTATCATCATAGTGCATAGGTGTCTCCCAGGACACGCCGAAGAAAAATCCCTAGCCAGACAAACAAATGAGATCCTCTTCTCCCACGCAAGTGTGGGTTGTGAAGAAGAACTAATCAATTCTTGCAGGAAATTCTCTCACGGATATCTCATGTTTATCATAAGCCCTGAGATCATTCATTGTTGGTGCTTACTCTTTCTGATTTTCTTTCGAAGTGTTTGTGTTTTTCCTTCATTTGGTTTTGTGTTTTGAGTCAGTTCTCTTTCTTTTTTTACTCAGTTCCTCGTGTCATAAACATGCAACTTGATCTAAAGAAGATTTTCATCTGTTTGGCGCTGGCGCTTCCTCAAACCTTTCGGTATCCAGTTCAGTTACTGAGATTTTTGTAGGAAATGGCTGACACGTGCCCATGATCTCTCGATCGTGATCCCGTTCGTTGAATGTGGAATGTCCCGAGTTTTTTTACCGTAGATTTCGGAGTGGGCGGTTTCTCCCTCAGGCTATATAAACCCCCTCTCTAGGTCTCTTCTTCCTTAGTTCATTCTCTCTTCGGCCTCAAACCTCTCCTCTTGCTCTCCTTCCAAGCCCGAGCTCGAAGCAGCGTCGACGTCAAGCCTCTCTGTGCAACTCTATCGGAGCTCCGTCACCGTTGGTCGCGCCAGTGCGGTAACTCTTCTCTCCCGCACTGCTGTAGTCGATCTGTTTTGCCAAGTTAGCGCATTCAGATCTAGAACTTGCCCTATCCCTATTCTATTCTAGGGAAGTTCATCCCAACGCCATTTATCTTGTGTTATTTTTCTTGCAGTAGATCCTTAGGATTCACTAATTAAGCAATGACTTGTGCGGTTTGTAGTAGTTCCTCGTACTAGTCTTTTGGATCTAGGGTTCTCTATGTATACATCGGAAGATTAGAGGAATGGTTATGTTGTCTTAAGGCATATTGCAATTCACTCAATGATATATTGCAAGTGTATGCCATGGATCCCATGCTTCTTCCAAAAACTTATCTGTTTTGAGTTAAAATGCTTCTGTGCATGTTTGTGACTTCTTCGTGTGTTTTCTTTCAGATTTGTGTTTTTCTCTCATGAGTGGTCATGGCAAATAGTTCGGATGAGCATTCTGGGACCGAGGAAGAAATTCCACAGTCGCCACGTGACTGATAAAGCTAAGATGGCTGAAAGAAAATCAATAAAGCCACCAAAAGCACTAAAGAAAAAGGTTGAATCAGAATCTGCTGAAGAAGATGATGATATTCCCTCAGCTCACAGTCAGCCATAGGACAAGCTTGTCACCGACTCCAAAACCCTATTCTCTAATGGAAATCCCAAGAAGGGTGGTCGTGGTACAGAAAGGAACACCGCGGCTGAGATGTCTAACCCAGAAACTTACAAGACTCCACCAGGAGTAGAAACTGCTCAAGAAAGGAACAACAGGATGTAAAAGATTCGCCTGTTGGGGAACGCAGTATTTCAAAAAAAATCCTAAGCACACGCAAGATCCATCTAGGTGATGCATAGCAACAACAAGGGAGAGTGTGTCCACGTACCCTCGTAGACTGAAAGCGGAAGTGTTAAGTAACGTGGTTGATGTAGTCGAACGTCTTCGCGATCCAACCGATCAAGTACCGAACGCACGACACCTCCGCGATCTGCACACGTTCAGCTCGGTGACGTCCCTCGTACTCTTGATCCAGCTGAGGCCGAGGGAGAGTATCATCAGCATGATGGCGTGATGACGATGATGTTGAAGTTACCGACGCAGGGCTTCGCCTAAGCACTACAACGATATGACCGAGGTGGAAATATGTGGAGGGGGCACCGCACACGGCTAAGACAACTGTCAACTTGTGTGTCTATGGGGTGCCCCCCTCCCCCGTATAGAAAGGAGTGGAGGAGGGGAGGGCTGGCCCTCTCTATGGCGTGCCCCAAGGGGGATTCCTACTCCTAGTAGGAGTAGGTTCCCCCCTTTCCCTAGTTGGAGTAGGAGAAGAAGAAAGAGGGAGAAGGAGAGATGGAAAGGGGGCCCGCCCCCCTCACCAATTCATATTGGGATTGGGGGGTGAACCCCCACTTTGCCGCCTCCTTCTCTTTCCCCCCATGGCCCATTAAGGCTCATTGACTCCCCGGGGGGTTCCGGTAACCCCCCGGTACCCGGTAATTGCCCGAACTTATCCGAAACAACTCCGGTGTCCAAACATAGCCTTCCAATATATTAATCTTTATGTCTCGACCATTTAGAGACTCCTCGTCATGTCCGTGATCACATCCGGGACTCTCAACTACCTTCGGTTCATCAAAACACATAAACTCACAATACTGATCGTCATCGAACGTTAAGTGTGCGGACCCTACGGGTTCGAGAACTATGTAGACATGAACGAGACTCATCTCTGGTCAATAACCAATAGAGGAACCTGGATGCTCATATTGGTTCCTACATATTCTACGAAGATCTTTATCGGTCAAACCGCATAACAACATACGTTGTTCCCTTTGTCATCGGTATGTTACTTGCCCGAGATTCGATCGTCGGTATCATCATACCTAGTTCAATCTCGTCACCGGCAAGTCTCTTTACTCGTTCCATAATGTATCATCCCGTGACTAACTCATTAGTCACATTTCTTGCAAGGCTCATAGTGATGTGCATTACCGAGAGGGCCCAGAGATACCTCTCCGATACATGGAGTGACAAATCCTAATCTCGATCTATGCCAACTCAACAAACACCATCAGAGACACCTATAGAGCATCTTTATAATCACCCAGTTACGTTGTGATGTTTGATAGCACACTAAGTGTTCCTCCGATATTCGGGAGTTGCATAATCTCATAGTTATAGGAACATGTATGAGTCATGAAGAAAGCAATAGCAATAAACTAAACGATCATAGTGCTAAGCTAACGGATGGGTCTTGTCCATCACATCATTCTCTAATGATGTGATCACGTTCATCAAATGAAAACACATCTCTATGGTTAGGAAACATAACCATCTTTGATTAACGAGCTAGTCAAGTAGATGCATACTACGGACACTTTGTTTGTCTATGTATTCAGACATGTACTAAGTTTCCAGTTAATAAAATTCTAGCATGAATAATAAACATTTATCATGATATAAGGAAATATAAATAACAACTTTATTATTGCCTCTAGGGCATATTTCCTCCATCACCGTCATTGGGCGAAGAAGTAGTTCAACTATGAGAACATCCGAAGGAAATACCAGATTCTGTTTGCATTCACTCCACCCTGGAATGATTGCATTGCAGAGGGTTGATACGTCCATTTTGCATCATGCCTTTATATTGATATTTATTGCATTATGGGCTGTTATTACACATTATGGTACAATATTTATGCTTTTTCTCTCTTATTTTACAAGGTTTACATGAAGAGGGAGAATGCCGGCAGCTGGAATTCTGGACCGGAAAGGGTGCAAATCTGAGAGACCTATTCTGCACAAATTCAAAAGTCCTGAAAATTATGTAGAATTATTTTGGAATATATAAAAAATATTGGGCAAATAAAATACCAAAGAGGACCCACCAGGAGGCCACAAGCTTGGGGGCGTCCCCCCCCCCCCCGGGGGCGCGCCCCTAGGGCTTGTGGGCCCCCTGGCAGGCCTCCAGTGCCCATCTTCTGCTATATGATGTCTTTTGACCTGGAAAAAATCAGAAGGAAGCTTTTGGGACGAAGCGCCGCGGTCTCAAGGCGGAACCTGGGCAGGAGCAATCTAGGGCTCCGGCGGAGCTGTTCTGCCGGGGAAACTTCCCTCCTAGAGGGGGAAATCGAAGCCATGGTCATCACCAACGATCCTCTCATGGAGAGGGGGTCAATCTCCATCAACATCTTCACCAGCACCATCTCCTCTCAAACCCTATCTCATCTCTTGTATCCGGTCTTTGTCTCAAAACTTCAGATTGGTACCTGTGGGGTTGCTAGTAGTGTTGATTACTCCTTGTAGTTGATGCTAGTTGGTTTATTCGGTGGAAGATCATATGTTCAGATCCTTAATTATATTCAATACCCCTCTGATTATGAACATGAATATGCTTTGTGAGTAGTTACGTTTGTTCCTGAGGACGTGGGATAAGTCTTGTTATAAGTAATCATGTGAATTGGTATCCGTTTGATATTTTGATGAGATGTAGGTTGTCTCTCCTCGAGTGGTGTTATGTGAACATCGACTACATCACACTTCACCATGATTTGGGCCTAGGGGAAGGCATTGGGAAGTAATAAGTAGATGATGGGTTGCTAGAGTGACAGAATCTTAAACCCTAGTTCATGCGTTGCTTCATAAGGGGCTGATTTGGATCCACATGTTTCATGCTATGGTTAGATTTATATTAATTCTTCTTTCGTAGTTGTGGATGCTTGCGAGAGGGGTTAATCATAAGTGGGAGGCTTGTCCAAGTAAGGGCAGCACCCAAGCCGGTCCACCCACATATCAAATTATCAAAGTAACGAACGTGAATCATATGAGCATGATGAAATCTAACTTGACAGTAATTCACATGTGCCCTCGGGAGTGCTTTGCTTTATATAAGAGTCATCCAGGCTTGTCCTTTGCTACAAAAAAGATTGGTCCGCCTTGCTGCACCTTAGTTACATTTGTTACTTCTTACCCATTACGAATTATCTTATTACACAACTACTTGTTACCGATAATTTCAGTTCTTGCAGAGAATACCTTGCTGAAAACCGCTTGTCATTTCCTTCTGCTCCTCGTTGGGTTTGACACTCTTACTTATCGAAAGGACTAAGATATATCCCCTATACTTGTGGGTCATCAAGACTCTTTTCTGGCGCCGTTGTCGGGGAGTGAAGCACCTTTGGTAAGTGGAATTTGCTAAGGGAACATTTATATTACATGCTGAAATTTACTGTCACTTGTCACTATGGGGAATAATCCTTTGAGGGGCTTGTTTGGGGCATCTTCACCCTAGCCGGTAGAGCAAGAAGTTTCTCCTCAACCTACTGAACCTACTGAAAATATTTATTATGAAATTCCTTCGGGTATGATAGAGAAATCGCTAGCTAATCCTTATGCAGGAGATGGAACGTTACATCATGATATGCATTTAATCTATGCGGATGAAGTTTGTGGATTATTTAAGCTTGCAGGTTTGCCCGAGGATGAAGTCAAGAAGAAGGTCTTCCCTTTATCTTTGAAGGAGAAGGCATTGACATGGTATGGGCTATGCGATGATATCAGGACTTGGAATTATAACCGATTGAAATTGGAATTTCATCAGAAGTTTTATCCTATGCATCTGGTTCATCGTGATCGGAATTATATTTATAATTTTTGGCCTCGTGAAGGAGAAAGTATCGCTCAATCTTGGGGGTGAAGGAAATATGCCCTAGAGGCAATAATAAAGTTATTATTTATTTCCTTATTTCATGATAAATGTTTATTATTCATGCTAGAATTGTATTAACCGAAAACATGATACATGTGTGAATACATAGACAAACAGAGTGTCACTAGTATGCCTCTACTTAACTAGCACGTTGATCAAAGATGGTTATGTTTCCTAACCATAGACATGAGTTGTCATTTGATAAACGGTATCACATCATTAGGAGAATGATGTGATTGACTTGACCCATTCCTTAGCTTAGCACTTGATCGTTTTAGTTTACTGCTATTGCTTTCTTCATGACTTATACATGTTCCTATGACTATGAGATTATGCAACTCCCGATTACCGGACGAGCACTTTGTGTGCTACCAAACGTCACAACGTAACTGGGTGATTATAAAGGTGCTCTACAGGTGTCTTCGATGGTACTTGTTGAGTTGGCATAGATCGAGATTAGGATTTGTCACTCCGATTGTCGGAGAGGTATCTCTAGGCCCTCTCGGTAATGCACATCACTATAAGCCTTGCAAGCAATGCAACTAATGAGTTAGTTGTGGGAAGATGCATTACAAAAACGAATAAAGAGACTTCCCGGTCACGAGATTGAACTAGGTATTGAGATACTGACGATTGAATCTCAGCAAGTAACATACCGATGACAAAGGGAACAACGTATGTTGTTATGCGGTTTGACCGATAAAGATCTTCGTAGAATATGTAGGAGCCAATATGAACATCCAGGTTCCGCTATTGGTTATTGACCAGAGACATGTCTCGGTCATGTCTACATAGTTCTCAAACCCGTAGGGTCCGCACGCTTAACGTTTGGTGACGATCGATATTATGAGTTTATGTGATTTGATGTACCGAAGGTAGTTCTTAGTCCCGGATGAGATCGGGGATATGACGAGGATTCTTGAAATGGTCGAGATGTAAAGATCGATATATTGGACGACTATATTCGGACATCGGAAAGGTTTTGAGTGATTCGGGTATTTTTCGGAGTACCGGGGAGTTACGGGAATATGGGGAAGAAGTATTGGGCCTCATGGGCCAAGTGGTGGAAGAGAGGACGCAGGGCACGCCGCCCCCTAGCCCAAACCGAATTGGACTAGGGGCCGGCCCCCTCTTTCCTCCTTTCCTCCCTCTCCTCCTTCCTTTCCTCCTCCTAGTAGGAGTAGGAAAGGGGAGTCCTACTCCTACTAGGAGAAGGACTCCTCCTCCTGGCGCGCCCTACAAGGGCCGGCTGGCCTCCCCCCTTGCTCCTTTATATACGGGGCAAGGGGCACCCTAGAACACACAAGTTGATTGTTCCAAGCCATGTGCGGTGCCCCCCTCCACCATAATCCACCTCTATCATATCGTAGCGGTGCTTAGGCGAAGCCCTGCGTCGGTAGCAACATCATCACCATCATCACGCCGTTGTGCTTTGGATGTAGGTTATCATAAAGTATTGTTGCTGACATTACCCTTGAGGTAAAAGGTTGGGAGGCGAAATTATAAGCCCCTATGTTTCTCTGTGTCCGATTGGGGCTTTAAACTCATAAGTATCGCGTGAGTGTTAGCAAATGTGAAAGACTGAAAGATGGTTGAGTATGTGGACTTGCTATACAAAAGCTCTTACATAGACTCTTTCCGATATTATGATAAATTGCAATTGCTTCAATGACTAAGATCATAGTTTGTTGGTTTTCAATGAAGTTTCTGATTCATACTTTACCTTGTGAACGAATTGTCACTTTAGCATAAGAAATTATATGACAATATATGTTGTTGTTCTAAAGATGATCATGATGCCCTCATGTCCGTATTTTATTTTATCGACACCTCTATCTCTAAACATGTGGACATATTTTTCGATTTCGGCTTTCACTTGAGGACAAGCGAAGTCTATGCTTGGGGGAGTTGATACGTCCATTTTGCATCATGCTTTTATATTGATATGTATTGCATTATAGGTTGTTATTACACATTATGGTACAATATTATGTCTTTTCTCTCTTATTTTACAAGGTTTACATGAAGAGGGACAATGCCGGCAGCTGGAATTCTGGACCGGAAAGGGTGCAAATCAGATAGACCTATTTTGCACAACTCCAAAAGTCTTGAAAATTTACGGAGAATTATTTTGGAATATATAAAAAACATTGGGCGAAGAAAATATCAAAGGGGACCCACCAGGAGGCCACAAGCCTGGGGGCGCGCCTACCCCCCTGGACACGCCCCTAGGGTTTGTGGGCCCCCTGGCACGCCTCCGGTGCCCATCTCCTGCTATATGATGTATTTTGACTTGGAAAAAAATCAGAAGGAAGCTTTCGAGATGAAGCACTGTCGTCTCGAGGAGGAACCTGGGCAGAAGCAATCTAGGGCTCCGACTGAGCTGTTCTGCCGGGGAAACTTCCCTCCCGGAGGGGGAAATCGAAGCCATCATTATCACCAATGATCCTCTCATCGAGAGGGGGTCAATCTCCATCAACATCTTCACCGGAACCACCTCCTCTCAAACCCTAGTTCATCTATTGTATCCGATCTTTGTCTCAAAACCTCAGATTGGTACCTGTGGGTTGCTAGTAGTGTTGATTACTCCTTTTAGTTGATGCTAGTTGGTTTATTCGATGGAAGATCATATGTTCAGATCCTTAATGATATTTAATACCCCTCTGATTATTAACATGAATATGCTTTGTGAGTAGTTATGTTTGTTCCTGAGGACATGGGATAAGTCTTGTTATAAGTAATCATGTGAATTGGTATTCGTTCGATATTTTGATGAGATGTATGTTGTCTCTCCTCTAGTGGTGTTATGTGAACATCAACTACATGACACTTCATCATGATTTGGGCCTAGGGGAAGGCATTGGTGTAACGCCCTGGACACACCCGCCGGTGGTCGTTACTCCTGGCGGGATCTAGACTGGCCCCACAGATCAATACAAGTCTTTTCTGCGCACTTTGTCCTTACTCGTGCGCATCCGGGAGCAACTTCCCCGTTGGTCACCCATCCTAAAACTACTCCAAACTGAGCATGCTTAACTTTGGAGTTCTGTCCGAATGGGCTCCCGGAAAAGAAGGAATTCCTTATTGATATGAGTAGTCTATCATCCCTATTAAGCCAGGCTATCACATACACCCCCACTCAGAGGAACCGACGTCCTCGTTGGGCCACCGGAACGTTCCCTCTTGGCACATATGTCTGTGCATCCAGTCCGGTACATGTGCCATGTCGGGTGCCACGACGGGTCACAAACGTCATGAACAACATGACCGTGCACCTGTCCGCAAACATCCGTGTAACCGCGAGGGTTGGCTCTGATACCAACTTGTAACGCCCCGGACACACCTGCTGGTGGTCGTTACTCGTCGAGCCACCGGAACGTTCCCTCTTGGCACATATGTCTGTGCATCCAGTCCGGTACATGTGCCATGTCGGGTGCCACGACGGGTCACAAACGTCATGAACAACATGACCGTGCACCTGTCCGCAAACATTTGTGTAACCGCAAGGGTTGGCTCTGATACCAACTTGTAACGCCCCGGACACACCTGCTGGTGGTCGTTACTCCTGGCGGGATCTAGACTAGCCCCATAGATCAATACAAGTCTTTTTTGCGCACTTTGTCCTCACTCATGCGCACCCGGGAGAAACTTCCCGGTCGGTCACCCATCCTGAAACTACTCCAAGCTGAGCACGCTTAACTTTGGAGTTCTGTCCGAATGGGCTCCCAAAAAAGAAGGAATTCCTTATTGATATGAGTAGTCTATCATCCCTATTAAGCCAGGCTATCACAATTGGGAAGTAGTAAGTAGATGATGTGTTGCTAGAGTGACAGAATCTTAAACACTAGTTTATGCGTTGCTTCATAAGGGGCTGATTTGGATCCACATGGTTCACGTTGTGGTTAGATTTATCTTAATTCTTCTATCGTAGTTGCGGATGCTTGCGAGAGGGCTTAATCATAAGTGGGAGGCTTGTCCAAGTAAGGGCGGCACCCAAGCACCGGTCCACCCACATATCAAATTATCAAAGTAACGAACGTGAATCATATGAGCATGGTGAAAACTAACTTGACAGTAATTCCCATGTGTCCTCGGGAGCGCTTTGCTTTATATAAGAGTTTGTCCAGACCTGTCCTTTGCTACAAAAAGGATAGGGACACCTTGCCGCACCTTCGTTACATTTGTTACTTGTTACTCATTTTGAATTATCTGATCACACAACTACCTGTTACCGATAATTTCAGTGCTTGCAGAGAATACCTTGTTGAAAACAGCTTCTCATTTCCTTCTGCTCCTCGTTGGGTTCGACACTCTTACTTACCGAAAGGACTACGATAGATCCCCTATACTTGTGGGTCATCAAGGGTTGCCTTGGGCAGGATGATGAGAAAGTAAGGCCAACACCACCTCCCAACGCTCATGTTGATTCATTGAAAACTATCGCCAGTTTCTCGAAGAGATTGTAAAGAGGGAAAAGGCCAAGGCCAAGGCCAAGTGTGAGGCAAGACTCGTGAAGAAAAATCAAGTGGAACAGCGAAATGTTGAGTTAACTCAACAAGTTGTGCAAGATAAGAAGGAAAGGGCATCTACCCGTAAAGAAAATAAGAAGAAGAGGAAGTTTGTTTATCCTCAAGCTTCGAAGAAGAAGTCAATCTCCAGAAAATCAAGAAAGGTTGTGTCTGCCTCATCTGATGATTCCTCTGATGATAAGCCGGCGAAGAAATTCCCATGTATGATCAAAGAGCGTTGCTTGATAAGCCATACCAGACCGCGTCTCCAGCAAAGATTTCACCACCATTGAGATCTTAACCAAGGCTTTTCCCTATCCCATCAGATAAACCTTCGGGTTCTGCTGCCCCATTGGCGAAGAGAAAGTTAATAACTGATGAAAAAGTTGCTTCCCCTGCCAAGAAGGCAAAGAAAATTGTTCTTGCTTCCAGAGAGGAATATGATTTTGATCTGATGTTTGACATCATTGATGGTGCTTCATATGACGCACGTCCCTCTAAGTTGAGCAGTTTGGGCTTGCCCAATGATGTTACCGCGATGGTAACGAAACATTTCATCGAACTAAAGGAAATCACCAAGGAACTAAATGAGGCCATAGAGGAGAAGAACTACTTGAGAATATGAGAAATGAAGCTCGCTCTGAGTCAGGAAGGAATGATGTGAACAAGGGAATCCTTGAGATCACCAAAGCCCTCACTGTCATGAGAAACAACAAGATTGAGTGGCATTCCCAGCTGAGGATGGATGTCTCTCAACTCTGTGATCGTAGAAATGATGAGATTAAGCGTCAAGTAGATCTTGTTCGACGAAGAGAAAGAGAAGAGAAGCGTAAGAAAGCTCGTGCAAGAGCCAGCCAGTTGAAGCCATCTAAGGACCGTCGTATCCAATCAATATCAACTGATGCACCTGTTGACACAAGTGCCCCACTACAATAGATTCCTCCATTCCCTCGTCACAAGGAAGTAACCGAGCAACAAGTTGAGCTTGCGGTAGTTGTCATACATACCTCAGTCGAATAAGAATCTGATGTGATAGATGATACGTCTCCAACGTATCTATAATTTTTGATTGTTCCATGCTATTATATTATCTGTTTTGGATGTTAATGGGCTTATTTATACACGTTTATATTATTTTTGGGACTAACCTACTAACCCAAGGCCCAGTACAAATTGTTGTTTTTTGCCTATTTCAGTGTTTCGCAGAAAAGGAATATCAAATGGAATCCAAACGGAATAAAACCTTCGGGAGAGTTATTTTTGGAACAAATGTGACCCATGGGACTTGGAGTGGACGTCAAGAAATCAACAAGGAGGCCACGAGGCAGGGAGGCACGCCTACCCCCTGGGCGCGTCCCACCCTCGTGGGCCCCTCGTGGCTCCACTAACCTACTTCTTCCTCCTATATATATCCATATACCCCGAAAACATCCAGGAGCACCACGAAACCCTATTTCCACCGCCGCAACCTTCTGTACCCAAGAGATCCCATCTTGGGGCCTTTTCCGGAGCTCCGCTCGAGGGGGAATCGATCACGGAGGGATTCTACATCAACACCATAGCCTCTCCGATGATGTGTGAGTAGTTTAATTCAGACCTTCGGGTCCATAGTTATTAGCTAGATGGCTTCTTCTCTCTCCCTTTGGATCTTAATACAGTGTTCTCCTTGATCTTCTTGGAGATCTATTCGATGTAACTCTTTTTATGGTGTGTTTGTCGAGATCCGATGAATTGTGGGTTTATGATCAAGTTTATCTATGAACAATATTTGATTCTTCTCTGAAATCTTTTATGTATGATTGGTTATCTTTGCAAGTCTCTTCAAATTATCAGTTTGGTTTGGCCTACTAGATTGATCTTTCTTGCAATGGGAGAAGTGCTTAGCTTTGGGTTCAATCTTGCGGTGTCCTTTCGCAATGACAGTAGGGGCAGCAAGGCACGTATTGTATTGTTGCCATCGAGGATAAAAAGATGGGGTTATATCATATTGCTTGAGTTTATCCCTCTACATCATGTCATCTTGCCTAATGCGTTACTCTGTTCTTATGAACTTAATACTCTAGATGCATGCTAGATAGCGGTCGTTGTGTGGAGTAATAGTAGTAGATGCAGAATCTCGGTCTACTTGTCGCGGACGTGATGCCTATATACATGATCATGCCTAGATATTCTCATAATTATGCACTTTTCTATCAATTGCTCGACAGTAATTTGTTCACCCACCGTAATACTTATGCTATCTTGAGAGAAGCCACTAGTGAAACATATGGCCCCCGGGTCTATTCTCCATTATATTAATCTCCTGTCAACTAGCTATTTATATTACCATTTATTTTGCAATCTTTATTTTCCTATCTATATCATAAAAATACCAAAAATATTTATCTTATTATTATTATCTCTATCAGATCTCACTCTCGTAAGTGACCGTGAAGGGATTGACAACCCCTTTATCGCGTTGGTTGCGAGGTTCTTATTTGTTTGTGTAGGTACGAGGGACTTGCGTGTAGTCTCCTATTGGATTGATACCTTGGTTCTCAAAAACTGAAGGAAATACTTACGCTACTTGCTGCATCACCCTTTTCTCTTCAAGGGAGAGCCAACGCAGTGCTCAAGTGGTAGCAAGAATGATTTCTGGCACCGTTGCCGGGGAGATCTATGCACAAGTCAAGACATACCAAGTACCCATCACAAACTCTTATCCCTCGCATTACATTATTTGCCTTTTGCCTCTCGTTTTCCTCTCCCCCACTTCACCCTTGTCGTTTTATTCGCCCTCTTTTTCCGTTCCCCTTCTCTTTTCTAGTTCGTCTCTTTTCGCTTGCTTCTTGTGTGCTTTTGTGTTGGATTGTTTGTCACGATGGCTCAAGATAATACTAAATTGTGTGACTTTTCTAATACCAACAATAGTGATTTTATTAGCACTCCGATTGCTCCTCTTACCGATGCTGAATCTTGTGAAATTAATGCTGCTTTGCTGAATCTTGTCATGAAATATCTGTTTTCCGGCCTTCCTAGTGAAGATGCCACTACCCATCTAAACAGCTTTGTTGATTTGTGTGATATGCAAAAGAAGAAAGATGTGGATAATGATATTGTTAAATTGAAGCTATTCCCGTTTTCGCTTAGAGATCGTGCTAAAACTTGGTTTTCGTCTTTGCCTAAAATAGTATCGGTTCATGGAATAAGTGCAAAGATGCTTTTATCTCTAAGTATTTTCCTCCCGCTAAGATCATCTCTCTTAGAAATGATATTATGAATTTTAAGCAACTTGATCATGAACATGTTGCACAAGCTTGGGAGAGGATGAAATTAATGATACGTAATTGCCCTACACATGGTTTGAATCTTTGGATGATTATACAAAAAATTTATGCCGGATTGAATTTTTCTTCTAGAAATCTTTTAGATTCGGCCACGGGAGGCACTTTTATGTAAATCACTTTAGGAAAGCTACTAAACTCCTAGATAATATTATGGCTAATTATTCTCAATGGCACACCGAAAGATCTTCTAGTAAAAAGGTTTATGCTATAGAAGAAATTAATGTTTTGAGTGGAAAGATGGATGAACTTATGAATTTTTTTGCTAATAAGAGTGTTTCTTATGATCCTAATGATATGCCTTTGTCTACTTCGATTGAGAATAATAATGAATCTATGGATGTGAATTTTGTTGGTAGGAACAATTTTGGTAATAACTCGTATAGAGGTAATTTTAATCCTAGGCCGTTTCCTAGTAATTCCTCTAATAATTATGGTAATTCCTACACCAATTCTTATGGAAATTATAATAAGATTCCCTCTGATTTTGAATCTAATATTAAAGAATTTATTAGTTCGCAAAAGAGTTTCAATGCTTTGATTGAAGAAAAACTGTCTAAGATTGATGAGTTGGCCAGGAACGTGGATATAATTTCTCTTGATGTTGATTCTTTGAAAGATAGATCTATTCCACCTAAGCATGATATCAACGAGTCTCTCAAATCTATGAGAATTTCCATTGATGAGTGCAAAGAAAGAACTGCTAGGATGCGTGCTAAAAAAGATTGCTTTGTGAAAGCGTGTTCTTCTAGTTTTCATGATAATAAGGATGGAGATCTAAAAGTGATTGATGTGTCCCCTATTAAATCCTTGTTTTGCAATATGAATCTTGATAATGATGGGACTGGAGATGAGTCAACTTTAGTTAAAAGGCATCCCATTGATTCGGAGTTTTTAGATCTTGATGCTAAAATTGGTAAAACTGGGATTGATGGGGTCAAAACTTTACATAGCAATGAACCCACTATTTTGGATTTCAAGAAATTTAATTATGATAATTTTTCTTTAATAGATTGTATTTCCTTGTTGCAATCCGGGCTAAATTCTCTGCATGCTTATATTGAAAATAAAGCTTTTACTAAACATAGCATTGATGCTTTAATGCAATCTTATGAAGAAAAGCTTGAATTGGAAGTTTCTATCCCTAGAAAACTTTATGATAAGCGGGAACCCACTATTAAAATTAAAGATCATGAAATCTATGCTTTATGTGATTTGGGTGCTAGTGTTTCCATGATTCCAAAAACTTTGTGTGATGTGTTAGGTTTCCGTGAATTTGATGATTGTTCTTTAAATTTGCATCTTGCGGATTCCACAATTAAGAAACCTATGGGAAGGATTAATGATGTTCTTGTTGTTGAAATTAGGAATTATGTGCCCATAGATTTCATTGTTCTTGATATTTATTGCAATCCTACATGTCCTATTATTCTTGGTAGACCTTTCCTTAGAACGATTGGTGCAATTGTTGATATGAAAGAAGGGAATATTAGATTCCAATTTCCGTTAAGGAAAGGCATGGAACACTTTCCTAGAAAGAAAATTAAATTACCTTATGAATCTATTATGAGAGCCACTTATGGATTGCATACCAAAGATGATAACACCTAGATCTATTCTTGCTTTTATGCCTAGCTAGAGGCGTTAAACGATAGCGCTTGTTGGGAGGCAACCCAATTTTATTTTTGTTTATTACTTTTTGGTTCTGTTTAGTAATAAATAATTCATCTAGACTCTTTTTATATGTGGTTTTAAGCTTTTAATTAGTTTTTCTGCCAATTAGAACCTTTAGGAAGACTTGGGGAAAGTCTTTGCAATCTTGATGTAAAAAATAGAAACTTTAGCGCTCACGAGATTTGCTGCCATTTTTTACTGGATAGTGTGATTAGGTTGATTCTTTTTGAAGATGATCAATAGATAACTTTCTCACGTCCATCAATTTATTTTAGAATTTTTGGGGTTACATAAGTATTCGAAACCTACAGATTACAACAGACTATTCTGTTTTTGACAAATTCTTTTTTTGCGTGTTGTTTGCTTATTTTGATGAGTCTATGGCTAGTATCGGAGATTATGAACCATAGAGAAGTTGGAATACAGTAGGTTTAACACCAAAATAAATAAATAATGAGTTAATTACAGTACCTTAAGTGGTGGTTTGTTTTCTTATACTAACGGAGCTCATGAGATTTTCCGTTTAAATTTTGTGTTGTGAAGTTTTCAAGTTTTGGGTAAATATTTGATGGATTATGGAATAAGGAGTGGCAAGAGCCTAAGCTTGGGTATGCCCAAGGCACCCCAAGGTAAAATTCAAGGACATCCAAAAGCCTAAGCTTGGGGATGCCTCGGAAGTTATCCCCTCTTTCGTCTTCTTCTATTGGTAACTTTACTTGAGGGTATATTTTTATTCACCACATGATATGTGTTTTGCTTGGAGCGTCTTGTATGATTTGAGTCTTTGCTTTTTAGTTTACCACAATCATCCTTGCTGTAGACACCTTTTGGGATAGACACAAATGAATTGAAATTTATTAGAATACTCTATGTGCTTCACTTATATCTTTGGAGCTAGATGATTTTGCTCTAGTGCTTCACTTATATCTTTTAGAGCACGGTGGTGGTTTTATTTTATAAAAATTAATGATCTCTCTCACTTATATTATTTTGAGAGTCCTTTCGAACAGCATGGTAATTTGCTTTGGTTATGAAATTAGTCCTAATATGATAGGCATCCAAGATGGGTATAATAAAAACTATCATAGAAAGTGCATTGAATACTATGACAAGTTTGATACTTGATAATTGTTTTGAGATATAAAAATGGTGATATTAGAGTGTGCTAGTTGAGTAGTTGTGAATTTGAGATACTTGTGTTGAAGATTGCAAGTCCCGTAGCATGCACGTATGGTAACCGTTGTGTAACAAATTTGATGAGGTGTTCTTTGATTGTCTTCCTTATGAGTGGCGGTCGGGGACGAGCGATGGTCTTTTCCTACCAATCTATCCCCCTAGGAGCATGCGCGTAGTGCTTGGTTTTTTATGACTTGTAGATTTTTGCAATAAGTATGTGAGTTCTTTATGACTAATGTTGAGTCCATGGATTATACACACTCTCACCCTTCCATCATTGCTAGCCTCTTCGGTACCGTGCATTGCCCTTTCTCACCTTGAGAGTTAGTGCAAACTTCGCCGGTGCATCCAAACCCCGTGATATGATACGCTCTATCACACATAAACCTCCTTATATCTTCCTCAAAACAGCCACCATACCTACCTATTATGGCGTTTCCATAGCCATTCCGAGATATATTGCCATGCAACTTTCCACCGTTTCATTCATGACACACTTCATCATTGTCATATTGCCTTGCATGATCATGTAGTTGACATCGTATTTGTGGCAAAGCCACCATGCATAATTTATAATACATGTCACTCTTGATTCATTGCCCTTCCCGGTACACCACCGGAGGCATTCATATAGAGTCATATTTTGTTCTAGTATCGAGTTGTTATCATTGAGTTGTAAATAAATAGAAGTGTGATGATCATAATTAATAGAGCATTGTCCCAAATAATAATAAAAAGAAAGACCAAATAAAAAAGGCCCAAAAAAGAAAATAATAAGGGAAAATGCTATTGTCCTCTTTTTCCACACTTGTGCTTCAAAGTAGCACCATGATCTTTATGATAGGGAGTCTCTTGTTTTGTCACTTTCATATACTAGTGGGAATTTTTCATATACTAGTGGGAGTCTTATTCTTCGCAGTACGACCCCAACTATAACTTTGAATATTCGCCAGGCCATCTGTGGCATTAGACCAACTTAGGCCAAAAGCCTAAGCTTGGGGGAGTACGTATTTCCCACCGACATTACATTCATGTTCACACACTCATTGCTAGATGTCGGTGCTCATAATTTTTCATTGTAATATCCATGCTAGTTTATTTCCTTTTTAAGTTTTCTTCTTGAGTGTTTAATAAACCTTAAGAAAAACCAAAAAAAATTAGTTGTAGCTTTTAATTAGTTTACTTTCCATGCTTGTAGCAGTAATTAAAAAGAAAACCCAAAAAGATTTCTTGTTCTTCTTTTTGCTTGTTGGGAGCTTTCCCGTGTATATAGTTTTATTTCTTTTCTTTTCTTTGGGGGTCGATAGGAGAAGACCATGATTGAATTGTTGAAGTGGCTCTTATATGCATTATTGTTGATCTGACAAAAGAGCCCATATTGCCTTGTCTTCTCCTATTTATTGAATGCTTGCAGATTCCAGCTTAGTTCAATGCACGTGCATAGTTATATTTATTCACATCATTCGGTCGTGCAAGTGAAAGGCAATTATGACGATATATGATGGACTGATTGAGATGGGAGAAGCTGGTATGAACTCGACCTCTCTTGTTTTTGTAAATATGATTAGTTCATCATTCCTGATTCAGCCTATTATGAATAAACATGTTTGCAATAGCAATTAGAGATTGTAGTTGCTTATGCCATGCTTAATTAGCTAGGAGCTTATAATGGTTTACCTTGCGTGCCAACATGCTATTAAAATGGTTGTGATGTGGTATGATAGGGTGGTATCATCTTTTGAACGATTCGAGTGGCTTGACTTGGCACATGTTCACGCATGTAGTTGAAACAAAATCAACATAGCCTCTATGATATTTATGTTCATGGTGCATTATATCCTACTCATGCTTGCATTTGGTGTTGATTAATTTTAATGCATGTTCATGAATGTTGTCGCCCTCTAGCTGGTCGCTTCCCAGTCCTTTTCTAGCCTTCATCTGTACTAAGCGGGAATACTGCTTGTGCATCCAATCCCATAAACCCCAAAGTTATTCCATATGAGTCCACCATACTTACCTATATACGGTATATACCTGCCGTTCGAAGTAAATTTGTATGTGCCAAACTCTAAACCTTCAAATAAATATCCTGTTTTGTATGCTCGAATAGCTCATGTATCAACTAGGGTTGTCTGTATCTTCCATGTTAGGCGGGTTATTCTCAAGAGGAGTGGACTCCGCTCCTCACTCACGAGAAAATGGCTGGTCACCGGGATGCCCAGTCCCATGCTTTATGCAAATCAAATTAAAATAATTGCAAACAAAACTCCCCCTGGGACTCTTGTTAGTTGGAGGCACTCGTTGTTTCGAGCAAGCCATGGATTGATGCTTGTTGGTGGAGGGGGAGTATAAACTTTACCATTCTGTTTGGGAACCGCCTATAATGTGTGTAGCATGGAAGATATTGACATCTCTTGGTTTTTATGTTGGCAATGGAAGTATACCGCTCAAAATATTATTCATCTCTATTTCAAAACCGAGCTCTGGCACCTCTACAAATCCCTGCTTCCCTCTGTGATGGGCCTATCTATTTACTTTTATGTTGAGTCATCCTCCTCTTATTAAAAAGCACCAGTTGGAGAGCACCACTGTCATTTGCAATCATTATTGTTAGTTTACATTGAGTATGACTTGACTGGATCTCTTTTACCATGAATTACAATGTCTAGTCAGTCCTTGATCTTTAAAGGTGCTCTGCATTTATGTTTTGCGGTCTCAGAAAGGGCTAGTGAGATACCATCTTGTTATATCATATTATGATTGTTTTGAGAAAGTGTTGTCATCCGAGATTTATTATTATTGCTTGCTAGTTGATTATGACATTGATATGAGTAAACATGAGACCTAAGTGTTATTGTGAATATGGTTAGTTTATAATGTTTGCTGAAAACTTGAATGCTGGCTTTACATATTTACAACAACAAGAGCAAACAAAGTTTGTAAAAGTTTTTCTTTATCACTTTCAGTTTGTCAACTGAATTGCTTGAGGACAAGCAAAGGTTTAAGCTTGGTGGAGTTGATACGTCTCCGTCGTATCTACTTTTCCAAACACTTTTGCCCTTGTTTTGGACTCTAACTTGCATGATTTGAATGGAACTAACCCGGACTAATGTTGTTTTCAGCAGAATTGCCATGGTGTTATTTATGTGCAAAAACAAAAGTTCTCGGAATGACCTGAAACTCCATGGAGCGTATTTTTGGAAATAATAAAAAATACTGGCAAAAGATCAAGGCCAGGGGGCCCACACCCTAGCCATGAGGGTGGGGGCGCGCCCCCTACCTCGTGGGCCCCCTGGACCTCCTCCGGCCTCAACTCCAACTATATATATTCGTGTTCGGAGAGAAAAAAATCAAGGAGAAAGATTCATCGCCGATACGTCTCCAACGTATCTACTTTTCCAAACACTTTTGCCCCTATTTTGGACTCTAACTTGCATGATTTGAATGGAACTAACCCGGATTGGCGCTGTTTTCAGCAGAACTACCATGGTGTTATTTATGTGCAGGAGCAAACGTTCTCGGAATGACCTCAAACTTCACGGAGACACTTTTCAGAAAATAAGAAAAATACCTGCCAAAGATGAAGGCCAGGGGGCCCACCACCTTGCCACGAGGGTGGGGGGCGCGCCTGCCCCCCTAGGGCGCGCGTCCCTACCTCGTGGGCCCCCTGTTGCCTCTTCGACTCCAACTCCACTTCCATATATTGAGTTTCGGGGAGAAAAAAATCAAAGGGAAAAAATCATCACGTTTTACGATACGGAGCCGCCGCCAAGCCCTAAAACCTCTCGGGAGGGCCAATCTGGAGTCCGTTCAGGGCTCCGGAGAGGGGAATCCGTCGCCATCATCATCACCAACCATCCTCCATGACCAATTTAATGATGCTCACCGCCGTGCGTGGGTAATTCCATCATAGGCTTGTTGGACGGTGATGGGTTAGATGGGATCTATCATGTAATCGAGTTAGTTTTATTAGGGTTTGATCCCTAGTGTCCACTATGTTCTAAGATTGATGTTGCTATGACTTTGCTATGCTTAATGCTTGTCTCTAGGGCCCGAGTGCCATGATTTCAGATCTGAACCTATTATCTTCTCATCAATATATGAGTGTTCTTGATCCTATCTTGCAAGTCTATAGTCACCTACTATGTGTTATGATCCGTTAACCCCGAAGTGACAATAATCGGGATACTTACCGGTGATGACCGTAGTTTGAGGAGTTCATGTATTCACTATGTGTTAATGCATTGTTCCGGTTCTTTATTAAAAGGAGACCTTAATATCCCTTAGTTTTCATAAGGACCCCGCTGCCACGGGAGGGTAGGACAAAAGATGTCATGCAAGTTCTTTTCCATAAGCACGTATGACTATGTTCGGAATACATGCCTACATTATATCAATGAACTGGAGCTAGTTCTGTGTCACCCTAGGTTATGACTGTTACATGATGAAGTGCATCCGGCATAATTCTCCATCACCGATCCATTGCCTACGAGTTTTCCATATATTGTGCTTCACTTATTTACTTTTCCGTTGCTATTGCTATCATCACTACAAAATACCAAAAACATTGCTTTTAGTACTGTTACCTTTTGCTACCGTTATCACTACTATCATATTACTTTGCTACTAAACACTGTTAATACTTGAGAATATTCTTTGGCTCCCCTTGTGTCGAATCAATAAATTTGGGTTGAATACTCTACCCTCGAAAACTGTTGCGATCCCCTATACTTGTGGGTTATCAAGACCATTTTCTGGCATCGTTGCCGGGGAGCATAGCTCTATTCTTTGAGTCACTTGGGATATATATCTGCTTATCATTATGAAGAACTTGAGAGATCCAAAAACCAAGATCTATCCCTCAACTACGAGGGGAGGTAAGGAACTGCCATCTAGCTCTGCACTAGATTCACCTTCCGTTTTGAGTAAGCTTGCGACACCTACACCTGCTTCTGCTATTCGTTATGATATGTCGCATGTTATTGATGATGCCACTTCTGCTATGCATGATACTTATGACGAAACTACCTCTATGCCTGATACTACTATGCCACTTAGTGATTTTCTTGATGAACAACTTGCTAGGGCTAGAGAAATTGGAAGTATTGAATCTGATGATACTGATGAAAGTGATGATGAAGAACCACTTGCTATTCCTAAGGGTTATGTATTTGATAAAGATGCTTCTTTAGCTATTTTAGCTTGCAGAAATAGAACTGAACTTAAAAAATTATTAGCTAAATGGAGTAAGCAATCCCTAAATGCTAGAACGAAACCTGACCCTGCTTTTGCTACTTCACCTATCTTTGTTACTGATAAGGATTATGAATTCTCTGTTGATCCTGATATAATTACTTTGGTTGAATCTGATCCTTTTCATGGTTATGAATCTGAAACTGTTGTGGCACATCTTACTAAACTGAATGATATAGGTACCCTATTCACTAAAGATGAGAAAACTCGCTACTTTTACATTCTTAAAATATTTCTGTTCTCATTAAAGGGTGATGCTAAGATATGGTTTAATTCTCTTGATCCTGGCTGTGTGCGTAGTCCCAGGATATGATTTATTACTTCTCTGCTAAATATTTCCCTACTCATAAGAAACAAGATGCTTTAAGGGATATATATAATTTTGTGCAAGTTGAAGAAGAGAGTCTCCCACAAGCTTGGGGGAGGCTTCTCCAATTACTTAATGCTTTTCCTGATCATCCTCTTAAGAAAAATGAAATACTTGATATCTTTTATAATGGACTAACCGGTGCCTCCAGAGATTACCTAGATAGTTGTGCTGGTTCTGTTTTCAGGGAAAGAACACCGGATGAAGCTGAAATTCTATTGAATAATATGTTGACAAATGAAAATAATTGGACACCTCCGGACCCAATTCCTGAGCCTCTTCCTAAACCAACTCCGAAGAAGAGGGGTATTCTATTTCTCAGTCCTGAATATATGCAAGAGGCAAAGAAATCTATGAAAGAAAAGGGTATTAAAGCTGAAGATGTTAAGAATTTACCTCCTATTGAAGAAATACATGGTCTTAATTTACCGCCTATTGAAGAAACATATAATCCAAATCCATTACCTATTGAAGAAACTCATGGTCTTGATAACCTGACACAGGTAGTAAAGGTAAATTCTCTCTATAGATATGATAAAGTTGTAATCCCATTTACTAAATTTGCTAGCCCATGTTTAGATGAGTTTGATAAATTTATGGCTAGCCAAGAAGACTTTAATGCTTATTTTGGTAGACAATTAAAATACAATTCAAATATGCTTGGACACTTAGGTGATTATATGGCTAATGTTAAAAGTGAACTTAAACTTATTAGTAAACATGCTTCTATGGTTACCACTCAAGTAGAACATGTACTTAAAGCTCAAAATGATTTGCTCAATGAATTAAATAGTAAAAATAATGATAATGTTGTTAGAGTGGCTACTAGAACTAGTAGAATGACTCAGGAACCTTTGTATCCTGAAGGCCATCCTAAGAGAATTGAACAAGATTCTCAGAGAAATAATTTAGATGCACCTAGTTCTTCTAAAAACAAGAAAACGAAAAATGATAGGACTTTGCATGCTTCTAGTGATCCTATTTTTGAAACACCTGAGAATCCAAATGATATTTCTATTTCTGATGCTGAAACACAATCTGGTAATGAACCTGAAACTAGTGATAATGTTAATGATAATGCTCATGATGATGCTCAACCTAGTAATGATAATGTTATAGAAATTGAACCTGATGTTGATCTTGATAACCCACAATCAAAGAATCAACGTTATGATAAGAAAGATTTTGTTGCTAGGAAACACGGTAAAGAAAGAGAGCCATGGGTTCATAAACCCATGCCCTTTCCTCCCAAACCATCCAAGAAAAAGGATGATGAGGATTTTGAGCACTTTGCTGAAATTATTAGACCTATCTTTTTGCGTATGCGATTAACCGATATGCTCAAAACCAATCCTTATGCTAAGTACATGAAAGATATAATTACAAATAAAAGGAAGATACCAGAAGATGAAATTTCCACCATGCTTGATAATTATACTTTTAAGGGTGGAATACCAAAGAAACTTGGAGATCCAGGAGTACCCACTATACCATGCTCCATTAAAAGAAACAATGTTAAAACTGCTTTATGTGATCTTGGAGCCGGTGTTAGTGTTATGCCGCTCTCTTTATATCGTAGACTTGATTTGAATAAGTTGACACCTACTGAAATATCTTTGCAAATGGCTGATAAATCAACTGCTATACCTGTCGGTATTTGTGAGGATGTGCCTATTGTAGTTGCAAACGTTACTATTTTAACGGACTTTGTTATTCTTGATATTCCCGAGGACGATAGTATGTCTATTATTCTTGGAAGACCCTTTTTGAATACTGCAGGGGCTGTAATTGATTGCACTAAAGGCAATGTCACTTTTCATGTTAATGGTAATGAGCATACGGTACACTTTCCAAGGAAACAACCTCAAGCTCATAGTATCAACTCTATTGGAAAAATTTCATCGATTATATTTTGAGGTTTTGAATTTCCTCTTCCTACTGTCAAGAAGAAATATGATATTCTTATTATTGGGGATGTGCATATCCCCGTTGAGGTAACATAGTGTTATTCGAAATTTCTCCGGTTCCATGTTATTCGGAATGAGTTCGTTAACAAGACTTGATCAACCTTGTTAGTGGATTCCTTTTGATGATCATGAGATAGATGAAACTAGAAGGCACAACCTTCTGTACCCCACTTTTACTTTCTGTTATTTATATTAAGTAAAATTAAAATAAATATTTTTCTGTCTGTTATCTGATTATCCATGCAATATAAAAATACATCGAAAATAAAAGTTCTCAAAATGCCCTGAAAATTAAATATGATTTTTCTACAATATTTGAGGATTTATGGAACTGAATACACACCAGGGGGGTCAACCACCTTGCCACGAGGGTGGAGGGCGCGTCTACCCCCCTAGGGCGCGCCCCCTGCCTCATGGGCCCACGGTGGCCCTCCTCCACTTATTCCTGCACCCACACACTTCATCTTCCTCCCCCAAACACGAATAACCAACTCAAACCCGAGTCCAAGCTCGTTTTGCTGCCATTTTCGATCTCCTTGCTCAAAGCACCTCTCACAAAACTGCTTGGGGAGATTGTTCCTTGGTATGTGACTCCTCCATTTGTCCAATTAGTTTTTGTTCTAGTGCTTTATTCATTGCAAATTTTTGCTGCTTAGGTGACCCTGTTCTTGAGCTTGCATGTCAAATTTATATGGTCAAAAGTAGTTTTGATGCATGATATAGGCCCTAGACACTTGTAGGAGTAGTTGATATCAATATTATTGAGTTTGGTTTACTTTATTTTGAAGTTACTAAAAAAATTCAGAATTTTTCAGAGGTAGAAAAATGCTTAGGAAAATGTTCCAAGGTGGTTCTTCTAAGAAGCAAGGACCCAGGCTTGCAATGTGTGATGCTGACGAAGAGCCACCAAGAGATGCTCCAGTGTGTCCTTGTGAGTGGCCTTCTGAAAATTTTATGGATCGAGCGGGAATAAAAAGAAGAATTCAACGCATATTTGCGTAACACTGATCTTGTGAGCTTTGAGGAAGAGAAGTGCAGTCAGTATCATGAGCTCACTAGCTCCTTTGTGAGGAGGTTTGAATTTTGAACTTCACGTAATTCTCCAACTGTCTTGTTTGATCTTTATGATAAATCTTATACCATGGACTTAGAGGATTTTACCACTGCATGCAAACTTGCACAATGGGGTAGTATAAGGGATCCTCGCAAATCTGAATTTAGAGATTTTCTTGCTAATATAACTGTGGGAGAATCTAGAGATATTACACAAGCTACCATAGGGAGCATTCACTTTCCTGCTATACATTATTTTGCTCTCTTCATAGGTAGATGCATAAATGGTAAAGATGAGGCATGTCACATGTGTGTCCCCAATCTTAGTGTTCTTAGGAATGCTGTGTTAGGAGACAAATCATATAATTTGGGAGCCATTGTTGCACGTAGGTTGCATCTTAATAGATGTAATGGAGATTTCTTTGGTGGAATTTATGCAACCCGCATAGCTAATTTTCTTGGTATAGATGTACGCGAAGATGATATTGAATTACCTCCTGCCTATCTAGATTTTAATGCTATGGTTCACCACCAGTTTGTCGAGAGGAACGAATCACCTCTCCAGTATCGACTAATCTTTGACAGACGTCGTGATGTCTGTATTACTCTCCCTGCTCCTGCTTTCTTTGATTATCAGGCAAGAGGAGGATATACTATTACCAGAGAGGAGGCAGATGAGTACGAGAGGAGAGAGGAGGCTGCCCATCGCCACGCTGCAGCTCAGCAGGCGATAGCTGCTGCATCACAGTACGACCCCAGCTACTATAATGGATATCCGCCAGGCCAGCCGTGGTCATAGACCAACTTATGCCAAAAGCCTAAGCTTGGGGGAGTACGTATTTAAATATCCGTGTAATATAAAAATACCCCAAAACTAAAAGTTCTCCAACTGCCCTGAAATTTAAATATTATTTTTTCTGGAATATTTGAGAATATTTGGCACTGAGAACACAGCAGGGGGCATCCACCTAGCCACGAGGGTGGAGGGCACGCCCTACCCCCTGGGCGCGCCCCCCTGCCTCGTGGGCCCACGGTGGCCCTCCTCCACTTATTCCTGCACCCACACACTCCTTATTCCTCCCACAAACACCATTATCCAGCTCAAGCACGAGTTCTAGCTCATTTTGCTACGATTTTTGATCTCCTTGCTCAAAGCACCTCCCACAAAACTGCTTTGGGGGACTGTTCCTTGGTATGTGACTCCTCCATTGGTCCAATTAGTTTTTGTTCTAGTGCTTTATTCGTTGCAAATTTGTGCTGCCTAGGTGACCATGTTCTTGAGCTAGCATGTCAAATTTATGTGGTTCCAAGTAGTTTTGATGCATGATATAGGCTCTAGGCACTTGTAGGAGTAGTTGCTATCAATTTTGTTGAGTTTGGTCACTTTTATTTGAAGTTACTAAAAATTTCAGATTTTTTCAGAAAATAATGAAGAGATTTTTTAGGGGCTCATTGAGCCGAAGCTCGAAGGAAAAGCAAAATGAAGAAGCAAAGAAGCCCAAATATAATCTGCCTCGCATCACGGAGGTTCGGCCGTGTGAATGGCCTTGTGATGATTTCTTAAGAGCAGTCGGGATTTATGATGATTTCTATGAATTGGCTGAGAATGCAGGCCTCACTGCCTTCATCCACGACCAACGCGAACAGTATCTCTTACTCACCAATATATTTGTGCAAAACTTTCATTTCCATGCTAGGAGCTCACCACCTACGGTGGAGTTTTATTTATATGATGAGCATAAGGAGATGTCACTTCGTGATTTTTGTCGGGATTGTTTGATCCCTTTCGAGGGCATCATAGAGGAACCACATCGCGGCGATGTGGATGGGTTTATTGATACCATCACTATAGGGGAAACGAGGAAGGTTTCCGATGCGCGAACTACTAGCATACACTTTCCGGTTCTACATTACTTTGCTATATTTGCTAGTAGATGCTTAATTGGGCACGGAAACTGTGGAAACCTGAGTGCCCCTGATATTGTTATTTTCTGCCACGCCTTATTTCATGATGATACATTCAGCATGGGTGTTATTATTGCAAAGCGGTTAAATCTTAACCGTACTAAGGGCCCCGTCTTTGGAGGCATCTTCGCCTCGCGCCTAGCTGCACATTTTAACATACCTATTAGGCATTATGAGAAGGAAGAAAAATTGTTGCCTCCTGTTTATTTAGATTATAAGAGTATGGTAGCACACGATTTTATTGTTAAGAATAGGGAAAATGAGCTCAAATACAAATTGTTCTTTGATAAACATCATTCTGAGACTATTACCCTGCCTGCTCCTTCCTTGTTTGATTTATCTACAGGCAAGTACCTTGTTCCGTTGGAGGCTATTCACGCCTACCGGAACCCTACATCGGCCACAGAGCCAGAGTCAGAACCACAAGTTGATCCTCCACGACAGTCTAATTACCAGTGGGATCCGGAGATGATAGCCAACCAGTGGCAATCAGAGTCTTCTTCTTCGCAGTATGACCCCAACTATAACTTTGGATATCCGCCAGGCCATCCGTGGCATTAGACCAACTTAGGCCAAAAACCTAAGCTTGGGGGAGTATGTATTTCCCACCGACATTACATTCATGTTCACACACTCATTGCTAGATGTCGGTGCTCATACTTTTTCATTGTAATATCCATGCTAGTTTATTTACTTTTTATGCTTTCTTCTTGTGTGTTTAATAAAGCTTAAGAAAAACCAAAAAAAATTAATTGTAGCTTTTAATTAGTTTACTTTCCATGCTTGTAGTAGTAATTAAAAAGAAAACCCAAAAAGAGTTCTTGTTCTTCTTTTTGCTTGTTGGGTGCTTTCCCGTGTATATAGTTTTATTTCTTTTATTTTCTTTGGGGGTCGATAGGAGAAGACCATGATTGAATTGTTGAAGTGGCTCTTATATGCATTATTGTTGATCTGACAAAAGAGCCCATATTGCCTTGTCTTCTCCTATTTATTGAATGCTTGTAGATTCTGGCTTAGTCCAATGCACGTGCACTGTTATATTTATTCACATCATTCGGTCGTGCAAGTGAAAGGCAATTATGACGATATATGATGGACTGATTGAGATGGGAGAAGCTGGTATGAACTCGACCTCTCTTGTTTTTGTAAATATGATTAGTTCATCGTTCCTGATTCATCCTATTATGAATAAACATGTTTGCAATGGCAATTAGAGATTGTAGTTGCTTATGCCATGCTTAATTAGCTAGGAGCTTATAATGGTTTACCTTGTGTGCCAACATGCTATTAAAATGGTTGTGATGTGGTATGATAGGGTGGTATCCTCTTTTGAATGATTCGAGTGGCTTGACTTGGCACATGTTCATGCATGTAGTTGAAACAAAATCAACATAGCCTCTACGATATTTATGTTCATGGTGCATTATATCCTACTCATGCTTGCATTCGATGTTGATTAATTTTAATGCATGTTCATGATTGTTGTCGCTCTCTAGCTGGTCGCTTCCCAGTCTTTTTCTATCCTTCATCTGTACTAAGCGGGAATACTGCTTGTGCATCCAATCCCATAAACCCCAAAGTTATTCCATATGAGTCCACCATACCTACCTATATACGGTATCTACCTGCCATTCCAACTAAATTTGTATGTGCCAAACTCTAAACCTTCAAATAAATATCATGTTTTGTATGCTCAAATAGCTCATGTATCAACTAGGGTTGTCCGTATCTTCCATGTTAGGCGGGTTATTCTCAAGAGGAGTGGACTCCCCTCCACACTCATGAGAAAATGGCTGGTCACCGGGATGCCCAGTCCCATGCTTTATGCAAATCAAATAAAAATAATTGCAAACAAAACTCCCCCTGGGACTCTTGTTAGTTGGAGGCACTCGTTGTTTCGAGCAAGCCATGGATTGATGCTTGTTAGTGGAGGGGGAGTATAAACTTTACCATTCTGTTTGGGAACCGCCTATAATGTGTGTAGCATGGAAGATATCGACATCTCTTGGTTGTTATGTTGGCAATGAAAGTATACCGCTCAAAATATTATTCATCTCTATTTCAAAACCGAGCTCTGGCACCTCTACAAATCCCTGCTTTCCTCTACGAAGGGCCTATCTATTTACTTTTATGTTGAGTCATCCTCCTCTTATTAAAAAGCACCAGTTGGAGAGCACCACTGTCATTTGCAATCATTACTGTTAGTTTACATTGAGTATGACTTGACTGGATCTCTTTTACCATGAATTACAATGTCTAGTCAGTCCTTGATCTTTAAAGGTGCTCTGCATTTATGTTTTGCGGTCTCAGAAAGGGCTAGCGAGATACCATCTTGTTATATCATATTATGATTGTTTTGAGAACGTGTTGTCATCCGAGATTTATTATTATTGCTCGCTAGTTGATTATGCCATTGATATGAGTAAACATGAGACCTAAGTGTTATTGTGAATATGGTTAGTTTATAATATTTGCTGAAAACTTGAATGCTGGCTTTACATATTTACAACAACAAGAGCAAACAGAGTTTGTAAAAGTTTTTCTTTATCACTTTCAGTTTGTCAACTGAATTACTTGAGGACAAGCAAAGGTTTAAGCTTGGGGGAGTTCATATGTCTCCGTCGTATCTACTTTTCCAAACACTTTTGCCCTTGTTTCGGACTCTAACTTGCATGATTTGAATGGAACTAACCCGGATTGACGCTGTTTTCAGCAGAATTGCCATGGTGTTATTTATGTGCAAAAACAAAAGTTCTTGGAATGACCTGAAACTCCATGGAGCGTATTTTTGGAAATAATAAAAAATACTGGCAAAAGATCAAGGCCAGGGGGCCCACACCCTAGCCACGAGGGTGGGGGTGCGCCTGCCCCCCTGGGCGTGCCCCCTACCTCGTGGCCCCCCTGGAGCTCCTCTTCTCAACTCCAACTCTATATATTCGTGTTCGGAGAGAGAAAAATCAAGGAGAAAGATTCATCGCGTTCTACGATATGGAGCCGCCGCCAAGCCCTAAACTCTCTCGGGAGGGCTGATCTGGAGTTCGTTCGGGGCTCCGGAGAGGGGAATCCGTTGGCGTCATCATCATCAACCATCCTCCATCACCAATTTCATGATGCTCACCGCCGTGCATGAGTAATTTCATCGTAGGCTTGCTGGACAGTGATGGGTTGGATCAGATTTATCATGTAATCGAGTTAGTTTTGTTAGGGTTTGATCCCTAGTATCCACTATGTTCTGAGATTGATGTTGCTATGACTTTGCTATGCTTAATTCTTGTCACTAGGGCCCGAGTGCCATGATTTCAGATCTGAACCTATTATGTATTCATGAATATATGTGAGTTCTTGATCCTATCTTGCAAGTCTATAGTCACCTACTATGTGTTATGATCCGGCAACCTCGAAGTGACAATAATCGGGACCACTCCCGGTGATGACCGTAGTTTGAGGAGTTCATGTATTCACTATGTGTTAATGCTTTGGTCTGGTACTCTATTAAAAGGAGGCCTTAATATCCCTTAGTTTCCAATAGGACCCCGCTGCCACGGGAGGGTATGATGTAGGCTAGAGACCCTAATCGCCCGATCTTTCATGAAAGGAGCGGATCCCGGGGAAAACACGAAGAACACGGGGATGAACGGAAGGAAAACACAGGAGGAAGACACTATACCGACACGAATAAGTCACACGTGGGCTAGATCCTCGAGTACGTAGGACGATACACGAATCCACGGACAACTAGGGACGATACACGGTAACCGGTTCTTCTCTGTGAGGAGGTCTTGAATCCACAAGGGGATCTTCCCGTAAAGGGGTCTTGAATCCAAGGTGGATCTTCTCCGTAGAGGAGCCGCGGTCTCTCTCGTGGAGTAGATCCGATATGGATGAGCAATGCTCTATCTCTCAAATGAGCTAAAACCAATGCTAACCCTAGAAAGTTGTACGGGATAGAGTATTTATAGTCTTGGTAACAAAAGGGTACACGGGCCTTGGCCCAAGTGACTGCGCGCAGGCAGGGCCGGTAGTACCGGTCAAGGGGGCGGTTGTTCCGCTGGGAGCTCATGCATGGCGGAAGTACCGGTCCTGGAAGGCGGTAGTTCCGCTGGGAGGTCTGGCGCTGGCTTGCGGAGTTGGACGTCGAAGGGGGCCAGCGGTTGTACTGGTTGTCGGGGCGGCAGTACCGGTCTTTTGGTAGTTACCGGTACATCCGGTGTAGTGCCGGCCTTGCACCGCTCGATCACAGAAGGTAGACCGGTTGTTGGGCGGTAGTCGGCCGGTTGTTCCGCCCGGGCGGTGGTCGGGCGGTTGTTCCGGTCCTTCAGGGCTGGGCAGAATGTCTCCATGCTCTTGATGTCCATCTTGCACCGTTCCATCTCCTTGGTTGCTTACATGGTACCTAAGCACACAAAGCAACTCCGATTGAGGTAGTAGCCATGTCTCACGTGGGTCAAAGGTAAGTTCAACAAGGAGAGAGTTAACCTCGTTCTCGATGGCTCTCGCACGGGCTCTTCTCATGGGTCCAAGTGGTGTCGTGGGAGATGTAGGTAGGTCCATGGGGATGTCCTTGGGATGCTCCGCATCATCTCCCCTCCCTTGGGGAAGATCCATCCTCGGATCAAATTCTTCATCACCATGGAAGGGAGAGAGATCTTTGACGTTGAAGATGTCGCTCACGTTGTACTTGTCGCGCGGGAGGTCGATCTTGTAAGCGTTGTCGATGTAGCGTGCAAGCACCTTGAAGGGTCCATCCGCTCGTGGTCGAAGCTTGGACTTGCGTTCTTGTAGAAAGCGGTCCTTGCGAAGGTGTAGCCACACGAGATCACCAGTGTTGAAGACCATATGTTGCTTGTTGACGTTGAGCTTGGTCACAAGGTGTTGTACTTGGCGCTTGATGGTGTTTCTTGTATCTTCATGCACCTTCTTGATATGGGTCGCTCGTGCACTTGCGTCCAAATTGATTCGCTCTTGGAGTGGTAGAGGTAGAATGTCCAATGGTGACAAAGGGTTGAATCCGTAGACGACCTCGAAAGGGGACTTGCCGGTTGTTGAGTGTCTTGCTCGGTTGTAGGCGAACTCGGCGATGGGTAGACACTCCTCCCACTCCTTGATGTTCTTCTTGATGAGTACTCGAAATAGAGTGGAGAGTGTGCGGTTTGTCACCTCCGTTTAGCCGTCGGTTTGAGGATGGTATGCAATGGAGAAGAGTAGCTTGATTCCGAGCTTGGCGCATAGGGTCTTCCAAAAGTAACTAAGGAACTTGACGTCGCGGTCCGAGACGATAGTCTTTGGCACACCATGTAGACGCAATATTTCCCTACAAAAGAGATTAGCCACATGTGAAGCATCGTCTATCTTGTTACAAGGAATAAAGTGTGCCATTTTTGAGAAACGGTCCACAACGACAAATATGGAATCTTTCCCATTGCGAGTCCTAGGCAAACCAAGTACGAAGTCCATGCTAATGTCTTCCCAAGGTTGGTATGGAATTGGTAAAGGCATATAGAGACCATGAGATTGAGCTTTGGACTTAGCTTTGCGACATGTAGAACACCGGTTGGTGAAGCGATTGACGTCCCGAAACATCTTTGGCCAAAAGTAGCTCTTTGAGAGCGTGGCGAACATCTTGTCGCGTCCAAAGTGTCCCATTAAGCCGCCTCCATGAGATTCCTGCAAAAGCAACAAATGAAGTGAGGACTCGGGAATGCAAAGTTTGTTAGCTCTCATAAGGTAGCCATCTTTGATGTAATAGCGTTCCCAATATGTATTCGACAAACACTTGGCATACGGAATGGCAAAAGTCGTATCATGCTCATATAAGTCTTTGATATGCTCGAAGCCAATGACATCTAATTCAAGTTGCGTGACAAGCATGCAAATGCGGGAAAGCGCATCCGCCACAACATTTTCTTTACCCTTAATGTACTTGATGGCATAAGGAAAAGACTCAATAAATTCACTCCATTTAGCATGACGCTTGTTCAACTTAGTCTGTCCCTTAAGATACTTGAGAGTCTCATGATCGGTATGAATGATAAACTCATGGGGACGAAGGTAGTGTTCCCATTCATGCAAAACGCGGACTAAAGCATATAGCTCTTTGTCATAGATGGGGTAATTGAGTTGCGCTCCGGAAAGTTTCTCACTAAAGTAAGCTACGGGGCGCTTCTCTTGCGTTAACACACCTCCTATGCCATTACCACTAGCATCGCAATGAATTTCAAAGGGTTTGTCGAAGTTGGGTAAAGCAAGCACGGGAGCATGAGTAAGCAAATTCTTAAGCTCATTGAATGCGGTATCTTGGGATGGTCCCCAAATAAAAGGCGCATTCTTCTTTCTCAAAGCATGCAAAGGCGAAGCAATGGTGCTAAAATCCTTTACAAAGCGACGATAGAAGCCCGCAAGGCCAAGGAAACTACGCACTTGATGCAAGTTGGTTGGTTGCGGCCAAGTCTTAATAGCATTGATCTTGGACTCATCTACATGAACACCCATAGAAGAGACAACAAATCCTAAGAAAATGAGCTTATCAACACCAAAAAGGCATTTCTCCATATTAGCATAGAGACGCTCTTTCCTAAGAGTTTGCAAAACGGTGCGGACATGGGTGACATGCTCCTGTATAGATTTGCTAAAGACAAGAATGTCATCGAAGTAAACCACAACAAATATACCAATGTAAGGGCGAAAGACATGATTCATAAGGCGCATAAAAGTGCCCGGTGCTTCCGAGAGACCCATAGGCATGACTAACCACTGATACAAACCAAACTTGGTTTTGAAGGCGGTTTTCCATTCATCGCCCTCTTGTATGCGGATTTGATAGTAACCACTCTTAAGATCAATTTTGGAAAATATAGTGGCACCGCTAAGCTCATCTAGCATATCATCTAGGCGTGGAATGGGATATCTATAACGAACGGTGATAGCATTGATAGGTCTACAATCGGAGCACATGCGAAAACTACCCTCACGTTTTGGCACAAGAATGACCGGAACGGCACAAGGGCTCAAACTTTCACGCACATGTCCATGGTCTATGAGATGTTTTACTTGCCTTTGAATTTCTTTGGTTTCTTCGGGGTTGACGCGGTAGGGAGCTTTGTTCGGAAGCGGTGCTCCGGGGATGAGGTCGATTCGGTGCTCAATGCCTCGGAGAGGAGGTAGTCCCGGAGGTAGCTCATCGGGAAAAACATCTTGAAATTCCTGCAAAAGAGAAGACAACACTACAGGAAGAGTGTGAGAGGTTTTAGTTTGTGGTGCATTGTCCTTGCACACGAGGACATAGTGTAGGACACTAGATGGGTTCTCACACACTTCTCTCATCTCACGTTTGGTGGCAAATAGAACGAAGTTCTTGTTTTCGCTCATTGTGGAGGCACTCAATTTGGGCTTGTGGCGCTCACCCTCTTTTTGGTGGCTCACTCTCTCACCATTCTCTCCACGATGGGTGGTATGTTTGTCGGCGATCACTTGACTCGGCGACATTGGACGGAGGATGTACTCCTTGCCCTTCATCTTGAAGATGTAGTGGTTCGTTCGACCGTTGTGGATGACTCCTCTATTGAATTGCCATGGCCGTCCAAGGAGAAGATGACAAACAGTCATTGGAACAACGTCACACTCCAAGGTGTCTTCGTATGCGCCGATCTTGAAGGAGACTTGTACTCGGTGCTCGACTTGGATGGTGCCGGAGTCACTAAGCCATTGCACTTTGTAAGGATGTGGATGCTTCGTCTTGGGCAATTGGAGCTTGGAGCAAAGTTCTTCACTTGCGAGATTGTGACAACTCCCTCCATCGATGATGACCTTGACGGATCGTCCATTGATGCCGGCCTTGGTGTGGAATATGTGCCATCATTGGTGTTCTTCTTGGTGATGTTGGAGAGTTAAGACTTTGGAGACAACAAGTGCGGGACTCGAGTCTTCATCACAAAAGACTTGTTCTTCTTCATTGTTCACTTGGCGGTGCATGGCGACTTGCTCAAGTGCTTCCATTTCACCTTCACTCATGGAGTCATAAGTGCCATCGTCGTTGAAGACCATGGTCCGCTTGTTGGTGCACTCGTAGGACTTGTGGCCTCGGCCTCCGCAAGTGAAACACTTGAAGGAACTTGTCTTGACGGTCTCATTGGTTGGGGTTGATGATGATGAAGCTCTCGGCTTGAAGTTGCTCGTAGGAGGATGACTTGTAGTTGACGAAGCTTTCTTGGAAGTCGGCTTGTCGGTGTTGGAAGTAGACGTTCTTGTAGTCGGTGTTGGAGTCATTGAAGCTTGGTTATTGGAGAAGCCGTAGGACTTGGATGAGAACTTGGCGTACTTGAAGTCATCTTGCACTTGGCGTTCCGCTTTGGTGGCTTGGTGCACGAGCTCGATGAGATTTGAGTATGGTTGGAAGTCGGCGATCTTCTTGATAGGGTGATTGAGTCCATTCAAGAAACGTGCCATAGTTTGCTCATCATCTTCCGTCACATTGGCTCTTATCATTGCAATCTCCATCTCCTTGTAGTAATCTTCAACGCTCTTTGTTCCTTGCTTGAGTTGTTGGAGTTTCTTGAAGAGGTCGCGGTTGTAGTAGGTAGGCACGAAGCGTGCTCTCATGACATCCTTCATTTGTGCCCAAGTAGTGATGGGTGGATCACCTCTTGCCTCGCGGCGCTCAATGACCTGTTCCCACCAAATGAGGACATGGTCTTGGAACTCAAGGGATGCCATCGCGATCTTCTTCTCTTCTTCATAATTGTGCAAACGGAAGATCTTGTCAACTTTAAATGCCCATGAAAGGTATTCTTCGGGATCGTTGCTTCCGTTGAACTTGGGCATGCTGAACTTGAGCTTGCCGTAGCGTTGCTCTTCATTGTGTTGGGGTCGGGGATGATGACGCCCATGTTGTAGATGATTGTTCAACTCGTGGTGCTCTTGTCGTGGAGGGTTGTCAACCTCGTGTTGCTCTTGTCGTGGAGTGTTCCCATTGTTTTCATGTTCTTGATGAACTTGATGGTCTTGGCGAGCTTGTGGAGGAGCGCGTCGAGCTCGAGGAGGAATTTCACGATTCATGCGAGCTTGAAGTCGTCGTTCGAGAATTTCTTCGCGAAGTGCTTCCTCTTATTCACGGGCTTGACGGCCTCGGTCGGCAACGGCTCGACTTGCATCGCATAGAGCTTGTTGCGCCTCAAGTGCTTGAGCATCACGGAGTTGTTGTTCTTTATGTTGAGCCTCGACATCTTGTGCATTTTGGTGTAGACGCACGCGTTCCTCATGTTGGCGTTGTTGTTGTCATTCTCGAGCTAGCGCAAAGGCTTCTTCGGCTTGACGTCGTCGGCTCTCTTTAGAGTCGATGTCTCGAAGTGGATTGAGGTTTGCTTGACGGTCGGTGCGCGCGGCTCGACGAAGAGTGTTCGATGTCGGTGTACTTGAGCCGGAGAGGGTAAAGTCGGAATGGCGACTTGAACGGCTCCTTCTTGAAGTGGAGGAAGAGCGGTTGAGCAACAAAGCATGAATTTCGTCCATCCTTGCGTCATTCTCTTGCTTGTGATCATCGAGCTTGTTGTCAAAGTAGTCCCTCGTACGTTGCTTGGAGAGTCGTAAGTCGGCGGCAAGGTTGTCGATGCGTTCACTCATAGCTTGTTGCTCTTGATGTAAAGCACGTTGTGCACCAAAGAGGTGACTCTTGGTGACGAAGGAGGTCATGTTGTCGTCTTGCTCCATGGAGAGTGGGTTGGTAGAAGTACTTGGCCTATCCATCATTCCAAGACAAATGTGAGTGGTAGAAAGAGAAGAACGAATACCAAATGTACCTTGACCTAAGTTGAAAGTGAATCGATGATCACTCCAATGTAGGACAAGGAAATAGCCCAATTGGTACGATTTCTCGTCGGTTTCTCACACCTACACAAGTAAAAGCTTATGGTGGAGCTTGGTTAGGATGGTGGCACAAAAATTTGATGCAATTTGTAAGTGAGCTTCAATAATGTTGGAAAAGATTCGTAAGATGCAATGTAACAAGTAGACCAAGCATATAAGGTACACAGAAACACATGCGCAAAAAGATAAGTGGGGTTGTGCAACCAAGGGTGAGCCAAAGTGTGGAATCCACAAAAATGCTCTTGTTGCACAACACTAGAGAGACGCTAGCACGATTGCACGATAGGCGGATACAAAAACTTGTGCACAACCTACTTAGCAAAAATGCAACGACTTCTATCCCAAATATTTTGTATGCAAGGTGTGGCTATGATACGATCCAAGATGATCGAGTATGACAATCTTAATGTTGTATGATGCTATGGTTCTTGCTTAAAAGCTCTTTGCTTATCTTTCCTCTTTGCTTAAAAGCTTGTTTGGCTCTTTGATGTTTGAGCTCTTTTCTCATGCAATGCTTGACGAACCAAGATAGCAAGTTAGTATGCGATGACAATTTGGTGACACAAGAGATGATACCAATATAGGCAACAATGACGTATGTATGCTATGGGAAGTATGATCACTAATGTGCACAAGTCTCATTGCTGGCAATACTCAATGGCTAGTCTCGATGGGTAAGCAACGCAAATGAGTAAGGCTATGATGGCTATCAATGTAATGGCAAGAGTGATGTGTCCAATACCAAGATGAGGTTACCGGTCTTGCTTCCGGTATGGTGTCAAAATGGTGGCACGAATACCACGATGTAGTCGAGGTGGTCGTTGTTGATGACGCGTCCGTGGCGAAGATGAGCGGCGGTGTTGTCGATGCCGAACCGTACCTAAATAGCCGAAACACAAAAGGATATGGTACCGCAACTCAAATTCTCAAACCTCGAAGTGGCAACATGTGTCGGAGTGCGAAACGGGCACAAAGGGGGTAGTATGCGGAAGTGGTGATGGTGTATAAGTGGTTGGCAAAGATGCCAGTCGGTTTCAACTGAAACTGGGTGGGGCGGTAGTACCACTTGTGAAGGCGGTGGTACCGGTTGGTGCCTTAGCGGTAGTTCAGCTCGTGGGGGCGGTAGTACCGCTGGGGTCGGAAAAATCGCAAGATCTGGATCAGGGATGGGTTTTGGGGAGGGAAAGGGATGATTTTGTTGTCGAAATTCGAGCGATTTCAAGGATGAAATGGGGAGATGCTAGATCCACTTGAAACCAAAGCAAATCCACGGATCAGATCCAACAAAACATCAACACACCAACAAATCACAAAAAAAATTGGGGCTATTTTTGGTGGGGATTTTCGGATTAGGACGAAAAACAACAAAATTAGGCTAGAAACACAACGGGGAGGCTCCGAAATCGTGATCAACCTTGCTCATGATACCAAGATGATGTAAGGTAGAGACCCTAATCGCCCGATCTTTCACGAAAGGAGCGGATGCCGGGGAAAACACGAAGAACACGGGGATGAACGGAAGGAAAACACAAGAGGAAGACACTATACCGACACGAATAAGTCACACATGGGCTAGATCCTCGAGTACGTAGGACAATACATGAATCCACGGACAACTAGGGACGATACAGAGTAACCGGTTCTTCTCCATGAGGAGGTCTTGAATCCACAAGGGGATCTTCCCATAAAGGGGTCTTGAATCCAAGGTGGATCTTCTCCGTAGAGGGGCCGCGATCTCTCTCGTGGAGTAGATCTGATATGGATGAGCAATGCTCTATCTCTCAAATGAGCTAAAACCAATGCTAACCCTAGAAAGTTGTACGGGATAGAGTATTTATAGTCTAGGTAACGAAAGGGTACACAGGCCTTGGCCCATGTGACTGCACGTAGGCAGGGCCGGTAGTACCGGTCAAGGGGGTGGTTGTTCCGCTGGGAGCTCATGCATAGCGGAAGTACCTGTCCTGGAAGGTGGTAGTTCCGCTGGGAGGTCTGGCACTCGCTTGCGGAGATGGACGTCGAAGGGGGCCAGCGGTTGTACTGGTTGTCGGGGCGGCAGTACCGGTCTTTTGGTAGTTACCGGTACATCCGGTGTAGTGCCGGCCTTGCACCGCTCGATCACAGAAGGTAGATCGGTTGTTGGGCGGTAGTCGGCCGGTTGTTCCGCCCGGGCGGTGGTCGGGCGGTTGTTCCGGTCCTTCAGGGCTGGGTAGAATGTCTCCATGCTCTTGATGTCCATCTTGCACCGTTCCATCTCCTTAGTTGCTTACATGGTACCTAAGCACACAAAGCAACTCCAATTGAGGTAGTAGCCATGTCTCACGTGGGTCAAAGGGAAGTTCAACAAGGAGAGAGTTAACCTCGTTCTCGATGGCTCTCGCACGGGCTCTTGTCATGGGTCCAAGTGGTGTCATGGGAGATGTAGGTAGGTCCATGGGGATGGCCTTGGGATGCTCCGCATTAGGGTTGGACAAAGATGTCATGCAAGTCCTTTTCCATAAGCACGTATGACTATCTTCGGAATACATGCCTACATTACATTGATGAATTGGAGCTAGTTCTGTGTCACCCTATATTATGACTGTTACATGATGAACCACATCCGGCATAATTCTCTATCACCGATCCATTGCCCACGAGCTTTCCATATATTGTTCTTTGCTTATTTAATTTTCCGTTGCTATTGTTATCATCACTACAAAATACCAAAAAATATTACTTTTGCTATCGTTACTTTTGCTATCGTTACCACTACTATCATATTACTTTGCTACTAAATACTTTGCTGCAGATATTAAGTTTCCAAGTGTGGTTGAATTGACAACTCAGCTGCTAATACTTGAGAATATTCTTTGGCTCCCCTTGTGTCGAATCAGTAAATTTGGGTTGACTACTCTACCCTCGAAAACTGTTGCGATCCCCTATACTTGTGGGTTATCACGTTACGCCACCTTGTGCAAACGTTTTCCTTGTAGTGACTGTGTGGGATGTATATACGAACGGAAACGTTTAGTGGTGACTGACTGTGTGGGATGTACTTACGACCAAAAATGATTTTCCCTGTATAATTGTGTTTTTAGCACTATTGTACGTATTTCTGTATTTGAGTGCTCGCCGGTCGCACACGACCTCATTTTGCCGAGCTTGTGTGCCAGGAGGGCATATCCCCAATGGTTTCTGGGTCATGTGGGACCCCCCTAAGGCCCACACTCACTTGGCGACGGTTCCAAATATCGTCGCGGAAAGGGGTAAAAAACTGTTTGTTTAGGACCGACGCGTACCAGTGATTCTTGACCTTTTCATTCCGAACACCTGGCATGTGATGTAGATAGCCCTCGGTCTTTACAGCCCTATGCTCCAATGATCATGTTCGCCATCGAGCAGCTTACAAATGCGAAATTCTTCCTGGCTTACATACCGAAGGTATTCATGCCACTGATACGTCTCCAATGTATCTATAATTTTTGATTGTTCCATGCTATTATATTATCATTCTTGGATGTTTTACAATCATTTTATATCATTTTTTGGGACTAACCTATTCATAGTGCCAAGTGCCAGTTGTTGTTTCCTGCTTGTTTTTTACATCACAGAAAATCAATATCAAACTAAGTCCAAATGCATTGATACTTTTTGTGGATTTTTTGGACCACAAGACACTAGATGGGCCAGAGAAGCACCTTGGGGGTGCCCCATGGGGGGCACAACCCATCAGGGCGTGCCTAGGCCCCCAGGCGCGCCCAGGAGGGTTGTGCCCACCTCGGTGGCCTCCCGCACCGCCTCTTTGCTCTATGAGTACCTCGATGCTCTAGAAACCCTAAGGGAGTCGACGAAATTCTATTCCAGTTTCCGCAAGTTCCAGAACCACGAGATCCAATCTAGAGCCCTATTTCGGCACTCCGCCGGAGGGGAACACGATCTCGGAGGGGTTCATCATCCTCATTGGTGCCTCTCCGATGATGTGTGAGTAGTTCAACTCAGACCTACGGGTTCGTAGGTAGTAGCTAGATGGCTTTTTCTCTCTTTGTATCTCAATACAACGGTCTCTTGGAGATCTATTTGATGTAATGACTTTTTGCAGTGTGTTTGTTGGGATCCGATGAATTGGGAGTTTATGATCAGATTTGCCTTGATTTAATATCCAATCTTTATTGTTATAGCCACGTTTTCTTCTCTGATATTTGGGTTTTTTTTGGCCAACTTGATCCATTTATCTTGCAATGTGAAGAGGTGCTTTGTAATGGGTTCGATCTTGCGGTGCCCTTTCCCAGTGACAGAAGGGGCAACAAGGCATGCATGTATCGTTGCTATTAAGGATAAAAAGATGGGGTCTATTCCTACATGAATAGATCTTGTCTACATCATGTCATCGTTCTTATTGCATTACTCCATTTTTCCATGAACTTAATACACTAGATCCATGCTGGATAGCGGTCGATGTGTGGAGTAATAGTAGTAGATGCAGGCAGGAGTCGGTCTACTAATCTTGGATGTGATGCCTATATACATGATCATTGTCTTGCATATCGTCATAATTATTTGCTTTTCTATCAATTGCCCAACAGTAATTTGTCTACCCACCGTTGCTATTTTCTCGAGAGAAGCCACTAGTGAAATCTACGGCCCCATGGGTATATTTTCCTATCATATACTTTCAGATCCATACTGCTAATTACCTTTTCTTTTATTTGATTCTTTTATTTTCAGATCTATATTATCAAAAACCCAAAAATACCTTGCTGCGTTTTATTTACTTTTATTTGCATCTATCAATCTACTACAATTTTATCCTATCCTTATGTCACTTATTGGCACTGCTACCCGAAAGGGATTGACAACCCCTTTAACGCGTCGGGTTGCAAGTATTTTTTTATTTGTCTGCAAGTACCGTTTACGTAGTGTTGCGTGGTTCTCCTACTGGTTCGATTACTTTGGTATCATCACTGAGGGAAATACCTTACCGTTGTTGTGCTGCATCCTCCCTTATTCCTTGGGGAAACACCGACGCATCTCAAGCGACATCAGCCACCAGTTCGTGACACTCTGCGCATTGTGAAGGATAACAGCAAAGGAAAGGAACCTGTTGATGCTGCTGCAACTGCTTTTGCATTTGAAAATGCTCTGAAGGTTAAGGAATCTAGGGTGGAAATCCCTCCAAAGAATATCCGTCAATCTATGAGATTTGCATTCGCACACAACAGACTCTGGAAAGACATATCAAGATGGACAGAAAGGAAAAAGTGGAACTGATGACTAAGCTGAATCTGATTCATAATCACACTCGTCATATTCTTTTGCATGAGAAGGATGCAAGGAAGCGATCATGGACCTTGCTGAGGAAGCATTATTCTTGCAAGGATTTATCTAAGAAGGGATTCTTTATGGAATATGACTACCTAGACTTGCTTGATGTTTCGCGCATCCGAAGACAAACTCCAGTGCTCCCACAGCGTTCTGCTTCAGCGGATCTGTTGTTTGTCAATCATGATGATGAAATTACAAACACTGTCGGCACTCTTGTTTACAAGCCAGATGTTCATCGCTCCAAGTCTTCCAAGACTCGGGCTGTGATACGTCTCCAACGTATCTACTTTTCCTAACGTTTTCCTCTTGTTTTGGACTCTAATTTGCATGATTTGAATGAAACTAACCCCAGACTGACGCTATTTTCAGCAAAACTACCATGGTGTTGTTTTTGTGCAAAAATAAAAGTTCTCGGAATGGAACGAAACTTTGCGAGGAATTTTTATATAATATATAAGAATTTCTGGAGCCAAGACCTACCGAAGGGGGCACCTGGGTAGGCACAACCCACCAGGGCGCGCCCCCCTCACCAGGCACGCCCAAGTGGGTTGTCCCCACCTGGTGGCCCCGCAGACCCTGATTCCAACACTATAAAATCCTATTTTCGGAGAAAAAAATCAAGGAGAAAGAATTTTCATGATCCACGAAACGGAGCCGCCGCCAAGCCCCGTTCTTCCTTGAGAGGGCAGATCTATAGTCCGTTTGGGGCTCCAGAGAGGGGGATCTTCGTTCTTCGTCATCACCAACCCTTCTCCATCGCCAATTTCATGATGCTCCCCACCGAGAGTGAGTAATTCCTTCATAGGCTCACTGATCGGTGAGGACTTGGATGAGATTCATCATGTAATCGAGTTAGTTTTGTTAGGGCTTGATCCCTAGTATCCACTATGTTCTTAGATTGATGTTGCTATGACTTTGCCATGCTTAATGCTTGTCACTTTGGGCCCGGGTGCCATGATTTCAGATCCGAACCATTTATGTTATCACCATTATATTCATGTTCTAGATCCGATCTTGCAAGTTATAGTCACCAACTACGTGTTATGATCCGGTAACCCCGGAATGACAATAACCGGGACTTCTTCCGGTGATTACCGTAGTATGAGGAGTTCATGTATTCACTATGTGTTAATGCTTTGTTCCGGTTCTCTATTAAAAGGAGGCCTTAATACCCCTTAGTTTCCAATATGGACCCCGCTGCCACGAGAGGGTAGGACAAAAGATGTCATGCAAGTTCTTTTTATAAAGCACGTATGACTATTTACGGAATACATGCCTACATTATATCGTTGAACTGGAGCTAGTGCCGAATCGCCCTAGGTTATAACTGTCACATGATGAATATCATCCAACAAGTCACCGATCCAATGCCTACAAAATTTTCCATATTGTTTCTGCTAAGTTACTACTGCTATCATCACTATTACACTTGCTACAAAATTACTGCTATCTCTGTTACTATTACTATTGTTGTTGTCACTACTATCAAAACTATCAAACTACTTTGCTACTGATCACCTTGGCAGATAATTAATCTCCAGGTGTGGTCGAATTGACAACTCAGCTGCTAATACCTTCAAATATTCTTTGGCTCCCCTTGTGTCGAATCTATAAATTTGGGTTGAATACTCTACCCTCAAAAACTGTTGCAATCCCCTATACTTGTGGGTTATCACACTGCTACTCCTGCTTCTGCCTCGACCGTTCTGCATTCTTCTGACGCTGATTTGTCTAGTGGTTTTAATTCGGATTCGGAAGACAATCTGATGTCTCCGTCGTATCTACTTTTCCAAACACTTTTGCCCTTGTTTTGGACTCTAAATTGCATGATTTGAATGGAACTAACCCGGACTGACGCTGTTTTCAGCAGAATTGCCATGGTGTTATTTTTGTGCAGAAATAAAAGTTCTCGGAATGACCTGAAAATCAACGGAGAATTATTTTGGAATATATAAAAAATACTAGAAGAAGAATCCACGTCAGGGGGGCCTCCACCTACTCACGAGGGTGGGGGCGCGCCCTACCCCCCTGGGCGCGCCCCTGCCTCGTGGGCCCCCTGATGTGGATTCACTATGTGTTAATGCTTTGTTCCGGTACTCTATTAAAATGAGGCCTTAATATCCCTTAGTTTCCAATAGGACCCCGCTGCCACGGGAGGGTAGGACAAAAGATGCCATGCAAGTTCTTTTCCATAAGCACGTATGACTATATTCGGAATACATGCCTACAAAAGATGTCATGCAAGTTCTTTTCCATAAGTCTCCTGGATTGCGTTTGTTCCAAAAACGATCCTCACGAAGGTTTCATTCCATTTGGATTCTGTTTGATATTCCTTTTCTGCGAAACACTAAAATAGGCAAAAAAAACAGCAATTTGCACTGGGCCTTCGGTTAATAAGTTAGTGCCAAAAATAATATAAAAGTGCATAATAAAGCCCATTAAACAACCAAAACAGATAAGATAATAGCACGGAACAATCAAAAATTATAGATACGTTGGAGATGTATCAAGCATCCCCAAGCTTAATTCCTGCTCGTCCTCGAGTAGGTAAATGATAAAAACAAAATTTTTGATGTGGAATGCTACCTAACAAAATTTTCAAAGTAATTATCTTTATTGTGGCATGAATGTTCAGATCCGAAAGATTCAAGATAAAAGTTTAATATTGACATAAAAATATTAATACTTCAAGCATACTAACTAAGCAATTATGTCTTCTCAAAATATATCCCTACAAAATCATATAGTTTGGCTATGCTTTATTTTCGTCACACAAAAAATGCTCTCATCCTGCACACCCCGATGACAAGCCAAGCAATTGTTTCATACTTTAGTAATCTCAAACTTTTTTCAATTTTCACGCAATACATGAGCGTGAGCCATGGACATAGCACTATGGGTGGAATGGAATATAATGATAAGGGTTGTGTGGAGAAGACAAAAAATGAGAAAGTCTCACATTGACGCGGCTAATCAATGGGCTAGGGAGATGCCCATCAATTGATCTCAATGTAAGGAGTACGGATTGCCATGCAACGGGTGCACTAGAGCTATAAATGTATGAAAGCTCAACAAAAGAAACAAAGTGGGTATGCATCCAACTTGCTTGCTCACGAAGACCTAGGGCATTTGAGGAAGCCCATTGTTGGAATATACAATCCAAGTTCTATAATGAAAAAATCCCACTAGTATATGAAAGTGACAAAATAAGAGACTCTCTATCATAAAGATCATGGTGCTACTTTGAAGCACAAGTGTGGAAAAAAGGATAGTAGCATTGTCCCTTTTATTTCTTTTTTGGGACAATGCTCTATTAATGATGATCATCACACTTCTATTTATTTACAACTCAATGATTACAACTCGATACTAGAACAAAATATGACTCTATATGAGTGCCTCCGGCGGTGTACCGGGATGGGCAATGGATCAAGAGTGACATGTATGATAAATTATGCATGGTGGCTTTGCCACAAATACGATGTCAACTACATGATCATGCTAGGCAATATGACAATGAAGAAGCGTGTCATAATAAATGAAATGGTGGAAAGTTGCATGGCAATATATCTCGGGATGGCTATGGAAATGCCATAATAGGTAGGTATGGTGGCTGTTTTGAGGAAGATATAAGGATGTTTATGTGTGATAGAGCATACCATATCACGGGGGTTGGATGCACCGGCGAAGTTTGCACCAACTCTCAAGGTGAGAAAGGGCAATGCACGGTACCAAAGTGGCTAGCAATGATGGAAAGGTGAGAGTGCGTATCATCCATGGACTCAACATTAGTCATAAAGAACTCACATACTTATTGCAAAAATCTACAAGTCATCAAAAACCAAGCATTACGCGCATGCTCCTAGGGGGATAGATTGGTAGGAAAAGACCATCGCTCGTCCCCGACAGCCACTCATAAGGATGACAATCAAAGAACACCTCATGTTTCAAATTTGTCACACAACGGTCACCATACGTGCATCCTACGGGACTTGCAAACTTCCACACAAGTATTTCTCAAATTCACAACTACTCAACTAGCACGACTCTAATATTACCATCTTCATATCTCAAAACAATCATCAAGTATCAAACTTCTCTTAGTATTCAATGCACTTTTTATGAAAGTTTTTAGTATACCCATCTTGGATGCCTATCATATTAAGACTAATTTTATAGCCAAAGCAAATTACCATGTTGTTCTAAAAGACTCTCAAAATAATATAAGTGAAGCATGAGAGTGTTGGGGAACTTAGTAATTTAAAAAAAAAATCCTACGCACTCGAAAGATCATGGTGATGCATAGCAACGAGAGGGGAGAGTGTGTCCACGTACCCTCGTAGACCGAAAGCGGAAGCGTTAGCACAACGTGGTTGATGTAGTCTTACGTCTACACAATCCGACCAATCAAGTACCAAACGCACAGCACCTCCGAGTTCTACACATGTTCAACTCGATGACGTCCCTCGAACTTCGATCCAGCCGAGCTTTGAGGGAGAGTTCCATCAGCACGACGGCGTGGTGACGATGATGATGTTCTACCGACGCAGGGCTTCGCCTAAGAACTGCTACAATATGACCGAGGTGGATTATGGTGGAGGGGGGCACCGCACACGGCTAAGAAATCCAAGGGATCAATTGTTGTGTCTCTAGGGGGTGCCTCCCTCCCCGTATATAAAGGAGTGGAGGAGGGGGAGGGGGCCGGCCACCTTGGCGCGCCCCATGAGGAGTCCTACTCCCACCGGGAGTAGGACTGCCCCCCTTCCATGTTGGAGTAGGAGAGGAGAGGGAAGGAGAAAGAGGAAGAAAGGAAAGGGGGGCGCCGCCCCCCTTCCTTGTCCAATTCGGACTTGGGAGGGGAGGGGCGCGCGGCTGCCCCTTGGCCGCCTCTCCTCTTCCACCAATTGGGCCCATGAGGCCCAATAACCTCCGGGGGGTCCCGGTAACCCCCGGTACTCCGGTATATATCCGATAACCCCCGGAACCATTCCGGTGCCCGAATATAGTCGTCCAATATATCAATCTTTATGTCTCGACCATTTCGAGACTCCTCGTCATGTCCGTGATCACACCTGGGACTCCGAACTACCTTCGGTACATCAAAACACATAATCTCGTAATATAACCGTCATCGAACTTTAAGCGTGCGGACCCTACGGGTTTGAGAACTATGTAGACATGACCGAGACACGTCTCCGGTCAATAACCAATAGAGGAACATGGATGCTCATATTGTCTCCTACATATTCTATGAAGATCTTTATCGGTCAAACCGCATAACAACATACGTTGTTCCCTTTGTCATCGGTATGTTACTTGCCCGAGATTCGATCGTCGGTATCTCAATACCTAGTTCAATCTCATTACCGACAAGTCTCTTTACTCGTTCCGTAATACATCATCCCGCAACTAACTCATTAGTTGCAATGCTTGCAAGGCTTAAGTGATGTGTATTACCGAGTGGGCCTAGATATACCTCTCCGACAATCGGAGTGACAAATCCTAATCTTGAAATACGCCAACCCAACAAGTACCTTTGGAGACACCTGTAGAGCACCTTTATAATCACCCAGTTACATTGTGACGTTTGGTAGCACACAAAGTGTTCCTCCGGTAAACGAGAGTTGCCTAATCTCATAGTCACAGGAACATGTATAAGTCATGAAGAAAGCAATAGCAACAAACTAAACCATCAAGTGCAAGCTAACGGAATGGGTCAAGTCAATCACATCATTCTGCTAATGATGTGATCCCGTTAATCAAATGACAACTCTTTGTCTATGGCTAGGAAACATAACCATCTTTGATCAACGAGCTAGTCAAGTAGAGGAATAGTAGTGACACTCTGTTTGTCTATGTATTCACACATGTATCATGTTTCCGGTTAATACAATTCTAGCATGAATAATAAACATCTATCATGATATAAGGAAATAAATAATAACTTTATTATTGCCTCTAGGGCATATTTCCTTCAGTCTCCCACTTGCACTAGAGTCAATAATCTAGATTACATGGTAATGATTCTAACACCCATGGAGCCTTGGTGCTGATCATGTTTTGCTTGTGGAAGAGGCTTAGTCAACGGGTCTGCAACATTCAGATCCGTATGTATCTTGCAAATCTCTATGTCTCCCACCTGGACTTGATCCCGGATGGAGTTGAAGCGTCTCTTGATGTGCTTAGTTCTCTTGTGAAATCTGGATTCCTTTGCCAAAGCAATTGCACCAGTATTGTCACAAAAGATTTTCATTGGACCCGTCCCACTAGGTATGACACCTAGATCGGATATGAACTCCTTCATCCAGACTCCTTCATTTGCTGCTTCCGAAGCAGCTATGTACTTCGCTTCACATGTAGATCCTGCTACGACGCTTTGTTTAGAACTGCACCAACTGACAGCTCCACCGTTTAATAAAAACATGTATTCGGTTTGCGATTTAGAATCGTCCGGATCAGTGTCAAAGCTTGCATCGACGTAACCATTAACGACGAGCTCTTTGTCACCTCCATAAATGAGAAACATATCCTTCGTCCTTTTCAAGTATTTCAGGATGTTCTTGAGATCCACTCTTGGATTACTTTGGTACCTCCCTGCTAAACTAATAGCAAGGCACACATTAGGTCTGGTACACAGCATTGCATACATGATAGAGCCTATGGTTGAAGCATAGGGAACATCTTTCATTTTCTCTCTATCTTCTACAGTGGTTGGGCATTGAGTCTTACTCAATTTCACACCTTGTAACACAGGCAAGAACCCTTTCTTTGCTTGATCCATTTTGAACTTCTTCAAAACTTTGTCAAGGTATGTGCTTTGTGAAAGTCCAATTAAGCGTCTCGATCTATCTCTATAGATCTTGATGCCCAATATATAAGCAGCTTCACCGAGGTCTTTCATTGAAAAACTCTTCAAATATCCTTTTATGCTATCCAGAAATGCTATATCATTTCCAATCAACAATATGTCATCCACATATAATATCAGAAATGCTACAGAGCTCCCACTCACTTTCTTGTAAATACAGGCTTCTCCAAAAGTCTGTATAAAACCATATGCTTTGATCACACTGTCAAAACGTTTATTCCAACTCCGAGAGGCTTGCACCAGTCCATAAATGGATCGCTGGAGCTTGCACACTTTGTTAGCTCCCTTTGGATCGACAAAACCTTCTGGTTGCATCATATACAACTCTTCTTCCAGAAATCCATTCAGGAATGCAGTTTTGACATCCATTTGCCAAATTCATTAATCATAAAATGCGGCAATTGCTAACATGATTCGGACAGACTTAAGCATCACTACGGGTGAGAAGGTCTCATCGTAGTCAATCCCTTGAACTTGTCAAAAACCTTTTGCAACAATTCGAGCTTTATAGACAGTAACATTACCATCAGCGTCAGTCTTCTTCTTGAAGATCCATTTATTCTCGATGGCTTGCTGATCAATGGGCAAGTCAACCAAAGTCCACACTTTGTTCTCATACATGGATCCCATCTCAGATTTCATGGCTTCAAGCCATTTTTCGGAATCTGGGCTCACCATCGCTTCTTCATAGTTCGTAGGTTCGTCATGGTCTAGCAACATAACCTCCAGAATAGGATTACAGTACCACTCTGGTGCGGATATTACTCTGGTTGACCTATGAGGTTTAGTAATAACTTGATCTGAAGTTTCATGATCATCATCATTAACTTCCTCACTAATTGGTGTAGACGTCACAGGAACCGGTTTATGTGATGAATTACTTTCCAACAAGGGAGCGGGTACTGTTACCTCATCAAGTTCTACTTTCCTCCCACTCACTTCTTTCGAGACAAACTCCTTCTCTAGAAAGGATCCATTCTTAGCAACGAAAGTCTTGCCTTCGGATCTGTGATAGAAGGTGTACCCTACAATTTCCTTTGGGTATCCTATGAAGACACATTTCTCCGATTTGGGTTCGAGCTTATCAGGTTGAAGCTTTTTCACATAAGCATCGCAACCCCAAACTTTAAGAAACGACAACTTTGGTTTCTTTCCAAACCATAGTTCATAAGGTGTCATCTCAACGGATTTTGATGGTGCCCTATTTAACGTGAATGCGGTCGTCTCTAAAGCATAACCCCAAAACGATCGCGGTAAATCAGTAAGAGACATCATAGATCGCACCATATCTAGTAAAGTACGATTACGACGTACGGACACACCGTTACACTGTGGTGTTCCGGGTGGCGTGAGTTGCGAAACTATTCCACATTGTTTCAAATGTAGACCAAACTCGTAAGTCAAATATTCTCCTCCACGATCAGATCGTAGAAACTTTATTTTCTTGTTACGATGATTTTCAACTTCACTCTGAAATTCTTTGAACTTTTCAAATGTTTCAGACTTATGTTTCATTAAGTAGATATACCCATGTCTGCTTAAATCATCTATGAAGGTGAGAAAATAACGATACCCGCCGCGAGCCTCAACATTCATTGGACCACATACATCAGTATGTATGATCTCTAACAAATCACTTGCTCGCTCCATTGTTCTGGAGAACGGTATTTTAGTCATCTTGCCCATGAGGCATGGTTCGCAAGTACCAAGTGATTCATAATCAAGTGATTCCAAAAGTTCATCAGTATGGAGTTTCTTCATGCGCTTTATACCAATATGACCCAAACGGCAGTGCCACAAATAAGTTGCACTATCATTATCAACTCTGCATCTTTTGGCTTCAACATTATGAATATGTGTATCACTACTATCGAGATTCATCAAAAATAGACTACTCTTTAAGGGTGCATGACCATAAAAGATATTACTCATATAAATAGAACAACCATTATTCTCAGATTTAAATGAATAATCGTCTCGCATTAAACAAGATCAAGATATAATGTTCATGCTTAACGCTGGCACCATAACAATTATTTAGGTCTAAAACTAATCCCGAAGGTAGATGTAGAGGTAGTGTGACGACGCCGATCACATCGACTTTGGAACCATTTCCCACGCGCATCGTCACCTCGTCCTTAGCCAGTGTTCACTTAATCCGTAGTCCCTGTTTTGAGTTGCAAATATTAGCAACAGAACCAGTATCAAATACCCAGGTGCTACTGCGAGCTTTGGTAAGGTACACATCAATAACATGTATATCACATATACCTTTGTTCACCTTGCCATCCTTCTTATCCACCAAATACTTGGGGCATTTCCGCTTCCAGTGACCAGTCTATTTGCAGTAGAAGCACTCAGTCTCAGGCTTAGGTCCAGACTTGGGTTTCTTCTCTTGAGCAGCAACTTGTTTGTTGTTCTTTTTGAAGTTCCCCTTCTTCTTCCCTTTGCCCTTTTTCTTGAAACTGGTGGTCTTATTAACCATCAACACTTGATGCTCCTTCTTGATTTCTACCTCCGCAGCCTTTAGCATTGCGAAGAGCTCGGGAATCATCTTATCCATCCCTTGCATATTATAGTTCATCATGAAGCTCTTGTAGCTTGGTGGCAGTGATTGAAGAACTCTGTCAATGACACTATCAACAGGAAGATTAACTCCCAGTTGAGTCAAGTGATTATGATACCCAGACATTTTGAGTATATGCTCAGTGACAGAACTATTCTCCTCCATCTTGCAGCTATAGAACTTATTGGAGACTTCATATCTCTCAATCCGGGCATTTGCTTGAAATATTAACTTCAACTCCTGGAACATCTCATATGCTCCATGACGTTTAAAACGTCATTGAAGTCCCGGTTCTAAGACGTAAAGCATGGCACACTGAACTATTGAGTATTCATCAGCTTTTCTCTGGCAGGTGTTCATAACATCTGGTGTTGCTCCTGCAGCAGGTTTGGCACTTAGCGGTGCTTCTGGGACGTAATTCTTCTGTGCAGCAATGAGGATAATCCTCAAGTTACGGACCCAGTCCGTGTAATTGCTACCATCATCTTTCAACTTTGCTTTCTCAAGGAACACATTAAAATTCAACGGAACAAAAACATGAGCCATCTATCTACAACAAACATAGACATGCAAAATACTATCAGGTAATAATTTGATGATAAATTTTAAGTTCAATTAATCATATTACTTAAGAACTCCCACTTAGATAGACATACCTCTAATCATCTAAGTGATCACGTGATCCAAATCAACTAAACCATAACCGAGCATCACGTGAAATGGAGTAGTTTTCAATGGTGAACATCACTATGTTCATCATATCTACTATATGATTCACGCTCGACCTTTCAGTCTCAGTGTTCCGAGGCCATATCTACATATGCTAGGCTCGTCAAGTTTAACCTGAGTATTCTGCGTGTGCAAAACTGGCTTGCACCTATTGTAGATGGACGTAGAGCTTATCACACCCGATCATCACGTGGTGTATGGGCACGACGAACTTTGGCAACAGTGCATACTCGGGGAGAACACTTTTATCTTGAAATTTAGTGAGAGATCATCTTATAATGCTACCATCAATCAAAGCAAAATAAGATGCATAAAAGATAAACATCACATGCAATCAATATAAGTGATATGATATGGCCATCATCATCTTGTGCTTGTGATCTCCATCTCCGAAGCACCGTCATGATTACCATCATCACCGGCGTGACACCTTGATCTCCATCGTAGCATCGTTGTCATCTCACCAACTATTGCTTCTACGACTATTGCTACCGCTTAGTGATAAAGTAAAGCAATTACAGGGCGATTGCATTGCATACAATAAAGCGACAACTATATGGCTCCTGCCAGTTGCCGATAACTCGGTTACAAAACATGATCATCTCATACAATAAAATATAGCATCATGTCTTGACCATATCACATCACAACATGCCCTGCAAAAACAAGTTAGACGTCCTCTACTTTGTTGTTGCAAGTTTTACGTGGCTGCTACGGGCTGAGCAAGAACCGTTCTTACCTACGCATCAAAACCACAACGATGGTTCGTCAAGTTAGTGTTGTTTTAACCATCTCAAGGACCGGGCGTAGCCACACTCGGTTCAACTAAAGTTGGAGAAACTGACACCCGCCAGCCACCTGTGTGCAAAGCACGTCGGTAGAACCAATCTCGCGTAAGCATACGCGTAATGTCGGTTCGGGCCGCTTCATCCAACAATACCGCTAAACCAAAGTATGACATGCTGGTAAGCAGTATGACTTGTATCACACAAAACTCACTTGTGTTCTACTCGTGCATATAACATCAACGCATAAAACCTGGCTCGGATGTCACTGTTGGGGAACATAGTAATTTCAAAAAAATTCCTACGCACACGCAAGATCATGGTGATGCATAGCAACGAGAGGGGAGAGTGTGTCCATGTACCCTCGTATACCGAAAGCAGAAGCGGAAGCACAACGTGGTTGATGTAGTCGTACGACTTCACGATCCGACCGATCAAGTACCGAACGCACGGCACCTCCGAGTTCTGCACACGTTTAACTCGATGACGTCCCTCGAACTCCGATCCAGCCGAGCTTTGAGGGAGAGTTCCGTCAGCACGACGGCGTGGTGACGACGATGATGTTCTACCGATGCAGGGCTTCGCCTAAGCACTGCTACGATATGATCGAGGTGGATTATGGTGGAGGGGGGCACTGCACACGGCTAAGAGATCCAAGGGATCAATTGTTGTGTCTCTAGGGGGTGCCTCCCTTCCCGTATATAAAGGAGTGGAGGAGGGGGAGGGGGCCGGCCACCCTTGGCACGCCCCATGAGGAGTCCTACTCCCACTGGGAGTAGCACTCCCCCCCCTTCCATGTTGGAGTATGAGAGGAGAGGGAAGGAGAAAGAGGAAGAAAGGAAAGGGGGGCGCCGCCCCCCTTCCTTGTCCAATTAGGACTTGGGAGGGGAGGGGCGCACGGCTGCCCCTTGGCCGCCTCTCCTCTTCCACCAATTGGGCCCATGAGGCCCAATAACCTCCGGGGGGTTCCGGTAACCCCCGGTACTCCGGTATATATCCGATAACCCCCGGAACCATTCCGGTGTCCGAATGTAGTCGTCCAATATATCAATCTTTATGTCTCGACCATTTCGAGACTCCTCATCATGTCCGTGATCACATCCGAGACTTCTAACTACCTTCGGTACATCAAAACACATAAACTCATAATATAACCGTCATCGAACTTTAAGTGTGCGGACCCTACGGGTTCGAGAACTATGTAGACATGACCAAGACAAGTCTCCGGTCAATAACCAATAGCGGAACCTGGATGCTCATATTGGCTCCTAGATATTCTACGAAGATCTTTATCGGTCAAACCGCATAACAACATACGTTGTTCCCTTTGTCATCGGTATGTTACTTGCCCGAGATTCGATCGTCGGTATCTCAATACCTAGTTCAATCTCGTTACCGGAAAGTTTATTTACTCGTTCCGTAATACATCATCCCACAACTAACTCATTAGTTGTAATGCTTGCAAGGCTTAAGTGATGTGTATTACCGAGTGGGCCTGCTACCTCTTGAGCTTGCATTGGTTTTCCCCGAAGAGGAAGGGATGATGCAGCAAAGTAGCGTAAGTATTTCCCTCGGTTTTTGAGAACCAAGGTATCAATCCAGTAGGAGGCCACGCTCAAGTCCCTCGTACCTGCACAAAACGATAGCTACTCGCAACCAACGCGATTAGGGGTTGTCAATCCCTTCACGGTTACTTACGAGAGTGAGATCTGATAGATAAAATATTTTTGGTATAAAGATGCAAAGTGAAAAGTAAAGGCAAAGTAAAAAAGCAAAGCAAGATTAAAGTGATGGAAATTGATATGATGAGAATAGACCTGGGGGCCATAGGTTTCACTAGTGGCTTCTCTCAAGAGCATAAGTATTCTACGGTCGGTGAACAAATTACTGTTGAGCAATTGATAGAATTGAGCATAGTTATGAGAATATCTAGGCATGATCATGTATATAGGCATCACGTCTGTGACAAGTAGACCGAAACGATTCTGCATCTACTACTATTACTCCACTCATCGACCGCTATCCAGCATGCATCTAGAGTATTAAGTTAAAAACAGAGTAACGCCTTAAGCAAGATGACATGATGTAGAGAGATAAATTCATGCAATATGAAATAAACCCCATCTTGTTATCCTCGATGGCAACGATGCAATACGTGCCTTGCTGCCCCTTCTGTCACTGGGAAAGGACACCGCAAGATCGAACCCAAAGCTAAGCACTTCTCTCATGGCAAGAACTACCAATCTAGTTGGCCAAACCAAATGGGTAATTCGAAGAGACTTGCAAAGATAACCAATCATACATAAAATAATTCAGAGAAGATTCAAATATTATTCATAGGTAGACTTGATCATAAACCCACAATTCATCGATCTCAACAAACACACCGCAAAAAGAAGATTACATCAAATAGATCTCCACAAAAGAGGGGGAGAACTTTGTATTGAGATCCAAAAAGAGAGAAGAAGCCATCTAGCTACTAACTATGGACCCGAAGGTCTGAGGTAAACTACTCACACTTCATCGGAGAGGCTATGATGATGTAGAAGCCCTCCGTGATGACGGCCCTCTCCGGCGGAGCTCCGGAATAGGCCCCAAGATGGGATCTCGTGGATACAGAAAGTTGCGGCGGTGGAATTAGGTTTTTGGCTCCGTCCCTGATCGTTTGGGGGTACGTAGGTATATATAGGAGGAAGAAGTACGTCGGTGGAGCTCCGAGGGGCCCAAGAGGCAGGGGGCGCGCCCCCACCCTCGTGACCGCCTCTCTGATGCCTTGGCATAGGGTCCAAGTCTCCTGGATCACGTTCGGTGAGAAAATCACGTTCCCGAAGGTTTCATTCCGTTTGGACTCCGTTTGATATTCCGTTTCTTCGAAACACTGAAATAGGCAAAAAACAGCAATTCTGGGTTGGGCCTCCGGTTAATAGGTTAGTCCCAAAAATAATATAAAAGTGGAAAATAAAGCCCAATATAGTCCAAAACAGTAGATAATATAGCATGGAGCAATCAAAAATTATAGATATGTTGGAGACGTATCAGGGCCCAGAGATACCTCTCCGAGAATCGAAGTGATAAATCCTAATCTTGAAATACGCCAACCCAACAAGTACCTTTGGAGACACCTGTAGAGCACCTTTATAATCACCCAGTTACGTTGTGACGTTTGGTAGCACACAAAGTGTACCTCCGGTAAACGGGAGTTGCATAATCTCATAGTCACAGGAACATGTATAAGTCATGAAGAAAGCAATAGCAACAAACTAAACGATCAAGTGCTAAGCTAACGGAATGGGTCAAGTCAATCACATCATTCTCCTAATGATGTGATCCCGTTAATCAAATGACAACTCTTTGTCTATGGCTAGGAAACATAACCATCTTTGATCAACGAGCTAGTCAAGTAGAGGCATACTAGTGACACTCTGTTTGTCTATGTATTCACACATGTATCCTGTTTCCGTTTAATACAATTCTAGCATGAATAATAAACGTTTATCATGATATAGGAAAATAAATAATAACTTTATTATTGCATCTAGGGCATATTTCCTTCAGAGAGATCAATAATTTCTACAAAATAAAACCACCGCCGTGCTCTAAAAAAGATATAAGCGAAGCACTAGAGCAAAATTATCTAGGTCAAAAGATATAAGTGAAGCACAAAGAGTATTCTAATAAATTCCAATTCATTTGTGTCTCTCCAAAAGGTGTGTATAGAAAGGATGATTGTGGTAAACTAATAAGCAAAGACTCAAATCATACAAGACGCTCCAAGCAAAACACATATCATGTGGTGAATAAAAATATAGCCTCTAGTAAAGTTACCGATGGACGAAGACGAAAGAGGGGATGCCTTCCGGGGCATCCCCAAGCTTAGGCTTTTGGTTGCCTTCAATTTTACCTTGGGGTGCCATGGGCATCCCAAAGCTGAGGATCTTGCCACTCCTTATTCCAAAATCCATCAAATCTTTACCCAAAACTTGAAAACTTCACAACACAAAACTCAACAGAAAATCTCATGAGCTCCGTTAGTATAAGAAAACAAACCACCACTTCAAGGTACTGTAATGAACTCATTCTTTATTTATATTGGTGTTAAACCTACTGTATTCCAACTTCTCTATGGTTCATCCCCCCCCCCCCCGATACTAGCCTTAGATTCATCAAAATAAGCAAACAACACACGAAAAACAGAATCTGCCAAAAACCGAACAGTCTGTAGTAATCTGTAGGTTTAGAATACTTCTGTAACACCAAAAATCCTACCAAATTAGGAAGACCTAAATAATTTGTATATTGATCTACTTCTATTGGAATTGGTATTTTATCGCCCTCTGGTTAAAAATGAAAATGATTCTCGTGAGCGCATACTTTCTGTTTTTTCAGCAAGATCAAACAACTATCATCCAAGAAGATCCTAAAGGCTTTACTTGGAACAAACACTAATTAAAACATAAAAACACAATAAATAACATAGGATATAAGATTTATTTATTACTAAACAAGAACAAAAAGCAAGGAACAAAAATAAAATTGGGTTGCCTCCCAACAAGCGCTATCGTTTAATGCCCCTAGCTAGGCATAAAAACAAGAATAGATCTAGGTATTACCATCTTTGGTATGCAATCCATAAGTGGCTCTCATAATAGACTCATAAGGTAATTTAATTTTCTTCCTAGGAAAGTGTTCCATGCCTTTCCTTAACGGAAATTGGAATCTAATATTTCCTTCTTTCATATCAATAATTGCACCAATCATTCTAAGGAAAGGTCTACCAAGAATAATAGGACATGTAGGATTGCAATCTATATCAAGAACAATGAAATCTACGGGCACATAATTCCTATTTGCAACAATAAGAACATCATTAATCCTTCCCGTAGGTTTCTTAATGGTGGAATCCGTAAGATGTAAATTTAAAGAACAATCATCAAGTTCATGGAAACCTAACACGTCACACAAAGTTTTCGGAATCGTGGAAACACTAGCACCCAAATCACATAAAGCATAACACTCATGATATTTAATCTTAATTTTAATAGTAGGTTCCCACTCATCATAAAGTTTTCTAGGGATAGAGACTTCTAATTCAAGTTTCTCTTCATAAGATTGCATTAAAGCATCAACGATATGTTTGGTAAAAGCTTTATTTTGATCATAAGCATGAGGAGAATTTAACACGGATTGCAACAAGGAAATACAATCTATCAAAGAGCAATTATCATAATTAAATTCCTTGAAATCCAAAATAGTGGGTTCATTGCTATGTGGAGTTTTGACCTCTTCAATCCCACTTTTACCAATTTTTGTATCAAGGTCTAAAAACTCCAAATCACTGGGACGCCTTTTAACTAAAGTTGACTCATCTCCAGTCCCATATTTATCAAGATTCATATTGGCAAACAAATATTTAATAGGGGACACATCAATCACTTTTAGATCTTCATCATTGTTATCATGAAAACTAGAAGAACACGCTTTTACAAAGCATTCTTTTTTAGCACGCATCCTAGCGGTTCTTTCTTTGCATTCATCAATGGAAATTCTCATAGATTTGAGAGACTCATTGATATCATGCTTAGGTGGAATAGATCTAAGTTTCAAAGAATCAACATCAAGAGAAATTCTATCCATGATCCTAGCCAACTCATCAATCTTAGGCAATTTTTCTTCACGCAAAGCATTGAAATTCTTTTGAGAAATTATAAATTCTTTAACACTAGTCTCAAAATCAGAGGGAATCTTATTAAAATTTTCATAAAAGTTGTTGTAGGAATTGCCATAATTATTAGAGGAATTACTAGGGAACAGCCTAGAATTAAAATTTCCTCTATACGCGTTGTTACCAAAATTATTCCTACCAACAAAATTCACATCCATAGATTCATTATTATTCTCCATCAAAGTAGACAAAGGCATATCATTAGGATCAGAAGAAACACTCTTATTAGCAAACAATTTCATAAGTTCATCCATCTTTCCACTCAAAACATTAATCTATTCAATAGCATGAACTTTTTTACTAGTGGATCTTTCGGTGTGCCATTAAGAATAATTAACCATAATATTATCTAGGAGTTTAGTGATTATCCTAAAGTTATTTCCATAAAAGTGCCTCCCGCGGCCGAATCCAAAAGATTTCTAGAAGCAAAATTCAACCCAGCATAATTTTTTTGTATAATCATCCATAAATTCAAACCATGAGTAGGGCAATTACGTATCATTAATTTCACCCTCTCCCAAGATTGTGCAACATGCTCATGATCAAGTTGCTTAAAATTCATAATATCGTTTCTAAGAGAGATGATCTTAGCGGGAGGAAAATACTTAGAGATAAAAGCATCTTTGCACTTATTCCAAGAATCAATACTATTTTTAGGCAAAGAAGAGAACCAAGTTTTAGCACGATCTCTAAGCGAAAATGGAAATAGCTTCAATTTAACAATATCATTATCCACATCTTTCTTCTTTTGCATATCGCACAAATCAACAAAGCTGTTTCGATGGGTAGCGGCATCTTCACTAGGAAGGCCAGCAAATTGATCTTTTATGACAAGATTCAGCAAAGCAGTATTAATTTCACAAGATCCAGCATCTGTAAGAGGAGCAATCGGAGTGCTAATAAAATCATTATTTTTGGTATTGGAAAAGTCACACAATTTAGTATTGTCTTGAGCCATCGTGACAAACAATCAATCCAACACACAAGCAAACAAGAGACAAGCAAAAAGAGACGAACGGAAAAAGTGGCGAACGGAAAAAGTGGAGAACGGAAAAGAGGGAGAATAAAACGGCAAGGGTGAAGTGGGGGAGAGGAAAACAAGAGGCAAATGGAAAATAATGTAATGCGAGAGATAAGAGTTTGTGATGGGTACTTGGTATGTCTTGACTTGTGCGTAGATCTCCCCGGCAACGGCGCCAGAAATCCTTCTTGCTACCTCTTGAGCATGCGTTGGTTTTCCCTTGAAGAGGAAAGGGTGATGCAGCAAAGTAGCGTAAGTACTAAGTATTTCCCTCAGTTTTTGAGAATCAAGGTATCAATCCAGTAGGAGACTACACGCAAGTCCCTCATACCTGCACAAACAATCAAGAACCTTGCAACCAATGCGATAAAGGGGTTGTCAACCCCTTCACGGCCACTTGCAAAAGTGAGATCTGATAAAGATAATAAGATAAATATTTTTTGGTATTTTTATTGTATAGATTGGAAAATAAAGATTGCAAAATAAACAATGATAGAAATAGCACGTTGATAGGAAAATAATATGATGGAGAATAGACCCGGGAGCCATAGGTTTCACTAGTGGCTTCTCTCGAGATAGCAAATTCTACGGTGGGTGAACAAATTACTGTCGAGCAATTGATAGAAAAGCGCATAGTTATGAGAATATCCAGGCATTATCATGTATATAGGCATCACGTCCGTGACAAGTAGACCGAAACGATTCTGCATCTTCTACTATTACTCCACACATCGACCACTATCCATCATGCATCTAGAGTATTAAGTTCATAAGAACAGAGTAACGCATTAGGCAAGATGACATGATGTAGAGGGATAAACTCAAGCAATATGATATAAACCCTATCTTTTAATCCTCGAAGGCAACAATACAATACGTGCCTTGCTGTCCCTCCTGTCACTGGGAAAGGACACCGCAAGATTGAACCCAAAGCTAAGCACTTCTCCCATTGCAAGAAAAATCAATCTAGTAGGCCAAACTAAACCAATAATTCGAAGAGACTCGCAAAGATATTAAATCATGCATATAAGAATTCAGAGAAGAATCAAATATTGTTCATAGATAATCTTGATCATAAACCCACAATTCATCAGATCTCGATAAACACACCACAAAAAGAATTACATCGAATAAATCTCCAAGAAGATCGAGGAGAACTTTGTACTGAGATCCAAAGAGAGAGAAGAAGTCATCTAGCTAATAACTATGGACCCGAAGGTCTGTGGTAAACTACTCACACATCATCGGAGAGGCTATGGTGTTGATGTAGAAGCCCTCCGTGATCGATTCCCCCTCCGGCGGAGCGCCGGAAAAGGCCCCAAGATGGGATCTCATGGGTACAGAAGGTTGCGGTGGTGGAAATAGGATTTCGTGGTGCTCCTGGATGTTTTCGGGGTATATGAGTATATAAAGGCGAAAGAAGTAGGTCGGTGGAGCCACGAGGGGCCCACGATGGTGGGGGCGCGCCTACCCCCTGAGCGCGCCCTCCTACCTCGTGGTTGCCTCGTTTCTTCCTTGACGTCCACTCCAAGTCTCCTGAATTGCGTTTGTTCCAAAAACGATCCTAGCGAAGGTTTCATTCCGTCTGGATTCCGTTTGATATTCCTTTTCTGCAAAACTCTGAAATAGGCAAAAAAACAGCAATTTGCACTGGGCCTTTGGTTAATAGGTTAGTCCCAAAAATAATATAAAAGTGCACAATAAAGCCCATTAAACATTCAAAACAGATAATATAATAGCATGGAACAATAAAAAATTATAGATATGTTGGAGACGTATCAGTGCTATACCAGTATTTGAAATATTTGCTAGTATTGAGAATACTATGCAAGTTGTGGTCACAAAATGAACTATGATGAATTCAAATTAAAGTGGAGGCTAAAATGAAACCAAAGACAAAATTGCTTCTTAATAGGGAATATATCTTTTTCAAACTATCACAACGACGACAACTCTCAAGTTTGTCAAATGTGTGATTATACAAATATTATACCTATGATTACCAAACCCTTAAATACATAGTCAAACCACACCACAAATTTGGGATAAATTTGAAAATTTGCAAACTTACGACCAGAATATTCTGGTAAATAATTGTTCTCAAATCTTCATCGAAAGGAGAGAGAGGAAATAATGAATGAACATTGTTTCTCATTGATTGAAGACCGGGTATTTATACCCTCATTACAAGGCAGTTAGAGTTACAATGTCGGTAACTACAACCGACTTAAGCATTGATTAGTATGATTAAATTAATCCTTAACACTCCCCCTAATCTATGCTAGTCGAATTACTTATCCTCTTGAATTATAGAAAAGTGAGGAAATAATTTGCAAATATTATGAAAATCCAACAGATTATTCACAATGTCATGATCATGTCAATCGAATTGGTATGAGACATCCACCAGATTTGCAAAGTTGAGGGGGAGTAATCTCCCAAACTATAACCTTTTACCAATCATCAGATTGCGTATATTGTACTCTTTTTCCCTTCATGAGTTTTCCCTAATGGTTTCTCATAACAGGTTTTCAACGAGACAACATAAACACAAGTGTCTATATATGCCATATCATTTTTCTCCTTATATTTTTTCCATTGGGTTTTACAAGAGTTTTCAATGGCATGTCAGGTTGCACTCTTTTCTCCTATGAGTTTTCTCTCAAAGTTTCTCATAATAGTTTTTAATAAGGCAATATCTTTTTAAGACCATATGCGATACTTCCAAGTCTTTTCCATTAGGTTTTTAAAGGATAGTATGCAAAGCATATTTATTGTTCTCTAATCTCACAAACGATTTTTCTCCTTCTTCAAAGGTTCTTCTCATATGAGTTATCAAGAGACATTAATCATTATATGTTGCATCATTTTCTTCTTATTGTTTTTCCCATTGGGTTTAAAAAAGTTTGAGCAACATATCTGCACTATTCTCCTCATATTTTTTTCCACGGGTTTTTTTGGAAAAGTCTTTCTCAAAACGAAGACAATGAACATTCTCAAGGCAAACACATACTAGAAGGAGTCTTTATCAAGATGATGCGTATTAGACTAGCATAGATTAAGGGTGTGTTAAGGATTAATTTAATACTAATAATCAATGCTTAAGTCGATTGTAGTTACCGACATTATAACTCTAACTGCCTTGTAATGTGGTTATAAATACCCGGACTTCAATCAATGAGAAACACTGTTCATTCATCAGTCTCTCTCGCTCTCGTTTTACTTTCACAGGCTTAACTAGACGAATGTTTGGGCATGCATGATTGGCACACGAGGCGAGACGTCTCTTGTTTTTCTGCCTTTGTGAGAAGACGGCTTTATGTCCAAGGGCACGTACGTGGCCGAACGTACATGGATCATAAATTATGTGCGTCGACGTGTTGTACTAACCACACCACTGTACTCCCTAGCTAGCTTGGTGAAGGAAGCTAGCATGGCACGTCATTTAGGAGTATATCGCTGCAGATCGATATCGGTATATCGATATTTGATTCGTCGTGCCACTTACAACCGACTCGGAACTTGCATGTCAGACGAACCCATGTCGAGCCCGACGGGCCCGTAAAATCATTCACTAGTGCATGGCATCGATCCAAGTCCTGTATCTCATGTACTCCAGTGTAAAGGGTTACTGGGTATGTATGCGTACGGTACGAGCGTGGCGCGCGGCGTTGGTTGAAATTGACCGGGCCCGGCCAGATTGATTGCGCCCGCAGTTCGTACTTCGTACTTTAGATGTGATGATCGAGCTGTTAACCGTCCTCCTCCGTACGTGGGGCCATGCGCATTCACAAGGATGCATGCGTACGTGTCGCGTAAAGAACCGGCCAAGAGGCATGGTTCCAACTTCCAAGTGGATGCATGGAGAAGTTGGCTCGTGCCTGTGCCTGAGTCGTTCGTCGATGGGCTAGTTCTTTTCGAAGATTCTCCCAGAATCGCCCTCCTCCCCAGCTTCTTTCAAAATCGTCACTTCATATATTTTTTATAATTCTATCTAGTTAAAGTCTAATTAGGTAGGATTGTAAAAAACATATGGAGTGGTGATTCTGGGAGAAGCTGAGGAGGGGGGCGATTCTGGTAGAATCGCCCAAAAGAACTGGCCTGATGAACCGGCGCAGATCCGACCATGCGGGATCGCAGAGCAGAGTTCAGGGTCGTGTATATCCTTTCATCATCAACGAGCATGCATGCATGCACCAGCACCGGCAGCAATAGACTCTTAGTCCTTGTACAATGGAAGATGTTTAGAGGAGTGCTTAGAAAAATAAATCGAGATTTTCTAAAGCACCGGTGTCTATTTCTACAAGAGAGACGCTTAGTTAAGCGTCTACCCTGTACAAATAAGCACCGATGCTTAAAAAAACCTGATTTATTTCTCTAAGCACCTTCCTTAAGCACCTTTCATTATACAAGGCCTTAGGATCGGATCAGCTCAACCCCTAAAAAAAAGAGAGCACATGTACAGTAGCTGCGTGTCGGAGTGCTGTTCGCGCGCGTCTCGCCGCGTGCTAATGCCGTCGTCGCATGGCGGGCAACTGCAACTGCCCGACGTATGGGCACTTAGTTGCAAAGATAAAAACACACATGCTTATCCGGGAGTTTGTTTCCCAGAAGCTTACAAGAAAGCAAAATAAGGTAGCAGATCGTTTGACATTATATAGTCGTGATGAGCGAGCCATAGCTGTGTGGCTTGGTCAAGGACCTCCTTGTATAGAGCAATTACTGCCTCTGAATTGTAACCCTATCAATATGAAATGAAACTCCTTTTTACCTCGCAAAAAAAAAACTGCCCGGCGTGATTTGGGCTTGCTGCGTGGGCAGGGAAGGGATGGGGTGCCCACGTCCACGTGTTTCCTGCTTCGGAACGGGGAGAAAGGATCGATCCATCGGTACGGTGGTTCCTAGTTGGCCGGTACGTCCGTCCAGGATTTGCACACGCCCGCCACGCCCGCCTTGCATGATCGACGCTCTGCTTTTGCTTCTCCAACGTGTCGGGGGCAGATGAGACGCTGATGTGATGATGCGCAAACGCGTGCGAGCGACTAAATTTGTAGTACACTCAAAGAACGTCTTATATAATTTTTTTTAAAAAAACAGTCTTACATTATGGGATGAAGAAAGTATTATTTTTCCTTCTTATTAATCATAGGTCCCTAGTATAGTTTTGCTGCGGAAGTACTACTGTCTGTAGCACATCAACTACTGCGTCAAGTGAAACTCACACTTCCCAACTATATATACATGCCCTAAATGCGCTCACCGTGAATTTTCTCCGTCCCAAAATATTACTATAAATTAGATTTTATTTTTTTATTTTAAAGTTACACTTTGTAAATTTTGACTAAGTATGAAGTGGCGGCGGTCAAGTCCACACCGAGACATGGACAATGGCCGTGTTGGTAGTCTAAGGTGGGAAGTCGTCTCACCAATCTACCAGCATCTTTTTGGCCTGGCGTGGAGGATTAAGAGATACAACTTTCGAATAACCATCATCAAGATGATGTGTGAAACACCACTTCATGTTTAGGGTAAAAACTCTTGTCATGTCTCTTATTGGCTAGGCTCAATAGCTACGAACTTGCGTCGTTACCTTCTTAAAGGCGTTGTCTACTTGATGTTGTGATGGTCTTCACTGGCTGGTCTCAGCAAATAGGATGTAAATCCCTGTCTTAGCCATATTCAGTTGGACGTGGTGACGCCAGCATAAGGAAGTGTATCATTTTAAAGGTGTTGGCGTGGAAGAAGTCAATTTAGCCAATGCTATTTGTTTCGTATCTTGTAACGGTTTGAATGTGATTGTATTGTTATGTGCTCTACTAATAATTGGTAAGAATGCTTATATGACAATAATGCAGAGGCCGGAGCTTTGAATCTCATCTTTTAAAAGGAAAAAAAATGTTCATGTGATATACTCCCTCCGTAAAAGAAATTTTAGTGATCTAAACGTTTTTATATTTCTTTACAGAGAGAGTACATATGATATGATATGTACTTTTTCTTTATAACTTGATCAAGGTTAGTTAAGTTTGCCTTTTGCGAAAATTGATGAACACTTATGTATGGTATAGATGGTGCGCATTAGCTTGTCTGATATGCATATCATTATTACTGAAAAAAATGTGTGTTCATCTCCCGTTAATTCTATGATTGAAGCTTAGTGGTTAGGCTGGACGACCGCAGTCCTAATCACTGAGCTAAGTCTCTCTCTGTATCATTATCACTAATTAAGAGGTTGACATGGATCACAAATTAAGAGGCCGACACCAGCGCAACTATCGCCTATATAGGGCCTCCGTTTCTTTTGGCAGAGCATATGTGATTTAGCAAACAAGTCAATAATCAATAATTGTTATTTAATATATTGCTTATAAGATACAAAACTACAGTCAAAATTAATTTTGAATAGAAATTTAATAATATCATACTTATGTTGTACAAATTAAATATTAGTAACATAATTATTGTCAAAATCTTGTTTGAACATAATATGTTTTTAAGACCTCTGATCGTGGAGAGTATCATAAGATAGTATTATGCAGATGAAGCTAGTTTATGATACCAACTCATCTTTCTTTGTGTGGTTATGATATCAACTCGTTAATCATAATATCGTAGACTAGTATCATATATTGCCACTTTATTTATTCGTTTATAGAAGCTCAATACTATTTTGTAAGGGAAACCGGAAATTGCTGGCTTTTTCATTATGATAGGTAGAAAGCGATATTTACAGTTGGCCAGTTGAGTGGCAAGAAGAACGAAATATCAGAGAAAATAGGGAAAAAAACAAGGTCTATCAAGGGAAGATCTCTCAAGGGGGTCCCCGAAGGGGGCCAACAGATACGTGGCTCCTGCTAATCTCTAAAGCTCCATTGCCCGCCTGATGGCTTGAATGGTGGCGGCCGGGGCAACAAACATTTTGTTGAACACCCTGTTGTTTCTCTCTAGCCAAATTTCCATGAGACAAGGATCATCATGGACTTTACTCCCTTTTTGTGTTCATCTGGAGTTGCGGAGACTATAGCTAACAAATAATCCTTCGAGGTATCTGCTCGAGTCTATGTTGTAGGGTACAACGCCGCATAGCCAGTCCAAGCAGCAATCGTCTGCCAAATCTTCCAAGCCTTAGGGCATTCCCAGAGGAGGTGTAATGATGTCTCAAGGTTGCAGACGCATAACGGGCAAAAGTAATCGCTTGGCCATCCCCGGCGCTGCAGCCGATCGGCACACCACAGCCTATCTAACATGAGCAACCACATGAAGAATTTGCGCCCGGGGGAGGGGGCAGGCCCGCCAGAACATATTGGGGAAAGGAGAGTCAATCCTACCAGCAAATTGAAGCTTGTATGCAGCTCAATACTATTGTGCCTGAGAGATTATTTCTAATAAGTTTTCTCTTTTGATGCCATTGTTGGAAATATGCCCTAGAGGCAATAATAAAAGCATTATTATTATATTTCCTTGTTCATGATAATTGTCTTTATTCATGCTATAATTGTGTTATCCGGAAATCGTAATACATGTGTGAATAATAGACACCAACATGTCCCTAGTAAGCCTCTAGTTGACTAGCTCGTTGATCAACAGATAGTCATGGTTTCCTGACTATGGACATTGGATGTCATTGATAACGAGATCACATCATTAGGAGAATGATGTGATGGACAAGACCCAATCCTAAACATAGCACAAGATCGTATAGTTCGTTTGCTAGAGTTTTCCAATGTCAAGTATCTTTTCCTTAGACCATGAGATCGTGTAACTCCCGGATACCGTAGGAGTGCTTTGGGTGTACCAAACGTCACAACGTAACTGGGTGACTATAAAGGTATACTACGGGTATCTCCGAAAGTGTCTGTTGGGTTGACACGGATCAAGACTAGGATTTGTCACTCCGTATGACGGAGAGGTATCACTGGGCCCACTCGGTAATGCATCATCATAATGAGCTCAAAGTGACCAAGTGTCTGGTCACGGGATCATGCATTACGGTACGAGTAAAGTGACTTGCCGGTAACGAGATTGAACGAGGTATTGGGATACCGACGATCGAATCTCGGGCAAGTAACATACCGATTGACAAAGAGAATTGTATACGGGATTGATTGAATCCTCGACATCGTGGTTCATCCGATGAGATCATCGAGGAGCATGTGGGAGCCAACATGGGTATCCAGATCCCGCTGTTGGTTATTGACCGGAGAGCGATCTCGGTCATGTCTACATGTCTCCCGAACCCGTAGGGTCTACACACTTAAGGTTCGGTGACGCTAGGGTTGTAGGGATATGTATATGCAGTAACCCGAATGTTGTTCGGAGTCCCGGATGAGATCCCGGACGTCACGAGGAGTTCCGGAATGGTCCGGAGGTAAAGAATTATATATAGGAAGTGCTATTTCGGGCATCGGGACAAGTTTCGGGGTCACCGGTATTGTACCGGGACCACCGGAAGGGTCCCGGGGGTCCACCGGGTGGGGCCACCTGCCCCGGGGGGCCACATGGGCTGTAGGGGTGTGCGCCTTGGCCTACATGGGCCAAGGGCACCAGCCCCAAGAGGCCCATGCGCCTAGGGTTCAAGAAGGGAAGAGTCCCAAAGGGGGAAGGCACCTCCTAGGTGCCTTGGGGAGGAGGGATTCCTCTCTTGGCCGCCCCCCCCCCCTAGGAGATTGGATCTCCTAGGGCCGGCGCCCCCCCTTGGCCCTCCTATATATAGTGGGGAGATGGAGGACTTCTTACCCCACGCCTTTGGTGCCTCCCTTTCCCTCTCCAACACATCCTCCTCCTCCATAGTGCTTGGCGAAGCCCTGCCGGAGTACTGCAGCTCCACCACCACCACGCCGTCGTGCTGCTGCTGGAGCCATCTTCCTCAACCTCTCCTTCCTCCTTGCTGGATCAAGAAGAAGGAGACGTTACGCTGACCGTACGTGTGTTGAACGCGGAGGTGCCGTCCGTTCGGCGCTAGGATCTCCGGTGATTTGGATCACGTCGAGTACGCCTTCCTCATCCCCGTTCTTTGAACGCTTCCGCGCGTGATCTATAAAGGTATGTAGATGCAATCCGATCACTCGTTGCTAGATGAACTCATAGATGGATCTTGGTGAAACCGTAGGAAAATTTTTGTTTTCTGCAACGTTCCCCAACAGTGGCATCATGAGCTAGGTCTATGCGTAGTTCTCTTGCACGAGTAGAACACAATTTGTTGTGGGCGTAGATGTTGTCAACTTTCTTGCCGCTACTAGTCTTATCTTGCTTCAGCGGTATTGTGGGATGAAGCGGCCCGGACCAACCTTACACGTACGCTTACGTGAGACCGGTTCCACCGACTAACATGCACAAGTTGCGTAAGGTGGCTGGCGGGTGTCTGTCTCTCCCACTTTAGTTGGAGCGGATTCGATGAAAAGGGTCCTTATGAAGGGTAAATAGAAGTTGACAAATCACGTTGTGGCTTTCACGTAGGTAAGAAAACGTTCTTGCTAGAACCCTATTTCAGCCATGTAAAACTTGCAACAACAATTAGAAGACGTCTAACTTGTTTTTGCAGCAAGTGCTTTGTGATATGATATGGCCAAAGTTGTGATGAATGATGAATGATATATATGTGATGTATGAGATGTTCATGCTATTGTAATAGGAATCACGACTTGCATGTCGATGAGTATGACAACCGGCAGGAGCCATAGGAGTTGTCTTTATTTTTTGTATGACCTGCGTGTCATTGAGAAACTCCATGTAAATTACTTTACTTTATTGCTAAACGCGTTAGCCATAGTAGTAGAAGTAATAGTTGGCGAGCAACTTCATGGAGACACGATGATGGAGATCATGGTGTCATGCCGGTGACAAGATGATCATGGAGCACCAAGATGGAGATCAAAGGAGCTATGTGATATTGGCCATATCATGTCACTATTATTATTTGATTGCATGTGATGTTTATCATGTTTTGCATCTTGTTTACTTAGAACGACGGTAGTAAATAAGATGATCCCTCATAATAATTTCAAGAAAGTGTTTCCCCTAACTGTGCACCATTGCGATAGTACGTTGTTTCGAAGCACCACGTGATGATCGGGTGTTAGATTCTAACGTTCACATACAACGGGTGTAAGACAGATTTACACATGCAAACACTTAGGTTGACTTGACGAGCCTAGCATGTACAAACATGGCCTCGGAACACAGAAGACCGAAAGGTCGAGTATGAGTCGTATAGAAGATACAATCAACATGAAGATGTTCACCGATGTTGACTAGTCCGTCTCACGTGATGATCGGACACGGCCTAGTTAACTCGGATCATGTTATACTTAGATTACTAGAGGGATGTCTATCTAAGTGGGAGTTCATTGTATAATTTGATTAGATGAACTTAATTATCATGAACTTAGTATTAAATCTTTACAATATGTCTTGTAGATCAAATGGCCAACGTAGTCCTCAACTTCAACGCGTTCCTAGAGAAAACCAAGCTGAAAGACGATGGCAGCAACTATACGACTGGGTCCGGAACCTGAGGATCATCCTCATAGCTGCCAAGAAAGATTATGTCCTACAAGCACCGCTAGGTGACGCACCCGTCCCACAGAACCAAGACGTTATGAACGCTTGGCAGACACGTGTTGATGACTACTCCCTCGTTCAGTGCGGCATGCTTTACAGCTTAGAGCCGGGGCTCCAAAAGCGTTTTGAGAGACATGGAGCATATGAGATGTTTGAAGAGCTGAAAATGGTTTTTCAAGCTCATGCCCGGGTCGAGAGATATGAAGTCTCCGACAAATTCTTCAGCTATAAGATGGAGGAAAACAGTTCTGTCAGTGAGCACATACTCACTATGTCTGGGTTACATAACCGCTTGACTCAGCTGGGAGTTAATCTCCCGGATGACGCAGTCATTGACAGAATCCTCCAGTCGCTTCCACCGAGCTACAAGAGCTTTGTGATGAACTTCAATATGCAGGGGATGGAAAAGACCATTCCCGAATTATTTGCAATGCTGAAATCAGCAGAGGTAGAAGTCAAAAAGAAACATCAAGTGTTGATGGTGAATAAAACCACTAAGTTCAAGAAAGGCAAGGGTAAGAAGAACTTTAAGAAGGACGGCAAGGGAGTTGCCGCGCCCGGTAAGCAAGCTGCCGGGAAGAAGCCAAAGAATGGACCCAAGCCCGAGACTGAGTGCTTTTATTGCAAGGGAAGTGGTCACTGGAAGCGGAACTGCCCCAAGTACTTAGCGGACAAGAAGGCCGGCAAAACGAAAGGTATATGTGATATACATGTAATTGATGTGTACCTTACCAGTATTCGTAGTAGCTCCTGGGTATTTGATACCGGTGTGGTTGCTCACATTTGTAACTCAAAACAGGAGCTGCGGAATAAGCGGAGACTGGCGAAGGACGAGGTGACGATGCGAGTCGGGAATGGTTCCAAGGTCAATGTGATCGCCGTCGGCACGCTACCTCTACATTTACCTTCGGGATTAGTTTTAAACCTTAATAATTGTTATTTAGTGCCAGCTTTGAGCATGAACATTGTATCAGGATCTCGTTTAATTCGAGATGGCTACTCATTTAAATCCGAGAATAATGGTTGTTCTATTTATATGAGAGATATGTTTTATGGTCATGCTCCGATGGTGAATGGTTTATTCTTAATGAATCTCGAGCGTAATACTACACATGTTCATAGTGTGAGTACCAAAAGATGTAAGATTGATAATGATAGTCCCACATACCTGTGGCACTGCCGCCTTGGTCACATAGGTGTCAAACGCATGAAGAAGCTTCATGCTGATGAACTTTTAGAGTCTCTTGATTACGAATCATTTGACACGTGCGAACCATGCCTCATGGGTAAAATGACCAAGACTCCGTTCTCAGGAACAATGGAGCGAGCAACCAACTTATTGGAAATCATACATACTGATGTGTGCGGTCCAATGAGTGTTGAGGCTCGTGGTGGCTATCGTTATGTTCTCACCCTCACTGATGACTTGAGTAGATATGGGTATGTCTACTTAATGAAACACAAGTCTGAAACCTTTGAAAAGTTCAAGGAATTTCAGAGTGAGGTTGAGAATCAACGTGACAGGAAAATCAAGTTCCTGCGATCAGATCGCGGAGGAGAATACTTGAGTCACGAGTTCGGCACGCACTTAAGAAAATGTGGAATAGTTTCACAACTCACGCCTCCTGGAACACCTCAGCGTAATGGTGTGTCCGAACGTCGTAATCGCACTCTATTAGATATGGTGCGATCTATGATGTCTCTTGCCGATTTACCGCTTTCTTTTTGGGGCTATGCTTTAGAGACTGCCACATTCACTTTAAATAGGGCTCCGTCGAAATCCGTTGAGACGACACCGTATGAATTATGGTTTGGGAAGAAACCTAAGCTGTCGTTTCTAAAAGTTTGGGGATGCGATGCTTATGTCAAGAAACTTCAACCTGAAAAGCTCGAACCCAAGTCGGAAAAATGCGTCTTCATAGGATACCCTAAAGAAACTATTGGGTATACCTTCTACCTCAGATCCGAAGGCAAGATCTTTGTTGCCAAGAATGGATCCTTTCTAGAAAAAGAGTTTCTCTCGAAAGAAGTAAGTGGGAGGAAAGTAGACCTTGATGAAGTATTACCTCTTGAACCGGAAAATGGCGCAACTCAAGAAAATGTTCCTGAGGTACCTACACCGACTAGAGAGGAAGTTAATGATAATGATCAAGATACTTCTGATCAAGCTCCTACTGAAATTCGAAGGTCCACAAGGACACGTTCCGCACCAGAGTGGTACGGCAACCCTATCTTGGAAATCATGTTGTTGGACAACAGTGAACCTTCGAACTATGAAGAAGCGATGGCGGGCCCGGATTCCGACAAATGGCTGGAAGCCATGAAATCCGAGATAGGATCCATGTATGAAAAGGAAGTATGGACTTTGACTGACTTGCCTGTTGAGCGGCGAGCCATAGAAAATAAATGAATCTTTAAGAAGAAGACAGACGCGGATGGTAATGTGACCATCTATAAAGCTCGGCTTGTCGCTAAGGGTTATCGACAAGTTCAAGGGGTTGACTACGATGAGACTTTCTCACCGGTAGCGAAGCTAAAGTCCGTCCGAATCATGTTAGCTATTGCCGCATTCTACGATTATGAGATATGGCAAATGGACGTCAAAACGGCATTCCTTAATGGTTTCCTTAAGGAAGAATTGTATATGATGCAGCCGGAAGGTTTTGTCGATCCTAAGAATGCTGACAAGGTGTGCAAGCTCCAACGCTCGATTTATGGGCTGGTGCAAGCATCTCGGAGTTGGAACATTCGCTTTGATGAGATGATCAAAGCGTTTGGGTTTACGCAGACTTATGGAGAAGCCTGTGTTTACAAGAAAGTGAGTGGGAGCTCTGTAGCATTTCTCATATTATATGTAGATGACATACTTTTGATAGGAAATGATATAGAACTCTTGGACAGCATTAAGACCTACTTGAATAAGAGTTTTTCAATGAAGGACCTTGGAGAAGCTGCATATATATTAGGCATCAAGATCTATAGAGATAGATCAAGACGCCTCATAGGTCTTTCACAAAGCACCTACCTTGATAAGATATTGAAGAAGTTCAATATGGATCAGTCTAAGAAGGGGTTCTTGCCTGTGTTGCAAGGTGTGAAATTGAGCTCGGCTCAATGTCCGACCACGGTAGAAGATATAGAAGAGATGAGTGTCATCCCCTATGCCTCAGCCATAGGTTCTATTATGTATGCCATGCTGTGTACCGGACCTGATGTAAACCTTGCCATATGTTTGGTAGGAAGGTACCAAAGTAATCCCGGCAAGGAACACTGGACAACGGTCAAGAATATCCTGAAGTACCTGAAAAGGACTAAGGAAATGTTTCTCGTTTATGGAGGTGACGAAGAGCTCATCGTAAAAGGTTACGTCGACGCTAGCTTCGACACAGATCTGGATGACTCTAAGTCACAAACCGGATACGTGTATATATTGAATGGTGGGGCAGTAAGCTGGTGCAGTTGCAAGCAGAGCGTCGTGGCGGGATCTACATGTGAAGCGGAGTACATGGCAGCCTCGGAGGCAGCGCATGAAGCAATTTGGGTGAAGGAGTTCATCACCGACCTAGGAGTCATACCCAATGCGTCGGGGCCGATCAAGCTTTTCTGTGACAACACTGGAGCTATTGCTCTTGCCAAGCAGCCCAGGTTTCACAAGAAGACAAGGCACATCAAGCATCGCTTCAACTCCATTCGTGAAAATGTTCAACATGGAGACATAGAAATTTGTAAAGTCCATACAGATCTGAATGTAGCAGATCCGTTGACTAAACCTCTCCCTAGAGCAAAACATGATCAACACCAGAATTCCATGGGTGTTCGATTCATCACAATGTAACTAGATTATTGACTCTAGTGCAAGTGGGAGACTGTTGGAAATATGCCCTAGAGGCAATAATAAAAGCATTATTATTATATTTCCTTGTTCATGATAATTGTCTTTATTCATGCTATAATTGTGTTATCCGGAAATCGTAATACATGTGTGAATAATAGACACCAACATGTCCCTAGTAAGCCTCTAGTTGACTAGCTCGTTGATCAACAGATAGTCATGGTTTCCTGACTATGGATATTGGATGTCATTGATAACGAGATCACATCATTAGGAGATCGTATAGTTCGTTTGCTAGAGTTTTCCAATGTCAAGTATCTTTTCCTTAGACCATGAGATCGTGTAACTCCCGGATACCGTAGGAGTGCTTTGGGTGTACCAAACGTCACAACGTAACTGGGTGACTATAAAGGTATACTACGGGTATCTCCGAAAGTGTCTGTTGGGTTGACACGGATCAAGACTGGGATTTGTCACTCCGTATGACGGAGAGGTATCACTGGGCCCACTCGGTAATGCATCATCATAATGAGCTCAAAGTGACCGAGTGTCTGGTCACGGGATCATGCATTACAGTACGAGTAAAGTGACTTGCCGGTAACGAGATTGAACGAGGTATTGGGATACCGACGATCGAATCTCGGGCAAGTAACATACCGATTGACAAAGGGAATTGTATACGGGATTGATTGAATCCTCGACATCGTGGTTCATCCGATGAGATCATCGAGGAGCATGTGGGAGCCAACATGGGTATCCAGATCCCGTTGTTGGTTATTGACCGGAGAGCGATCTCGATCATGTCTACATGTCTCCCGAACCCGTAGGGTCTACACACTTAAGGTTCGGTGACGCTAGGGTTGTAGGGATATGTATATGCAGTAACCCGAATGTTGTTCGGAGTCCCGGATGAGATCCCGGACGTCACGAGGAGTTCCGGAATGGTCAGGAGGTAAAGAATTATATATAGGAAGTGCTATTTCGGGCATCGGGACAAGTTTCGGGGTCATCGGTATTGTATCGGGACCACCGGAAGGGTCCCGGGGGTCCACCGGGTGGGGCCACCTGCCCCGGGGGGCCACATGGGCTGTAGGGGTGTGCGCCTTGGCCTACATGGGCCAAGGGCACCAGCCCCAAGAGGCCCATGCGCCTAGGGCTCAAGAAGGGAAGAGTCCCAAAGGGGGAAGGCACCTCCTAGGTGCCTTGGGGAGGAGGGATTCCTCCCTTGGCCGCCGCCCCCCTAGGAGATTGGATCTCCTAGGGCCGGCGCCCCCCCTTGGCCCTCCTATATATAGTGGGGAGATGGAGGACTTCTTACCCCACGCCTTTGGTGCCTCCCTCTCCCTCTCCAACACATCCTCCTCCTCCATAGTGCTTGGCGAAGCCCTGCCGGAGTACTGCAGCTCCACCACCACCACGCCGTCGTGCTGCTGCTGGAGCCATCTTCCTCAACCTCTCCTTCCTCCTTGCTGGATCAAGAAGAAGGAGACGTCACGCTGACCGTACGTGTGTTGAACGCGGAGGTGCCATCCATTCGGCGCTAGGATCTCCAGTGATTTGGATCACGTGGAGTACGCCTTCCTCATCCCCGTTCTTTGAACGCTTCCGCGCGTGATCTACAAAGGTATGTAGATGCAATCCGATCACTCGTTGCTAGATGAACTCATAGATGAATCTTGGTGAAACCGTAGGAAAATTTTTGTTTTCTGTAACGTTCCCCAACAGCCATGATGTATCATAATATGATACTAAAACCCTCTCTCGTGTCACTAGTTACAATACCACACCATATTTCTACTTACTCCTAGCTGACTTACACTAAACAAACAACAACAATCTAACTGTCTTTAGTAGCATCTATTAATGGCCAACCGATCCATGATCGGGAGTGAGCTCACGGTAGGCTGGTTGTAATGGGGAGTATCATATATCATGATATTAGTATATAATACTACCTTCATAATGCATAGTATCATAAGTTAGTATCTTAGGTTGGCTTATTAATTGTTATGCATGACACAAAGTAGTACAACACTTAATATGATATGGTATCATGATATGATACCACACACTCTCTTTCCTCATTTAATTGTATTCCACTTCATCCAAAAAGTCTAGTTCGCATGCATGATACCGCTTACGATACTTCCATTACGACCAGACTTAGTGTTCACACATTTAGAGACGATGTGGACGGTCAACGAATGCCATGTACTAGTATTCTTTTATATTCGTAAACACTGTACTTAATTAAATCGGAACATCATTGGTGCTAACCCAATTAATATTGCTTTGCTTTTAAGATCTAAGTTTCTGATTTGTTCTACACACACCTAACTCGGATGTTTCCAACAATGATCTTGCCATGATTGACCACTATTTTTTTTACACTTTGCAAATAGAGAGAAAGATTTGTCTCATTTCATTGATTAAGAATAACTTTTAGTATGTGCAATAGAAGCGCTCTTAGTGGTAATCCATAGTTGATCATGAACACATATGCTCTCGCGTGAATAGTAAAACCAAAAGAAATACTCTCATGGCGATTTGACATCGAAGCTTGGTCCCAAAATAATTTTTTACATATCAAAGATGAATAAGTTCTCTAAGGGCGTGCAAAATCTTATGGCAATTTAACAGAGCAGCTCTGGATAGAAAAAAAAAGGAATCATTGTTGCAAAATAAAAAAAACTTTTTCTCCACTACTCCTTCAATGCCCGACCGCCACGGAATTTTTCACACCCTTAGAGAACTTGTTTATCTTTGATGCCAAAAAATGTTCAGATTCTTTTAATTTGTTATCTTGTCGTCTCTTTTGATTTTACTGTTATCATAGGGAGCAGATGCTCCCGCGTGAAGCTAGATAAAAAGAAATACTCTCGCGGTATGATTGTGCTCAAATGCTTTGCAATGCTTCAACCGGTAGCCTCTTCCTTTATCTTCGTTAAGATTGTTGTTATAGATTAAATATTTTGTCACTTTGTCTAGTGTACGATAGCCTTCGCTATAGGGCCATCGTACACACCCCCGCCTACTCTTCACTAACCACATTGCTATGGGTACCAGTGGCGGATCCAGGACCCAGGCCGGGGGGGCCTGGGCCTGGGGCGTGAAGAATAATCACAGGCTTGACTGTAGCATCTCAGGTACTGTAGCGACATTGTTGCGCATTGTAGCAGGCCTGGGGCCCGGGGCTTGGCCCAATTCTAGCTCCGCCCCTGATGAGTACCCCCTATCAAAAATTGATTCTTGAACAACAACGTTGGTGACGACCATGGGGAATCCTTGTTGTGCGAGAAGTCATTAACCCATGAGGCTAGATGGCCCCGCCTAAAGCAAGTTCCGATCAAAGCCGAAGGTAAGGCACGCCAACATCGAAAGGTGAAGGATCCTCGACTACACTCACAGACACAATGTAGCCAAAAACATTGGCTACGTGAAGTGCATGAGTGCAGTCAAACGGTTTGGCACGACTACAAGTCGACTTTCTAAAGTGGTTTGGAGTCGCTACAAACTGTTTGGATCTACTCACACACTTATAGTGCATAAGTATAGTCCAACGGTGTGCGAAAATTCAATTCAGTGCTCGGGCTCATCTACACCGAGTGAACGGTGAAAAAAAAGAAAATTCAAAAAAATCCTAATTCTTTAGGGTGCAAGATGCTCAAATGCGTGGTGTTTGTGCAACATTTCACCTTGTTTGGACATTCAAGGAGCTCGTGAAAAAAAAAGATAAAATCAAGTATGAATAATGTTGTTTTCAAAAGTTTCTGAGACATCCAAATTTGTCTTTTTTGTCGCAACCTTCTCAAACTTTGAAACAAGCTGAAATTTTACATGAACATCACGCATTTAAGCATCTTACATCAAAAGATTCAAATTTTTTCCAGCTATTTGTTTTGACTACACATGCGGGTGTAGATCGGCCCGGGTGCAGAATAGTCGGCTATATACTATGGGCCAGATTTAAAAATAGGTTTATCGGGTGTCAATGAAGAGATTAATTTTCAGAAAAGGTCATTTAGTAAAAAGCAGAGATGATATGGTTGGCTCCTGACACCTCACGGACCAGTACAAGGCATATGCATGGCTTTGGTGTAAGAGCATTGACGGTGTCCTGGACTAGGGGGTACTCACCATGTCATCTCCTGATCTGTTAGATCGGGCTGAGGACCCCCATGGCCATATACTCATGGGCCAGTTCGGACAGCTGTCGCATACAAGGAAGATTCCACAAGACTTGGCGATCAAGACAAGGACTTCTCCCCACCGGCGTATTCGGCTAGGACTCTTGTTATCCTAGGCCTCTGGTGCATTATATAAACCGAGGCCAGGCTAGTCGATAGATGATATACAACAACAATCATACCATAGGCTAGCTTCTAGGGTTTAGCCTCTACGATCTCGTGGTAGATCAACTCTTGTATTACCCATATCATCAATATTAATCAAGCAGAACGTAGGGTTTTACCTCCATCAAGAGGGCCCGAATCTGGGTAAAACATTGTGTCCCCTGCCTCCTGTTACCATCCGCCTAGACGCACAGTTCGGGACCCCCTACCCGAGATCCGCCGATTTTGACACCAACATTGGTGCTTTCATTGAGAGTTCTGATGTGTGTTCGACAAAAGGTTGATGGCTCGCCTGCAGATCAACTGCGACTTCGGCATCTTCGTCACCAGCTCGACTGGTCACCTTGGTTTGACCAAGGACTGCGCCCTACCTCCGATCGTCATGTTCAGATGAGGGCCTTTATAAACATCAACTCCGATCTCTATCAAGATCATGGAGGAATCATCCAGGGAGCTCGGGGGCTCAACGTCAACATTCCCCTCGGGCGACTGTGCTGTTTTTCTAGACAGCAAACTTGTGTCCGCCGCCACCGCCTCCTCAAGTGTCTTTTTAACGATCGCTTTGGTGGAATTGTGTGGAATTGAGTGTACAACAACCCTGGAAAATTTCATTGAGTTTCGATGGACGAATCTCTGGCAATCTACGATATACCGGAGGCCTGTCAAATCTGGACGGGAATCTGGATGAGTTTAGGGCGTGGTGTCCAGCTTCTAGCTCGGACGTCCTTTGGAAGATCCAACCGTTGATCGGCCGCGGAATTCCTATATCTACCACCTCTCAAAATTTCAGCTCGATCCGACCGTCCAAACTCCGGGAACCTTCCGATTAGTGCATCACTTTTCGGATCTGTTTTCTGCGCGAAAACGAATTCGACCCGAGTTCGTCTTTTTTATGAATGGGATTTCGGACATCCTTTTGAAGGAAATTTTGTATGGGGTGTTGTGTTTTGTTCCCGAACACATCCCGCTAACTTTAAGATCTTTTAAACATGATCTTCAACATCATGCTGGTGTCAAACCAGTCCGGCAATATTGCTCCACGGCTGCCGAACTGCGCTAGACACGTCGTCACTTTGTTGAGCCGAGCTCAACTTCTTCGGATCATCATCTCGGCAAGCCGAACAAGAGTCCGGCATCGCGAAGGATAAATCATCACCAACATCGTCGCCCCACGGATTACACGGAGCGGGCATACCAGCATCGTCGCACGGTCGCTTCATCAAGCCGGCATCGGCCACGTCACGACCTGCATCGGCAGGGCCACACTATTGCTTCTTCAATCTGGTGTCCATCACGCTGACCTATTTCGACTCATCGGCTGACATCGAGGCTTCGACATCTCGGCTGGACCGGGGGCTTCGTCATCTCTTCATCAACCTATTCCGGACACTTCGGCGTCACTAGCCGACCAGCTCCGTCACGTTAGCTGGACCGAGGGTTTTGCCTCGGTGAGCCAACCTTTACCAGCATTGCCATGCCGTCGTTTTATCGCCCATCAGGCAATGGGTGTGCGGATCGAGTCCCAATTTTAGGAATCACCTCTCTTCGGATTGCTACAACAAAATAACCAGGTGCTATTAATTCCAGTATTTTTTGCTTGTTTGGGTTCATTTTTCCCAAGGAATTATTACTCTGATTTGTCCATCATATGTATACAGGTCTATCAAATGGTGTCCGCATTAACGACAGTCGCATGGTGGTTCGGTCAGTTTCCGTACATAGTCCGACGAACGCCGCATCCGGAGCTCGGACCGACCTGTGAATTCAGGCTTTGCCACGCCTTTACCGCATCACGCCGACGCCCTGCATCGACATTGACTTCGGCGCCAGGCCATATTTATTTTATTACTCACTTTGCATAAATTATTTATTATGCAATGATTTTTTTAATTATCATTATTACTATTATCTCCGGTTTGCACTATTTTTTGTGCACGGGAAAATGATCCGGGGACTTCGGCGTCACTCTGCTGGTCTGCATTGACCGTGCTATGTCACCACTTCGGCGTGTCGAGCTCTCCGCTCCGCCACCTCGGGACCGGCTTGGGGGATGGAACCTTGCCCCGCATCAAGCTCGGACCGCATCATCAATACCGAACACATTAGCCAGCTAAGTCGCTTTCATGCTCAAAGCTTTAATTTCTAACTTGTGTTCGGTTTGACCAAGCATTATACTTTTTTGGAGAAAAGTTGTTTGTAAAATTTTTCTTGTCCAAACTTTGTTTGTGACGCATAAATTCGAATACCCAATTCATTTGGGGGCTTCCTTCATGAAGCTTTTCCTCTTGCATATGATTATACTTGTACGGCTTCATTCCTTGTTCGTGTATTACGCCACAATATGCACCATATTGACTTAAGCGATTTGCAAGCTGGGTTGCCTCGCTCCTGTGTTTACCCCTACGTTCCCGATTGTTCGGCTATGGAGTAAAGGGAGCACCTCTGCGATTGTCACAATCGGGTCATCCGAGCCGGACCTCAGACTGGGTGAAGCCGAAAGCTAGCGCTCTTATAGTTTTCAATGATGGTCGGCACACAACCGAACTCATGAGTACAAAAAATCTATTGCACAAGTCTCATAATAATAATGAGCACCGAAGAAAGGTATCGGTGGGGATACTATTTTCTTCGAAGATGCTTCTTACACTTCGCAGTAATATAGCATAAGTTCCCTGAGCGCGCTTTGTCTGTTACAGCCTTATGGCCTGATTGCCTGGTTATTGGAAACACCATCGATATTCTCGACAGATGGAGTACATAACACTTTTCCGTCCTTGACCGAAGAGGGAGAAACCGACGGTCGGTTAAGACGCGTTTAAAGTTCGGTTGAACATAGATATGATATAAGTACCTAGGTACATGCAATCATTCTTTTACCCAAGTCACTTGGGGCTCTTAAATGAGCCGTTATTCTTCTTAGTCATTGCAAAGTTTTATTTTTATTATTATTATTATTATTATTATTATTATCTATCACTCCTTTTTTCGATACAAGTGTGTGATCACTAGCCGGGGAGCCTAATTTCTCTCTCAAAGCCGCTAGAGTTTAGTTTGCTAAACTGGCCTAATGAGAAGTACTCCGCCCTCGGGATAGGAGGTTGATGCCGTAGGCTGACCCGCTTGAAGTCTTGAGATAGGATGTATCATGTTAAAGCACGACAGAAGCACTTCTTTTGCTAAGGCCAATTTTCGGATTGGCACCGAACACTTGATCTTGTTCGGACGTCAAGTTTTTACTGACGTTTTTTGGTTTTCCAAGCTTATGGCACTTTTAAACTATTTGTGTGTTTTCAGCACAAGTCTCGCAGTGCAACGCCAGACACCTTTAGAGATTCGGCAAAAACATTCTCGGATATTGCTATATATGCATCGGTTTCGAATTGTGTCTTCGGTCAATAGTTGGGTTGCCCGGCTCCTGCGCTTGCCTCCTACGTTCCGCTTTGTTCGGCTAGGTGTGCAAAGGGAGAACCACTGCGATTGTGCTTCCAGCTCACATGGTTAAGCACCTAAGTGGAGAAAGCCGAAAACTGACTGTCACAATAAGCGTAAACTGGTCAGCGATCCGATGACGGTGTTAAATGACGGGCCATTCATAACAATGGCCGAAGTGTTTACGGCTTGACCTCGACTGTCGCCGAACACTACCGGGGGCTATTAACTGGCCTCCCAAACTAAATCCTTGATATTTTGCTCTTACATTGGAGCTGAGGTTTCATGATCATGCTTAGCATGACAACCCAAAGAAAGGAACCGATAGCGGGACTATTTTCTTTGGAAGACATTTCTTCTGTTAAACAGTAATATAACATATCTCTCTGCGTACCTTTGTTTATAAAACCGTATGGCCATATTGCCTTGTTTGTTGTAAATCTTTGCCCTCATAAAGGCTTTATAAAGTAGGACAAACACTCCTCGGCTATTGGCCGAGGAGGTGGAAGCCGATGGTCGGTCAACAAAGTTTTATACAATGCGGATCCGAGCATTAAATGACGTAAAGTACTTGGATACATAGAGTCATTACATATAATTTGTGATTTTACTATGGATATCAATCCTTAATTCGGCCACTCGTGCCCACATTAAGGCTCGGGGGCTACTGGGCTTTGGGCTTATTATTTACAAATATTAAAGGGGCACATCGATCCTCTGATCTGGTGTTGCCACCCGACCAGTGTCTCGGGGGCTACTGCATTGCCTGTCCAATGCAGAAAATTTTAAGTGTAATACAGTTTCCGAGGAGATTTTGATCCTCAGGTTGGTCGGCCGCACCCAACCTGAGTCTCGAGGACTGAGCACGCCGCTTTTAGTGTCCCGAAGTATTCTGCCAAGTTAGGACTTGATCCTCAGGCCGATTTTGCAAATCAACCTGAGTCTCAGCGGCTACTGGGATCAGCGGTCTTACGTCATCCTTCAGGTGCATCTCGGGTTTTAGATTGATACCCACCTTGAGGGCTACCGGCTATATATCTCGGCAGAGAATAAGTTGCACCAATAAAAAATATTGACAAAAATCGGCCCACATTCGGGGTGGTGCACCACCTCGGAAGCAGTCCGGCATAAAGCTCGGGCGCTAGTGGTTGGCTCCATAGAGGGCATTTCCGGCATTAAGCTCGGCTAAACTCCTTCAAACTTCTTTGAACCAAGGTGATTTACAACACCTCGGATACAGTCCGGCGTTGGAGCTCGGATACAGTCCGACGTTGGAGCTTGTATACAGTCCGGCGTTGGAGCTCGGATACATAGTCCGGCGTTGGAGCTCGGATACATTCCGGCGTTAGAGCTCGGAAGCGGTCCGGCGTTGGTGCTTGGCTGCAAAGATACCTTGAATGCAGTCCAACGTTAGAGCTCGGACGCAAGAGGACGCTGCCGCCCGGGAACAATTTCAAACCCGAGGTGTGGCATAAAAATAACAAGGCATTAATAAAGGCCGGAAACTTACAGGGGCTCCTCGGATACCCGACGTGTAAACTCATCGAATGCATTTCGGCGATCCTCAAGATCGAAGGTGAGAAGATTTGTTGAACTACTTTTCAAGACCGACAACCAAAGATGAAGAACAGTTCAGAAGAATCGAAAAACGTCACTAACTTGAAGACCGGTTCAGGGGGCTACTGACGGTGTCCTGGACTAGGGGGTACTCATCACGTCATCTCCCGATCTGTTAGATCGGGCCGAGGACTCCCATGGCCGTATACTCATGGGCCAGTTCGGACAGCTGCCGCATACAAGAAAGATTCCACAAGACTTGGCAATCAAGACAAGGACTTCTCCTCACCGGCGTATTCGGCTAGGACTCTTGTTATCCTAGGCCTCTGGTGCATTATATAAACTGAGGCCAGGCTAGTCGATAGATGATGTACAACAACAATCATACCATAGGCTAGCTTCTAGGGTTTAGCCTCTACGATTTCGTGGTAGATCAACTCTTGTACTACCCATATCATCAACATTAATCAAGCAGGACGTAGGGTTTTACCTCCATCAAGAGGGTCCGAACCTGGGTAAAACATTGTGTCCCCTGCCTCCTGTTACCATCCGCCTAGACGCACAGTTCGGGACCCCCTACCCGAGATCCGCCCGTTTTGACACCGACAAGCATCTACAGTCAGGCGCCTCAAACCCTTCTTAAATATCTAGACGGGCCGTCCGGTTATTGATCGGTCACGTTTTTTCTCGGTCCAGACGGACGCCTCAAACAGGCCTCAAACGCCGGGCTGACCGGCACCCCTTATATCAAATTCAAATATAGGATGGATATGGGGTGCCCGGGCACGCCTGCCACGTCGGACTGACGAAGGCGTTCCAGCCGGAAACGCCCTCAAACCCGGCGGTCCGAAACTCGTCTCCTCTGGCGGACTGGTGGCGCAGGGTAGAGCAGCCCTGGCGGGCCGCGTAGTGCCTAGCCCGGCTATTTAAACAACCGGCGACACTGAAACTCTATCATCCATCCACATTTTCCTCCTCATGTTCGTCGTTGCCGCCACTTTTAACTTTACCCATCCACCTAGTAGCCATGCCCCATGTTGTCGGGTGAGTAGCGAGCCATTTCTGACACCGGAGCACCGACTCGAGCTCCTTGAGCAGATCCGGACTAGGCGCGAAGCCCGGATCACTGTAGGGTTACCTCCGGATGCAGTGCATCCGGAGGTGGAATTTGAGGATGGGGAGGAGGAGGAGGATGTGAGGACGCTGGCAGGAGATGGAGGCGGAGGAGGCGGAGATGCTCGCCTACATGGATAAGGTCGAGCAGGAGGAGGATGAGCCGGAGCCCTTCTACCTGTCCGTCCAGCCGGCGCCCGACACCATCGTCATGGACATCTCTGACGACGAAGAGTAGTTAGGGTAGTACGTAGAATTTCTTTTGCATGCTTTATATGAATTTAAGAAATGAAATATGAAAGAGGCCAATGCAAAATGGCTAATTTGAGACGTGAACGGTCATTGTCCGCGGACGCATCCAGTCGCGTCCATGGGCGTTTGAGGGACCGGATTTGCAAAGTTTGGTTGTAGATGCTTTAACACACCAGAAAGAAGTCGAGTACTACTATCATTCCTTTGAAAAGAAAAAAAGAACAGACAAGCATGGATAAAATTAAGCGCTACTGTTGGAGCAGCTGAACTGTGGAATAAGAAACTATTGCTGGTGCAGGGATAAACAGAGGCCGATGAATAAATCAAAGACGACATCCCTAACTGCGAGCCGACCTATCAGTTATTCAGTCGAGTCGAGCAGGGAAGGAAGGGTCTCTGCCTCGGCGATCGACGTTTCCGCGAACGCGTACGTACGATCGACCACACAACACATGCATGCAGAAGCAGCTGGCGAGCCCGATCGACGCGAGCACGCAACGCAGCGACCACAACAGCCACAGGTGACAGGTGTTGCGTGGCGTGGCTCGCGATCCGGGAAGGACCGGCAACTGTAGATCCACGAGGGGTCACAACGACGACAAGTGAATGTAGCCGTAGCCGTAGCCGGCCGATCATTGCACGGCTGCCGCTGCCGGGACTTAATTTCTCAGCGCTCGCATTGAGTAGCCGGCCGGCGGGTGAGGACGACGTACGTCTGATCGTCTCGGATCTCGAGTAGCTACTTCTTCACTATGGTTGTAAATGCCTGTGTGAAGGTCTGCTGAATATTCTTTCACTGTCGCTGTGCCTAAACTCAATAAGGTGGTTAGTAATGAAACCAGCTGATATCTAATATCTCTCCAACCGATGATCGATGTCTCGTCCTAGAGTTGACTGAAAGAACTTAAGAGTGTGAGTAAAATGTTCATATTGACCATCTCTTTTTCCACAGGCATGGTACATCCCCATCGATGTATGGCATGCACGCACAACATGTTGAACGAAAAGTGTAAATCTCCAAGAAGAGCTAATTGCCCTGCTATTTTTCTTGACTGCATGTATCGACAAGTCGAATAAAGCATGCCATATTGAACGATTATGATTCATCCTTTGCCAGTGGGCGGCAAACAATATGAATTGTTAATGCTTTACCGCAGCGTTTCAAAAATCTTGCTTTCGCACCATTTTTACAAAAAAAATCTCTACAATAAATTTTAAACAATTTATTATGCGGCCAAATGGGTAGGTGACTATATTACTCATAAGTAAAATAGCACTGAAAGAATAGAAAGACAAGTATTTTAAGAAAAAATGAAGAAAATAAAAATATGTATAAATTTTATTTAGACTAGAAAAAGGGTCTGTGCATTGCAACGGGAGAAAAAAAAACATAATCTTCAATGGCCATAACCACATTTTGCTGTATCACCGAGATACACTATCACTCTCAATTTCGTGAAATCATGAACATATTTTAAACTCGTGGACATATTTGAAATCATGAACAATTTTTTTAATTCATTACACTTTTACAAATTTTCGGACATTTTCTAAAATCAATTCATGAACATTTTATATTATTTGCAAACACTTTTTAAAATTGTAAAAAACAAACAATTTTCTTGAATCGGCAAACATTTCTAAAATCGACGAACAGTTTCTGGAAATTGGTGGAACCATTTTTAAAATTTACGAATAATTTTTTGATTTAACGAACATTTTTTGAAATTGGTGGAACCATTTTTGAAATTCACGAATATTTTTGATTTAATGAACATTTTTTTGAATACATGATCGTTTTCTAAATCAATGACCATTTTATGAATGATAAACTATTTTGTAACTCACGAACAGTTTTTGAATTTCTAGGATACTTTTCCATTCATGAACAGTTTTTGAATTAGCAAAATTTTGTTCAATTTCATTAACATTTCCTAATAGTTAATACACGAACTTTTTAAAAATCATGAACATTTTTTTAAAGCACGAATTATTTTTGAATAAGCAAACATTTTTTTTACAAAATCGCTAATAGTTTTGAATCCACAAACATTTGATGATTCATTAAACATTTTATTTCAAAATTCTTATTTTGTTTAATTTTAGAAACTTTTTTAAGTACCAAATTATTTAAAGTAAAGAAAGAAAAAGAAAAAAGAAAATTTAAAAAGCAGGCCGCCCGGACATGGGCGTGCTGCGTCTCCTTGCAGTGCGCAGAGTGTAGTATAGGTCGTGACTGCATGGGCCGGCTAATGCAAGGATTCCATTGTGTGAAATGTTTTTTAATCATTTATAGATGGCATCAGTGAGTAATATTTTGCAACTTTGAGGGCAATTTCGATGACGTGTCGCTGGAAGTAATAGCCCATTTATTATTTGGTTGAGGTAGAGATTTTTTACATCAGTATTTTGTTGAGGTGATTTTTTTGCATCAATTAAAAATATAGATATGTATAAGTTATTTTATGAGTACATATGTATATCTAAAAAGGCTTTCACTCCGCTTTATAGATAAAGCCCAACAGCCAACAAAGTTCGTCCACAACACATACACGCACAGGTCTGACACGGCAAGAAGTCAAAAGGGTTAATGCTGAGGGCACAACTCAACAAGCCCTGAAAAGCAAAAAAAAAAAAGGCATGCACACGGAGGGTGCTGCACAACATCTAGTCTGGCTCCGGTGGGGGGGGGGGGGGGGGGGGGCGGGGGCGCCGAGCTGAAGGCCATCAAGCGAAGGTCGGCGATGAGGTTGTTGATGACGTCCCGATCCTAGGAACGGCTAAGCGGCCGCCAGAGCTACAAGTATTCACATATTTTAAAAATGGCGTCAGTAGCACGTCGAAGAGGGACTTTCTGAATGACAAGCTTATTGCGAACAGTCCAGAGTGTCCAGGCGAGGATCCCAACGCAGAGCCATCTGATATGGCGGTAGCGAGGGGGGAAGCATGGATTTCCGCAAGCAGTTCAGGGAAGTTGGTGTTACACCACTGGCCCCCAACAGTCTCGTGGAAGTAGGACCAGAGGAACTGGGCCGTAGGGCACGAGAAAAAGATGTGGTTAGCATCCTCCACCGTGTCGCACAAGGGGCACATCCCATTCCCAGGTCCATTACGCTTACGGACCTCCACACCCGTTGGGAGGCAGCCGTGAATCCATTGCCATATGAAGATCCGGATCTTTAAGGACAGACGGATATTCCAAATCAAACTAAAGGGTTCAGGAGCCGTCAAGAAGGCGGCCGCGTAAAGGAATTTGGTGCACACAAAGCCAAGCCCACAACTAGCCAGACTGAACTCAACTGGTCCATCTAAGAGCCCGGATCAGGATATTCAACCAGGCCATAAAGACCGGCCTAATTAGTACATAAACACATGGCCGAAGAGACATCTTGTTCCGCGAGTTCCGTGCAAAAACTTTCCTCCTCATCAATCAAATACTACTACCTCCGTTCCATAATATATAAAGTGTTTTTGACACTGCATTAGTGTAAGAAACACTCTTATATTATGAGACAGAGGGAATAGTAAATTACAGTAGGATAATCTAAAAAAATTACAGTAGGAAAAGAAAAACTTTCCCCGTCGTTTCGCCGCCAATTACAGCCACACTCACCCACCACGAGGTGTACAATCAGAGATTCGTCCCGTGCCTCACCCTCCCACCCCAACGATTTCGTCGAGCACCTCGCGGGCAAAGCAGGCGGACGGCGGACGGACAAATCATGGAGGAGAGCGGCGCGAGCGCGGCGGCCGTAGTCCCTCGGCTGTTGGCGGCCAAGGAGGAGTCCGGGAAAAGCTTCTCCGACATCGCGGCCGAGACAGGGCTCACCAACGTCTACGTCGCGCAGCTGCTGCGCCGCCAGGCGCAGCTCAAGCCCGACATGGCGCCCGCGTTCCGGGCGGCCGTCCCGGCGCTCACCGACGAGCTCGTGGAGCTCATGATGCGGCCGCCTTTCCGGTCCTACCACCCGCACATCGTCCACGAGCCCGCCATATACAGGTGCCTACCTCGTGCCGACCGCCCAGTCTTGTCCCACTCCCAAGGCCCTTGTAGTTTTATCCCCGAATTCCATCTCGAACTCGGTGTAGGGGGCGCGCGATTACTGCCAGCTACTTCAAACACTAACTATAGCGCATGATGTTGTAAAGCAAAGTGGTACCTTAAATGTCAGCGAGAAAATGGAAGAATATTGGCTCTTCTGCTGAATCTGAATGAAGACATGACGAGGGAGGGAAAGTTGCTAAAATTCCGCAATGTTTCACAAACAGCAACCTTCTACCATCCAGCTCTTTGGTATTTGTGTCAACTCTAATCTTCCATTCTTTGTATAAACTCAAATGGGATGTTCTGTACCCAAGTTCTTACTCAAGGGTAGAAGAATAAATTTTACCATAGCCTGTTGATAGTTTTGAGTCTTGATACTGATGCCTCTGTCTTTCCTTGGAATCTCTAGCTTCTGTACTTTGCCTGTTGCACTTGATAATCCACTTTGTTCTCAACAGTCTGGCACAGTTGTACCATGCTGTTTTTGTCCAGAGTAGGTGTATCACTGTTTTTTTATTGCTAATCACATCGGTTTAGCTTCTTTTGTTCCAATTTATCCGGATGGCACATTATTTCCTGGTTGCACATGTTTCATTGATGCTTCCCCTGCGCACAAATGTTTCACTTAATTATTGGAGTGAAGGTACATTTCACTGAAATTCATGCTACAATATTGTAGAATTGCGTTGTTACTAACTTTGTTATATTATAATGTACGCAGATTGAATGAAGCTGTTATGCATTTTGGAGAGAGCATCAAGGAGATCATCAATGAGGATTTTGGTGATGGAATGTAAGAAACCGACCTATATAGTATTATGGAGATTGCAAAATTGATCTGTCTGTCTTACTATTACTTTCAATAATCTTTCCATGTCTTATTGCTTTATTTAAATGCTTTCAATTGCAGCATGTCGGCTATAGACTTCTACTGTTCAGTTGACAAGATTCAAGGGGCTGATGGAAAAGATCGTGTGGTGGTCACATTTGATGGGAAGTATCTGCCTTACACCGAGCAGGTCTGTTATTTTTTTTGGAGGTTTCTTTTGTTCTGATAAGCCAATGATGCTTAGTTTATATTCATGGGTATACTGAAGCAAGTGCCTTCTGTACGGAAAATTTTGGAACATAATGATGTGTTTAGCTGCATTCATGTGTTCCTGCCAGTGATCCATTAGTAAATATGACTACCAGTGGATATTAGTAGATAGTTTTTTTTAAATAGGATATTAGTAGATAGTTATTGAGTGTGGAGGCAGTTAAAAACTAATTATGATAATCGTTTTATGTTTTAAATCATGATTTATCACACTACTTGCTCATTTGAATTTAGCAAGCAGTTCTAAGCATACAATTTATTTTTCCACATATGCAGAGATCTGAACATATGATGTCAAGATTGAACCGGAATGCATCTTGAGATGGCTGGTGTTACGAAGAGGATGTATGTTCATGGTGTAACACATTGTGTATTGCCTGATTCTACTTTGGACTTGGAAAAAAAATGAATAATGGCTTTTCTGGCATGAATGACCGACAAATAAACGAACTGTCTACATGTACGCAGAATAATTTGTTAAAAATGCGGTTTGTATCATCATTCTTTGTTCTACTTAGTGAATTATATTTTTCATGAATTTAGCATGCGGTTTGATGTGCTGAAATAAAAATGTTTTCCCTATGAAATTTATTTGGTGGAATATTCATCGTGTGCCCTTTGACCCCCGACATGAAAATATTAGCTGTGCTTGGACCATGCCGTTGAGATGACAAGTGTTAAGTCATGGCTTTTCGGAATTGGTTTGGGGAGGTAGAAGATGATGTTGGATTGTTGGGAACAAATTTCAGATGAAAGATCGCCATCCATGCTGCTGTTAGAAACAGTCCTGACTGGGAGGTGGAGTTTCTACACCCAGGAGCATGTGTGAACAGTAAGATAAAAAAATCAAAAAAGGTTCAAAAAAATCTGAAATTTATTTGTGGCATACTTTCACAAATGCTTGTTGTGCATGCAAAATTTCATCACAAAATCACATTGGTGAAGGCGTGGTAAAAAAAACAAAATCGATGCTCTGAAAATGTTACTTACAAAAGCATTTTGAAGCTTCAATTTTTTTTGGCACGACTTCCACCAATGTGATTTCGCGATGAATTTTTGCGTGCACGACAAACATTTATGAAAGTATGTCACAAAAAAATTCAGAGTTTATTGAATTTTTTCTATTTTTTTATTTTACTGTTCATCCCAGAAGCATTTGCTCCTGGGTGTAGAAAGGCACTTTCGTTCTGATTGAGGCTTTTTTTTCTTTCAAAGAAGGATTGGGACGTACCTACAGGATTGGCTCTCAAGTGCATCTCCTCCCCGTGGGTGAACAGTAGATTCAAAAAAATTCAGAAAAAACTGAATGTTTTTTTGCATGGAAGATGTTCTAGTGCGTGACCTCGTGTCAAATTTCATCATGATTGGACACCTGAGTAGCTCTAAGAAACCCATGAGAAAGTTTATTGTTTTACGCACTGTGCAGACCAATTTTGACTTTTTTGCCACGAGTTCCTCATGTCATAACATGGTGAAATTTCGCCCAAACATCATGCACTTGAACATTTTCAATACAACAAAAACAGATTTTTTTAATGAATTTTCTAGTATTTTTTGTGTTTACTGTTCATCAGGAGCAGATGAATATTCAGCATATTAACAAAGCTGCACTTAAGTACCAAAGCTGGATAGAGGTAAGAGAAAGCGAGGCCACTAATATTTACGTCAGACGTGTAGCTTGTCCCTAATATTTTCATCAAGAAGACACGATTGTATTTTCTAATATTAATGTTATGTGCTGCTGACTTCTAACTACTTGGAAAAAGGATGCTTCATTAATCAGAAAATACCCTTTTGCTCTTGGGTGTAGGAGCACCTTATATAGGAAAAATTAGTAATTCCAAAAAGTCAAAAAGTTCTAAATCTTTTGTGGAAACAAACTTGACCTTCTATTGTACTCGTATAAAAACTTTTACCAAGAAAAAATTCCCATCAACTTCAGGGCAAAAACAAACAATTTTTCAAGGACAAAAAGCGTGAATAGTAACCTGTATATAATGTTGGTTTTTTTTGGCCCAAAATACCACGAAAGTCATTCCTTGGCGAAACTTTTTTTTTTGACATTTTTTGGAATTACTAAAATAATCCATATCAGGTGCACCTAAGCCTGAGAGCCAAAGGTGCTTGTCCAAGCAGAAGGTACTAAAGAATACAGATATTACAAAATCTTAGGACGGGTTTCATTTAGTTGGGGAATTGCCTTCTGCAACGTGTATATGTAGCATCTAGTGGTAAATGTTTTGACTGTGCAACAGTTCTATGGCCGCAGCCACAACCCCTTTCCCTTCCGAAAAGATGTCAAGTGCAGGTTCCTCAATCTTCCTCTGAAGGAGTTTGTCCAATTCACCTCTTAATCTCTGTCAAGTAAAAAGAACATCTCTCGTTAGGGTAAACTGAAAATTTTAGCTGAAAAATAAGCTATTTTATTCACTGAAATGAACTTGATTGCAATATAGCAGTAAAACCAGATATCAGTCATTCCAACTACTATGATAATCACAGCCAAGCTTACTTACTGTTATACGAACTCAGCTTGTATAACAAGGAATCTAGATCAAGCAGCAAGTACAGACACAAAATTACCATTAAAAGAAGCACCGGAACTAAAGTTTCATGTCACCTCTTTGTTGCTGAACGAACACTTGGATTTACTTAGCACTATATTTATAAAAGAGAAAAGGTTCAAGAAGCAAGCTATTGTTGAGAAGTTGGTCATACCTGGATCAACTCTATGATACGCTTTGGTGCAGAGAAATGAAGATACCCCGCAAGCATCTCGATGCCTTCTCCGGTGTTACTTGGACTTAAGGAACCACCAAAAAGTAGAAGAGCATAATCTGATATGTTTGTGGAGTCCCTCACATAAATGCTAGCAGTTTTCACCTTCTCGCTGTAAACCAGATAAGGCAATGGGAATTGCTGCACTCCTGCATTGACTGATGATGGGTGAATGTCCACCTTTCCGACATCTTTGGTGTAGAATGCTGTCCTCTTGCCCCGTCTTTTGCACTGTATGACATTTGGGTAAAGCCCAGCACATAAAACAGCGGAAACCATCTCCAGATCCTTGCCATAATGGTTATATGCCTGAAATTTTAGCACAGAAGTAATCGTAATGGAAACTGAAGCTCTTCAGTTGGAAAGTAGATAAAATGGTGCACTGGAATGAAAAAACATAGATAACTACATAGGTCGTAGAATTACTTATGGAATGCAAGAGAGATCTAGGGTTACAAACCTTCACTCCTCTTGTCTTGCTAACAAATCCAATATCAGAAAGTAGATCAAAAAATTGATTTCGCATGTCATCCATCATCTTCAGGGTCATAGGAGACAGAAAATTTTCCCAACAGAAAGAACGCTCCCTTCCACTGCGTTTTGCTTCCTTCCATGCTTCAAATGCCTTAAGAAGGGCAATGTGATCACTGGCAAAAGAGGTCACAGGAAACTATCAGTGTGCCTTAAACAACTGCAGCGTAAAACGTTTTGCAGGCGATGGTATCATTGGCAAGTGATACTATGCACTCCCTATCCTGGTTCTATCATTCCATATCCTGTGGCTCCTCCTGGGTCAAGCTTTCTAGCATGTAGCAACCAGTAACTAACACTCGCCCTGTTTCACCATATGTCCTAGACTAAGGCCCTTTCCAATACTCACCCCGTTTCACCATATGTCCTGGACTAGGCCCCTTTCCAATATACATGTCCATTGAGGAAATCAAGAGTGTAGTTATTGCATTTTTTGCATTTGTGCCTGTTAGAGTTATATTTATGATGCCCTTTGCCTTTCTGTATTTTGGCCTTTGGCCTCCCACCTGTACTTGTATATATGATGGCTTTGGCCTCCAGATAATACTAAGTTGCATATTCCTAACATAGTATTAGAACTTTAGGGCTTTTTTTAGCACGCGCAACTCGTGCTCTCTTGATCCAATCTCTCACGCCGCCATCCTGCTTCCGGCCGGTTGCTGTCCGACCCCCACGATCTCTTCCGCCGGATCCCGTTGCCCTCATGCGGAAGTCTACTGGAGCGTCGCCGGGCCGCGTGCGTGCTGCTGGAGGAGCGCAGCAGCCAAGGATCCGCCCGTGTGGCTAGCAGCCAAAGATCCGCCCGTGTGCTGCTGGTGCTTTGTTAGGCACGGCGCATGGTCTCCGCCCGCGTGGTCAACACCACTGCATGAACCGGCCGCCTGCTGCTCCCGGTTTTTCCTGTCACCAGATCCGCCCCCGGCTGAATTGGTCCGACAGTTACGCGTCCCCTCCGCCGCACGTCAGCCGACTGGCCGCGGCCTCGCGACTTCCATGCCGGCTGCCGCCTCCTCCCGGAGCGCGGCCCGGACTTCTCCACCGCTGCCGCCTCCTCCCAGCCCGCGGCTCCGCGACTTCTCCGCCGGCCACGCCTCCTCCCGGCCCGTGGCCCTGCGAATTCAACGGGGATTTGGCCACTGGCTTCCCAGGCTGTCGTCGCCGGTCGCCGGCCCCGTCCGCCTGTCGCCGCCGGCCGCCCCTTCGGCCCCGCCCTCTCTGCTTCCTAACAGTACCCCTATTTAATTGCTTTGCAAACTGCTTATTTAAGGTTATCATCTATTAAAATATCCTTAGATTTTGTGATTGCTTGGTTTGTGCACATGGTAGGCTGGGGACAGATATAGTGAAACAGGGGGAATGCTACGTAGGCACCATAAATAAAGCAGCACTTGATGGTACTGAAGAAATAACAGGCAAAACAACATCAAACTAAAACCATAATTTCTGTAATATTGGTTGTCAAAAAACACTTCTACATGCTTCCTCACGAAATATCAATGTGATATAAGCTTATAACAATTACCTGCAGGAGTCACCAGCAAATGATCTTTTGACAGCATCTGCTTCTTCTTTTCTATCTATTGGGAGCACAAATGGATTACGATAAGCAAGAGCAGCAGCGATTGTTAATGCAGGATCCAGGCACTGGAAGACGGATCCAATGAGCAGCATCTTTCCAATGTTTGGATCCAGTGGTAGTGTACATAGATGTCGTCCTGCATAAATCAAAGTTGGGCAAAAGTAAATAAAAACACGTACAGTAAAATTTAAGAAGTGGTACAATTGAAGGGTGGCAGTAAAACTTTGTACCTAAATAAGTGAGCTCCTCCAAGTCATCCAGCGCTCCAATGGTTTTCAGAAGCTCAATTGCATTCTTAACAGAAAGCGGATCTGGGGGTTGCAGTGACTTGGCTAAGAAAGAAGCGACTGCTCCAAGCTGTAAGCTTTTGATAGTAAGGCACAGTTCTTGCAGTGGAGTCCTAAGAATTTCAGGCAGCTGAAACTGAGGCATGGCATCATGAATGACTTTCGGGTACAACCTATAGCAAACACCTGGCTGAACACGGCCTGCACGGCCTCGCCTCTGTGTAAATTAGGAAAGTCATCAACAACAACTGTTATTGGATATTCAGTTTTGCCAGAAAAGTGGGTAACATGGTCCATGGTACGTACCTGATGAGCAGAGGCTTTTGATATCCACGATGGTAGAAGGCATGCTAGCTTATTCAAGGCATCATAACTTGTCTCCTTCGCTTTACCACAATCAATTACATACACAACATCATCTATTGTAATACTGCTTTCTGCAATATTTGTCGCCAGAACAATTTTTCTGCAAATTACATATGTAGTAGATATAAACAGTTAATGGCATTAACCATTAGGATTTAGGACAACTTGCTCAAATGAACTTAGAACTTGTTGCACGAGTACATAACAAAGAACAAATTGCATTAATTGATAAAGAAAATAAAATATCAATTTAACAGCACACAATAATAATAAAAAACCTACATCAAATGTGAGGGTAAGAGAAAAAATAGCTTAAGTGGCAGCAGATAGTTTAAAAGGAAACTGAGAGGGAAAACGTGGAAGTTGCTATGGCATATGTAAAATCATCACCAAAATTTTGTACTTACAGTAGTTCCTTCCCAGACATAATTTTACCTACGAGCTTGCTAACACATACTTTTACCATTAAATACACTGCCACCGATAACAAGAAGGCAAGGAAACCGAGCATGTTTCCATTAACTTATAATAGTGGAGGTGTGACACTGAGAAAGTGAGAAGAATAGAAGATATGCAAGTAGGAAGACAGAAGTATGTCTGCAACACACTATCCATATGTAAAAGCAAAATCATATCCATAGCACATAATCCAGATCAAATGTTTCTATATATACACCGTGACTAATTACCTCATATTAGCTGGTGCTCTGTCAAAAATTTCACGCTGATTAACAGTTGGCATAGAGCCATGCAGTGGGAGAACTAGGAACTTATTGGAATTGCCAAGCAGATTATTCCCTTTAATCTTGTCCAAAAGTTTTGAAATTTCGTCCCAACCAGTAAGGAATACAAGGATTGCACCTTCTCCTTCATGACGACAGATATACTCAATCGTACCTTCCACCTAAAAATGCCAACATAAAGTAATAAATATTAGCAGCATAGATAGGTTACGAAATGGTATTAGGATGTCATGAAATGCAGGTTATTTTTCAGAGAGATATCAAGTGCATCACACAACTAGGCGACATCATAAATCACTTTTGGTTTGTGGTACCAAATTCACATGAAAAAAAATCTGGGAGAAAATTGTCTAGACGTGTTTCCTGATTTACTATAAGTCCATAACTATGTATATAATATTAAGTTCGCATTCAATCTATGTTGATAGTTACAAAAGGAACGAGTAAATGTTACAATGGATAACAAGCTTCTTGTTTTGGTCTCTTCTAATTTATTTTGAGTGAAGTTAAAGTTACAAAAAGGATGAAAGGACGCAAGGCGATGGGCCCTGATTGTATCCCCATTGAGGTGTGGAAAGGCCTCGGTGACATAGCGATAGTATGGCTAACCAAGCTTTTCAACCTCATTTTTCGGGCAAACAAGATGCCAGGAGAATGGAGACGGAGTATATTAGTACCAATCTTCAAGAACGGGGGGGGGGGGGGGGGGGGGGGGGGGGGGTTCAGAGTTGTACTAATTACCGTGGAATTAAGCTGATGAGCCATACGATGAAGCTATGGGAGAGTCATTGAGCACCGCTTAAGAGGAATGACAAGCGTGACCAAAAATCAGTTTGGTTTCATGCATGGGAAGTCAACTATGGAAGCCATTTTCTTGGTACGACAACTTATGGAGAGATACAGGGAGCAAAGAAGGACTTGCATATGGTGTTCATTGACTTGGAGAAGGCCTATAATAAGATACCGCGGAATGTCATGTGGTGGGCCTTGGAGAAACACAAAGTCCCAGCAAAGTACATTACCCTCATCAAGGACATGTACGAAAATGTTGTGACAAGTGTTCGAACAAGTGATGTCGACACTGATGACTTCCCGATTAAGATAGGACTGCATGAGGGGTCTTTGAGCCCTTATCTTTTTGCCTTGGTGATGGATGAGGTCACAAGGGATATACAAGGAGATATCCCATGGTGTATGCTATTTGCGGATGATGAGGTGCTAGTTGACGATAGTCGGACGGGGGTAAATAGGAAGTTAGAGTTATGGAGACAAACCTTGGAATCAAAAGGGTTTAAGCTTAGTAGAACTAAAACCAAGTACATGATGTGCGGTTTCAGTACTACTAGGTGTGAGGAGGAGGAGGTTAGCCTTGATGGGCAGGTGGTGCCTCAAAAGGACACCTTTCGATATTTGGGGTCAATGCTGCAGGAGGATGGGGGTATTGATGAAGATGTGAACCATCGAATCAAAGCGGGATGGATGAAGTGGCGCCAAGCTTCTGGCATTCTCTATGACAAGAGAGTGCCACAAAAGCTAAAAAGCAAGTTCTACAGGATGGCGGTTCGACCCGCAATGTTGTATGGCGCTAAGTGTTGGCCGACTAAAAGGCGATATGTTCAACAGTTAGGTGTGGCGGAGATGCCTATGTTGAGATGGATGTGTGGCCACATGAGGAAGGATCGAGTCCGAAATGATGATATACGAGATAGAGTTTGGGTAGCACCAATTGAAGAGAAGCTTGTCCAACATCGTCTGAGATGGTTTGGGCATATTCAGCGCAGGCCTCCAGAAGCTCCAGTGCATAGCGGATGGCTAAAGCGTGCGGAGAATGTCAAGAGAGGTCGGGGTAGGCCGAATTTGACATGGGAGGAGTCCGTTAAGAGAGACCTGAAGGATTGGAGTATCACCAAAGATCTAGCTATGGACAGGGGTGCGTGGAAGCTTGCTATCCATGTGCCAGAGCCATGAGTTGGACGCGAGCCCTTACGGGTTACACCTCTAGCCTACTCCAACTTGTTTGGGACTAAAGGCTTTGTTGTTGTTGTTGTTATTGTTATTGTTATTGAAGTTAAAGTTACAAAGGGTGAAGAAAATTCTTAAAGCACTTCTCACTAGTTTCCACCATGTTTGCAGACAGAGAAGTTCCAATATTTGCATCATACATATCAGCACATAACTACACGCATTTGCGTCTAACAGTAGATATTATATTATTCCATGTGTTTCCTTACGCCCTTTCCCTTCTTGATCAATTTCAATACCAGGGAAGTTGATCCAATACATCTGTTAATACAAGAATAAGCCCTTCCGGTTCCTATACCAAAGAAGTTGGTCCTAGACCATTAGATCTGCTAATACCTAATGGAACAATTAACAACAGGCAATTAGCTGGTCATTTTTAGAAACATCACTGATATATCTCCAATTAATTGCAATCACTTGTACATATATGGAACTGGATCTCCTCCACTAACTATCCCAATATCTAAGGACTTAAAGGTTCCATCTACTAATGCAATCAAATAAATGCACATGAAAATAACCAGTTCAGATCTGAGAATACATACAAGGCTCAAATCCAGTTCAGTGACAGACCAAGCTTCAAGGGACTGCCTTGTTGTAATGCTATAGTTTCCGTACTCCTTATTAATGTCGACATCCTGGAAAAAAAAGTGAGCAAGCAAAACTGTTGACCCTCCTAGTTTTAAAGGATAGGGAATCAAGCACGTCTGACTTTTTGCAATATGTTCTCCACACTTCAGTTTAGTGTTAACAAATTAGTTATCTGCATTAGCAACAGTAGAGCTAAATCATCCAAATATTTGCCATCTCAGAACTTTTGATCCCCTGACATCAATACTGAATTACAAAACTACAATGGGCAAGATTAGAAAAGTAACTCAAGTTTACCTGGAAAACATCAGCCAATGGATCATTCTTAACTGAAGCAAGTCTCTTTTTTCTTGAATTTCCTTGAAAATTATCACGTTCAGACTTGATTTTGTATTGGGTCTTTTCCAAAATATCTTCCAGAAATAACTCGGCAACAGGAAAAGTGAAACCCTGCTCAAAACACCTTGATGTAAGTATAATGCACAAAAATCACTTCAACGGGCACTGTTTACAAAAGGTTACAGTACCGGAATATGCATAATTGGGGCATCTCCAAAGTATTTGGAAAATAGTTCAGCATTTATTGTTGCACTCATCAATACAAGACGAAGGTCAGGACGCCTTGGCAGAAGGTCGCGTAAAATGATGATGAGAAAATCTTCATTCATGCCACGTTCATGAATTTCGTCAACTAGTAAATGACTTACACCAACTAAGTCTGGCTCCTGAACCTGCGACATATAGTGTTTGCATTGAGTGTAAGTGCAATAACACCAAAATGACTGAACATTTGGAAATAAACAAGCAATTCAATTTGATTTGCCAAATCTCAAGATGCAATATAGTCTATAGCAAATTAAGACCCCTGCAGTAAATATCTTTGCATAATTAAGGTCACACGTGTACATGTTAACAGTAGCTACAGTTGTGATATGATTGGATCATTGGAGTGCTAGAAATCACACAATATTTGACTAGTTTTGGATACATCTTCTGTAAAGGAACAGGATCATGTGCATGGGTGATGAAATAATTTGCACAACAAAACCTCAATTCTTTCACATCTCAAAAAAAAACTACTGTGTTCTGCTTGTGTCAAAATCGAGAAGTGTCCATTGCCAGTGTAATCTACTTTAGTCGAGAAGTATTCAATTTCCAATACTCAGTTTCACAATATCTTTCATCACACCACCACCCACTGTGCACCCAGATCAAGGAAGCACTAAATCCAAGATAAAGTTAATAAAAAATGGCATACACTAGAATCAGAATGTCGTGCTGCAACCACTAAACATCTTCCAAAGCATTAAAGTAGGGATAGATAGTAGAGACCATGAATTACACTCTTGGTTTCCCCAATGGACAGATATTTTGAAACAGAGACACGCCAGAGTAGTTTCAAAAATCGGACCGCTGAAGCTACCGGTTCGCAGATCTAACCGCCGGCACAGACAGTTTGATAAAGGCAAAAGGAAATATTATAGCTCATTGATTTTCAAGTTTATAGAAAATTTGACTCCGTGAGCTACTCTGTTCTTGGTCTCGGGGAAGTCTCCGTTTCTATTGAGGGGATCAAGAGCGTGGTTCTTGCAATATTTGCACTTTTGACCCTATTTAATTGCTTCCAGAATTGCTGATTGGTTGTAGTGTGTTAGTTAAATCTTGTATTAAGTTCTTGTAGATTTAGAGCATCCTTGGGATGTGCACATGGTGGGCTGAGGACAGATATAGCAAAACAGAGGGAGCGGGTAATAGAAGTTATACTGGCTAACTTAGTCAAAGCAATGCAGGCAAGCTGGTGATGGGCCTCCGAAGTCCAAACACGCGTGGGAAGGTGGGGCAAGGGTCTTGCATTTGATTCCTGTGTGTGACAACTCGTTAACCAGTAGTTGTATTACTGTTTTTATGGGTAAAACGGTCTTTTAAGAGGACTGAACCGGTTAAGGTGCCACTCAGTTTTTTTCTGGTCAGATCGCTGGTCCGGTACAGCTTTTAAAACTAGGCTGCCAAGGCTAGTGACGGTTATAGCGAAACAGAGAGAGTGCTGAACATGCAACTGCACAACAAATTCAGATCATAATTGCCATAGGCTTTGTAATGTTGCATATATAATGAAGCTTAAATTCCTTGGGAGTATCTTAATAAACCTGGAGAAAGATTATACAGCTACAACCAAATGCATAAATCAAGCTACGATCAAACCAGAAGTTCTAAGATATGCAGAAAGCGATAATGGACAACAAACAAAGAACAAGGCGATATATACAATTCACAGTAAAAAAATCGACAAAATAAACAATGCAAAAATGACGTGATGCGGTAAGTCACTCGTGCATATGCAAATCTATCTGTCAGTCATACCAGTTTTCTAAGCAAAACTCCTGTCGTGCAGAAGAGCAGTCGTGTTTGTGTGGAACGTTTTGATTCAAGGCGAATCTGGTATCCAACAGTCTCACCAAGCTCTTCACCTCTCTCAGATCCTACACGTGCTGCAACCGATATGGCAGATATACGGCGGGGTTGAGTACATATTATACTGCAATCAGCACCACGAAGGTTATCTATCTCCTCTTCTAGTATGAACTGCGGAAGCTGTGTTGTTTTACCACAACCTGTCTCACCAGATATGACCAAAACCTGAAACAGTAAATTCAGTAAGAAAATAAATTAAATGGACGTACTAATAAGATCAACTATAGAGCCCGACTCTATGGGCAGTATTAAGAATATAGTAATGAATATCACCAGGTAGCAAAGATGAACAAAACAAACGACAGTGCGACCTTAACTCTGCCAGCATTAAGTACAAAATATCTAAACCTGTGACACTGACTTGACCATGAGATTCAAGTTAATTTAACTGCACCAAATCATTCAAAAAACTAGCAACGAATTTTACTCGTTACTAAGGATATAAAGCAGAGTGTCAGGAAAACACAATTTCAGTATATGGATGTAACGTGCTAGAATTGGTACCATCCCTAAAGACTGATTAGTGACAAGGTTCGGGGTATAGCTGAGGAAAGAGAGCTGATTGGCCAAGGTGATGGGGATGAGAGGGAGAGTAGGTTCGGGAGAAGATAAGATCTTTGCTGGTTTATTCACGTTCACTGGATAATCCATATGGTGTACATGGTGTACCTTTTATAGAGAAGACTGGACTTGATGCCTAGGAACAGAATCCTGATTATCCTAATAAACCATAGCTTTTATCTTCCTAACTAAATGGATCTCTTTCCTAGCTAAATCCTTACTAACTGCATAACTAATGGGCTAACGGCTGACTGCACGCCTCTGACATTACACCAGCCCTTTTGAACAGCTCATCCTCGAGCAGTGGTTGCCACAGTTGGAGCCTTGGAGCCCAAGGCAGTCCCCCAAGTTGTTGATAGATTCCACCTTCGTCTCGTGGGGCTAAAGCAAAACAACCAAGCTGCATACATGCATTTATGTGACCCAGTTTGGAGGCCTGCTTGCTGCTGTTCATTGTGTTGACCTGCATAGGAGTTGTGTGGTCTGCCCCTTTGGTCAAAGTACGCTCAAGCCCAACAAGGAAATCCCATGAGCCTTAGGGTTTGGATGAAGGGACGCAAGGAATGGTTCATCACTTGCTGCCAGCATAAAGAGCTGTGATACTGCTGCTACCCTATGGAGGAGTGTCGCTGGAAACAGAAGCATCGTCACTGGCTTGGGCAGAGCAGCCGTTGCTTTGAGGAGAAACATCTCGCTCTCATGGCTGCATTCCAGCTGCTGCTGCTAGGAAGGGTACCACCGCCACTGCTGGCTGTGTGGCCACCGCAAGAGAACTCCGCCACCACTGCTGTTGTGTGCATCACTGCCATCGAGATTGATTGCATGGCTGCCTCTAGAAGGCACTCCATCACTGTTGCTGGAGTTTGCCCTGCCACTGCTGCAAGTTGCACTACTGCTGCTTCTTGTAGTTGCAGGCTTTGCTGCTGCCCATAGACGCGGGAGTGAACTATGTTGTCCTCCAGATGGCCAGAAATTTCAGCGATACATCTGTCTGGAGTGGCTTGTGGAGGCCAACCACAAGCAGATCCACCTAATGCCACTCGGAGAGCCCTCAGCACCTGCATGTGGAAGTGAGAAATTGCTCAATGTACTCATCCACCGCACAGGTCTGCTGCATAATCTTGATGGTGCCAAGCAGTTGGGACAGCGCATTTGCTTCCCCTTGTGCTCCTCCCGCATTCGCCTTGCCTGCCCTTCCTTGAGGTCGAAACAGCTTTGCCCAACGTATTTGTCAGCTTGGATTGGTTTTCACCTCGAGTGTTGGTGGATAGGGTCACGGGAGGTCGGAGAGCTTGCTGTTGACAATGCCCTCCAGGTCTCCACATCTTCCTGGGACAGACGATCCAAATGCCTTGCACGTGATGCTAGAATTGGTACCCTTGCTAAGACTAGTCAATGTGAAACGGTTGAGGGTAAAGCTCTGAGAAGCGAGGGTTGGTCGGCCATGGTGTCGGGGATGAAAAGGGGAGAAGGTTGACTGCTGGTTTATTCTAATTTATTGGATAATCCATATGAGGTATACAGTGTCCCTTTTATAGGGAAGACTAAACTTGATGCAAAATCCTCCTAGCAAACCATATCTTTACCTTCCTAACTAAACCGATCTCTTCCAAGTCTTCCCTAACAAAATGGATATCCTTACAAACTACGTAGCCAATTGTATTTATATCACTAGTGGGCTAAGGGCTGAGAATCTTTGACAATGTATGTGAATATATTCATCTAAATAGATCAAACTTGGAAACATCTTATAGTTCTTACTTCGTACCTGATTAGCTGCTACTGCTTTCAAAAACTCCTCTCTCGCTTTGAATGCTGGTAATTTTTCCCTGAAAGACTGCATTGATCTAGCACTTGGCATCATCTGAAACAAAATGTAGATGATGCAACTTCAGAATTTAGGGTTGCTCAATGTTTGATATTGATGGGGTTTGAGCCAGTCACTAGAAAATCACTGGTGATACCTTTTTTGATCTCTGCATATCTCTAAGCTGAAAACTTAGCTTCTGTTTATCAACATATGTTGTTGATTCAGCTACTGCCGTGGATGTGCTGGGCAAAGATTGCCTCATTGAGACAGTGGATGTGCTAGCAGAAGCATTGTTATTTGACTGTGCCCTGGATAAAAGGTTTTCCACTCGTCTCTCTGTCTCATTGGACATCTTAATCTGTCCATAGTTCAAGCACAATGTCAGTAAAAAAAACACATATATTGATGTTCACTGTCACAAAGACACTGCATAACACCTCGTTTTGTGATGATCCATGCCTCTCATCAAGATCTGCTCGGTAATCAGGCAGTGGCACTTTGCTAAAAACAAGTGTCTTCCCTTTGTTGTATGCATTGCTATCTTCCCCAGGTTAAAACACAAAATAGAGAAACTATAATTCATCAGATTTCAAGTGTGATCTAAAGGTATAGCACAAAAGGCATAAAATGATCAACGTGAGAAAGTCAGATAGTCCTTCATGTACAGGAGACATAACAATTAGAGTTAGTTGTAAATTACTTAATTTTGGTACCATCGATGAGCTGATGACAGGAAGAATGCTGCATCTATCAATGGAAGTTAAGCATGATGGTGATGAGAGAAATAAGGCACAGAATAGGTGTGCCATCCTTACAAGTAAAGGCCGTGTCTCTGAGCAATATGTGCAAGTGTATTCTGTCCATCACGTCCGAAATTCTTCTTGACTACTAACTCCTGCTGAGATCCTTCTCTTAATTGCCCAATCGTATTCCACCACTCATGCTCATCAACCTTTTCCACCTGACCATTAGGCATTCACAAGAGTGCAGATCTTAAAAAATCAACTTAGACAAGTGCGGAAATTCTGTATGTAGTATATAACTTTAAGAAATAGGGCAATTCAGTAAAGTCTCATGGGCCTAGACCTTGTGTGACCATACCATTGGGATGGAAATTAAGTAATTAACATAGTTGAAACAGTTACTAACAACACATTTGTACAGAACAAACATCAGAGGAGATGTGATGTATGTAGTCTAACTCGTGATTGTTCAAACTTCCTGAAAAGTAACACATAGGACAGGTAACTACATGTGGTACCATTGCAGTATGTAGACTTTCACTCGATTGCCATGGCAGCAAATTAGCGATGACCCTGTGGACCAATCTACGGACCTAGATGGACGTTAGCTACATGATTCCAAGCTTTCGAAAAAACAAGAACACATTCCGAATCATAAGATACGGGTGACAGCATCGAGCCACCACACGAAATACAAACGAAACAAACAGAACATCATCCAGCCACGACGATACGCACGGGAGTAGAGCCCTCACCTCTGAGGCCATCTGCCGCAGCCGCTCGGCGCGCCACTGCGGATCCCACCATCTCTGCTCACCACGGCCCCCGCCGCCGCCGCCACGGCCTCCTCTGCCTCCGCCGCCGCGCCCGCGCCCGCGACCACGCTGGGAGTTGGTGCCGCCGCCGCGCCCGCCGCGATACATGTTGGGAGTAGCTGCTGCGGTTGTGAGCGCCCTTAGGTTTCTGCGGGTGGTGGTGGCCGGGAAGGGGAAGCCGCTGCGGAACAGGAGACTGCCGCGGCAACCGGAAGAGTGGAGGAGCATCTGGGCCGGGGAGTGCACCTGCGCCTTCACCTAATCCTATTTGGCGCCTTAAGCGCCAAATAGAGGCCATTTGGTACGGGGGCCACACACCCCTCTCCCAAGTGGGCTGCCGGCCCTTTATCTCTCCCACCAGTTTTCTGTTCTGGGTTTTCAACTTTTCATCCGGGTTTTTTGTTTTGTCGTTTTTCATTTTTTTTCTGTTTTTACTTTTCAATTTCAATTTCAAGTTCACAAAGTTTTTTCAAATTTGTGAACTTTCTTGAAAATCATGACATTGTTTTAAATCACAAACTTTTGTCAAAGTTGTGAACTTTTTTCAAATCCGTGAACACTTTTCAAATTCATAAAAAAATCGTGAACATTATTTTTTCAAAATACTTGAAGTTTTTAAAATTCATAAAAATATCAGATGCGTGAACTTTTTTCAAATCCATGAACTTTTTTCCATACCCGTGGCCTTTTTTTAAGTCAATGGGTCAATGGACAGTTGTCGCCGGGTCAGCATCTTTTTTTGTAGGGGCGGGGGGGGGGGGGGGGGGGGGGCTAAAACAGTTCAACAAATGACCGAAAGGGGCTACTGGAAGGATCTTGCTCGAACTAATGAGTCGGACCAACTGAGGGGCATGTGGATGCCAGTTGAGCTAGTGAGCGCACTAAGCGATGACTAGGAACTCTCGGCGTCATCGGAGTTTGAAATAGGAGTGTTTAGTTCGGCCGATGGGCCTGGGCCCTGGGCTCATATTCCTAGGTCACTATAATCCAGAGGAATTTGAGGGTTTGCCATTCTGCTCTGGACAATTCGAAAAAAATTGAGGATGGGCAATTCGGAATTTTGTTTTCCACAAATCAGTTATTTTCATTGTCTTGTTTGGAATGTAGGGCATGGTGGAACGTATACTGCATGCTTAAAAATTATGCAGGGGTATATAATTTACTATATGAAGAACGTTATGTTTTTAGTATTTGCACCAAACGTCTTTAGTCACTTAGCCTAATTGTATGTATGGAGGTAGGCGTGCAAGGTGTTCGACGTTTTCTCCACAAGGTACAAATGGATAGTGGCAATTAGTACTTTTTCAACAACTTCATTTGCGACTCAGAGATTGTGGTTGCTACTTTGGTCGTCCATGACCACATTAGTAGGCAGCGACCGATGTTTAGGGGCTCGATCCCGGGGCATACTTCGGTGTTGAATCGCAATAGAGAGAGCGGCCATTGCCTACCCTGGTAGGACTACTTCCAGTCCGCTGACCCACCCTTCTAACACAACCTATTCCGGCGCCGCTTCCGGATAGCTAGACATGTGTTCAATCATATCCGGGAGGGGGTGGTGGCATACGACAAGTATTTTGAATGCAAGGAGGATGCCCTGGGAAAGGTTGGCTTCTCTTATCAGAAATGCACTGCAGCTATTCGGATGCTTGCATACGGAATACCCGGTGATTTATTTATGAGCATGTCCGCATGAGCGACTCCACGTGCCTAGAATCCATGCATAGGTTCTGCAAGGCTGTGGTGGCAATATTTTGGCCCGAAGTACGTGAGAGAACCAACTGTTGCGGATACAACCCGTTTGTTGGCGATCAACGCCAATAGGGGCTTTCTGAGGATGCTTACTAGTATAGATTGTATGCACTGGGACTGGAAGAATTGTCCTTCTGCTTGGCAGGGGCAGTATAGGGGACATGTGAAAGCTTGCACTGTCATACTTGAGGTCGTGGCTTCATAAGATCTCTGGATTTGTCACTCTTTCTTTGTCATGGCCGGCTCTCACAATGACATCAACGTGTTTTAGCACTCTTAGGTGTTCGCAAGGCTTGCGGAAGGCAACTGCCCGAAGGTCAATGTTGAGATCAATGACCACCACTACAACAAAGGATACTACCTAGCTGATGGTATCTATCCTCAGTGGACTACTCTTGTCAAGACAATCTCCAATCAGATATGAGAGAAGAGGCGAAGATTCTCCCAAGCACAAAAGAGTGCTAGAAAGGATGTGGAGCGTGTTTTCGGTGTTCTTCAATCTCGATGGGGCATCGTTTGGTATCCTGTTAGAATTTGGAGCATCAGGAAGTTGTGAGAGGTGATGACTGCTTGTGTGATCATGCACAACATGAACACAGTGGATGAGCGTGAGGATGAAATCTTCGATCAGGGGTTTCAATTTCAGGAAGAAAATGTTGTGCCTGAGCAGCTACAAGATGATTTGTTTGAGCATATGTGACTTACCTTGGCAACCAACAGATGTATCGGCTATTTATTCTTTCAAATGTATTTGTGACAATTAATATTTTTTAGGTTGTAAACTACGAGATTTTATTTGGTTGTGAAAATATAATATTTGTATTTGGTTGAATTATGTGAACTTTGGGCAATGTTTTTGATATGTACGCAAAAAGAACAAGTATTTGTGACAATTTAAATTTTATTTGGTTTTGTAAACTATGAGATTTTATTTGGTCGTGAAACTATGATATTTGTATTTGGTTGGATTTATGTGAACTTTGGGCAATGTGTTTATATGTACGCAAAAAAGAGCAAAAATATAGCCGCACACTAGCCGCGGATAAAGTTGCATCGGCGCGTTGAACGCAATGTGAACCCAAACGCGGACGGGGGCAGATAAAAAAAAGGCAAAATCCGTGTCCGTTTGCGACGGCAAGTTGCCCTTAGATCTACGCATAAATAACTCGGAATGCATGTTCTAAGTTAGTTGTCTGGTGGAGGTCACTAAACAGAAAATAAAAGGAAGAAGACCGAAATTCTGTCATTTGAACTGACGAGAGACTGGACTAAGATTTAGTAACCTACCGAATAAATAAGCCTTCGGATTTTACGGTTAAATGAATTGACGCGAAGCAGGTTAAGGGTTTTCAAATCAGTGTTCCTATTAAGTGATCAACATTTCATTACGCATTTCAAATCACGAAGGATAATCTTCTAAAAGGTCAGTGCAAAAACCTTTGATCTGAAAGACATAATGATCACATAACATGGGGGAAATCTGGAAATGTGAACTTAGTATAAAGTCACAAGGGAATCTTTCCGTTCATCATTGCTGAACTGCCTGAACAGACTGGATGCCAGCAAATGTCCACCAGTCTTGAGCAAAACCACCGACCAGAACACCATCTCAATTAGTGCATGACAAGAGACTGCTACCTAAGCCTCTGCATGAAGCCATGAACAACAGTGAAGTGTCTCTTCCATGGGGGGAGGCATCCAAGAAAAGTCTACAAGAATACTGTTTGAGGCTATCTTAATGCTTGACAACCATGTTCAATCCATCCAACTACAACCACTTTGGTTGCTTGCCACCAGTATCCATCACAATCCTGCCACACAACATTAAGACATGCTGGTGCTATACAGCAAATTTCAGAACCTTGGTAATGCAACAGCAACTTAGACTCTTGGAAATTTTATGTGCTGCCTGGAATATTATACTGTACTTGACAACAAAAACAGCACTATAATACGAAGGCCTCCAGGAACATCTTGCATCTTGTATGATTTTAAACATATGAAGAGAAAAATCCATTACCTAAAACTTGAGACAGTTTGCTTCTCAAGATATATTGACATTATAATGTTACTGACTAACATATTAGGTCACAAAAGCTCATAGTAAATTGGGAAGAACGGCATTGTTCTTCCTGTATAGAAAACAAATTTCAACTATATATTGAACTGTTAAAGAAAAAGGAAACATTGCCCGATGCTATTATCTCTCAATCATGTAGGTCATTTCTGGAACTTTGTAATCTACTTCATTGGTGTAAGTGAAACAAATTTGAAAGAATATACTAGCTTACAATTTCTATAGCCCCTGTACATATATGTCATCTGAAAGGTTCTACAGGTGCTGTTTCCTCAAGAAGTGCAGCAGCTTGGAAACATTCAGCAGCCTCAGCTGCTGACCTGCCACCTTCCTCTTTGTAGAGTAGGCCAAGATTAAACCATGCCATATGATTTGTTCTATCAAGCTGCAGTGCATCAGTCAGGAAGCACCGTACAGAAGGCAATGGCCTGTCCCCAAGTTGTCGTAGAATAGTAGCAGTCGATATCAAACTTGGAACATGTTTACTATCAAAGTCTAATGCTCGAAAATAAGCCCCCAAAGCTTCTTTTGGAAGATCTTTCGCTTCGCATAGTTTTCCTGGAAATAAAATTGCAGTAAGTAATATGAAGGAACTATCTTTCTTATAGTGCAAAAACCTGAATAATTTTTTGCAAATACTTGCTAAAGAAACTGAAAGAAATGCATTCTAAATTACAATGACCCCATCTATACATGGTTAGATTGATAAATGAAAACTGTGCCTAGAGAATGACATGTACGTATATTTTCAAAGGTGAAACAAACAAACTCGAAATTTATCGACATTTTGTAATAATAAATGAGTAAACCCCAACTGGAGCTTTGATGATCAATTAAGTAGACATGTTAATGTTTTCTTACTTCCAACTCCTAAAATATCTTTACAGAAGATAATATTTCGACAGTATAGTTGCATAAAAAAGGACAAGATTAACCTGTAGCATGCCAAGCGAAGGCAGAATAACAATTAGTTGCTCTTATCTTTGATACACAAACTTCTGCATCCCTCCACTGTGACATGCCTAGGTACAAGAGAGCTAGATCATACCAGGTCTCTGTTTCCAGGCTTTTATCATCTTCACCACCCTGTAGAAATCATGTTAAAATGTCATACATAGTGACCTTCTAAATGCTACTCTGTTATGGACATAAGCCGCATAACCACAAATATAAAAGGATGAAGAGGTCACTATGGTGGACCTTACTAAACTCTTGACCCAACAACTAGTCCTATGCATGTATGCAGCAGTCAACATAAAAAGAACACTTGGAATTGAAGGCATAATTACTGGCAGCAATCACCCTATGGCTCTAGTTGGTTAGCCTGTCGCTCATGTTGGTTCAAACTTTTCCTGTTCTCACAAAGGAGAACGAAACAACTATCACATCAGCAGAACTATGCCCTGAGCCGAATCTTGAAATCATAATTAATGTATATGAAATGTTCATGTCTTATTGTCTTCAGATCATTACACAATGCACCCTACTACTTGGCAGACAAGGCTACCAGAACTTTTTGTGTAATTGTTCTAATAGCAACATGGAAACTTTAATTTTGTGTAATAATCTAAATGCTATGAACAAGAACTTGTGATTCCACAATTAGATTTGGAAACAGGAGAGCACCTTTGCCAGTGAGATCCCAGCTCCAAAACTTTTTGTTCTAAGTTGAATTAAAGCAAGAAGTTGGGTATATGTCCCAACCGCATCCCTCAATTGCCCCTGTGCAGCCTGAATTCTGGCTTTGGTTCGCAACAAATATCCTTGATTCCATTTCCCAGTCTGATCAAGAGCAGCATCAACAACGGTTTCAGCATCAGTAAACAGTTTTTGTGCACTCAGTATTCGAGCTAAAAGAAGCCAACTCCTCAACTCTGATCCAGCCTCTAACTTCACCAGTTTTTTTGCATAAAATACTGCTGCGTCTAACTTCCTTTGCTCAGCATTTTCAAGGCTCAGATTGTACATTATCCTACAATCTTGCCCATGCATGTTTTTTTCGGCACTGCCAAGTACTTCGAGTGCTTCACACTGCCAAGAAGCTCGCTCGGTATCAGATATAGCATATCTAGCTTGATTAGAAAGGGACACACCAAGCAAAAGATCTGCAACACCCGCCAATTGTTTGCATCCTCCTTGTATATTAGTTATAGCCCTCCGTGCATAGGCAGCGCCTTCAGCATGAGCACCCTTCTCAACGCAAACTTTTGAAGCTAGGAGAAGTTCTTTGAGGTTGTCAGAATCCTGTCCAATCTTCAGTATCCTTTTGAGTAGATTCAGGGCAGTAGAATCATCTTTTTCTGCCAGGTAACACAATGCAACATTGTATGACCATTCTCTTTTGTCTAGCAGACCAGGTAACAGTTCTTCAAATTGTACAGCCAGTGGTTTTAGTTGCCCTGACATGGACAGCGCAAAAGTAAGGTGATGCATCACAGTGGGATCCCGCTCAACCCTCCTCAGATTAAACTTCCTCAATAGAATCATTAAAAGGAGTGTAGCCTCTTCCATATTGTTGCGTGGTACAAATGAACCATCCAACTGAGAATGGAGATTTGGAGGGCGGGCTTCACAGCCACTGTACAGAAGAAAAACAGCAAATTCCTTTTGTATTTTAGCTATGGTCTCTCCATCAAGATTCCAATTATTGAGAAGAGACCTCCTATATTCAGAAATGGCTTCAAGCGAAAACCCTGCTAATTTCCATAACTCAGGGAGAAACTCTACGGCCTTGCATATTATTTCGTTCAATTTACAACCTTTTCCAAAGCCTGCTGGTAAGCCTTCAGGTACTGCTGCTTCCACAATATCCAATATCATTCTGCACTCTTGTGCAGCATCTGCAATATCAAATTGAATTGAAGTTATGCTTACAGTAAACACATGCATGACAGCGGAAATGCTAGATAAGGATCTTTTTTAACACCAAATAACTAAAATGCCAAGCAATTGTGCACGCATGTGTGAGTGTGCATGCCTAATCATGTGTGTGACAGAGAGATAGGGTACCTTTGAACTTTCCGAGATCATGAAGTGCTCTTGCTTTGAGATATATGGCCTCCATAAGTAGGCTCACAGCATGCAAGGGCATTGGTGGAGCATCCCATTGTGAACGAGTCTTCCGGCGATGTGCTTTTCTAGCAATTGAGATTTTCATCTTAGGAACTAACGAAGATATGTCTATCCCATCAAACACACGAAGTGCTGCTTCTACATGTCCTCGTTGGTACTCTAGCCTTCCTAGCAATGCCCTTGCTTCCTGTAAAATGCAAATGCCAAAATAAAATATACATTTATGATCATGTATTGAATGTGGGTTAGTCAAGAATGTAATCAGTAAATCCACCGACGGTAGAGTTAAGATACTGTAAAAAAAAGGTACTCAAGCATATGATTAAATCAAAGAAACAAAGTTCATGGTAAAAAAATGATCAATATTTTTCTGAAAGGACAAAAATAATGTACTCCTACAAAGCTTCTCAACTAAATTGCTTGGGTAGTATATATTGCAAATAGAATAGTAAAAATTCAAACTAGAAATCAGTTTTTGTTTGGCAAATTGCATGCAAGAAAAGGATAAAGCAGATGGTTTCCTAAAACAGCAAGGAGCTAGTGAGCCAATTTTGGTAGGAGATAAAATATGAATATTTCCATTCGTTTAACTTCACGGAAACAGGTAGCTCGGCACATGTTAAAATTTTACAACTAAATTCATAAGGAAGCATAAATGGAAAATAGGAACCACGATTAACTTAACTACGAAGCAAACTAGCTGTTAATAAAATTACTTCACAGGGAATTTATGTACAACTAAATTCGTAAGGATGCATAAAAGGAAAATAGCAGCCGCAGTTAACTAAACTATCAAGCAAACTAAATGTTAATAAAATTACATCACAGGGAACCACAAGACAGATGGGAAGCATGTTCAAAGACTTTACATTCCGCAAGCAATGCAATTACTCAAAGCATACTCTTATCAAAACAACAGCATTAGTTCCACAAAAGGAAACACCGACCTCATAGTTAAGACACACGCCCTCCCGCAGTGACAACTCAGCTTCCTCGATGTTGCCATTATCAAGGTATTGCTCAACCTCTCCATTCCTGGAAGAGTACCCACTTGCTGAGAAATCTTTGGTAAACATAGAGTCCGATGACCGGATGGTGTCATCTGCCCCTTTCAGCTGCTCTCCAGAGCAAAGGCACTCCATTGCCATGCGCCGGACAAAATTCCTTAATCTCCCCCTTTCTTTCCTACCCTCCATCCTGCTGTATCATATATCGCCCCATCTCTCCACACAATTACCTAACATTCAATAGCATGTCCAAAATTACTAAACATTGCGCGAAAAGATAAAACCAAAATAATCACATTGTAATACAGCCTTGTCATGCTACCATAACAACCAATTTAGCAACGGAAGCACATCTCAGCGATACTCCACTACAGCATGTACTCGGTGGTTTACACGAAACAGAACTGTGAGATAAGGAGTTTCTGAAAAGAGAAAAAAAATCAACTTACCCATGAAGAACGAGACAAGATTCGGCCGCCGCCGACAGCAGATCGAGATATCTGTGCAAACTCCAGCCCCGTGTTCCGAAGAACTAGCCCTAAATACGGATCCCACGGGCCGAAAATCCCTCCTTTATTCCAAGAACTCGACGAGAGTTCCCCCCAGGAAAGAATACGGCCACCGACGGAGCCCTATCTACCGCCTACCAAGACCTAGCGAATTCCCCAACTGAATGCAAGATTCGGAGCTCGCAACCTCCTCCCGTCAGGTCTAGAAAACCCGGGCGGTGAGAAAGCGAAAGAGTGAATCAAGATACATTGCAAAGAATAAAGCAAAAAGGTGTAAAAAGACCAATCGACCGGGGCCAAGCACCGAATAGTTGAGTTTTAATTTAAAAAAGAGAACCGGCTCACCTTTCCTCCTGCCCAAACCCAAAGGGAACCTAGCTCGCCGCCGACTCCGTCAAAGAACTCGACCAGCCGCCTAAACGACCAGTGTCGCGCTTGGCGACTTGGGCGAGCCGGGGGTTCGAACGGATCACCGGAGCGCCGAGGAAACCACGGTTTTGCGCCGCCGGATCGATGAACGAGCCGAGCTCCGACTTAGAAAATGGACGAAGGCTCCCGAATCCAGGAATCGGGAATCTACCCTTGTTTGAACACTGAGACGTGGGTGGGGTAGTTGGGAAGAATGCTCATAGTCGTACTGACTCTGTGACTCGTGTTTTTTTCCCCTAATGGGCCGGAACGGCCCGTCTGCCACCCCCCCCCCCCCCCCCCCCTCCCCCCTCATTTAGGTACGTTAAAACTGAACGCCTTTCCAACAACCCTCTAGTCAAATCTCTAAAACCGGATCAATCCCTCCTTAAGCAGACTTTTTTTAAGGGAAGGTCATCATGACTAGCTTTATTAAAATTAAAACACGGTTACATCGTCTACGAGCTTACCGTCAACAATGTCAGGGGGCTCGTTTAGCCAACTAAAAGAAGACTTATTACAATAGCTATGACTTGTTAGCACGTGAGCCACTTGATTACAAGAGTAAAGACAATGCTTGAAAGTGACCTTCCCGATCATAGTACCTATATCCACACACTCTGCAAATAAAGCTGCTGCTTCATCCCACCATCTCGTGTGGCCAGTACAGAAGTTAATGATTTTGAGTGAATCTGATTCCGCCTCGATCTGGTTAAAACCGAGAGAATTTGTAAATTCCAAACCATCTCTCATAGCCATTGCTTCAGTGGTAATAGCATCGGTCGCATATGGGATGAACTTACATTGCGCAGCAACAAAGTTCCCCCTATCATCTCGAAGCACAGTCGATGTCGCATCTAACCCCTCATCTGCAAAGAATGCTGCATCAACATTTAGTTTAGTATATCTTGGGTCAGGTTTACTCCATCTTGTTTCAGGCAATACTACAGTACGTGAGGAAGCCATATGAAAGTTCCTTGCTATATATAGGACTGAGATCGGCCATCTTCAGGTTGGTGGTACTGACTCATTATGCGTGATTTGCCGCCGGATCCACCATATATACCAACTTCCTACAGCTAGTGCTTGTTTAAAATTGACGTTTGGATGTACCTGTAGGTGGTTATCCGGTAGTGACAACATATACTCAAATATGGTCGAGCCTGATCTATCTACATGTAATGAATGCTTAATGAATTCCAGCATACCCAATCGCTCCCATAGCTCACTTGCATGCGTGCATCTAAACAGAAGATGTCGGATGTCTTCTGCCCCTTGGTGACAAATAGGACAAGAACCAATGGATCCAACATGTCTATTTGCCAGTATAGCTTTAAGAGGCACCATTCCTCGCAGAATCCTCCAACAAAAAATCTGAATTTTACGTGGCACTGGAAGTTTCCATAGAGTAGTCCATACTGCTAGGTGGGCGGACCTTCCTGGTCTCTCTATCTCAGTTGCATGCGCCCTAAAAGTGTGTAACCACTGCAAGTGATACACTGTTCTAACCGAAAAAACTCCAGTTCTGTTTGGCTGCCATGCAACAAAGTCATCATAAGCTTGATAATGAATAGGAATCTGCAATATCCTTCGAACATCTACAGGGTAAAATATAGCTTCAAGCAGCGTCTCATCCCATGTGCCAGTTGAAGGGTCAATTAATTCACCCGCCTTGGACAGAATTGTTTCCCCTTTCGGCGTGATCACCTTCATATCTGGGCTAGCAGGTATCCACGGGTCGTTTCAAATATTGACTTCCTCTTCGGTTCATATTCTCCAAATATATCCTTTTTTAAAAGTTTCTAGCCTCTTCAAGTAAGCTCCCGTTGGGAAAATATTTAGTTTTTAGTACTCTTGCTACCAAAGAATCCGGGTCAGTTATGAGTCTCCAACTCTGTTTCACTAATAGAGCTAAGTTGAAAGAGTAGAGATCACGGAAACCCATACCTCCTTCACTTTTCGAAATACAAAGCTTCCACCATGCCATCCAGTGCATCTTCCTATGTTCTTCATCATCCCCCCACCAAAACTGAGCAATAACATCCGTGATTTCTTTGCAGACCCCCTTGGGTATACTAAAGACAGACATTGCAAAAACCGGAATAGCCTAGGCCACTGCTTTTAATAAAATTTCTTTTCCCCCAATAGATAATTGCTTTTCCATCCACCCTAATATTCTCACTTTAATTCTTTCAACAAAATGCCTGAAACAATCACTTCTATCTGCCCCAACCATAGCTGGAAGACCAAGATACTTATCTGACAGTGCTTCTGTGTCAATATGAAGAATTTGGCATATCTCTACTCTGGACACAACACTGGTATTAGGACTGAAAAATATGCTGGATTTAGCCAGACTCACCATCTGCCCTGAACTTTGACAATAGGTATCCAATACTTGCTGTGAGGAAGTTGCATTTAAAACATCTGCGCTCATGAGAATTAGAGAATCATCAGCAAAAAAAAGGTGTGATACTGACGGTGCATTCCTGCACACTCTAATCCCATCCATGCCACAAACTTCTTCTTCATACTGCAACATACTGGACAATCCTTCTGCACAAAGGAGAAACAAGTATCGGGAGAGAGGATCTCCTTGTCGAATACCCCTCGTAGGGGTGAACATCTCTGTTTCTTGGGAATTGAATCTCACCTTGTATCTAACAGAGGAAACACATGCCATAATCATATTTATCCATTGGCCATGGAATCCCAATTTATCTATCATTCTTCTCAAAAATATCCACTCCACCCAGTCATATGCTTTATGCATGTCTAGTTTCACTGCACACAGGCCCGTTTGCCCTGCTCTCTTATTTTTTTTCTTATGGACACATTCATAGGCAATAAGAATATTATCACTAATCAACCTCCCAGGTACAAATGCACTTTGAGTGGGGGGAATAATATCCGGAAGAATTACTTTCAGCCTAGCGGCCAACATTTTTGAGATTATCTTATATAGCACGTTACATAAGCTAATGGGTCTGTACTGTGTAATTACCTCAGGTGAGTCAACCTTGGGGATCAGAACTATTGATGTATCATTCCATTCCTCCGGTATTTGCCTAGAGTTTATAGCAAAAAGGACCTCCTGTGAAATATCATCTCCTAGAATATGCCAGAATTTTTTAAAAAAGATCGCATGGAGGCCATCGAGCCAGGGTGCCTTCAGGTCCCCTATACTGAACACTGATTTACGTACATCATCATGTGTATACAGAGCCATTAACATGGTATTCATTTGATCTGTCACCTTTGGCTGGACTTTGTGGATGATTGAGGGATCAACATGTTGAACTTCCGAGGAAAATAGATTAGCGAAGTAGCTCTGGATATGTGAACTGAGGGTTGTTGTACCTTCCAATACGTTACCAACTCCATCATTAAGCTTCTTAATGAGATTTCTTTTCCGGCGTGCAGATGCATAGGCCTGGAAAAACCCGGTGTTACGGTCATTGCTACCTCTTGAGCACTGCATTGGTTTTCCTCGAAGAGGAAGGGATGATGCCGCAAAGTAGCGTAAGTATTTCCCTCGGTTTTTGAGAACCAAGGTATCAATCCAGTAGGAGGCTACGCGCGAGTCCCTCGTACCTGCACAAAACAAATAAATCCTCGCAACCAACGCAAATAGGGGTTGTCAATCCCTATGAGGCCACTTACAAGAGTGAGATCTGATAGATATGATAAAGATAATATTTTTGGTTTTTTATGATAAATATGCAAAGTAAAATAAAGGCAAAGTAAATAGCAAAGTAGTAGGAGAACAATATGATAAAGATAGACCCGGGGGCCATAGGTTTCACTAGTGGCTTCTCTCGAGAGCATAAGTATTCTACGGTGGGTGAACAAATTACTGTTGAGCAATTAGCAGAATTGAGCATAGTTATGAGAATATCTAGGCATGATCATGTATATAGGCATCATGTCTGAAACAAGTAGACCGACTCCTGCCTGCATCTACTACTATTACTCCACTCATCGACCGCTATCCAGCATGCATCTAGAGTATTAAGTTAAAAACAGAGTAACGCCTTAAGCAAGATGACATGATGTAGAGGGATAGACTCATGCAATATGAAGAAAACCCCATCTTGTTATCCTCGATGGCAACAATACAATACGTGCCTTGCTGCCCTTACTGTCACCGGGAAAGGACACCGCAAGATTGAACCCAAAGCTAAGCACTTCTCCCGTGGCAAGAAAGATCAATCTAGTAGGCCAAACCAAACTGATAATTCGAAGAGACTTGCAAAGATAACCAATCATACATAAAAGAATTCAGAGAAGATTCAAATATTGTTCATAGATAGACTTGATCATAAACCCACAATTCATCGGTCTCAACAAACACACCGCAAAAAGAAGATTACATCGAATAGATCTCCACAAGAGAGGGGGAGAACATTGTATTGAGATCCAAAAAGAGATAAGAAGACATCTAGCTACTAACTATGGACCCGTAGGTCTGAGATAAACTACTCACACTTCATCGGAGGGGCTATGGTGTTGATGTAGAAGCCCTCCGTGATCGATGCCCCCTCCAGCGGAGCTCCGGAACAGGCCCCAAGATGGGATCTCGTGGATACAGAAAGTTACAGCGGTGGAATTAGGGTTTTGGCTCCTGTTCTGATCGTTTGGGGTATGTGGACATATATAGGAGGAATAAGTACGTCGGTGGAGCAACAGGGGGCCCACGAGGGTGGGGGCGCGCCTGGTAGGGTAGGGCGCGCCCCCTACCTCATGGCCTCCTTGTGCCTTGGCGTAGGGTCCAAGTCTCCTGGGTCTTATCTGTTGAGAAAATCACGTTCCTGAAGGTTTCATTCTGTTTGGACTCCGTTTGATATTCCTTTTCTTCGAAACCCTAAAACAGGCAAAAAACAACAATTTGGGCTGGTCCTCCGGTTAATAGGTTAGTCCCAAAAATAATATGAAAGTGGGTAATAAAGCACAATAATGTCTAAAACAGTAGATAATATAGCATGGAGCAATAAAAAATTATAGATACGTTGGAGACGTATCAAGCATCCCCAAGCTTAATTCATGCTCGTCCTCGAGTAGGTAAATGATAAAAACAGAATTTTTGATGCGGAGTGCTACTTGGCATAATTTTAATGTAATTCTTCTTAATTGTGGTATGAATATTCAGATCCGAAAGATTCAAGACAAAAGTTCATATTGACATAAAAATAATAATACTTCAAGCATACTAACTAAGCAATTATGTCTTCTCAAAATAACATGGCTAAAGAAAGTTCATCCCTACAAAATCATATGGTTTAGTCATGTTTCATTTTCGTCACACAAGAATGCTCTCATCATGCACAACCACGATGACAAGCCAAGCAATTGTTTCATACTTTAGTAATCTCAAACCTATAAACTTTCACGCAATATATGAGCGCGAGACATGGACATAGCACTATAGGTGGAATAGAATATAATGAGGGGGTTATGTGGAGAAGGCAAAAGAGAAGAAAGTCTCACATCAATGAGGCTAATCAATGGGCTCTGGAGATGCCCACCGATTGATGTTAATGCAAGGAGTAGGGATTGCCATGCAACAGATGCACTAGAGCTATAAATGTATGAAAGCTCAACAAAAGAAACTAGTGGGTGTGCATCCAACTTGCTTGCTCATGAAGACCTAGGGCACTTGAGGAGGCCCATTGTTGGAATATACAAGCCAAGTTCTATAATGAAAATTCTCACTAGTAATTGAAAGTGAAAAAACAATAGACTCTCTATCATGAAGATTATGGTGGTACTTTGAAGCACAAGTGTGGCAAAGGATAGTAACATTGTCCCTTCTCTCTTTTTCTCTCATTTTTTATATATATGGCCTTTTCCCCTCTCTTTTTTATGGCATTTCTCTTTTTTTTCCTCACTCGGGACAATGCTCTAGAAAATGATGATCATCACACTTCTATTTATTTACAACTCAATGATTACAACTCGATACTAGAACAAAAGATGACTCTATATGAATGCCTCCGGCGGTGTACCGGGATATGCAATGGACCAAGAGTGACATGTATGAAAGAATTATGAACGGTGGCTTTGCCACAAATACTATGTCAACTACATGATCATGCTAAGCAATATGACAATGATGAATGTGTCATGATGAACGGAATGATGGAAAGTTGCATGGCAATATATCTCGGAATGGCTATGGAAACGCCATAATAGGTAGGTATGGTGGCTGTTTTGAGGAAGATATAAGAAGGTTTATGTGTGAAAGAGCATATCATATCACAGGGTTTGGATGCACCGGCGAAGTTTGCGCCAACTCTCAATGTGAGAAAGGGAAATGCACGGTACCGAAGAGGCTAGCAAGCATGGAAGGGTGAGAGTGCGTATAATCCATGGACTCAACATTAGTCATAAAGAACTCACATACTTATTGCAAAAAATCTACAATTCATCAAAAACCTCGATACTACGCGCATGCTCCTAGGGGGGTAGATTGGTAGGAAAAGACCATCGCTCGTCCCCGACCGCCACTCATAAGGAAGACAATCAAATAACACCTCATGTTTCAAATTTGTTGCATAACGTTTACCATACGTGCATGCTACGGGACTTGCAAACCTCAACACAAGTATTTCTCAATTTCACAACTACTCAACTAGCACGACTTTGATATTATTAACTCCATATCTCAAAGACAATTATCAAGCATCAAACTTCTCTTAGTATTCAAAACACTCTTAAGAAAATTTTACTAACTTTGAATACCTATCATATTAGGATTTTAAGCAAATTACCATGCTATTAAGACTCTCAAAATAATCTAAGTGAAGCATGAGAGATCAATAGTTTCTATAAAACAAATCCACCACCGTTCTCTAAAAGATATAAGTGAATTACTAGAGCAAAACTATATAACTCAAAAGATATAAGCGAAGCACATAGAGTATTCTAACAAATTCCAAATTATGTATGACTCTCTCAAAAGGTGTGTACAGCAAGGATGATTGTGGTAAACTAACAAGCAAAGACTCAAATCATACAAGACGCTCCAAGCAAAACACATATCATGTGGCGAATAAAAATATAGCTCCAAGTAAAGTTACCGATAGAAGTAGACGAAAGAGGGGTTGCCTTCCGGGGCGTCCCCAAGCTTTGGCTTTTAGGTGTCCTTAGATTATCTTGGGGGTGCCATGGGAATCCACAAGCTTAGGCTCTTGCCACTCCTTGTTCCATAATCCATCAAATCTTTACCCAAAACTTGAAAACTTCACAACACAAAACTTAAAGTAGAAAATCTCGTGAGCTCCGTTAGCGAAAGAAAACAAAAGACCACTTCAAGATACTGTAATGAACTCATTCTTTATTTATATTGGTGTTATACCTATGTATTACAACTTCTCTATGGTTTATAAACTATTTTACTAGCCATAGATTCATCAAAATAAGCAAACAACACATGAAAAACAGAATCTGTCAAAAACAGAACAATCTGTAGTAATCTGTAGCTAGCGCAAGATCTGGAACCCCAAAAATTCTAAAATAAATTGCTGGACGTGAGGAATTTATCTATTAATCATCTGCAAAAATAATTAACTAAATATCACTCTCCAAATAAAAATGACAGCAGTTCTCGTGAGCGCTAAAGTTTCTGTTTTTTACAGCAAGTTCAACAAGACTTTCCCCAAGTCTTCCCAACGGTTCTACTTGGCACAAACACTAATTAAACACAAAAAACACAACCAAAACAGAGGCTATATAATTTATTTATTACTAAACAGGAGCAAAAAGAAAGGAATAAAAATAAAATTGGGTTGCCTCCCAACAAGCGCTATCGTTTAACGCCCCTAGCTAGGCATAACAAGCAAGAATGGATCTAGGTATTGCCATAATAGTAAGATACATTATTAAAACTTATCTCATATTCTCTACGTTCGGCAGCAAGCTTTCTTTCAGGCAAGCAAAAGTAATCAAAATGGCTAAATTTAATGGGACAAAAGTCCCCAAGATCAACCTTGGGAGGTATAGGTTCCTCCTTTGGTCCTTCATATTGCACCACCAATTCATCATTATAAGCATTCTTTTGACAGAACTTTGTGAGCCTATATTCAAGAGAATATCCTAGTTCATTATTTCGAATAGCCAAATCATCATTAAGTTCAGAGATTCTGTCAACTAAAACATCGGTAGGAACCCTTTTTCTAAGATTTTCATTGAAAGCAACATAATCTAGATATTGAAAACGCATTATTTCTTCTTGATCAAAGAGGATAGCCTCTATGGGAGGACGGCAAGCGTCCACCCTATAATGTGCAAAGATTTCTTTGGCCTCTTTTATTATGAATCTAAACTCATGAGCCAAAAAGATAGTAGCGGCACGCTTAACAGAAGAATGCTCAGTATTGGAAAATTTCAGAAAAATCCTTTGTATGGAAGGATGCAAGTGCATGAATTGTCTTTCAAGTTCAACTATAAGCATGGCAATAGCGTCCGCAAGGCTGCTAGTTCTGTGAAGGATAGAACTACCCATAGAAGGTAAAGCACCGGCACAAGTAAAGAAATCTTGAATAACTCCTTTTCCAATAATATTACCACTACCAACACGGAATCTTTTTATATGTGAGATAGTGGGTTCTTTAGTAGGAGCATCAGAATTATTATTGGCGATAGTTTCCCCAATTTCAGACATAGAGGCAGAAGGTAAAGGACTAGCCATAACAACAAGCAAACAAAAGGCAAGCGGGCAAAAAGAGGCAAATAGAGAGGGAGGATAGAGAGAGAGAGCGAATAAAATGGCAAGGGTGAAGTGGGGGAGAGGAAAACGAGAGGCAAATGGCAAATAATGTAATGCGGGAGATAAGGGTATGTGATGGGTACTTGGTATGTTGACTTTTGCGAAGACCTCCCCGGCAACGGCGCCAGAAATCCTTCTTGCTACCTCTTGAGCACTGCGTTGGTTTTCCCCGAAGAGGAAGGGATGATGCAGCAAGTAGTGTAAGTATTTCCCTCAGTTTTTGAGAACCAAGGTATCAATCCAGTAGGAGGCTACGCGTGAGTCCCTCGTACCTGCACAAAACAAATAAATCCTCGCAACCAACCCAAATAGGGGTTGTCAATCCCTATGAGGCCACTTACGAGAGTGAGATCTGATAGATATGATAAAGATAATATTTTTGGTATTTTTATGATAAAGATGCAAAGTAAAATAAAGGCAAAGTAAATAGCAAAGTAGTAGGAGAACAATATGATAAAGATAGACCCGGGGGCCATAGGTTTCACTAGTGGCTTCTCTCGAGAGCATAAGTATTCTACGGTGGGTGAACAAATTACTGTTGAGCAATTAGCAGAATTGAGCATAGTTATGAGAATATCTAGGCATGATCATGTATATAGGCATCATGTCTGAAACAAGTAGACCGACTCCTGCCTGCATCTACTACTATTACTCCACTCATCGACCGCTATCCAGCATGCATCTAGAGTATTAAGTTAAAAACAGAGTAACGCCTTAAGCAAGATGACATGATGTAGAGGGATAGACTCATGCAATATGAAGAAAACCCCATCTTGTTATCCTCGATGGCAACAATACAATACGTGCCTTGCTGCCCTTACTGTCACCGGGAAAGGACACCGCAAGATTGAACCCAAAGCTAAGCACTTCTCCCATGGCAAGAAAGATCAATCTAGTAGGCCAAACCAAACTGATAATTTGAAGAGACTTGCAAAGATAACCAATCATACATAAAAGAATTCAGAGAAGATTCAAATATTATTCATAGATAGACTTGATCATAAACCCACAATTCATCGGTCTCAACAAACACACCGTAAAAAGAAGATTACATCAAATAGATCTCCACAAGAGAGGGGGAGAACATTGTATTGAGATCCAAAAAGAGAGAAGAAGCCATCTAGCTACTAACTATGGACCCGTAGGTCTGAGATAAACTACTCACACTTCATCGGAGGGGCTATGGTGTTGATGTAGAAGCCCTCCGTGATCGATGCCCCCTCCGGCGGAGCTCCGGAACAGGCCCCAAGATGGGATCTCGTGGATACAGAAAGTTACGGCGGTGGAATTAGGGTTTTGGCTCCTGTTCTGATCGTTTGGGGGTACGTAGATATATATAGGAGGAAGAAGTACGTCGGTGGAGCAACAGGGGGCCCACGAGGGTGGGGGCGCACTTGGTAGGGTAGGGCGCGCCCCCTACCTCGTGGCCTCCTCTTACGTGCCTTGGCTTAGGGTCCAAGTCTCCTGGGTCTTATCTGTTGAGAAAATCACGTTCCCGAAGGTTTCATTCCGTTTGGACTCCGTTTGATATTCCTTTTCTTCGAAACCCTAAAACAGGCAAAAAAACAACAATTTGGGTTGGGCCTCCAGTTAATAGGTTAGTCCCAAAAATAATATAAAAGTGGATAATAAAGCCCAATTTGTCTAAAACAGTAGATAATATAGCATGGAGCAATCATAAATTATAGATACGTTGGAGACGTATCAGTCACCATTCTTCAGCCATCCCGCTCTCGACCGCTGCATGTAGTGAATTTGCTCAAGCTCCAATAAATGCTCAATGAGTTCTGATAATTCTTTTCTCTTCTCTTCATTTTCCTCATTAATAGGATCAGACATAATTCTCTCAAGGTCGTTTTGTGCCTTTCTTAGTCTCTTCTTAGGTTTCTTCAGGACCCTTTGGTCCTAATCATGAAAAGCATCATGCATGCGGCTCAGCTTTTCGTGGATTGTGATCGGTTCTGTGTTTGCTCCCACGGCGTTCCATGTCTCCTGTACAACATCCGGGAATGAGCTCTCTCTTAGCCAGCATGCCTCAAAGCGCTTAGTATGCCCACCCCCTGTTCCCTATTGGGAATAATAATCTGTATCAACGCAAAGCGGCCTATGGTCAGAATGATTGTAATTCAAGTTTTGTAATGCGGCATGCGGGTATAACGTGGCCCAGGCATCATTGATGAGTCCCCTATCCAGTATCTCCCTTATCCGACCTCTCTGCCACGTAAACTTATTGCCAACGAACCCCATGTCTCTCAGATCACAATCGCTTATGACAGACTGAAAAACTACCATATATTGTTGCGGCCTTGGGTTACCACCTTCCTTCTCATTCAGATATTGTATCTCATTCAAATCCCCAATTAGAAGCCATGGTGAATTATTTGTCTGATGCAACCGACGCATCCTTTCCCAAGTTTTATACTTATGTTCCTACGTGAACTCGTCGTACATCCCCGCCAGTCTCCACTTAACATTGCTCTCATCTTCTACCATTACATCAACGAACATGCATGGGATCAAGCTCCAGCCTTTGTATTTTCACTCCCTTTTTCCAAAACAGTATCAAACCACCTTTTCGACCATCTCCCGCACACACCAATTTGCGATCAATCTTTAATCTCCTTCGTAAACACTCAGCCAGATAGCTTTCGAAGTGAGTCTCCGACAAAAACATCACGTCTGGGTTGCATGCTCGCTGGACATCCAACAATGCCCGAATTGCTGAGGCGTTTCTGAGCCCGTTACAATTCCAACTTAGAACTTTCATGATGACCGGACAGCCTCCGACGAGAAGACTGTGAATCCGGTGATCGACGACAAAAAAACTCTCGGTCGGCATAGCCGCCGGAGGACAACAGATCACTACTTTGTAGCAATGATTTACAAAGAGAACTCACGGCCAGCCGAGCCACTGGAGGACATCAAACCCTGACTTTCTAAGCTAGGGGACAGGAACCTGAAGGGAGGCACCTCATTAGGGCATCAAGCCAGCCTCACGAGGAAGTCATGGGGCCAGCAGTAGCCGCCGGCGCCGGCGATGCAGCAACCCTAGATCACAAGAAATATGGCCTCCATTGAGATTGTATTTTTGGATCTCATCTATTTTTGGATCTCAAGGTGGTTTCAGACTTGATTTTGAGTGGTTTGAACCTAGACCGTTCACTTCTCGCTGACTAGGCTGACCGTGCTCCGGGGTGACGGCATGGAGGACGCCTACTGGTGGTCTCACTACAAAAAAATACACTTTCATGATGATACGTGTTTGTCACAGTAGGTCGCATTTTTTGTCATGCATGTACATCCATGACAAATTTATGACAGAATCAAGATAGTCATACCTGTGCTGTCGTAGAAGTGTTCCATGACATTACCAAAATTATCATCACGGAAGTGTCCACTTCCATGACGATAAATCGCGCATCATAGAAGTGCTTTCGTCAAGGGTGACCGACACGTGGCATCCACCGTAACGGAACGCCGTTAAGCTATCAGGTCGGATTTTGGATCCGATAACCCATTAACAGCCCCGACCAATGGGAATTTTCCACATGTAAAATCATCATTGGCTGGAGGAGACACGTGGCAGGTCCGCGTTGGCACAGGTGTCACTCATCCAATGGGCGAGACGCGCCTATGATATGTTGACACGTGGACCGGCCCATCAAGTTTAAATGGGCCAGCCCAACTGAAGGCCCACAAGATTTTGCGGACCCTAATGGGCCGGCCCAGCTAAAGGCCCACAAGATTTTGCGGACCATAATGGGCTGGCCCAGCTAAAGGCCCACAAGATTTTGCGGGCCATAATGGGCCGGCCCAGGTAAAGGCCCACAAGATTTTTGTGTGCCATAATGGGCCGACCCAGGTAAAGGCCCACAAGATTCTTGCGGATCATAATGGGCCGGCCCAGCTAAAGGCCCACGAGATTTCGCCGACATTAATGGGCTAGCCCAGCTGTAGGCCCACAAGATTTTGAGGACCCTAGTAGGCCGCCCATTAACTGGCTGCCATGTTTTGGGCCAAATGCCGGCCCATATTTAATCCGGTCCATTAATGGCCTGCCATGCTCCGGGCCCTAATAGTGGCCCATATGAGATCCGGCCCGTTAAAAGCCTACCATGTTCTGGGCCAAATTACGGCCCAGATCAGGTCCGACCCTTTAAGAGGCTTTGGGCTCAATTATGGCCCATATCAGATTCAGCCCGTCAACTGGACACTATGCTTTTGGGCCCACTTGCTAAAGTCCCACTTAGTAATTCGGCCTGATATTAGTTTTGGCCTGTTAAGGGCCCGTTTAACATTTCGGTCCTATATTAATTTCGGCCTGTTAAAAACCCGTCATATAGTTGGGCCTTACGACCCGGTTTGCATCCGGCCTGCTCGCAGCCGATATCTGATTGGGACAAACAAGGACCGAGACAATTTTGGCCTGTTAAAAGCCTGTGATTTGATTCGCACAATCATGGGCCGGGGTTCATTTCAGGCTGTTGCCGGCCCGTGAGCTGTTCGACACGTTTCAGGCCCAACCTACATCGTGATTGCATGACGGCCCGATTATGTACCGTAAGTTTACGGTTTGGCCGGTTTACTGTGAAGACAGGATATATATACAGTAAAATAACTGCAACATCGTGAATAAGAAAAAACCTAGACTATACAATAAAGAAATTACGACATATTACATCCAATGGGCATCAAAGTTCGCCACTATGATAATAAAGCATAAGCAGACACCAGATTACATACACTGGACATCAAAGATCGCCACCAGTGAAAATAAACACGCCGACAAAATAATATACAAAACCGACAACACTTCAATAGAGTTCAAGAAAGGTTAGCCCTGCTGGGGAGCTGCAGCGCAAGCAGCTGAGCAGGATGATGAGACTGCGCTTGTTCAACACTTATATCTTCCTCACTCTGAAAGATAAACAACCAGACAAATGACAGGTTTTGCACATAAAAGTATCAGTGCTGACAATTCATCACATTTCTTACCGACGAATAAAGTGACACAGTTTAAAATTGCATTAACACAATATGGTATTGTTCAGGTCAAGACATGGCAGGAAATGACATTGTGAAGGAGTTGGCAGCTTCACGACACCACTGGATTACAGATCAAGAACTCATAAGTATCGATGGTTAGTGTGCTGTCAATTTATACCATTTCAGATTGGCAAATAAAGAGACGGTTTAAATAATAGTAGAATGATATGACATTGTTCATAGTTAAGACATTGCAGAATATGACATTGTGCTGTAGTGGGTAGGTTCACCACACCACTAGATTACGGATGAAGAACAGAAGCATACATGCAGTGCAAAAGAAGATCACTTGCTCTGTATAGTTTAATTTACATGGTATGAAGAAGGAACTTGGTTGTACAATTGAAAACTTAAATTGAGAAAGGACAAACTTTTGTTTATGAACTACATAATAAACTTTAAACAAGCAATTTGATGCAAACACCAAAAATACACAGCTGTTGCAGTCATGCCTAACCAAATATATACAACAAAGTTTGAAGGCTTGAGATGGACAAACTTACATTATTGGTGAAGACAGGCTCTATAAAGGCCTTGTCCATGCTGATTGGGGGGGGGGCAATTCAAGAAGTTTACCATAGAATCTTCTTCAAAAGCATTGCCTTTATTCTACATTTTGTTAAGAGTAAATATAGATGTGATAATATTCGAAAAAATGGAGAATATTTAAGATAAGATGAAGAGTGATGCTACATAACCAAGTAGCTATAAATGTAAGTACAGCGATACAGGCAAAAGGTACAGCCAAGAGCAATGCACAACTAAACTTCTTCAGTACCAACCTTATGGTAAGAGTAAATATAGATCTGATGTGTAGAAAATGGAGGGCAAAGGAAAATAAGTTGTAAAGTGATGGTACATGAACAACTACCTGTCATTATAAGTACACTGATAAAGGACAACATGTACTTACAAGAACAATGCAGAGCTAAAAAAACATTGGCATTGGATATATTCTACACTAATGTAACCATTCATACAGATCAGATAATTTGGAGCAAACAATTGATAAGCAAGCTATCATGCATACTGCTGTCACATAATGAACCAGGTATGTATGCAAGTACAATGATACAGGGCAACATGTACTAACAAGAGCAAAGCAGCGGACATCATATTTGCGATATCCTGTCGTTCTTGTCAAACCGGAATTCTTCTTCGAGCAGATTTCCTGCAAAAAAGATCCGTAAGGCACATGCGGAAAAGTAGAAGTTCAATTGTCATGTGATTTCATAGACAGTACCTCATCCTGGGAATGAGACCAGTGCATAACAAGGTTTTTCCATTCAACGTCTTCTAAATTTAGCACAGGAGACTTCACCGAAAATTCGTTTATAGACTTGCCATCAAAGTGTGATTTCCTCAGGTAACACCGATACTGCTGCAATGCTTCCTTGAAAAGCACAAGCAAGCTTTGCTCGTCATGACTATCCAGATTGACCCTCGCCTAGTTACAACAATGTAATGTAAATCATTGATGTGTTCAATCAACAGAAAACAGGAAAATAATAACCATGAATAATAGCACTTACACGTAAGTTGGACAGGAAGATGTGAAAATGGTGTTTGTCTTCACAATAATCTTCCTATGATGGAAATATATGCACGTAGTCCCTAACAACATTGAAAGCATTGTCTTTTAAATTGAGAATAAATGGAATGGGGTTCCAATCTACAGGAATTGGTCGTCTCTGCAGTTGGGATAGGTCTTCGGCCGGTGGACTTGCTGTACTTTTTGCTGAAGTGGGATTTTTCTGTGGTACAGCTGGTGCTATGGCAAATGAAATCGGTATACCTTTTGCTGGAGTGCAGGTCCTGTGTGCTGGGGCTAGTGGTGTGGCCAGTGAAGTATGGGTACAGTCTGCTGGAGTCGGTCCTACGTTTTGTGTCACTGGTTGTACAACCAATATAAGTGGGGTGCTGTCTGATTTCTCCGGCACCATCATGTTTTTCAAGGACTTTGCTGGTGCTCCTTCAGGTTCGGCAATCACCCTCTTCCTTTTTGATGTCTGATGCACAAGAACAACATTTGAGTGGAAAACATGGTATGATGACAGATGGAATATGTATTGATAATGGATGGGCATGGCATCTCGACATATATGATGAGTAAACTAAGCAGATGGCGGTGCAACAAAGTAGAAGAAATGCAAGACAACATATGCAAGATACCCGCAATCAATAAAACATTGCCAAATTAGAACAGGCACCTTGATGGGTGAACATGATAGGCCATCTGCCTTTGACTCCTCGAGGTTAGAATAGTCATTAGGATCATATTCTGAACAAGAATCAACAGGTGGGGAGCGTATGAGTTTCATTGCATCCAGAATGACACTCAATGCCTTGGTGCCACTTTTGTAAGTCATTGCAGTGTTTAGCTTCAAGAGTGGACTGCTGCTAGTGCGACACAAAGCAGCTACACAGATCGTAGTGTAGATATAACGGGAAAACCTTAAGCATCAGAGTAAAATCAGCAAAATGGAACTTGCTGGAATATATGTGCTAGTATTGCCGGTACGGCTAGAAAGGCTTCGGATACCAGCTCTCTTCAAGTGAAGGTGCGGTACTGTTAATATCAGTGTAATTCTCAAAGGCGACACAGCTCCCCGCATTTCCTTGCTATTCTTATAGGATTCAAGTGGGCAGGCCACTACAAATCCTATTCCTATGTTTACAAGATCCTATGAATCAAAGAGGCTCAAAGTGTCCATCACAACCGACCATATAGACCTCTACACTGCAAATGTCCTTGCTCATCTTCAGTACAAGGAACATACTGTACTACTATCATACTCCCTCCGTTCCAAAATATAAGTCTTGGTAGAGATTTCCACTATGGATCACATACAGATGTATCCAGATACATTTTAGAATGTAGATTCACTCATTTTGCTCCATATGTAGTCCATGGTGGAATCTATACAAAGACTTGTATTTAGGAATGGAGAGAGTACATATTAAAGAAGAACGGAAGAGGAACATGGTAAAGAAGAGCAAGCAGATTTTGGATAATAAAATGTTGGTTGCGCAGTGTCCACACATGATGAACCAGAGCGCATTAAGAATGCAACTCCCAGCTGTCTCTCGACCATTTCAGGCGGTTGGATGAAGATCCTACGTCTCCTAACCCTTCTTCTTCCTCGTCTCTGATTCTTCCCATATAGAACACCGCACGGGCCGCCGGCCGGACCACCGGCCCCCACCGCCTGTGTTCCTCTGCCACCCCCACTCCACCCCCGCCCCAACCCCCACCCGCGTCGAGTTTTCTTCGTTCGGCAAGGCCCCACAATCACCCGAGCCCCTTCGATCACACCGGCGAACTCCAGTGAGCTCTGAAAAATCGACTGACCCAATTTTGAAATTTGGTCTACTGTGATTTAACTAGTGTGGAATATAAAAGGGGAAAACCATAAGCATTGGGAGTATAGTGTTGAGCGTGCCATGGAGGATCTGAAGGTGCAAACCGGACAAAGGCAACTTCGCAACCAAGACAAGAAATCAGAGTAAAGCAGTGGCGATCTATTTTCTTGCTGTGATAAATAAGTTGAGCAGATACGAAATAGTACCGCCTTTGGTGCGGCGCCGTGTACGCATCTGCTGAGAATTTGACAGTGCTGCAGTAGCGATGGCTGTCGGCGGCGTGGAAGCAGATCTAGGAGGGTAGACGGTGGCGGCGGGGCGTGGTGGACGAGACGGTCGTAGGAGCGGCACCGGCAAGGTGGATGACGACGGGGATGAAGCGAGAGGACGGGATGCAAGGATCCCGGTCCGAAGCCGTGGATGAGAGAGGTCGATCTCTTGTAATGGACGGCGGCATCAGGGTATCAACTCCGGCATGGTGGAGGAGGACGGCGGTGGATGGGGTGGCGGACGGCGGCGGACGGAGGAGGGTGGGGTGGAGAGGGTGTTTTGGCGCCCACAGAGTACGAATGGGGAAAAGGGAGGTAGAGAGGAAGGGGGGAACCATGTATTCAGGGCGTGCTTGTCTCAAATGCGAGGAAATTTACAAACTTAGCCCCCGTTTCAAATTTCTACTACATCACAACAACATTAGTCGGTTGGGTATAGGACGATAATCTCGCATACACCGAATATTTGCCGACGAGAGTTTGTTTTTGGCGCCCACCATGTATGAATATGAATCGGGGAGGGAGTCGATTTCGGCCGAGGACACACTGTGTTTTGGCGTCCACCGTGTATGAATCCGGGTGAGAGGCGGTTACGTCACGTTTGGGTGAAATTACAAACCTACCCCTATCGAAACCTATAGAAATCCAGCATACAGGCTTTGCGTGGCAGGGATAGGCAGTAGTGATTTCCATCTCGCAGATTTTGGTTTCGGGCGGTTACTGTGACTTTCTCTTCTTTGTTCAAATTTTGCAGAGTGCACGTTTACCGTGCCAACTTAATTCGAATCCTGTTTGTATTCTATTTTTTTCGGACGGGATCCATTTTCAATTGGAATTACATTTTATATACATCATTTTTTTATATATACTTTCAAAAGCACAACACCATTTATACATAAATATGGTTTACAAATGGCATGATCTCAGATTCATAAGGTTGTATCCATCAATTTGGATTTTCAAATATTTGAAACCACTTTATATTGAAATTCAATGTATGCATTCCTCGCTAACTGTCTCCAATTAATGTGTGTTTCATGCATTTTTTTACTTCTCAAACATGTATAATGTGTTTCACACATGCAACATATAGTGTAATCCTGTTTAGACATTAATTGCATATAAACCATGCATTGTTTGTAATTGAAGAATCTATGGATCACCAATATTGATAAACTATATAACATTACACGTGTGCCCAAATTCAAATGAATATGCATGTTTGATACACCAATTTGCGTTATGATATTATCGATGTCATGATTTCCAGTTTAAATATTTGAATCCCCTTTAATCCAGATATTCGTCTCATATAGCTATCACTCATGCTTATATAGGACTATCTCTCTGGACCTATACGCGTTCATCGTCTCTCAGGTATCTCTCGTGCTACCTGTATGTCAACAATGATCTTTTATCTTCGTAACACACTGACGGTACTCTCTCCCTCAACCTTCATCACTCTATCTCTCTCTAAGTATATCTCGCTCCCTGCTATGTGTCTCTAACTATGATTCTTCATGTGAAATCTCTTTCTCTCACACAAACATAAAACTTTGTCTCCCGGGGTCTCATTTCTCTCTACTATTCCCATGTGTGCCACTCACACACCCCTCATATAGAGATGTCTTTCGCTCCTTAGATATGAGAACCTAAGACTCTTCCTCTTCAATATCTCTTTCTCACACACAAACACAAACTCTATCTCCCAGGGTCTCATATTTCTCCATTGTTCTCTTGTATGTCGCTCACACACACCCTCTCTCCCTAGAGATATCTTGCGTTCCCTCGTATGTCTCTCTAGCTATCGCTCTCGTTGTGAAATATCTTTCTCTCTCGCAGACACAAAACTCCGTCTCTCTGGATCTCGTTTCTCTCTGATATATGTTTGTATGTGACTCACATGCACCCTCTCTCTATCTCTCTCACACCCACACACATAACCCAGCCTTCTGATCCACTCGACTCCTATCTCCAACGCACACTAGCTAGCATCTTTATCTTTCTATTTATCTGTTTCTCCATCAACCTTCTTTCTCGCCCTCACTCTTGATTCCTATCACGCACACTACATATATTTCTCTCTACATGCAGTCAAGTGCCCTCTCACACACATATATAACTTCACCCTTTGAACCACCCGACGGTCATCTCCAACACCCAAACTAGCGGATGTCCCTCTAGCTAGCATATCCATCTCTGTATCTATCTGTAGTTTCTCTGTCAACATTTCTTTCTCGCACGGAGTCTTGCTTCCTATCACCCACACTATATATGTCTCTCCATATATGCATTTATAGGTTGGTCTCTTTTGCACAATCGTTGCGCCTCACTCCCTCTGCTCGCCATAGATGCATGCTCCAGCCCACGCCACTATCTCTTAAAGACAAAAACACATGCTCAATTGTCAGGCCTTCTTCCCTGCATTCTCACATGCATGCATATTGTCATAGCGATCCGTCTCTCCCATGTCGTTGATCTTATGACTTATGTCTTCTTTCTTTTATCTCGATCATGCGCGCGCGCACACACACATCCCACATATACATGTATATCTCTCACACATGCACGTTCAAGGTCTCTATGTCTCCATACGTAGTTAATTACCCTCAATCCTAACGCCACATCGAATCATTCTCCTCTTTTGTGCACATAACTTCCGCCTGGATGGGTAAAACACACACTCACACTTAACAATCTCCTTCTAGCTACCCCCGCCTCTCACTCTTCCCCTATATCCCCGAAACCAATAAGACCATCCCTTTGTTTAATTCCCGCCTACATGCACCATCGATATATAGTAGTCTCCATCGGTGTCTCTCGAACAAACACGTTCTCTTGATGTCGACTCCTCTCACGCGCACACACCTTCTCTTCCCTCTCTACGAGCATTTTCTCTCTCGCACCCCATCGTTGGTGGCCTCTGCCATACACATCACCTCTCTATGATGAAGCCATGCACACTTAAATTACATCCGCCATAGAGGACCCCGCGACACACACACACACACACACGCACGCACGCACCCCCCACACACACTAAGACTACATCCCTCTGTCTCTCTCACACACACACAAACACACACACACACACACGCACACATGCACGCACCCCCCACACACTAAGACTCCATCTCTCTCTCACACACACACACAAACTAAGACTCCATCTCTCTCTCTCTAACACACACACACACTAAGACTCCATCTCACACACACATGCTCTAGGCGGAGCATTTGTTCCTACCACCCTTCATCCAACTTTACCCGTATGATAAACAATCACCTTTATTTACTTGCATAACATGGACAAATTCCACTTTACTTTAGTAGTCAGCAAAATTATCATCTGTACCCTTAAAAAAACGAGTTGGCAGTGATGGTGTGCCTGCCATCTTGTAATACAGACCGTATGATCTATATATGAGGATAGAAAGCAAACTATGATAATTTTACAAAAGATACCCGCACCTCTCTCCACATCATTATCTCTCGCAACCTCATTGCTTAGCAATTAAAAAAGGAATAAGTCTCTGGAACAATCTAGCATGCATGATGGCCGCTGCCGCCTGCCGGCGCCGTCCATCCCCATGCCTCCGCCCATTCCGACCACCAGTCACCACCACGCTCCACTCCTCCTCGCCTTATCTCTCATCTTTCATTTTTTCGATGACATTCTCGAGATACCAGTTTTCCGATAAAATTCTCGAGATATCATTAGTTTTTACACATGGGATTACTCCTGCACGGGTCAATCACAACAGGTGTTTTGTAAAAAAAATGCATATTGATGTTCCCTGCAATGCACGAGAATCTTGCTTGTAATTATATAACGCAAATCACGAGCAGGAATTGAGATTTTTTTGACACAACCACGTTAACATGGCCACATAAATCACTAGCTAAAGTAAATACCATTATACTTATATCCCGATGCAAAAGGTTGAGTACATGTCCGAAGAGTAGAGTCGCACACACGCACTCTGTCTCTTAGAATGTCTCTCTCACACACACACCAGTCACGTGACGCCCACTTAAGCAGACACGTATGTTACAATTTGTGCACCCGCAGGTACATGTGATGCTGCACATTTATTTAAGCCAGAAGGAGAACCCAAACAGTAGCTGCATTCATTCCCCTCCCGCTGCCTCTTCTCTGGTGACCGTTGCCCGGTAGCCATGGGCCGGCCGAAGGTAACAACATACGCCATACTCCCGCCGGAGCGGCGCTTTAATATGGAAATTTTAGTGGTCATGCATGCATCTTTTTGTGCTAGCACTCCTATATAAGGGTTGACCGGTCGCTTCCCGTGGACGTGCGCGGGCGGTGGAAGAGGAAGGAGAAGGGAAGCGGGCTGTGGAGTAACGTTTTTACCACAATTTCTTAGGAAACCGAGTGCAATAATTGAGTAGTTTTGCAAACTACCAGTACTACACCTGAAACAGTTCAAAACCTATACTCCCTTGCCAGCGCGCGCTTCCCACGTGAAACGGTCAGCGTCGCCCTGGAGCGTTAGTGCCGCATTAATGCTCGGCCAGAGCGGAGGCGACCTCTCACTGGCACCGGCTTTGAAGTGGCGCGACGGCCGAGAGAGCGCCGCTTCCCGGTGCACGCGACTGCTCCGCGTCGAGACTGGCTATAGGCCCTGTTTGGATCCAAGGATACTCTAACACAGTTAGAGTTAGAGTTATTTTCTAACCCACTCTAACCCAAATAAGCATCTCTCCATCATGATAGTTGGGTTAGATGAAACTAACCCACTCTAACCCTCCCTGTTTGGATACTTTTGGGTCATTTGAGCTTCCAACTAATCCAAACTAGCTCTAACCCCATGATCCAAACAGGGCCCATGGGTTAGAGTTAGTTTGCACTAGTTGGGGCTCAAATAGCCCTAAAGTATCCAAGCATGAGGGTTTAAATTGGAGCAAGTTGCACCGAACCCACCAAAAAAACTATCCCACCCAAGAGGTGCTAACTGGAGATAGTTCTCATTGGGACCACTGAAAAATCACTTTTCTCTCTCCATGAAGTGCATTTATTGTCAATCTAACCCTGTAACCCAAACACCTCTTTGGCTACAGTTAGTTCATGGTTAGTCATGAGTTAGTCTAACCTCTAGCTAAGTTAGAGTATCACACAGGAGCAGTATAGGACATGCAAGTTGCTCAAAGCACACAGGCAAATTCGTACGTGAAAGGATTTTTTTTCTTTTTGAAAACGAAACATGAAAGGAATTTTTTTTAGAATGCTCTTGGCATGTCGCTAACATGTGATAGTTAACCGACCTCAATAGACGGCAGAAACGCTAGCCCGCCGCACTTTGATAGAGACGAGAAGGGAGAAGCGATACGGGCTGCTGGATTACTAGAGATAGGTGTCGCACGGAAGCCAAGAAATATGGTGATAGCATGGGTTAGCCATGTACTAGTATGATGTAACTACACTAGGCTGCCGTGTTTCGTACTCTTCCAGTCCACTGTGGAGATGATTGGTTAATTTTGTATCGCTGAATAACATTAAATATTATGAGTGCAGACGCTCCACCACGAGGTTCCTTTCTCCTTCTCGGTCATCCGGAATCTATGTTCTTCCACTCTATTTTTTACGTGAGCTTTGTTCATCCTTTTGCCAACACGCGAGACATCTAGCATCAAGGTGCACGTGTTATGAAAGGATCATTCCATCTATATGAAGAACACGTGGGAGTGGAACTACGAGATGGACATGTACCCAGGAGTGGAAGTACGAACCTGAGTAATGTAGCGCAGTAAGTGAAGTAGAAAGGCACAAATGGTATGAACATGCGTGGCATATATGGTGTGTTTGGTTGCGTTCTTGTCTCAGCATAGTTGTTCCCTCTTCATGCATGCTCAACTCAACACCCCTCTTCATGCATGCTTCTAGTGTATTTGTGCTAAACTAGTGTGGACTCATGCACCCTCCATACACTCTACCAAACACCCAAAAGTAGGTCGAGAAGGGAACTCTTGGGCGGCATTTGTCTCTTACTACGTACTACCACTAAATGTTGTACGTGCAATGCATAGTGATGTTATGGAGTACGTGCCTAAGTACTCTACTACTACTATATTAGTTGGAGGCACGTATTAACTTTTATATTTGTTTACGAGTATGCCCCGAGACCTTCCAACTAGACGTGTCTTTCTCTCCAGGTCGCACTTTGTATCGTTCATACCACTAAGTACTACTACGTGTGGTCTCCGACCCAGAAGTGGAAGAAGTGGAGACGCTCTACCACGCTGTTTTTTACGCTGGGCTCTACCACGCTATTCATGTCCCACTCCTTTTGCTAACGTGTGGGACATCCAGCACGTGCCGTGTTTGGCACCATTCGTCGTAAGAGTTGAAATGCTAGCATTCATCAGAAATAAAAAAATACTAATTATAAATCGGCAGTGATACTATTTTTTTGCGAACCAATCAGCAGTGATACTATACCACGCGGTTTCCTTGCTCCTCGATATCGGAAAGAATACTTCCGTTCGCCAACATGTGGGACGTCGACCATCCTGGTCCACTTGCCATGCATGCAGAACTCCAAGGGAGAGTCACCCAGGTCGTCGCGCCGCAGTAACAATGACTAATGAGCCGTCAAATCATAGGTCCACTTCCCACTTTGAAGTTGCTCAGACGAAGGAACCATCATGACTTCGTTGAATTCCGCTTCTTGAAGAAAACTACTGTACCGGCAGTACTGCTAGCTACAGTAGTTACTCACAGAGGCCTCCTTTCATTCATAGGATAGGAATATGAAAATCATAGGAAGTGAGATGACATGCATCTCAATTCCTATAGAGAAAGAGATGCCATTTGATGCTTAAGATAGGAATTTTTTCATTTAGTCTAGGCTAATGTACTGGTAATTTGCTCCAAATACTACAGTAGTAACTAGTAGTATTGGTACATACTCGTACTCAGACACAGACACACACACACACACACTAACTACTAGTACTACTACTTCTCACATGCTGGCCAGACGCCGTCGTTCTTCTCGGCTTTGTCGGCGACACCCCACTATGCTTGGATCTCCGCCGGCCTCTCCGTAGCAGCGCGTGCGTCCTTTTCTTTCTTGCGGCGGCAGGCCTCTCTTTTCTTGAGTGCTTTCCGACTTTTCCGCTCCCTCTGTGCGGCTTTGGCCGCCTCTTGCTCTACCGCCCATTCGGCCTTGGCATCTTCAAATTCCTCCCACATAGTTGTGAGACCGCGAGTGGCGATGAACTCGGCACGGCGGGATGCCATTGCTTCCCTACCATTTTGTGTGCGGTCGTGGGTGGCGAGGAACTCGGCGCGACGGGATGCCATCGCTACCTTATCGGTTAGTGTGCGGCGCGGTGGCATGAACGATGCTTGGTGAGAGCTCTAGGGTGAAGTGGCCGGACAATCGTATAGTGCATTGGTTTGTCAAGAGCTCAAGGACAGAAGACGAAGAAAATTTGGATTCCCCTTCAATCCTGGTCATTTATTACCGAGTAAAATGCATTGGCGGTCATCGAACTTGTCTTGATAGCTCACTTTGATCATTGTATACGAGATATGGTGATTATACGGTCACTGGCTCAGCGTATAGCTCCGTATTTTTCTGGTTGACCAGTCAAACAGTCTGCATGCGCCTCATCAGCTCGTGTTCTTTATCTATCTACGTGGGCCTACCTGTCAATGGAGAAAGAAATATTGTAAAAACCAAAATTATGCGTATGTGGGGAATCAAACCACGGACTCGTCGTTGCGACGCACCCTCGTCAACCAAATGAAAATGAAATACTTCGCGTCAGACACTCACGCTCACCTGTCAAAGCATGCTAATGCATGCACGTCGCCCTCTAAATCAAAGTCCTGCTCATGGCGCAACGCAAACGACGAGCCCATCACCTGCGCGCCCCGGTGGTGCCTGACATTACTGTTTAGACGTTTGATGGAGGCCTACGCGAACGCCGAGCATGTATTCACCTGGCTCAACACCAACGGTCATACTCGGACCGCCTTGCTCATGTATATGGGTACTATGGTAGTATGGTACGGAGTATGTACTATCGTGAGCAACCGATCTTAGTGCCACTGCACACCGAAACCCCTTCCATCGCTAGCACATGCTTCCCGCCTGAAATGGTCACCGTCTCTCCAGAATGTCAATGCCGCATTCACCGGACTTAATTGCAGGTGCAATTGGTGTGTCACTGACATGCGGGCCAGATGCCCGTTGGGCCCACATGTCAGTAACCCAAATGCATCCACAGTTAAGTCACTGAAGCAACGTCCGCATTCACGCCCGACGAACCTACTCCGGCGCCAGTTGTCCATCCGTCTGCCGCGGCTCATTGCCATTCGCCCGCTATATTAACTTGAGCCCCAGCTCCCAGCCATAGCCAAAGACCCACACTTATTCTCCTCCGGTCCCTTCCTTCTGTCGGCACCACTTCAACCATGGCCTCCTGGCGCTCCGAAGCTCTCTTGGACGTACTGTCGCAGGAGCAGATGAGGGACATAGGCGGCTCCGCTCCGGGCGCGCTCCAAAGCTCTCTTTGACGTACTGTCGCAGGAGCAAACGAAGGAGATCGCCGCCACCCCCCGACCGCCCTCCGCCGCCACGACCACGAAGCCGGCGCGCGTGCGCGGGCGCAGCCGGCAGCAAGGAAGAGTAGTACATGGTAGGTCGCCGCTGCTCTGGTCCCGGGAAGGCCACCGCTACTCCACTCAGTCGATGCCAAGCTTGGTGGGGTAAACATCGGCGGCCGATTAGCCGCTTGACAGCGACGTGGAGGCGGAAATCTTCATAACCTTGTGCTCCGGAGGAGGAGGTTATTGAGGCAAATGAGGAGGAGGCAAAGGCAATGGCCGGCTTTCTCGGGTTCATGGCCGAACATGGTGGTCGGGCGCCGGCGATCGTTTAGATTAGGTTTACAGTAGGTTTTAGTACGGTTTGTGCGAAATATGTAAGGAATTTCGTCCAGTTTGTAGGAAAAGTTTTCGAAATGTAATGAATTTCATCCGGTTAATTTGAAATTTGCTTTGTTTGCACGAATTTTGTCCGGTTAGTTCATATAGTTGTCGAAAGGTATGCGGGCATCATTGGATGGCATCCATCAGTGTCCTCGGACAGATGCCGGTGTAAATTTGTGGGCCAGCGCTGGAGATGCCCTAACTATCATGCTATAATCGCTAACAATCCTCCATTATTTGGTAGGGAACAGTTATCCCTCGATCAAAATCAGATCCGCGGTGTTTCGCACTCCTCCCGCATAAGTGTGTAAACTCTTGCTTACATAAAAATGGAGCAAGTGGACGGCACTGTAGCACGTCATATCACTCAAACTAGCCCGCCTAACGAGCGGGAAAGCACCGCCCTCGTCATTTTGTTCTGGATTTCTATCGATCGATCGCGTGAAAATGTTACGCTCGCAAGTTCTAAAGGAAAATGTCGGCATTCTGGGAACGGGGGTCCCCAGACTTGCCTGTGTGCGGCCTGCGGCGTGGCTCAAAGGGGGGCCCAGCACGGCCCATCTTCATCAACACAGACCCAAGACCCTCGCGAGGGGCCAAGCCTCGCGGGGCGGACGACACGGAGCTTCCTCAGGCACGGCCTCATCAGGCTGGCTCGCGAGGAGGCGGAGAGATCAAGGCGGGGTACCTCACGAGGTGCCCGTGACGCAAGCCATGACGACCAAAGGCGCCAGGCGGGTGCCAGCCCGCGCAGTGTCCTCCTTTCCTCTTTGGTGCAAAGGGGGCAAGCACAGCCGCGGAGTACCGAGGCATCAGGCAAAGGTTGCCATTTCGGTGCAACAAGACCAAGACCAGGATGACTGCAAGATGGAGGTCATTGTGGAGCCCAAGACGGCGTCATCACCAGAGCTTTGTGCAGGCGAAGACTACTTTTGTCAGGATAGCTAGTACTAGCTGCCCCCCTTCAAATTAGCCCGCCATTGTTGGCTCCCTTCCCGCTCGATATTTGGGAAGAGGACCAGGGCCTCTATAAATAGGACCAGCCACCCACAGGGCAAAGAGAGAGAAAAAAGGAGGGAGAGGTTCAGGGAGATCGAGATAAACAATAGGGGAGAAAGGGAGAGAGTTTTAGGGGGATCGAGACCAACGATAGAAGAGAGAGAGAGAGAGAGAAGGGTGACTGAACTCCTCCCAGCAGTTCATCGCCCCAGCCAAGAACAGACCCTCGCAAGGCTGTCCTTCCTTGTATTGTTCCTCATCATCATCCCAAAGGAAATCCACCACACCACACACTGGAGTAGGGTATTACACCACAACGGTGGCCCGAACCAGTATAAACCCTGTGTCTCTTGTGTTGTTCTTTCCATAGCTTAGATCTTAGCGAGGCGGAGGGGTGCAGGTAGGTAGGAGGCGAAATCTCCGCGCGCACCCCAGTGTTCGAACCTCAAGGGTCTGCCGGAACCCGAAATCCGACATTTGGCGCGCCAGGTAGGGGTGCGCCGGAATTCGTCTTCCACCACCCCGTTCTCCTCCGACCATCGCGCCCATGTCTGACGCTCGTCGGGCCCGCGCCGAGCGCCGGGCCGCTCTCGCTTCCCGCGTCGCCCAGACGGCTCCTGTCGGCGGGCGTCCTTGCCGTTCCCCGTCACCTGCCGTCAACGCCGCCACCGGCCCGGCGGGGGACGAGCAGCAAGCATCGTCTCAGCATCCGTCCGTGCGGCAAGACGGCCGCACCGCTACTCCCTCGCTCACCCCAGCTGGTTCTTCGTCCCGCGCGCTCCGCGCACCCATGGAGGCTCGAGCTGCGCTCATCGCGGCAAACGAGCTCCTGCGCTACCATCCCGTCGACGACGTCTACGAAGAATGGCTCGACCACGTCGCCGAGCTCGTCCGCGCCGCAGGGGGCTCTCCTGCGCCGTCCATTCCGCTGCACCGCACCCCGCCCCGCGCGGGTGACGAGGCTCCGGCGGCGCCCCGGCCGCCTCCTCCTCAAGAAGGCGCCATGGCCCCAAGGCGCGTGACCCCTGGGCGGAACCCACTCCGTCAGGTGCCAGCGCGGCAAGAGCAGAGCTGCCAAGAAGTCCCTCGCCCGCAAGAAACTGCCCGGGCGCTCCCTGCTCCAGCATGCCGCGACCATGCTCCTGCTCCAGCACGTTAAGACCCCACGCTGCTCCCAGCTGCAGCGCGTGGGGACATGCAAGACCAAGCTCTCCGTCACCCAAGGCCTCCCGTGGCCACAGCAGGCTACCGTGCCTTCACCACCGAGCTACGCAGCGTCGCGTGGCCCGGCAAGTTCAAGCCAGACCTGCCTCCTCGTTACGACGGCACGGCTGACCCTGCGGAGTTCCTCCAGCTCTACGAGCTGGGCATCGAAGCTGCCAACGGAGACGAGAAGGTCATGGCGAACTGGTTCCCCATGGCGCTCAAGGACGGGGCCCGCACCTGGCTCCTGAACCTGGCTCCAGGCACGATCTCCTCCTGGGACGAGATGCGCACCCGCTTCATCGCCAACTTCCAAGGTACTCGCGACCGGCCACCCGCCATGAGCGACATGCGCCGCATCAAGCAACAACCCGGGGAGACCCTGCAGAAGTACATCCAGCGCTTCAACAACGCACGCCTCAAGATTCCCAAGGTGACTGAGGAGGCCATCATCTCAGCCTTCTCCGACGGCGTGCGTGATGTCAAGATCAAGGAGGAGCTGGCGATGCATGAAGACCTGTGCACTTCCTTGGAGCTGTTCAACTTGGCAACCAAGTGCGCCAGGGCTGAGGAAGGGCGTCTCTCCCTCCTCGAGCTGCCTGCCGCAGACCCAGAAGAGAAGAAGCCCAAGGCCAAGGATGTGAAGCGCAAGGGGGCTGCCGTGCTCGCGGCAGAGCCAGACACCAAGCGGGGCAGAGATCAGCCCGAACCTTCCAAGGGCAGTCGGTACTGCGTGTACCACGACCTCCACACTCACAACACCAACGAATGTCAAGAGCTCTGAGCCGTGCGAGAAGGAAGGATCGGCCGTCGCCCCGACCGCGGTGACCGGGGCTACGGTCGAGGAGGAGGAAGGAACGCAGGACGCTGGGAAGACTGTGGCCCGCGCTAAGGGTGGCGCGAACAACCTCGCGAGGATCGCTGGCAAGACCCGCCTCGCGAGGGAGACTGGAGGGATCAGCCTCGCGAGGATCGCCCGCAAGGCAACGCAGGCCTCCCTCCGCTGCCGTCGCAGCCAAGGAGAAACGAGGACCGTCACCAGGACGAGGGGGCTGGGGGCTTCCAGGAGCCGCGCGCAATCGCCTGCATCCTAGGCGGGGCTCAAGCCCCAGCCTCTCAACACATCTTCAAGCAGTTCGCCCACGAAGTGAATGCAGCCCTCCCCAAGCTCGAAGCCGCGCGCCCTCTCAGGTGGTCGGCGTGCGCCATCATGTTCAGCTCAGCAGATCAGCTCAAGTCTGCGGCTACAGCCGGAGTCCTCCTGATGCTTTGTTCCCCAATCATCAGCAACGTGGTGGTCACCAGGACCCTCATCAATGGCGGGGCAGGGCTCAATGTCCTATACGTGGAAACATTCAACAATCTCCAAGTGCCCTACAGCCAGCTTCAGCCAACCAAGCCCTTCTCCGGAATCACCGACGGCTCCACGGTCCCGATTGGGCAGGTCTGCCTCCCTGTCACCTTCGGGGCACGCGACAATTACCGCACTGAGCTCATCGACTTCGACATCGCTCACATTCGCCTGCCGTACAACGCCATCCTTGGGTACCCGGCGCTGGCCAAGTTCATGGCCGTAACTCACCACGGCTACAACATCCTCAAGATGCCAGGAAGTGGCGGAGTCATCATGGTGCCCTGTGAAGAGAAGGATGCGGTGTGTTCCCTGGAACGTGCCTTTCAGGCCGCGTCACTGGAAGACCCGGATCGCGGAAGCAGGAGGCTTCCTGAGACCGCCCCTAAGAAGAAGAAGACATCGTCCGGCCCGGCCTCTCAGGAGGCAGGCCCCTCTGGGCCCATGCCTGCCCAGGGGGAACCTCCTCCATCACATAGGGAAGCGCGCCCGACGCCCTCCTCAGGCAGGGCTCAGGGGCTCTCCCCTGGAGGGCCACTGACCTGGCTAGGGTCACGAGGGAGGCGCTTGGGCACCACATGGAGGCGTGTTTCGAAGCACGCTTCCCTCAAGAAGGAGTAAGGCAAGGAGAGCCAGACCCTCAAGAGTTCGTCAGCAAGGCCATTCAGGAGCTACAGGAGTCGAGAGTCATGAAAGGCGGCCGCCGCCTACCAGCAGTGGCTCCCCATCCAGGCGAGGATGGTGGGCTGCGCGTCTGCATCAACATACCAGGGCTCAACCGAGTCGCCTCTCTGGAGCGCCTCTGGCCCTCGCGAGTGGGGCGCTGCGGAGGTCCACCCCACAGCTACGTTCGCATGCCTTACGGCTTGCCGAACACGGCTGCCATGTACCAGCGCCTCATGAGGGGCATCATGGAGGCACAAGAGGCCATGCGTTCCGTGGACCTAGCGGAGATGGAGATGGTCCGCGAGGAGCCACCAGCGCCTCCGGAGCCTCCTGAGGCCCCTGGGCCTGGGGGCTCGTGAGGATCGGCTCCCGCAGCCCACCGAGTCTGCTACACCAACACCCCTTCGCCCTCAACGTCATTAGGTGACATCTTTCAAGTTTTCACTTCCAGCTAGGAGCGCCCCCCAGGGCTGCATTATTCCCAGGCCGCGTGGGTCCGTCCCTGTGGCGTGTATCCCTGTTATTTCATGTTGTTAGCTTGCCTTGTTGGGGGCGCCCCTCGGGCTGCATGATCCCCAAGTCGCTCGGGCCAGACCCAGCGACATGTATCCCATTTGCGTTTATTTCCGGTTATGCGTTCGACCCACCATGCTTGATTATTTGATGCCGGTCCACGGACCTCTTCTTCTCCATGCCGACCACTTGCACGTTAAAGGGGGGGGTACCTGAGCATCGCGACTCAGGGCTCTTACTGGCTCTCCAGCCCTCACCCTCTGGCCTTGTCCACGGCATCGCGACCTAGCATACCAGCGACGGCTGAGACCAGCTCGAGGGCCGGGACCCGAGGACGTAGAGTGCCGACATCTAACCGAATTTGCAGGGACACATCACAAGATAAGGCCCAGTGCCAGGCGCAACCCGCCTAGAGGTAGGGCCCCGTGAGTCCCGCGCTGGCTCACGGGTGCCCAGATACACCTCGCCAGGCCCTACCGTGCCAGCCAAGTGTCAGGGCGAGGCTGTACACGCCCCGGGGGCTCCTCCCGGAGGGGGCCCCCCTCCCACATACCAGTGGAAGCACCATGCTCCGCGCTGGCTGACGACACTGCCGAGGAGCGGCTATGCCCGTACACATACAGAAGCGCTATGCTCCGTGCTGCTGATAAACAACTGAGGGCGGCCCCCGGGCCGCATCAACCTCAGGGAGCCCAGAGATCAGTGTCTAGCCTCATCGTAACGCCTCCCCTCTGGAGTGCCGCGCGAGGGGGCTGGGCACGGGGGCTGCGCCTGGGTCACACCCAGACGCACGCCGCCCAGCCAGGTCCCCCCGGGCCTGGTTCGTCGCGCGCCTCTCCCCGAGCGGAGCCAAGGTACGAAGGCCATTTGAGCGTCAAGGGGGACTCCTGAGCATCGCGACTCAGGAGCCTAACTGGTCACGTAGCCCCTCACTCCTTAGTTCCAAAAGGCTAACGGCGGTTGAGGTATGCGCGCGGCCGGGCTCTGCAGACGTAGAACGGTAGATCCACCCACATCACACCTCCCTACTTGCTATTCGTGCGCCAAGGGGGACTCCTGAGCATCGCGACTCAGGAGCCTAACTTGTCACGTAGCCCCTCACTCCTTGGCCCTGTCCTGGTTTCTGGTCGGGGCTAACGCTGGGTGAGGTATGCGTGGGGCCGGGCTCTGCCGGCGTAGAACATAAGCAAGTAGGAAGGAAAAGCGCAAATTTCAAGGAATTCAAAAGCAAATATTACAGTCCACACTGTTATCTCAATGCCAAATGCAAGTTTAAATGCCTCCCCGAGGCATGATACATGTGCAGGAATTAAAGGAAGTACAGGAGCCACAACGGAGTCACTTGTTGGCGGTGGAGCAGCGCGGAGTGGGTTCGCCTTATGGAGCAGTGGGGTCGGCAGCGCCTTGCTTCGGCTTGGTGCTGAAGGCCCGGAACTTCCCCAGCAGAGCCTCCGCGCGACCCTTCACGGCCTTGGCACCGGCAGCGGCATGCTCGCCGCTTACTGGCTCCAGCAGGCTGTCGAGGTCGATGTCGGGATCGCGAAGGTAGATGTGGGTGAGCACCCGCGTCAGTGCTGCAGAAGACAGGACACGTGCCTCGGCCTTAGCCGTGGGGCCAAGGCCAAGGGCGACATCTTCAAGAGCACGAGCCAGGAAGGGAAGCATCTTGGCAGGGCCGTCCTCGGCGCTAGCCAGCGGGCTCTCCAGGCCGCTGTCATAAAGCTTCCTCAGCAAGGAGCGAGCCTTCGCCTCCATCTCCGTGAAGGCCACGCGGTCCTCGGCAAGAACCAGGGCCTTGTCGTCCAGCTCGGCCTTCCTCGCCCCCAACTCCTGCTCCAGCGCGCCTAGGCGGTCGCGGCGCTTCCTGAGCTTGACCTCCCTCTCCTTGACGGCCGCCTCGCGAGCCTTCACGCCTTCTTCCTGCTCTTGGCGAAGGCGGGCCTCTTTCACGAGCTGGTCCCGCAGGCCTTGTAGCTTGTCCTCTAGCGCCTTGCAGCGACCACGGACGTCGACCACCTCCCCCAGGGCTGCGTCACGAGCAGCCTTCGCCTCAAGGACGGCCTGCTTCTCCTCGTCGCAAGCCGTCGAGGCCTGGACCAGCGCCGCCCGTATCGAAGCGTCGGAGCGAACCCATCCTGAAGCCAGCTCCAAGCGCCTGGCCACCAAGCGAGGGTCGGCGCCAAGAAGATCTGAAAGTGCAACTATCCCTAGGTGGTTTTGGTAATTCATAACAACATATAGCTCATTGTGCTAATGCTATTCCAAGATGACTATTTCAGGAAAGCTCAATGATTGGCATGGCATGGATGTGAAAGTGGAACCCTCAAAATGCTAAGGAAAAAGGATTGGCTCAAGCTCAAAAGCTCAAGACTCTTCATTTTATATTTTAGTGATCCAAGATCACATTGAGTCTTTAGGAAAAGCCAATACTATCAAGGAGGGATGAGGTGTTGCTTAATGAGCCTCTTGCTTCATGTGCTTAGTGATATGCTCCAAAACCCTCAACTACTTTCCCATATCCACATATGACCTAAACCCTAAGCCAAACTCGGTCCTACCGATTCTTTCTATCCGGCGCCACCGAGTTTCACTTGTCATAAGCCACTGCCAAACCCTAGCAATTCGGTTCTACCGATAGGGATCTCGGTCTCACCGAGATGGGATTGCAAACTCTCTGTTTCCCTTTCGTAACTTTTCGGTCTCACCGGAAGAGCGAATTGGTCCCACCGAGATTGCAATGTAAACTCTTTGTTTCCCTTTTGTAACTTTTTGGTCTCACCGAAAGAGCAAATCGGTCCCACCGAGTTTGCCTGACCAACTCTCTGGTTAGCTCATTACCAAACTCGGTCTCACCGAGTTTGTGTAATCGGTCTCACCGAGATTATGTTATGCCCAAACCCTAACCATATCGGTCCTACCGAGTTGCATGTCAGTCCCACCAAAAATCTCTAACGGTCACTAGGTTTACCTTTTTGGTCCGACCGAGTTTGTTGATTCGGTCCCACCGAGATTGGAAAACTGTGTGTAACGGTTGGATTTTGTGTGGAGGCTATATATACCCCTCCACCTCCTCTTCATTAATGGAGAGAGCCATCAGAACACATACACAATTCCAACTCATATGTTCTGAGAGAGAACCCCCTACTCATGTGTTGAGACTAAGATATTCCATTCCTACCATATGAATCTTGATCTCTAGCCTTCCCCAAGTTGCTTTCCACTCAAATCTTCTTTCCACAAAATCCAAATCCTATGAGAGAGAGAGTTGAGTGTCGGGGAGACTATCATTTGAAGCACAAGAGCAAGGAGTTCATCATCAACACACCATTTGTTACTTCTTGGAGAGTGGTGTCTCCTAGATTGGCTAGGTGTCACTTGGGAGCCTCCGACAAGATTGTGGAGTTGAACCAAGGAGTTTGTAAGGGCAAGGAGATCGCCTACTTCGTGAAGATATACCGCTACTGAGGCAAGTCCTTCGTGGGCAATGGCCATGGTGGGATAGACAAGGTTGCTACTTCGTGGACCCTTCGTGGGTGGAGCCCTCCATGGACTCGCGCGACCGTTACCCTTCGTGGGTTGAAGTCTCCATCAACGTGGATGTAGGATAGCACCACCTATCCGAACCATGGGAAAAACATCCGTGTCTCCAATTGCGTTTGAATTCTCCAAACCCTTCCCTTTACATTCTTGCAAGTTGCATGCTTTACTTTCCGCTGCCAATATACTCTTTGCATGCTTGCTTGAATTGTGTGATGATTGCTTGACTTGTCCTACAATAGCTAAAATCTGCCAAGAACTAAAATTGGGAAAAGGTTAAGTTTTTATTTGGTCAAGTAGTCTAATCACCCCCCCTCTAGACATACTTTCGATCCTACAAGTGGTATCAGAGCTTTGGTCTCCATTTGCTTTGATCTCCATAGATTTTGGTGGTCATAGCCTTGGTTTCACAACCTAGGAGAGTATGGCGTCTAGCGAGGGAAATTATCACCGTAGAGGTCCTTACTTTGATGGTACTAATTTTGCTAGTTGGAAGCATAAAATGAAAATGCATATTCTTGGACATAACCCCGCCGTTTGGGCTATTGTGTGTGTTGGTTTGCAAGGTGACTTCTTTGATGGGAAAGAACCAAACCGTGAAGCTAGCGCGGATGAGTTGAAGATGTTGCAATACAATGCTCAAGCTTGTGATATTCTCTTCAACGGATTGTGCCCCGAAGAATTCAACAAAATCAGCCCTCTTGAGAATGCAAAGGAAATTTGGGATACTTTGATTGATATGCACGAAGGTACCGACTCCATCAAGGAATCCAAGTTGGATGTGCCTCAAAGTCAACTTGACAAGTTCAAAATGAAGGATGGTGAAGGTGTCGCTGAAATGTACTCTAGGCTTGCTCTCATCACAAATGAGATTGCCGGCTTAGGAAGTGAAGAGATGACCGATAGATTCATCATCAAGAATATTCTAAGAGCCTTGGATGGAAAATATGATACCGTGTGCAGATTGATCCAAATGATGCCCAATTACAAAGATCTCAAGCCAACGGAGGTGATTGGAAGAATTGTTGCTCATGAGATGTCACTTAAGGATAAAGAGGAACTTCACAACAAATCAAGTGGTGCCTACAAAGCCTCATGTGAAGCCCCTACATCATCAAGTGAGAAACAAAACTTCAATGAAGAATTGAGCTTAATGGTGAAGAACTTCAACAAGTTCTACAAGAGTAGAAGCAAAGATAGAAGCTTCAAGTCAAGGTCCTACAATGACAAAAGATCTTCTAGTCGAGAGCGAAACTGCTACAGTTGTGGAAGACCCGGACACTATTCCAATGAGTGTATGGCTCCCTACAAGAGAAGAGAAGATTCTCCAAAAAGAAGAAGCAAAGAATCACTACCAAGAGAGAGAAGGAGTAGAGATGATCGTTATGAACGAAGATACTCACGGAGAAGCAAGGATTCGAAAAGGAAGGAAAAATCATCAAGGAGCTACACAAAACGAAGACATCAAGCTCATGTTGGTGAATGGGTATCCGGCTCCGACTCCGACAGCCACTCCGAGAGAAGTTATCACTCCGACTCCGAAGATACTCAAGATGAAGGTGTTGCCGGTCTAGCACTTGTGTCAACCAACTCCTACGACATATTTGACTCACCAAATGAAGGAATTGGAAGATGCTTCATGGCCAAAGGTCCTAAGGTAACACACCCCGAGTATGTTGATTTCAATAGTGATGAAGATGACTTGTTAGGTGATGATTTGCTTGTTGACAACTCTAGTGATGAATACTATGATGAAACGTCAATTAATCATGCTAATCAAGATAAAACGAATGACAATGATAAGGAGAAGATTGAGGCTCTAACTAAAGAACTAAACACTCTTAAGTTAGCTCATGAAACTATCTTCGAAGATCATCGAGAACTTTTAAGAGCTCATGAGAAATTATGCTTTGAAAAGCTCAATCTTGAGCAAGAGCATGAGTTCTTAAAAGCAATCAATGATGATCTCCGCAAGAAAAGTTCTTCTTACATTGCCAAGCGTTTACTCTTATCCACTTACATGCCTCAAGTTAAGTCTAGTAACAAGAACAAGAAAGATTCTTCCTCTAGTAGTAACAATGATCATGCTAAATCCAATATTGTTGCTTCTAGTAGTTCTCTTGATTCCACTAATGATTCTCTTAGCCAAGTTACACTTGAGCAAGAAAATAGCTTATTGAAGGGAATTATAGAGAAAGGAGTGTACAAAAGCCTTGCCGGGAGTAAGCAATTCGAGGAAATTGTGCGTAAGCAAGGAATGCACCGGAAGAATCAAGGTGTTGGTTTTGAACGAAAGTTCAATGCCAATGGAGTTGAGTGGGAAGAAGATCAATACCCCAAGACAAAGTTTGTTCCTCAACAAGAGAAGTATGATACTTCTTTCAAGGGGACACAAGCTCAAGATGATCTTCCACCACAAGACTACAAGCAAAAAGGCAAGGACAAGCTTCAAGAGGAAATTGATGCATTTGAAGAAGCTCCTAAGACCTTAGTCAAGTGGATTCCCAAGACTACTTCAAGTTCCACGTCATCAAGTACGACTACAACTCCAAGGATTCCCATCAAGATGGTGTGGATCCAAAAGAAGAAGAACTAGAGAGTTCTTGAGGGTGACTCCGCCAACATACTTCACTCTTATCATTTTGGCAAGAACAAGTGCAATCAACTTCCACATCTTGCACTAGTTCAAGGAGTCACAAACCCTCTTGTTGGTAAGACAAGGGACAAGGTAACCTAAAAGTTTTCATGGACATCATCTTGTGTGTGCATCACTCTATGTCTATGGATATCCTTGTTTGTTCCTTGTGGGACTAACCCATGTAGGTATTGAAAGTGCAATTCACTCAAATGGATAGCTCCAAGTGATCTACATCAACATTGAGCATCCACATCTTCAACATCTACATGAAGTCATCATCGACAAAACCCGAGGTTAGTTCATCCCTCTAAGGGGGGATATCACATCTAGGGGGAGCTTTACTCTACGACTTGAGCTAAAGCAACTCTAAAGATGTGAACACAACAATGCTTTATGTAAAAGTGGTAACCCCACTTGAGCTTAAATGATGAGTATGACCTATGATCAAGTGTTCCCACTTGACTCCTAAGTCAATATACTCATATATAGATGACCTTGTCATCGCAAATTGCTTGATAGATGCTAGAATTGGTTGTGCATGCCTTGTCACATATTTCATTTGCCATCTTATTGTGTGAGCATGTTGGTTGCATATTTTACTCATTCGAGGACATCCACTTGTTGTTTTGATTGTTTGGTTTTATTTCCTTTTGCCAAGTGGATGGACAAGAATGCCTAAGAACCTCCTCTAGCTATCTATGCTTTTCTTGTCTCAAACTCTATTCATGCTACATCACAAAATTTGATCAAGTCAGATTCGAACCACTCTGTGTGAGGAGCGCTCAGAGTCCCCGATTCATCATAGACTTAAACTTCCAAAACCTCTTTATGATTCTCGGTCTGACCGATACCCTACTTTCGGTCCTACCGAGATCATTAAGTTGATCTAGGTTTTCGATCTCGGTGCAACCGATTTGAACCATTCGGTCACACCGAGTTGCAACAACTGTATAAAGTTTTGCATCTCGGTGCCACCGAGTTGTTCCACTCGGTCACACCGACAGGGTCGGGCTATATACAGTCACGGGCAAAAATTTGGAAATTTCTCCGAATCCCTTCGCCCGCGCGATAGCCTGCTCTGCCAACTTGGTCTCCGGATCGTCTCCTCGCCGCCAGCCGCCTCCAGTCGCTGGTCTCCGTCGCCGTCAACGGAAATTCAACCCCGCCGTTGCCGCCGTAGCGAGTCTCCGCCGAACTAGGGTATGGACTCGATCTTTGTGCTATTCCCCAATCCGATTCTTAGCAAATTGTGATCATCATGATTCTTGCCACGTTTGTTAAACTTCTATCCAGTCAATTAACTCGTAGATTAGGTTTAATTCGAAAATTTTAGGGTTAGGTTTCCGCCGAAACCATCTCGGACCCACCGAGTTGAAAAACTCGGTCCCACCGATTTGGCTTATGCCATTGCACAAGTGAGACTCGGTCTGACCGAGAATTACTTATCGGTGTGACCGATTTTGGAACTCTGTGAAACCCTAGCAGTCTCGGTGCCACCGAACTGTGACTCGGTCTGACCGAGTTCACTAGTTTAGGTGCCAAAACTGCTTCGGTATCACCGAGTTTAGAAATCGGTAGATCCGAGATGCTTTCAGTGGGAAACTAAAACTAAGTTTTTGAATTATTCTTTTGCAAAAATCTCTGCATTTTGTGATGCTTATCCACTCTATCTCATCTATAACCTATTCACAGGGTCAGCAGTCAGAGTTTGCATCATGTCAGACCAAAGTGATAGCCAGAACTTGTCAGAGCAGCAAGTGCAGATGAGTGAGGGCACTAGTCCCTCAAGTTCCTCAGATGATGGCATTAGGAGCACCCCTAGCAATCTGCCTAAAGCTGCCACAAGACAGAGAAAGAAGAGAACCTCAGACTCAGAAGATGAGGATTATGTGGCAGAAGGGGAAGCAACTTCCAAGAGAGTTGAGCCAGCACAAGGCATAAAACCAGGGATGAAGATCAAAAGGCCAGAAGGCAGGCAGCCTATGTCAAAGGCCCGAGCTTCAACTGAGAAGCCCACTCCCATTGAGCCAGTTGCTGCTGAAGGCAAGAAGAGGAAAGAAAGGGTGAAGAAAACTGTAGACAGAGTGCTTGGCAAGGCTTCCATCATGGAAGATGAGGAGGAAGAAGAAGAGGTAGCTGCACCAGCACCTAAGGCACCCAAGCTGATGGGTGATGCCATAAGAACAGGGGCAACTGCTTCCAAGGCCAAGCCAGCTCCAAAGCCAAAGCCAAAGAGGAACACAAGAAGCATCCCAGCTATTGAGAAGAACAAGGCCCCAGTGCCTGAAGCTGAAGTAGAAGAAGAAGAGAATGTTCTTAGAAAGCTCAAGCCCAAGATCCCAGACCACAACGATGCTCATCCTGTGGCTGAGGATATGAAACTCAGGAGAGGAGAGGCAAGACTACAACTGATGCCTTTGCCAGAGTGCCACGAGGTCCGAGGTCGTCTGCAGTGCCAGTTGCTGACCCCAGAGCCACCACGTCTGCACCAGCTACAACCTCAGTTCCACCATCTCCAGCGTCCACTTCAGCCTCGACTCCGACCATGTCTACAGAAGGCTTCGTCCTTGGAGTGCTCCGGACTCCACCACCACCTGAAGATCAAGCCTGAGTGTCGACTTAGCACTATGCATTTTCTAGGAACTTTTTGGTAACTTGTTGCCAAAGGGGGAGAAAATGTATAGATCATAGGCTTCGAGAGAGAGTGTTGCTTTTATTCTCTCTTGTTTTATTTGGTGGTTTTTCGAACTTTGTTTGCTTTTGTGTGAGATACTATGTCATTGCTCGTGAGACATTGATGATCATGTGTTTGATCATAAGCTACACTTAATGTTTGCTTAATATTATCATCTTATCAATCTTATGTGATCATTCACTATTCTTGGTGATGAGTGCATGTATTTCATTCTTATCATTTTAAGCGCTCCACCAAGATGTATGTGACATGGAAGAGTAACCCATGACTCTAACTCTTTGTGCATTTGCAGTCCAAAGCAAATTTTAAATATGCACAAATTTAGGGGGAGCTCTTACTTGTCACATACTTCTCGAAGCGACGATATATTTCATGCTTATTATCATTTGTCGAAGCTTTGATCTATATGTTGTCATCAATTACCAAAAAGGGGGAGATTGAAAGTGCAACTATCCCTAGGTGGTTTTGGTAATTCATAACAACATATAGCTCATTGAGCTAATGCTATTCCAAGATGACTATTTCAGGAAAGCTCAATGATTGGCATGGCATGGATGTGAAAGTGGAACCCTCAAAATGCTAAGGACAAAGGATTGGCTCAAGCTCAAAAGCTCAAGACTCTTCATTTTCTATTTTAGTGATCCAAGATCACATTGAGTCTTCAGGAAAAGCCAATACTATCAAGGAGGGATGAGGTGTTGTTTAATGAGCCTCTTGCTTCATGTGCTTAGTGATATGCTCCAAAACCCTCAACTACTTTCCCATATCCACATATGACCTAAACCCTAAGCCAAACTCGGTCCTACCGATTCTTTCTATCCGGCGCCACCGAGTTTCACTTGTCATAAGCCACTGCCAAACCCTAGCAATTCGGTTCTACCGATAGGGATCTCGGTCTCACCGAGATGGGATTGCAAACTCTCTGTTTCCCTTTCGTAACTTTTCGGTCTCACCGAAAGAGCGAATCGGTCCCACCGAGATTGCAATGTAAACTCTTTGTTTCCCTTTTGTAACTTTTCAGTCTCACTGAAAGAGCAAATCGGTCCCACCGAGTTTGCCTGACCAACTCTCTGGTTAGCTTATTACCAAACTCGATCTCACCGAGTTTGTGTAATCGGTCTCACCGAGATTATGTTATGCCCAAACCCTAACCATATCGGTCCTACCGAGTTGCATGTCAGTCCCACCGAAAATCTCTAACGGTCACTAGGTTTACCTTTTTGGTCCGACCGAGTTTGTTGATTCGGTCCCACCGAGATTGGAAAACTGTGTGTAACGGTTGGTTTTGTGTGGAGGCTATATATACCCCTCCACCTCCTCTTCATTCGTGGAGAGAGCCATCAGAACACATACACAATTCCAACTCATATGTTCTGAGAGAGAACCACCTACTCATGTGTTGAGACCAAGATATTCCATTCCTACCATATGAATCTTGATCTCTAGCCTTCCCCAAGTTGCTTTCCACTCAAATCTTCTTTCCACAAAATCCAAATCCTATGAGAGAGAGTTGAGTGTTGGGGAGACTATCATTTGAAGCACAAGAGCAAGGAGTTCATCATCAACACACCATTTGTTACTTCTTGGAGAGTGGTGTCTCCTAGATTGGCTAGGTGTCACTTGGGAGCCTCCGACAAGATTGTGGATTTGAACCAAGGAGTTTGTAAGGGCAAGGAGATCGCCTACTTCGTGAAGATCTACCGCTAGTGAGGCAAGTCCTTCGTGGGCGATGGCCATGGTGGGATAGACAAGGTTGCTACTTCGTGGACCCTTCGTGGGTAGAGCCCTCCGTGGACTCGCGCGACCGTTACCCTTCGTGGGTTGAAGTCTCCATCAACGTGGATGTAGGATAGCACCACCTATCCGAACCACGGGAAAAACATCCGTGTCTCCAATTGCGTTTGAATTCTCCAAACCCTTCCCTTTACATTCTTGCAAGTTGCATGCTTTACTTTCCGCTGCCAATATACTCTTTGCATGCTTGCTTGAATTGTGTGATGATTGCTTGACTTGTCCTACAATAGCTAAAATCTGCCAAGAACTAAAATTGGGAAAAGGTTAAGTTTTATTTGGTCAAGTAGTCTAATCACCCCCCCTCTAGACATACTTTCGATCCTACACTTCCACACCAAGGAAAGTCCCATCCAGACACGGGACAAAGTCTTCAATCTTGTATCTTCATAGTCCTGGAGTCTGGCTGAAGGTATAGTCCGGCTACCCGAACACCCCCTAATCTAGGACTCCCTCAGGAGTAGTAGAGAAAGCTAGGCGGATAAATAGTTCCTTATAGTCAAGCGGACCCACGCTACTACTTGTTCCAAAGACATGCACACCATCGAAATAGTCCATCTATATCAATATACACCGAGAGGGATTAATTTTTTTACAAGAGAGGAAATAGTTCATCCATCCATAATGCCCTGCTGCTGGTTTAGCCTTATCTTCTTCTTCTTCTTCTTCTTGTTCTCATTTTCTGTGGGAGACAGCTTCGCAACAAGCTCTTTGGACCTTGCAGCTATCTCGAAACTCACACCGGCATTGAGGGCAGCATATTTTATCCGCTCATACGTCAAGGGATAATTCTCCCATCCAGACGACCTTAATGCCACTGTCTCGTCACCCTTCTGAAGATTTGTACCGAGCACAAAATTTGCTACGTCGAATAGGGATGGTGTCTGTTTATCACAATCTTCTATAGGAATTTTGATTTTGGTTTGTAGGTCAGCGATGCTTTTCAAATCAAGGTTGTATGGCTCCAACTTCTATTTGTCCCCTTCGATGGCTGTCCCACAGAAGTATATGTCCTCCCGAGACAAGAAATCGTGAAGCTCGCCTGGTATGGAGGGCGCGTGTATGATGTGGTACACCAAAACATCATCTTTGAGGCACATCTGAAGGACGGCGACGCGTTGGATCTTCCCAGTGGCACGCTCCGTGTACTCTGTGTCAAGACCGATGACCCTTGTCTCTACCTTTTCGAGGGAGTTGGATACATTGTTGATCCACTTCCGAACAACCCTTGGGTGGACGGTGACAGTGGCAACTATGATCAATGAGCCTTCGACGAGGACATGTTGGACGCTAAAAACATGCATCTTGATCTCTTTCGCCATTTGGAACCGCTGGAACGGAGGGCTATGGTTTGGAGAATTTGGATTAGATGGCTAGTTTAACTAAAGTAGTAGATGATTATTTAAAGAAGTTAAAGCAATGTGAACGTAGTGGGGTTTGGATGCAAATGAAGATGAAGGGGAGGTGAAGAAGCCGAGGAAAATCGGTTCCCGATGGAAAAGTAAATGGCAGAAGTGGCGTGCAGGCAGTTGATTAGATGGCTAGGTAGACTAAATGAAAAGGCTATGCGGGTACACTGAGGAGTCGTACTTGTTCGTGTACGTGCCCATCCGTCCTGATAGGTGGGACCTATGCAAACAGATAAAAAAAATGTGTCGTAGCTGGTTCAGATGGATATTGGCGTGTGTGTGGGAGACACAACATTCTCTGGTTAAGGAATACACGGTTATCCTCATCAAAAAAGAAAAGGCCCATCTTCGCGCTTCCGCATGCACGAGAATTTGGTTCTGCTCGCAATATGGATGATACCTGGAGGATGAAGTGAACAGGCATGCTAGCACGGGAGACCTATTTCCGCTATACAGTACTGGAGTACTCATGTTCCTACTATTAGTAGTAGTAGTACAACTGTGGTAAACTTGATGGTCAAAATACTATTCATCTGGTCCTCACAATGAAGTGACAACACCCTGCGCCTGACACTAGTCCAGGCGGCGTGTTCGGGTTACCAAAGTCAGCCTCACCATGTGCACTATGCAGTCTGTCATCGCCGTTGTACAACACATTAGCATGCCTCGCCTCGTCTCCCTCTCCCCTCCCATAGCACCACTCCATCTCCATCTCCGTCTCCATCTCACTGTGCCCTTGTGTACCGTCGCCTCGCTAGCCTCCCCCATTACCACTATTCCCTCGCTAGCCGCTCCAGCACCTACAACCTTCTCCCCCGTAAATCAAGCCCCCCAAAACCCCCAAATTCCAAACTCCACCATGGCCGAACGCGAACTACGCAGCATCCATATGAGCCACAATTGGAGCAATCTCCCCAGTGACATCCTCGACCTCTGTCGTTCGTGTATGGATATGTTGAGCGCCCTGCGACTGGCTGCATGCTTGAGGGACATGCACACGGCCATCGTCGAAGCGAGGCCTAAGCTTTTCAAGACACCCTGCTTGCTGCTATCTGGTCTTGCGAGATTGGCTCACCATGATACGGGGGCGTACATGATGCCCCTCGACTTCAATCCGATCTCCATTAGGCGAAACTTCTTTGCAGGTATGTAGTGGGTCGCCATACATCATTTCCCTCGACTATGATCTGATCACCATCGCCCGAAACTTCTTGGCAGGTATGTACTGGGTCGGCATGGACTCCCACTGGATGGCTACCTTCAGAGAAGACGGTAAAAACTTGGTGCTCGTGAACTTCCAGGCCTCCCATGAGATTATCCTTCCTCCGTTGGATTATATAGAGTTTTACCATCGCGGTCCTAGTCATCTAGATTACCATGTCAGTTGGACGGACCTTGTTTTGCAGAAGATTGTAATCTACCAAGTTCCCACATGACATGCGAATTATGCAGACTTCAAGCTAATTGCCTTGTTCGACCGCGGACTCGCCTATCTTTACGCTGGTGCCTTCTTTAGCTGGAGACAACTCAGCTCGCAGTGGATCATCGTCAAAGCTGATACAAACTTCTGTGATTCTATTGAACACAATGGCATCATCTACGTGATCGACAAAGCAGATGGCACCACATATTGCTGGGACGGCGCGTGTAAGTTGTTTCCGTCTCATGTTAATGACGACGCCATGACACTATTTGAACTTCTTGTGATGATTGGCATATACCTGTTTGAGCAGAATTTGAGTAGAACTATGGCAATGTATTAGAGACACCGTAAATCAGCTATATTAGGAATGAGTTAATTCATGCGATTGTGACCATGTCATTACAGCCAATTTGTACCCCTGAATAATCAAACGGTTAGGAATATATGGATATTCTCCTTATTTTACAGTAATCTATATACTACTACTAAATATGAGTGTGTATCAATGGCCATGTTAGTTTCCTCATTTTCATGATGTAGAAACATGCACCACACTATTGGTTTCATCTAACCATACATTAGGGAAGTAAATGTGCATATGGAGAACTCTATATTTGGAAGTAGTGAAATCCTGTAATGCTTACCATGTGTACATACCTATATTCGCCCTTCAGCAATCAATGGCTAGAATAATATCCTCGCAAAAAATTTTCCCACAGAACATGAGTATATAACAATGTATGGTCTGTTAGTTACCTTGAAGAATTTGTTTGTGAGGACAGAACATGATTACATAACATGCATGACATGGTAGTTTCCTGTGAAGAATCGATTGCGAGATAACATGAGTATAACCATGCATGGCACTTCTATATTTTTGAACCCAGTATACATTTCCCTGTATTTTCCTCCCAGTTCCAACAGGGACATATCAATGTTGTTTCTTGCATTATCCTACTCATACTCTGAACAATGCTGATCTTACATTAACAATGCATGTCCTTTTTGATATGATGCAATGTCCCTACAATTACTGGCCTTAGTAATCACACCACCTTTGCCAAAAACAGGGAAGCACAACTAGTTCCTCGCTCGATCAGACGACGGCAAAAGACTGATGATCATTTGGACACATGAGCTGGAAAAGTTATATTGCAAAAATCCCACTGTATACAAGCACCGTGAAATACGTGAGTATCCGGATAGTGGCTGTTACGTCTATGAGCAGGATACCAGCTTGTTGGGGCCTTCAGGATTTTTTAGTTGGAGGCGGGTAAACAGCCTTGGTTCACACTCTCTATTTCTCGGACTCAATTATCCAATTAACCAGGAGATCACCATTGGCAATGACCTTGATGGTAGAGAGGCTCTGTTTGCTATGGAAAACTATGTCTACACGGCGAGCCCTAGGAGTTCGGGAGCAAACTCCCCTGATTGTCAACGATACAGCCTGCAGCCAAAAGAAGGTGAAAATGACAAAGGCATCCAGATTAACTTTGATCCTTGGATGTCTCAATTACGACAGGCGGTGATGTGGTTCAAGCCTTCAGGTTGATAGGTAATTGGGCTGTTGCGTTGAAAGGTGGAGTACTGGTGTCTCTGGATCATTGGTCGCTGAAGTGGGGCTGCAAATTATGATGGTGTTGGATCATCTCTTCGAATGACTTTGTTGTCTTTGCTGCTTGTTCTGGATGGGTAGTTCTTTCTTTTGTTATGCATATTCCTTGTCATTTGGTCATCCTTGTCTATGTCACTCTTACTATGTAATAGTTGCCTCTGTTTAGAATGTCATTCTCGTCTGGATCACGAGAGTCTGAGCGCTGAAGATGGGTGCGTTTTGGTGGTGTAGCAAGACTTCTTATGAACTATCATGTCTTGTTGTTTATGTCAGTAGTAGTCACTAGTCAGTGTTTGAATGTTGTATATATCGTTGTTTCGAACTGTTTATTGTCTCGAACTACTGGTGGGCTAAATGAGGGCATCACCATTCTCCAGTGTTCAGAGTGTATCTCCTTTTTTCAAGTTATATAATTTGAGCTCAGTGTCTTTTTGATGATGTACACTTGTTTGGGACAGTGAGGTGTCGTTGAATATGGGCCGGGTAGTAACGCAATGCCAAACATGTCAATTATGACTCTCAGGCCGGGCTCTCAAAAGATCCTAAAAAAGGCCGGGCTCTCCAAAAAAGAAAGAATAAGGACTCTTAGGCCGACATGTGGGCGCCACCGGTGTTTTCGTGCGCTTGCGCGCCGAGAGCATATTGGCGCGTGTTCGAAATTCAAGCTACCTTTTCATCCCCAATCTCCCACCCCTCCCCCACCTCTGGAATCTCAATTCCTACTCCAGTTCCCCCAAATCCCCCTCATGTACTCCTTGTACTCAAGCTCACTATCATGTCGCTGGTCAATGCGGATCTCCGAGCCAAAGATCCTGAGGTCTGTCCTACCTTTGGTCGCTGCGTGTTGTCGCTCCACAGTGGCATGGCGGCGCTTGATGACCAGTTTGCCGGCAAAGTGCTGATGGTAACCATCAACAGCGACCGGCCTCCCGTCTCACCGGACGACCTTGTCAAAGCTCTTGGCATTGCGCACGGCATCCAAATAAGTGACTTGCTCGTCGAAGTCTGTCCGCCACTGGCTGATTTCTTCGTCAGGTTCCAGACAACTTTCGACTGCAGTCGTGTGTTCGAATCTTCCTGGCGTTTGTTCTGCGCTGGTGAGCTTTGATAGGTGGCACCCAGGATGGGGCTCGGTGCCCTCTGAGCTTGAGTTTTTAACAAAGCTTACGTTCCACGGCACGCCTCGACGTGCTTGGAACAACGAGTCCATGAATGAGCTTATCAACGACCTTGGAGGTGAGCTCATAAGTATGTTTGTTCCTCCAGACAGCTGGGCTCTGACGGTTATGGCATGGATGAAGAAGCCGTCCACCATACCGAAGGTGATTGGTGTTGAGATACCGGTGCAGGAACCGGGGTTGTACTATTCCTTGCCACCAAGGCCGCCGCGGACCACGTTAGGGATGTACCTGTATCGAGTGTTCGTGCATGTCGAAGAAGTGGTCAATCCATCAATCGAAGTCCTGCCGCCGCCACTGGTGCTAGGGTCCATCGACGACGTCCATTACAGGAGTAAACGTCAGACTTTCCCCGTGTTGCTTGGGACGATGGATGGCACAGGGCCTTTCTCCATCGCGCGACGGAGGCCACTGCTTCTTTGGGAGAAGAGGCATGGCTGGCTGCCTGGATGTGCTCTAATTTGAGGTAACAACTGAATCTTGTCAGATACTAGTTAAATCTGAGCTATTGGTGTGAAGCACTGATGTGCCAGTACATTTGATTGTGACCTGTTCTAATTTTGTACCTGAACTTTTTTTAGAAAGGGTTGTACATCAACTTAATGTGCTAGCAGGACTTATTGTGTTGTCTGTCTGTTTTCTTTGCACATCATTCAAGATATTTCCCCGTCATTGATAAAGACGATGAACCGTTATGTACGAGTTCGTTGGTTTCAACATAGACCTACCCGTAGCGATCCACTGCTTCCATCTTGATTGTGCCGCCAGCGTGAAATTTTTGTATGCAAGTTCAGTGTGCTATGATGTTCTATATGATTGTGTCAACTATATAAGTTTTTACTGAGCATCAGCAATGCATATGGCTGAAAGATGTATTTACGAGCATCGACCGATGGGTCTCTCTCTCTCACACACACACACACGCACACACGCACCAGTGGGACCCGTTGAATTATTTCTTTGCTTGTGACAGCTTTTAATTAGGTTCCACTGTAATCTAACTTTTTTCTTAAGTTATTAATTGAGCTCAGTGACTTCAAAAAGTTATATAGAAGCCTTGTTTGGGCCTTTCCGACGTCGCTGAATGTGTGGCTGAGTAGCCATGTTAGGTTGTACTGTACTACACAGTCCTTTTTTTTCAACATCAGCAATGCAACTGGGCCGATAGTTGTACACAATATCCGGGTCAACTTGTTATTCTCCGCCCCGCTGGACTGCAAACTTTCCTAGGAGGTATGCATTAGGCTTAACAAGAAAATGGACTTTAAGAAATAATAAATGGGATGTAATTATAATAACTGGGCAGTAACTATAAAAAATGCCCCAAACGCGTAATTAGTTTAAAAAATATATTGTTTTTGGAATTTAAAATTTTAATTTAATTACTTGTTGCGCGCGCAATATTTTGTTGGATTTTAACGTAATACAACTTTATTTTGAAATTATATTAAATCTGATTAGAAATTTCGGATAAAAATATTTCGGATCCCATAAAATTAGATGTGGCAATTTTTTTTGAATTCTGTTTGGAGCGGTTGATTGAAATTATTAATCGTTGTCCTAGCTAGAAAATGGGATGTACTTTTAACAAACTGTAAATGGGCTCTAATAAATTACATTAGAATTAAAAATGGGATGTAGCTTCTTACAAATCGCAAATGGGCTATATGTTCTCTGCCACACACTTGTGGGCCTTCTAAGTTGACGCGTCCCCTAAAAGAAAAACTAAGTTGACGCGTATGCAAGGCTTTGTCAACAACACACAGTTCTGGCAGCTGTGGCCGTTGGATGTCCATCCAACGGATGTCGTGTTTCTTCTTCAATCTCGGATATTCTTGCTTCAGCCGCCCAAAACATGATTCCTCCCCCTGACATCTGGGGTGCACCGTTTCGGAGGCTGGCCTATGGGCCCACTAAGTTGACGCGTACCAAGGGCTTTGTCCACTTAGTCATATAAATGATTCTAGCAGCAGGGACCATACGATGTCCATCCAACGGCCGTAGTGCTTCTTCAACCTCTAGTCTTCTTGCTCCAGCCGCCCAAACTAGCGCCAGTCGTGCCTCGTGCTCCTGCCTCCCGTGGCTGGTTGCGATGCGGCGGAGGCCTCACCGCCCCCATACTACTCCCACCGCTGGCCAGGCCATCCCTCCACTCACCCACACCCCCCTGTTATTCTGCGGTGACGGCAGCCTCACACCGCAGCCGAACCAGTGAACCCTCGTACTCCTCTCCGCGTGGGCATCCACTGCCGCGTCATCCCCAGCTCCACGTCGTACCCTTCCTAGGCCTCGTTGTCATCCACTGCCTTGGTGCTCTCGGCGCGGCGTGGTCAATGTGGTCAACGACCGACTTCCATCGGAAGAGTACTGTACGTGGAGAGGCTAACAGCTGGGTCCACGGCCGCAGGTAGGTCCACGGCCACAGCCCAGTTTTTTGTGATTTGCCAAGTAAGTCGCTTTGTCAGGCCTGTTGGGCTGCAAATCTTTCAAGACGAGGAGACCTTCATTCGGCTGGTCGAGAAAATGGCCTATCAGTAATGAGAAATGGGATGTACATTTTTAAAACACATCAAACTGGTGTGGACAATTTGTTGGATTTTATATTGATATACATTTATTTTTAAAATCAGTTTGAATGTGACTCGAAATTTCGGGATTAAAAATAGTTCAGACCGCACCAAAATATGGAAAATTTTGTATAATTTTTAAACCGTGGTCACAATATGGGCTGTAATGCTAACAAAAAGAATATGGACTCAAAAAACCTTAAGAATTAGCAAATGGGATGTAAATTTATTAGAAATAATGGTAGATGGGATGTATGCTATTTTCCAAAGATTTAAGGCTTTCCTAAAAAAAGGTTGACGCACAAGCAATGACTGCTGGATGTCCATCCAACGACCGTTGTGCTTCTTCAATCTCTGCTCTTCCTGCTCCAGCCGCTCAAACAAGCACCGGCGAGACTGCCTGCTCCCTCCTCCCCGCAGCTGGCTGTGCTGCCACGCAGGCCTCACCGCCCCACCGTACTCCCATCGCTGGCCTAGCCATCCCTCTACTCACTCACACTTGCTGTTATTCTCCGGCGACGGCAGACGAACCAGTAAACCCTCGTACAGTCATACTCCCCTCCGCGTGGGAAACAACTTTCGAGTCTTCCCTAGCTCCATGTCGTTCCCTTCCTAGGCCTCATCGTCGTCCACCGCCCTGGTGCGCTCGGCGCGGAGTTGTCAACGTGGTCAATGAACGACATGCATCTGAAGTGGACTGTACATGGAGAGGCTGACAGCTGGGTCCAGGGCCGCACGCAAGGAAATGCCTCCTTATTACGTGCAAAATAATGATTCTCCACCTGACATCTGGGACCCACCGAAAGGGCCTCTGTATTTCGCGAAAAAACCGTTACCACCGCTGACAGCTCGGACCCACCAGCTATATCTTCGCTCGCAAGGAAGTGCCTCCTTAATACGCACAAAAAAATGAATACTCCCCCTACTAGCTGGGACCCAGTATAGTGGCAGGCTGACTTGTGGGCCTACTAAGTTGACGGCGACGGAGGGCTTTGTCAACTTAGTCAATATGCACGATTCTAGCTCCAGTGATCGTACGATGTCCATCCGACGGCCGTAGTGCTTCTTCAACCTCTGGTCTTCTTGCTCCAGCCGCCCAAACCAGTGCCGGTCGTGCCTCATGCTCCTGCCTCCCGTGGCCGGCTGCGATGCGGCGGAGGCCTCACCGCCCCCTACTACTCCCACCGCTGGCCAGGCCATCCCTCTACTCACCCACACCCCCTGTTATTCTGCGGCGACAGGAACCTCACACCGCAGCGAACCAGTGAACCTTCATACTCCTCTACGCATGGGCATCCACTGCCGTGTCTTCCCCGGCTCCGCATCGTCCCCTTCCTAGGCCTCGCTGTCGTCCACCGCTCTGGTGCTCTCAGCGCAGCGTGGTCAACGTGGTCAAGGAACGGCTTCCATCGGACATGGACTGTACGTGGAGAGGCTGACAGCTGGGTCCACGGCCGCAGCAAGGAAGTGCCTCCTTATTATGCGCAAAATAATTATTCCTCCACCTGACAGCGGGGACCCACTGTACGGGCCACCGTATTTTGTGAAAAAAAATGTTTCCCCCTGACTGCTGGGACCCACCAGCTACATCTTCGCACGCAAGGAAGTGCGTCTGAGCAAAAAAACGATTCGCCCCCCTGACTGCTGGGACCCACCAGCTACATCTTCGCATGCAAGGAAGTGTCTGACAGTCGGGACCCACCTGGTCGAAGCGTACGTAGCGTTGTCATTCTGGTCGCGAACGTGTATGTACATACTAATCGATGTAGAGGCGCGCACGTGTCGTAGTAGAGGCGTGCACGTTGCATGTACACGTACGTACATCGGCCAGTGTGCAAGAAAGAAAATACGGCCACGTACGTAAATATGGGCGGGGTCTCGAACGCCTACTCGCGCATACATACGGCCAGGGCTCATGTACATGGCTGGGTCAGAACGGAGAAACTGCATCATCATCGTGTTCATGGGGAGCCAACCGGCTGGGTCGGAACGGAAAGCGTCGTCGTGTTCATCAGGAGGGCTTGGACGGAACAGCTGATGGAAACGAGGCCTGGCGTACTGCAGAACGGAGGAAGGGGCCTTGTGTTCGACCAGCCATGTTTGAAACGGGATCCTGTTCATCGGGAGGGGTATGGCGTACCGCAAAATGGAGGAAACGGACCTCCTACGGTCGAAACGGGGGTCATGTTGATCGGGAGGGGTGTGGCGTACCGCAAAACGAAGGAAACGGACTTGTGTTGGAGCGCTACGGTCGAAACGGGGGTCCTGTTCATCGGGAGGGGTGTGGCGTACCGCAAAACAGGACTCCACGGGATACTGCTCATCTCCACCATCGACCCCCTCTAGCCTCCATGGGCTATTGTTCATCCACCGTCGACCTCCTCTAGCCTCCACCTCCGACTGTTCATCCATGGGCTCCTCTTCATCCAGCCTCCACCGCGCGCTACTCCACCGGCTACTGTTCAACCAACCCTCTCCACGGGCTCCTGTTCAACCACCCCTCCACGGGTTACTGTTCATCCAGCCTCCATCATCTACTATTCATCCAGCCCTCCACGGGGTGGTCCTGTTCATCCAGCCCTCCACGGGGTCCTATTCATCCAGCCCCAACCGGCTCGATCGATCGAGGTCCTGTTCATCCAGAGGCAACATCATGGGGTCCTGTTCATCCACCCCCACCGGGAACTGTTCATCCAACCCCCCCAGCAACGCTCACTGTTCATCCAGAGGTAGCATCGATTGGCTTAGCAGCAGTAGCGAAGGAATCGCTCGATCGGGTTTAGTTAACAGCCATCGATCGATCGCTCGGGTTCAGTAACGCGTAGCCTGCAGTGCAATCGCTCGGGTTCAGTTAGAGCCCAACGCCTCGCTCCGGTTCAGTTAGAGTCCAACGCCTCACACCCACGCGCGTGCGTGTACGAGAGAAACGCGCATCGCTCGGCCCCGACCACCCACCGTAACCGGGAACAGCCCGATATTTTCCTCGCCCTCGCTTCTACCACGGTTTTTTCCGTGATGGATGGCCCAAAGAATGTCATGCAGCTACGTCTCCGGCCCGCCCAGGATGAAAATCCCATTTTCTGTCATGATTTTTTGTCATAGAAGTAGGAGCCCACCACATCTGTGATGATACTAGGTTTTGTCACAATTATCGTCATAGAAGTGTCATAAGTATGACAGAAATTTTTTTTGTTCGGACCAAAATGTCACGGATGTGTCTTTTTTTGTAGTGGGGGACGCCCAGTCCGTCCCTTGGGGCGGATCGAACTTGAGGTCATCTTCGGAGACGAATCTAATTACCGAAGTGAGACCATCCAATTCGAGGTCATCCCCTTTCAGAGCCGCTACCACGCGATCTTGGGTAGACCCGCATACGTGAAGTTCATGGCATTCCCATCCTACGCCTACCTGCAGCTAAAAATGCTAGGCAGAACGGTATGATCACCATATGGGAAAGCACAAAGAAGACCTACAAGGCCAAAGTGGCGAACATGGAGCTCGCTGAGGCCGCCTTGGCCTCGGCTGAGCTCGCCAAGATAAACAAGCGGATAGGGCCATCAGAGGCCGAGCTCCCACAGAAACCAAGGCCTAGGCCTGTTTTTTAGCGAGCCAAGTAGACCAAAAAGTTCCAGGTGCACCTAGAGGATCCTAGCAAAACGGCGACTATCGGCGGAGACCTCTCGAAGAGCCAAGAGGTAGAGCTCCTCGCTTTTCTTCAAGACAACTGGAACATATTCGCGTGGAAGCCCCCCGACATGCCAGGGGTACCGGCGGAGAAGGCGGAACACTGCCTGAACGTTCGCAAGGATGCGAGGTCGATCAAACATGCCTGACGATGTGTCGCTACAAAGAAGCGAATGGCGATAGGAGGAGAGATAGCGCGCCTACTTGTGGCTAAGTTCATAAGGGAGGTTGCGCACCCAGAGTGGATGGCAAACCCCATGATGGTACCGAAGAAAAACAACACGCGACGCATGTGTGTGGACTACACCGACCTCAACAAAGCATGACCAAAGGACCCTTTTTTGCTACCAAGGTTCGATCAGATCATTGAATCCATAGTAGGATGTGAACGCCTCTGCTTCTTGGATGCGTACTCTGGATATGACCAAATACGTATGAAAGAGTCTGACCAAGAGATGACCTCCTTCATCACACCATATGGGCCCTTCTGCTACATTATAGCTTGCACGCTTCCCGGTGAGCCTGCGCATTGGAGGACAGCTTGCATGCCTCTCGGTCAGCATGCACACCAGACTGCTCTTTGTTTGACACGAGAAATAATAATAAATAATGTGGGTTATTGTATTATTATCTCTCTACGCACCAGGGGAAATAAAACGTTGCGAGTGTGCCAGTGTACTAAGTACACAAATAAACATAGAGAAACATGCACTTTATTAATCTCTCATCAGAGAAACAAAATTACAAGCTCACTTTACATATGCACTCCATGTCCTACTAGCACGGCCTGCCTGACTGTATCGATTGCAGTCTCTTGGTTCCCGGGGCCTCAGAAGGCTCCCGGTTAATTACTCCCGTGGGTTACTCCGCGAGACACCTCCGATTAAGCCGTGTGGTCGTCTATTGTCTTCGCCTTGCGTTCTCCATGCATGACGATGGTGGTGTGTGGGCAGCGGCAGAGCCCGTGTCCTCGTTGGTACACACGCCACTCAAAACGTGGCTTTGTGCTAGCCACGTCGCCCTCACCGTCATGCCTCGTCGGTCTTGGCGCCGATGATGTAGTTGGGGTTGAAGTTGCATGGGTCCTGCTCGACTTGGACTTCTAGATGACCTAGCGGACTCGTTAGGGTATGCAAGGGGTATGCCTCACGGGAGTAAGTTGCTTCGGAGACCGGCGTCGGTGTAAAACTGTCACACGCTAACATCGGCATGGCCGGTGTGGTTGGCGCCTCATCTCGGCTAGACACCGAGTATTCGGCGGTCTATTAAGACAAAGAGCACCGCCTCACAAGGTCGTGGAAAGGTGGTGTCATGGAGACTGCGTCGCCTTGGTTGGTGCTACGCCAAAGGGTGACCTGAACGTCGGTGACACCATTGACATGTACGTCGAGACCTGTACACCAAAAATCTATCCACCGTGAAGAGTGCGCCTCACTTGATTGAACGCCAAGTCTATGACCGTCCGCTTTATCAAGGTGCACCGTCTGGCAAACTTGTGGAGATATGATCGTATTTGTTGCATTGCCTTGTCTCAGCCGGATGCCGGATTCTGTGGTTTGCCAAGACAAGGGTGCCTCCTAATGGGGTCAACGAAAGGTCGAGTCGTAGAGGTCGTTCCACCTCGGTAGGTGTGACACCAAAGGGTGACCTGTACGCCGGCGACACCATGGACCTGTACACCAACACTCGTACGCAGGACCTGTCGGCCATGGCGGGTGCGCTTCTTGAAGGAGGGACCGGTCTTGGGCTTCATCCTCGTGAGCTCTGGTTCGGCCAATGTTGTCCCCTCCAACAAAACTGTCGGTGTTCTAGGAACGGGGGTCCCCAGACTTGCCTGCCTGCGGCCCATGGCGTGGCTACGCTAGCAGGACTGTACGGACCATCTTCATCAACAAGGTATTCAAGACCCTCACGAGGGGCCAAGCCTCGCGAGGCGGATGACGCAAGACCTCCTCATGAGTTGCCTCTCCAGGCAGGCTCGCGAGGAGCAGAGATATCAAGACGGGGCAAACCTCGCGAGGCTCTCGTGACGTGAGCCATGACGATCAAGATCAGGCTGGTGCCAGGCGGGCGCCAGCGCACACAGCGTCCTTGTTTCTTATTTGGTGCTAAGGAGGCCAGCGCAGGCGCGGAGCACCGAGGCATCAAGCAAAGGTTACCATATCGGTGCAACAAGACCGAAGACCAGCAAGCCAGCAGGACGAAGGTCACCTTGGAGCCCAAGACAGCGTCACCACCAGAGCTTTCACAGGCGAAGACCACTTTTGTCAAGATAGCTTGTACTAGCTGTCCCCTTTCAAATTGCCCGTCGTTGTTGGCTCCCTTCCCACTCAATATTTGGGAAGGGGACCGGGGCCTATATAAATAGAACTAGCCACCACCGTAGAGGCAGCTGATCTAGGATCGAATCCAGAGACACACACAAGTTCGCCAAGCACACGAACACCTCAACCTCAGGAGGTTGTTCTCCCCCTTGTACTGTTCATCATCAGCCCAAGAGGCAATCCACCACCACACACTGGAGTAGGGTATTACACCACAATGGTGGCCCGAACCAGTATAAATCTCGTGTCTTTCTGTGTTGCAAGTTCGTCGAGTTCGTCTTTGAGATCTTAGCGAGCTAGGGCGTAGATCGGTAGGAGGGAAGAACTTCGCACGCACCCCAGAGTTCGAACCTTAAGGGTTTTGCCAGAACCCCAGATCCAACATTTGGCGCGCCAGGTAGGGGTGCGCCATAGCTTCCCTTCTGCCGATCGGCACTCCGTCGCTCTATCGTCTCCATGGCAGATGCTCGCCGCGCTCGAGCTGAACGCTGGGCTGCCCTCATCGCCCATGTTGCTCAGACGGCTCCCATTGGTGGGCCACCTCATCATTCTCCGTCTCCCGCCGCCAACGCCGCCACCTGCCCGGCGGGGAACGAGCAGCAAGCATCTTCGCTGCACCCATCGATGCGGCGGGACGGCTGCACCGCCACTCCATCGCTGACCCCAGCCGGTTCCTCATCCCATGCACGTCGCGCTCCCATGGACGCGCGGGCCGCGCTCCTCATGGCGAACGAGCTCCTGCGCTACCGCCCCGTCGACGACCTCTACGATGACTGGCTCGACCACGTCGCCGAGCTCGTCCGCGCCGCAGGGGGCTCTCCGACACCGTCCCTCTCTCTACCTCACCCTCCGCCGGCCAGGGACGACGTGGCTCATGGCGCGCCTCCACCACCTCTGCCCCAAGACGGTGCCCTGGCGCCAAGGCACGCGGCCCCACGGCGTGATCCACCATGCCCGGTGCCCGCGCGCGAAGAAAGAAGCTGCCAAGAAATTCGTCAGCCGCGAGAAGCTGGACCTGCGCTCCCCGCGCCGCCTCGCCAAGACCGCGTGCTACCTGCGGTGGCGGCGCGCGGACCTCATCAAGACCAAGCTCTACCTTCGAGATGGGCCCCGGCTGCCGCGCCTTCACCCCCGAGCTGCGTAGCGTCGCCTAGCCGGGCAAGTTCAAGCCGGATCTGCCCCCTCGCTACAACGGCACCGCTGACCACGCGGAGTTCCTGCAGCTCTACGAGCTGAGCATCGAAGCTGCCAATGGCGACAAGAAAGTCATGGCGAACTGGTTTCCCATGGCTCTCAAGGACGGTGCTCGCTCTTGTCTCCTGAACCTGCCTCGAGGCTCGATCTCCTCCTAGGACGAGATGCGCGGCCGCTTCGTCGTCAACTTCCAGGGCACCCGCGACCGCCCGCAACCTGCGCCGCATCAAACAACAACCAGGAGAGACCCTCCAGAAGTACATCCAGCGCTTCAACAACACTCGCCTCAAGATCCCCAAGGTCACGGACGAGGCCATCATCTCCGCGTTCTCCAATGGCGTCCGCGACGTCAAGATGAAGGAGGAGCTGGCTATCCATGAGGAGCTGTGCACATCTCAGGAGCTGTTCAACCTGGCAACCAAGTGCGCAAGGGCCGAGGAGGGATGCCTCTCCCTCCTCGAGCTGCCGGCTGCGGGTCCAGAGGAGAAGAAAGCCAAGGCCAAGGACATGAAGCGCAAGGAAGCAGTCGTGCTCGCAGCGGAGCTGGACACCAAGCGAGGCAGAGACCAGCCCAAGTCATCCAAGAACAGCCGGTCGTTCTGCGCTTTCCTCAACGTGAACACCCACAACACCAGTGACTGTCAAGAGCTCAGATCCATTCATGAAGGATGCTTCGGTCAACGCCTCGAACGCAGCGACGGGGCTACGGCCGTGGAGGAGGACGTGGAGGCGGACGCTGGGACGACGGTGGCCCGCGCCAGGAGTGGCGCGATAGGCCTCATGAGGACCACTGGCAGGATCATCCTCGCGAGGGCGACTGGAGGGACCAGCCTCGTGAGGATCGTCCTCAGGGCAACGCCGGTCTTCCCCCGCTGCCGCCAGCACCAAGAAGGAACGGCGACCACCATCAGGACAAGTGGGGTGGGGGCTTCCAAGAGCCGCGTGCAATTGCCTGCATCTTGGGCGGAGCTCAGGCTCCAGCCTCGCAGTGTATATTCAAACAGTTTGCTCGTGAAGTGAACACAGTCCTCCCCAAGCTCGAGGCCACGCGCCCGCTCAGGTGGTCCTAGTGTGCCATTACCTTCAGCTCGGCAGATCAGCTCAAATGCGCAGCCACCGCTGGCGCCCTCCCGATGATGTGCTCCCCGGTCATCAGTAATGTGCAAGTTACCAAGACCCTCATCGACGGTGGCACAGGGCTCAACGTCCTATCCGTCGACACGTTCGACAACCTCCAAGTGCCATAGGAGCAGCTTCAGCCTACCAAGCCTTTCTCAGGAGTGACCGACGGTTCCACAACACCGATAGGGCAAGTCTGCCTCCCTGTCACCTTCGGAGAACGCAAGAACTACCGCACCGAGCTCATCGACTTCGACGTCGCGCACATCCATCTGCCATGCAACGCCATCCTCGGGTATCTAGCCCTGGCCAAGTTCATGGCCGTGACCCATCACGGCTACAACATTCTCAAGATGCCAGGAAGCGGCGGAATCATCACAGTCCCATGCAAAGAAAGAGATGTGGTGTGCTCCCTTGAGCGCGCCTTTCAAGCTGCCGCGATCAACGACCCCGATAGCAAGAGCGAGGGCCCTCCTGAGGCCCTCCCCAAGAAGAAGAAGCAGCTGCGCCATGCAGGATCTCAGGAGGATGGCAACGCAGCTGGAGCCTCGTCAGGATCAGCGCCCGCTCCAGGGGCGCCTCCCTCCATCGCATAGGAAGGCGCGCCCAACGCCCTCCTCAGGCATGGCTCGGGGGCTCTCTCCTGGAGGGCCTCAGACCTTGCCAACATCACGAGCGAGGCGCTCGGGCACCACTTGGAAGCGTGCTTCAAGGCATGTTCCCCTCAAGAGAACACAGGGCAAGGAGCACTCACCGCTCAGGAGTTCGTCACCAAGACCACTCAGGAACTGTAAGACGCAAGGGCCATGCGCGGCGACAGCCGCTCACGAGGCACAGCTCCCCATCCAAGCGAGGATGTCGGGCTGCGCGTCTGCATCGACGTTCAAGGGCTCAATAGGGCCGCATCTCAGGAGCTTTTCTAGCCTTCGCGCGTGGGCCGTTGCGAGGGTCCGCCACACAGCTACGTTCGCATGCCTTTTGGCTTGTCGAGCGTGTCATTCATCTACCAGCGCAACTCGCAGTGCGCCCTGGCAGCTCAGGACGCCAGGCACCGCGCCGTCCTGATGGAGAGGGAGACGGTCCCCAAGGAACCACCTGAGCTGTAACACCCTCGATGCGGCTATATCTCCCACGTGTCAAAGCACGACTTAGAGGCATAACCGCATTGAAAGCAATGTCGCAAGTGAGGTAATCTTCACACAACCCATGTAATACATAAGGGAAAGAGATACATAGTTGGCTTACAATCGCCACTTCACACAATTACATGAATAAAGCATTACATCATCCAGGTACACTCAAGGTCCGACTACGGAACCAAAATAAGAGAAGACTATCCCGAAAGCTACACAGATCCCCGATCATCCCGACTAGGCTCCACTACTGATCAACTGGAAACGGAACAACATAACGAACACGATCTTCATCTAGCTCCTCCTTGAGCTTGGTTGCGTCACCTGCATGGTATCATTGTTGGGGAACGTAGCATAAATTCAAAATTTTCCTACGTGTCACCAAGATCTATCTATGGAGTCATCTAGCAACAAGGGAGGAGTGGATCTACATACCCTTGTAGATCGCGCGCGGAAGCGTTCAAGAGAACGGGGTTGATGGAGTCGTACTCGTCGTGATCCAAATCACCGATGATCCTAGCGCCGAACGGACGGCACCTCCGCGTTCAACACACGTACGGAGCAGCGACGTCTCCTCCTTCTTGATCTAGCAAGGGGGAGGAGAGGTTGATGGAGATCCAGCAGCACGACGGCGTGGTGGTGGAAGTAGCGGGATTCCAACAGGGCTTCGCCAAGCGCTGCGGGAGGAGGGAGATGTGTCATGGGAGGGAGAGGGAGGCGCCAGGGCTTAGGTATGGTTGCCCTCCCTTCCCCCCACTATATATAGGGCCAAGGGAGAGGGGGGGGGGCGCAGCCTTGGCCCTTCCTCCAAGGAAGGGTGCGGCCAGGGAGGAGTCCATCCTCCCCAAGGCACCTCGGAGGTGCCTTCCCCCTTTAGGACTCTTCCTTTCCTTATCTCTTGGCGCATGGGCCTCTTGGGGCTGGTGCCCTTGGCCCATACAGGCCAAGGCGCACACCCCTACAGCCCATGTGGCCCCCCGGGGTAGGTGGCCCCACCCGGTGGACCCCCGGGACCCTTCCGGTGGTCCCGGTACAATACCGGTGACCCCGAAACTTGTCCCGATGGCCGAAATAGCACTTCCTATATATAATTCTTTACCTCCGGACCATTCCGGAACTCCTCGTGATGTCCGGGATCTCATCCGGGACTCCGAACAACTTTCGGGTTACCGCATACTAATATCTCTATAACCCTAGCGTCACCGAACCTTAAGTGTGTAGACCCTACGGGTTCGGGAGACAGGCAGACATGACCGAGATGACTCTCCGGTCAATAACCAACAGCGGGATCTGGATACCCATGTTGGCTCCCACATGTTCCACGATGATCTCATCGGATGAACCACGATGTCGAGGATTCGATCAATCCCGTATTCAATTCCCTTTGTCTAGCGGTACGATACTTGCCCGAGATTCGATCGTCGGTATCCCAATACCTTGTTCAATCTCGTTACCGGCAAGTCTCTTTACTCGTTTCGTAACACATCATCCCGTGATCAACTCCTTGATCACATTGTGCACATTATGATGATGTCCTACCGAGTGGGCCCAGAGATACCTCTCCGTTTACACGGAGTGACAAATCCCAGTCTCGATTCACGCCAACCCAACAGACACTTTTGGAGATACCTGTAGTGTACCTTTATAGCCACCCAGTTACGTTGTGACGTTTGGCACACCCAAAGCACTCCTACGGTATCCGGGAGTTGCACAATCTCATGGTCTAAGGAAATGATACTTGACATTAGAAAAGCTTTAGCATACGAACTACATGATCTTTGTGCTAGGCTTAGGATTGGGTCTTGTCCATCACATCATTCTTCTAATGATGTGATCCCGTTATCAATGACATTCAATGTCCATGGTCAGGAAACCGTAACCATCTATTGATCAACGAGCTAGTCAACTAGAGGCTTACTAGGGACATGGTGTTGTCTATGTATCCACACATGTATCTGAGTTTCCTATCAATACAATTCTAGCATGGACAATAAACGATTATCATGAACAAGGAAATATAATAATAACCAATTTATTATTGCCTCTAGGGCATATTTCCAACAGTCTCCCACTTGCACTAGAGTCAATAATCCAGTTCACATCGATATGTGATTAACACTCAAGGTCACATCCCCATGTGACTAACACCCAAAGAGTCTACTAGAGTCAATAATCTAGTTCACATTACCATGTGATTAACACTCAAGGTCACATCCCCATGTGACTAACACCCAAAGAGTCTACTAGAGTCAATAATCTAGTTCACATTACCATGTGATTAACACTCGATGAGTTCTGGGTTTGATCATGTTATGCTTGTGAGAGATGTTATAGTCAACGGATCTGAACCTTTTAGATCCGTGTGTGCTTTACAAATCTCTATGTCATCTCCTAGATGCATGCAGCTACCACGTTCTATTTGGAGCTATTCCAAACAACTGTTCTACTATACGAATCCAGTTTACTACTCAGAATAATCTGGATTAGTGTCAAAGTTTGCATCGGCATAACCCTTTACGACGAACTCTTTTACCACCTCCATAATCGACAAAATTCCTTAGTCCACTAGTTACTAAGGATAACTTTGACCGCTGTCCTGTGATCCATTCTTGGATCACTCTTGTACCCCTTGACTGACTCATGGCAAGGCACACCTCAGGTGCGGTACACAACATAGCATACTGTAGAGAGCCTATGATAAAAGCATAGGGGACGACCTTCGTCCTTCCTCTTTCTTCTGCCGTGGTCGAGCTTTAAGTCTTAACTTCATACCTTACAACTCAGGCAGGAACTCCTTCTTTGACTGATCCATCTTGAACACCTTCAAGATCATGTCAAGGTATGTGCTCATTTGAAAGTACCATTAAGCGTTTTGATCTATTCTTATAGATCTTGATACTCAATGTTCAAGTAGCTTAATCCAGGCTTTCCATTGAAAAACACTTTCCAAATAACCCTATATGCTTTCCAGAAATTCTATGTCATTTCTGATCAACAATATGTCAACAACATATATTCATCAAAAATTCTATAGTGCTCCCACTCACTTCTTTGGAAATACAAGTTTCTCATAAACTTCGTATAAACCCCAAATCTTTGATCATCATCAAAGCATACATTCCAACTCCGAGATGCTTACTCCGGTCCCTAGAAGGATTGCTGGAGCTTTGCATACTTATTAGCATCTTTCAGGATTGACAAAACCTTCCGGTTTGTATCACATACAACCTTTCCTCAAAAAACATCGAGGAAACAATGTTTTGACATCCTATCTGCAAGATTTCATAAATAATGCAGTAATCGCTAATATAATTCCAACAGACTCTTAGCATCGCTACGAGTGAGAAAGTCTCATCGTAGTCAACTCCTTGAACTTGTCGGAAAACATCTTAACGACAAGTCGAGCTTTCTTAATGGTGATACTTACCATCATTGTCCGTCTTCCTTTTAAAATCCATATGTACCTAACAGCCTTACGACCATCAAGTAGTTCTCCCAAAGTCTACACTTTGTTTTTCATATATGGATCCTCTCTCGGATTATATGGCCTCGAGCCATTTTGGAATCCAGGCCCACCATCGCTTCTCCATAGCTCGTAGGTTCATTGTTGTCTAGCAACATGACTTCCAAGACAGGATCACGTACCACTCTGAAGTAGTACGCATCCTTGTCATCCCACGAGGTTTGGTAGTGACTTGATCTGAAGTTTCATGATCACTATCATAAGCTTCCACTTCAATTGGTGTAGGTGCCACAGGAACAACTCATGTGCCCTGCCACACACTAGTTGAAGAGACGGTTCAATAACCTCATCAAGTCTCCACCATCCTCCCACTCAATTCTTTTGAGAGAAACTTTTCCTCGAGAAAGGACCTGATTCTAGAAACAATCCCTTATTGCTTTCGGATCTGAGACAGGAGGTATACCCAACTGTTTTGGGTGTCCTATGAAGATGCATTTATCCGCTTTGGGTTCGAGCTTATCAGCCTGAAACTTTTCACATAAGCGTCGCAGCCCCAAACTTCTAAGAAATGACAGCTTAGGTTTCTCTAAACCATAGTTCATATGGTGTCATCTCATCGGAATTACGTGGTGCCCTATTTAAAGTGAATGTGGTTGTCTTTAATGCCTAACCCATAAACTATCGTGGTAATTCGATAAGAGACATCATGGTATGCATCATATCCAATAGGGTGCAGTTATGATGTTCGGACACACCATCACACTATGGTGTTCCAGGCTGTATTAGTTGTGAAACAATTTCCACAATGTCTTAATTCTGTGCCAAACTCGTAATTCAGATATTCATCTCTATGATCATATCATAGATATTTTATCCTCTTGTCACGACGATCTTTCAACTTCATCCTGAAATTACTTGAACCTTTCAATAATTCAGACTCGTGATTCATCAAGTAAATATACTCAACATCTACTCAAATCATCTGTGAAGTAAGAACATAACGATATCCACTACATGCCTCAGCACTCATTGGATTGCACACATGAAAATGTATTACTTCCAACAAGTTGCTTTCTAGTTCCATTTTACTGAAAACGAGGCTTTCAGTCATCTTGCCCATGTGGTATGATTTGCATGTCTCAAGTGATTCAAAATCAAGTGAGTCCAAACGGTCCATTTGCATGGAGTTTCTTCATGCATATACACCAATAGACATGGTTCGCATGTCTCAAACCTTTCAAAACAAGTGAGCCCAAAGATCCATCCACATGGAGCTTCTTCATGCGTTTTATACCGATATGACTTACGTGGCAGTGCCACAAGTAGGTGGTACTATCATTACTATCTTTTGGCATGAACATGTGTATCACTACGATCGAGATTCAATAAACCATTCATTTCAGGTGTAAGACCATTGAAGGTATTATTCAAATAAACAGAGTAACCATTATTCTCTTTAAATGAATAACCGTATTGCGATAGACATAATCCAATCATGTCTATGCTCAACGCAAACACCAATCTCGATGGTAGAGGGAGCGTACGATATTTGATCAACCTTGGAAATACTTCCAACACATATCGTCATCTCACCTTTAGCTAGTCTCCGTTTATTCCGTAGCTTTTATTTCGAGTTACTAACACTTAGCAACCGAACCGGTATCTAATACCCTGGTGCTACTAGGAGTACTAGTAAAGTACACATTAACATAATGTATATCCAATATACTTCTATCGACCTTGCCAGCCTTCTCATCTACCAAGTATCTAGGGTAATTCTGCTCCAGTGGCTGTTCCCCTTATTACAGAAGCACTTAGTCTCGGGTTTGGGTTCAACCTTGGGTTTCTTCACTAGAGCAGCAACTGATTTGCCGTTTCATGAAGTATCCCTTCTTGCCCTTGCCCTTCTTGAAACTAGTGGTTTCACCAACCATCAACAATTGATGCTCCTTCTTGATTTCTACTTTTGTGGTGTCAAACATCGCGAATATCTCAAGGATCATCATATATGTCCCTGATATATTATAGTTCATCACGAAGCTCTAGCAGCTTGGTGGTAATGACTTCGGAGAACTACCACTATTTCATTTGGAAGATCAACTCCCACTTGATTCAAGTGATTGTTGTACTCAGACAATCTGAGCACAAGCTCAACAATTGAGCTTTTCTCCCTTAGTTTGCAGGCTAAGAAAATCGTCGGAGGTCTTATACCTATTGACGTGGGCACGAACCTGAAATCCCAATTTCATCCCTCAAAACATCTCATATGTTTCGCGACGTTTCAAAACGTCTTCGGTGCCTCAACTCTAAGACGTTTAACTGAACTATCACGTAGTTATCAAAATGTGTATGTCAGATGTTCGCAACATCCACAGACAACGTTCGAGGTTCAGCACACTGAGCGGTGCATTAAGGACATAAGCCTTCTATGAAGCAATGAGGACAATCCTCAGTTTACGGACCTAGTCCGCATAATTGCTACTATCAACTTTCAACTAAATTTTCTCTAGGAACATAACTAAACAGTAGAACTGAAGCGCGAGCTACGACATAATTTGCGAAGACCTTTTGACTATGTTCAGGATAATTAAGTTCATCTTATGAACTCCCACTCAGATAGACATCCCTCTAGTCATCTAAGTGATTACATGATCCGAGTCAACTAGGCCGTGTCCGATCATCACGTGAGACGGACTAGTCAACATCGGTGAACATCTTCATGTTGATCGTATCTTCTATACGACTCATGTTCGACCTTTCGGTCTCTTGTGTTCCGAGGCCATGTCTGTACATGCTAGGCTCGTCAAGTCAACCTAAGTGTTTCGCGTGTGTAATTCTGTCTTACACCCATTGTATGTGAACGTTAGAATCTAACACCCGATCATCACGTGGTGCTTCGAAACAACAAACTGTCGCAACGGTGCACAGTTAGGGGGAACACTTTCTTGAAATTATTATGAGGGATCATCTTATTTACTACCGTCGTTCTAAGTAAACAAGATGCATAAACATGATAAACATCACATGCAATCAAATAGTGACATGATATGGCCATCATCACTTTGCTCCTCTTGATCTCCATCTTCGGGGCTCCATGATCATCATCGTCACCGGCATGACACCATGATCTCCGTCATCATGATCTCCATCATCGTGTCTCCATGAAGTTGCCTCGCCAACTATTACTTCTACTACTACAGCTAACGGTTAGCAATAAAGTAAAGTAATTACATGACGTTTATGTTGACACGCAGGTCATAAATAAATTAAGACAACTCCTATGGCTCCTGCCGGTTGTCATACTCATCGACATGCAAGTCGTGATTCCCATTACAAGAACATGATCAATCTCATACATCACATATATCATTCATCACATCCTTTTGGCCATATCACATCACATAGCATACCCTGCAAAAACAAGTTAGACGTCCTCTAATTGTTGTTTGCATGTTTTACGTGGCTGCTATGGGTTTCTAGCAAGAACGTTTCTTACCTACGCAAAAACCACAACGTGATATGCCAATTGCTATTTACCCTTCATAAGGACCCTTTTCATCGAATCCGATCCGACTAAAGTGGGAGAGACAGACACCCGCTAGCCACCTTATGCAACTAGTGCATGTCAGTCGGTGGAACCAGTCTCACGTAAGAGTACGTGTAAGGTCGGTCCGGGCCGCTTCATCCCACAATGCCACCGAATCAAGATTGGACTAGTAACGGTAAGCATATTGAACAAAATCAACGCCCACAACTACTTTGTGTTCTACTCGTGCATAGAAACTACGCATAGACCTAGCTCATGATGCCACTGTTGGGGAACGTAGCATAAATTCAAAATTTTCCTATGTGTCACCAAGATCTATCTATGGAGTCATCTAGCAATGAGCGAGGAGTGGATCTACATACCCTTGTAGATCGCGCGCGGAAGCGTTCAAGAGAACGGGGTTGATGGAGTCGTACTCGTCGTGATCCAAATCACCGATGATCCTAGCGCCGAACGGACGGCACCTCCGCGTTCAACACACGTATGGAGCAGCGACGTCTCCTCCTTCTTGATCCAGCAAGGGGGAGGAGAGGTTGATGGAGATCCAGCAGCACGACGGCGTGGTGGTGGAAGTAGCGGGATTCCAACAGGGCTTCGCCAAGCGCTGCGGGAGGAGGGAGATGTGTCATGGGAGGGAGAGGGAGGCGCCAGGGCTTAGGTATGGTTGCCCTCCCTTCCCCCCACTATATATAGGGCCAAGGGAGAGGGGGGGGCGTAGCCTTGGCCCTTCCTCCTGTTGGAAATATGCCCTAGAGGCAATAATAAAAGTATTATTATTATATTTCTTTGTTCATGATAATTGTCTTTATTCATGCTATAACTGTATTATCCGGAAATCGTAATACACGTGTGAATACATAGACCATAATATGTCCCTAGTAAGCCTCTAGTTGACTAGCTCGTTGATCAACAGATAGTCATGGTTTCCTGGCTATGGACATTGGATGTCATTGATAACGGGATCACATCATTAGGAGAATGATGTGATGGACAAGACCCATTCCTAAGCATAGCACAAGATCGTGTAGTTCGTTTGCTAGAGCTTTTCCAATGTCAAGTATCTTTTCCTTTGACCATGAGATCGTGTAACTCCCGGATACCGTAGGAGTGCTTTGGGTGTACCAAACGTCACAACGTAACTGGGTGACTATAAAGGTGCACTACAGGTATCTCCGAAAGTGTCTGTTGGGTTGACACGGATCAAGACTGGGATTTGTCACTCCGTATGACGGAGAGGTATCACTGGGCCCACTCGGTAATGCATCATCATAATGAGCTCAAAGTGACCAAGTGTCTGGTCACGGGATCATGCATTACAGTACGAGTAAAGTGACTTGCCGGTAACGAGATTGAACGAGGTATTGGGATACCGACGATCGAATCTCGGGCAAGTAACATACCGATTGACAAAGGGAATTGCATACAGGGTTGCTTGAATCCTCGACATCATGGTTCATCCGATGAGATCATCGTGGAGTATGTGGGAGCCAACATGGGTATCCAGATCCCGCTGTTGGTTATTGACCGGAGAGTCGTCTCGGTCATGTCTACATATCTCCCGAACCCGTAGGGTCTACACACTTAAGGTTCGGTGACGCTAGGGTTGTAGGGATATGTATATGCAGTAACCCGAATGTTGTTCGGAGTCCCGGATGAGATCCCGGATGTCATGAGGAGTTCCGGAATAGTCCGGAGGTAAAGAATTATATATAGGAAGTACTATTTCGGCCATCGGGACAAGTTTTGGGGTTATCGGTATTGTACCGGGACCACCGGAAGGGTCCCGGGGGCCCACCGGGTGGGGCCACCTGTCCCGGGGGGCCACATGGGCTGTAGGGGGTGCGCCTTGGCCTACATGGGCCAAGGGCACCAGCCCCAAGAGGCCCATGCGCCTAGGGTTACAAGGGGAAAGAGTCCTAGGAGGGGAAGGCACCTCCTAGGTGCCTTGGGGGAGAGGGAAACCCCCTTGGCCGCCGCCCCACCCTAGGAGATTGGATCTCCTAGGGCCGGCGCCCCCCCCCCCTTGGCCCTCCTATATATAGTGAGGGAAGGAGGGCTTTCATCCCACGCCTTTGGTTGCCTCCTTCTCCCTCTCCAACACCTCCTCCTCCTCCATAGCGCTTGGCGAAGCCCTGACGGAGTACTGCAGCTCCATCTCCACCACGCCGTCGTGCTGCTGCTGGAGCCATCTTCCTCAACCTCTCCTTCCCTCTTGCTGGATCAAGAAGAAGGAGACGTTACGCTGGCCGTACGTGTGTTGAACGCGGAGGTGCCGTCCGTTCGGTACTAGGATCTCCGGTGATTTGGATCACGTCGTGTTTGACTACCTCATCCCCGTTCTTTGAACGCTTCCGCGCGTGATCTACAAAGGTATGTAGATGCAATCCAATCACTCATTGCTAGATGAACTCCTGGATGGATCTTGGTGAAACCGTAGGAAATTTTTTGTTTTCGGCAACGTTCCCCAACAGTGGCATCATGAGCTAGGTCTATGCGTAGTTCTCTTGCACGAGTAGAACACAATTTCTTGTGGGCGTTGATGTTGTCAACTTTCTTGCCGCTACTAGTCTTATCTTGCTTCAACGGTATTTTCGGATGAAGCGGCCCGGACCAACCTTACACGTACGCTTACGTGAGACCGGTTCCACCGACTGACATGCACAAGTTGCATAAGGTGGCTGGCGGGTGTCTGTCTCTCCTACTTTATTGGAGCGGATTCGATGAAAAGGGTCCTTATGAAGGGTAAATAGAAGTTGACAAATCACGTCGTGGCTTTCACGTAGGTAAGAAAACGTTCTTGATAGAACCCTACTTCAGCCACGTAAAACTTGCAACAACAATTAGAGGACGTCTAACTTGTTTTTGCAGCAAGTGCTTTGTGATATGATATGGCCAAAGTTGTGATGAATGATGAATAATATATATGTGATGTATGAGTTGTTCATGCTATTTTAATAGGAATCACGACTTGCATGTCGATGAGTATGACAACCGGCAGGAGCCATAGGAGTTGTCTTTATTTTTTGTATGACCTGCGTGTCATTGAGAAACGCCATGTAAATTACTTTACTTTATTGCTAAACGCGTTAGCCATAGTAGTAGAAGTAATAGCTGGCGAGCAACTTCATGGAGACACAATGATGGAGATCATGATGATGGAGATCATGGTGTCATGCCGGTGACAAGATGATCATGGAGCCCCAAGATGGAGATCAAAGGAGCTATTTGATATTGGCCATATCATGTCACTATTATAATTTGATTGCATTTGATGTTTATCATGTTTTGCATCTTGTTCACTTAGAACGACGGTAGTAAATAAGATGATCCCTCATAATAATTTCAAGAAAGTGTTCCCCCTAACTGTGCACCGTTGCGACAGTTCGTTGCTTCAATGCACCACGTGATGATCGGGTGTTTGATTCAAACGTTCACATACAACGGGTGTAAGACAGATTTACACATGCAAAACACTTAGGTTGACTTGACGAGCCTAGCATGTACAGACATGGCCTCGGAACACAGAAGACCGAAAGGTCGAGCATGAGTCGTATAGCAGATACGATCAACATGAAGATGTTCACCGACGTTGACTAGTCCGTCTCACGTGATGATCGGACACGGCCTAGTTAACTCGGATCATGTTATACTTAGATGACTAGAAGAGGGATGTCTATCTAAGTGGGAGTTCATTGAATAATTTGATTAGATGAACTTAATTATCATGAACTTAGTCTAAAATCTTTACAATATGTCTTGTAGATCAAATGGCCAATGTAGTCCTCAACTTCAACGCGTTCCTAGAGAAAACCAAGCTGAAAGACGATGGCAGCAACTACACGGACTGGGTCCGGAACCTGAGGATCATCCTCATAGCTGCCAAGAAAGATTATGTCCTACAAGCACCGCTAGGTGATCCACCCGTTCCACAGAACCAAGACGTTATGAACGCTTGGCAGACACGTGCTGATGACTACTCCCTCGTTCAGTGCGGCATGCTTTACAGCTTAGAGCCGGGGCTCCAAAAGCGTTTTGAGAGACATGGAGCATATGAGATGTTTGAAGAGCTGAAAATGGTTTTCCAAGATCATGCCCGGGTCGAGAGATATGAAGTCTCTGACAAATTCTTTAGCTGTAAGATGGAGGAAAATAGTTCTGTCAGTGAGCACATACTCACTATGTCTGGGTTACATAACCGCTTGACTCAGCTGTGAGTTAATCTCCCGGATGACGCGGTCATTGACAGAATCCTCCAGTCGCTTCCACCAAGCTACAAGAGCTTTGTAATGAACTTCAATATGCAGGGGATGGAAAAGACCATTCCTGAAGTATTTGCAATGCTGAAATCAGCAGAGGTAGAAGTCAAGAAGGAACATCAAGTGTTGATGGTGAATAAAACCACTAAGTTCAAGAAGGGCAAGGGTAAAAAGAACTCCAAGAAGGACGGCAAGGAAGTTTCCGCGCCCGGCAAGCAAGCTGCCGGGAAGAAGTCAAAGAATGGACCCAAGCCCGAGACTGAGTGCTTTTATTGCAAAGGGAAGGGTCACTGGAAGCGGAACTGCCCCAAATACTTAGCGGACAAGAAGGCCGGCAAAACAAAAGGTATATATGATATACATGTAATTGATGTGTACCTTACTAGTACCCGTAGTAGCTCCTGGGTATTTGATACCGGTGCAGTTTCTCACATTTGTAACTCAAAGCAGGGGCTGCGGAATAAGCGGAGACTAGCAAAGGACGAGGTGACGATGCGCGTCGGGAATGGTTCCAAGGTCAATGTGATCGCCGTCGGCACGCTACCTCTATATTTACCTTCGGGATTAGTTTTAAACCTTAATAATTGTTATTTAGTGCCAGCTTTGAGCATGAACATTGTATCGGGATCTCGTTTAATACGATATGGCTACTCATTTAAATCTGAGAATAATGGTTGTTCTATTTATATGAGAGATATGTTTTATGGTCATGCTCCGATGGTCAATGGTTTATTCTTAATGAATCTTGAGTGTATTGCTACACATATTCATAGTGTGAGTACCAAAAGATGTAAGGTTGATAATGATAGTCCCACATACTTGTGGCACTGCCGCCTTGGTCACATAGGTGTCAAACGCATGAAGAAGCTCCATGCAGATGGACTTTTAGAGTCTCTTGATTATGAATCATTTGACACGTGCGAACCATGCCTCATGGGTAAGATGACCAAGACTCCGTTCTCAGGAACAATGGAGCGAGCGACCGACTTATTGGAAATCATACATACTGATGTGTGCGGTCCAATGAGTGTTGAGGCTCGCGGTGGCTATCGTTATGTTCTCACTCTCACTGATGACTTGAGTAGATATGGGTATGTCTACTTAATGAAACACAAGTCTGAAACCTTTGAAAAGTTCAAGGAATTTCAGAGTGAGGTTGAGAATCAACGTGATAGGAAAATCAAGTTTCTACGATCAGATCGTGGAGGAGAATACTTGAGTCACGAATTTGGCACACACTTAAGGAAATGTGGAATCGTTTCACAACTCACGCCGCCTGGAACACCTCAGCGTAACGGTGTGTCCGAACGTCGTAATCGTACTCTATTGGATATGGTGCGGTCTATGATGTCTCTTACCGATTTACCGCTATCTTTTTGGGGATACGCTCTAGAGACAGCTACATTCACTTTAAATAGGGCTCCGTCTAAATCCGTTGAGACGACACCGTATGAATTATGGTTTGGCAAGAAACCTAAGCTGTCGTTTCTAAAAGTTTGGGGATGCGATGCTTATGTCAAGAAACTTCAACCTGAGAAGCTCGAACCCAAGTCGGAAAAATGCGTCTTCATAGGATACCCTAAGGAAACCATTGGGTATACCTTCTACCTAAGATCCGAAGGCAATATCTTTGTTGCCAAGAATGGACTCTATCTGGAGAAAGAGTTTCTCTCGAAAGAAGTAAGTGGGAGGAAAGTAGAACTTGATGAAGTATTACCTCTTGAACCGGAAAATGGCACAACTCAAGAAAATGTTCCTGAGGTGCCTGCACCAACTAGAGAGGAAGTTATTGATGATGATCAAGACACTTCTGATCAAGCTCCTACTGAAATTCGAAGGTCCACAAGGACGCGTTCCGCACCAGAGTGGTACGGCAACCCTGTCTTGGAAATCATGTTGTTAGACAACAGTGAACCTTCGAACTATCAAGAAGCGATGGCGGGCCTGGATTCCGACAAATGGCTAGAAGCCATGAAATCCGAGATAGGAACATGTATGAAAACGAAGTATGGACTTTGACTGACTTGCCCGTTGAACGGCGAGCCATAGAAAATAAATGGATCTTTAAGAAGAAGATAGACGCGGATGGTAATGTGACCATCTATAAAGCTCGGCTTGTCGCTAAGGGTTATCGACAAGTTCAAGGAGTTAACTACGATGAGACTTTCTCACCGGTAGCAAAGCTAAAGTCCGTCCGAATCATGTTAGCAATTGCCGCATTCTACGATTATGAGATATGGCAAATGGACGTCAAAACGGCATTCCTTAATGGTTTCCTTAAGGAAGAATTGTATATGATGCAGCCGGAAGGTTTTGTCGATCCTAAGAATGCTGACAAGGTGTGCAAGCTCCAACGCTCGATTTATGGGCTAGTGCAAGCATCTCGGAGTTGGAACATTCGCTTTGATGAGATGATCAAAGCGTTTGGGTTTACACAGACTTATGGAGAAGCCTGCGTTTACAAGAAAGTGAGTGGGAGCTCTGTAGCATTTCTCATACTATATGTAGATGACATACTTTTGATGGGAAATGATATAGAACTCTTGGACAGCATCAAGGCCTACTTGAATAAGAGTTTTTCAACGAAGGACCTTGGAGAAGCTGCTTATATATTAGGCATCAAGATCTATAGAGATAGATCAAGACGCCTCATAGGTCTTTCACAAAGCACATACCTTGATAAGATTTTGAAGAAGTTCAAAATGGATCAGTCCAAGAAAGGGTTCTTGCCTGTTTTGCAAGGTGTGAGATTGAGCTTGGCTCAATGCCCGACCACAGCGGAAGATATAGAAGAGATGAGTGTCATCCCCTATGCCTCAGCCATAGGTTCTATTATGTATGCCATGCTGTGTACCAGACCTGATGTAAACCTTGCCGTAAGTTTGGTAGGAAGGTACCAAAGTAATCCCGGCAAGGAACACTGGACAGCGGTCAAGAATATCCTGAAGTACCTGAAAAGGACAAAGGACATGTTTCTCGTTTATGGAGGTGACGAAGAGCTCGTCGTAAAGGGTTACGTCGACGCTAGCTTCGACACAGATCTGGATGACTCTAAGTCACAAACCGGATATGTGTATATGTTGAATGGTGGAGCAGTAAGCTGGTGCAGTTGCAAGCAGAGCGTCGTGGCGGGATCTACATGTGAAGCGGAGTACATGGCAGCCTCGGAGGCTGCCCATGAAGCAATTTGGGTGAAGGAGTTCATCACCGACCTAGGAGTCATACCCAATGCGTCGGGGCCGATCAAACTCTTCTGTGACAACACTGGAGTTATTGCACTCGCCAAGGAGCCCAGGTTTCACAAGAAGACCAGGCACATCAAGCGTCGCTTCAACTCCATTCGTGAAAATGTTCAAGATGGAGACATAGAAATTTGCAAAGTGCAAACGGATCTGAATGTCGCAGATCCTTGACTAAACCTCTCTCGCGAGCAAAACATGATCAACACCAGAACTCTATGGGTGTTCGATTCATCACAATGTAACTAGATTATTGACTCTAGTGCAAGTGGGAGACTGTTGGAAATATGCCCTAGAGGCAATAATAAAAGTATTATTATTATATTTCTTTGTTCATGATAATTGTCTTTATTCATGCTATAACTGTATTATCCGAAAATCGTAATACACGTGTGAATACATAGACCATAATATGTCCCTAGTAAGCCTCTAGTTGACTAGCTCGTTGATCAACAGATAGTCATGGTTTCCTGGCTATGGACATTGGATGTCATTGATAATGGGATCACATCATTAGGAGAATGATGTGATGGACAAGACCCATTCCTAAGCATAGCACAAGATCGTGTAGTTCGTTTGCTAGAGCTTTTCCAATGTCAAGTATCTTTTCCTTTGACCATGAGATCGTGTAACTCCCGGATACCGTAGCAGTGCTTTGGGTGTACCAAACGTCACAACGTAACTGGGTGACTATAAAGGTGCACTACAGGTATCTTCGAAAGTGTCTGTTGGGCTGACACGGATCAAGACTGGGATTTGTCACTCCGTATGACGGAGAGGTATCACTGGGCCCACTCGGTAATGCATCATCATAATGAGCTCAAAGTGACCAAGTGTCTGGTCACGGGATCATGCATTACGGTACGAGTAAAGTGACTTGCCGGTAACGAGATTGAACGAGGTATTGGGATACCGACGATCGAATCTCGGGCAAGTAACATACCGATTGACAAAGGGAATTGCATACAGGGTTGCTTGAATCCTCGACATCGTGGTTCATCCGATGAGATCATCGTGGAGTATGTGGGAGCCAACATGGGTATCCAGATCCCGCTGTTGGTTATTGACCGGAGAGTCGTCTCGGTCATGTCTACATATCTCCCGAACCCGTAGGGTCTACACACTTAAGGTTCGGTGACGCTAGGGTTGTAGGGATATGTATATGCAGTAACCCGAATGTTGTTCAGAGTCCCGGATGAGATCCCGGATGTCACGAGGAGTTCCGGAATAGTCCGGAGGTAAATAATTATATATAGGAAGTACTATTTTGGCCATCAGGACAAGTTTCGGGGTTATCGGTATTGTACCGGGACCACCGGAAGGGTCCCGGGGGCCCACCGGGTGGGGCCACCTGTCCTGGGGGGCCACATGGGCTGTAGGGGGTGCGCCTTGGCCTACATGGGCCAAGGGCACCAGCCCCAAGAGGCCCATGTGCCTAGGGTTACAAGGGGAAAGAGTCCTAGGAGGGGAAGGCACCTCCTAGGTGCCTTGGGGGAGAGGGAAACCCCCTTGGCCGCCGCCCCACCCTAGGAGATTGGATCTCCTAGGGCTGGCGCCCCCCCTTGGCCCTCCTATATATAGTGAGGGAAGGAGGGCTTTCATCCCACACCTTTGGTTGCCTCCTTCTCCCTCTCCAACACCTCCTCCTCCTCCATAGCGCATGGCGAAGCCCTGACGGAGTACTGCAACTCCATCTCCACCACGCCGTCGTGCTGCTGCTGGAGCCATCTTCCTCAACCTCTCCTTCCCTCTTGCTGGATCAAGAAGAAGGAGACGTTACGCTGACCGTATGCGTGTTGAACGCGGAGGTGCCGTCCGTTCGGTACTAGGATCTCCGGTGATTTGGATCACGTCGTGTTCGACTACCTCATCCCCGTTCTTTGAACGCTTCCGCACGTGATCTACAAAGGTATGTAGATGCAATCCAATCACTCGTTGCTAGATGAACTCCTGGATGGATCTTGGTGAAACCGTAGGAAATTTTTTGTTTTCGGCAACGTTCCCCAACACCTCCAAGGAAGGGTGCGGCCAGGGAGGAGTCCATCCTCCCCAAGGCACCTCGGAGGTGCCTTCCCCCTTTAGGACTCTTCCTTTCCTTATCTCTTGGCGCATGGGCCTCTTGGGGCTGGTGCCCTTGGCCCATACAGGCCAAGGCGCACACCCCTACAGCCCATGTGGCCCCCCGGGGTAGGTGGCCCCACCCGGTGGACCCCCGGGACCCTTCCGGTGGTCCCGGTACAATACCGGTGACCCCGAAACTTGTCCCGATGGCCGAAATAGCACTTCCTATATATAATTCTTTACCTCCGGACCATTCCGGAACTCCTCGTGATGTCCGGGATCTCATCCGGGACTCCGAACAACTTTCGGGTTACCGCATACTAATATCTCTATAACCCTAGCGTCACCGAACCTTAAGTGTGTAGACCCTACGGGTTCGGGAGACAGGCAGACATGACCGAGATGACTCTCCGGTCAATAACCAACAGCGGGATCTGGATACCCATGTTGGCTCCCACATGTTCCACGATGATCTCATCGGATGAACCACGATGTCGAGGATTCGATCAATCCCGTATTCAATTCCCTTTGTCTAGCGGTACGATACTTGCCCGAGATTCGATCGTCGGTATCCCAATACCTTGTTCAATCTCGTTACCGGCAAGTCTCTTTACTCGTTTCGTAACACATCATCCCGTGATCAACTCCTTGATCACATTGTGCACATTATGATGATGTCCTACCGAGTGGGCCCAGAGATACCTCTCCGTTTACACGGAGTGACAAATCCCAGTCTCGATTCACGCCAACCCAACAGACACTTTTGGAGATACCTGTAGTGTACCTTTATAGCCACCCAGTTACGTTGTGACGTTTGGCACACCCAAAGCACTCCTACGGTATCCGGGAGTTGCACAATCTCATGGTCTAAGGAAATGATACTTGACATTAGAAAAGCTTTAGCATACGAACTACATGATCTTTGTGCTAGGCTTAGGATTGGGTCTTGTCCATCACATCATTCTTCTAATGATGTGATCCCGTTATCAATGACATTCAATGTCCATGGTCAGGAAACCGTAACCATCTATTGATCAACGAGCTAGTCAACTAGAGGCTTACTAGGGACATGGTGTTGTCTATGTATCCACACATGTATCTGAGTTTCCTATCAATACAATTCTAGCATGGACAATAAACGATTATCATGAACAAGGAAATATAATAATAACCAATTTATTATTGCCTCTAGGGCATATTTCCAACAATCATCGGCACCTGCAAGCTGGTTTGGAAGTATCTGTGAGTCACGGGGACTCAGCAATCTCACACCCTCGCGATCAAGACTATTTAAGCTTATAGGAGGGGTAAAAGTATGAGGTGGAGCTGCAGCAAGTGACTAGCATATATGGTGGATAACATACGCAGATGAGAGCAAGAAGAGAAGGCAAAGCACGGTCGAGAAACTATGATCAAGAAGTGATCCAAGACTACTTACGTCAAGCATAACTCCAACACCGTGTTCACTTCCCGAACCCCGCCGAGAAGAGACCATCACGGCTACACACGCGGTTGGTGTATTTTAATTAAGATCAATTTCAGGTTTTCTACAACCGGACATTAACAAATTCCCATCTGCCCATAACCGCGGGCACGGCTTTCGAAAGTTCAAATCCCTGCAGGGGTGTCCCAACTTAGCCCATCACAAGCTCTCACGGTCAACGAAGGTTATTCCTTCTCCCAAGACAACCCGATCAGACTCGGAATCCCAGTTACAAGACATCCTCGACAATGGTAAAACAAGTCCAGCAAGACCACCCGCTGTGCCGACAAATACCGATAGGAGCTGCACATATCTCGTTCTCAGGGCACACCGGATAAGCTAAGCGTACGGGAGCCAACGTAACCCAAGATGCCAAGGGACGGCCCCACACGGTGCTCTGGGTTGGACCAACACTTAGACAAGCACTGGCCTAGGGGTTTAAAATAAAGATGACCCTTGGGCTGGCCTAACCCAAGGGAAAAAGAGGCTAGGTGGCGAATGGTAAAACCAATGTTGCGCCTTGCTGGAGGAGTTTTATTCAAGGCGAACTGTCAAGGGGTTCCCATGATAACCCAACCGTGTAAGGAAGGCAAAATCCAGGAACATAACACCGATATGAAGGAAACTAGGGCGGCAAGAGTGGAACAAAACACCAGGCATAAGGCCGAGCCTTCCACCCTTTACCAAGTATATAGATGCATTAATTAAATAAGAGATATTGTGATATCCCAACAAAATAACCATGTTCAAACATGGAACAAACTCCAATCTTCACCTGCAACTAACAACGCTATAAGAGGGGCTGAGCAAAGCGGTAACATAGCCAAACAACGGTTTGCTAGGAAAAGGTGGGTTAGAGGCTTGGCTTAACAATATGGGAGGCATAATAAGCAAGTGGTAGGAATCGCAGCATAGGCATAGCAAAAGAGCGAGCATCTAGCAAGCAAACATAGAAGTGATTTCAAGGGTATGGTCATCTTGCCTGAAATCCCGCAAGGAAGAAGAACGAGTCCATGAAGAAGACAAACGGACGTAGTCGAACGGTTACTCACAACCGCGGCGTTATCGGAACCAACCCTAGGAAGCAACACCGGAAAGAAGCACACAACATAGTAAACAACCATCACATAAACATGGCATGATGCGCAAACAAGTATGATGCATGTCCGGATTAATGGAGCATGACATGGCAAAGTGCACAAGCAATCCTACAAATTAAGTGGAGCTCAATATGCAACGTGTTGCATATTGACGGAACACCACATCAATTATTTAGTTCTCTCTCGGTTATGTACTCAAAAATATTAAATGTTGGTTAACATGGCAAGATGTCAAGCATAACAAAACTATACCATCTAAACAATTTAAATGGGGCCAGATATAACAAATAACGAATCCGGTAAATCCCCATATGCATTTAGCAATTTAAAGCAACAACAATTTAAACATTTTAATTGTTGTTATCATGATGCGGATGGCATGAACAAGTTTATGCATTTTTTATTAAAAGTTGACAAGAGCATTATGAAGCACTTGTCACCGTGGTGGAAAGGAAAGGCGGCCACGACGATGATTCCGAAAATGGTGCCATGGCAACATATTGGTTCCGGTAACTTGATTGAGATACCAATGCAAAGAAGAAGTGTGCGGATGCGTACAAAAGATGGTGGGGCACTCCCGGATACCGGGTGTCCCATGAGTCGACGATGGTGATACGACAAAAGAGGGGCAACATGCAAAAACAATTCGAGCACGGAGAAAGCACGAGCAACTCATACATCACACATGCATTCGTTCACGGATGTCGTCTCGAGGTTATACCTTCGAAGCGTGCATTATCGGAACGGATCAAGTTCGGCGGTAGGGGTACATGTGTCGAAGGGGGAGTAGTTGTTCACGGGGCCGTCGTGGGAAGTAGCGGTTCACGCGACGGTCGTTGAACTTGACGTTTGCGTTACACAGGTCTTCGTCGACGGTCGGCGTACATGTTTCAGAGTGGTACTTGCTTCTTCGGAATTTTCGGTCTCGATTCATGCGACGGTGGTGGTATACGTCTCGTTTTCGGAGAGGTACTTGGGGTCATTTGAACTTGTCGGTCTCGTCATCTCGAAGGGGTGCTTGACGTTCTTAGCGATTCCGAAGACGACGGTAGAGGTACACTTGTTGTAGGGGTACTTGTCGGATCCACGGCGACGGTAGAGGTACAAACGTTCTCGCGGTACTTGGGTCGTCGTGGAACTTGGTGCTTGCGGTATTGATAGCTCGAAGGGGTACTTGTTGTGTCCGAGGTCTCCGGCCGTAGTGGTACTTGATGATACGAGTAGTCGAACTTGACGAAAAACGGGTCTCCTCGGGGACTTGATGCATCCGAATTCTTCGGGTTTGTAGTAGTACTTGGCGTTCGGAGTCCGGGTCTTGCCGGTCTTGATGGTCTTTTGTTCCGAAACGCAGCATCACAAGGCCTCGGTTGGGCAGCAGCAAGGAGGCGATGGAGCGGGCACGCTCAAGGGAGAGCAGCAGAGTGCAGCAGCAGAAGGAACTCGGCACGGCTGTGAGAGCTTGCAGGGGGATCAATATCTGGCAGACCCCCACGGCGGGTGGACCTGGCGCACGTCCTTTCCCCAACGCACGCACAAGCAGGAGCAAGAATCCCTGCCAGTTCGTGCATCGACGTGGCACGGGACTCCGGGAAGGCGGGGATGAGCTCGGGGCGGACGCGAGAGGCGTGGAGGTTAGATCCGACGAGGACCGAGTCAGCAAGGGGGGCGCTGAGCTCCTCGGCCTGTGGCGCGCGCCTGGCTTGTAGGTCGCCGGAGCAGCGAGGGCAAGGTTGGGCCGACAGGAGGCGTCGTGGCGGCGGCGGGCCGGCATGGTACTGTGGTGGCTGACGAAGACTGCGAGGCAGCGAGGAAGAGGGAGAGGGGAACGTGTCGAGGGCGCGGCGGCGCTGGGAACCCGGCGGGCTCAAGCAGGTCCAAGCGGCGGCGGATGTCGGTGACGTCCGGAGCAGAGGACGGCGAGAGGAGCCGAGAGCGCGTGGGAGGGACGAGGTTGGTTCGACGGTGCTGCTGGGACAGGAGGCCGCGCTGGGGAGCGGGCACTGGTACGAGGGGTTACTCCCCTGTGGCGGTGCTGGAGGTATCAAGAGGAGAAAGGGGGGTCGAGCAGAGCAGCAAGGGAACGAGAGGGAGATGGGGACGAGCGGGATCGAGAGGAAAACGGGGACGAGCCGATGCTCTCTGGCGGCGGAGGGAGAGGGGTCCTGGGCGCCTAGGGTTAGCTGGAGGTGGGCTGGCGTGGGAGGCCTTGGCCAAATGGGCCGCAGGAGGCCCATGTGGCAAGGCTGGGCTCTCTCTCTCCCTCTTATTTACTTCTTTATTTCCTGATTTAACAAATAAACCGAGAAACAAGAAATGTAGAGAGAGATAGGAGAAGAATTGGAGCAGGGCGCCAATTTTCTTAGACTCATAAAAAGGAGCTTGATCCAAGAAAAATACATTTGGCACCGTTTGGAAGGATTGCATTCGAACACATTTGAATGTGAATCAAATAAGTTTGAATTAGGAAAACATTTTTGGAGAGTCCAAAAATGTTCGGAATTTTGTGGAGAACGGGAAAGTGATGAAAGAAAAATATATCGCAAGGTTTGAGGAGCAACTCGAAGTAGAAAAGACTTGAGAGTTACATTGCAAGTGTGTCACGGTAATTCCACATTAAAGGAAATATTTAAAATAGCTCCCTACTATTGAGAGGATATGTTATAAAGAGAAGTCACCCTTCCCTCGGTTTAAATGGACCGAAGATCCATGCAATTTATTTAGTTGAGATGCAAAAGACTTATGACATGATGACATGATGCAATGCACATGATGCAACGAACCAAAACGAATCACACGACGAAACCCGGAAATCATGGAAGGCACCTGATGCTCCGGTCTTGAGGCGTTACAACACTCCACCACTACGAGAGGATCTCGTCCCGAGATCTAGGATGGCAGCGGAGGGAAAAAGGGAGAGGAAGAGCAGCGGTAAAACTAAGTTGCTTCTTTGACAAACGAGTGAAACCAAAAAGCCTTGAGAGGTTGAACAACTTGAAAGAAAGAATACAACGAAGATGAACAAAGTTGAAAACACTCCGTTAGAAAAAAGGAACAAGGAACATTACGAGAACCTTGTAGGTTGAAAGACATAAGAAAAGAGTTGCAATGGACAAGAAGTACATGCAAGCACTTCGGTTGAAAAAAAGATGTACAAGGAACGAGAAAAAATCAATTACGACCACACTCCGGTTAAAGAAAGATAGAAAAGGAATAAGAATAATATAATTTGGACAGCACTCCGATTTGTAAATGGAAGGAATTTGAACATGATCTTGGCAAAACAAGATGATGGGTTGAAGAGAGCAACATCACAATGCCTCTGGAAGAAATGAGAGGATGGAATGGAATTAACGGAGGAGAAAACAAGATCTTGGTAGAGCACGCTTACAACAAATGCTACAACGGAGTTGTTGGATTATCAACAACGAAAAGGATAAGATTGAAGTGGGCTTATGGAAACAACTCAAAACTTAGAGGTGAATGCATGCCACTATGGAAAACAATAGATTGGATTGATGTGAGCAAGGAGACGGGAAACTTATTCCACCGGTAGGATAAATGAAGAACTTGGGTCATTTATAAGCACCATAAATAGCAACAATCCTTAGGGAAAGCTTTAGGTGAAATATAACCCAAGATAACTCCAACGAAGAGATTGATGGATTGAGAAGAGCTCATGCTAGAAGAGATTGATGGGTTCAACTATCTCATTCTTAACAACAAGTGAATCATGGAACATGAACTCAAATTATCAAGAATGACATAATACCACCTCCAATGATACAGTAGAAAGGATTGCACTTCGGAATGCGAGAAGAAGAAATGCTTGAGCTCCTTAGAAAAGAATCTCAATGAACACTTGGAGAAGGAATTATTTCCTTGATGAACCATCATGTAGAACATCCATGAAGAACTCCGGTAACAAAAAGGATGACGAAGACGAAAGGAAAAAGAAGTTGAAAACACAAGGTGAAGCCTTGCGATGATTTAAATGGAGCTTCGCGACAAGATAAAGTGGAAACTTGGAACTCCGGAAAAGAAAGATGAGCAAAAGAAACCAAGAATTTTTCAATGAACCTCCGGAATAAGGAATTAATCACTTGGATGAACAAGAATAAGAATTATGTTATGCTTGTCCTTCATCAATTAAATTGCTGATAAACAATGGATTTGGCACACTACTTATTCCCGTTGTAAAGGATTGAAGAGAGATATAGCATAAACTTGAGAAAGGTCTTCACGAACCACCGGTAGGATTGGAAAGAACGAATGAATTGATATGATAAACAAGGAAGAGAAATCTTGAACGAACCACCGTAAGAATTGAAAATGAACGAAGAAAACGACCACATCAGCACGAAGAATTGGAAAATGAGTGAAGATACTTGAGAGAATTTAGATGCAAGTGAACGAAGAGATCCCAAATTGATTAGAGAAAACTTGAACGAAGCACCGGTAAGATTTGGAGAACGAGAGCTGAAAGCTGGAATGAATAAATCTGAGATGATGGGCTCTGGATGAATCAAATTGAAAAGAATCTTGAATTGCTCCGGATAGGTGAAAAGAATTCTGACAATCGAAAACAATTATGAGAGGATGGCCTCGAACTAGAACCACGAATCTCTGAGAGAAGTGATAAAATATGGAGGTAAAATTCTTCTTCGGTCTTCAAATGTTGAAATAGACGATGAGAAACACCACCATGAATTGTTGAGGCACTCCGGAATGAAGAATGAAAAGGTTGAGCCAACGATGAAAAGAATTTGAGAGATCTTGTTGAAAGGCATTTGACTGATGATAAATCATTCTTACATCAAACTTCGAAAAGAAATTTGAGGATAGCTCCGGGAAAATAAGAAGAGTCAGGTAAGATCCTGGGAAAAGACCTGTGGGTTAGGGCCCACTCAAAATAAACACCGTAGACCGATTTAAAAGAGAGAATGCACCGGTTGAATTAAAAGGCTTGAATGAGAGAACGTCCTCGGAGATATTGAACAACTGCAGAGTGGAAACATGAATCTTCGAGATATCTTGAGCACTCCGGAACAATTGACTAGTGAGAAGTGGATGATTAAGAGGTGCACCGGCATGAGAAGGTATTTGAAACGAGGAAAAGGATCAACAAAGCTAGAATTGGATCCACCGGAGAAGAAAATAAGTGAAGAGTGACGAACTTGAGGCTCCGTTAGTATCTTCATGAGAATCATCGGATAAGAACATTCAAAGACAAGAATGAAGAGTCTTCACATGAATAAAATGGATACTTTAATAAGATATATGAGTCCTTGAAGAAAAAGGGTGGGAGGGAGGGAAAACAAAGTCAACTTGAAGACGGATGAAACGAACAACGTTGATGAAAAAAACTGAGATTGGATCTTGCGAATGTTGAAATGATAGGATCATCTTGAAGAGAATCACACCGGTTGAATAGAATTGACATGACAAACTCGATGATCGAGAAGGATTAGTATCACATAAGAACATGAGAACACCGCTTAGACAAGGTATGGAATCAACCTTTGACTTCGAAGCAACTCGAATACCACAACTGAAAACAAAAATAAAGGATTGGCTTGCAAAATAAGCCGAAACAAACATATGATAGAGATTTCGTCCGAAGTTTTCGTGGTGGGGCCTACACGGGCTCGATCATACAGCACCATCATGTACAAGGCAGTGCACATGACATACGAAGCGTCCCCGAGTCAGCATAGCCAAGGACTCTTTAAGACACAACGAGACCACTGTAAAACCAACCGTCGATAGGCGGACCACTAGACGTCGAACCCCAATTTCATATCATACATCTTCGGAAAGATATCCTAAGAACTACTTGAATTCCCACTTATAAACTCCCGAAATTCTCCCAGTTATGCAATCAGGTGTTGGGGATACAGGGGAAGCATAATATCTCACCCAAAACTAACAAATCCTACATCCAGCTGTATCCATCCTTCAACACATAACCAAGAAATCTTCGGAAATCGTTTACCTCAACCTTCGAAAAGCATCTGTTATACAAGTTATGGCAATACTCCCGAACTCCCGCCCCAGTACTAGGTGGCGTCGAGGTTATCTCACCAACAACCGCATAAAAGAGATTTTCAATGTTGGCGAAACTCAGGTATTCCAGAACTGCAACGATAAAATTGTGACGACAACACCTCGGAGCTCAACTCCCCGGGACACTGCCACAACCCCTAAATGTCAGGAGGCACCAAGAACAATGTTCTCGTCACAAAACCATCGAAACGATTTCAAGATACCCGCGTGATCCTAAAAAAAATTAGTGAACTTTGAGAAGAGAAGAGTCAAAACTCTACGTCAGGATGCCTCACCAGAGCAACGAAGGGACTGAGGAGTAAAAAGAATTCCTAACTCTCCGATATATATAATTCCTAAATGACTCAAAACATTTTTCTAGACTCAACAACGCCAACGATTCGATCAAGCAGGGGGCTCCTAAGGTCGGGGAAGGCTCTGATACCAACTTGTAACGCCCTCGATGCGGCTATATCTCCCACGTGTCGAAGCAAGACTTAGAGGCATAACCGCATTGAAAGGAATGTCGCAAGTGAGGTAATCTTCACACAACCCATGTAATACATAAGGGAAAGAGATACATAGTTGGCTTACAATCGCCACTTCACACAATTACATGAATAAAGCATTACATCATCCAGGTACACTCAAGGTCCGACTACAGAACCAAAATAAGAGAAGACTACCCCGAAAGCTACACAGATCCCCGATCGTCCCGACTGGGCTCCACTACTGATGAACTGGAAACGGAACAACATAACGAACACGTTCTTCATCAAGCTCCTCCTTGAGCTTGGTTGCGTCACCTGCACGGTATCATCGGCACCTGCAAGCTGGTTTTGAAAGTATCTGTGAGTCACGGGGACTCAGCAATCTCACACCCTCACGATCAAGACTATTTAATCTTATAGGAGGGGTAAAAGTATGAGGTGGAGCTGCAGCAAGCGACTAGCATATATGGTGGCTAACATACGCAAATGAGAGTGAGAAGAGAAGGTAAAGCACGGTCGAGAAACTATGATTAAGAAGTGATCCAAGACTACTTACGTCAAGCATAACTCCAACACCGTGTTCACTTGCCGGACCCCACCGAGAAGAGACCATCACGGCTACACACGCGGTTGGTGTATTTTAATTAAGATCAACTTCAGGTTTTCTACAACCGGACATTAACAAATTCTCATATGCCCATAACCACGGGCACGGCTTTTGAAAGTTCAAATCCCTGCAGGGGTGTGCCAACTTAGCCCATCCCAAGCTCTCACGGTGAACGAAGGATATTCCTTCTCCCAAGACAACTCGATCAGACCCGGAATCCCGGTTACAAGACATCCTTGACAATGGTAAAACAAGTCCAGCAAGACCACCCGCTGTCTGACAAATCCCGATAGGAGCTACACATATCTCGTTCTCAGGGCACACCGGATAAGCTAAGCGTACGGGAGCCAACGTAACCCAAGTTGCCAAGGGACGGCCCCGCACGGTGCTCTGGGTTGGACCAAAACTTAGACAAGCACTAGCCCGGGGGTTTAAAATAAAGATGACCCTTGGGCTGGCCTAACCCAAGGGAAAAAGAGGCTAGGTGGTGAATGGTAAAACCAATGTTGGGCCTTGCTGGAGGAGTTTTATTCAAGGCGAACTGTTAAGGGGTTCCCATTATAACCCAACCGTGTAAGGAACGCAAAATCCGGGAACATAACACCGATATGATGGAAACTAGGGCGGCAAGAGTGGAACAAAACACTAGGCATAAGGCCGAGCCTTCCACCCTTTACCAAGTATATAGATGCATTAATTAAATAAGAGATATTGTGATATCCCAACAAAATAACCATGTTCAAACATGGAACAAACTCCAATCTTCACCTGCAACTAACAATGCTATAAGATGGGCTGAGCAAAGCGGTAACATAGCCAAACAACGGTTTGCTAGGAAAAGGTGGGTTAGAGGCTTGGCTTAACAATATGGGAGGCATAATAAGCAAGTGGTAGGAATCGCAGCATAGGCATAGCAAAAGAGCGAGCATCTAGCAAGAAAAGATAGAAGTGATTTCGAGGGTATGGTCATCTTGCCTGAAATCCCGCAAGGAAGAAGAACGAGTCCATGAAGAAGACAAACGGACGTAGTCGAACGGTTCCTCACAACCGCGGCGTTACCGGAACCAACCCGGGGAAGCAACACCGGAAAGAAGCACACAACATAGTAAACAACCATCACATAAACATGGCATGATGTGCAAACAAGTATGATGCTTGTCCGGATTAATGGAGCATGGCATGGCAAAGTGCACAAGCAATCCTACAAATTAAGTGGAGCTCAATATGCAACGGGTTGCATATTGACGGAAAACCACATCAATTATTTAGTTCTCTCTCAGTTATGTACTCAAAAATATTAAATGTTGGTTAACATGGCAAGAGGTGAAGCATAACAAAACTATACCATCTAAACAATTTAAATGGGGCCAGATATAACAAATAACGAATCCGGTAAATCCCCATATGCATTTAGCAATTTAAAGCAACAACAATTTAAACATTTTAATTGTTGTTATCATGATGCGGATGACATGAACAAGTTTATGCATTTTTTATTAAAAGTTGACAAGAGCATTATGAAGCACTTGTCACCGTGGTGGAAAGGAAAGGGGGCCACAACGATGATTCCAAAAATGGTGCCACGGCAACATATCGGTTCCGGTAACTCGATTGAGATACCGATGCAAAGAAGTGTGCGGATGCATACAAAAGATGGTGGGGCACTCCCGGATACCGGGTGTCCCATGAGTCGACGATGGTGACAAGGCAAAAGAGGGGCAACGTGCACAAACAATTCGAGCACGGAGCAAGCACGAGAAACTCATATATCACACATGCATTCGTTCACGGACGTTGTCTCGAGGTTATACCTTCGAAGCGTGCATTATCGGAACGGATCAAGTTCGGCGGTAGGGGTACACGTGTCGAAGGGGGAGTAGTTGTTCACGGGGTCGTCGTGGGAAGTAGCGGTTCACGTGACGGTGGTTGAACTTGACGTTTGCGTTACACGGGTCTTCAGCGATGGTTGGCGTACATGGTTCGGAGTGGTACTTGCTTCTTCGGACTTGTCGGTCTCGATTCATGCGACGGTGGTGGTATACGTCTCGTTTTCGGAGAGGTACTTGGGGTCATTTGAACTTGTCAGTCTCGTCATCTCGAAGGGGTGCTTGACGTTCTTAGCGATTCCGAAGATAATGATAGAGGTACACTTATTGTAGGGGTACTTGTCAGATCCACGACGACGGTAGAGGTACAAACGTTCTCGCGGTACTTGGGTCGTCACGGAACTTGGCGCTTGCGGTATTGATAGCTCGAAGGGGTACTTGTCGTGTCCGAGGTCTCTGGTCGTAGTGGTACTTGATGATACGAGTAGTCGAACTTGATGAAAAACGGGTCTCCTTGGGGACTTGATGCATCCGAATTCTTCGGGTTTGTAGTAGTACTTGGCGTTCGGAGTCCGGGTCTTGCCGGTCTTGATGGTCTTTTGTTCCGAAACGAAGCATCACAAGGCCTCGGTTGGGCAGCAGCAAGGAGGCGATGGAGCGGGCGCGCTCAAGGGAGAGCAGCAGAGTGCAGCAGCAGAAGGAACTCGGCACGGCTGTGAGAGCTTGCAGGGGGATCGATATCTGGCAGACCCCCACGGTGGGTGGACCTGGCGCACGTCCTTTCCCCAACGCACGCACAAGCAGGAGCAAGAATCCCTGTCAGTTCGTGCATCGACGGGGCACGGGACTCCGGGAAGGCAGGGATGAGCTCGGGGTGGACGCGAGAGGCGTGGAGGTTAGATCCGACGAGGATCGAGTCGGCAGGGGCGGCGCAGAGTTCCTCGGCCTGTGGCGCGCGCCTGGCTTGCAGGTCGCCGGAGCAGCGAGGGCAAGGTTGGGCCGATAGGAGGCGCCGTGGCAGAGGCGGGCCGGCATGGTACTGCGGTGGCTGACGAAGACTGCGAGGCAGCGAGGAAGAGGGAGAGGGGAACGTGACGAGGGCGCGGCGGCGCTGGGAACCCGGTGGGCTCGAGCAGCTCCAAGCGGCGGCGGATGTCGGCGACGGCCGGAGCAGAGGACGACGAGAGGAGCCGAGAGCGCGCAGGAGGGACGAGGTTGGTTCGACGACGCTGTTGGGACAGGAGGCCGCGCGGGGGAGCGAGCACTGGTACGAGGGGTTACTCCCCTGTGGCGGCGCTGGAGGTATCGAGAGGAGAAAGGGGGGTCGAGCAGAGCAGCAAGGGAACGAGAGGGAGATGGGGACGAGCGGGATCGAGAGGAAAACGGGGACGAGCCGATGCTCTCTGGCGGCGGAGGGAGAGGTGTCTTGGGCGCCTAGGGTTAGCTGGAGGTGGGCTGGCGCGGGAGGCCTTAGCCAAATGGGCCGCAGGAGGCCCATGTGGCAAGGTTGGGCTCTCTCTCTCTCTCCCTCTTATTTACTTCTTTATTTCCTGATTTAACAAATAAACCGAGAAACAAGAAATGTAGAGAGAGATAAGAGAAGAATTGGAGCAGGGCGCCAATTTTCTTAGACTCATAAAAAGGAGCTTGATCCAAGAAAAATACATTTGGCACCATTTGGAAGGATTGCATTCGAACACATTTGAATGTGAATCAAATAAGTTTGAATTAGGAAAACATTTTTGGAGAGTCCAAAAATGTTCGGAACTTTGTGGAGAACGGGAAAGCGATGAAAGAAAAATATATGGCAAGGTTTGAGGAGCAACTCGAAGTAGAAAGACTTGAGAGTTACATTGCAAGTGTGTCACGGTAATTCTACATTAAAGGAAATATTTATAATAGCTCCCTACTATCGAGAGGATATGTTATAAAGAGAAGTCACCCTTCCCTCGGTTTAAATGGACCGAAGATCCATGCAATTTATTTAGTTGAGATGCAAAAGACTTATGACATGATGACATGATGACATGATGCAACGAACCAAAACGAATCACACGACGAAACCCGGAAATCATGGAAGGCACCTGAAGCTCCGGTCTTGAGGCATTACATGAGCCCCAGATCCTCCCGAGGCTCAGGGCCTGGTGGCTCGTGAGGAGCTACCCCTTCGCTGCACGCCTTTAGCTGCACCAACTCTCCTTCGTCGACAGAACCAGGTGATATTTTCCAAGTTCATTTAGCTGGGAGCGTCCCTTGGGCTGCACTATTCCCAGGCCGCGTGGGTCCGTCCCTGTGACATGTATCCCTTTTGCTTATGTCTTCAGTATACCCTGTTGGGGGCACCCCTCGGGCTACATCATCCCCAAGCTGCTCGGGCCTGACCCAGTGCCATGTATCTTTTTGCACTTACCCAAACTGATTTGCCTTCCATCCTTAATCTGCCTATGATTACCACCTGCTTGATCGACGCCTCCCACGGGGCCCCCTCACATTGGCAGATTACCCAAACTGATTTGCCTTCCATCCTTAATCCTTAATCTGGTGCACGGGTCCGTCCCTGCCACGTTGACAAACCTGAGCGGTCGAGCTCTGGCTCGCGGCACGTCCCTCGCACGTCACCTCACAAGGCCCTCAGTGCCCTCACCTCTCCGCGGGACAACCAGTGGCAGGCTGGCAACCATATCAACAAACCATGTTTCTTCTTGTGTGAGCTCACAGGGGTCTCAGGAGGAAGATAGTAGGCGGCACCGCGAGTTCCTTCTTCTCCCGTGCAATTCACTTGCACGTTAAAAGGGGGGCTCCTGAGCATCGCGACTCAGGAGCTCTTACTGGCTCTCCAGCTCTCACCCCCTGGCCTTGACCACGGCATCGCGACTTGGCATACCAGCGGCGGCTGAGCTCGCTCGAGGGCTGGGACCTGAGGATGTAGAGCACTAAGGAGAGCGCGGGAGGAGGGAAACTCGTATGGGCGCGACCTAGCTATGCCGCCTAAGCTTGCGCGCAGGCCTAGCGCACCTCAAGGAATCATCACGAAATCGACAAGATAAGTATCGCTCTTGGATTAGCTAGCTGTTGGAGCCTAAGGGTTACGCTTGCTGCAGCCCTGTTGCGGCCACGTCAACTCCCTTTCTTGCCTTGCCATAGCTGCTTGAGCGCTAAAGGGGACCTCCTGAGCATCGTGCCTCAGGGGCTCTTACTGGACCTCAGGCCGCACACCTCCTGGCCTTGACCACAGCACGCGACCTGGCATACCAGCGACAGTTGTAGACTGCCTGGGGACCGGGACCTGTCAGCGTAGAGCAACAAGCTGTCGCGAGGGTAGAAAGGGGAGACCGAGCTTTAGCAGGACACGCGTTCACAAATTTTCATAACAGGGAAGATATGCGCAAAAGACATTACAGACCCTTTACACGCCCCCACGGGGTACTTCATGATCCTCCGCAGGGAACAAAGGTGAAAAGTAAAGGGATCATATCTACACTCTCCCATGGTGGACGCCATCATCAACAGTGGGCCATGGGAGGCCGGCGCCAACCCCATCCAGATCAGCGGCGGCGGCGGCTGGACGCCGCAGCTCTGCTCCGAGCGCGGCGAGAGCTCGGGGGAACGTAGCTGTCATCGCTCGTCTCCGGAGACTCATAGAACTCAGGAGAACTGCTGGACTCCTGGGGGCTGCTGCTGCTGGAGTAGCCGCGGGCGAAGCGCGCGTCAACCTGGCGCTCCTCTCCAGGGCAACACTCCAGACGGCGGCCCTCCACATCGAAGACCTTGAAGAAGCGCGTGGTGGCACCATCATACTCGAAGTGGATCGCAAGGGCACCCCTCGCACGGCAAACCCGCGCGACCTCGCCCCAGCCGCGGGTCATGAAGATTTTGCCAGTGGGGACCGCTTCGATCTCTGCTCCGGTCGCCGGAGCATCGCAGTCGGCGTGTGTAACGCCCCAGGATCGATGTGCCAGGTGTCCTCCAGTTTTTCACTGTTGTTGCCTTGTCATTGCTTGCGTGTCATGCATCTCATATCATGTCATCATGTGCATTTCATTTGCATACGTGGTCGTCTCATGCATCTGAGCATTTTCCCCGTTGTCCGTTTTGCAATCCAACGGTCCTATGTCACCCGGTGTCCCTTTCTACCTCTTTTCATGGGCGGGTGTTAAACGTTCTCGGATTGGACCGAGACTTGTCATGCGGCCTTGGTTTACTACCGTTAGACCACCTGTCACGTTTCGTGCCATTTGGACTTCGTTTGATACTCCAACGGTTAACCGAGGGACCGAAAAGGCCTCATGTGTGTTTTGAGCCCAACACCCCTCCAAAGTGCCCCAAAACCCACCTAAATCTCCTCCATCATCTAGATCATTCGATCACGATCGCGTGGCCGAAAACCGCACCTCATTTGGACTCTCCTAGCTCCCTCTACCTATAAATATGTGCTCTCCTCCGAAATTCGCGCAGTCTAACCCTAGATCCAACTCCCTCCACGCCACCGGACGCGTCCTCACCGCGCCGGACATGTCCGCGCCGCCGGCCACCTCATCACCACCAATCAGGCGTCGCCACGTCACCTTCCCCACCGCCACAGCCAACCGGCGCCCGCCACCTGTCCAGCGTGCCGCCTCCCACCGCGCCGGCCCGCGGAGCCCATCGCGGGCCCGCACGGGCCCCGTTGCCGACCCCGACGCCCGCAGGCGCGAGCTGCGCCCCGCCGCCTGGCTCCCCGAGCGCCTCGCCACCACCGCCTCGGTCGTTGTGCGCCGCCGCCACCTTTGCCGTGCCGCGCTTCACCGCTTTCCGCCGCCCCGCCGCGGTGCTAGCTCGTCGTCGCGCCGCTCGGCCCCGCCGCCTCCTCCGCTGGCCGGTCGGCGCCTCGCCTCGCTCCGGCCACTGCAGGGCCTCGCCGGCCACCACGCGCCTCGCCGGCGCCCGAGCCCGCCGCCCCGTCGTCCTCTCCTCCGACCCCGGCCGGATCCCGCAGCTCCGGCCACCGCGTTGACCAAGTCCGGCGACCTCGGCCCCTTTCCGGCAAACTCTGGACTGTGTGCGTGCTACAGTGCAAGACCGGATCTCAGATCTGAAAACTCCCCTCATTGACTTTTTCCCTCCTAACCTTAACTTTTTGGCATGCTTTGGCGCATCATAACTTCCTCATCATAGCTCCAATTCATGCGTGTAGCATATCAAAATGTTCGTCTCGACGAGTACATTATTTCATCTCATTGCATAATTTTCATTTGAGCTCATCTTGATGCCCGAAATGCTGTTGGAAGAGGGCTATGTGATGATAGTTTCAGATCTGTTTCAGCAAATGCCATCTTGTCATTTTTGCCATGATTAATGTGTGCATGCTACGATCCTGAGCTCTACATGTGTTTTGATGAATGCCATGCCATCTTTACAGGGGTGTATGCCATGTATTTTTGTGATCTTTGTGGTGACTAGCACAAGCATGCAAAGTAGCTTACTCAATGATGCTGATTTCAGGGACTTAGAATTTCACTAAGTCCTTGCTTTGTCCTTATTTTTATGCCATATGTTCATGTTGTTTCCTAGTGATCCGTGCCTCTTTTGAGCATGATCAGTAAGGATGTTTTGTAGATATTGTGGTGCTCTATCCATCCATGTCCTTGTTTGCAATTATGGAGCACCCTAGCTTGAGTCAATCGAGCTCTACTTTTGCTATAAAATGTTCCTGGCATATTGTTAACTTGTTTTGCAATTTTGCCAAGCTTGTTGTTGTTGATCTTGCCATGCTATGTTGTTGTTCTTGCCATGTCTAGCTTCTATGCCATGTCTACTTGCTGGGTGTATTCTTAGATTATCATGCAATGCCTCCTAGTGAGTGCATCGAGCTCGTAAACATGTCTACTCGTTAACTGTTTTGCCATGCTCCAATTTTTCACTAAGTCTGAATCTGTTTATGTTTTTGTTATGTTCACATGCTTGCAATTGTACTTTCTGATCCCTTTTGGCTCATGGTCACTAAGGGACTTTTTTTTACATGCTTTGAGTAGCTTCATGCCATGCCTTGCTTTGCCATGATATGTTCCTGTAGCATATAGTTATCATGCTCTAAACATTGCTTCTTGATGATAAATTCCTGACATGCTGTAAATTTCACTAAGTCTGAAACCTGTTATCTTTTGCACTCTTTCCATGCTTGTTTGTACCTGCTATTGAGTGAATTAGCCGTAGCTCAGTGTTCATCTTTTGTCAAGCTTCATGACTGGATCCCTGCCATGTATTTTGTTGCCATGTTTGTGTGTTGTAGCATGTTGTTCTTGATGCATTTAGGTGGCCTCATGCTGTTAATCGCAGACCGGTGCCATATTTGTTTTGCTTGCCATTTCCAAACCGTGCATCCGATTCCGGTGATCTTTATATCGATTTCAACCGAAATCAACTCCTCTTTCCAGTGGCACTGTTGGTTTTCCAAGTTGAGACTAGGTTCAATCATTCCTTTCCAAATCATGCATATGCATCACATACCGCATCCCGCATATCATACCAGGTTCATGTGTTGGTTGTTTACTATGTTGTGTGCTTCTTTCCGGTGTTGCTTCTTCGGGTTGGTTCCGGTAACGTCGCGTTTGTGAGGACCCGTTCGTCTACGTCCGTTTATCTTCTTCGTGGACTCGTTCTTCTTCCTTGCGGGATTTCAGGCAAGATGACCATACCCTCGAAATCACTTCTATCTTCGCCTGCTAGTTGCTCGCTCTATTGCTATGCCTATGCTGCGATACCTACCACTTGCTTATCATGCCTCCCATATTGTTGAGCCAAGCCTCTAACCCACCTTGTCCTAGCAAACCGTTGTTTGGGTATGTTACCGCTTTGCTCAGCCCCTCTTATAGCGTTGTTAGTTGCAGGTGAAGATTGGAGTTTGTTCCTGTTGGAACATGGATATTTGTTGGGATATCACAATATCTCTTATTTAATTAATGCATCTATACACTTGGTAAAGGGTGGAAGGCTCGGCCTTATGCCTGGTGTTTTGTTCCACTCTTGCCACCCTAGTTTCCGTCATATCGGTGTTATGTTCCCGGATTTTGCATTCCTTACACTGTTGGGTTATAATGGGAACCCCTTGACAGTTCGCCTTGAATAAAACTCCTCCAACAATGCCCAACATTGGTTTTACCATTCGCCACCTAGCCTTTTCTTTCCTTGGGTTCTGGAGACTCAAGGGTCATCTTTATTTAAACCCCCTAGGGCAGTGCTCCTTTGAGTGTTGGTCCGACCGAGTAGACTGCGGGGCCACCTCGGGGAAACTTGAGGGTTGGTTTTACTCGTAGGATGTCTCATCTGAGTGTGCCCTGAGAACGAGATATGTGCAGCTCCTATCGGGATTTGTCGGCACATTCGGGCGGTGTTGCTGGACTTGTTTTACCATTGTCGAGGATGTCTTGTAACCGGGATGCCGAGTCTGATTGGATTCTCTTGGGAGAAGGAATATCCTTCATTGACCGTGAGAGCTTGTGATGGGCTAAGTTGGGACACCCCTGCAGGGTTTGAACTTTTGAAAGCCGTGCCCGCGATTATGGGCAGATGGGAATTTGTTAATGTCCGGTTGTAGAAAACCTGAAGCTTGACTTAATTAAAATACATCAACCGCGTGTGTAACCGTGATGGTCTCTTCCCGGCGGAGTTCGGGGAGTGAACACGGTGTTGGAGTAATGCTTGACATAGGTTGTTCTAGGATCACTTCTTGATCATAGTTGTTCGATCGTGCTTTGCCTTCTCTTCTCGCTCTCTTTTGCGTATGTTAGACACCATATATGCTAGTCGCTTGCTGCAGCTCCACCTCATACCTTTTACCCTACCTATAAGCTTAAATAGTCTTGATCGCGAGGGTGTGAGATTGCTGAGTCCCCGTGACTCACAAATACTTCCAAAACCAGCTTGCAGGTGCCGAGGATACCGTGCAGATGACGCAACCAAGCTCAAAGAGGAGCTCTATGAAGATCTTGTCCTTTATGTTGTTCCGTTTCCAGTTGATCAGTAGTGGAGCCCAGTTGGGACGATCGAGGATCTGTGTAGCATTTGGGGTAGTCTTCTTTATTTTGGGTTCCGTAGTCGGACCTTGATTGTATCTGGATGATGTAATGCTTTATTCATGTATTGTGTGAAGTGGCGAGTGTAATCCAACTATGTATCATTTTCCCTTAATGTATTACATGGGATGTTGTGAAGATTACCTCACTTGCGACATTGCTTTCAATGCGGTTATGCCTCTAAGTCGTGCTTCGACACGTGTGAGATATAGCCGCATCGAGGGCGTTACACGCAGCCAGAGCTCGAGAGGCCCCCTCGGCGGCATCGCGTCGAAGAAGAACCACGGGAAGCGGATCCAGGAGCTTGGGGGCATCGGCGCCCACAGCACGAGCTCGCATGAGGAATCCGAAGCGTGGATTCCAGGGCGACGACGCGAGTTGCCATGGCGCGGCGACCACGGGCGCGGCGCGGGCGGCGCCGCTCGTCGCTCCGCCCTCTTGAGCCCTCGGCTCGGGCGTACAAGGGTAGCGGATACCCAGGAGGAGGCCGCTCGCGCCAAGGCCTCATCCCCACCTGCATCGCCACTTCGTCGCGGTGATGGACTGACCTCTTCTTCGGCGGAAGTGGCCCTGGATCATTGTGGGGGGCATTTCCCTTCTCTTCAGCAGAGAACCTTCGGATAGGCGCCATTTCTGCTAGCAATGGAGCGAGGCAGAAGAAGCAAGCGAGCAAGGAAGAGATGGGAGACGAGGGCTCCGCCCCCTCCCCATTTATAGCGGAAGAAGGCCAACCGGCGCCTCCCACGATCATAGGTAATGATGATTTTCCTTGCATGTCGCAGGGACTTGTCAAGTCGAGTAGTTGCCGAGGCAGCGTGGGGAAGCGGAGACGCCCACGTCATCAAACCGCCACGCGTCGACCCAGGCCGCAGGATTTTGGGGCACGTGGCGCTCCGCACTTGACCTTTGGCTTCGCCTCGAAGCCAAGCCCGAGCGCGCCTTGGGCCCGAGGGCTACTGTCGGCGTTCTGGGAATGGGGGTCCCCAGACTTGCCTGCATGCGGCCCACGGCGTGGCTACGCTAGGAGGCCTGCACGGCCCATCTACATCAATAAGGTATTCAAGACCCTCGCGAGGCGGATGACGCAAGACCTCCTTAGGAGTTGCCTCTCCAGGCAGGCTCGCGAGGAGCGGAGATATCAAGGCGGGGCAAACCTCGCGAGGCTCTCGTGACGTGAGCCATGACGATCAAGATCAGGCGGGCGCCAACGTGCGCAGCGTCCTTGTTTCCTCTTTGGTGCTAAGGAGGCCAGCGCAGGGGCGGAGTACCGAGTCATCATGTAAAGGTTACCATATCAGTGCAACGAGACCGAAGACCAGCAGGACGGAGGTCACCGTGGAGCCCAAGACGGCGTCACCACCAGAGCTTTCACAGGCGAAGACCGCTTTTGTCAGGATAGCTTGTACTAGCTGTCCCCTTTCAAATTGCCCACCGTTGTTGGCTCCCTTCCCGCTCAATATTTGGGAAGAGGACCAGGGCCTATATAAGTAGAACTAGCCACCACCGTAGAGGCAACTGATCTGGGATCGAATCGAGAGACACACACAAGTTTGCCAAGCATAAGAACACCTCAACCTCAGGAGGCTGTTCTTCCCCTTGTACTGTTCATCATCAGCCCAAGAGGCAATCCACCACCACACACTGGAGTAGGGTATTACACCACAACGGTGGCCCGAACCAGTATAAATCACATGTCTTTCTGTGTTGCAAGTTCATCGAGTTCGTCCGCGAGATCTTAGCGAGCTAGGGCGTAGATCGGTAGGAGGGAAGAACTTCGCGTGCACCCCAGAGTTCGAACCTTAAGGGTTTTGCCGGAACCCCAGATCTGACAAAAAGGTAGCAAAGGACCTGTATGCCGGTGACTTGTTTGCCATGGACCTGTTAGTCATGGTCCTGTGCGTCGAAGAGACATGTTCGCCATGGACTTGTCTCGGGCTACGTTGTCACGAGCTCCAGTTCCTCCACGTTGTCTCCTCCAGTAAGCAAGACCACTAACCTATTCACCGTGATCGGGACACCAAGGTTCCTCCACGTCGTCTCCTCCGGTAAGCAAGACCACCGACCTGTTCACCGCAATCGGGACGCCAAAGACTTGTGCACCGAGAGACCTGTTCACCATGGACTTGACTCAGGCTACGTAGTCGCAAGCTCCGGTTCCGCCACCCCGTCTTCTTCGGTAAGCAAGACCAATGATCTGTTTACCGCGATCGGGACGGCAAGGACTTGTGCAATAGAAAGACTTGTTCGTCATGGACTTGCCTCGAGCTACGTCGTCGCGAGCTCTGTTTCGGCCACCCCATCTTCTTCAGGACACCAGACTTGTTACACGGGATCTGAGCGCCATGGACCTGTGAACCGGTGACCTGTTCGCCAAGGACATGTGCGTCGCGACCTGTACACCGGTGACCTATTCTTCAAGGACCTGTGTGTCGCGGCTTGTTCATCGATGACATGTGCGTCGCAACCTGTACACCGTGTCCTATTCGTCGAGGACATGTAGGCCACCATGATAGAGATCCAAAGCTAGCGGTTGGGCTACGTCTTCGGTGAGCTCCGACCGCTTCCGAGTATCTCCAAATAGAAGCGTGATGCCTGGCTTGTCGTAGGCAATTTCTGGAAGTGTTGGTGTCGTTTCCTGGTGGGATGAAGTCGTCTCCGGCGGCGGTGTAGTAGGAGTTGCCCTGTGGTACGAGAAGAGCCCCGCTCGTCCGAGGCCACCTCCGTTGGGTGCGTCATCCGCCTCCTCCTCAGCACCTGGTATGAAAAGAGCACCGCATCATCTGTGGCCACCTTTGCTGGGCGCATCGTCTGCCACCTACATTGCACATGTTAGGAGAAGAGCGTCGTGTCCCGCGCACACTCTGCCGCCACGAGCGCGTGTCATCCTCGATATTGCCACCATGGGTGCATCTCATCCTCGATGCCTCCGCCACGGACCTGGCTCATGTGATCTGCTTAAAAACATATTATACGTACCATAGATGCACACATGCAGTTGCTATCCATGGCAATATCGCTCGAGTGCATAGCCGTCATCTCGGCAATGTGCTCGGCACCATGGATGCACACATAGATATAAGTGAAGCATGAGAGTTTGATTCTTTCTACAAAAAACATGCTCTAACAAATATAAGTGAAGCAAAAGAGCATTCTTCAAATAACAGTTTTCTATGTGAAGAGAAACAAGCAATCCAAACTTCAAATGATATAAGTGAAGCACATGAAGCATTCTACAAGCCGTGGTCGTTCGTCGAAGTAGCCGAGAGCATGGGTGGTGGAGCCGTGGTCGAGGTAGTCGTGCGAAGAATGCCGTGGTCGATGTTGAGTCGGGGTGTCCGGTGTCGAGGAAGTCGTCGTGGAGCCGTGGGCGCAAGGGGGCGCCGAGTCAGTCATGGGCGCAGTGGTGTCGAAGTAGTGGTGCACCGGGAAGAAGACGTTGTTGACGACGCGTCGTGCCGGGGTTGACAACCCCGGGGACACATCATAGAAGAAGGCACGCGTCGGTGTTGCCAGCACCGGGCATGCGTAGACGGACGACGACGAAGTTGACGAAGCGCCGCACCAGGCTTGCCAGGCCCGGGGACACGTCGTGGACGAAGGCACGCGGCGGCGTTGCCAGCATCGGGCATACATAGACTAGGACCTGCACGAGCTGTATGCCATGTTGAAGAAGTCGGAGAGGCCAGCAGAGAAGGACTCGACGACGGTTGCGGCGCCAATCGGCGCGGGGCCAATGTCGCCCGCGGTTGTCAGAGTAGATGAAGCGGTCGGGGTAGATGATGGCGACGCTGCCATGCTGGCGACGGGCTGGTGTTGGATGAAGACGAAGGGGTGGACGGGCAGCTGCGGCGGCTAGAGAGGTAGCGGCCTGACAGCGGCGGCGGCTAGGTTAGGAGTGTGGTGGCGGTGCTCAAAGTAGGCGAAGAACCCTGGCAGCGTGACGAAGACCGGCGCGGCCGGTGGCATTCCCGCACCAAGGGAGACGGCGCGGCGCATACCACAGGAGGTCGACGCACGGTGACGGCGGAGTGGACCGCAGGCCGCGGCGCTACGACCCAATGAGGCGACGCATCGGCGGCGGGCAGGTCGGGGCGACGGCAGGAAGACCTCGGGGCGGCGGCAAGGACCGCGGGCCGCGACGCTACGGCCTTAAGGGGCGGTGCAGCGGCAGAGCACGGGTCGGTGCAACCACGGGGACGGCCTCGGGGCGGTGGCTGGGACCACGTATCACGACACTACGACCCGTAGGGCGACACAGCGGCGACGCGCGAGTCGATGCAGCCGCGAGGAGAACCACAGGGCGGTGGCGTTGCGGCCTGACGGGGCCACGCAGCGGCAGCCCATTGCTCGATTGGCGGAGGGGCGCGCTGAACTCGGGGACAATCTTCACGGGACCTACGGAGGCACGCGTAACCGATGGGCCAGGTCGGTCGCGCGGCGTAGATGAGGCGGATCGCGGTGGCGAGCAGATGATCAAGACGATCGCGTGCGAGGTCGGGAACGCCGCTCGACGGAGGAGGGAGCGATGGCCTGGTATAGAGACCTGGTGGAGAATTGCCCCGAAGGTTCGAGGCGCCATCTCACCCGGTCAAGGTCACTATCAACCACCGGTTCGTGAAGAGCAACGCAGTCCAGCAACGCACGCCAGGCGGCGGATTCTGGAGGGCCAAAGGGCCTCCGAAAAGCAAGGCGCCCTAGGTCAATAAGGGTCCTCTCAACCGAGATCAGGGGTTCTACCGCGATGGAGAAGAGGTCGGGGAAGCGCGCAGCGAAGGGGGAATCTCCAGCCCATCTGTCAAACCAGAACAGAGTCGCCGATCCGGAGCCCACCGAGATGGATGTCCCGATGCGAAGGACCGGGAGCAGCTGGACGACCGACTGCCAGAACTGAGAGCCACCAGATCTCTGACAAAACGCGAGGGGTTGGCCTCGCAAATATTTGTTCCGAATGATGTCAAGCCAGAGACCCCCCCTGGCCCTGCGAAATCCGCCAGAGCCAACAAGAAAGGAGGGCGATATTCATGCGTTTGGAACACATGATCCCGAGGCCTCCTTGATCCCTAGACTTGCAGATGTCAGGCCAGCTCACCATGTGGTATTTCTGTTTATTATGATCACCGACCCAGTAGAAGCGGGACTGAATTTTGGCAATCTCATGGTGCAGGGTCTCGTGGAGGCTGTAGAAGCTCATGAGGAACAGGAGGAGGCTGGAGAGGGATGAGTTAATGAGAATGGCCCGAGCCGCCTTTGACAGCCATCTACCCTGCCAGGGTTCGATGCGCGTTTGGAGTTTGGTTACGGTCGGGCGCAGGTCCACGACGGTAAGCCGAGAGTCGCTAATGGGCGTTCCCAGGTATGTTGTGGGAAAGGCGCCGAGGCGGCAGTTGAGCCGGTTGGCAATGGCAAGCGACTGGCCGGAGAGTAGCCCATCACCATCACATCACTCTTGTCGAGGTTTATCTTAAGGCCAGACATTTGTTGGAAGCAAAGGAGGAGGAACTTAAGGTTGGCGACATCCGACTCCGAGCCTTTGACCATGATAATGGTGTCGTCGGCATACTGGAGGAGGGAGATCCTGAAGCCGCCAGCCAGGTGTAGAGTGATTCCCTGAATGTGGCCAGCAGCCTTAGCCTTATCTAGAATGGCGGCAAGCGCGTCCACCACCATATTGAACAAGAAGGGGGAGAAGGGATCACCTTGCCTTACCCCACAGGAGGTGGGGAAGTAGGGCCCGATCTCCCCATTGATGTTCACGGCAGTACGACCGCAAGAGACCATCTGCATTACCCTGGAAATCCACCGGTCGTCGAAGCCCTTATGGAGCAATACTTCCCGAAGGAAGGGCCAACAGACCGTGTCGTAGGCCTTATGGAAATCAATCTTCAAGAAGACCGCCTTAAGGTGTTTAGCGCGCACCTCATGGAGGACTTCGTGAAGGACTAGCACCCCATCCAGAATGTATCACCCTTGAATGAAGGCGGACTGGTTGGGGTGGGTAATTTGGTCAGCGAGGAGGGTCACCCTATTAGCGTACCCTTTAGCCAGAATTCGAAAAATCACGTTGATTACCATGATTGGACGAAACTGACGAATGTCCGAGGCTCCCGGGACCTTTGGGATGAGCGAGATGATCCCATAGGTGAGGCGCCCGAGGTCGATAGACCCAATATAGAACTCTTCGAAGATGGCCATGATCTCCGGTTTGATCACATTCCAGAAAGACTGGAAGAATTTCACCGGTAGGCCGTCCGGACCCGGGGCCGAGGTAGGGTTCATGCCGCGGATGGCATCCCAAACCTCGTCCTCGGAGAAGGGGGCCGTAAGGATCGCGTTCTCCTCAGCGGAAACAAGCTGGCGGCCAGACCAGCAGTCGAGGGCCAAAGATAAGCCTCCCCGAGGGGAGGCAGAGAAAAGGGTCCTATAGAATCCATCGACGTGAGCCCTGATGTCACGGGGGGACTGAAGCAGAGACTCCCCGTCCCAAAGAAGGGGAATGGTATTGCGTCTACGCCGACCATTCGCAATGGCCTGGAAGTAGGCCGTGTTCGCATCACCTTTCAGGACCCATTTCTGGGATCCGCGAAGGCGCCAGTAGGCCTCCTCGTCGGTGTAAATGACCGCGAGCTGGTCCTCCAAGTCGTACCTAGAAAGCCAATCCTCAGGCGAGAGACCAACCGCAACAGCGCGCAGGTCGAGCGCCTGGATGGCGGACAGCAAGGTCTTCTTGCGCTCGCGCAGGTCACGTCCCAAGTTGGCACCCCAACCCTTCATAAATTGTCGGCCCCGCTTGGCACAGAACTGCCAGGCATCAATGGCCAAGGGGGGACGAGGGTGAGGGTGCTCGCGGGCCTCAACCCACCGAGCACGGACCGCCTCCACGAAGCCGATCTGGGACAGCCAGAAAGTCTCAAACTGGAATCGTGGGGGTATCGGGGGGTGCTCGTCGGCAGAGGAAAGGAGAAGGGGGGCGTGGTCGGAGCCAATCCTAGTGATAGCACGGAGGGAGGCGAGGGAGCAGCGGAGGTCCCATTCCGGGGACACTAGGACCCGGTCCAGAACGGACTGGGTCGGCGAGGCTTGGCGGTTGGTTCAGGTAAACCTGGCACCAACCCTATCTAATTCGCGGAGACCAAGGTCGGCAATTGGAGCTTCGACGATCGTTGTGGGGGCAACGACAGAAGCCCATGAGCGGTCGGCTGAGGAAGACAGGAGCCCATGAGCGGCCGGCTGAGGAAGGACAAGTAAATGGGGGGGCACTACGATGAGCTCTAAGTTCTAACGGTAGACGACAATCCCTCTCGCGGTGCCCAAAGTGCAGGCATGCAAGGCATCGAATCGGGTCATGTAAAGAGGCAGCCTTGTGGTCTTCAGCCAAGCAACGGAAAGAATGACCGTGAGGTTCACCGCCTGAAGTCAGGCTTGCACATGCCTTGGGCCGCGACTGGCCGAGACATCATAAGCTTGGTGCTCATGCATAGTCATAGGGACGACGCCTTCGCCCCATGAAGAACCAGGGGGCTAGACAAAGGTAAAAACACCCCGTACAAGAGGCATGACGGTTTACTTATCTGTAGCACTCTAAAATTAGGAAATTATATATTAATCAGATGAAAGTTAAATCTCATCCACCTCTAGCCGTCAGAGCCGCCGTCCGTGCCGCTTCTCTACAATGTGAAAGGTTGTACTGTTTCTCTCCTCCACATCATCTAAAATTCTAGTTCTCATCCCTTCCAGACAGCTGATCATACATTTGTACATGCCCTTAGGAGAAAAAAGGGGTGTGTGGGGAGATGCCAATGACTGTTGGCTGAAGTGGAAGATGATGGGTTTTCTTTGACTGGGTGTGGACCAGAATGGTTTTGGGATTTGGCCATGGAAGGGAGGTGGTGACGGGAAAGTACATCATACTATTATGTATAGTTGCCCCCATCTAAAATATATTAATATAAGACCTAAACAAACTTAATATGCTTTCATCTTTTGACTATTTCAGGACATATCCTTGTGCACATCGGAAGTTGCGATTGTCCTGCAATGATTGTATTATGTGAACTCCCCAAGAAGACCCAGTAGGACCAAGATCCAAATACTAGTAGTTTAAGGGCTCATTTGGTAGCCAAAACCAGGGTGCAGAGCCCACGGGGCAAGTCAGCCCATGGTAAACCACCTCAGCATTTGGTCGCTCACGCGCTTGGGATTTTCCGCCAAGATACACGTCCTTTTTGCCCAGGTGGAGAGATCCACGCCTCGAGGGGGCAGGGAGAAAAGACACGGCTGGCTCTCTCACGCGATCGAGAGGTGCCTCCACCAAGCAACCGGGAGAAGTGTCTCCGCCTCGCTCCAGCGACTACCCTGAGGCCTAAGCGCTACGCCTGCAAGGCCATCTGCCCTCCGTACAGCAACAACTCGGCGGTCGTGCTTCTCATTCCACCAAGATGTCGGCGGCGAGAGGAATCTTTGTCATGTCTGACGACGACCTGACGTTCATCTTGCTCCTTCTTCGACAATGGATAGCCTCTCCTCCCCCTCTTCCACATCATATTGCTTCTTGTTGAGTCCATCTTGGAGTGCCCCGCATCATCATCACATCATGGTGAGCACATATTCGAGAGAGAGAAGCCCATATTACAACCATGAACTCTTCCAGTTGTCTAACATTCAACTCTGATTCAGCATCCCACTCAACAGCCACGTTAGCAAGCCCACTTAAATTATATATTTTCAGCACTGGTATAGTGATCATTCCGCGAAAGTTTCACACATTTCAGATTTAAAATACACTTACATTACATTTTTCAGCTCCTTTTTAGCAAATTTTGAGGGCATTCTTAGTTCTGTTCGGCAAAAATGTGCGTGCTCATTTTACAAGTCTTCTTATTTTTTCTGGACCTTTTCATGTTTTGGTCAAATTTTTACCCGCCGGGGGGGGGGGGGGGGGGGATAAATTAATTGTATTTTAAATTCTATTCAGCAAAAATGTGTAAAATTTTCCCAGAATGATCACTATATTAGAGTTGATTTTACATAGTGTTTTCTCAACGCTTTCACTTTTTTGTCAAAAAAAAAGGCGAAGATGTAATAAATGTATTTTCAAATATGTTTGGCAAAAATCAGTGAAACTTTCCAAGAATTATGACTATGTTAGTGTTAATTTTACAGAATGTTCTCAAATTTTTCTCAGCAATTTCATTTTTAGGTCAAAATTTGACCAAAACAGGGGCTGAAAATGCAATTTAGTGTATTTTAAAATCTGTTTGGAAAAATGCCTGAAACTTTTACAGAATGATCACTATATTAGTGTTGATCTTACAGATTATTTTCCACTTTTTCTGGACACTTCCATTTTTTAGTCAAAATTTGACTAAAAAGGGGCTGAAAATGTAATTTAAGTGCATTTTTTAATCTGTTTGGCAAAAAATGTGTGGAATTTTCCCAGAATGATCACTTTACTAGTGCTGATTTTTACAGAATTTTTTCAATTTTTCTGGACATTTCTATGTTTGATCAGAATTTGACCAAAAAAGGGGCTGAAAATGTAAATTAAATGGGCTTGCTTATGTTGCTGCTGACTATCCGGTCAACAGGTAAAAACCGGGCCTACTCAGCGAAAACCGATTTGAGGAGAGGGAAGGGTTGATTCCTAGACGATTCCTAAACCGATTTTACAGACCTCTCAATTCCAGATTTTCACAAGAACCATTATATTTTATTCGTACAACTGATGCATATAGTCTCTTTAAGCCTGATTGCATGTAGTCTCTCTTGTCCAACTCAACATTAGTTGAAAGAGGTGGAGCAGATCATGATTTCTTGGGAGAAGAAAAATTGTACCAGTTTATGTGGTTTTCTAGTTTTAGAGCTCATGTACTAGAGGTTTTTTTTAATCAAGTCATGGCAGTCAAAACAGAAGTTCTTATACTTTTTGCAGTAGTCAGTGTTAAGTATTGTGCTCTTCAGAGATGCTCAGGCCTTGCTACTTTACCTAGATGCTTTCTCTGCTTTGAAAGTGCAAACTTATGATCTTGTTGTGAATTATTCTGCAACATCATTTAATTTTCTAGACCATACCAAGAGTATATGCTCTGCTTTAGAATCGCTAGTTGGTTAACATAACCTGCTAGTGACCAATATTTACTTTTGACTGCAGAAGAGACAATTTGCTGTTAGTACAGGATCTAATCCAGTTCCTTATTTCAGTAGTATGGTGTACTGCATTTTCAGACTTTTATGTGCAGTGCATTTTCAGAGTTCATGGGTCCACCTGTTAAGTCACTCTTGTTTTATGTTCTAGACTAATTACATTGCAATTTGATTGTAGGTACAGGCTTCAGTGCCGACTTATTGAAGGCAACAAGTGCACCTGACTTGGCCTCATCCACCACAAAAACACAACTACAGACAAGCGCCCAAGTAACTAACTCATCAAGGTATGCTGCCCTCCATTCTGTAGCCCGCAAACCCGTCCACTCTGCATCCCTAATGGCAGGTGTTCTCTTTCTTTTCTGAAGAAAGAGAGAAGTTTTTTTTTCCTGCTCGCCTTTGGCAAAAAATGTAGTCTTGACAATGCACGGATCAACTGCTAGTTTACTGAAACTATTGTACATTATTATGAATTGATGTTAACTTCCTCACTTCTCGATATCCTCTGTCAATCTTCTGACAGCATCTTTGGTGCATACCACTATTTATCCAAACATTTAATACCCAAATTGTGTTTAACTATGATAGAAGAATTGTTAATTACCGATACATCCAATCAAAAAAGAAACCGTGCCTCGAAGAAAATAACCTGGTATTTCTACTAAGAAAATGGGTCTAGTACTTCCTTGGGGAAAATTAGGGGATGGATGTAGGCCGCAAGAATATATTACCTTCATAATCTTGTTTAGTGCTTTCGTAAGGGCCAGCTTCACCTCAGTGGGATGCAGAGCACCACTTTCATAATCAGTGATAAGCTCTTCCATCTTCTGAAACGTCCTACATATATAGATAAAAAATGTTGCATCAAATGATGAAATATAGCATTCATTTTGTAGAATATATCTGCTGCCTGGAAAATTTGTTGGCACACAATGCAGTGTAGATGTGAGCTAACTCTTCCACGTAAACTGAGGCCAAGTTTCTTAACCTTCATGCAATGTTTAGGTTCTCCCACGCCTCTAAATGTGAGACCCATTGAACAACAAAACAGCCCTATCATATCCTTATTATCCTTAGGGCATGTAAAATGGTGCTAGCTTAGGAGTGCCACATAGGATAAATGCCGAGGTGGAGGATAGAGAAACCATAAGAAAAGGCTTGCCTTCCCTTAATTAAGAGATGATCTCTTAGCATCAATTTTCTCACCACAAATTTAGGGATATCAAGTTATTAGAGATAAGATAAAGCTAAGAAATAACCCATTGCACATCATTTTTTATTGTCTTTTCTATATTTCGTGGCGGACTTAAGATAAGATCGTCCTATCAACCATTGTGCACACCCATACTTTGCTCATTTTCTGTAGACTAGCGCTGCTCTCTCATCCTCTTAGCGACACATGGGGCCACTTGCTTATGTTGTTTGTGCATGTAAAGATAAATAAGATAGTGGGGATGAATCTCTTAGGTATATAAGCGTAGATGTGCTACTTAACCAAGTGAAAGGAACAAGAAATCCCTCATGCTAACAAATGATCCAAGTCCTTGTATACCTACCTCCCTGATCTCTCCCATCAAATGAAAATTTGTACATGCACCTCTTCAGAAAAATAAAATGTACAAATACAGTACCAGATAGCACTGTTCAGATAGAAAGATTACCTGCTACCACTGTTCTCTTCCTTCCTAGGTACCTCAAAGTATCCAAACCATGGAAGCACAATATGTTTGATGTACTCTAGACATGGGTTGCCTTTTGCAACTTTTGCAGGACAGAAAGCGTTCCTTATTTTCACAGGTATATCTTGCTGAAGCAGAGACATGTTAGATGGACAACTCACATAAGTGACCCGAAAAAAGGTACATCCAAATATCAAAGATCCATGAAGTAAAGCATATGACATATCTCGGGTATAATGTTACACTGAATGGCAAGAACAAAAGCCACTTTCAGAACTCAACAGTTACTGGGCAAACTATGTGAAAACTCTTGTAGACCAACTAAATGAAACCAAAATGTAACAGTGATGGTCTTGAGTAAAAATCAGACTCCTATTTTGGATGCTTTATTTCATCCAAACCCCTCTTTTCAATTGGAATGGGTGGACAATGGGGGCGTCCATTTCTTTAGTTTCAGTGAAGGACAAGGAATCAGCAGGAAGCGCAATGCTTTGGTGACTTCACTAAACAGGAACGCGGGCATACGCGAGCCGATACGAAGTGCTAAAGTGACATCCAACATTACACTATTCTTTACGGTGTCGAGTTGAAGTTGTATGGTTCTTGACTGTTGACATCTTTCCTTTTTAGTAACTCACTGCTAACTTCAACCTCCAGAAAAATTACTCGACAAAACAGTGAATTCTAGGGCTACATAACCCGATGCGATCTGGAAAATCAAGCCTGATAATAAGAAGGCGTCCTTTAGCATAGCTATAGAATACATTACTTTTCCTATTTCCTATAGTGTTTTTTTTTTGAAATTTTGATGTCCTGATTCTAGTTTGAATGGTTCTGACACATAGCCTGAGAGGAATTAAAATGAATGTTTCTACACTTTTGTTCTTCTTAGTATTAAATAAGTTTACAACAAAAAAAGACTGTCATTAAATGACAATCTGCAGTCTTGAAGGAATTGTTCGAGCACATTTTTTTGGAACTGTGATTCCATAGTAAAATATTTAAAAAATGTGTAACTAAATTTATTTCTAGTGAGAATGTCAATTCTGAACATTTACAAGTATAAAAGATAATGTAAAACTTCATAAAATTATGGAGTAATTTTTAAGAAACAAAGGTAATAGCTTAAACATGTAACTTGTAGGACATTTGACTGTTTGTGCTATCATAGTCCATTTATTGAAAGGCTTACGGATAAATTTAGCCTGAGAAAGCAAAACTGTTCGCAAGACAAATAAAACTAGGGTAAGCCCAATAGGACCAACTTATCTGGCATGCAGAAGAGTACACACCTCCTCGTCTTCCATGAAGATGGCGCACATTGGATCGTCTATCTTCATAAATTCATGGTCTTCTATTAAATTGGGGAGCTTATCTGTACACCATGTCAAGGATATATGCGTGTATTTCGACATGCTGGGATGGAAAAGAAATGCAGTACATGCACATGCATAGAAATGTAGTAATGCAGATGCATCAGGAACAAAGTGGAACTCCAAAACTAGAAAGCATGAACTGAAGGCTGAATAAGGATACTATGGGACAGAATAATAGGTCTATTTTCACCCTTCATGTCCTTGCAGTACTCTCTAGTTAGCTTGCTAACATCCGGACGACCCTCTTCCTGATCCATGGACAATAGCCATATGTCTGCCTGAAATATTAATAGAAAAATTCTATTACAACAACCACAAAGCCTTTCACTGCACTACCAATAGCCATATGTAATAGAAAAGTTCTATTACAGGCATAAAAAGTATCCTTAACTGGCACTACCAAAGGCATCTTTTCTATTTGGATAGTGATTCCAATATGATATCTTCTCTTGGTTCAGAAGCAAACATGGTTCATCCATGAAAAAATGTTAAAACAAAGCTGATTCTTGGTTCAAAAGCAAAGTATAATTTTCTTAAAATGAAGCAAAGATTGAAAATAGTTTATGCCTCCTGTTAAAAAAGAATTTTGAGCAGAACTTTTACTGTTTTATGCCACCTGTTCCATTGGCAAGGGTATATCACAGTGTGTCCGTGGCATGACAAGTGGAACAATGGTTCCTTCCATTTTAAGCAGCTCTCCAACGGCTTGAGGGCTAGTTTGGTTGCCACCCTGGGCTGCATGCCTGGGCAGAGATCACGCTGGCTTGTGCCTGGGATTTCGAATGTACTAGCCTGGTCAGCCAGCCTGGGTTGAACTGTTCAACCTTCAGACCAACACCAATTCTGAAGATTCCTGGACACCTCCCCCCACCACACACACAGATCTGGACGTCTGTCCTCTGCGTCCTTTTATAAATTCTTTTTTGCCCATGAGCGATGCCTACATGCACTTAAAAGTTAAAAAGGGCTTTGCTTGGCTCCTGGTCAACGACAGGCTCAACACAAGGGACATTCTGGAAAGAAAAAACTTGTAGGTTTCTGATAGCAACTGCTGTGTTCTCTGTAGGAGCAACGTGCTTGAAGCCCACCATCAGCTCTTCAGCTCCTGCCCTTTCAGTCGTAGTCACTGACACAGGATTGGTTTCCCTCAGTGGAAGAAATGACTTCAACCAAGCCCTATATTCTGCCAGGTTTAACTTTGCCAAAACTTTCTCCATAGAGGCCTTTTGTGCTGCTGCCTGGTGCATTCGGAAGCAAAGAAACGCCAAGATCTTTCATAACAATAGGCTGAATGCTAACTCTTGGCTTCAGCCGTTTAAAAGAGAAGGCCAACTTCTCTTTTTCAGGATGACTGTAGATAAGGCTGAGGTTTGAAGTGCTTGGCTCAGCTCCCCAGTCTAGTCCAACTCTTGCTAGTCTCCCTCTCCCATGGTGTGCATTCCACTCTCCCTCGGTATACTCTCCCTCTCTTTGTACACTTGTAACATGCGCTTATAATTAATAGAATTTACTGTTGGGGCATCTCCTACAGTCTTCCGGTCAAGAAGTATTATTGAAAATGGGAATACAAGAAAACTACTCCCTTCGGTACAAAGTTGTACTAAAGCTGCGTCAATTAATTTGTATCAGAGGGAGTAGTACTTATGCAAGAAGGTCAAAAAAGTTGATGGAGTAAGAATTTTAAGTCTGTACAACCGCCCTTTAGCCTATAAAAAAAGGTTATATAAAGAGTAAAATTATGCAGTAAGCGTATAGGAACTTGGCAGGTGCTTGCAGAATAAAAGCCTAGGTACGTTATGGTGTTTTAAGTTAGGCAATCTAGGTGCAAATCCTATCACCTAAGCAGCTCACTGCAATCTTGGCGTGCATAGCTTCCTGCAGAATAAAAGCCCGCTTTTAGGTACGTTATGGTGTTTTAACTTTTAAGTTAGGTATTTAGGTGCAAATACTAACACCTAAGCAGCTCGCTGCAATCTTGGTGTACATGGCTGCTTACGTGTCACTTCTTTTTGAGAAAAACACCCCCACACATACACAAGACTCTAACCCTACAATCTTCGACCCTACCGGCCAGTGACGCTCCCCAGCAAGGATGCTCTTATACTTCAATGTGTGGGCAAGCCTATTTCATTGCCACGCTGTTTGCTCGACCTAAATTAAAATTGCTATTTATTCTCATCATTATTGACCTACATATAGGCCCTGTTTAGGCTATTGATTCACAAGCCAAAAACCCATATTTAGGAGCTTTGGCTTTTAAGCCAAAGTGGAAAAGCTGCAAAAGCTGAAGCATAAGCCCAAACAAACAGGGCCACAGACTTACGTAGTGAAACTGCTATGCAGTTTGATGCCTCATGGAACTACATGGACAGACTGTATAGGTCATACTGCATATGTTTGTGCATGTTGTGTTTTAGAGTTATAGACTCATTACATCCTTCTAAATTTTAGTGGATTTGTAGTGATCAAAGTGGGATTCATAGTGATAAAACTATTTTTCCGTAGTTATACACGATTCATGGATTTCAATGTCGCAGAAGGCATGTTCTCGAAATTAGTATGGGCGTATGCTAAATGGTTTAACGTTCATCTTGTTGCTAAATGTGCATTCTACGTATACATGCTTGAGAATGTTACTTCAGAAGCATAGCTGGATAAGAAAAGTAAAGAATGTCTGAGACACTAAAGCACGTCTGAGAATAAGTTTGACAATAAATCGGGTGAAAAGCACACATTGCAGCTAATTTTTGAAGGAGTGATGGAGGAGCTTCTTTGCCCAAAAAGACAAGGTGCCATGTAGGCAACTATTCATGCCAAGGTTGTAGCAAAGCTGGTTTAGTGGTGGGATTTGATCCAAGATTTGCGCCATTTAAGCAATATAATAGAAACGAGTTGTAGAACTTGCACCAGCCTACCAAGTTCCAAGACCAGTAGTACAATTTACTGTAACTGAACACTTGCAGGGTTGATGTCAAACAAACATGAACTGCCATGTCATCTGGATAGTTAGTTCGGTACAATAAAATCATAATTGATGGCATTTTAACTCCCAACTATGACTAATCAGGTAAAGCAATTATGAAGAATCTAGTATCTCATCGGCAAAGCCTATCAAGGTATAACGAATTCTCATTTCATATTCTAACTACTACCATATCTCGTTCCGATTTCCAATTAAAACATAAGTATATAAGATTACAATTCAGAAAACAACTACAACTTGGCCACATAACTTGGGTATGAAGTACGAGCAACTGACAAGGGCTTCCGATATTACTATGGTAAATGTTTATTATTCATGCTAAAATTGTATTAACCGGAAACATAATACATGTGTGAATACATAGACAAACAGTATGTTACTAGTATGCCTCTACTTGACTAGCTCGTTGAATCAAAGATGGTTATGTTTCCTAACCATAGACATGAGTTGTCATTTGATTAACAGGATCACATCATTAGGAGAATGATGTGATTGACTTGACCCATTCCCTTAGCATAGCACTTGATCGTTTAGTTTGTTGCTATTGCTTTCTTCATGACTTATACATGTTCTTATGACTATGAGATTATGCAACTCCCGTTTACCGGAGGAACACTTTGTGTGCCACCAAATGTCACAACGTAACTGGATGATTATAAAGGTGCTCTACAGGTGTCTCCGAAGGTACTTGTTGGGTTGGCGTATTTCGAGATTAGGATTTGTCACTCCGATTGTCGGAGAGGTATCTCTGGGCCCTCTCGGTAATGCACATCACTTAAGCCTTGCAAGCATTGCAACTAATGAGTTAGTTGCAGGATGATGTATTACGTAATGAGTAAAGAGACTTGCCAGTAACGAGATTGAACTAGGTATTGAGATACCGACGATCGAATCTCGAGCAAGTAACATACTGATGACAAAGGGAACAATGTATGTTGTTATGCGGTTTGACCGATAAAGATCTTTGTAGAATATGTGGGAGCCAATATAAGCATCCAGGTTCCGCTATTGGTTATTGACCGGAGACGTGTCTCGGTCATGTCTACATTGTTCTCGAACCCGTAGGGTCCGCACGCTTAAGGTTTCGATGACAGTTATATTATGAGTTTATGAGTTTTGATGTACCGAAGGAGTTCGGAGTCCCAGATGAGATCGGGGACATGACGAGGAGTCTCGAAATGGTCGAGACGTAAAGATCGATATATTGGACGACTATATTCGGACATCGGAAAGGTTCCGAGTGATTCGGGTATTTTTCGGAGTACCGGAGAGTTACGGGAATACGTATTGGGCCTTATTAAGCCATACGGGAAAGAAGGAAAAGGGCCTCAAGGGTGGCCGCACCCCTCCCCTTGGTCTGGTCCGAATTGGACTAGGGAAGGGGGGCGCCCCCTTCCTTCCTTCTCCTTTTCCCTTCCTCTTTTCCTATTCCATATGGGAGGTGGAATCCTACTAGGACTAGGGAGTCCTAGTAGGACTCCACACTTGGCGCGCTCCCTCCTAGAGCCGGCCTCCTCCTCCCTTGCTCCTTTATATACGGGTGCAGGGGGGCACCCCAAAGACACAACAATTGATCTATTGATCTCTTAGTCGTGTGCGGTGCCCCCTTTCACCGTAATCCTCGATAATATTGTAGCGGTGCTTAGGCGAATGTGACGCCCCCGATTTAATCGTACACTAATCATACACGCAAACGTGTACGATCAAGATCAGGGACTCACGGAAAGATATCACAACACAACTCTACAAATAAAATAAGTCATACAAGCATCATATTACAAGCCAGGGGCCTCGAGGGCTCGAATACAAGAGCTCGATCATAGACGAGTCAGCGGAAGCAACAATATCTGAGTACAGACATGAGTTAAAAAGTTTTCCTTAAGAAGGCTAGCACAAACGGGGATACAGATCGAGAGAGGCGCAGGCCTCCTGCCTGGGATCCTCCTAAACTACTCCTGGTCGTCGTCAGCGGGCAGCACGTAGTAGTAGGCACCTCCGGTGTAGTAGGAGTCGTCGTCGACGGTGGCGTCTGGATCCTGGGCTCCAACATCTGGTTGCGACAACCAAGTAGAAGGGATAGGAGGAAAAGAGGGAGAAAGCAACCGTGAGTACTCATCCAAAGTACTCGCAAGCAGGAGCTACACTACATATGCATGGGTAAATGTGTAAAGGGCCATATCGGTGGACTGAACTGCAGAAAGCCAGAATAAGAGGGGGATAGCTAATCCTGTCGAAGACTACGCTTCTGGCCACCTCCATCTTGCCGCATGTAGAAGAGAGTAGACTGAAGTCCTCCAAGTAGCATCGCATAGCATAACCCTAACCGATGATCCTCCCCTCGTCGCCCTGTGAGAGAGCGATCATCGGTTGTATCTGGCACTTGGAAGGGTGTGTTCTATTAAGTATCCGGTTCTAGTTGTCATAAGGTCAAGGTACAACTCCAAGTCGTCATGTTACCGAAGATCACGGCTATTCGAATAGATTAACTTCCCTGCAGGGGTGCACCACATAACCCAACACGCTCGATCCCATTTGGCCGGACACACTTTCCTGGGTCATGCCCGGCCTCGGAAGATCAACACGTCGCAGCCCCACCTAGGCACAACAGAGAGGTCAGCACGCCGGTCTAAACCTAAGCGCACAGGGGTCTGGGCCCATCTCCCTTAGCACACCTGCACGTTGCGAACGCGGCCGGAAGCAGAACTAGCCCCCTTAATACAAGAGCAGGCTTACGTTCCAATCCGGCGCGCGCCGCTCAGTCGCTGACGTCACGAAGGCTTCGGCTGATACCACGACGTCGGGATACCCATAACTACTCCCGCGTAGATGGTTAGTGCGTATAAGCTAGATGGCCAGACTCAGATCAAATACCCAGATCTCATTTAGCGTGTTAAGTATCCGCGAACACTGACCAGGGCCAGGCCCACCTCTCTCCTAGGTGGTCTGAACCTGCCCTGTCGCTCCGCCTCAAAGATCCACTCGCGGGTGCTCCTACGAGCCGACCCGTCTTTAATCACCACATGTATCAAGTATAAAGTACATAGTATAAACCCGCGATCACCTCCCGAGTGATCACGGCCCGATAGTATAGCACAGCAGACGGACAAGAATGTAGGGCCACAGATGGAAATACTAGCATCCTATACTAAGCAAGTAGGATTGCAGGTAAAGGTATCAACAGTAGTAGCAAGGACAGGCTATGTATCAGGATAGGAATAACGAAAACAGTAACATGCTACACTACTCTAATGCAAGGAGTATAGAGGAGAGTAGGCGATATCTGGTGATCAAAGGGGGGGGCTTGCCTGGTTGCTCTGGCAAGAGAGAGTGGTCGTCAATACCGTAGTCGTACTGGGTAGCAGCGGCGTCGGTCTCGGTGTCTAGCGAGAGAAGAGGGGGGAGAAACAATAAATATAATGCAAACAAATGCATGACGATGCATGACATGACAAAGCATGATGCTAGGTGTGCCCTAACGCGGTACAAGGTGGTACCGGTGAAGGGGGGAAACATCCGGGAAATTATCCCCGGTGTTTCGCGTTTTCGGACAGACGAACCGGAGGGGGAAAGTTGCGTGTTTGCTAGGTTAGGGATGCGTGGCGGACGAACGGGCTGCGTATCCGGGTTCGTCTCGTCGTTCTGAGCAACTTTCATGTAAAAAGTATTTTCATCCGAGTTACGGATTAAAAGATATGATTTTCTAAAGATTTAAATCATTTTTTGATATTTAATAAATTATTTAATTTAATTCAAAAATGGATTTATGACATCAACATGATGTCATGCTGACGTCAGCAGTCAACAGGGGTTGACTGGTCAACCTGACGTGTGGGGCCGGTCAGTGCCTAGTCAGCGGTACAGTCAGCGTTGACTGGGTCAAAGTTGACCAGTCAACAGGGCCAATGGGGCCCATCTGTCAGTGTCACATATTTTAAAAAGGGGGGTTTAAATTAAGCTAACTAGGGGTGGGGCCCCACTGTCATTGACTATTAACTACAAGTTTAATTAAACAGAGTTAATGAGGTTAGTTAGTTAACTAGGTTAATTAAACACAATTAATTAAGTTAATTAATGTAATTAATTAATTAATATTTTTATTTCTTATAATCATTAAAAAACATATTTTTTTTATTTTTTTTATTTTCGTTCTCAGGGCATGGGCCCCGGCTGTCATTGGGCCAGGGGGCCAAACGGGCATATGGGCAGGCGGGTGCGGGCAAAGCCACAGCCCTGCCCGATAACAAGGGGCGGCCGGAATGGGCTCCTGGGCGCCGGCGCGGCGCTAGCGCGGGCGCCGGAGGTGGCCGGTGCGGCGCAAGGTCCGCGGAGCAGGCGCGACGAAGCCAGAATGGGGGGGGGGCTGCGAGACGACGCCAGAGCGCGACCGGATCGAACTCACAACGGCGGGAGTGAGCAGAGGCGGCAATAGAGCGGCGCGGACGCGGCGAGTGAGGCCAGGCGCAGGTGGTCGAGGCAAGTCCACGCGCGGGAGTGCGCGAGCGCGACGCTGGGTGAGCGCGGGGAGGGGAGTAGGGGGGAGGCCACACGCGGGGAACGGGCGATGCGGCGCATGCGCAGGGCACCAACGAGGAGGGTGGCCGGAGTAGGGCGTGTGCGGGGCGCGGCTGGCGTGCGGGTGACGCAGCGCAAGGCACGACCGACGAGCAGAGGCACGTGGGCCTGCGCGAGCGCGCGGTCGGGGGAGAGCCGCGGTCGGCGTGGTGGCGGGGGCGCGCGCGCGGAGGCGCGGCCAGATCCGGTGACGGGAGAGAGGGGAGGGGCGCAGCTCACAGGGGGGATGTAGGGGACGGGGCAATGGGGCTCGGGGAGGAAGACGTGGACGGCGCGCGATGGGGAGGCAGTCCGGCGAGGAGGCTCCGGCGTCGAGCAGCGGGGCGGCGTCGGGCGTCGAGCAGCGGGATTGATCCGATCTAGCTCGGGTCGAGGTGGGGCGGGCGCCATGCGGGGGAAGATGGGGAGGCGGGCGCCGGCGAGGGGGGTGGCCAGAGGCACTGGGCAGCGGCGGCGGCCAGGCGAAGGGATCGGGGCCCTCTGCCCCGATCCAGGCGGGGAAGGGGAGAGAGGCGTGCGGGGAGCGAGAGGGGGAGTGGGGGCGTCGGTCGTCTAGGGTTAGGTCGGGCGGCAGCTGGGCCGACTGGACCGGCCTAGTGGATCCAGAGGACAGCTGGGCCGTGGCCCAGTGGGGGGGGGGTTCTTCTATTTCCCCTTTTTTGTTAGTTTTGTTTTCTGTTTTTTTATACTTTGCTTTCTTTTAGTTTCCTTTTATTTTAGTTTTAGTAAATTACCAAAGTGACACCTAAATAGGATTTTACAAATTATGCCACTGCCACAATAGTTTAATACTTATAAAAATTTAGTTTTGAAAATGTTTATTATTTTTAAAGCATTAAAATAATTGTTTTTGCTACTCTTTTATCCATTTAAGAGTATTTAAACATTTTATAAAAGTGTGGTTTCTCCACCATAATTATCTATGCAATATTTGGTTCACTCCGAACATTTTAGTTTTAATATTTGAAAACTTTTATTGTTTGCCTATTTTTGAATTTGAATTTGAATCGGTTTCGAACTAACTCGAGATTAGCAACTATAAACGAGGTGACGTGGCACCATTAGCAGAGGATCACTGTAGCTTAATTACCCGGGCGTCACAATTCTCCTCCACTACAATAAATCTCGTCCCGAGATTTAAGCGGTGGAGTAAGGGGCGAAGGTGTTGGTAGCGAAAAACCTAACGAGTCTTCTCGGTCTTGGCTGCCCTTTCGAAGAGGTTGATCCCTTTCGTTGATGTCTTCATTTCACTGCTTCAAGTCACCATGATCAATTTGTCATCCTTTCTTCGGGATCTCCATCGTACTTACGAATAGGTAAGGGGCAGCTCTACAACGATAGGATGTTACAAGGGAAAATCTTCTGGGGGTTTCCCAAGTATGAACATATGAGTATCTCTCGAGTTCAACAAATGAAACACATCGAGAGCAAAGTAAGACGGTGCAATAAGAAGTTTCAAGCGGATAGGCAATCGTTCATTGCCTGAAACAGAGTGTGAATGGGGTTCAGAGCATCGGGAATAAGTATTGTGTCCGATACCAGAATTGATCACTAGGAAGGTGGCTCGCAAATTACATACGAAGTCAAGCTCTAGGAATAACTTTGAAGCAGGGATGTATAGGAGAGTCAGGTTTCGATCCTGTGGAACTATGGGTTATGGGCCCACCATGTGGGTTAAAAGTAGGAAGGGCGGTGACGTCTTGCACGATCATGTAAGCAAGGCATGTCAGAGGATAGGATGTTAGTTATGTCGGCAACAACTTCGTTACCAAGGGCGAGGGACGAAGAGAACCATTTTCCTGCTCGTTGAATGAGGCGGACCATTAGGCCAAGTTCTCTTCCATCGGTGGATACCGGAATGTCATCAACAATAGTAACAGGTTCTTACTGACAGAGTTGTACACCGAGGTGCTTACAAAAGCAGTGACTTATTACTGCTTAGATCATATAAACCTCAAGAAGGTTAAACAAAACAATGGAAAGGAAAATGTGATTATACACATATTTCAGGGGTATATCCTTCCCAAGGACAAACAGAGCATGATATCCACGACAGCATATATGTAGAAAACCCTTTAGGAAAGGGGGAAGAAATTTCATGACATTACCCATACAACAGTGTTTGGATAATTGAGCAAGAAACATTTGTCATTTCGATTCAATGTTCTTGTTGAAAATCGGTGTACTACGGACAAGCTTCGAGACAGTATTGACATGGTCTTCAAGCAAAGGTCAGACTTTGGATACACAAAGGATCCATCAGGATAAACTTATTAAACAAGGCATTCAATTTCCTCATGGAAAAATGGTTAATCTTGTTAAAAAGGAAACTATAACACTAGGCCCTTCGGTCAAGTGTGCTAGGAATGACATCACCTTACCGGGTCATGAAAGACTAATGTTATAACTCTTGGAAATATATTCCAACCATCATATCTAACCGAGATTCAAATGTGATGGGTGTCAAGATAACTTAGACTCAGGATACCTGAGAAGAAAGGTGCAACACAAATTGTCGAGATGACATTGTAAGATTCTCGGGAATTGAACTATGGGAGCGAGTTCCGACACAAGAGTTCAACAGTAAACCAAGGAGAGGATGAGGAGGTGGCTGATAGGCTCAGCAACAAATCATCGAGATTTCCAAAGGATTGATTTCCACAATTATGTGAACAAGGAAATATCATTTGTCAGATCAAATGATATAATGATGTATGCTCGAGGGAAACATACACGACTGAACAATGATAGAAGGATGCACCCAGGAATCTAGACTAGGTATCACGATCAATGTTCGAATGATGATTCAATAAGCAAGAGACTTAGAATGAAACTATAGACCAATAACCTCAAAGCAATAGGGTTGCTAGAAGTTTAGAATTTACATATCACAGACCATTTGTCGGTATTCCGGTTAGAAACAACACGGAGACCAAGAAAGAATGGTGATGGTGAGAAGCATCAATATACCAAGAATTCTTAAGAGGTGGAGCAATCCCCACAACATCCTTGTCATAAAGGACATTAATATTTCAAGGTGGAACATCATACAAGCTGGACAGCAAGTTGCAATCATAACATGAACACGTTTGTGTTGTGGGAAGGCAAGAATGTTGTCGATGATAACACAATCATCGAGGGGCAAGGATGGTAATTCTCATCATGATTTTGATTGATATCCTGGAAGAGCTCAGGATGTTGCTGATGACCACGACACATTTGTCGAGAGATTTCATGAAGATGTAATCGGTCGGCGATGACATCAAGTCAAATGATGATGCAGCGAAAGTCAAATAATACTTGAAGAAGAACTCATAAGAAGTTATGCAGTTCCGTGATAATCTCGAGATACCAGAGGGGGTAATACTCGATGACAGATCAAAGTAGAGGTTGGACTGGGGTATTGCTCTACAGAAGACAAGCGCTTAAACTTGCACGCGAAATGGTATTTAAAGGAGAACATGGTCGGAACCACGATTGCAAAAGGCCAGATCCTGGATATAAGATGAACTTATACGAAAGGAATAATCTAATTTAAGAGAAGCTTTAATGATAAGATCTACATCGTGTCCATGGGCATGAACACAAAGTTCAAGGTCGACTCCCACTTCTCCAATGCATAACCTTTCATTCACTTCTCACTTTCGAAGAAGTTGTAGTGTTGAAATTTTATCTGGCAAAATACCAGAAGTGTATGACTCGTGAAAACTTTTGAGTTCCCACAGTTTAGAGAAGGCATATGTTCAACACATAGGGGCTTCTTAGAAACATATACCACAAAGTTCATGGGTAAATAATACAAGCTCAAAAGTAGAGCATGGTTAACAAAGAAGAGGATACAATTTACCAAAGGCATTATATACCCATGGAAAGGCTCACAAGGTTATTGAATATGAAGGACACTATCGGATAATAATCCAACAAGAGGTCTGGTGGTCTACAATGGAGCTGATGTGAGTTTCGGAACTCTATCAAACGAAGAATGAATGCAAGTGCATCGGATTATAGAAACAACTAACTAACTCAAAGCTCAAATGCAAAGGAATTATGAATTCCAAGACAAGGGATCATAAGCAATGCTCTGATTAGGGATGGATAAGTTGAATATCCTTAGGGGTACAATCGACAACAATTTGATTGGTCGAGATCCAGCTCATGTTTAAAATGACGACTGAGCCAAAAGGATGAATTCTAGGATTCGACTGAGGAATGGGAGCATCCTCAATATATTGAATCAACGGACTTAAGATCATAAAGACAAGGGATGTCAATAAGATTATGAGACTTATGGGATTAACCATAATGCAAGCAAGCAAGAATTTCAAGATCAATAGGCTGCTCAGGATTTTCGGAAGATCGAATGGTATTTCGAAGACTTTTACGAAATACATGAATCAACTAGGGGTGAGCGGATACTCGGTAAGTGCGAGGAATTATCCATAGGGGAATTCAGGCGGCAAAGAACTGCAGGGTAGTAGACACAAGGGATTCTCGGAATATCCGAAGTATTTCAGGGTATCTTGTAATAACAAGACCAAATTGGAGATGAAGTTATGACCGACAAGTGTATGTAGCTTCCCATAGGGATTTATCGGTGGTATGGGATTGCAACGGCGAAGGGCACAAGGGTCTCGAGGAAACATCGGACAGTATCTTCAAAATTTTCAGGTGCAGCAGGCGATCATCTGGAGTGAAGGGGCTCTCCGGGAGAAGTATTTTCGAGAACCTAAAGTTAGATTTTAGAAAAATCATTTAACCCGAGTAGAAGAGAGTTCAGAGTCCCAGAGTAAAGATCGAGGAGTAAAAGATCCTAATAACACCCGATGGCGACGTGGGCCCAGGGGCCGCACAGCCATGTTAGTAAAACTTTTTGCAATGTCTAGACTCGACTTCGGCCAAGGAGTGTGGAAGGGGGATTCCTACAGGCAGTCGGCTCTGATACCAACTTGTGACGCCCCCGATTTAATCGTACACTAATCATACACGCAAACGTGTACGATCAAGATCAGCGACTCACGGAAGATATCACAACACAACTCTACAAATAAAATAAGTCATACAAGCATCATATTACAAGCCAGGGGCCTCGAGGGCTCGAATACAAGAGCTCGATCATAGACGAGTCATCGGAAGCAACAATATCTAAGTACAGACATGAGTTAAACAAGTTTGCCTTAAGAAGGCTAGAACAAACGAGGATACAGATCGAAAGAGGCGCAGGCCTCCTGCCTGGGATCCTCCTAAACTACTCCTGGTCGTCGTCAGCGGGCAGCACGTAGTAGTAGGCACCTCCAGTGTAGTAGGAGTCGTCGTCGACAGTGGCGTCTGGATCCTGGGCTCCAACATCTGGTTGCGACAACCAGGTAGAAGGGATAGGAGGAAAAGAGGGAGAAAGCAACCGTGAGTACTCATCCAAAGTACTCGCAAGCAGGAGCTACACTACATATGCATGGGTAAATGTGTAAAGGGCCATATCGGTGGACTGAACTGCAGAAAGCCAGAATAAGAGGGGGATAGCTAATCCTGTCGAAGACTACGCTTCTGGCCACCTCCATCTTGCCGCATGTAGAAGAGAGTAGACTGAAGTCCTCCAAGTAGCATCGCATAGCATAACCCTAACCGATGATCCTCCCCTCGTCGCCCTGTGAGAGAGCGATCATCGGTTGTATCTGGCACTTGGAAGGGTGTGTTTTATTAAGTATCCGGTTCTAGTTGTCATAAGGTCAAGGTACAACTCCAAGTCGTCCTGTTACCAAAGATCACGGCTATTCGAATAGATTAACTTTCCTGCAGGGGTGCACCACATAACCCAACACGCTCGATCCCATTTGGCCGGACACACTTTCCTGGGTCATGCCCGGCCTCGGAAGATCAACACGTCGCAGCCCCACCTAGGCACAACAGAGAGGTCAGCACGCCGGTCTAAACCTAAGCGCACAGGGGTCTGGACCCATCGCCCTTAGCACACCTGCACGTTGCGAACGCGGCCGGAAGCAGAACTAGCCCCCTTAATACAAGAGCAGGCTTACGTTCCAATCCGGCGCGCGCCGCTCAGTCGCTGACGTCACGAAGGCTTCGGCTGATACCACGACGTCGGGATACCCATAACTACTCCCGCGTAGATGGTTAGTGCGTATAAGCCAGATGGCCAGACTCAGATCAAATACCCAGATCTCGTTTAGCGTGTTAAGTATCCGCGAACGCTGACCAGGGCCAGGCCCACCTCTCTCCTAGGTGGTCTGAACCTGCCCTGTCGCTCCGCCTCAAAGATCCACTCGCGGGTGCTCCTACGAGCCGACCCATCTTTAATCACCACATGTATCAAGTATAAAGTACATAGTATAAACCCGCGATCACCTCCCGAGTGATCACGGCCCGATAGTATAGCACAGCAGACGGACAAGAATGTAGGGCCACAGATGGAAATACTAGCATCCTATACTAAGCAAGTAGGATTGCAGGTAAAGGTATCAACAGTAGTAGCAAGGACAGGCTATGCATCAGGATAGGAATAACGAAAATAGTAACATGCTACACTACTCTAATGCAAGCAGTATAGAGGAGAGTAGGCGATATCTGGTGATCAAAGGGGGGGCTTGCCTGGTTGCTCTGGCAAGAGAGAGTGGTCGTCAATACCGTAGTCGTACTGGGTAGCAGCGGCGTCGGTCTCGGTGTCTAGCGAGAGAAGAGGGGGAAGAAACAATAAATATAATGCAAACAAATGCATGACGATGCATGACATGACAAAGCATGATGCTAGGTGTGCCCTAACGCGGTACAAGGTGGTACCGGTGAAGGGGGGGAAACATCCGGGAAATTATCCCCGGTGTTTCACGTTTTCGGACAAACGAACCGGAGGGGGAAAGTTGCGTGTTTGCTAGGTTAGGGATGCGTGGCGGACGAACGGGCTGCGTATCCGGGTTCGTCTCGTCGTTCTGAGCAACTTTCATGTAGAAAGTATTTTCATCCGAGTTACGGATTAAAAGATATGATTTTCTAAAGATTAAATCATTTCTTGATATTTAATAAATTATTTAATTTAATTCAAAAATGGATATATGACATCAGCATGATGTCATGCTGACGTCAGCAGTCAACAGGGGTTGACTGGTCAACCTGACGTGTGGGGCCGGTCAGTGCCTAGTCAGCGGTACAGTCAGCGTTGACTGGGTCAAAGTTGACCAGTCAACAGGGCCAATGGGGCCCATCTGTCAGTGTCACATATTTTAAAAAGGGGGGTTTAAATTAAGCTAACTAGGGGTGGGGCCCCACTGTCATTGACTATTAACTAACAGGTTTAATTAAACAGAGTTAATGAAGTTAGTTAGTTAACTAGGTTAATTAAACACAATTAATTAAGTTAATTAATTAATTAATTAATTAATATTTTTATTTCTTATAATCATCAAAAACATATTTTTTATTATTTTTTATTTTCGTTCTCTGGGCATGGGCCCTGGCTGTCATTGGGCCAGGGGGCCAAACGGGCATACGGGCAGGCGAGTGCGGGCAAAGCCACAGCCCTGCCCGATAACAAGGGGCGGCCGGAACGGGCTCCTGGGCGCCGGCGCGGCGCTAGCGCTGGCGCCGGAGGTGGCCGGTGCGGCGCAAGGTCCGCGGAGCAGGCGCGACGAAGCCAAAACGGGGGGGGGGGGGCTGCGAGACGACGCCGGAGCGCGACCGGATCGAACTCACAGCGGCGGGAGTGAGTAGAGGCGGCAATAGAGCGGCGCGGACGCGGCGAGTGAGGCCAGGCGCAGGTGGTCGAGGCAAGTCCACGCGCGGGAGTGCGCGAGCGCGGCGCTGGGTGAGCGCGGGGAGGGGGGAGGCCACACGCGGGGCACGGGCGATGCGGCGCGTGCGCAGGGCACCAACGAGGAGGGTGGCCGGAGTAGGGCGTGTGCGGGGCGCGGCTGGCGTGCAGGTGACGCAGCGCAAGGCACGACCGACGAGCAGAGGCACGTGGGCCTGCGCGAGCGCGCGGTCGGGGAGAGCCGCGGTCGGCATGGTGGCGGGGGCGCGGCCAGATCCGGTGACGGGAGAGAGGGGAGGGGCGCAGCTAACAGGGGGGATGTAGGGGACGGGGCAATGGGGCTCGGGGAGGAAGACGTGGACGGCGCGCGATGGGGAGGCAGTCCGGCGAGGAGGCTCCGGCGTCGAGCAGCGGGGCGGCGTCGGGCGTCGAGCAGCGGGATTGATCCGATCTAGCTCGGGTCGAGGTGGGGCGGGCGCCATGCGGGGGAAGATGGGGAGGCGGGCGCCGGCGAGAGGGGTGGCCAGAGGCACTGGGCAGCGGCGGCGGCCAGGCGAAGGGATCGGGGCCCTCTGCCCCGATCCAGGCGGGGAAGGGGAGAGAGGCGTGCGGGGAGCGAGAAGGGGAGTGGGGAACAAGGGGAGTGAGGGCGTCGGTCGTCTAGGGTTAGGTCGGGCGGCAGCTGGGCCGACTGGACCGGCCTAGTGGATCCAGAGGACAGCTGGGCCGTGGCCCAGTGGGGGGGGGGGGTTCTTCTATTTCCCCTTTTTTGTTAGTTTTGTTTTCTGTTTTTCTTTTATACTTTGCTTTCTTTTAGTTTCCTTTTATTTTAGTTTTAGTTAATTACCAAAGTGACACCTAAATAGGATTTTATAAATTATGCCACTACCACAATAGTTTAATACTTATAAAATTTAGTTTTGAAAATGTTTATTATTTTTAAAGCATTAAAATAATTGTTTTTGCTACTCTTATTCATTTAAGAGTATTTAAATATTTTATAAAAGTGTGGTTTCTTCATCATAATTATCTATGCAATATTTGGTTCACTCCGAACATTTTAGTTTTACTATTTGAAAACTTTTATTGTTTGCCTATTTTTGAATTTGAATTTGAATCGGTTTCGAACTAACTCGAGATTAGCAACTATAAACGAGGTGACGTGGCACCATTAGCAGAGGATCACTGTAGCTTAATTACCCGGGCGTCACAGCGAAGCCCTGCAACAGTAGAACATCAAGATCGTCATCACGCCGTCGTGCTGACGGAACTCTTCCCCAACACTTTGCTGGATCGGAGTCCGGAGATCGTCATCGAGCTGAACATGTGCTAGAACTCGGAGGTGCCGTAGTTTCGGTGCTTGATCGGTCGGGCCGTGAAGACGTACGACTACATCAACCGCGTTGTGCTAACGCTTCCGCTTTCGGTCTACGAGGGTACGTGGACAACACTCTCCCCTCTCGTTGCTATGCATCACCATGATCTTGCGTGTGCGTAGAAAAATTCGAAAATTACTACGTTCCCCAACACAAGCGGCCACAAATCCACCCCACATATAGACTGGGTTTGAGGGGTGCCGAATGGCCTGAAGGTATGGGCTAGGTTTTGGGGTCCGGTTGGGAGGCATTTTCAATGGGGGCGGAGTCCGGACATTTAGGGTGGGGTTGGAGGTCCGGTTGTAGATGTTCTACCAACTTTACCAAAAAATGATTTGTTATTTTTCTATAGCTATATATCTATATATTATTAGGTTTGGGAGCGGGTTTTTAGAAGTTAACTTTTGGAGTTCAGTTAGAGATTCTCTAAGTTAAGTTAACTTATTAGCTTCTTTTTAGTATGGAATTAGAAGGGGGAATTTGATCTTTTGCCCCAACTTTCTAAGCACTTTGATGATTTGCTCTTGTTTTCACTAATCTTTTGTTGCACCTTCCTTACCAATTGGATCACTTGCCCTTTTCTATTTCTTTACAAATATCTACATAGTTTGGTCCACACACAAAGATTTAAGATTGAATCGCCGTTCTTCGTCCTTGGTTCCATGGCTCTCCCTCCCATGCCCTATTTTTTCTCTAATGTCGGTGACCACTGAAGAGAATTGGCCGACAAGCCCTACGAGCGGCGCTAGAAACCCTGCTCGCTCCCGTTGTGGTCATGTTCGTCTTAGTCGTCATTGTTGCCACATGGTTGTTGGGTCTAGCTACGCGTCACCGCGGCCTAAGCTCGCATCGTCCACCACAACTCCATCTGTGTCTTGACATAGTTGCACGCCAAAGAAGCTTGTGCATTACCAACTCTCACCGTTCATGGTTATTGCACCCTTCATCTACACTCATACATCTCAACGCGAACGGATGCGGGGTTGTGTCCAACCGAGCCGAGCGCATCTCAGTGGAGATGCCATCCACCTCACCATCTTCGACACAACCACTAATTGTCGGGAGCAATGGGGGCAAAGGAACGTGAGGGATAGGCTTCGTCAGGTGGGAGGCCGATGGCTATCGTTGTTCCTCAGTGTGAGAAAATGGACGAGGAACAAAGACAGACTAAAGCAGCTTTAGTCTATTGGGCCTCGGGTCCAGCAGGTGAAGTCCAGGCTCGATCAAAGATTAATCAGGGTATCATGGTCTTTGTGTGCGCCCCAGCTAGCAAGGGGTAATGATCCAAGTGCAAAGAAAGATGAGGCAAAAGATCACCGACGATCAAAACAAGGGAAATCATCGGTTTAGGGAACTTGGGACAAACGATAAATTCTCAATTATAAATGACCTACTCTATTTCTACAATAATTATAAATGATCTAATATATAAGAAAATTAGATACGTTGAACAAAAAAAAGGTTCGATCATATAGATTAGCCATCTTTAGGATGAGATCTCACTCAAACTTCAAAGCATTCATTTCAATGGCCATATCATATAATAGAAGATTTCCTAGGGCTTTACCATTAACCAATTTACAGATGTTAGCTAAAGTGACTAGCTGCACGCGAAAAGTCGCTTTGGAGCACGGGCACTATGAGACCGTTTTTTTGGAAGTTCAAAAATATAAATTTTTATGTCTCAAAAAGTTATTAGCGTTTCGTACATGCATGTATAGATGTGTAGTATATCTTTACAAAGTTTCATCAATATACGGGTATGTATGTGAGATATACAATATAAACAAATACATGCACAAAAATAGGCTTGTTTTTTTTGTGTTTCAGGTCGATTTTTTTTTGTGTGTGTAGCATATCTACTACCCCTATAAAAGCACGAAAGGGCGGAGAACCAAATCATCTCAACCATCGAACCATGCTAATCTGACGGTCCAAATCGTCTCTTAACATCAAGCGTGTTTAACACTCTAATTACCCACCATTGCCATTGGTTATAACCATGTTTGTCGCTCCTAAAAGAAGGCCTCGTCTAGGCAGAACACCCGATCCCCTTGCACCGTCATGCCTGCCCACGATCTCCCGTTCCTCTCCCAAACCACCAGGTAGTTTCGTCCCCCACCAGCCCCTTCCCGCGCCACCACCCCTCTCTTCCGCTTGCTTTCATGGCCGCCGCCAGGCCCGCCTCTGGAAACTGGCACCATCACGCCGCTGAATCTTCGACGCCACCATGCACGGTCAAGGGGCAGCAAGCAGGCCAACACGACTAAATTCACTGCTGCGGGATCATCGTCAAGGACGCCAGGGCCAGCGACGGTCATGCACGACGACGTCTCTTCGTGCGATGGCGGATGGCGATCAAGCCATCGGGATGGGAGACGATGAGCAGAAACGGGCTTCCTCCGGTAAGACCAACAATCCGATGCATCCAGTTCGTGTTTACGTTTCTTAATTCATCTAATTTGTCAGTGCCACGTTGTTGATCACTCATGGCGCTCGCCTCGCCGCCCGACTCCTATCGCCGCTTGTTGTCGGACGCAGGTAGCAATATCCTGAAGCACTTCTTCGGCGCGTGGGCATCAACTTCGGTCGGCGCGCACCGGCCGTAGGCAACCAAACTTCACCTGCTCGAGGGAGGATGCAGCTCCACCCCAAGAACTTCATCCGGAGGAAACGGCCGCCATGGTCGGCGCCAAAGCTCGCTAGAGCAACATCGTCCACGACAGGTTCCTCTCGTCTATGCCCATGGCTCCTCGGCTTTCGATTGGGCAAGGGACGTCAGGACGGAGGACACTTGTCAATGTCAATCTAAGCGCCTGCGCAATGTCGAGATTTTGAGGACCAGGGACGCGAGCCTCGCCCGCGATCAGATGCCTCGGAGCCTCGTGCGGCGCATCATCGTTATCAGCTGACGTGCCTGGAGATCCCGACGGGAGTGGGAGGATCAACGACATCCTCGTCGTTATTGGCGCTTCTCTGATGCTCATCGTATTTTCATTCTCATGCGTGATGTTTTACATCATCGGCCAGAACAGCGGGTCTGGTCCATCGGGAGAGAAGCACGACAGGGCGAGCATACAACTTGTGATGCATTTTTCAGTTCTGTTTACGTGGGTTCTGATCTGATGGTGCCAATTTTTTCGTGTTGTTTATTTTCTTCGGTCACAATTAGCGATCTGAATGTTTCGGGATTTAGCAAAATTGGAATCCCTTATCTGTATACTTCGTTTTCGTTCGACCCAGCCCTGTTATGACATATCATTGTTATCTTCCGTCGTGCCATGGTGATTTGTGTGTAACTGAAATTCAGAATGAACTCAAGTTGGCATGTGCGAGTGCCTGCGATATTCTCAGGTTGCATGTTCTCAAATGCTAAATGTTTAGTCTCTTAAGATCCCAGATTGCCTCCAGTTGGACCAAGTCGAGCCGTCGCCCACAACCACGATGGTCACCTTGCTCCTCCCTTCTGACCACCGGTAATTTACCGATGCTTCCTAGCTTCAACTATCAGTTTAAACATGCAATTATTTACCTCCTTTTACAATTCTGGTCAGTTTAAATATGGCTATTGAAGATCAATTTTGGTCAGTTTAAATATGGCTTTCAATTATGGATAAAGTCACTATTGCAGTAATGTGAGTCATTCTGTAGCTTTTGTTTGGCACTTGGAAAGAGCAGAATACAAATTCGGTTGCAGAGGTAACGTAAGAAAGAAAAATTGTCCCGTTGTTTTTGTTTGTTTGTCTGGTTGTGATCATAGTCTATTTTAAGCCCATATAATTTCCAGTTGTTGTGAAAGTGCTATACTTAAAAATAATATTTCATTATTGTATTATCCATTTGTATTTAACCCTCGGCAATTTTTGGTTCTTGCATTGCTTCTGTTCTAATACTATTTGTGCTATACTTTCAATTAACTGTTTTCAAATTCTGACTATTTTTTTGGAGTTATTCATGTTGTACCCATGGCATGTCGAGTGTACATGGCATGTTGTGTGTGGGAAAGAGTTGGAAATTGCAGTTCTTTACTGTCATATATTTAGATCATGGTTCCAATGTCGGATCAGGGTTGAGACTCCTTTGCCTCTGTTTTTTCATCCGTTATAAGTTGTTTAACATTTATGCTTTCAAAATGAAGATGGGTCAGGGGATCGTCCCGTTGGAGGACCTAACAAACTCATTTGTAAATGGGAATGCAAAAAGTACTCATACTCAGAAACCTAAAAAGAGAAGTAGTCAATCCTGGTATGCCAGAATGTTTGATGAGAAGAAAGAGGAATTCCTCGAGAAGCGCAGTGTCGCCCAGCAGCAAAGAAGGCTGCAACCATGGGTAGTGTTAATTATGCGCAGGTAGCACGGGCACATGCTCCTTCAATAGGCCAGAACCCACCGTACATATGATAACTATTTTGAATTAACATTATATGTTTCTAATTGCAGCTTTTGGTGTGCTCCCACTTGTTGGCAGCACATAGGATCTATATTTGGTAAGCTGCACTGCGGATCATTACTTTCATGCTTCCACTACCTTTTTACCTAATTTTAGACTATGCAATCGGTTTCCATTGTTGTGTTTTACTTTTTGTACCTTTGTTGTGTATTTATATATTTTTGTCTATTGATGGTCCAAATTGTTCAATGAATCCTCTGTGATGCTAAATTTATTGCAGTGATGCAGAATGTGAGATCGTTGCTGGGCATGGCTGGCAATTACTTATGTGGATAACAGACCAGGTGCTTTATTTTTATGACTGATGTATAACTACAGATTTATTATATTTATATTTGATGATTTTTGACAGATGAGTTGAATTAGTACAGAATTAGTACCGACCATGTGCTTTCATACTTTCACAATTAGTACATGTGTCAATGCCTAATGCTTTTATAGAATTATATTTTACAAAATTATAAAATTAATATATTGTATAGAGAATTGTATTTTACAGAATTAGTACACAATTAGTTGAATTACTACAGACCAGTTGCTTAAACTTACCCGAAATAATCAGTAGTACTCATCTCAGAAAACTTGACGAAAATTATCAGTACTATTCATCTCATTGGTGTGCTCATCTCAGAACACTTGCCTGATTGGGCATTAGTCCACTCTTTAGTCCTTTCCTTGCAAGGTTGCCTTATGTCAATAGAGAACCACTATGTTCAATTGATCACATGTCAGATTTTTATCTTCCTTATTATTCTATATACAACCATATTCTTTGAACCTTCTCTTAGTATAAGTTTTCCAAGGTAATATTTTTATGGCTACAGAGAGGTTCCCAACATTGATCTACTCCTTGAATAAGATAACGGAGGTAAGGTAACACGATGCGAGAAAACACTATACCTGTTGTGCTTCGCTTGCCCTTCAGTCAGCAAGATTTGTTTCAGCAGCCACCTCCTACCCGTAGTTCAACCTCTCAGGATTCGAAGACCACCGCAAGGATTGGTTACAAGAGTCTATTTTCCTTCTTCTGATCTTGCATATATCTTGTACATTTCTGCTCAATGTTGTGCTTGAAATATGGCATTGGATTGAGCTCATGTGTGAGACTTATGGATTCTGAGCCTTTTGCTTTGTAATGTGTGATAATGATATGTGAGACTTATATATTGTGAGACCAAAGTTATGTGTGACAATTCTGTAATGTGAGGCCTAACTAAGTTCTGTCAATTTTTTGGGTTTTTGCACATATGGTATACCCATGGTGGTCTAACAATGCCTAAATGATGCCAACTGTTTTTTGTCTAATATACTATTGATAATTTTGGGTAAGTTGAAGACTTTTTTGGCAAACAGATTTGAAAATACTGTTTTTCAGCCCCTATTTGGTGAAATTTGAGAAGTCTGAACACACTTTTCGGTGTGGTTCAATGTACGAGTTATTTTTGCTTTACAATCTGAACACACTTTTCAAGTTCTTTTACATGAAGGCCTTTTTTTCCTGAATACACTCTCAGTGAAGGCCATGGAGACCTAGCAGGTAAGCAGGCTTGTTTGCCTAATAATATAAAAGAAAGAAAAATTTGTATATTAGTCTTTTTTTTGCGAAGGATATTTATATATTAGTTGAGACGTGCATTTGCACGTGCACGCTTACTAGTAATTATTGAACCAAAATAACAGGCATGAAGAGAAGATCCACTTATTTGTGTAAAAAAAAAGATAAACTTTTAAATACTATTTTTTAGCCTTTCAAAATGATATGCTCCAATGCCCCCATGCTCCAAAACTCTGCTTCCCTACCTGCACGGTGCGAGTCTTAACCTAGAGCTAGCCAATTGATAAATCATACTAACCTTCATCATCTTCTTTTGCTGCTGCGACAAATCCCCTGCAGAAGAATTATTAAGATTGCAACAAGACACTCCACTATGGCATAACAAATGTACAAATAATGTGCATGCTCTATTATCATGTAGAGAAGGTTCAAATTCAGCATAATTTCAAATTATCATCAGAATTGTTACCAATAATTATCAGTCACAAACTAGAGTCAATGATGGGTGTGTGTGTGTGTGTGTGTAGGGAAAATACATCCTACACACGGTGGTAGTTACACCCACGTCTTAAAAAAAACTTTTAGCATAATCCTTTTTACATACAAATGTGTACGTATTTTCCATTTTACGTACAAACTTTTAGCCTAAAAGTATGGCACACTACTCCCTCTGATCCAAATTAATTGATGCAACTTTAGTATAATAACTTTGTACTAAAGCTGCATCAATTAATTTGGATCGGAGAGAGTACCTACATATTCTTATATACTACTCCCTCTGTAAACTAATATAAGATCGTTTAGATAACTACTTTAGTTATCTAAACGATCTTATATTAGTTTACAGAGGGAGTACATATTATGCGTATATACACTTTGATGTGGTATATATATTACCTACAACTTATGAGCAGTGTAACTACACCCGGTTGCAGGAAATTTTTGTCCTATATCATCACATCACCAAAAGAACCTAAGGTGGAAGTGACATGAAGACATCATCAACTAGCCGCTTAATCCAACAATATAGTCCTACTGTATTTATTTGGCTGTATAATGAGGCAAAGTGAGATAATGAGTGAAGATAATCTTTCAGCTACTTGCCCAAATAAAACATACCACCAATATAGTAAGAAGCAGGATGACTTACTAATGGACTAATATCATCAAATAGACTAAATAATGTGAATGACTTAACCTTGTTGAGATCCTTTTTCAGCAGGATGCGAGGCAGCATTAGATAGCTCTTGTTGAGGAGGGTTTTCCTGCCTAGGTGGAGAAGGAACAAGTTCACTTGGAATCTTTGTGTGTTCAACAGAAGTGATGTTGACTGTGGTGCCGTCACCTACTATATTAAATCTGGTGGAAAGGTGCCATTGCACAATGAATATCCGTACAGGCCACCAAATATAAGAAGCATAGACAATAAACAACAATGGTAAACTAAATGAAGGACGTAACACTGATTTACCTCTCAAAACGATTCGACGGATCAGTTTCTCCAAGTCCAGACCAAAAATCAGCCAGGGTAACATTGGATGCCTCAACTGAGACAAGAGCCTAGAGTTAGAAAATAGTATCTCTGAAGTAAGTAACCACAAGGGTAATTCCTAAGATCAGAAAGAACCTTGGTGATTGGAGAAGCCGTCATCATCTAGATCGGCATTAACATACTGTAGATGCACATCCTCCAAAGGCTGCACATGCGCGATGCATATCAGTCAGATAAATGCAGACAGTCAAAAAAGGAAGCCCTCGCATGTGGTTATAATTATAAGCTAGAGTCATCTTCTATGCATTTAATCATGAGTTCCAACTTCTAGAATATACAGAGTACAAGGATTACCATGCCCCAGAACTTGGTGGTATCAGCAATGGAGAAAAGCATGGGCTGATCTATCTCCATATCCGCTTCATACCTGCAAATCATAAGAAAGTTTATATACTAATTACGTGCATACATCCTCTAATATATGGCAAAATATGGCATCACATAATCAAATTAGTTAGGTTTCTGTTCTAGATCCAAGTCTAACGTCTTTTGAGCTAAAGTATATCACTAAGACATTTCTAGGAAAACATCTCTGAGCTCTAACAAGTACCAGGCTTATACTAAGCTCTAATTTTGATCCTAGAAAGAATAATCTAATGAGCTACTGCATCTATAAAAAAAGACAGACCCAGTGCTAGAAGCTCCCACACCAGGTGGTGGCTAGGGAAGGATTATATGAGGCAAGCCTTACCCCTGCACAGTGCAATGCAGAGAGGCCGCGTCGAACGAATTACTGCATCTATCTGTTACACTATTATTAAATGATGATAGAAAAAGGAAATTTAGTCTTTAATTGTGAAAAATGCAAACCATTAATTTTGGTGGGTTATGATTATAGACGTGTAGAGTGAACTAACTAATTAACTCCCTTTCTTTCTATTTTAATAGCACGTATACCGATATTTGGCATGTTTGGGGAAAATAAAGTAGTTGTATCTAATTTAAATATAAAAAAATCCAAACAGTTGATTTTGGTGGTTCTAGACTGTATAACCTCGAAGATTTAAACAAATATAAACATATACTCCCTCTGTCCCAAAATTCTTGTCTTAGATTTGTCTAGATACTGATGTATCTAATCACGTTTTAATGTTAGATACATCCATATCTAGACAAATCTAAGACAAGAATTTTGGAACGGAGGTGATACAAGTTATACCTAAATGTTTTATATCTTACATAAGTGAACTCTGCTATGTACTCCCTCCGTTCCTAAATATTTGTCTTTCTAGAGATTTCAACAAGTGACTATATACGGAGCAAAAATGAGTGAATCTACACTCTAAAATATGTCTATATACATCCGTATGTGGTAGTGCATTTGAAATCTTTAAAAAGACAAATATTTAGGAACGGAAGGAGTACAAGAGCGGCTAATAATTGCTCCTTCTGTTCCTAAATATAAAACGTTTTGGTGGTTCTAATTGCTTATGGTGATGAAGGCGTGTGGGCGATGTGCAAACGCCCACACGTGTGGGCGTTAGTTTTTCCTTTTTTATAAACCGGAGATAAACTAGGAGGCTTTGCGGGCGTCCGGACCACTCGGCATGTCCGCTTCTAACTGCTCTGGCCCATCATTAACCCCTTCCTCGCCTCCGCGCGCTCTCCAACTAAAACGGTCAGCGCCGCTTGTAACACTCATAGTGTCATGCTACAGTGATCTCATGCTAATGATGTCTTGTCATCATGTTTGCTAATTGCCATATGATAAAAATCAAAGTCAAAGTCAAAATTCAGATTGCAAGTGAAATTTAATGTTTCACAAACATAGTTGCAAAATAGTTCATCATCTAGTGAATATTCCATAACAATTATTTGTTAAGGAAAACAACATCACTTATTTGCTTAATTGTCTCTAGCAATTAAAACAGTACCAAATCGGCCTATTCAAATACTTTTTCATTTATGTAAAATTCAAACAACTTCAAATAATGCTTAAACTTTTTGTGGCAGTGCTAAATAATGCAATGTAAATTAAGTGACAAGTCCCATATTTTTTAGATGTCATTTGATAGCTAAATAAAATACAAAACAACAACTAAATTGAAAGAAAGAAAAAGGAAAAGACCTAAAACCTACTGCACACCTGGGCCTTAGATCGCCACACTGTGGCCCATCCCAATTAGGTCGGCCCTTTCTTCCACCTCCCACCTGGGAAGGAGGCAGAGGCGCCATGGCCGCCCGCGCACGAGATGTCGCACGTGGCGTGCATCCCGCGGTCCTGGAGCTAGGTTAAGAGCAACCTCGAGCCTCCTCTCTCCCTGTGAGAAACCCTAGTTTCATTCCCCTCTCCCTCCCACTCGCTCTCCTCGCTCGAAGCTGTCGCCCGAACTCATCTGTCGCCGCTGAAAGTGCGTTATATCGACTAGAGGGGGGTGAATAGGCGATTTTTACAAATTGGTCACTAAGGAAATACTACTTGAGGAATTTGCTAAGTGACGAACTACAAGCAGCAGAATAAGTACTTAGGTGTATGCATAACAAGACAGTAGCATGGGCAACATGATGAAATGAAACATACACAGAGCACAGATAGCATGTAAACAGGATAAGCAGGCAGAAGACAAAGTAACTGAAGAAATATGATTGAGGAAATTGAGAAAGTCTTCAGTCAAAGTCTTCAAACAATAACGATCAATTTCATCAACACATGAGCGAGGAAATGAAAGGGTTGAGGAAATAGAACCAGTAGCTCGGTGAACACAATGATTTGGTAGACCAGTTGCAACTGTTGTGACAGTTGTACGCTGATACGTCTCCAACGTATCTACTTTTCCAAACACTTTTGCCCTGTTTTGGACTCTAACTTGTATGATTTGAATGGAACTAATCCGGACTGACGTTGTTTTCAGCAGAATTGCCATAATGTTGTTTTATGTGCAGAAAACAAAAGTTCTCCAAATGACCTGAAACTCCATGGGATATCTTACAATAAATAATAAAAAATTCTCGCCAAAGATGAAGACCAGGGGGCCCACACCCTTCTCACAAGGGTGGGGGCGCGCCCCCCCTAGGGCGTGCCCCCTACCTCGTGGCCCCCCTGGAGACCCCCCGACTCCAACTCCAACTCTATATAACTGCTTTCAGGGAGAAAAAATAGGGAAAAAGAAATCATCACGTTTTACGATATGGAGCCGCCGCCAAGCCCTAAAACCTCTCAGGAGGGCTGATCTGGAGTCCGTTCGGGGCTCCGGAGAGGGGGATTCATCGCCGTCGTCATCATCAACCATCCTCCATCACAAATTTCATGATGCTCACCGCCGTGCATGAGTAATTTCATCGTTGGCTTGCTGGACGGTGATGGGTTGGATGAGATTCACCATGTAATCGAGTTAGTTTTGTTAGGGTTTGATCCCTAGTATCCACTATGTTCTGAGATTGATGTTGCTATGACTTTGCTATGCTTAATGCTTGTCACTAGGGCCCGAGTGCCATGATTTCAGATCTGAACCTATTATGTTTTCATCAATATATGAAAGTTCTAGATCCTATATTGCAAGTCTATAGTCACCTATTATGTGTTATGATCCATTAACCCCGAAGTGACAATAATCGGGATACTTACCGGTGATGACCGTAGTTTGAGGAGTTCATGTATTCACTATGTGCTAATGCTTTGTTCCGGTTCTCTATTAAAAGGAGGCCTTAATATCCCTTATTTTCCGTTAGGACCCCGCTGCCACGGGAGGGTAGGACAAAAAATGTCATGCAAGTTCTTTTCCATAAGCACGTATGACTATATTCGGAATACATGCCTACATTACATTGACGAATTGGAGCTAGTTCTGTGTCACCCTATGTTATGACTGTTACATGATGAACCGCATCCGGCATAATTATCCATCATTGATCCAATGCCTACGAGCTTTCCATATACTGGTTTACGCTTATTTACTTTCCCGTTGCTATTGTTACAATCACTACAAAATACCAAAAATATTACTTTGCTTTCATTACTCTTTTGTTACCATTACCATCACTATAATATTACTTTGCTACTAAACACTTTGCTGCAGATACTAAGTTTCCAGGTGTGGTTGAATTGACAACTGAACTGCTAATACTTGAGAATATTCTTTAGCTCCCCTTGTGTCGAATCAATAAATTTGGGTTGAATACTCTACCCTCGAAAGCTGTTGCAATCCCCTATACTTGTGGGTTATCAAGACTAATTTCTGGCGCCGTTGCCGGGGAGCATAGCTCTATTCGTTGAGTCACTTGGGATTTATATCTGCTGGACACTATGAAGAACTTGAGAGATCCAAAAACCAAGATCTATCCCTCAACTACGAGGGAAGGTAAGGAACTGCCATCTAGCTCTGCACTTGATTCACCTTCTGTTATGAGTAAGCTTGCGACACCTAAACCTGCTTCTGCTATTCGTTCTGATATATCACATGTTATTGATGATGCTACTTCTGCTATACATGATACTTATGATGAAACTACCTCTATGCCTGATACTACTATGCCACTTAGTGATTTTCTAGAGGAACGACTTGCTAGGGCTAGAGAGATTGAAAATATTGAATCTGATTATGAAGATGAAAGTGATGATGAAGAATCACTTGTTATTCCTAAGGGTTATTTATTTGATCAAGATGCTTCTTTAGCTATTTTAGCTTGCAAAGATAGATATGAACTCAAAAGGTTATTAGCTAAATGGAATAAGCAATCTCTAAATGCTAGGATGAGACCTGACCCTGCTTTTGCTACTTCACCTATCTGTGTTGCTCATAAGGATTATGAATTCTCTGTTGATCCCGATATAATTACTTTGGTTGAATCTGATCCTTTTCATGGCTATGAATCTGAAACTGTTGTAGCACATCTTACTAAATTAAATGATATAGCCACCCTGTTCACTAATGATGAGACATCTCGCTACTTTTATATCCTTAAAATATTTCCGTTCTCATTAAAGGGTGATGCTAAGATATGGTTTAATTCTCTTGATCTTGGTTGTGTGCGTAGTCCCCAGGATATGATTTATTACTTCTCTGCTAAATATTTCCCTGCTCATAAGAAACAAGCTGCTTTAAAGGAAATATACAACTTTGTGCAAATTTAAGAAGAGAGTCTCCCACAAGCTTGGGGGAGGCTTCTCAAGTTACTTAATGCTTTGCCTGATCATCCTCTTAAGAAAAATGAAATACTTGATATCTTTTATAATGGACTAACCGATGCTTCTAGAGATTACCTGGATAGTTGTGTTGGTTCTCTTTTCAGCGAAAGAACACCGGATGAAGCTGAAATCTTATTGAATAATATGTTGAAAAATGAAAATAATTGGACACCTCCAGAGCCAGCTCCTGCTCCAATTAACGATCCTATTCCTAAACCAACTCCGAAGAAGAGAGGTATTCTATTTCTTAGTCCCGAAGATATGCAAGAGGCAAAGAAATCTATGAAATAAAAAGGTATTAAAGCTGAAGATGTTAAGAATTTACCTCCTATTGAATAAATACATGGTCTTAATTTACCGCCTGTTGAAGAAACATATGATCTTGATCCCTTATTTATTGAAGAACCTCCAGACCCCGATAACCCGACATAGGTAGTAAAGGAAAATTCTCTCTATAGATATGATAAAGCTGAAATCCCTCCTGCTAGAATTGCTAGTCAATGCTTGGATGAATTTGATAATTTTATGATTAAGCAAGAAGACTTCAATGCTTATTTTGGTAGACAATTAAAACAAGATGCTGATATGATTAAATACTTGGGTGATTATATGGCTAATATTAGAGGTGAACTTAAACTTGTTAGCAAACATGCTTATATGGTTACCACTCAAGTAGAACAAGTACTTAAAGCTCAAAAGGAATTGCTCAATGAGATGAATAGTAAGAAAAATAATTATGCTATTAAAGTGGCTACTAGAACTGGTAGAATGACTCAGGAACCTTTGTATCCTGAAGGCCACCTTAAGAGAATTAAGCAAGATTCTCAGAGAAATAATATTGATGCACCTAGTTCTTCTAAAAAAAGAAAAAGAAAAATGATAGAACTGTGCAAACTTCTAGTGAACCTATTGCTGAACCACCTGATAATCCAAATGATATATCTATGTCTGATGCTGAAACACAATCTGGCAATGAACATGAACCGAATGAAAATGTTAATGATGATGTTCATAATGATGCTCAACCTAGTAATGATAATGATGTAGAAATTGAACCTGCTGTTGATCTTGATAACGCACAATCAAAGAATCAACGTTATGATAAGAAAGACTTTGTTGCTAGGAAACACGGTAAAGAAAGAGAACCTTGGGTTCAGAAACCCATGCCTTTTCCTCCCAAACCATCCAAGAAAAAGGATGATGAGGATTTTGAGCGCTTTACTGAAATGATTAGACCTATATTTTTATGTATGCGATTAACTGATATACTCAAAACCAATCCTTATGCTAACTACATGAAAGATATTATTACAAATAAAAGAAAGATACTGGAAGCTGAAATTTCCACCATGCTTGCTAATTATACTTTTAAGGATGGAATACCAAAGAAACTTGGAGATCCAGGAGTACCTACTATACCATGCTGCATTAAAAGAAACTATGTTAAAACTGCTTTATGTGATCTTGGAGCCGGTGTTAGTGTAATGCCTCCCTCTTTATATCGTAGACTTGATTTGAATAAGTTGACACTTACTGAAATATCTTTGCAAATGGCTGATAAATCAACTACTATACCTGTCGGTATTTGTGAGGATGTGCCTGTTGTGGTTGCAAACGTTATTATTTTAACGGACTTTGTTATTCTTGATATTCCCGAGGACGATAGTATGTTTATTATTCTTGGAAGATCTTTTCTTAATACTGCAGGGGCTGTTATTGATTGCAACAAAGGCAATGTCACTTTTCATGTTAATGGTAATGAGCATACGGTACACTTTCCGAGGAAACAACCTCAAGTTCATAGTATCAATTCTATCGGAAAAAATCCATCGATTATATTTGGAGGTTTTGAATTTCCTCTTCCTACTGTCAAGAAGAAATATGATATACTTATTATTGGGGATGTGCATATCCCCGTTGAGGTAACCTAGTGTTATTCGAAATTTCTCCGGTTTCATGTTAATCGAAATGAGTTTGTTAACAAGACTTGATCAACCTTGTTAGTGGATTCCTTTTGACGAGCATGAGATGGATGAAACTAGAAGCACAACCCTCTGTACCCTCTCTATACTTTCTGTCATTTAGTTGAAATAAAATAAAAATAAATAATTTTCTATCTGTTATCTGATTATCCGTGCAATATAAATATACCTCGAAAATAAAAGTTCTCCAAATGCCCTGAAAATTAAATATGATTTTTTATAGAATATTTGAGGATTTATGGAACAAAGAACACACCAGGGGGGGCCAACCACCTTGCCACGAGGGTGGAGGGCGCGCCCACCCCCTAGGGTGTGCCCCCTTGCCTCATGGGCCCACGGTGGCCCTCCTCCACTTATTCTTTCAGCCACACACTTCATCTTCCTCCCCCAAACATGAAAAACCAGCTCAAACCCGAGTCCAAGCTCGTTTTGCTGCCATTTTTGATCTCCTTGCTCAAAGCACCTCTCACAAAACTGCTTGGGGAGATTGTTCCTTGGTATGTGACTCCTCCATTGGTCCAATTAGTTTTTGTTCTAATGCTTTATTCATTGCAAATTTTTGCTGCTTAGGTGACCCTGTTCTTGAGCTTGCATGTCAAATTTATATGGTCAAAAGTAGTTTTGATGCATGATATAGGCTCTAGGCACTTGTAGGAGTAGTTGCTATCAATATTATTGAGTTTGGTTTACTTTTATTTTGAAGTTACTAAAAAAATTCAGAATTTTTCAGAGGAAGAAATATGCTTAGGAAAATGTTCCAAGGTGGTTCTTCAAAGAAGCAAGGACCCAGGCTTGCAATGCGTGATGCTGACGAAGAGCCACCAAGAGACGCTCCAGTGCGTCCTTGTGAATGGCCTTCTGAAAATTTTATGGATCGAGCAGGAATTAAAGAAGAATTTAACGCATATTTGCGTAATGCCGATCTTGAGGACTTTGAGGCAGACAAATTCCCCCAGTATCATGAGCTCACAAGCTCTTTTGTGAGGAGGTTTGAGTATTCATCTTCTCGTAATTCTCCTTCAGTCATGTTTGATCTTTATGACAAATCTTATACCATGGACTTAGAGGATTTCACTTTTGCTTGCAAACTTCCACAATGGGGTAGTGTTAGGGATCCCCCTAAATCTGAATTTAGAAACTTTCTTGCTAGTATAACTGTAGGGGAATCTAGAGATATAACGCAAGCTACCATAGGGAGCATTCACTTTCCTGCTATACACTATTTTGCTCTCTTCATAGGTAGGTGCATAAATGCTAAGGATGAAGCATGTCACATGTGTGTCCCTAACCTTAGCATTCTCCGGAGCGCTGTGTTAGGAGACCAATCTTATCATATGGGAGCCATTGTAGCTTGTAGGTTGCATCATAATAGACATAATGGAGATTTCTTTGGAGGAATTTATGCAACCTGCTTAGCTAAATTTCTTGAGATAGACGTTCATGAAGGAGACATGGAGTTGCCTCCTGCTTATTTAGATTTTGATTCTACGGTTTCCCACCATTTTGTCGAGAGGATCGAATCACCTCTCCAGTATCGATTAATCTTTGACAGACGCCATGCTGTCCATATTACTCTCCCTGCTCTTGCTTTCTTTGATTATCAGGCAAGAGGAGGATATACTATTACCAGAGAGGAGGCAGATGAGTACGAGAGGAGAGCGGAGGCCGCTCGTCGCCACGCTGCAGCTCAGGAGGCGATAGCTGCTGCATCACAGTACGACCCCAACAACTATTATTATGGATATCAGCCAGGCCAGCCGTGGCCATAGACCAACTTAGGCCAAAAGCCTAAGCTTGGGGGAGTACGTATTTCTCACCGACATTACATTTATGTTCACACACACTCATTGCTAGATGTCGGTGCTCATACTTTTTCATTGTATCATCCATGCTAGTTTATTTTCTTTTATGCTTTCTTCTTGTGTGTTTAATAAACCTTAAGAAAACCAAAAAAATGAGTTGTAGCCTTTAATTAATTTACTTTCCATGCTTGTAGTATTAATTAAAAAGAAAACCCAAAAATATTTCTTGTTCTTCTTTTGCTTGTTGGGAGCTTTCCCGTGTAAATAGTTTTATTTCTTTTCTTTTATTTGGGGGTCGGTAGGAGAAGACCATGATTAAATTGTTGAAGTGGCTCTTATATGCTTTATTGTTGATTTAACCGAGAGCCCATATTGCCTTGTCTTCTCCTGTTTATTGAATGCTCGCAGATTACAGCTTAGTCCAATGCACGTGCACTCTTATTATTATTCACATCATTCGGTCGTGCAAGTGAAAGGCAATTATGATGATATATGATGGACTGACTGAGATGAGAAAAGCTGGTACGAACTCGACCTCTTTTGTTTTTGTAAATATGACGAGTTCATCGTTCTTGATTCAGCTTGTTATGAATAAACATGTTTGCAATGACAATTAGAGATCATAGTTGCTTGTGCCATGCTTGATTAGGTATGAGTTATAATGGTTTACCTTGCATGCCAACATGCTATTAAAATGATTATGATGTGGTATGATAGGGTGGTATCCTCCTCTGAATGATTTAAGTGACTTGACTTGGCACATGTTCACGCATGTAGTTGAAACAAATCAACATAGCCTTCATGATATTTATGTTCATGGTGGATTATATCCTACTCATGCTTGCATCCAATGTTTATTAATTTTAATGCATGTACATGGCTGTTGTCGCTCTCTAGTTGGTCGCTTCCCAGTCTTTTGCTAGCCTTCACCTGTACTAAGCGGGAATACTGCTTGTGCATCAAAACTCCTTAAACCCCAAAGTTATTCCAGATGAGTCCACTATACCTTCCTATATGCGGTATCTGCCTGCCGTTCCAAGTTAATTTGTATGTGCCAAACTCTAAACCTTCAAATAATTATCCTGTTTTGTATGCTCGAATAGCTCATGTATCAACTAGGTTGTCCGTATCTTCCATGTTAGGCGGGTTATTCTCAAGAGGAGTGGACTCCGCTCCTCACTCACGAGATAAAGGGCTGGTCACCGGGATGCCTAGTCCCATGCTTTATGCAAACTAAATCAAAATAATTGCAAACAAAACTCCTCCTGGGACCTGATGTATGTTGGAGGCACTCGTTGTTTTGAGCAAGCCATGGATTGATGTTTGTTGGTGGAGGGGGAGTATAAACTTTACCATTCTGTTTGGGAACCGCCTATAATGTGTGTAGCATGGAAGATATCGCCATCTCTTGGTTGTCATGTTGACAATGAAAGTATACCGCTCAAAATATTATTCACCTCTATTTCAAAACCGAGCTCTGGCACCTCTACAAATCCCTGTTTCCCTCTGCGAATGGCCTATCCATTTACTTTTATGTTGAGTCATCACCCTCTTATTAAAAAGCACTAGCTGGAGAGCGCAGCTGTCATTTGCATTCATTACTGTTAATTTATATTGGGTGTGACTATGATTGGATATCTTTTACCATGAATTACAATGTCTAGTCAGTCCTTGATCTTTAAAGGTGCCCTGCATTTATGTTTCACGGTCTCAGAAAGGGCTAGCGAGATACCATTTTGTTATATCATATTATGATTGTTTTGAGAAAGTGTTGTCATCCGAGTTTATTATTATGGCTTGCTAGTTGATTATGCTATTGATATGAGTAAACATGAGACCTGAGAATTATTGCAAATATGGTTAGTTATAATCTTTGCTGAAAACTTGAATGCTAGCTTGACATATTTATAACAATAAGAGCAAATAGAGTTTGTAAAAGTTTTTCTTTATTTCTTTTAGTTTGTCAACTGAATTGCTTGAGGACAAGCAAGGGTTTAATCTTGGGGGAGTTGATACGTCTCCAACGTATCTACTTTTCCAAACACCTTTTCCCTTGTTTTGGACTCTAACTTATATGATTTGAATGGAACTAACCCGGACAGACGCTGTTTTCAGCAGAATTGCCATGATGTTGTTTTGTGTGCAGAAAACAAAAGTTCTCGGAATGATCTGAAACTCCACGGGATATCTTACAATAAATAATAAAAAATCCTCGCCAAAGATGAGGACCAAGGGGCCCACACCCTTCTCACGAGGGTGGGGGCGCGCCCCCCCTAGGGCACGCCCCCTACCTCGTGGGCCCCCTGGAGACCCCCCGACTCCAACTCCAACTCTATATAACTGCTTTCGGGGAGAAAAAATAGGGGAGAAGAAATCATCGCGTTTTACGATACGGAGCCGCCACCAAGCCCTAAAACCTCTCGGGAGGGCTTATCTGGAGTCCGTTCGGGGTTCCGGAGAGGGGGATTCGTCGCCGTCGTCATCATCAACCATCCTCCATCACCAATTTTATGATGCTCACCGCCGTGCGTGAGTAATTCCATCGTTGGCTTGCTGGACGGTGATGGGTTGGATGAGATTCACCATGTAATCGAGTTAGTTTTGTTAGGTTTTGATCCCTAGTATCCACTATGTTCTGAGATTGATGTTGCTATGACTTTGCTATGCTTAATGCTTGTCACTAGGGCCCGAGTGCCATGATTTCAGATCTGAACCTATTATGTTTTCATCAATATATGAGAGTTATAGATCCTATCTTGCAAGTCTATAGTCACCTATTATGTGTTATGATCCGTTAACCCCGAAGTGACAATAATCGGGATACTTACCGGTGATGACCGTAGTTTGAGGAGTTCATGTATTCACTATGTGCTAATGCTTTGTTCCGGTTCTCTATTAAAAGGAGGCCTTAATATCCCTTAGTTTCCGTTAGGACCCCACTGCCACGGGAGGGTAGGACAAAAGATGTCATGCAAGTTCTTTTCCATAAGCACGTATGACTATATTTGGAATACATGCCTACATTACATTGATGAATTGGAGCTAGTTCTGTGTCACCCTATGTTATGACTGTTACATGATGAACCGCATCCGGCATAATTATCCATCATTGATCCGATGCCTACGAGCTTTCCATATACTAGTTTACGCTTATTTACTTTCCCGTTGCTATTGTTACAATCACTACAAAATACCAAAAATATTACTTTGCTTTCATTACTCTTTTGTTACCATTACCATCACTATCATATTACTTTGCTACTAAACACTTTGCTGCAGATACTAAGTTTCCAGGTGTGGTTGAATTGACAACTGAACTGCTAATACTTGAGAATATTCTTTGGCTCCCCTTGTGTCGAATCAATAAATTTGGGTTGAATACTCTACCCTCGAAAGCTGTTGTGATCCCCTATACTTGTGGGTTATCATACGTCTGGTTGGAGCGGCTTGGTATTTTAACCAAAAGACACACAGTCCCAGGACACACGGTTCTTACCGTATTCTCCTTAAGCCAAGGTCACACATACCTCGCCCAATCACTCGTGGTAAGTCTTTAGGTGACTTCCAAACCTTCACAGACTTGGTCACTCGGTGATCCACAATTCCTCTTGGATGCTCTAGACCATGACGCCTAATCATCTGGAAGATGCACAGTCTTCAAAGGTAACAAGCGTAGGTTCCACACAGGAACAATCTCTTTAGTGATGCTCAATAACTTTGGGTTGTAGGTGTTTGGGTTTTGGGTTTTTCCTCACTAATGATTTTCTCTCAAAGTCCTTGGAGGATGGGATGCTCTAAATGACAAGTGTCAGTTTCTCACGGAGCAGCCACCCAACTAGTTGTTTAAGGGAGCGGCTATTTATAGCCGGGGAGCAGCCCGATATGATAAGACATAAATGCCCTTCAATGATATGACCGTTTGGTGGATAAGCTATTTGGGACAGCTGACGCGTAGCACATCAACGGTTGGAAATTTGAGCTCTCAAATTCCTCAGGGCTACCATGTTCCTCACTTGTAGGAAATCTGTAGTAGCGAATTTCTAACTCCTCAGTCAGAACAAATTCCTCAGAGACTAGAAGATCTTTGTCTCTGTCACTAAAGAAATTGACTGAACTGTATGAGATTTCCAAAGGCTTCACTCGAAGGATTGGGTAGGTATAGGATTTGAGATGAGCATCACTTGGAAATATTTCCTTAGTTTTACCTCGACCCCCTTTAACAGTACGGTGTTTCCTATGACTCAAGAAAGGAAAAACGAAACTACGAAAACAAGTCTTCACGCTTCATAATCCTCGCATAGATATCAATATCTTCATGGTCACACCAATTTCCTCATTTTCAAAGTCTTCAAGAAAACTAAATTCTTCAAATGTAGACATTCATTTTTAGGGTTGACTTTCTTCGGAAATATCAAACTCCTCGGAGACTTATAGAACCTGTGACACTCATAAACACATTAGTCCCTTAACCTATAAGTCTTCAATACACCAAAATCACTAAGGTGCACTAGATGCACTTACAGTCTCCCCCTTTTTGGTGATTGATGACAAATAGGTTAAGTTTTCAACGGGGATAAACATATGAAGTGCAAATACTTGTATTGAGGAGTTTGATTCCAAGATATAGAAGAACTCCCCCTGAAGATGTGCATAGTGAGGAATTTGCTTTGGATTGCAAATGCACATTGTAGAATAATATCATGGAGATCTCCCCCTATATCTTGTAATCCATACACGCATTTAACATATAATATGAAGAATTTGAAATGCATGATGGAAAATGGTTTCTAACGAAATTCAGCATGCGCGCATTAAGGTACTTGAGGAAATAAGCATGCAGAAAGCAGTTCAAGTATCAGACCACCATCGGACTTAAGTTTACAACTCAATCAACAAACACTTCAGAAGAGCGAGAGTTGTAACTTAACAAAAAATAGCCCATATATAAGACCCGCTTGAAGACTAACTCAAATTTCTCCCCCCTTTGTCATCGAATGACCAAAAGGATCGAAAAATGAGGACTAACGCCCCTAGAGAATATCATCATGATGTCGATGGAGGAGCGCCAGTGTTGTTAGGGTCGTTTGTCGATGTAGGGCCTACCGTAGTGTCGTTGAGATCTTCAGCTTCATCTGTCTCGCGTGATGAAGAATATGAACTGGTGACCAGCTGAGGAACTTTGACCTTCTTGAATTTCTTCGAACGAGGATGGGCCCAGTCAAAGTTCTGCTGAAAGTCCATCTTCTTGAGGTCTTTGTCACTGTAAAGATGAGATAGAATAGCCCAAGTGCGATCGAAGATTTCATGCGCATAATAGTGATTCTTCTTCATAGTGATTTGCGTGACAGTCATGTTCTGAAGAATTGAGCCAAATTGACGCTTGACCCACTTGTGATTGTGATCGACCTTCTGATGTATACTTAGAGGAAGCTCATGATCAGTCATCACTTGTGGGGGCTCTGGCAGAATCTTGAGTAGCAGAGTCATCATTGGTAGAATATGATGCAGCCTTCCGAAACTGACCATCCAATGGACGAGTGCCTTCATTAATAATAGTAGCTTTGCCTTTTTCATCAACTGAAGAAATAGTCCTTTTGAGGACTTCAATGGGAGGCAGAAAGCTGAGGTGATTCTAAAAATCTGCCTTGTAGTTATAGAAGACCTGGTTCTGATGAATTTCATGATCCAACGAGTATAGGGATTCAATTCAAACGGCGACAGTGCAACATTCGCCAAAGCCCTCATGAAGAAATCATGATAGTTAATGGGAATCCCATGTATGATGTTGATTAGCAGATTCTTCATGATGCCAACAACTTCTTTTTCTTTAGAGTTGTGGCCTTTGATCGGACTAAGGGTTTTGGTCAAGATGTGGTATATTGTCCTTGGCACATACAACAAATCCTTCACTGGGAAGGTGGTTCTTGGATCTTGTCCAGGCACAAAGGCTTCATCAACACTTGCATGAGATGATTTTGAAGTTCAGGTTCTTCATAGATCAGCCTTGTGCCTTCAGCAGGTGGACTGATTGGGATGGCATGAAGCAATTCAGAGGCCGGAGCTTTATAGTGAGTGTTTTCAGTCATCCAGTCTAGCACCCATGAATTGACATCAGCCACATTGCCAGTGAAGGAAATATGCCCTAGAGGCAATAATAAAGTTATTATTTATTTCCTTATATCATGATAAATGTTTATTATTCATGCTAGAATTGTATTAACCGGAAACATAATACATGTGTGAATACATAGACAAACAGAGTGTCACTAGTATGCCTCTACTTGACTAGCTCGTTAATCGAAGATGGTTATGTTTCCTAACCATGAACAAAAGAGTTGTTATTTGATTAACGGGATCACATCATTAGAAGAATGATGTGATTGACATGACCCATTCCATTAGCTTAGCACCCGATCGTTTAGTATGTTGCTATTGCTTTCTTCATGACTTATACATGTTCCTATGACTATGAGATTATGCAACTCCCATTTGCCGGAGGAGCACTTTGTGTGCTACCAAACGTCACAACGTAACTGGGTGATTATAAAGGAGCTCTACAGGTGTCTCCAAAGGTACATGTTGGGTTGGCGTATTTCGAGATTAGGATTTGTCACTCCGTTTGTCGGAGAGGTATCTCTGGGCCCTCTCGGTAATGCACATCACATAAGCCTTGCAAGCATTGCAACTAATGAGTTAGTTGCGAGATGATGTATTACGAAACGAGTAAAGAGACTTGCCGGTAACGAGATTGAACTAGGTATTGAGATACCGACGATCGAATCTCAGGCAAGTAACATACCGATGACAAAGGGAACAACGTATGTTGTTATGCGGTCTGACCGATAAAGATCTTCGTAGAATATGTTGGAGCCAATATGAGCATCCAGGTTCCGCTATTGGTTATTGACCGGAGACGTGTCTCGGTCATGTCTACATTGTTCTCGAACCCGTAGGGTCCGCACGCTTAAGGTTTCGATGACAGTTATATTATGAGTTTATGAGTTTTGATGTACCGAAGGAGTTCGGAGTCCCGGATGAGATCAGGGACATGACGAGGAGTCTCAAAATGGTCGAGACGTAAAGATCGATATATTGGACGACTATATTCGGACATCGGAAAGGTTCCGAGTGATTCGGGTATTTTCGAAGGTACCGGGGAGTTACGGGAATACGAGGAAGAAGCAATGGGCCTTAATGGGCCTTAGTGGAAAGGACCAGGAGGTGGCGCGCGCCCCTCCCAAGCCCAGTCCGAATTGGACAAGGGGTTTGGGGCGCGGCCCCTCTCTCCCTTCCTTCCCCTCTTCCCCCCTTTCCCCCCTTCTCCTAGTTGGACTAGGAAAGGAGGAAACCTACTCCAACTAGGAGTAGGAATCCTACTCCCTGGCGCGCCCCTCCTAGGGCCGGCCTCCTCCCCCTTGCTCCTTTATATACGGGGGCAGGGGGCACCTCTAGACACACAAGTTGATCCACGTGATCGTTTTCTTAGCCGTGTGCGGTGCCCCCTTCTACCATAATCCTCGATAATATTGTAGCGGTGCTTAGGCGAAGCCCTGCGACGGTAGAACATCAAGATCGTCACAACGCCGTCATGCTGATGGAACTCTTCCCCGACACTTTGCTGGATCGGAGTCCGGGGATCGTCATCGAGCTGAACGTGTGCTAAAACTCGGAGGTGCCATAGTTTCGGTGCTTGATCGGTCGGGCCGTGAAGACGTACGACTACATCAACCGCATTGTGCTAACGCTTCCACTGTCGATCTACAAGGGTACGTAGATCACACTCTCCCCTCCCATTGCTATGCATCACCATGATCTTGCGTGTGCGTAGGAATTTTTTTGAAATTACTACGTTCCCCAAAAGCCAGTGAGGTGTAGAGTTGCATAGAATTGAAGAATTAGTTCTTCATTCCAATCACAGATATCAACATAGAAATTGAGGAGTCCAGCTTCATGAAGAACATTCAGAACATGTTAGAAGCCAGGAATGGACTCCATATCCACATGAGGAATTTGATGGTGCTGAAATAACTTGTCCTTGTCAAACAAAACAGATGCATAAAAGCTCATCTGGCTTGCAGTCCAGAACCTCTTGCGCCTAAGTCTTGCTGAGTCATATGGATTTGCATCAGTGAAGAAATGAGGTTCAACGAAGAAATCGTCAGCCTTGAATTTTGGCCTATTTGCATGAGGATTTTGTGGCTTGGTCTTAAGATTTGCAGTTGACGGCCTCACAACCTCTTGAGTCACAACTTCATGAACTTGAGACTGAGGAATTTCAGCGGCAGTTTCAGTATTAGCAGTCCGGTTCTCAATTTCTTCAGGTATGGACTGAAGTGAAGCTTGACGTCCTTCAGATCATGTTAGAAGTTCTTCGGTCTACACAAGGGACTGAGGAATTGGATGTAGAGGTGTGGCAATGGTGAATTGATGTGAAGATTTTCCCAATAGTCATCATTCAACACAGGAGTTGTAGAGCCAATATCCACATCTTCTTCAATTTCCTCGACGCCCGCCTCTTCAGCTGTGAACTGAGGCACATGCGATGATACCAGAGGCGTGGAAACAACATCTTCCACATTAATTTCTTCATCCAACTGCTCTAAGGAAGCAACAGGAGGATTTTCTTCATAAGTGTCATCTGGAATGACATAATCTTCACCAAATGGAATGAGCTCCTTTGATGGCACTATAGATATTGGAACATCATCAATTGGTTCCATGAAAGAGCTCGTCAAAGTCCCCACTTTCTTGGGAGCTGAGGACTCTGCAGAGGTTGATGATTTCCTCTTCCTTGCGGCTTCCTTCTCTACAGCGTTCGTTTTCTTCACTTCTAGTGCAGAAGGAAGAGTGATTTCTTCACCTTTCTAGATTTTGCTGGAGGAGGAGATGAAGTTGGTTCATTTTTTAGGCACGCCTGATGCAGTCGCCCTAGTATTCTCGGTTTCTTCAGACACGGCAGATTCTTCAGCTGGCCTGGGTTGTTCTTCAGGCGCAACATTAGTGGTTGCCCTGGCACGTTCTTCAGGAATTGGAATTTCTTCAGCAGCCCTGGTAGCTTCTTCAGAAACTTGATTTTCATCAGCTACACTTTCAGTTTCATCAGTTTTCTAAGAAGATGCTTAATCCTGAGGAATTTGTTGTTGCGATGATGTTGCAATGTCTGCCTTGAGGTTCTTGACAATCTTGACGAATCTGACTTTGGCACTGAGCCAATCTGCATGATATTTGTCAAATTCATCACCGAGGTCTCTGATCTCCCTCTGAATAGTTACACGTTCTTCAGGAGCCAGTGTAAGAACGTTGTTCCTCAGGAATCACTCCTTGTACTGGGCCTTCTTGACTTGCCTGGCCTTCTGAAACTTCCATTTTTCTTTGCCTATGAAGGCGGTCAACATGTGACTTTGACCAGGAGTGAGGTTAAGGTCAGGTAGTGGCGTGTTGGGATCTTTGTGCCATATGCCAATGAAATCGAGGATCTTCTTTGGATCCAGCATAAGAGGCACATAGCTGCCTTTGACTCTTGCAGCCCTTTCCAGTCTATCCTTGATGATTTTAGTCAGTTGTTCATCACCAGCTTCATCATCATCATCATCAGATGGAACATGGAATGCCACATGCTTCTTGTGAGGACTTGGCCTCTTCCCATGTCCAGCAGTGGTCTTGACCTTTAGCAATGTTGGACCACTTGAAGATTGTGGTTGAGCTGAGGAAGATGCAGATGCCCCTGAGGCAATAGAAAAGCTAGCAGTCCGCTGACACGTTGCAATATGCACATGTGTTGAGGACTTTGTGGCAGCAACTGAGTATTTTGAAGCAACTAAGGGGATTGGCACAACCCTTGAAGAAGTTGCTTGAGGAATTTGCCCTGAGGGCTTTGCCGTTGAAGAACTTGGCCGTGAGGGAATTGAGCTTGAAGACTTCTTCACAACAAACTTCTTCAGCATGGCCTTCTTTGGCGCTGTTGTACTAGCAGAAGCCTCAGCGGCAGTAGCTTGAGAATCCTCATTGAATTTCCTCACTGCCTCTACAGCAACTTTGTGAAGCTTGGCTTGGCGCTTGGCCCATTCTTTTGGAAATTCCTACCGCGCCTGACGCTAGTGGGATCAACTATTTGGCCAGTAGCCAAGGGTGGTCTTGGACATGGAGGGTTCACAGTGAATTTCTTCATGTATTTTGGAGTAACATAGCGGTATTCCCTCCATTCCTTTGCCCATCTCCTCTCAATCCTCTGAATGTGCATTTTGTGCTGATTCTTGTTTTCCTTCCCATGAGTTTCTTCATCGGGTGTGCAATATTCATTATATATGTCCTCAGGGATCTCAAAAGCAGTGTTTGTTTCTGGCCTCTTGCCTCCCTTCTGAGGTCTCTTCCCATCTGCCATTTTACTCACTTGAGGACTTGAACTTTGGATGTTTCTGAGGAAGTATGCAAATTTTCTTCGAGGAATGCTGCAAATGAGTTAAGTTGATGAGAACCTAGTGATTCAGCAGCAGACATTTTGTACCTATGAACAGAGTATGGGTGCAAAGAATTTGGAGAGGTCATATGCATTCTCAGAAAATTTGCAAAAGTATCAAGTTTGAGAAATATGACCATAGGTGTCTTGAAGAATTTCACTTAGCGTTCTTGACTTACGTTCCAGAGTTTTATAGATTATAAAATCCACACAATTGAGGAATTTTGAAAGAAAAACATAGCTTAGAGAAAAAAATCAAGGAACAGAATCATTCAGGTGTTTAAGGAGTGGGAAGTTGAAGAATAAACACCTCGTGAGGATTTTGTGGAAATCATAAGAATCAAAGTAGGGCAGTAAAATTGGATTTTAATTACCCTTGATGAAGAACACGATGGACCGGGAGTGGACATGGAGAAGTTCATCAGTTCAGATCTCCCACGCCCTAACTCGGCGGCGGGAGACAGCTACGGCAGCGGCGGAGTGAAGATTTCCGCGGTCGGCGTGAGTACGACGGCGACGAGGTCGAGGCAGTGAAGCTCTTCCTCACTGGCCATGATGGAGTGTAGCGGCAGCGCTAGATCTGAGAGCTCGAGCGAGGGGAGTTGAGGTCGAGAGGAGTAAATGAAGTATGAGGAGGGTAAGGGGTATTTATAGCCGAAGTGAAAAACTGCTCGTTCGAAGATTTTGGACGAACATGGCCCTGACCCTTGTTGTCCTAACGACATGTGTCACCCATGTATATAGAGGTGGAGATCGTGCAGGATCATGGGTGATTTGTTTAATTTGTCGTGGGAAGTGGAAAGGTTTGAGCGGCAACAACCGAAAATTCAGATATGAAAATTTTAACATCCCGTTCGCAAATTCTTCAGCTGTCAAGGACACAATGAAGACTTTGAATAAGTTTCAAAAAGAACGCACATGAAGAATTTGTAAATAGACTTGGTTGAGTTTAGCATAGAGGGGGAACGGGTCCAATCACATTCACTTAGAGGAAAAATCAATTTGAAGAAATAGCAATAAGTGAATGATGTTGAGGACATTGAAAACTCAAATGTGTGTGTGTGTGTCTCTCTCTCTCTCTCTCTATATATATATATAGTCAATGAAGAACACCAGTCGAAAAGTTTAAGACTTTGGAAAGTTGCAGAATTTGAAAATTGAAGAATTTACAAAATGAAGAAAAACTCAAATTTGAAGATTTTCAACTTTGGTTGGTGGCGTGACCCACCATATAAGAATGATGATTTCAGACACCGCGTACAATTATTGTAGGGCTTTGAGAATCAAATTCTTCATTAATTTCTTCACACTTAGAGGGTTAGTCTTCATTGATTGAAGAAAAACGTTACTTCGCGTGTTGCACATCTAAGTCATCAAATTTGCATAATGTTAGGATGTGTGTCCTTTCAAAGAACATTTGAAGATTCTGTCGGATCACGGGTTTCGGCAAAACCCTCAAGGTTCGAACACTGGGGTGTGCGCGAAGATTTCCTCCCTACCGATCCACGCCCTAGCTCGCTAAGATCTCGCAGACGAACTCGTTGAACTCACAACATAAAAGACACAAGATTTATACTGGTTAGGGCCACCGTTGTGGTGTAATACCCTACTCAAGTGTGGTGGTGGTGGATTGCCTCTTGGGCTGATGATGAATAGTACAAAGGGAAGAACAGCCTCCTGAGGTTGATGTGTTCTTGTGCTTGGCCAAGTTGTGTGGGTGAGGACTCGATTCCCTCGAGATGAGATGCCTCCTACTGTGGTGGCTAGTTCTACTTATATAGGCCCTGGTCCTCTTCCCAAATATTGAGCGGGAAGGGAGCCAACAACGGCCGATTTGAAAGGGGACAACTAGTACAACTTATCCTAACAAAAGCAGTCTTGGCCTGCAAAAGGCTCTGGTGGTGACGCCGCATTGGGCTCCATGGTGACCTCCATCTTGCCGTCCTACTGGTCTTGGTCTCGTTGCACTGATATGGAAACCTTTGCTTGATGCCTCGGTACTCTGGGCATCGCTTGCCTCCTTAGCACCAGAGAGGAAACGAGGACACTACGTGCGCTGGCGCCCACCTGATCTTGATCGGCATGGCTCACATCACGAGAGCCTCGCGAGGTTTGCCCTGCCTTGATCTCTCCGCTCTTCGCGAGGCAACCTAGTGAGGCCGCTCCTGAGGAGGTCTTGCATCGTCCGCCTCGCGAGGCTTGGCCCCTCGTGAGGGTCTTGAATGCCTTGTTGATGAAGATGGGCCGTACAGGCCCGCTAGCTCAGCCACGCCGCGGGCCGCAGGCAGGCAAGTCTGGGGACCCCCGTTCCCAGAACGCCGACAGTAGCCCCCGGGCCCAAGGCACGCTCAGGCTTAGCTTCGAGGCGAAGCCAAAGGTCAAGTGCGGAAAGCCACGGGCCCCAAAAGCCTGCGGCCTTGGTCGACGCGTGGCGGTTGATTGGACGTGGGCGTCTCCGCTTCCCCACGCTGCCTTGGAGTCCGCCTGGCTATGCGCCCCCGTTGCCTATTATTCTTCCATCGCCCACGCCTTACTTTCCCAATCCTTCTGCTTCCTCGAGACTCTGCCCCTCCTCTCCAATCTAACCCATGCTTTGCCCGCTTCTTTGTCATGGCGCCGAAACAAGCAGACAAGGGGAAGAAGCCTCTATCTTCGCCAAGTGCGCCTCCAGCCATCGAGCCTGCAGTCGGCCGGTCCTTGGTGCTCAACGATGAGGCCATGGACAAGGTGCGTCCCATGCTTGCCACCAGTTTCAACGAGTGGGGGACGATAGTGGCTTGGCCTGCGTCTTGCACTCGCATTACCCGGGCAGCCACTGAGGTCCCAATCTTCATCGATGCCCTTTGGGCCGGCCTGATTCCCCCTTTCTCCGCCTTCTTCAACATGGTGCTTGAACATTACCAGATCCACATGCTGCATCTCGACCCCCAATTCGTGACTCTCCTCGTCGTCTTCGCCTTTGCGTGCGAGGCCATGGTGGGCATCGCTCCTTCTGTGGCCCTTCTCCGTCATTTCTTCTCATTGCATCTGATGGATCCTTGGCAAAGCTCGGGGTGCGTGAGCTTCCAAGCTGTGGCCACGACGGCGGACGCGGGGATCGACTTCGAGCTTCCTCCATCCACGAGCGAGTTTCGGACACGGTGGGTATTCGTCAATGCTGGGGTGATCAGCCCTCTGCTCCACTCTCCGTCTGCACCTGCCATTCCCAACTCCGGTTGGGGCCACGAGAAGCTCGCGAGCCCCCGTCTTGTCCCTGTTTTAGCTTAGGCCGAGGAGGCTGAAGGACCGCGGCGTGACCACGCCTATGGTCGTGAAGGAGTTTGTCAGGCGCCGATTCGCCCCGCTTCAGCGCCATTATCGCACGATGTGGACCTTGCTCAGCAGTCAGGACCATATGAGGTTTCAGGAGTCTGGGCTCCCTCTTAAGATGCAGCAAACGGTGCTCGAGGTCCTGACAGGTGTCCCTTTGCCGGATGACATGCCTGAGAAGAGCTGTCTACTGTACCGCTGCAAGAACAAGGCCGAATTTGCTGGGAGCATGCCTTTCTTTGATGAGTGGGGGCTGCGCCCGGACGGCCTGGTGGGGTCCCGCGAGAACCCTGTCAACCTGGTTCCCCTCTTCGTCGCTGGTGCTGAGCTCGTCCCGAATGTGGATGCAGGGGACGAGCACTGCCGAAGGCTGACGGCACGAGTGCTGAGGTGCAGATGCCGCCCTGGGCTCCTAGGGCGTCGTCCTCAGGAACCCGTGATTCTTCCTCTAGGACGTCGGTTGCTGAGACGATGCAGCACGCGACTCCCGAGGCCGAAACTCCGGAGGCCTTGGGAGGTCGTGGTGAGACGGTGCCCGACTGTTCTCCGCAGCCAGGTACCCCTGAAGTTGTCCTCTCGAGCACTTCTCCGGCCGCACCTCGTGCCGGCCGCCACGTCCAGCGCTTTGGTCGGCTTTGCGTGGACTTTGAGGAGCTCCGTAAGAGGAAAGGATCTCTGAGAGGCAGCGGTATCTTTGGGCCGTTAAAGCGACGAAAGTACATCACCGTCGACGAGTAAGCACTGCACCCTGTGATTTCTCGATTGCTGCTTTCCTCCCTGATGTCGGTTCTCTAGGACCCCTTCCGCCAGGGCCGTCGTGTCCCCGAGAAGCAACCTTCTCCTTCCTCAGCTCCCCCGCTGGCTTTGAGCATCCCGAGCCTGCGTGCCACGCCTGGAGCAGGGCCGGCCGGGGAGGTGCGCTCGCCTTCATGGTGCTTTGAATCTGCGGCTCCGTCGGCCTTCCTCCACGGCCTTGCTTGGAGCTTGGCGGGCGTTCCCCGGACTCCTCCTCTGGTCATGGACATCAGCTGGTTGGCTTCGGTCTTCAGCTCCTCCTCAAGCAGCGGGCCCTGACTGGCCGGGGCCCCTCGTGAGGTCGGGCTGGCGCCTGGAGCGGCACCAGCCCCCTGCTAAGAGGGGGTGTGCCGCTTCACGTCCCGCCTGCAGCCCCCGTGGCGGAGGACGAGGTGGGCCGTGCGCTGGAGTTCGAGCGCGGGCGGAGCGTCGTTCGTCATGAGCTCTTCCAGGAGGCGATGGCGCGATGAGCCGACTTGGTGAAGAACTCGCGGGTGCCGACTCACGCCTTGAGGCTGAGGGTCTTCGGCTAGTGGAGGAACGGCGTAAGCTGAGGGTGGCCATCAACCTTGGCCGCTACCAGCGTGATCTTGACAATGCGAAGGCCGAGGCGTCCCTCAAGGTTTTCTGTGAGGCTTGGTCCCGAGCCTTGGAGGAGGCTCGCGAGGCTGACCGCCGTCGCGAGGCTGCGGAGAAGCGCGCGTGGGAGCTCCAAGCCTGGAGTGCGTCCCTCGAGCGGCAAGTGGAGGCGCGCAAAGCCGCCCTTGCGTCACTGAGGGGGACGCCCGCCGAGGAAGAGGAGGTCCGGAAGCACGAGGAGGCGTTGGCTCTACAAGTCATGGAGCGTAGCCTCGAGCTTGAGCAACTGGAGACGAGGGAGCCTCAAGTTTCCCAAGCGGAAGATGTCGCCGGGGCTCGCGAGGCCAAGGTCCAGGAGGAAGTCGATCGCCGGGTGGCCGAGGTTCGCGCGGATCTTGAAGGTTGGCACGACTTGAAACTGAAGCTTGCGGGAACTGAGGCAACGGGAAGGACCGCCCCTCTTAGGCCCAGGTTAGATGAGGTAGAGAGGCGTGAGGAGGCCACGGCTGCCGCCCTGGTCACGGCGCAGGAGGACTTGGCCTCCGCCCGCGCCGAGCTGCTTTCTCTTCGAAAACGGGTTGATGACGCCGAGGCCGTCGCGCGTCAAAACAGGGAGGAAGTGCTTCAACGGCGGACGCTGGAGCGCGAGCACGCCCCCATGCTTCAAGACCTCCGGAACAGGGCTAATATCGCCCTAGGCTACCTCTGTGATGAGAATGCACCGTACCCCACTCGAATGACTACGCCAATCACCTGAACTTCTTCATCAACGTGGTGACGTGCCTGGAAGCCCGGTCTGATAGGGCTCGCCAGCTTGTGGAAGAGAGAAGCCGGGGCCTACTCGGGCGTGCGTTCTCCCGTGTCTTCGGCCATCTTCGGAACTCCTTCCCCGACTTCGACTTCGACGCCGCCATTGCCCCTGTACCGCAGGCCATTCATGGTGACCTGGCGCGATGGGTGGAGGACAACGTGGACGCGCTGGTCAGGGCCTTCACTTCCGAAGATGAAGCGGTGGTAGTCGCGGCAGACGAAGGTAACATGGTCAACGGCGGCGATGGAGGCGTCGCCGAAGGCGACGATGATGCCGGTGTAGACGATGATGACGCGAGTGACGCGTCCGAAGGCGATGCGGTGTCACACCCTAGCTAGTCCATGCATTAGAGTGTGCATCATGTTTACTTTTCATCAGAAACTTGAAATGGGGAAGGCAGAACCCCCAGCCCCCTTTTGAAATCAACTAGGGTTTACTAAAAATAATTTCAATGAACCTAAAATGCCCTTCTAAAATGTTCACCCTCTTTGTCTTAGGTTAGAACCTCTGGCAAAAATTGGTGCACAACTTTCTAGGTCAACAGAAGGTCATTGAATTAAATCATAAGTATTTGAATTTGGGCATTTAAATGCTATAAAATAATTTAAATGCCCAAATAATTCTGGGAGTAAATGTTTCCTGTTGGAAATAATCTAATCAGAGGCCACATTTATTTTCAGGATTTTTGGAAATGTTTTAGTATTTTAAATAAAGCTAAACAGTTGCAGTTTAATAGAAAACAGAAACTAAATCAAAAAAAGAGAGGAGAAAGAAGCCCACCTGGGCCTTACCTGGCTCGGCCCAGCCTACTGGCTCGGCCAGTCACCCCCTACCTCGCGCCAGGAGGCAGGGGCGCGTGCTCACCGCGCGCGGGCCACGCGCCGGCCACCTCCTGCTTCTGCCGACGCCGGGAGACGCCCAGAGGACGCCACGCGACCCCCACGTCTCCCTCTCATCCTCTCTCACTCTCCCCCTCGTCTCCCTCATCCTTTCCTGCGATGGCCGAGCGCGTCCCTCGCCACCGATCGCCGTAGTCGCCGCCAGAGACCTCCCCTCGCCCCTCCGACGAGCCCATCAGCTCCGCCTCGACTCCCTCGACCTCCCCACCGAGCCACGCTTCGCCGGAAGCCCTGCAACGCCGCCTACACCCTCGTCTTCAACCTCGGGCATTCGAGATCGCCGGTGACCGCACCTCTTCTCCAGCCCGTCCCCGAGCCCGCTGAGACCGCCACACGAATACTTGTGAGCTCCTGCTTCTTTCCCCGTGCTTGCCCCCTCCGTTTCCGTCCCCTAGCTCCATCTTCCACCACGGCCGAAGCTCGCCGGTGCCGTGCCTCGTCGCCGTCGTGGCCAGAGCCACAATGGCTTGAAGCCTGGCACACCACCGTGCTCCACACCTCACCAGGAGCACGCAGCACACATCAGCGCCTCCCCTAGCGCCCTGCATCGCCTAACCCACTGTTGGCCGAACTCCGGCCGCCGCTGTCGAGCTCGCTGGCGTCGTTTCCGGCGTCCCCGTGTCCGACAACTTGCACCACTGGATGCGGCAGCTCCCCAGCTACGCGTAGCACTTCTCCGCCGTCGTTTTGGTCGCCTGAGGGCGTTTTCCGAAGCCCTCCGCCGTCTCGGCCTCGCCGGCGACTCAACGCCGGCGGGATTAGCCCTGTTGACCGGTAGTTTGACCACTGACGTGGACTGGGTGGGCCCAGGTTGACTCCTTTGAGTCAATGACAAGTGGGCCCCCCCTCTGCTAATTATCCAGATTAGTTTCTAACTAAAATTAGTTAGTTTAATTAGTATAGTCACTGACCAGTGGGCCCTGCCCAGTAATTAGGCTAACTAAACGTAGTTAGTGCACTAAGAGGCTGACAGAAGGGGCCCACCAGTCAGGTTTGACCTGGGCTGGCGCCTTTGACCTGCTGAGGTCAGCATGCCGCAATGCTGATGCAGTAATGCATTTTCTGGATTTATTTTTATTCAGGAAATTCCAGAAAATGTTTAAAACTTCTAAAAATCATAGAAATTCAACCGTAACTCCAAATGAAATAATTTATATATGAAAAATTATCAAAAAAATTCAATCTATCCATCTGTAATGGTTTCATGCATGATAAAACAAGTTTACCTTGCTGTTTAGGCAGAATAAGGAAATGCACTATTAAGGCCATGTTTAATGAGCTAATATTTGAATCTTTGATTCAAATGAGTTCATTCCTTCCTATTATAACTTGCATTAGGCCAAGACACATTCATATTGCCATGTCATAGCATGCATCATATTGTTGCATATCCTCATGTGTTGATTGTGTTCCGATGTGTTCTTCGTGGTAGGTTCTGCCTCCGAGGATATTCACGAGTATCCAACTGAAGGGCAGTATCCCACTACCACAACATCAGGCAAGCAACCATTGATCATTCCGATACAAACCCATGTTCTCGCTTCTGCTCTTGTTTACTGCATTAAGACAACGCAATTCAAACTGTTGTGTGCTACGGTAGTTGAACCCTTATCCTCTGCATGACCTGTCATTGCCACAGTAACTAGATGAAACCCACTAGCATGTGTAGGAGTTGATTGAGCCATGTATGTGATTCCTACCTTGCTATGCCTGCTATGCTTAGAGTTGTGTCAGGTCTGGTTCATCTGGGTGATGGGCTAGAGGAAATGCTTATGTCGGTAATGTGAGGGATGTGTTGAACATGTTTTGGTAAAGGTATCGATGAGAGGCCATGTAGGAGTACATGGTGGGTTGTTTCATTGAGGCCGTCCCTAAGAATTGAGATCTGTATGTGCGATTTAAGATTCAGCTACTACCATGCATTGGGATCCTTAATTGACCCTCTCGGCTTCTTAACCACCCTAGTACTCTGTCCAGGAGTTGCAACTAGTTTCTGGTGTTTGTAGGTTATGTGTTGGCGGCCGTGCGTAGCGCTGACCCTAGGGGTGGGCTATGTTGCGGTAGATACACCGTGGCACGGTGTACCGAGTCACCCGTTTGGTGTCCGGGGAACCCTGTTCACATCTTTTGGGGCCGTATGTGGAAACCTCGGCCGGACTCCCTGCGGATGGAACCTGGATAGGCGATAAACCTGGACTAGAGACTTAAGTGTTTAGGTAGGCCGTGGCCGACACCCTCGCTGGGCTTCCGCTTGAAGGTTGCCGAGTACATGTCGTGTAAATGGCGGTAAGTGGTGAAAGCGTGTATGACGAAGTACACCCCTGCAGGGTATAAAACTATTCGAATAGCCGCGTCCGCGGTAAAGTACTACTTGGTTGCCTATACAGTTCATAGACAAGTTAATGGATACTACTAAAAGACTCAAGATAAGTGTGAGTATCGAGGATGGCCCTCTCGTAGGATGACGAGGGAGGATCCACGGTGGAGTATTGTGTTGGTGAGTAGTGGACTCGTGTGCGAACTATTTTTACTGGTGAAGTTCCGTAGGATAGCTTAGCCAAGAGTCAAAGCTGGCTTGCTGCATTAACCCCACCACCTTCTTGAGAATAAGCATGTTTAGTAGGTTCTGATGTAAGACTTGCTGAGTACCTTTGTACTCATGTTTGATTAATTACTGTTTTCAGACGACAACACCGCCCCCTCTGACGGGTTCTATGTAGACCTTGATGTCGACGAGTGACTAGCCACCCAGGTGGTGATCCTGGCCATGGAGGGCCCTATGTAGATAGACAGGCTTCGAGAAGCTTTCTTTCTTTCTAGAGTCTGTACTCAGACTAGTTGCTTCCGCATGTGCTTGTATGTTTGTATGACTTGAGTGTCGGGTCATGTGACCCCTATCTGTATGAACATGTTATGTATGGCTCCCTGGAGCCTTTAAATAAAGTACTTGAGTTGTAGAGTTTTGTTGTGATGCCATGTTGTATGTACTCATATCGGGCATATTGTGTGTATGATTGAAATGCTTGGTATGAGTGGGATCCGACAATCTAGTTGTTTATCCTTGGCAGCCTTTCTTATGGGGAAATGTAGTCTAGTGCTCCTCGAGCCATAGTAGTCCGCTACAGCCCGGTTCACCGGAGTCCTGCTAGCCCAGCACTACTGTTCAGGACACTTGACTGGCCGGCATGTGTTTCACTTCGTTCCTATGTCTGTTCCTTCGGGGAAATGTCACGCGGTGATTTCCGGAGTCCTGCCTAGCCTGCTATAGCCCGGGTTCCCCGGAGTCCTGTTAGCCCAGTGCTACAGCCCGGAATCACTCGCTGATGACCGACATCCTCGATGCGATTCATGTATGCCTATCTCCATAAGTCTGTGCCGCTTTGGGTTCACGACTAGCCATGTCGGCCCGGGTTCTCTGTCATATGGATGCTAGCGACACTATCATATACGTGAGCCAAAAGGCGCAAACGGTCCTGGGCCATGGTAAGGCGACACCCGTGGGGTACCGTGTGTGAGGCCGCAAAGTGATATGAGGTGTTACCGGCTAGATCGATGTGACTCGGAATCGGGGTCCTGACAGCGTTGGCATCAGAGCCGGACTGCCTGTAGGTTCGTTGAGCCAAACTGGTCGATGTCGAGTCTAGAAATGCTTAGTTATATGTAGGGGAATTGATTGTGGGAGGGAACGTAAGGCTCTTTTACTCCTTTACCCTATGTCTCTGATCTGAGTCATTCTCTTCTCATTCAACGTGGGTTAAGGATTAGGCTCTCTTCTTCTATCAGGTTCACGTGTTACTAATCCGCAGTAGCTTATAGGATTGTTGTTACAAGTCTTAGTTCAGTTTCTACTATTCTCAGTATGTTGCTAATTGGATCAGAACCTTGATATGATGTTGTTGAGTGGTATTGCGAACTGTTGTGGATGTCTCAAATCTTTTCCTGAGCATTTACAGCTGTTATGCTGTCCGATTTACCCTAGAAATTCTGATGTCTTTACATTGTGGTTGTGCTTTCAAATGGCCAACCATGTTCAAAACCAAGTGGTTCACCTGACCCGGTGCCTCGACGTGCCCGGTCATACTGCTATGCTAGTCCGGGTAATGATCGAGACGGGCTACCGTTGGTATCCCGAATACACCGTCGAAGAGCAGTTCCGCGACTTTAATCAAAGCCAATATCTCTGCATCGTCAGGATATTTCCTTCTTATCCTGGATCTACCGAGCCCCTTCACTGTTCCTATGGACTCGGGGTTACTGTTGAGATGGCTGTGCAGGATGCTGCCTTTTCCATGATGACCATCTTGCGAGTCCGGACTGGCCTGCTTTGGAACACCGACTTCCGTTACATGCCAGCTTCACTTCCGGGAGCGCAAGGGTATCTTCAGGCTATCTATGCTGACTCCACTCAGGAGGACTCATTAACTCATACCACTGCCGAGTTGCTCGAAGATAAGGACTGAGAGAATCGGGCCTTGAGGCTGGAGCTTTTCAATACCCGTGCCGATCATTGGGCCACACTGACTCGGTTTGCACCTGCGGTGCAAGCTGGATGTATGGATACAAGGGATCTGTATCCTGTGAGATCAGCTCTGCCAGACATGGTGGATTAGCGTGATGTGGGAGGCATCACCCCACCCCGTGGTCCCCGCAGGCCACCGCTTGTTGGTCCAAGACCTCATCCTAGCCCCTTTGGTCCACAGGCTCCTCAGGACTGTCTGTTCCCGGATGGTCATGTTGAACTTCCAGGCTACGGAGGTGACTTCTATGAGAACTACTACGGAGCTGTCTGAGTTAGTAGTAGTACCACTAGTATTGTAGTAGTTGTATTTCCACTGTCCTGCGTGACTTGTGGAATACGACTTGGTGTGTAGTCAATTCCGGAGGTGTAGACAAATAATGTATAGGAGCTTGGAATGCCTCCGATGAGATGTAATGTCTTTCATCATAGTTGTACTGTAGCCCGGGCTTGTACTGAACTATGTATGATGTGTATGACCGTTGGTATATATATGGCAGTTTTATATTACCATGACATACGGATGAACATCTCTGCATTCCGTGTTATCCATTACATTCTGCACTTCCTTGCTAAGTTTGAGCCATCCTTATCTAAACCACTGTCTTGTTTTTTTCCTAGGACGGTCAACACCCGCAGCAACCCTGCTGCCTCGGAGCAGGGGGAAGCCAGTGCAGCTAGGGGTGAAAATCTGCCTCAACCGCCTTCTCTGGCCGAAGTGATGCTGGAGGCGGAAAGAAACAAGCGTGAGACTAACCGCCTGCTAGAGCGGATTGAGCAGAACACTGCACGCCACCCACGAAATGACTTGGTGTCAATCAATGACTTTATCAAGCTGTACCCACCAAAGTTTAACCATTCCGTCGAGCCCCTCGACGCGGATGACTGGCTTCGTAGCATCACCCACAAGCTACGTTCTACCAACGTAGCCGAAGCTGACAAGGTTACCTATGCTGCCTATCACCTCGAAGGCCCTGCTAGCCTTTGGTGGGAAAACTTCGAAGCTATGCGCCCGGTCGGCCAAATCACTACTTGGGTTGAATTCAGTGAGGCTTTCTGTGAGCATCACATTCCGGAAGGTCTCATGGATCGCAAGAGGGAGGAATTCTGCAACTTCACCCAAGGAAGACTGACTGTGGATGCTTATAGTCGTGAATTTGGAAATCTGGCATGCTATGCCCCTGAAGAGGTTTCTACTGACGCTAAGAAGCAGGCAAGGTTCCGCAAGGGACTTAGCCCTGAGCTTCGCCGCGATCTCCGTCTGCACGAGTGCACATCCTTTTAGAAGTTGGTCAATAAATCCATCAGTGCTGAGACAGGCCAGACTGATTATGACGCTTCACGCAAGCACTCCCGTGACTTTGGCTCTTCATCCGGCTCTGGAACTCAGAAGCGCCGGGTGTGGATTCCAAGCACGGCACTGCCACCCAGGTTCATCCCGAGGCCATCCTTTGAGGCGCCTCGTCCCAACCAGCAATTTGCACCGCCCAAGCCCTATGGTGGCCCCGCTGCTAATGCTGCTCCATGCCCCAATGTGGTGACATGCTTTAAGTGTGGAGAGCCGGGTCACTATAGCCGAGAGTGTCCCCAGAACAACAACCCCAATCAAACTGGAAAGTCCGTTGGCCGTGGTAAGCCCGCGGGAAAAACATTCTATGCCAAGCCGGCCACCACGGTATGTGGCCATGTCAACTATGTTTCAGCCGAGGAGGCTCATGAGGATCCCAACGTCGTCCTTGGTACGCTCCTTGTTAACTGCCATCCGGCATCTGTTCTTTTCGATACTGGAGCATCTCATTCATTGATATCCGAGAGCTATGCTCGATTGCATAACACGACATTCTGTGACATGCCCACTTCCATGGTAATTCAAACTCCGGGTTCCAAATGGCAAACCTCTAGAGTAAGCCATGGGAACGAAATTCTTGTCGATAGACTTGTCTTCCTTGCATCCTTAATAGCTCTCAAGTCCACGGACATAAACATCATCTTGGGTATGGACTCAATGTCAGCTCATTACGCTAAGATTGATTGTGCCACTAGAACCGTTCAACTTACTCACCCATCGGGCAGGACAGTCAATGTCTTAACTCAAGTGGCCAAGCGCCAGCTTTACTCCCTAAATGCCAACCCCCTTCCAGACCTTGAGGATGTTCCGGTAGTCCGAGACTTTCCGGATGTCTTCCCAGAAGAACTGCCAGGTGTTCCACCTGACAGGGATGTTGAGTTTGTGATAGACCTTGTTCTAGGAACCGTTCCAATTTCTAGAAGACCCTACAAGATGGCACCCTTAGAACTAGCCGAGCTTAAGAACCAACTTGATGAGTCCTTGAAAAAGGGTTTCATCCGTCCTAGTTCCTCTCCTTGGGCTTGCCCCGTCCTCTTCGTTAAGAAGAAGGATGGAACGGATCGAATGGTTGTGGACTACCGCCCTGTCAACCTGGTCACCATCAAGAACAAATACCCGCTTCCCAGAATTAACGATTTGTATGACTAGCTCGCTGGATCCTCAGTCTTTTCCAAGATGGATTTGAGGTTGGGCTACCATCAAATCAAAATCAGAAACAGGGACATTCCCAAAACGGCCTTTGTTACTCGTTATGGCCAATACGAGTACACCGTGATGTCCTTCGGTTTAACCAATGCCCCAGCCACCTTCTCCCGGTTAATGAACTCGGTTTTCATGGAGTACTTGGACAAATTTGTCGTGGTATACCTCGATGACATACTCATCTACTCCAAGAATGAAGAGGAACATGCCGAACATCTAAGGCTGGTATTGATGAAACTTTGAGAGCATCGCCTTTATGCCAAATTCTCCAAGTGTGAATTTTGGTTGCCAGAAGTGACCTATTTAGGCCATGTAATCTCTGGCAAGGGTATTGCTCTCAATCCCGAGCGAGTTCAAGCCGTCCTTGATTGGACTCCACCTGAGACGGTCAAGCAAGTTCGGAGTTTCCTTGGCTTAGCGAGCTATTGCCGCCGCTTCGTCGAGAATTTCTCCAAGGTTGCTAAACCTCTAACTGAACTCCTCAAGAAAGATAAAAAGTTCGAGTGGACTCCACAGTGCGAGTTCAGTTTTCAGGAACTGAAAAGACGCCTGACATCTGCTCCCGTACAGGTACCACCAGATTTCTCCAAGGACTTTATTATATATTGCGACGCCTCGCGTCAAGGACTAGGTTGCATACTCATGCAAGATCGTCAGGTAATTGCCTATGCTTCACGGCAATTACACCCACATGAGGAAAATTATCCCACACATGATCTAGAGCTTGCAGCTGTAGTCCATGCACTTAAAACTTGGCGACATTACCTTCTCAGTAATCGTTGCGAGATCTTCACCGACCACCAAAGTTTGAAATATATCTTCACCCAACCAGATTTGAATCTCAGGCAAAGACGTTGGGTTGAGTTGATCTCGGATTACGACTTAGGAATAACTTACACCCCGGGCAAAGCCAATGTCATGGCTGATGCGCTAAGCCGTAAGTCCTATTGTAATAACCTGATGTTACAACAAAGTCAACCATTTCTCCATGAGGAATTTCGTAAGCTAAATCTCCACATTGTTCCTCAAGGATTCCTATCCACCCTGGTGGCGAAACCTACCCTTATCGATCAAATCATAACTGCCCAGCGGTATGATAAGGGCATATCCCGGATTAAGGAAAACATCGCTAGCGGAGTTGCTAAATGTTTCTCCATGGATGAGCGAGGTGCTGTTTTCTTCGAGAACCGTTTGGTGGTTCCCAAGAAACAACATCTGCGTCAGTTGATCCTTAAGGAAGCTCATGAATCCCCTCTCACCACTCATCCCGGTAGTACTAAAATGTATCAAGACCTACGCCAGAGGTTTTGGTGGACTAGGATGAAGAGAGAAATCGCTCAATACATTGCTAATTGCGACGTATGTTGTCGTGTTAAAGCAGAGCATCAACGGCCTGCTGGCACTCTTCAACCTTTGGCTATTCCCGAATGGAAATGGGATAAAATCAGTATGGATTTCATCACTGGGTTTCCCAGGACCAAGAGAGGGAATAATGCCATCTTCGTCGTGATCGACCGACTTTCCAAAGTAGCCCACTTTCTACCGGTTCGTGAGAGTATCACCGCTAGCCAGCTAGCCGATTTATACATCTCCCGAATAGTGTCTCTTCATGGTGTTCCATTGGAAATTAATTCAGACCGTGGGAGTCTCTTCACCTCTTGATTTTGGGAAAGTTTCCAAAATGCTATGGGAACTCGTCTCTCCTTTAGCATCGCCTTCCATCCCCAATCAAGTGGTCAAGTAGAACGAGTCAATCAAATTCTTTAAGATATGCTCCGAGCTTCTGTCATCTCGTTGGGAATGAGTTGGGAGAAATGCCTTCCATTTGCGGAGTTTTCTTATAACAATAGTTATCAAGCCAGCTTAGGCAAGGCTCCTTTCGAAGTTCTCTATGGACGAAAATGTCGAACGCCTCTTAACTGGTCAGAAACCGGGGAAAGATAACTTTTTGGCCCGGATATGATTCAGGAAGCAGAAGAGCAGGTTCGCGTTATTCGTGAGAAATTGAAAACAGCCCAATCTCGTCAAAAGAGTCAATATGATCGTAAACATAAGCCTATGACTTATGAAGTCGACGAGAAGGCTTACCTTCGGGTTACTCCATTAAAGGGAACCCATCATTTCGGTATCAAAGGAAAATTGGCCCCTCGTTACATTGGACCCTTTCGCATTCTTGCCAAACAAGGAGAAGTTGCCTACCAACTGGAACTACCTCCGCATCTTTCCAGAGTTCACGATGTCTTCCACGTTTCACAACTCAGGCGTTGCTTCGCGGATCCTATCCGTGGAGTGGACCATGAAACGCTTGATCTACAAGATAACATTTCCTATCGGGAATATCCCGTTCGTATCCTTAATCAGGCCGAGCGTACCACTCGACGTCAGAATATCAAGTTTCTCAAGGTTCAATGGTCACACCATTCTGAGGAAGAAGCCACTTGGGAAAGGGAGGATCGTCTTCGACTCGAGTACCCCACCTTCTTCCCGGAGGATTCTAAATCTCGGGACGAGATTCTTTTGAGTGGGGGTGAGTTGTCACACCCTAGCTAGTCCATGCATTAGAGTGTGCATCATGTTTACTTTTCATCAGAAACTTGAAATGGGGAAGGCAGAACCCCCAGCCCCCTTTTGAAATCAACTAGGGTTTACTAAAAATAATTTCAATGAACCTGAAATGCCCTCCTAAAATGTTCACCCTCTTTGTCTTAGGTTAGAACCTCTGGCAAAAATTGGTGCACAATTTTCTAGGTCAACAGAAGGTCATTGAATTAAATCATAAGTATTTGAATTTGGGCATTTAAATGCTATAAAATAATTTAAATGCCCAAATAATTCTGGGAGTAAATGTTTCCTGTTGGAAATAATCTAATCAGAGGCCACATTTATTTTCAGGATTTTTGGAAATTTTTTAGTATTTTAAATAAAGCTAAACAGTTGCAGTTTAATAGAAAACAGAAACTAAATCAAAAAAAAGAGGAGAAAGAAGCCCACCTGGTCCTTACCTGGCTTGGCCCAGCCTACTGGCTCGGCTAGTCACCCCCTACCTCGCGCTAGGAGGCAGGGGCACGTGCTCACCGCGCGCCGGCCACGCGCCGGCCACCTCCTGCTTCTGCCGACGCCGGGAGATGCCCAGAGGACGCCACGCGACCCCCACGTCTCCCTCTCATCCTCTCTCACTCTCCCCCTCGTCTCCCTCATCCTCTCCTGCGATGGCCGAGCGCGTCCCTCGCCGCCGATCGCTGTAGTCGCCGCCAGAGACCTCCCCTCGCCCCTCCGACGAGCCCATCAGCTCCGCCTCGACACCCTCGACCTCCCCACCGAGCCACGCTTCGCCGGAAGCCCTGCAACGCCGCCTACGCCCTCGTCTTCAACCTCGGGCATCCGAGATCGCCGGCGACCGCACCTCTTCTCCAGCCCGTCGCCGAGCCCACTGAGACCGCCACACGACTCCCTGTGAGCTCCTGCTTCTTTCCCCGTGCTCGCCCCCTCCGTTTCCGTCCCCTAGCTCCATCTTCCACCACGGCCGAAGCTCGCCGGTGCCGTGCCTCGTCGCCGTCGTGGCCAGATCCACAGTGGCTTGAAGCCGGGCACACCACCGTGTTCCACACCTCACCAGGAGCACGCAACACACATCAGCGCCTCCCCTAGCGCCCTGCATCGCCTAACCCGCCGTTGGCCGAACTCCGACCACCGCTGTCGAGCTCGCCGGTGTCGTTTCCGGCGTCCTCGTGTCCAACAACTTGCACCACTGGATGCGGCAGCTCCCCAGCTACGCGTAGCACTTCTCCGCCGTCGTTTTGGTCGCCTGAGGGCGTTTTCCGAAGCCCTCCGCCGTCTCGGCCTCGCCGGCGACTCAACGCCGGCGGGATTAGCCCTGTTGACCGGTAGTTTGACCACTGACGTGGACTGGGTGGGCCCAGGTTGACTCCTTTGAGTCAATGACAAGTGGGCCCCCCCTCTGCTAATTATCCAGATTAGTTTCTAACTAAAATTAGTTAGTTTAATTAGTATAGTCACTGACCAGTGGGCCCTGCCCAGTAATTAGGCTAACTAAACGTAGTTAGTGCACTAAGAGGCTGACAGAAGGGGCCCACCAGTCAGGTTTGACCTGGGCTGGCGCCTTTGACCTGCTGAGGTCAGCATGCCGCAATGCTGATGCAGTAATGCATTTTCTGGATTTATTTTTATTCAGGAAATTCCAGAAAATGTTTAAAACTTCTAAAAATCATAGAAATTCAACCGTAACTCCAAATGAAATAATTTATATATGAAAAATTATCAAAAAAATTCAATCTATCCATCTGTAATGGTTTCATGCATGATAAAACAAGTTTACCTTGCTGTTTAGGCAGAATAAGGAAATGCACTATTAAGGCCATGTTTAATGAGCTAATATTTGAATCTTTGATTCAAATGAGTTCATTCCTTCCTATTATAACTTGCATTAGGCCAAGACACATTCATATTGCCATGTCATAGCATGCATCATATTGTTGCATATCCTCATGTGTTGATTGTGTTCCGATGTGTTCTTCGTGGTAGGTTCTGCCTCCGAGGATATTCACGAGTATCCAACTGAAGGGCAGTATCCCACTACCACAACATCAGGCAAGCAACCATTGATCATTCTGATACAAACCCATGTTCTCGCTTCTGCTCTTGTTTACTGCATTAAGACAACGCAATTCAAACTGTTGTGTGCTACGGTAGTTGAACCCTTATCCTCTGCATGACCTGTCATTGCCACAGTAACTAGATGAAACCCACTAGCATGTGTAGGAGTTGATTGAGCCATGTATGTGATTCCTACCTTGCTATGCCTGCTATGCTTAGAGTTGTGTCAGGTCTGGTTCATCTGGGTGATGGGCTAGAGGAAATGCTTATGTCGGTAATGTGAGGGATGTGTTGAACATGTTTTGGTAAAGGTATCGATGAGAGGCCATGTAGGAGTACATGGTGGGTTGTTTCATTGAGGCCGTCCCTAAGAACTGAGATCTGTTTGTGCGATTTAAGATTCAGCTACTACCATGCATTGGGATCCTTAATTGACCCTCTCGGCTTCTTAACCACCCTAGTACTCTGTCCAGGAGTTGCAACTAGTTTCTGGTGTTTGTAGGTTATGTGTTGGCGGCCGTGCGTAGCGCTGACCCTAGGGGTGGGCTATGTTGCGGTAGATACACCGTGGCACGGTGTACCGAGTCACCCGTTTGGTGTCCGGGGAACCCTGTTCACATCTTTCGGGGCCGTATGTGGAAACCTCGGCCGGACTCCCTGCGGATGGAACCTGGATAGGCGATAAACCTGGACTAGAGACTTAAGTGTTTAGGTAGGCCGTGGCCGACACCCTCGCTGGGCTTCCGCTTGAAGGTTGCCGAGTACATGTCGTGTAAATGGCGGTAAGTGGTGAAAGCGTGTATGACGAAGTACACCCCTGCAGGGTATAAAACTATTCGAATAGCCGCGTCCGCGGTAAAGTACTACTTGGTTGCCTATACAGTTCATAGACAAGTTAATGGATACTACTAAAAGACTCAAGATAAGTGTGAGTATCGAGGATGGCCCTCTCGTAGGATGACGAGGGAGGATCCACGGTGGAGTATTGTGTTGGTGAGTAGTGGACTCGTGTGCGAACTATTTTTACTGGTGAAGTTCCGTAGGATAGCTTAGCCAAGAGTCAAAGCTGGCTTGCTGCATTAACCCCACCACCTTCTTGAGAATAAGCATGTTTAGTAGGTTCTGATGTAAGACTTGCTGAGTACCTTTGTACTCATGTTTGATTAATTACTGTTTTCAGACGACAACACCGCCCCCTCTGACGGGTTCTATGTAGACCTTGATGTCGACGAGTGACTAGCCACCCAGGTGGTGATCCTGGCCATGGAGGGCCCTATGTAGATAGACAGGCTTCGAGAAGCTTTCTTTCTTTCTAGAGTCTGTACTCAGACTAGTTGCTTCCGCATGTGCTTGTATGTTTGTATGACTTGAGTGTCGGGTCATGTGACCCCTATCTGTATGAACATGTTATGTATGGCTCCCTGGAGCCTTTAAATAAAGTACTTGAGTTGTAGAGTTTTGTTGTGATGCCATGTTGTATGTACTCATATCGGGCATATTGTGTGTATGATTGAAATGCTTGGTATGAGTGGGATCCGACAATCTAGTTGTTTATCCTTGGCAGCCTTTCTTATGGGGAAATGTAGTCTAGTGCTCCTCGAGCCATAGTAGTCCGCTACAGCCCGGTTCACCGGAGTCCTGCTAGCCCAGCACTACTGTTCAGGACACTTGACTGGCCGGCATGTGTTTCACTTCGTTCCTATGTCTGTTCCTTCGGGGAAATGTCACGCGGTGATTTCCGGAGTCCTGCCTAGCCTGCTACAGCCCGGGTTCCCCGGAGTCCTGTTAGCCCAGTGCTACAGCCCGGAATCACTCGCTGATGACCGACATCCTCGATGCGATTCATGTATGCCTATCTCCATAAGTCTGTGCCGCTTTGGGTTCACGACTAGCCATGTCGGCCCGGGTTCTCTGTCATATGGATGCTAGCGACACTATCATATACGTGAGCCAAAAGGCGCAAACGGTCCTGGGCCATGGTAAGGCGACACCCGTGGGGTACCGTGCGTGAGGCCGCAAAGTGATATGAGGTGTTACCGGCTAGATCGATGTGACTCGGAATCAGGGTCCTGACATGCGGCGAGCGACATATCTGGCTGATCCCATGTTCCCCTGCTGTTTTATCCTGTATGCAAAAACTCGGGCGTGGCCCCTAAAGATTCTGAGAGTATTTTGAGAGGGGGAGCCCCTCGTGTAAACAAACCGGTGCCTTTATTCTCTTATGTCGAACTGAGTGTGCACCTTTGCGAAACCGTAAATCTGGCGGCAAGTTCCCATCGTGGCTTACCTTAGTCGGGGCGGGTCATGAACCGAATCGTGAGGTCATGAGCTTTCGGGACTCCTGGAGAGCCCGTCGATCCACCCGAGGGGGCCTCGTGAGAGGTGAGCACCATCTGCGGCGTTAGCATGCACGCGCGGCACACGTGTGCCTCGCCCAATCCAGCTCGCGAGGGGCTCGTGAGTGGAAGGCATGGTGCGTGAGTCCAAAATAAGGCAAGAACCAGATAACGAGAAATCGCTCCGAATGAGAAAAGACACCCCCAGCGCGCATCGATGAAAACTCAACTTCAACTTAAATCCAAATCCAAAGGGCAAGGCTACAGAAAAGGGATTCAAAGCAAATGGCCGCATCCAGCACCTAGTCTAGTCTTCTTGTCTTCAAGTCTTCTCACCAGCGCGGAGCTAAGTGCTGCCACTAGGCGTGGGAGGGAGCCCCCGAGGCCCGAGGGCGGCTCTCCGGAGACTCTGGGGCGTGTACAGCCCCACTCATTATTACGCGAGAGTTTCACGGGCGGTGATCTTCACAGGCACTGGGCCTTCTTCACAGGTACCGGCCTTGCTTCATATCACCAGACGAGGGCCCCGCCTTGCGTTGCCCTCGACCACCTTTGAGCCGACCGGCAACCGGGACGACACAAAGGGGGAAAGGGGACGCCAGCCGCGCCCTCGGTGACCACGGGCCCTCTGCCGGGGAAGGCTCGCCGGCACCTCCCCGGCAGGGGGCCTACCTCCGGGTGACGCCTGGCTTTGCGCGCCGTGGGAGGGGCCTTGCTCCTGGCTCCCTCCGTGCAGCCCCCAGCGTGCTTCCCCTGGTGGAAGGGGGGCCGCTGCGCTGGGGTCGTCGGCCGATGTTGTGACCTGATTCACTTGCAGCCCATGGTTAGCGTAAGCCTGCTCTTGAGAGATTAGTGGTACCCTATAGTTGTTGTTGCAGGCACGGTCGTTGTGGTTCCCCGTCGGCTCCCAGAAGGCCTCAGCTTCTAGCGCCTCTTCTTCCCAGCCTTCTCCGAGGAATGAGCCTGGGTCGTCCACTGGCGTGTCCTCTTGGTCCATCATGCGGGGCACGTAGGCTTCCGGGGCTGTTACCCCGAACACCTCGCCGTAGTGCCCCACACTCCACGTTGCCCGGCCCAGCGCGGCGTCCTGAGGATGATAGCGTGGCATCTCGTTGGGACCATGGGAGGCGACGCTCGTTCTCATGCTCGTCGCAGGCGGCAGGGACCCCGGCGCCGCCAGCCGTGCTGGTGTCGACGAAGCCCCCAGGCACACCTGAGGGCGCGTGGTTGCGGCGAGGCCCGCCATGTGATCCCGTAGTGGCCTGAGAAGGAAGAAGATAACAGAAGGGCGGCGCTCCTGATGCCGCCGCATCCAGCAACTCAGCGACGCATTCGAGCAGTGCATCCTAGCCGCTCTCCATCAGCCGGCACCGCAGCAACTCTCGCACCACCATGAGTGCGGCCCGCATGTTCGCCTGCTCCCGCCGGGTGTGTGGCGCCATTGCTGCGGCGTGGCTTGCAACCCTTGCAGCGGCTCACGCTTCATGGAGTGGGGGTGGACGGCGCCTGGCCACGCCGCCCGCGCGCAGCAGCGCTAGGTGGTGCTCGTGCCACCTGGAGCATGGGGTTGAGGTCTTCGTGGGCAGGCAGCGCCGCCCGGGCGGGCCAGGCTGCCCAGCGGTTGGAGTCGGCCCTACGATCGCCGGACATCAGGACCGCGGAGCGTCGGCGGGTTGATTGGCGGAGAAGAGGCTCCGGCGCACCCCTACCTGGCGCGCCAAATGTCGGATCACGGGTTCCGGCAAAACCCTCAAGGTTCGAACACTTGGGTGCACGCGAAGATTTCCTCCCTACCGATCCACGCCTTAGCTCGCTAAGATCTCGCGAACGAACTCGATGAACTCACAACACGAAAGACACAAGATTTATACTGGTTCAGGCCACCGTTGTGGTGTAATACCCTACTCCACTGTGGTGGTGGTGGATTGCCTCTTGGGCTGATGATGAACAGTACAAAGGGAAGAACAGCCTCCTGAGGTTGAGGTGTTCTTGTGCTTGGCCAACTTGGGTGGGTGAGGACTCGATTCCCTCAAGATGAGATGCCTCCTACTGTGGTGGCTAGTTCTACTTATATAGGCCCTGGTCCTCTTCCCAAATATTGAGTGGGAAGGGAGCCAACAACGGCCGATTTGAAAGGGGACAGCTAGTACAACTTATCCTGACAAAAGCGGTCCTCGCCTGCAAAAGGCTCTGGTGGTGACGCCGCATTGGGCTCCATGGTGACCTCCATCTTATCGTCCTGCTGGTCTTGGTCTCGTTGCACCGATATGGAAACCTTGGCTTGATGCCTTGGTACTCTGCGCCTGCTCTTGCCTCCTTAGCACTAGAGAGGAAACAAGGACACTGCGCGCGCTGGCGCCCGCCTGATCTTGATCGTCATGGCTCACATCTAGGGAGCCTGGCGAGATTTGCCCTGCCTTGATCTCTCCACTCTTCGCAAGGCAACCTGGTGAGGCCGCTCCTGAGGAGGTCTTGTGTCGTCCTCCTTGCGAGGCTTGGCCCCTCGCGAGGGTCTTGAATGCCTTGTTGATGAAGATGGGCCGTACATGCCCGCTAGCTCAGCCACACCGTGGGCCGCAGGCAGGCAAGTCTGGGGACCCCCGTTCCCAGAACGCCGACAGATTCTAAGATATTTAGCTCACACCGCAACTTGCAAAATCTCTTCTCATGCAAGGGCTTTGTGAAGATATCCGCTAGCTGTTCTTCAATCTTCACTTGGTCGATGGAGATGTAGCTCTTCAACACATGATCTCGAAGAAAATGATGACGAATCTGGATGTGCTTAGTCTTCGAGTGCTGAACTGGGTTGTGAGCAATCTTGATGGCACTCTCGTTGTCGCAATAGAGTGGCACATTCTTCATATTGATGCCATATGTAACACCCTCGATGCGGCTATATCTCCCACGTGTCGAAGCACGACTTAGAGGCATAACTGCATTGAAAGCAATGTCGCAAGTGAGGTAATCTTCACACAACCCATGTAATACATAAGGGAAAGAGATACATAGTTGCCTTACAATCGCCACTTCACACAATTACATGAATAAAGCATTACATCAACCAGATACAATCAAGGTCCGACTACGGAACCAAAATAAAAGAAGACTACCCCAAAAAAGCTACACAGATCCCCGATCGTCCCAACTGGGCTCTACTACTGATCAACTGGAAACTGAACAACATAACGAACACGATCTTCAACGAGCTCCTCCTTGAGCTCGGTTGCGTCACCTGCACAGTATCATCGGCACCTGCAAGCTGGTTTTGGAAGTATCTGTGAGTCACGGGGACTCAGCAATTTCACACCCTCGCTATCAAGACTATTTAAGCTCATGGGTAAGGAAATTTCACACCACCGAGAAGAGACCATCACGGTTACACACGCGGTTGGTGCATTTTAGTTAAGATAAGTGTAACGCCCTCGATGCAGCTATATCTCCTACGTGTCAAAGCACGACTTAGAGGCATAAACGCATTGAAAGCAATGTCGCAAGTAAGGTAATCTTCACAACAACCCATGTAAATAGATAATAGGGGAAAAAGGTACATAGTTGGCTTACACTCGCCACGTCACACAAATACATGAATAACATTACAATCATCCAATACACTCATGGTCCGACTACGGTACCAAAATAAAAGATCAACCCCAACATTACGACATGGTCCCTGATCGCCCCAACTGGGCACCACTACTGATCATCTGGGAAAGACGCATAGTAACGGCGTGAGTCTTCGTCGAACTCCCACTTGAGCTCAAGCGCATCATCTGGAACGGTATCGTCGGTCCCTGCATCGGGTTTGGAAGTACTCTGTGAGTCACGGGGACTCAGCAATCTCGCACCCTCGCGATCAAGACTATTTAAGCTTATAGGTAAGGCAAGGTAATATGTGGAGCTGCAGCAAGCGACTAGCATATATGGTGGCTAACCTGTTCGCAAATGAGAGAGAGAAGAGGAGGTAAAGCATTAAAGAAGAACTATGATCAAGAAGTGATCCTAGAACAACCTACATCAAGCATTACTCCAACACCGTGTTCACTTCCCGGACTCCGCCGAGAAGAGACCATCACGGTTACACATGCAGTTGATTCATTTTAATTAAGTTAAGTTACATGTTATCTACAACCGGACATTAACAAATTCCCATCTGCCCATAACTGCGGGCACGGCTTTCGAAAGTTCAAATCCCCGCATGGGAGTCCCAACTTAGCCCATCACAAGCTCTCACGGTCAACGAAGGATATTCCTTCTCCCGAGACATTCCGATCAGACTCGGCATCCCGGTTCTACAAGACATCCCCGACAAGGGTAAAACTAAACCAGCAACACTGCCCGAATGTGCCGGCAAATCCCGATAGGAGCTGCACATATCTCGTTCTCAGGGCACACCGGATTGTCCAAGGTTCCGGTAGGCCAGCCCAGAGTTGCCCCTGGTGGCCACCGGCGGCTGACAGGTTGGACCAACACTCAGAGGAGCACTGGCCCGGGGGTTTAAATAAAGATGACCCTTGAGTCCGCGGAACCCAAGGGAAAAAGAGGCTAGGTGGCGAATGGTAAAACCAAAGTTGGGCATTGCTGGAAGAGTTTTATTCAAGGCGAACTATCAAGGGGTTCCCATTATCACCCAACCGCGTAAGGAACACAAAATCCGGGAACATAACACCGATATGACGGAAACTAGGGTGGCAAGAGTGGAACAAAACACTAGGCAAAAGGTCGAGCCTTCCGCCCTTTACCAAGTATATAGATGCATTAAGATAACAAGATAATATGGTGATATCCCAACATTAAACAATGTTCCAACAAGGAACGATCTCCAATATTCACCTGCAACTAGCAACGCTATAAGAGGGGCTGAGCAAAGCGGTAACATAGCCAATCAACGGTTTGCTAGGACATGGTGGGTTAGAGGTTTGACATGGCAATTTGGGAGGCATGATAAGCAAGTGGCAGGTATCGTAGCATAGGCATAGCAAAAGAGCGAGCATCTAGCAAGCAAAGATAGAAGTGATTTCGAGGGTATGATCATCTTGCCTGCAAAGTTGTAAGAGTTGACTTGATCCTCGTAAGCAAACTCAATAGGCTCCTCGTTAGCGAACTCGTCTCCCGGCTCTACCCAAACAAGACAAACAAGCAAAACGGAACACAATCAACCACGTGCAAAGTTCGAACAACATGATGCAAACATGGTATGGTATGCGGGATGCGGTATGTGATGCATATGCAGATTTGACAAGGAATGATTGAACCTGGCCTCAACTTGGAAATCCAAGGGTGCCACTAGAAAGGTGAGGTGATTTCGGTTGAAATCGATATAAAGATCACCGGAAACGGATGCACGGTTTGGAAATGGCAAGCAAACCAAATATGGCACCGATCTGCGATAAATAGCAAGTAGCCATCTAAATGCATCAAGATAATTATGCTACAGCATTCAAACATGACAACAAAATACATGCAAGGGATCCACTCATGATGCTTGACAAAAGATGAACACTGAGATACGGCAAATTCATCCATTAACAGGTTCAAACAAGCATGACAAAAGTGCAAATGATAAACAGGTTTCAGACTTAGTGAAATTAACACAAGTCTGGAATTTAACATCAGGTAGCACACTTTGGAGCATGAAAACTATATGCTACAGGAACTTAACATGGCAAAGCAAGGCATGACATGAAGCTACTCAAAGCACTTAACAAAAGTGCCTTAGTGACCTTGAGCCAAAAGGGATCGCAAAATACAATTGCAAGCATGTGAACATGGCAAAAACATAATCAGATTACAGACTTAGTGAAAAACGGAGCATGCAAATCTGTTAACGAGTAGGCATGTTCACGAGCTCGATGCACTCACTACAGAGCATGGCATGACAAACTAAGCATACACCCATCAAGAATACATATCATAGAAGCTAGACATGGCAAGAAAAACAACATAGCATGCACGGATCACTAGCAACATCCTCGGCAAAATCGCCAACAAGACAACAATCTTCCAGGAATCATGAAATAGCAAAAGTAGAGCTCGATTGACTCAAGCTAGGTTGCTCCATAATTGCAAACAAAGACATGGATGGACAGAGCACCACAATGTTAACAAAACATCCTTATTGATCATCCTCAAAAGAGGCACGGATCACTAGGAAACAACATGAACATATGGTATATTGACAAAATCAGATCAAGGACTTTGTGAAATTCTAAGTCCCTGAAATCAGCATTAACGATTGCACTACTTTGCAAGATTGTGCTAGTCACCACACATATCACAAAAATACATGGTAAGCACCTCTGTAAATATGGCATGGCATATAACAAAACTCATGTAGAGCTCAGGAGCATATCCTGCACACATTAAACATGGCAAAAATGACAAATAGCTATTTGATGAAACAGATTTGACAATTTAACCACATAGCCCTCTTCCAACAGCATTTCGGGCATCAAAACGAGCTCAAATGAAAATGACGCAATGATATGAAATGATGTACTCTCTGAGACGAATATTTTGATATGCTACACGCGCAAAACAGAGCTACAGATGCGGAGTTACTACATGAGGAAAAATGCAAAAAAAGCTAGGGTTAGGAGGGAAAAAGTCAACCCCGAGATTTCCAGATCCTGATCACACGCTTCCCGAGGTCACCGGATCCGAGCTCGCCGGAGCTATTGACGGTGGTGGCCGGAGACGAGGTCGAGGAGGAGGTAGCCGGGGTCGGGCGCCGGAGTAGGAGAAGGGGGCCGGCGGAGGAGCCTGCCGGTGTCGAAGTCGAGGCGGCGCCGGCATTGGGTGGAGAGGCGGCGACCTCCGGGTAGTCGCCGGCGCAGCGAGGCGGCAGCGGTCGCCGGCAATGGGGCGGCGAGGCGACGAAGCGGCGTCGGGCGGCAGCGGAGGAAGAAGAAGCCCCGGGCGGCGGCGGAGGAGGCCCGGGTCGCGGGGGCCGGCCACGGGCCGAGCGGGCCCGCGCGGGATAGGCGGCAAAGTGGGCGCGCGCTGCCACGTGGCGCGCACCGGTTGGCGGCGACGACTTGTCCGGTGGAGGCGGACGTTGTCCGGCGGTGGAGAGGTTTTTTTTTCTAGGGTTAGGGGGAAGAAGACCCGAAAATTTCGGAGGAGGGTCTATTTAGAGAGGTAGAGGGAGCTAGGAAGCTCCAAATGGAGTGCGGTTTTCGGCCACACGATCGTGATCGAACACTCTAGATGATGGAAGGGTCTTTGGTGGGTTTTGGGCCAAATTGGAAGGGTGTTGGGCTGCAAAACTCACGAGGCCTTCTCGGTCCCTCGGTTAACCGTTGGAGCATCAAACGAAGTCCAAATGACACGAAACTTGACAGGTGGTCTACCGGTATTAAACCAAGGCCGCATGGCAAGTCTCGGTCCAATCCGGAAATGTTTAACCCCCACACACGAAAAAAGAGGTAGAAAGGGGCACCAAAGGAGATAGGAGCGCCGGAATGCAAAACGGACAACGGGGAAAATGCTCGGATGCATGAGATGAACACGTATGCAAATGCAATGCACATGATGGCTTGATATGAGATGCATGACAAAGGCAGCAAAACACGGAGACAAAAACCCGAACCCGAGGAAAATAAAATAACTTAGCGCCGGAAACGGCAAGAGTTGGGATACATATACGGTAAATTACATCCGGGGTGTTACAACACTCCACCACTACGGAAGGATCTCGTCCCGAGATCTAGGACAGGAAAAACGCCGGGTACTCAGAACGGAGGTGATCCTCGCGTTCCCAGGTGGCTTCACGGTCGGAATGGTGTGACCACTTGACTTTGAGGAATTTTATTGACTTATTGCGAGTCTTGCGCTCAGTCTCTTCAAGAATAGCAACTGGGTGCTCATGATAAGAAAGGTCTTCTTGGAGATCAATGTCTTCGAAGTTGACAGTGCGGTCAGGGGTCTTGAAGCACTTGTGGAGCTGAGAGACATGGAACACGTCGTGCACATTTGCAAAGTTTGGAGGAAGCTCGAGTTGATAGGCGAGATCGCCTCTCTTGCTGACGATCTTGAAAGGACCCACGTATCTAGGGGGCAAGCTTCCCTTTGATACCGAAGCGACGAGTACCTTTCATTGGAGAGACGCGAAGGTAAACATGGTCTCCGATCTCGAAAGCCAAATCACGATGCTTACTATCATAGTAGCTCTTCTGGCGCGATTGCGCTGCTTTGAGGTTATGACGAATGACTTTGCACATCTCCTCTGCCTCTATGATCAAGTCATTTCCAAGAAGTTGACGTTCACTGGTCTCCGGCCAGTTAAGAGGAGTACGACACTTCCTGCCATAGAGAATTTCGAATGGGGCCTTGCCCGAACTTGCTTGAAAACTGTTGTTGTAGGAGAATTCAGCATATGGAAGACAATCTTCCCACTTCATGCCGAAAGAGATAACGCAAGCCCTAAGCATATCTTTGAGAATCTGATTGACACGCTCGACTTGACTGCTAGTTTGAGGATGGAAAGCTGTGCTGAAGCGGATGTTTGTGCCCATGGCCTTCTGAAAAGAATCCCAAAACTTGGAGGTAAAGATGTTGCCACGGTCTGAAGAGATCAACTGTGGAATGCCGTGCAGAGAGATAATCCGATAGGTATAAAGCTCCGCCAATTGAGTTGTAGTGATAGACTCTTTGATTGGCAGAAAGTGAGCCACTTTAGTTAGTTTGTCGATGACAATGAATATAGCATCATTGCCACGCTTGGACTTTGGAAACCCAGTCACGAAGTCCATCTCAATGTGGTCAAACTTCCATTCTGGAATGGCAAGAGGTTGGAGGAGACCAGCTGGCCGTTGGTGTTCTGCCTTCACTCTTCTGCAGACATCACATTCGTTCACGAACTGAGCAATCTCGCGCTTCATTCGAGTCCACCAATAAGCCTGCTTGAGGTCCTGGTACATCTTCGTACTCCCAGGGTGGATGGAGAGGAGTGAATTGTGAGCTTCATTCATAATAACTTTACGAATTTCACCTTTTGGCACCACAATGCGATCCTCGAAGAAGAGAGTATCCTTGTCATCAAGGCGATAGCACTTGTACTTGGGTTGACTCTTGGCAATCCCAATCTTCACCTTCTTCACCATAGCATCAAGAAGTTGAGCCTCGCGAATCTGATCTTCCAAAGTAGGAGAGACTTGAAGGTTGACGAGGAAACCTTGAGGAACAACTTGCAGATTGAGTTTGCGGAAAGCTTCACAAAGCTCGGGTTGGTAAGGCTTGATAATCAGACTATTGCAGTAAGCCTTCCTGCTCAAAGCATCAGCAATCACATTGGCCTTGCCTGGAGTATACTCGATGCTCGGATTATACTCTTGAATCATTTCGACCCAACGAGTCTGCCTGAGGTTGAGATTAGGCTGAGTGAAGATGTACTTGCGACTCTTGTGGTCAGTGAAGATGTCCACTTTTCTTCCCAATAAGAGATGTCTCCAAGTCAAAAGAGCATGCACAACTGCCGCCAACTCGAGGTCATGAGTGGGGTAGTTCTTCTCGTTAGGCTTCAACTGGCGAGAGGTATAAGCCACAACTTTCTTCTCTTGCATCAACACTGCACCAAGACCTTGAAGAGAGGCGTCGCAGAAGACCTCGAACGGTTTGGATTCATTAGGAGGAGTCAGAACTGGAGCAGTGACCAATTTCTCTTTCAAAGTGTTGAAAGCGATGTCACATTCCGGAGACCAAACGTACTTGACGTGCTTCTGGAGAAGGTTTGAAAGAGGCTTCGCGATCTTTGAAAAGTTCTCAACGAACCTTCGACAATAGCTTGCGAGACCAAGGAAGCTACGGAGTTGCTTCACGTTCTGAGGTGGTTCCCAATTCACAATTGCAGACACCTTCTCAGGATTCACCACTATGCCCTTGGCAGAGATGATATGCCCAAGATAGAGAACCTCATCGAGCCAAAACTCGCACTTTGAGAACTTGGCGTAGAACTGATGTTCCCTGAGCTTATCGAGCACCAAACGCAAGTGCTTGGCATGATCTTCCTTGTTCTTCGAAAAGACCAGAATGTCATCGAGGTAGACCAAGACGAAGTCATTTGTGTAGGCGTTGAAGATGAAGTTCATCATGCGAGAAAAAGTTAGAGGAGCGTTGACGAGGCCAAAAGACATGACAGTGTATTCATATGAACCATAGCTTGTTCTGAAAGCCGTCTTGGGAATATCTTGCTCATGGATTCGAATCTGGTGATAGCCCATACGGAGATCAAGCTTGGAGAATACTTGGGCACCTTTGAGTTGTTCGAACAGCTCATTGATGTTGGGAAGTGGGTACTTGTTCTTGATAGTCTTCTTGTTCAATGGACGGTAGTCAACACAGAGTCCGTCCGTTCCATCCTTCTTCTTCACAAAAAGAACTCCACAACCCCATGGAGAAGAACTAGGTCGGATGAGACCCATTCGCTCTTGAATATCGAGTTGCTTCTTCTGCTCCTTCAACTCTTCAGATCCAAGCTTGTAAGGACGTTTGCAAACAGGTTCCGTGCCAGGCTCAAGATCAATGAAGAATTCAACTGGCCGGTGCGGAGGCATTCCTGGAAGCTCTTCTGAAAAGACGTCTTGATATTCGCAAACGACTGGAATTTGCGAGATGGCATCCAGTTCACCCTTCTCATTGAGAGAAAATAGACGGATTGTATCATCACGAGCAGTAAAGACAATTACATCCTCAGACGAATGAGTCAATTGAATCTGCCTGGCAGCACAATCAAGCTGAGCCTTGTGCTTAGAAAGCCAATCCATTCCAAGAATAAGATCAATATCTGAGTCACCAAGAACCGTAGGAGAAGACAAAAACTTGTAGTCACCCAAAGTGATAGTAACATCCGGAACAATGGAGTTAGCATTCATGCGCCTACCGGGAGAGACAACTGCTATTGGTCTAGGCAAAACTTGCAAAGCCAACTCATGCTTAGATGCAAAAGGTCTTGAGATGAAACAATGTGATGCACCAGTGTCAAAAAGAACTTTAGCTGGAATATCGTTAACAGGAAGGTTACCCATGATGACATCTGACGAGTCCTCTGCCTGAGCTGCGTTCATCAAATTGACCTTGGCGTGCTTGGGGTTATGGTTGACCACAGCCGTACTTGCTGATCTCACAGGAGGAGGAGGAGGGAGACGCCTCTGATTGAAGCATTTGTTGGCATAGTGACCCTTCTGTTGGCACTTGTTGCACGTGACCTCTAAAAGCGGACGGTGATACGGAGCACTCGATCTTGGAGCTTGAGACGAAGTCTTGTTCTGAAAGCCAGGGTTGGGTGGGTGGGAAGATCCACTGCCACCTTTGCTCTTCTGCTGATAAGGCTGACGGAACGGAGGAGGAGGAAGCCAATACTTCTGCTACTTAGCCACTTGGGTTGAGGAAGAAGGAGTAGCATCTCTGACTCGCTTCTTGGAAGCATCGCACTTCAGTTGAGAAGTCTCTTGCTTCAAAGCCATGTTGTAAAACTCATCGTACCTCCTGGGCTCAAAGAGGACAAGAGCTAGCTGGATTTCTTCTCTGAGACCACCCCTGAACTGGTATATCATGCTCTTCTCGTCAGGGACGTCCTGCTTAGCAAAACGGGCGAGCTTCTGAAACATCTTGTTGTACTCGTAGACAGACATAGAGCCCTGCTTCAGGTTGCGGAATTCCTCACGCTTGCTTTCAGCCACGCTCTGAGGAATATGATGAGCTTTGAAGTCTTGACGGAATTCATCCCAGGTAATCACACGGCCTCCTCTGGAATCTTTGTACTGCTGAAACCATTCTGCAGCTTGGTCTTTGAGTTGGAAGGACGCGAACTTGACAAAGTCCTCAGGCCTGACGTTAATGCACTCGAAATGCTTGCATATGTCCACGAGCCAATCATCAGCGTCAGTTGCCTCAACGCAATTGCTGAAGGTCTTTGGCTGGTTAGCAAGGAACTGGTTGAGTGTAGCAAAGTGATTCTGATTGTTGCCCTGGTTCCCTTGGTTGCGCTCTTGAAGAAGTTGCATGATCAGCTGCGTGTTTGCATTGGTAGCGGCCATCACAGCTTGCCATGCCTCCGGAGGTGGAGGTGGTGATGGCGGATCAGGATTCGGAGTCGTGCGCGCTAGAGGAGCCATCCTGATGAGGTTGACATCCATTAGCACATTAACAGATAAGTATTGAAGCTGAATCAAACGGGTTGAAATTGCAACATATAGTCTTCACATCTGAACAAAATGAACGAATGCATTCCAATTGAAATGGTCACATATCCATAAATTGAGAAGCCACTTAGAATTGAAGTAGAAGAAAAACAACAACAAGGTACGGAACAAGAACGAATACTCGGTAAAGATCACCCAATCTCAAACCAAATATCCGTGGAAGAAGAACTAGAGCTACAAGAATTCCCACCTATGAAACTCCCGAACCTTTCCAGTTATGCAATCAGGTGTTGGGGATACAGGGGAAGCATAATATCTCACCCAAATCTAGCAAATCCTACATCCAGCTGTATCCATCCTTCAACACATAACCGAGAAAAACTTCGGAAATCGTCTACCTCAACCTTCGAAAAGCATCCGTTATACAAGTTATGGCAATACTCCCGAACTCCCGCCCCAGTACTGGGTGGCGTCGAGGTTATCTCACCAACAACTGCATAAAAGAGATTTTCGATGTCGGCGAACCTAAACTCAGGTATTCCAGAACTGCAACGATAAAATTGTGATGACAACACCTCGAAGCTCAACTCCCCGGGACACTGCCACAACCCCTAAATGACAGGAGGCACCAAGAACAATGTTCTCGTGACAAATCGATCGGAACGATTCCAAGATACCTGCGTGATCCTAAATTTTTTTTAGTGAAATTTGAGAAGAGAAGAGTCAAAACTCTACGTCAGGATGCCTTACCAGAGCGATGAAGGGACTGGGGAGTAAAAAGAATTCCTAAACTCTCCGATATATAATTCCTAAATGACTCAAAACATTTTTCTAGACTCAACAACGCCAGCTATTCGATCAAGCAGGGGGGCTCCTAAGGTCGGGGAAGGCTCTGATTACCAACTTGTAACGCCCTCGATGCGGCTATATCTCCTACGCGTCAAAGCACGACTTAGAGGCATAACCGCATTGAAAGCAATGTCACAAGTAAGGTAATCTTCACAACAACCCATGTAAATAGATAATAGGGGAAAAAGGTACATAGTTGGCTTACACTCGCCACGTCACACAGATACATGAATAACATTACAATCATCCAATACACTCATGGTCCGACTATGGTACCAAAGTAAAAGATCAACCCCAACATTGCGACATGGTCCCCGATCGCCCCAACTGGGTACCACTACTGATCATCTGGGAAAGACACATAGTAACGGCGTGAGTCTTCGTCGAACTCCCACTTGAGCTCAAGCGCATCATCTGGAACGGTATCGTCGGTCCCTGCATCGGGTTTGGAAGTACTCTGTGAGTCACGGGGACTCAGCAATCTCGCACCCTCGCAATCAAGACTATTTAAGCTTATAGGTAAGGCAAGGTAATATGTGGAGCTGCAGCAAGCGACTAGCATATATGGTGGCTAACCTATTCGAAAATAAGAGCGAGAAGAGGAGGCAAAGCACGAACGAAGAACAATGATCAAGAAGTGATCCTAGAACAACCTACGTCAAGCATTACTCCAACACCGTGTTCACTTCCCGGACTCCATCGAGAAGAGACCATCACGGTTACACACGCAGTTGATTCATTTTAATTAAGTTAAGTTACATGTTATCTACAACCGGACATTAACAAATTCCCATCTGCCCATAAATGCGGGCACGGCTTTCGAAAGTTCAAATCCCTGCAGGGGAGTCAAAACTTAGCCCATCACAAGCTCTCACGGTCAACGAAGGATATTCCTTCTCCCGAGACATTCCGATCAGACTCGGCATCTCGGTTCTACAAAACATCCCCAACAAGGGTAAAACTAAACCAGCAACACCGCCCGAATGTGCCGACAAATCCCGATAGGAGCTGCACATATCTCGTGCTCAGGGCACACCGGATTGTCCAAGGTTCTGGTAGGCCAGCCCAGAGTTGCCCCTGGTGGCCACCGACGGCTGATAGGTTGGACCAACACTCAGAGGAGCACTGGCCCAGGGGTTTAAATAAAGATGACCCTTGAGTCCGCGGAACCCAAGGGAAAAAGAGGCTAGGTGGCGAATGGTAAAACCAAAGTTGGGCATTGCTGGAAGAGTTTTATTCAAGGCGAACTGTCAAGGGGTTCCCATTATCACCCAACCGCGTAAGGAAAGAAAAATCCGGGAACATAACACCGATATGACGGAAACTAGGGCGGCAAGAGTGGAACAAAACACTAGGCAAAAGGCCGAGCCTTCCGCACTTTACCAAGTATATAGATGCATTAAGGTAACAAGATAATATGGTGATATCCCAACATTAAACAATGTTCCAACAAGGAATGATCTCCAATCTTCACCTGTAACTAGCAACGCTATAAGAGAGGCTGAGCAAAGCGGTAACATAGCCAATCAACGGTTTGCTAGGACATGGTGGGTTAGAGGTTTGACATGGCAATTTGGGAGGCATGATAAGCAAGTGGCAGGTATCGTAGCATAGGCATAGCAAAAGAGCGAGCATCTAGCAAGCAAAGATAGAAGTGATTTCGAGGGTATGATCATCTTGCCTGCAAAGTTGTAAGAGTTGACTTGATCCTCGTAAGCAAACTCAATAGGCTCCTCGTTAGCGAACTCGTCTCCCGGCTCTACCCAAACAAGACAAACAAGCAAAACAGAACACAATCAACCACGTGCAAAGTTCGAACAACATGATGCAAACATGGTATGCTATGCGGGATGCGGTATGTGATGCATATGCAAGATTTGACAAGGAATGATTGAAACTGGCCTCAACTTGGAAATCCAAGAGTGCCACTGGAAAGATGAGGTGATTTTGGTTGAAATCGATATAAAGATCACCGGAAACGGATGCACGCTTTGGAAATGGCAAGCAAAACAAATATGGCACCGATCTGCGATAATCAGCAAGTAGCCATCTAAATGCATCAAGACAATTATGCTACAGCACTCAGACATGACAACAAAATACATGGCAGGGATCCACTCATGATGCTTGACAAAAGATGAACACTGAGCTACGGCCAATTCATCCATTAACAGGTTCAAACAAGCATGGAAAAAGTGCAAATGATAAACATGTTTCAGACTTTGTGAAATTAACACAAGTCTGGAATTTAACATCAGGTAGCACACTTTGGAGCATGAAAACTATATGCTACAGGAACTTAACATGGCAAAGCAAGGCATGACATGAAGCTACGCAAAGCACTTAACAAAAGTACCTTAGTGACCTTGAGCCAAAAGGGATCGAAAAATACAATTGCAAGTATGTGAACATGGCAAAAACATAATCAGATTACAGACTTAGTGAAAAACTGGAGCATGCAAATCTGTTAACGAGTAGGCATGTTCACGAGCTCGATGCACTCACTACAGAGCATGGCATGACAAACAAAGCATACACCCATCAAGAATACATATCATAGAAGCTAGACATGGCAAGAACAACAACATAGCATGCACGGATCACTAGCAACATCCTTGGCAAAATTGCTAACAAGACAACAATCTGCCAGGAATCACGAAATAGCAAAAGTAGAGCTTAATTGACTCAAGCTAGGGTGCTCCATAATTGCAAACAAAGACATGGATGGATAGAGGACCACCATGTTAACAAAACATCCTTACTGATAACCGTCAAAAGAGGCACGGATCACTTGGAAACAACATGAACATATGGCATATTGACAAAATCAGATCAAGGACTTTGTGAAATTCTAAGTCCCTGAAATCAGCATTAACGATTGCACTACTTTGCAAGCTTGTGCTAGTCACCACACATATCACAAAAATACATGGTAAGCACCTCTGTAAATATGGCATGGCATATAACAAAACTCATGTAGATCTCAGGAGCATGTCCTGCACACATTAAACATGGCAAAAATGACAAATAGCTATTTGATGAAACAGATTTGACAATTTAACCACATAGCCCTCTTACAACAGCATTTCGGGCATCAAGATGAGGTCAAATGAAAATGATGCAATGAGATGAAATGATGTACTCTCTGAGGCGAACATTTTGATATGCTACACGTGCAAAACGGAGCTACGGATGCGGAGTTACGACATGAGGAAAAATGCAAAAAAGCTAGGGTTAGGAGGGGAAAAGTCAACCCCGAGATTTCTAGATCCAGATCACACGCTTCCCGAGGTCACCGGATCCGAGCTCGCCGGAGCTATTGACCGCGGTGGCCGGAGTCGAGGTCGAGGAGGAGGTAGCCGGGGCCGGGCGCCGGAGTAGGAGAAGGGGGCCGGCGGAGGAGCCTGCCAGCGTCGAAGCCGAGGCGGCGCCGGCGTCAGGCAGAGAGGCGGCGACCTCCAGGTAGTCGCCGGCGCAGCGAGGCGGCATCGGTCACCGGCGATGGGGCGGCGAGGCGGCGTCGGGCGGCGGCGGAGGAAGAAGAAGCCCCGAGCGGCGGCGGAGGATACCCGAGCCGCGGGGGCCGGCCACGGGCCGAGCGGGCCCGCGCGGGATCGGCGGCGAAGTGGGCGCGTGCTGCCACGTGGCATGCCCCGGTTGGCGGCGGCGACTTGTCCGGTGGAGGCGGACGTTGTCCGGCGGTCGAGAGGGGTTTTTTCTAGGGTTAGGGGGAAGAAGACCCGAAAATTTCGGAGGAGGGTCTATTTATAGAGGTAGAGGGAGCTAGGAAGCTCCAAATGGAGTGTGGTTTTCGGCCACGCGATCGTGATCGAACGCTCTAGATGATGGAAGGGTCTTTGGTGGGTTTTGGGCCAAATTGGAAGGGTGTTGGGCTATAACACTCACGAGGCCTTCTTGGTCCCTCGGTTAACCGTTGGAGCATCAAACGAAGTCCAAATGACACAAAACTTGACAAGCGGTCTACCGGTAGTAAACAAGGCCGAATGGAAAGTCTCGGTCCAATCCGGAAATGTTTAGCCCCCACACACAAAAAAAGAGGTAGAAAGGGGCACCGGAGGAGATAGGAGCGCCGGAATGCAAAACGGACAACAGGGAAAATGCTCGGATGCATGAGACGAACACATATGCAAATGCAATGCACATGATGGCATGATATGAGATGCATGACAAAGGCAACAACACACGAAGACAAAAACCCGAACCCGAGGAAAATAAAATAACTTAGCGCCGGAAACGGCAAGAGTAGGGATACATATAAGGTAAATTACATCCGGGGTGTTACAATAAGATTTCAGGTTTTCTACAACCGGACATTAACAAATTCCCATCTGCCCATAACCGCGGGCACGGCTTTCGAAAGTTCAAAACCCTGCAGGGGGTGTCCCAACTTAGCCCATCACAAGCTCTCACGGTCAACGAAGGATATTCTTTCTCCCAAGACAATTCGATCAGACTCGGCATCCCGGTTACAAGACATCCTTGACAATGGTAAAACAAGTCCAGCAAAGCCGCCCAAATGTGCCAACAAATCCCGATAGGAGCTGCACATATCTCATTCTCAGGACACACTCAGATGAGACATCCTACGAGTAAAACCAACCCTCAAGTTGCCCCGAGGTGGCCCCGCAGTCTACTCGGTTCGAACCAACACTTAGAGAAGCACTAGCCCGGGGGGGGGGGGGTTAAAATAAAGATGACCCTTGAGTCCGCGAAACCCAAGGGAAAAGGCTAAGTTGTTAGTGCAAATGGTAAAACCAAGGTTGGGCCTTGATGGAGGTGTTTTATTCAAAGCGAACTGTCAAGGGGTTCCCATTATAACCCAACCGTGTAAGGAACGCAAAATCCCGGAACATAACACTGATACGACAGAAACTAGGGCGGCAAGAGTGGAACAAAACACTAGGCATAAGGCCGAGACTTCCACCCTTTACCAAGTATATAGATGCATTAATTAAATAAGAGATATTGTGATATCCCAACAAAATATCCATGTTCCAACATGGAACAAACTCCAATCTTCACCTGCAACTAACAACGCTATAAGAGGGGCTGGGCAAAGCGGTAACATAGCCAAACAACAGTTTGCTAGGACAAGGTGGGTTAGAGGCTTGGCTTAACAATATGGGAGGCATGATAAGCAAGTGGTAGGTATCGCAGCATAGGCATAGCAAAAGAGCGAGCATCTAGCAAGCAAAGATAGAAGTGATTTCGAGGGTATGGTCATCTTGCCTGAAATCCGGCAAGGAAGAAGAACGAGTCCATGAAGAGGTCAAACGGACGTAGTCGAACGGGTCCTCACAAACGCGACGTTATCAGAACCAACCCGAAGAAGCAACACCGGAAAGAAGCACACAACATAGTAAACAACCAACATATGAACATGGCATGATATGCGGGATGCGGTATGTGATGCATATGCATGATTTGGAAAGGAATGATTGAACCTGGCCTCAACTTGGAAATACAAGAGTGCCACTGGAAAGAGGAGCTGATTTCGGTTGAAATCAATATGAAGATCACCGGAATCGGATGCACGGTTTGGAAATGACAAGCAAAACAAATATGGCACCGGTCTGCGATTAACAGCAAGAGACCATCTAAATGCATCAAGATAAATAAGCTACAACACTCCAACATAGTAACAAAATACATGGTAGGGATCCACTCAAGATGCTTTACAAAAGATGAACAATGAGCTACGGCTAATTCACTCAATAGCAAGCTCAAACAAGCATGGCAAAAGTGCAAAAGATAACAGGTTTCAGACTTAGTGAAATTAACAGCAAGTCAGGAATTTATCATCAGGAAGCAATGTTTAGAGCACGATAACTACATGCTACCGGAACATATCATGGCAAAGCAAGGCATGGCTTGAAGCTACTCAAAGCATACAACAAAAGTCCCTTAGTGACCATAAGCCAAAAGGGATCAAAAAATACAATTGCAAGCACGTGAACATAGCAAAAACATAAACAGATTCAGACTTAGTGAAAAACTGGAGCATGGCAAAACAAATAACGAGTAGGCATGTTTACGAGCTCAATGTACTCACTACAAAACATGGCATGACAAGCTAAGCATACACCCAACAAGTAGACATGGCATAGAAGCTAGACATGGCAAGAACAACAACATAGCATGCATGGATCAACAACAACAAGCTCGGCAAAATCGCTAAACATGTTAACAATCTGCCAGGAACATTTTATAGCAAAAGTAGAGCTCGATTGACTCAAGCTAGGGTGCTCCATAATTGCAAACAAACACATGGATAGATAGAGCACAAAATTATCTACAAAACTCCTTACTGATCATGCTCAAAAGAGGCACGGATCACTAGGAAACAACATGAACATATGGCATAAAAATAATAACAGGGCAAGGACTTAGTGAAATTCTAAGTCCCTGAAATCAGCATCATTGAGTAAGCTACTTTGCATGCTTGTGCTAGTCACCACGAAGATCACAAAAATACATGACATACACCCCTGTAAAGATGGCATGGCATACATCAAAACACATGTAGAGCTCAGGATCATAGCATGCACACATTAATCATGGCAAAAATGACAAAAGTGCATTTGCTGAAACAGATCTGAAACTATCATCACATAGCCCTCTTCCAACAGCATTTCGGGCATCAATATGAGCTCAAATGAAAATGATGCAATGAGATGAAATGATGTACTCGTCGAGACGAACATTTTGATATGCTACACGCACGAATCGGAGCAACGGTGATGAAGTTATGACATGATGAAGTATGCATAAAAAATGTACAGGGATACAAGACTTAGCCAAAATCCCAGATCTGAAACTGAGCGTTAGATAGCTATCAGTCGCCTGAGCAGGGTTTAGACGGGGCTCACCTAGCGGGCTGTGGCCTAGGACGGAGGAGAACGAGGCGGGCCGTGCGAGTTAGGCCGATGCGTTGGCCCAAGCGGGCCCACGAGGTCGAGCGACGGGGGACGTCGTCCTCCTCGAGCGGGACGACGCCGCCGGAGTTTGCGGGCGCGACCGACAGGAACCTGGCGGCTCTCCGGCGAGGGGAGGACCACCGCGAGCAGAAAACAAGTAGATCCGGGCATGGGGCCCCCGGATTCGGCAACGACGAGGCCGGGCGAGCTGCGGCCATGCTCGGTGACGGGGCGGTGCAGGGTCGCCGATGAACGAAGGTGGCAATGGCGGTGGAAGCAGACGGCGGCGGGGCGCTGCGTGGTGGTGCGGGCGCGGCGCGATGAGGCGATGGCGGTGGCGCGGGGAGGCGCAGGGAGGCGAGGTGCTCGGCAGAGGAGCGGCAGGGTCGACGCGGCGGCAGAGCTCCGGCGAGAGCTCACCGGAGACGGTGGCCGGTGACGAGGCCCTCAGGAGGCGACACAAACCGGATCGGGCGGCGGGGACTCGGGCCGCAGCGGGCGAGCGGCGGCGGCGCGCGGGCCTGCGCTGGCCCGCGATGGGCTCCGCGGGCCGCAGCGAAGTGGGCGCGGGCAAGGCTGATGTGGCGCGCTGTGAGTGGCCCGGGGCGGCGACGCGAGCTGACGAGGCGGCCGCTATTTGGCTGGGCGACGTGGAGGGCGCAGTGGACATGTCCGGCGCGGCGAGGACGCGTTCGGATGCGCTGTGGAGGAGGTAGACTAGGGTTAGACCGCGAATTTCGGAGGGAGACACAAATATATAGGTAGAGGGAGCTAGGGGAGTCCAAATGAGGTGCGGTTTTCGGCCACGCGATCGTGTTCGAATGACCGAGAAGATGGAGGGGGTTTTGGTGGGTTTTGGGCCACTTTGGAGGGGTGTTGGGCTGCAACACACACGAGGCCTTTTCGGTTCCTCGGTTAACCGTTGGAGTATCAAACGTAGTCCAAATGGCACGAAACTTGACAGGTGGTCTACCGGTAGTAAACCAAGGCCGCATGACAAGACTCGGTCCAATCCGAAAACGTTTAACACCCGCACACGAAAAGAGGTAGAAAGGGACACCGGGTGACATAGGAGCGCCGGATTGCAAAACGGACAACGGGGCAAATGCTCGGATGCATGAGACAAACATGTATGCAAATGCGATGCACATGATGACATGATATGAGATGCATGACACGCAAGCAAACAACAAGGCAACAACTGCGAATAACTGGAAGACACCTGGCACATCGGTCTCGGGGTGTCACACCATAGTCCTTGAGGGTTTGCTTCATCCACATCAATTGAGCACAGCAAGAACTAGCAGCAATATACTCAGCTTCAGCAGTAGATAGTGATACACAGTTCTTCTTCTTCAAGGATCAACATACTAAGGATCGTCCGAGGAAATGGCATGTGCCTGCTGTTGACTTGCGATCCACTCGATCACTAGCATAGTCAGAGCCAGAATATCCAATAAGATCAAAAGCCAAGCCCTTGGGGTACCATAATCCAAGTGTTGGAGTATGAGCTAGATATCAAAGAATATGTTTCACAGCCTTATGGTGTGATTCCTTCGGTGTAGCTTGAAAACGGGCACACATGCAAACACGGAGCATAATATCTAGCCTAGATGCATATAGATACAATAAAGAGCCAATCATGGAGCAGTATACCTTTTGATCGAAGTCTTTACTAAAGGAAATATGCCCTAGAGGCAATAATGAAGTTGTTATTTATATTTCCTTATATCATGATAAATGTTTATTATTCATGCTAGAATTGTATTAACGGGAAACTTAGTACATGTGTGAATACATAGACAAAACAAAGTGTCCCTAGTATACCTTTACTTGACTAGCTCGTTAATCAAAGATGCTCAAGTTTCCTGACCACAGACATGTGTTGTCATTTGATGAACATGATCACATCATTAGAGAATGATGTGATGGACAAGACCCATTCGTTAGCTTAGCATTATGATCGTTTAGTTTTATTGCTATTGCTTTCTTCATGACTTATACATGTTCCTCTACTATGAGATTATGCAACTCCCGAATACAGGAGGAACACCTTGTGTGCTATCAAACGTCATAACATAACTGGGTGATTATAAAGATGCTCTATAGGTGTCTCCGAAGGTGTTTGCTGGGTTGGCATAGATCAAGATTAGGATTTGTTACTCTGTGTATCGGAGAGGTATCTCTGGGCCCTCTCGGTAATGCACATCACTATAAGCCTTGCAAGCAATGTGACTAATGAGTTAGTTGCGGGATGATGCATTACGGAACGAGTACAAAGACTTGCCGGTAACGAGATTTAACGAGGTATGATGATACCGATGATCAAATCTCGGGCAAGTAACATACCGATGACAAAGGGAATGACGTATGTTGTTATGCGGTTTGACCGATAAAGATCTTCTTAGAATATGTAGGAGCCAATATGAGCATCCAGTTTCCGCTATTGGTTATTGACCGGAGATTTGTCTCGGTCATGTCTACATAGTTCTCGAACTCGTAGGGTCCGCACGCTTAACATTCGATGATGATTTGTATTATGAGTTATGTCTTTTGGTGACTGAAGTTTGTTCGGAGTCCTGGATAAGATCACGGACATGACGAGGAGTCTCGAAATGGTCAAGAGGTAAAGATTCATATATTGGAAGGTAGTATCAGACATCGGAATGGTTTCGAGTGGTTCGGGTATTTTTCCAGAGTACCGAGGGGTTACCGGAACCCCCCGGGGGATATCATGGGCCTCATGGGCCATGGGAGAGAAGAGGGGATAGCCCACAAGGGGGAGGCACCCCCGCAAGGGGAGTCCGAATAGGAAGGGGAGGGGCGCGGGCCCCCTTTCCCTCTTCCTCTCCTCTCCTTCCCCCTTTCCCCACTGTTGGAAGGAAGGGGGGCGAATAGGACTTGGAGTCCTAGTCGGTCCCCCCCATGGCGCGCCCCTTGGCCGGCCTCCTCCCTCTCCTCCTTTATATACGAGGTCAGGGGGCACCCCATAACACATCAATTGTACTCTTAGCCGTGTGCGGTGCCCCCTCCACAGTTTACTCCTCCAGTCATAGCATCGTAGTGCTTAGGCGAAGCCCTGCGCGGATCACATCACCATCACCGTCACCACGCCATCGTGCTGACGAAACTCTCCCTCGACACTCTACTGGATCAAGAGCTCGAGGGACGTCATTGAGCTGAACGTGTGCTAAACACGGAGGTGCCGTACGTTCGGTACTTGGATCGGTTGGATCGTGAAGACGTTTGACTACATCAACCGCGTTAACTAAACGCTTCCGCTTTCGGTATACGAGGGTACGTGGACACACTCTCCCCTCTCATTGCTATGCATCTCCTAGATAGATCTTGCGTGAGCTTAGGATTTTTTTGAAATTGCATACTACGTTCCCAATCAGTGGTATCAGAGCCAGGTCTATGCGTAGATGATATGCACGAGTAGAACACAAAGAGTTGTGGGCGATAAAAGTCATACTGCTTACCACCAACATCTTACTTTGATTCAGCGGTATTGTTGGATGAAGGGACCCGGACCGACATTACATGACCGCGTTCATGAAACTGGTTCTACCGATGTGCTTTGCACATAGGTGGCTGGCGAGTGTCTGTTTCTCCAACTTTAGTTGAATCGAGTTTGACTACGGCCGGTCCTTGTTGAAGGTTAAAACAACACACTTGATGAAAAATCATTGTGGTTTTTATGCGTAGGTAAGAATGGTTCTTACTAGAAGCCCGTAGCAGCCACGTAAAACTTACAACAATAAAGTAGAGGATGTCTAACTTGTTTTTGCAGGGTATGTTGTGATGTGATATGGTCAAGAAGTGATGAGATATATATTGTTGTATGAGATGATCATGTTTTGTAAAAGTTATCGGCAACTGACGGGAGCCTTATGGTTGTCGCTTTATTGTATGAAATGCAATCGCCATGTAATTCCTTTACTTTATCACTAAGCGGTAGCGATAGTCGTGGAAGCAATAGTTGGCAAGACGACAACGACACTACGATGGAGATCAAGGTGTCAAGCCGGTGACGATGCAGATCATGACGGTGCTTTGGAGATGGAGACCAAAGGCACAAGATGATGATGGCCATATCATGTCACATATTTTGATTGCATGTGATGTTTATCTTTTATGCATCTTATTTTGCTTAGTATGGCGGTAGCATTATAAGATGATCCCTCACTAAATTTCAAGGTATAAGTGTTCTCCCTAAGTATGCACCGTTGCTACAGTTCGTCGTGCCGAGACACCACATGATGATCGGGTGTGATAAGCTCTACGTTCACATACAACAGGTGTAAGACAGTTTTGCACGTGCAGAATGCTCAGGTTAAACTTGACGAGCCTAGCATATGCAGATATGGCCTCGGAACACTGAGACCGAAAGGTCGAACGTGAATCATATAGTAGATATGATCAACACAGAGATGTTCACCATTGAAACTACTCCATCTCACGTGATGATCGGACATGGTTTAGTTGATATGGATCACGTGATCATTTAGATGACTAGAGGGAGTTATTTAGTAAGTGGGAGTTCTTTAGTAATATGATTAATTGAACTTTAATTTATCATGAACTTAGTACCTGATAGTTTTTTGCATGTCTATGTTGTTGTGGATCAATGGCCCGTGCTACCATTCCCTTGAATTTTATTGCGTTCCTAGAGAAAGCTAAGTTGAAAGATGATGGTAGCAAATACACGGACTGGGTCCGTAACTTGAGGATTATCCTCATTACTGCACAGAAGAATTACGTCCTAGAAGCACTGCTAGGTTCAAGGCCCGCTACAGGAGCAACTCCGGACGTTATGAACGTGTGGCAGAGCAAAGCTGATGACTACTCGATAGTTCAGTGTGCCATGCTTTACGGCTTAGAATCGGGACTTTAGAGATGTTTTGAACGTCATGGAGCATATGAGATGTTCCAGGAGTTGAAGTTAATATTTCAAGCAAATGCCCGAATTGAGAGATATGAAGTCTCCAATAAGTTCCATAGCTGCAAGATGGAGGAGAACAGTTCTGTTAGTGAAGACATACTCAGAATTTCTGGGTACCACAACGACTTGACTCAGCTGGGAGTTAATCTTCCTTATGATAGTGTCATTGACAGAGTTCTTCAATCACTACCACCAAGCTATAAAAGCTTCGTGATGAACTATAATATGCAAGGGATGGATAAGACAATTCCCGAGCTCTTCATGATGCTAAAGGCCGCGGAGGTAGAAATCAAGAAGGACCATCAAGTGTTGATGGTTAACAAGACCACTAGTTTCAAGAAAAAGGGCAAAGGGAAGAAGGGGAACTTGAAGAAGAACAGCAAGCAAGTTGCTGCTCCCGGGAAGAAGCCCAAGTCTGGACCTAAGCCTAAAACTGAGTGCTTCTACTGCAAAGGGACTGGTCACTGGAAGCGGAACTGCCCCAAGTATTTGGCTGATAAGAAGGATGGCAAAGTGAAAGGTATATTTGATATACATGTTACTGATGTGTACCTTACTAATGCTTGCAGTAGCGCCTGGGTATTTGATACTAGTTCTGTTGCTCATATTTGCAACTCAAAACAGGGGCGACGGATTAAACTAAGATTGGCTAAGGACGACGTGACGATGCGCGTGGGAAATGGTTCCAAAGTCGATGTGAGCGCTGTCGGCACGCTACCTCTACATCTACCCCTGGGATTAGTTTTAGACCTGAATAATTGTTATCTGGTGCTAGCGTTGAGCATGAACATTATATCTGGATCTTGTTTGATGCGAGATGGTTATTCATTTAAATCAGAGAATAATGGTTGTTCTATTTATATGAGTAATATCTTTTATGGTCATGCACCCTTGATGAGTGGTCTATTTTTGTTGAATCTCGATTGTAGTGATACACATATTCATAATATTGAAGCCAAAAGATGCAAAGTTAATAATGATAGTGCAACTTATTTGTGGCAATGCCATTTAGGTCATATTGGTGTAAAGCGCATGAAGAAACTCCATGCTGATGGGCTTTTGGAATCACTTGATCATGAATCACTTGATGCTTGTGAACGATGCCTCATGGGCAAGATAACTAAGACTCCGTTCTCCGGAACAATGGAGCGAGCAACTGACTTATTGGAAATAATACATACTGATGTATGCGGTCCAATGAGTGTCAAGGCTCGCGGTGGGTCTCATTATTTTCTGACCTTCACAGATGATTTGAGCAGATATGGGTAAATCTACTTAATGAAACATAAGTCAGAAACATTTGAAAAGTTCAAAGAATTTCAAAGTGAAGTGGAAAATCATCGCAACAAGAAAATAAAGTTTCTACTATCTGATTGTGCAGGAGAATATTTGAGTTATGAGTTTGGTCTTCATTTGAAACAATGTGAAATAGTTTCACAACCCACACCACCTGGAACACCATAGCATATGGTGTGTCCGAACGTCATAACCGTACTTTATTAGATATGGTGCGATCTATGATGTCTCTTACCAATTTACCACTACCGTTCTGGGGTTATGCTTTAGAGACGACTGCATTCACGTTAAATAGGGCACCATCTAAACCCATTGAGACGACACCATATGAACTGTGGTTTAGCAAGAAACCTAAGTTGTCGTTTCTTAAAGTCTGGGGCTGCGATGCTTATGTGAAAAAGCTTCAACCTGATAAGCTTGAACCCCAATCGGAGAAATGTGTTTTCATAGGATACCCAAAGGAAACTGTTGGGTACACCTTCTATCACAGATCCGAAGGCAAGATTTTCATTGTAAGAACGGATCCTTTCTAGAGAAGGAGTTTCTCTCGAAAGAAGTGAGTGGGAGGAAAGTAGAACTTGATGAGGTAATTGTACCTTCTCCCGAATTGGAAAGTAGTTCATCACAGAAACCGGTTCTAGTGATTCCTACACCAATTAGTGAGGAAGATAGTGACGATGATCATGAAACTTCAGATCAAGTTACTACCGAACCTCATAGGTCAAACAGAGTACGGTCCGCACCAGAGTGGTACGGTAATCCTATTCTGGAGGTCATGTTACTTGAGCATGACGAACCTATGAACTATGAGGAAGCAATGATGAGCCCATATTCCGCAAAATGGCTTGAGGCCATGAAATCTGAGATGGGATCCATATATGAGAACAAAGTGTGGACTTTGGTTGACTTGCCCGATGATCGGCAAGCCATAGAAAATAAATGGATCTTCAAGAAGAAGACTGACACTAACGTAGTGTTACTGTCTACAAAGCTCGACTTGTTCCGAAAGGTTTTCGACAACTTCAAGGAGTTGACTACGATGAGAGCTTCTCACCCGTAGCGATGCTTAAGTCTGTCCGAATCATGTTAGCAATTACCGCATTTTATGATTATGAAATTTGGCAAATAGATGTAAAAACTGCATTCCTATGGATATCTTAAATAAGAGTTGTATATGATGCAACGAGAAGGTTTTGTTGATCCTAAAGGTGCTAACAAAGTGTGCAAGCTCCAGCGATCCATTTATGGACTGGTGCAAACCTCTCGGAGTTGGAATATACGCTTTGATAGTGTGATCAAAGCATATGGTTTTATAAAGACGTTTGGAGAAGCCTGTATTTACAAGAAAGTGAGTGGGAGCTATGTAGCATTTCTAATATTATATGTGGATGACATATTGTTTACTGGAAATAATACATAATTTCTGGATAGCATAAAAGGATACTTGAATAAGAATTTTTGAATGAAAGACCTCGGTGAAGCTGCTTATATATTAGGAATCAAGATCTATAGAGATAGATCAAGACGCTTAATTGGACTTCCACAAAGCACATACCTTGATGAAGTTTTGAAGAATTTCAAAATGGATCAGTCAAAGAAAGGGTTCTTTCCTGTGTTACAAGGTGTGAGTTGAGTCAGACTCAATGCCCGACCACTGCAGAAGATAGAGAGAAAATGAAAGTCATTCCCTATGCCTCAACCATAGGTTCTATCATGTATGCAATGCTGTGTACCAGACCTTGTGTGCCTTGCTATAAGTTTAGAAGGGAGGTACCAAAGTAATCTAGGAGTGGATCACTAGACAGAGGTCAAAAACATCCTGAAGTACCTAAAAAGGACTAAGGATATGTTTATCGTGTATGGAGGTGACAAAGAGCTTGTCGTAAATGGTTACGTCGATGCAAGCTTTGACACTGATCCGGATGAATCTAAGTCACAAACCGGATATGTATTTATATGGAATGGTGGAGCTATCAGTTGGTGCAGTTCCAAGCAGAGCGTTGTGGCGGGATCTACGCGTGAAGCGGAGTACATAGCTGCTTTAGAAGCAGCAAATGAAGGAGTCTGGATGAAGGAGTCCATATCCGATCTAGGTGTAATACCTAGTGCATCGGGTCCAATGAAAATCCTTTTGTGACAATACTGGAGCAATTGCCTTGGTGAAGGAATCCAAATTTCACAAGAGAACTAAACACATTAAGAGACGCTTCAATTCCATCTGTGATCAAGTCAAGCAGGGAGACATGGAGATTTGCAAAATACATATAGATCTGAATGTTGCAGACCCGTTGACTAAACCTCTTCCACGAGCAAAACATGATCATCACCAAGACTCCATGGGTGTTATAATCATTACTATGTAATCTAGATTATTGACTCTAGTGCAAGTGGGAGACTGAAGGAAATATGCCCTAGAGGCAATAATAAAGTTATTATTTATATTTCCTTATATCATGATAAATGTTTATTATTCATGCTAGAACTGTATTAACCGAAAACTTATTACGTGTGAATATATAGATAGAACAAAGTGTCCCTAGTATGCCTTTACTTGACTAGCTCGTTAATCAAAGGTGGTCAAGTTTCCTGACCATAGACATGTGTTGTCATTTGATGAACGGGATCACATCATTAGAGAATGATGTGATGGACAAGACCCATCCGTTGGCTTAGCATTATGATCGTTTAGTTTTATTACTATTGCTTTCTTCATGACTTATACATGTTCCTCTGATTATGACATTATGCAATTCCCGATTACCGGAGGAACACCTTGTGTGCTATCAAACGTCACAACGTAACTGGGTGATTATAAAGATACTCTACAGGTGTCTCCGAAGGTGTTTGTTGGGTTGGCATAGATCAAAATTAGGATTTGTCACTCCGTGTATCGGAGAGGTATCTCTGGGCCCTCTCGGTAATGCACATCACTATAAGCCTTGCAAGAAATGTGACTAATGAGTTAGTTGCGGAATGATGCATTACAGAATGAGTAAAGAGACTTTCCGGTAACGAGATTTGTCGGCGTTCTGGAAACGGGGGTCCCCAGACTTGCCTGCCTGCGGCCCGCGGCGTGGCTCTGCCAACGGCCTGGTACGGCCCATCTTCATCAGCAGCCACTCAAGACCCTCGCGAGGGGCCAAGCCTCACGAGGTGGATGACACAAGACCTCCTCAGGGGCAGCCACACTAGGCTGGCTCGTGAGGAGCGGAGATATCAAGGCAGGGGGCACCTCGTGAGGTTCCCGTGACATGAGCCATGACGACCAAGGCCAGGCGGGCACCAGTGGGCGAGAGTACCGGTTTCCTCTTTGGTGCTAAAGAGGCAGGCTTAGGCGAGGAGTCCCGAGGCATCAAGCAAAGGTTTCCATATTGGTGCAACAAGACCAAGACCAGCAGGACGGCAGGACGGAGGTCATCATGGAGCCCATAGCTGCATCACCACCAGAGCCTTTGGCAGGCAAAGACTATCGGTGTCAAAACTGGCAGATCTCGGGTAGGCGGTCCCGAACTGTGCGTCTAAGGTCGATGGTAACAGGAGACAGGGGACACGATGTTTAACCAGGTTCGGGCCCTCTCTATGGAGGTAATACCCTACTTCCTGCTTGATTGATCTTGATGAATATGAGTATTACAAGAGTTGATCTACCACGAGATCGTAATGGCTAAACCCTAGAAGTCTAGCCTGTATGATTATGATTGCCCCTACGGACTAAGCCCTCCGGTTTATATAGACACCGGAGAGGACTAGGGTTGTACAAAGTTGATTACAGGGAAAGGAATCTTCATATCAGGTCACCAAGCTTGCCTTCCACGCCAAGGAGAGTCCCATTCGGACACGGGAGAGAGTCTTCGGTCTTTGTATCTTTACAGCCCATCAGTCCGGCCCATGCTACATAGTCCAGACACCGAGGACCCCTTAATCCAGGACTCCCTCAGTAGCCCCTGAACCAGGCTTCAATGACGAGGTGTCCGGCGCGCAGATTGTCTTCGGCATTGCAAGGCGGGTTCCTCCTCCTATTACTTCAAAACAGTCTTCGAACGCAACGAACGTGTCCGGCTCTGCAAAACAAGTACCACACACACATCCGCAGAGAGTATAATTTTTCACGAGTCCAATCTGCTAACAACTTTTTGTAGCGTGACATCACGCCTCAGCCTGGTTATTATTTTGAACCGTTTTTGGCCAGCCGATCCATGTTTCGAGACGCAGTTTTATTGACACGTCTTGTCGAAGTAGAGATCGTGTCCCCTTATTGCGGGATTCTCATCAATACGGGCGTGGGTAACCCAACCGTGTCGTCTGCATAACCCTTGGGAATAGGCGAGTTCTAAGGCGAGTGGGGAGGCGCTTGATATTCATCGCCTTTATAAGGAGATAAGGATTCCTTTCCTTCACCCACGCCTTCTTTCTCTCTGCCCTCCCATTCTCGAGCTCCAGCACCCAAGTCCACATCTTTTCTGCCTCAAGAAAGCACTCCACCATGTCCGGATCTGGAGCGCAAGGCAAGTGGATGGCCTCCTCCGTCAAGGAGAAGGACATCACCAAGCTTCGGGAGGCCGGGTACCTGGCCAAACAAATCACCCACCGGCTTCCGGCCAAGGGGCAGATCTTCCCCACCCCGAAGCCCAATGAGAGGGTGGTGTTCATCCCCCACTTCGTACACGGGTTAGGGTTTCCTCTCCACCCTTTCGTCCATGGACTCATGTTCTATTATGGGCTAGATTTCCACGATCTAGACCCAAACTCTTTCCTCAACATCTCGGCATTTATTGTCGTGTGCGAGGACTTCCTCCGCATTCCACCCCACTTCAGACTGTGGCTTAAAATCTTCAATGTGAAGCCGTAGGTGGTGGATGGCCAACATGCAGAGGTGCCATGGTGAGCAAGATGCCCAATGTCACATGGCCCAAAGGTACCTTTGTGGAGACCGTCAAAGAGTGGCAGAAACTATGGTTCTATATCACAGAGCCCCGCGATGCCTCATGGGCCGCGGCTCTTGAATTCAAGTCCGGAGCCCCAATGCGGCTCGCCTCCTGGCTAGAGAACGGCCTGAATTGGTCTTCGTCGGAGGAGCTGACAGCGCTGCAAACGCGCATCCAGAGCATGGTGGACAAGAACATCAAGCTCGTCAATGTGATCCAGGTGATGCTAGTTCGCCGGATCCTTCCATGCCTGAGCCGGACTTGCGATTTATGGGAGTTCAATCCGGCCGAGCACCGGACCTTGCAGCAGTTCTACGGAACTACGCACGAAGATATCTGGAAGGTGCTCTTCAAGGGCAACGAGACGCCGCCGGAGACGACCGAGGACCGTGGGCATGCCCTGGCCCATCCCGCCAGTGTGGTAAGTCTTTCGCATTTCAAGGTGTATCCTTACTTGCTTATTCAGGGAAGATACCTAAGCATCACCATTTATTTATTTTTTCCAGGACTGGACAAAGAAGGCGGAGCAGATTAGGTGTTCGGCTCCACTGCCCGAGGAACCATCCATCCCGCTTTTGACGAAGATGCTGGTCCTGGCGCCTTACCAGGCGCCAGAGAAGAAGGCCAAGGGGGCCATAAGTGGCCTCCGCCGCAAGGGTGCTTCGGACGTGATGTCCGAAGACAACGAGACTCACTCCTCCGCCGCCGAAGACGACGACGAGGAGGATGAAGAAAGCAACTCCCCCCTTAGGGGAGAAGGGAGAAGAGGGCGGCCTCCACAAATCTGGAGGCAGAGGCGTCCAAGAAAGGGAAGCCCCCCGCCCCGATAACTCCGCGTGGGACGTTGATAGCAGCCCAGAGCTGCGCCCCCGAGATAAGCCCCGGGCCGAATCGTGAGTACTCAAAAGACCCTGATATATTGATGACCCACAAGTATAGGGGATCTATCGTAGTCCTTTCTATAAGTAAGAGTGTCGAACCCAACGAGGAGCAAAAGGAAATGATAAGAGGTTTTCAGCAAGGTATTCTCTGCAAGCACTGAAATAATAGGTAACAGATAGTTTTGTGATAAGATAATTGGTAACGAGCAACAAGTAATAAAAGTAAACAAGGTGCAGCAAGGTGGCCCAATCCTTTTTTTAGCAAAGGACAAGCCTGGATAATTTCTTATATAAAAGAAAACGCTCCCGAGGACACATGGGAATTATCGTCAAGCTAGTTTTCATCACGTTCATATGATTCACGTTCGGTACTTTGATAATTTGATATGTGGGTGGACCGGTGCTTGGGTGCTGTTCTTACTTGAACAAGCATCCCAATTATGATTAACCCCTATTGCAAGCATCCGCAACTACAAAACAAGTATTAAGGTAAACCTAACCATAGCATGAAACATATGAATCCAAATCAGCCCCTTACGAAGCAACGCATAAACTAGGGTTTAAGCTTCTGTCACTCTAGCAATCCATCATCTACTTATTACTTCCCAATGCCTTCCTCTAGGCCCAAACAATGGTGAAGTGTCATGTAGTCGATGTTCACATAACACCACTAGAGGAGAAACAACATACATCTCATCAAAATATCGAACGAATACCAAATTCACATGACTACTAATAGCAAGACTTCTCCCATGTCCTCAGGAACAAACGTAACTACTCACAAAGCATATTCATGTTCATAATCACAGGGGTATTAATATGCATATAGGATCTGAACATATGATCTTCCACCAAATAAACCAACTAGCATCAACTACAAGGAGTAATCAACACTACTAGCAACCTACAGGTACCAATCCCAGACTTAGAGACAAGAATTGGATACAAGAGATGAACTAGGGTTTGAGAGGAGATGGTGCTGGTGAAGATGTTGATGGAGATTGGCCCTCTCCCGATGAGAGGAGCATAGGTGATGACGATGGCGATGATTTCCCCCTCCCGGAGGGAAGTGTCCTCGGCAGAACAGCTCTGCCAGAGCCCTAGATTGGTTCCGCCAAGGTTCCGCCTCGTGGCGGCGGAGTCTCGTCCCAAAAGCTTGCTTATGATTTTTCTTCAGACGAAAGACTTCATAAAGTAGAAGATGGCCACCGGAGGACCAACAGGGGGCCCATGAGGCAGGGGGCGCGCCCCCACCCTCGTGGCCAGGGTGTGGGCCCCCTTGGTATTTCTTCTGCTCAGTATTTTTTATTATTTCCAAAAACAACTTTCATGGAGTTTCAGGCCTTTTGGAGTTGTGCAGAATAGGTCTCTAATATTTGCTTCTTTTCCAGCCCAGAATTCCAGCTGCCGGCATTCTCCCTCCTTACGTAAATCTTGTAAAATAAGAGAGAATAGGCATAAGTATTGTGACATAACGTGTAATAACAGTCGATAATGCAATAAATATCGATATAAAAGCATGATGCAAAATGGACGTATCAACTCCCCCAAGCTTAGACCTCGCTTGTCCTCAAGCGAAAGCCGATAACGATAAATATGTCCACATGTTTAGAGATAGAGGTGTCGATAAAATAAAATACGAACATGAGGGAATCATGATTATTCTTATAACAGCAACATATATGGATAACATCATATGATTTCTTATGCCCACGTAATAATCAATCCACAATGTGAAGTATGAATCAGAAACTCCATTGAGAACCAACAAACTATAATCTCAGTCATTGAAGCAATTGCAATTTATCATAACATTAGATAGAGTCTATGTCAGAGCTTTTCAGCAAGTCCACATACTCAACTATCATTTAGTATTTCACAATTGCTAACACTCACGCAATACTTGTGGTTACGGAGTTTTAATCGGACACAGAGAAAGATAGGGGCTTATAGTTTTGCCTCCCAACCTTTTACCTCATGGGTAATGTCAACAATAATAGTTCATGCTAACTTACATTCTGTTACTAGTAACAGAATAATATTCCGTTACCCTCCGACCCTATATAGGAGCGACGGCGACCGAACCCACCACCTCCCTCCCGATCCCCAACTCCTCCTCCAGCGCGCCGCCCCCTCCCACCCTGCCGGCGCTCCGCCCCCTCCCTTCCCCACCGTGCGCCGCCCCCTACCTTCCTGCCGGTGCACCACCCCCTCCCTCCCCCGTCGTGCGCCTCCCCCGCCGGTGCGCCGCACCCTCCCTCCCCCACTGTGCGCCGCCTCCTCCCTCCCCCGCCGTGCACTGCCCCCTCCCCGCCAGCGCGCCACCTCCTCCCTCCCCACCGTGCGACACCCCCGCCAGATGCACCCTGATGACGCCGGATCAGACCCATGCCACGGCGACCCCAACTTACGCCGCCTTTCTTCTTCCTCCAGTGCGCAGCCCCGCCACCCCCTCCCCCCCAGCGCGCAGCCCCGCAGTCCCTCCCTCCAGCGTGCCGCCCCGCACCCCCTCCCCGAGGAGTTCATGTATTATTGCCTGAGGAGTTCATGTGTTACTGGCCAGTAAGTAAACCTATTAATCACTCTCAAGTGTGATGAAAAAAATGGGCAGTAAATTGATGAAAAAATATCATTGAGTTCAAAACACGCCGAGACACACGATAGCCACCCCAGTTCGGGCGTAGTAAGTACCTCAGTACGAGTTAAAAACGGTGGTCCGTTCGGAATAAAAGAAATGACAGAAATTCAAATTGTAAAGTTCAAGCAAAAAAAAAGAAACCCCATGAAAATCCTGCTTAGTAAGTACCTCAGTACAAGTCGTAAAATGAGAGAAGTTCAGAACAACGTTGTCAAAAAAATGTTGAGTTAAAAAAGGAAACAAAACAAACACATTTTATTTTTAAATAAAATATCATTCAGTTCGATGATACAAACCATACAAGTACAGGGGCGACGATACAGTAAACCGTTGAAAACTTACGAGAAAAATATTAACAAAAAACAGAGCAAAGTCTAGTTAGTGAAAACACGCTTAGTACAAACCCATGCAAGCATCAGTACAAATACCTTTTTTCGGAACCATTCAAAATTAATCTTAAAAAATAGCTCGGTACAAACATATATATATATATATATCAGTACGACTATGTTTTTCACACGAGAAAACAGCAGGAAACCGTCATGCCGTATTCAAAATTACTCTTAAACGGTTGCGAAGTAGAGAAAACATTCAACATGACTAAGTTTCGCATTTTCTATAGCTATCCAACGGTATATTATTTGCCATATTTCGATAAAATTCTTAAAAAAATCGCGTTCAAAATCAAATTTGACCGTATTCGAATTCGTTTTTAAACCGTAAGGAATTAGAAAAAAAATTCTATACGAAAACGTTGCGCATTTTACATAGCTTTCCAACGCCGTATCATTTGCGTCAATCCGACAAACCGTTTGCAAAAAATCGCGAAAATACGTTTCGTCCAGAATTAAACCGTTTTTCAAATTACTTTTAAATCATATAGAATTAGAAAAAACAATACATATATGGAAGATGCGGATTTTCACCAGCTTTCAATGCCATCTTATTTGCTCAATTCCGACAAACCGTTTGAAAATTGAGTCCAAAATACGATTCACATTTTCGATTTTGAAAAAAATGGTTTTTTCAAAACTGCTCTTAAACCATAATGATTTTGCAGAAACGTTCAATATACTTGAAATATGGTTTTCAAGAGCTTTCCAACGATATATTACACGCCACGTTTCGACAAAAAAATTACAAAAAGTTTTTGAACTAAAGAAGACGATGTGTTAAACACAACTGAAAGCATCAGTTCAACCACCTGAAACCGTTAGTATATGGTTTTCAAGAGCTTTCCAACGATATATTACACGCCACGTTTCGACAAAAAAATTACAAAAAGTTTTTGAACTAAAAAAGACGATGTGTTAAACACAACTGAAAGCATCAGTTCAACCGCTTCGAAAACATCAGTTCAACCACCTGAAACCGTTAGTTCAAAAAGGGTAACAGAATAATATTCTGTTACTAGTAACAGAATAGCCCAGATGTGTGTATATATATATAGTCGCGCTATTCGTCACCCTGGTTGAGGAATAGTTATTCTTCACCCCCCTCTATTTTACCATCAATGCATCGTAATTTTACATTCCGTAAGTTTTGTCTTATTTCGGACGTAAAAAGAGACCGTAAGAAAATATATAATCGCCGTAAAAAATATTTTATGTTATGTAAAATTACAAACGTAAAAACATAGTTTAAAATACACATAAACTACAAATTTTCTTGTCTTATGACCTATATTTTTATTTTTTTATGTCAAATTTTACGTAGTGAATCAATAGGAATGTAACTATTTGAATTCTAAACGTAATTTAATTATGAAATGATCATAAGATTACCTCGGGTGAAGAATAACTTATTCTGCACCCTGAATGATGAATAGTAACACTATATATATATATATATATATATATCAGGATCTTTCCAACACACTGTGCTTGCCAATGGATAAAATGTAAAAAAGGAAAGGTGAACATCACCATGACTCTTGCATAAGGTAGAAGATAAAAGTAAAAGATAGACCCTTCGCAGAGGGAAGCAGAGGTTGCCATGCGCTTTCAGGGTTGGATGCACAAAATCTTAATGCGAAAGAACATCACTTTATATTGCCACTTGTGATATAGACCTTTATTATGCAGTCCGTCGCTTTTATTTCTTCCACATCACAAGATCGTATAAATCTTATTTCCTCCACACCAATCAATCATACATATTTAGAGAGCAATTTTTATTGCTTGCACCGATGACAACTTACTTGAAGGATCTTACTCAATCATGGCAAAACTGGGTTTAAGGGAATTTGGAAGCACAAGTAGTATCTCTACTTGGTGCAAAGAAGTTGGCTAGCATGAGGGGGAAAGGCAAGATTAACATGTTGGATGATCCATGACAATATACTTTATCTCAGATGTAAGAAAACATAACCCATTACGTTGTCTTCCTTTTCCAGTATCAACTCTTTAGCATGTCATATTTTAATGGGTGCTGACAATCATAAAAGATGTCCAAGATAGTATATCTATATGTGAACCTCTCTTTCTTTATTACTTCCTATTAATTGCAAAGATGACCAAAGCTATGTTTGTCAACTCTCAACAACTTTTAATCATCATACTCTTTCTATGTGAAGTCATTACTATCCATAAGATCAATATGATCTCTTTGTTTCTTTTTATTATTTTTCTCTTTTCTTTTATTTACTCAAGATCATAGCAAGATAACCAAGCCCTTGACTCAACACTAATCTTTATTATATAGCTCACAGACTCGATTACATAGAGGGATCATAAAGCAAAACTCAAAACTAGATCATACCAAAAACTTTATTCTACTAGATCAAGATAGTACTAAAAGGATTGAACTAAGAAAAACGGTAAAGATAGGAGTGTGATGGTGATACGATACCGGGGCACCTCCCCCAAGCTTGGTAGTTGCCAAGGGGAGTGCCCATACCCAAGTGATTATGTATCTTTCTTCAGAGGTGGTGGTGTGATATTCATGGCGGTGATACTCCTCAGGGTACGATTCTCTTCCTCGAGCTTATTGAGTTGCTGCTTGAGATCCATTATCTCCTTATGGAGTTTACCCGTGACGGTTAAAGCTCCTTGCACCCAAGGATGTTGCATAGCTGCGGGGGAACAAGTAACACTCTTTTTCATATTCTCGCAAGAAAGAAATCTAACATTGGAAGGGATAACCGAATTTGGAATAGCCGAGCTCTATAGTTCCCCCGTCGTGAATCCATCTCGGTGGCGAGAAGTGACTTCTTGATCCTCCTCCATGGCGTCTATCCTCTTCAAATCAACCTCCATCTCTTCCTCCGTTGCTGGCCCAAAGTGGTCAGCATCGCTATTTGTCCTTGATCTCGATGCCGGATGAGACACCCGGCTCTCCTCGACTGACTCTTGAGAAGATATCTTGCTCTAATCTGTAGCAGCAAAGCTTGAAACGAAAACAGAGGATAATTGCGTGATACGGGAGTTAAAACCTTCGGGAGATTGTATAATGATTTTTACCGACCAAAATAAGTATCGTGCAAGAAAACGGAGTCCGGAGAGCACACGAGGTGCCCACAAGGCAGGGGGTGCGCCCAGGGGGGTAGGGCGCGCCCTCCACCCTAGTGTCCTTCCCGGACTGCTTCTTATTTTTCTATTTTCCAAAACGGAGAAAAATTGCCATTAGAACTGTTTTGGAGTCGGTTTACTTACCGTGCCACATACCTATTCGTTTTCAGAGCCTGAAACGTTCTGGAAAGTGTCCCTTATGTATTCCTCCGGGCTTACGGTTTCAATAACATTGGTTTCAACATTTATAGGATTACCTGAGATATAATGTTTGATTCTTTGACTGTTCACCACCTTCGGATTTGTACCTTCGAAGTTGTTGAGTTTTATGGCACCGGAACGATAGACCTCCTCGATAACGTAAGGGCCTTCCCATTTGGAGAGAAGTGTTCCTGCAAAAAATCTTAAACGAGAGTTGTATAACAATACATAATCACCTACATTAAACTCACGCTTTTGTATCCTTTTGTCATGCCATCTTTTAACTTTTTCTTTAAATAGCTTGGCATTTTCATAAGCCTGGGTTCTCCATTCATCAAGTGAGCTAATGTCAAATAACCTCTTTTCACCGGCAAGTTTGAAATCATAATTGAGCTCTTTAATAGCCCAATATGCCTTATGTTCAAGTTCGAGAGGTAAGTGACATGCTTTTCCATAAACCATTTTATACGGAGACATACCCATAGGATTTTTATATGCAGTTCTATAAGCCCATAATGCATCATCAAGTTTCTTGGACCAATTCTTTCTAGATTTGTTAACAGTCTTTTACAAAATTAATTTGAGCTCTCTATTACTCAATTCTACTTGACCACTAGATTGTGGGTGATAAGGAGATGCAATTCTATGATTAACATCATATTTAGAAAGCATTTTACGGAAAGCACCGTGAATAAAATGTGAACCACCATCAGTCATTAAATATCTAGGGACTCCAAACCTCGGAAAAATAACTTCTTTAAGCATCTTAATAGAGGTGTTATGATCAGCACTACTAGTTGGAATAGCTTCTACCCACTTAGTAACGTAATCAACAGAAACTAAAATATGTGTATATCCATTAGAGGCAGGAAACGGTCCCATATAATCAAAGCCCCAAACATCAAATGGTTCAATAACAAGTGAATAATTCATAGGCATTTCTTGAAGTCTACTAATATTACCAATTCTTTGACATTCATCACAAGATAAGACAAACTTATGAGCATCCTTGAAGAGAGTAGGCCAATAGAAACCGGATTGCAATACCTTATGTGCAGTTCTGTCTCCAGCGTGGTGTCCTCCATAAGCCTCGAAGTGACACTTGCGTAGGATCTGTTCTTGTTCATGCTCAGGTACACAACGTCTAATAACACCATCTACTCCTTCTTTATAAAGATGTGGGTCATCCCAAAAGTAATGTCTCAAATCATAGAAAAAACTTTTTCTTTTGTTGGTATGTGAAACTGGGTGGTATAAATTTAGCAACAATGTAATTAGAATAATCAGCATACCATGGAGTAGTACGAGAAGCATTTATGACATTTAATTGTTCACCAGGAAAGCTATCATCAATAGGTAGTGGGTCATCAAGAACATTTTCCAACCTAGACAAGTTGTCTGCAACGGGGTTCTCAGCTCCCTTTCTATCAATAATATGCAAATCAAATTCTTGTAGCAAGAGAACACATCTAATAAGTCTAGGTTTAGCATCTTTCTTTTCCATAAGATATTTAATAGCAACATGATCAGTGTGAATAGTTACTTTAGAATAAACAATGTAGGATCTGAACTTATCACATGCAAATACAACTGCTAAAAATTCTTTTTCAGTAGTAGCATAATTTCTCTGGGCATTGTCTAGAGTTTTACTAGCATATTGAATAACATTTAATTTCTTGTCAACTCTTTGCCCTAGAACAGCACCTACAACATAATCACTAGCATCACACATGATTTCAAAGGGTAAATTCCAATCAGGAGGCTGAACAATAGGTGCAGATATTAATGCTTTCTTAAGTATTTCAAATGCTTCTACACAATCATCATAAAAAACAAATGGTATATCTTTTTGTAATAAATTAGTCAGAAGCTAAGAAATTTTTGAGAAGTCCTTAATGAACCTCCTATAAAATCCGGTGTGACCAAGGAAACTTCTTATACCTTTGATGTCCTTGGGACACGGCATCTTTTCAATAGCATCAACTTTAGCTTTATCTTCAATACCTCTTTCTGAAATTTTATGCCCCAAGACAATGCCTTCATTAACCATAAAGTGGCACTTTTCCCAATTCAAGACAAGGTTAGTCTCTTCACATCTCTGCAAAACTCGATCAAGGTTGCTTAAGCAATCATCAAAAGAAGATCCATAAATGGAGAAATCATCCATGAAAACCTCACATATCTTTTCACAAAACTCAGAGAATATAGCCATCATGAATCTTTGAAAGGTAGCAGGTGCATTACATAAACCAAAAGGCATACGTCTATAGGCAAAAGTACCGAAAGGGCAAGTAAAAGTGGTCTTTGATTGATCATCAGCTGACACAGGTATTTGAGAGAAACCAGAGTAACCATCTAGAATGCAAAAATGTGTATGTTTGGATAACCTTTCTAGCATTTGATCAATAAAAGGTAAGGGGTAATGATCTTTTTAGTAGCCTTATTTAATTTGCGGAAATCAATTACCATCCTATAACCTGTAATAATTCTTTGCGGGATCAATTCATCTTTATCATTAGGAACGACAGTAATACCTCCCTTTTTAGGGACACAATGGACAAGACTTACCCACTGACTATCAGCAACGGGATAAATAATACCTGCCTCAAGAAGCTTTAGTATTTCCTTTCTTACCACTTCTTTCATCTTAGGATTCAGCCGTTGTTGGTGATCACGAACTGGTTTGGCGTCTTTCTCCAAATTTATTTTGTGTTGACATAGAGTGGGACTTATGCCCTTAAGATCATCAAGAGTATATCTAATAGCAGCGCGATGCTTCTTCAGGGTTTTTAATAATCTTTCTTGTTCATGCTCTGAAAGGTTAGCACTAATAATAACATGATATATCTTTTTCTCATCAAGATAAGCATATTTAAGAGTATCAGGTAACGGTTTAAGCTCAAACACGGTATCACCCTTGGGTGGAGGGGGATCCCCTAGGATTTCAACAGGCAGATTGTGTTTCAGGATAGGTTCCTGTTTAAAGAATACTTCATCTATTTCCCTTCTTTCATTCATAAACATATCATTTTCATGGTCAAGCAAATATTGTTCTAAAGGATCACTAGGAGGCACAGCAATAGAAGCAAGACCAATAATTTCATCTTTACTCGGCAATTCCTCTTCACGATGTTGTCTACTAAATTTAGAGAAATTAAACTCATGATACATATCATCCAGACCGATAGTAACAACATTCTTTTCGCAGTCTATCCTAGCATTAACAATATTCAAGAAGGGTCTTCCAAATATAATGGGACAAAAGCTATCTTGTGGGGAACCAAGAACAAGAAAATCGGCAGGATATTTAGTTTTCCCACACAGGACTTCAACATCTCTAACAATCCCAATTGGTGAAATAGTATCTCTATTGGCAAGCTTAATGGTAGCATCAATATCTTCTATTTCAGGAGGTGCAATATGATGCATAATTTCTTTGTATAAGTCATGAGGTATAGCACTAGCACTAGCACCCATATCACACAAGCCATGATAACAATGATCTCCTATCTTAACAGAAATAACAGGCATGCCTACCATAGGTCTATGTTTATCTTTAGCACTAGGCTTAGCAATTCTAGTAGTTTCATCACAGAAGTAAATAACATGCCCATCAATATTATCAGCCAAGAGATCTTTAACAATAGCAATATTAGGTTCAACTTTAACTTTCTTAGGAGGTGTATAAGTTCTAATATTACTTTTACGAACCACAGTTGAAGCTTTAGCATGATCCTTTATCCTAACAGGGAAAGGTGGTTTCTCAACATAAGTAGTAGGAACAATAGGATCATTGTAAGTGATAGTCTTTTCTTCAACTTTAATAGGTTCAACTACTTTTACTTCTATGGGAGGATGGTATTTAAACCACTTCTCCTTAGGGAGGTCAACATGAGTAGCAAAAGATTCACAGAAAGAAGCTACTATCTCAGAGTCAAGTCCATATTTAGTGCTAAATTTATGGAAAACATCGGTATCCATAAAAGATTTAACACAATCAAACTTAGGTGTTATACCTGACTCCTTACCTTCGTTGAGATCCCAATCTTCAAAGTTCTGTTTAATTCTCTCCAATAAATTCCATTTGAATTCAATAGTCTTCATCATAAGAGCCAGAACAAGAAGTATCGAGCATGGTGCGATTGTTGTCAGAAAGCCGAGCATAAATTTTTTGAATAATTATTTCTCTTGGGAGCTCATGATTGGGGCATGAATATAGCATTGACTTAAGCCTCCCCCAAGCTTGAGTGATGCTTTCTCCTTCGCGAGGCCAAAAATTATATATATAATTGCGATCACGATGAACAAGATGCATAGGATAAAACTTCTGATGAAATTCCAATTTCAAACGTTTGTAGTTCCAATATCCCATATCATCACATAGCCTATACCATGTCAATGCGTCTCCCTTCAAAGATAAAGCGAAGACCTTCTTCTTGATAACATCATCAGGCACACCTACAAGCTTAAATAGTCCACAAACTTCATCCACATATATTAGGTGCTCAGTGGGATGTAGTGTTCCGTCTCCAACAAAAGGGTTAGCTAGCAGTTTTTCTATCATACCCGAAGGAATTTCAAAGTAGATATTTTCATTTTCAGTAGGTTCAGTTGGTTGAGGAGAAACTCTTTGCTCTACTGGTCGGGGTGAAGATACCCCGAACAAGCCCCTCAGAGGATTACTTCCCATAGTAACAAGTGACAGTAAATTTCAGCACACCATATAAACTTTTCCTTACCAAATTCCACCTACCAAAGGAGCGTCACTCCCCGGTGAAAGAGCTGTATATTGACTAGAGGGGGGGGGGTGAATAGGGAATTTTTATGGAAGTCTTCAAAACATGGGGGTTTTGAATACAAACGATAGAAACGATCCTATTAATATGTGACGGAAGGTAGACTACACTAGACAAGCCATAGTCAAGTATTCAATGAAGTGAAGGCACAAAGACTAATAGCAGCTAGGTAGTATGGATCAGGATGGAAGATAGTATGAAGCCAATTAGAACAAGTAGTCACACAGTGAAGTCAAACAGATAATGCAAGCAGGCAATGACTTCACGAAGACAAACAGTAAGTAAAGAGAAGGAAGTGATAGAACCAGTAGCTTGGAGAAGACAGCAATTTGTTCGACCAGTTCTAGTTGCTGTGACAACTGTACGTCTGGTTAGGGAGGCTGAGATTTAACTCAGAAGACCGCGTCTTCACCTTATTCCCCTTGAGCTAAGGACACCCAGTCCTCGCCCAATCACTCTCGTAAGTCTTCAAGGTAGACTTCCAAACCTTCACAGACTTCGTTCACCGGCAATCCACAGTGACTCTTGGATGCTCAGAACGCGACGCCTAACCAGCTGGAGGATTCACAGTCCTCAAGTGTAACAAGTCTTCAGATCACGTGGACAGAAAGACTTCAGTGATTCCTAACACTCTTTGGCTCTGGGTGTTTTGGGCTTTGTCCTCGCAAGGATCTCTCTCAAATGCTTCGGAGGTGGGTTGCTCTCAAACGACAAAAGCCGTGCACTAGCTCTAAGCAGCCACAAATTTATGGTGTAGGGGGTGGGCTATTTATAGCCACTAGGAAACTCGACCTGATTTGTCCGAAATGACCCTGGGTCACTAAGGAACTGACACGTGTCTCAACGGTCAGATTTCAAACACACGCGGCAGCTTGACTTGGGACAAGTAAAGCTAACTTATCCAACTCTGGATAAGATTTGCTCTCATTGTCTTCACTCGAAGACATAGGATTTGGTTGAGCATCACTTCAGTCACTCTGACTTTATTCACTTGGACCCCACTTAACAGTGCGGTGGTTCCTATGACTGAACAAAGAAGAAAAGGAAACAACGAAACAACTAAGTCTTCGCGCTCCACAGTCTTCATGCGATGTCTTCTCATATCATAGTCTTAAATGTGAATATCTTCACATACCACCATTGTCTTCAGTGTCTTCACACATTTTTAGGGGTCATCTCCGGTAGGTAAACCGAATCAACTAGGGACTACTACCTGTGTTATCCTGCGATTCTCACAAACACATTAGTCCCTCAACCAGGTTTGTCGTCAATACTCCAAAACCAACTAGGGGTGGCACTAGATGCACTTACAATCTCCCCCTTTTTGGTGATTGATGACAAACTGGTTGAAGTTTTCAACGGGGATAAAAGTATGTGAAATTGTAAAGGATTAAGGTATTGTCTTCATAAGTAGCAAAAGGCTTCCCCTGAAGATGTGCATATAAGTATTTTTGCTTTTGGAATGCAAATGCACATGGCAGGTTGTACTTGTGGAGATCCTCTTCAACTTATGAAAACAATTCATCATGCATAAAAGATGTAATCAATATTATGATATGCATAATGAAAAATGGAATGTCTACAATATGGCTTAGTGTGGGATTTATCATCACACATGCGGAATTTATCATCGCATCACAAAATAGCAGAAAAAGTAGCAGACGACCATCAAGTTTAAGTGTTACAACTTAAAGAACCAAATGTATCAAAAGCGAGAGTTGTAAACGCTTGGCAAAAGTATAGCAACCACCCATATGGACCCGCTTGAAGACTATCAACTCATATGCTTCTCCCCCTTTTGTCAGTAAGGACCAAAAAGGTTTGAAGACATAGAGCCTCTACTCGTTCCCATGAGGAGTAGGTGAAGCAGTAGGGTCGTCGTTGAGGTTTGGTGGTGCATAAGAACTTGGTGCAGTGTCGATACATGCCGAAGTTGGAGGTGGTGAAGTAGCATCATCTTGGTCATCAATGACTCTGGCATCAACTGTTGCTGCGGAGGAAGAGTATTCAGAGTCTTCGAGTGAGGGAGTTCGTCGCAGTACAACATTTCTGGGAGGAGTGGAATCAAACTTGAATCTTTCAGTGAAGCCATCATCTTGAAGATCAGCTTCAGCACTGAGCAAAGTCAAACTCTTCCAAGATCTCCTACAGGTTTCATGAGCGACAAAGGCATTCTTGGTGGCAAGATTACGAATGTGATTAACATCCACCAAGAGGCTTTTCATCTGACGCTTTAGCCAGTCATGATGCTTATCTTGTTTTTGATGCAGGGCAACGAGAAGCTCTCGATCATTGAGAACACGAGAACGCTTACGAGGCCTTTGAGCAATGGTGCTATCAGTGGCTTCAGTATGGGCACGGTGAGGTGCACGGGTATTGCCAGCCAAAGGATAAACACGAGTGACGACCTGAACTCCTGCAAAGCTTTGGCGATCAACGTTGTGAAGATAAACAGCCTCCTTGGCAGGTTCAGGGTAGATGGCTTCGACAGACATATCAACCTCTGGCAAGAATATCAAATGGTTGCGTGCAGAAGGCTGATATTTGACAGTTGAATGAAGCTTGATAAGGCACATAACCCATGGAGCGTAGAACTTTAGACCAAAGATATCAAAACCAAATGCAGCCAATTGCTTGATGAAGAAGTCTTGAGCATTGAAGCTGATGCCATTGAGAATGTAGAAAACCAATGTCTTCATTCCTCCTTCAAGCTTCACTGCAGGAGAATGCCCTTTGATAGGCCATAGAGTTCGCCGGATGATATGATAGATGGTGCGGGGCAGATACTCTAGGTCTTCAACAAAGAATTCCTTTGGATATTCAGCGTCGCGAGGCAGAGGCTTCATCATGATCAGCATTTGGCTGATATTGGGTTCAGGCTTCTGGAAGATGCTCTCGAAAGCATTTCGGTGAAGCTGACAACCAGGTTCATATAGTTCACCTGGAGTGGGCAGGCCAGTTAGCTCAATGATGTCAAGAGCTTTGGCTTCATGATGGACATTGCCTGTTATCCACTCAAGGATCCAAGTCCTCGGATCCCTGTTGTAGCCGTGAATGTGGAGGGTTGCATAGAATTGTAGCAGAAGCTCTTCATTCCAATGCTCTTTATCAGTTACAAACTTCAGCAGACCAACATCTCTGAAACAATCAAGGGCTTCTTCTAGGCAGGGCAGTCCAGCAATGGCTTCGTAGTCTAGACGCATATGGGGAAAGATGCGCCCTTGATCATATCGAACACATGAATAGTAGCTACGCTGCTGATAGCTCCAGAACCGATCAGATGATATTCTTGGCTTGGAGTAGGGGTTCTTGGCACTATCGAGGAAGGTATTGTGTGCAATGAAGCCATTCACATTGAAAGATCCTGGGGAAGTTGCAGTACCTGGAAATCTTGGCAACCTTGGCTTAGGCTTCTGGACCCGAGGCCTGTGCTCGACATGATAGTCAAATTGAGGACCAGCAGCAGGTGGAGGAACCAGAATGGGCCATCTAATAGTGACCAACTGACCATGATCATATGCTTGCTCGATGGTGTGTGGCCTAGGAGGCGGTACAGAAGCAGTGACAGTGGCAGTGGCATTGACTTCAGGCTGCAGATTCGCATCAGGTGCAGCATTGACTTCAGGTGCATTTACTTCTGGCACCACATTGGCTTCAGGCACCACATTAGCTTCAGGCGCCATATTTGCTTCAGCCATGACAACGTCATTGGCTTCAGTGTTGGTGTTGGTGGCCGCCTCAATGTTATCGACCTCCACTCGAGTAGCTGGAGGGTCGGACACGTTCTCCTCGAGAACAACTTCTGGGTTGGACGGGGGTGTAGCAGCATGTTCTTCTTCTCGTCTTGTTTCTTCTTGTTCATGGGCTGATGCAGCCGGGATGTCTTTAGCCGCATTGGCTTATGACACAGAGACGTTCACAGATGGAGAGGCATCAGGAAACACTTGGTGTTGCTCTTCTTCTTCTGGAACGCTCGCCTGAGCGACTTGTGGCCTTGGACCTTTACGAAGCCTGCGAAATGCGGGCGACGCTTGTGGAGAGGGAGTTGGATGGCTCACAAAGTCGTCATCATGAAGCACCGGAGAGGTGACTTGAGTTGGGGGAGTACTTGGAGATTCTTCTTCACGGGTGGAAACTTGAGGGTGATCAGCCCATGAGGCATCCTGTGCAATTAGCATCAGAGGACGACCAATGCTGATGAGTTCGCTGTTCGTGAGAACAGGCGATGATACCAGTTGGTGCTCGATCTGAGGAAGGACTTCATCATCAGCAATATTGTCTTGGGGACCAATGTCTTCAGCTTCGGTGTGGTCAGCACCTGGATTTTCTTGAGCTTCAGGAGCCTCTGTGGTAGCAGACTCGTGCACTATCAATCGATGCTCTTGATGAGCAGACGCAGGACGAGCAACTGAAATTGGCTCGATGACAAGGGGCTCTGTGGGAGCAGCCCGAACTTTCTTAGTCTTTATTTTCTTGGTAGGTGGCACATCATCAGTGGTGTTCTTGTTCTTGCGCTTTCTGGCTTCGGCTTTGGCAGACTATGTCTTCTTGAGTTCTGAAGCAACTGTGGGGACCTTAGGCTTTAAGCCTGTCATGCTGGCGGGAAAGACAATGCGAGGTTCTTCCCGCCTTGATGCTCAGCTGGGGCCATAGTAGGCTTCTTCTTCTTGGCAGCCATCTTGGGGTCGATGCCAGGACGCCCAAGTGCCTTGCGCTTCTCAGCTTCATTGTAAGCTTGAACACATTTGGCAGCGAGATGTTTCATGCGCTCTCTTGAACCTTTAGCTTCTTCATGTTTCTTGTGAAATGCCTCCTTAAGCTCATGCATCATTTGCTTGAAGTTTTTGACATCTGTCACACTGAGCTTGTCCATATGCTTCTTGAATTGGGCCTTTTCATAGTCAATCTTGTGCTTCCGTTCAACAATTCGCTGAGCTAGAGCCAGCTCAGGAGCAATGGCTCCATGGAAGGAGATACTGAGGCCAATTGGGAGTTGAAGATCATCAAAACTGAGGTTGGGGCTATCAAACCAATCATCAATGAACTTGTTCAGTATTTCCACATCGAAGATGGGAAGATCATTGAAGATTTCCGCCTCTTGCTTGCTCTTTATTAGCATCTCGAGAGCATCATCGCCAAGATCGTCGTCACTTGACAGATCAATGGCTTTGTTCTCATTCCTCAGAACAGCAGCTGGGGTCAGTGCTTGACCAGAACTCTTGACAATTTTCCTTTGAGGCTTCTCTTTCTTCTTGGAGATGCGAGAGAGATCTTCAGAATGCACACTTGCTGCACGAGGAGCAGTGGCCAGTGGCTTCGCACGCGAAGCACTTGGTGCAGCAGCAGCTTTCGAAGCCTTTGTTTTCTTCAGCTTTTGAGGCTTCGGTGGAGCAGGAGCTTCATCAGAATTAGCTTCATCTCTAGACTGATCCAAGGCTGCCCCCTGAACGACAATGTGAGTGAGAAGACCGTCGAGGTTGTAGAAGGGCCCGACGAGATTGGGTTCAGCATCACGGGTTCCATCAGCCCGAGGAGCAGATGGACCGGGGTTGAAGTCGAGTCCAAATGCTTTCTTGTTTTTCACGGCTGAGTCCTTGGCAAACTTGTAGTTGCATTTAAACAGATTGTCTTCACGACACCATAGCAGTGATGATGGGTCGGTGTCAGCAGGCTGTGGTCCACAGACCATGCAAGGATAGAAGCCTTGAGCAATTGCTTCAGTTTTGTTCCTAGGAGGAAGATTTCTGTAGAGAATATCTCCCCAGGGTCACTTGATGGCATTCTTTTCAGCATATTCCTGGGTGACGAATCTGTACTTGAACCATCGTTCAACCCTGTATCTGCAAATCCATTGGATTCATGTTTTGCCTTGATTGTAATCCTCTTCTGGATCTGTCTTGTACAACTCATAGAGATCAGGTGGCAAATCTCTTGATGTTCCCCCACGACGTTGTCTGCCTCCCTTCCTTGCAGACTTTTCTGTTGCCATATAGTTCAAACTGAATGGCTTCAAAGCTATCAAATACTTCCGTTAGCTGGTCAGACAAGAACTGGCTTCGGGAGAATTGATGTGACTCTATAAGAATTCTGCAAATGAATGCAGACTATGAGAACCAAGGGATTCTTCCACAGACATGTACCTGTGATAGCATTAGAGATGCGAGGGATGGGGAAGAGGTCATATGCATTCTCAGAAGATTTTGAAGATAAATCAGTTTGAAGACATTGACCTCATAGCGCGAAGACATTCACTTATTTGGTGAGAATTGGTTCCAGATTTGTACGAATCCAAGAATAGGTACAAGTGAGGAATCTAACTTGTTGTAAAGCATAAGTGAATATATTCAGCAAGATATGAGATGTAGAATAGGATAGATTCAAATTTGTGGAAGTAGAAACTACTTTTGGTAAGAAAAGGTGAATCTAACAGATCAAAAAGACAGTAAAAAGAGGGTTTTAATTACCACACGATGAACTGCTAGACGGAGTAGAAAGGATGCCGAGCAGTTCGATCTTCCGTGCCCTAACTTGGCGACGGAGGGCACCTACGGCGGCGGTGGAGATGACGAGGTTCGCGGCCGGCGTGAGGATGGCGTCGACGAGGTCACGGCAGCTAAGCGCTTCGTCGCCGGGGTTGTCATGAGCTAGCGGTGGGGCTAGGGTTTGTGCGAGGTGGGAGAAAGATTTTGACCATGATGGGATGGGTATTTATAAGGAAAGGGACAACACATCGCAATTACACAGGTGCCCCTGGCAGTTCACATTTGAAGGACACGTGGCGAACATGCAACACATTGGAAGTTGTTCCATGTTCCCACACCCACCTGGACTGTCGGGGTGGTCGTTCCGGCTTCTCCGGGTTTCAGGCAATAAGGATTGAGCATTTAAAACAGATTTAATGTTTGTCTCTATATCTTCTGCTGACATGGACGCAGAGAAGACATTCGGCAGTTTCAACAAAATGCATATGATTTGGATAGATAGAGTTTGAGGTAGAAGCATAGAGAGGTTAGGGTTTGATCACATTCAGTTAGACCAAAAGATTCAAACAAGAAGACATAGCTATAAGTGAATGCTGTAGAGGACAGAACACAAGTATATAAATATATATATATCTGAGTAAGACCAAATTGACATAGTGAAGACAAACACGAAGTCAAATCAAGGTTGAAGATAAATCAAATGTGAAGACTTTGCAAAAGTAACGCCAAGAGAAACTCTTCAAACAAATGTTTGGTGGTGGCGTTACCCACCTTATAGGAAGTATTAGACCCAGACACGACGCACAATTATCGTGGCGCTCCGAAGTCAAATTCCGCATTAATGTATTCACACTCAGAGTGTAAGTCTTCATTGATTGAAGATATACATTACTTTTTGTGTTGCACATCTAAGTCATCAACATGCATAAGTGTTAGGATGTGTGCCTAATCACAGGACATTCGAGGATTCCAAGATATTTAGCTCACACCGCAACTTGCAAAACCTTTTCTCATCTAAGGGCTTTGTGAAGATATCTGCCAGCTGGTCTTCTGTGTTGACGTGAATGATATCAATATCTTCTTTCATGACATGATCTCTGAGAAAGTGATGACGAATTTCAATGTGCTTTGTCTTCGAGTGCTGAACTGGGTTGTTGGCGATCTTGATGGCGCTTTCATTGTCGCAGTAGAGTGGAACATGCTTCAGATGGACACCATAGTCCTTGAGAGTTTGCTTCATCCAGAGAAGCTGAGCGCAGCAAGATCCAATAGCAATGTATTCAGATTCAGCAGTTGAGAGAGATACACAGTTCTGCTTCTTTGAAGACCAACAGACAAGTGATCGTCCCAGAAAGTGACATGTGCCTGATGTGGACTTGCAATCAACTTTGTCACCAGCATAATCAGCATCTGAGAATCCAACTAGATCAAACTCTGAGCCCTTTGGATACCATAATCCTAGTGTTGGGGTGTAAGCCAAATATCGAAGAATTCGCTTCACATCTAAGTGATGTGATTCCTTTGGTGCCGTTTGGAATCGGGCACACATGCAAACACTAAGCATTATATCTGGCCTAGATGCACATAAATAAAGTAAAGAACCAATCATGGAGCGGTATACCTTTCGATCGAAATCTTTACCATTGGCGTCGGGACTCAGATGACTTTTGATTGGCATCGGCGTCGTGTATCCTTTGCAGTCTTGCATTCCAAACTTCTTTAGGCAATCTTTGAGGTATTTCTCTTGAGATATGAAGATGCCATTTCGTTGCTGACGAATTTGAAGACCAAGGAAGAACTTCAGCTCACCCATCATGGACATCTGATATTGCTCTTGCATCATGTGAGCAAACTCATCACTGTATCTTTTGTCAGTGCAGCCGAAGATAATGTCATCCACATAGATTTGGCAAACAAACAGTTCACCATCATATGTCTTCGTGAAGAGTGTGGGATCTAGGGAACCAGGTTTGAAGCCTTTTCTCTTCAGGAAGTCTTTGAGTGTGTCATACCAAGCACGAGGGGCTTGTTTGAGGCCATACAGTGCCTTGTTGAGCTTGTATACCATATCAGGATGTTTTGGGTCTTCAAAGCCAGGTGGTTGTGTGGCATACACTTCTTCTTCAATCTTGCCATTGAGAAAAGCACTCTTCACATCCATTTGATACAGAAGGATGCTGTGATGGTTGGCATAGGCTAGCAGTATGCGAATGGCTTCAAGCCTAGCCACCGGCGCAAACGTTTCATCGAAGTCAATCCCTTCCACTTGGGTGTATCGTTGAGTAACGAGACAAGCCTTGTTTCTGACAACCTGACCATGCTCATCTTTCTTGTTGCGATATATCCATTTGGTGCCTATGATGTTGTGCTTGCGAGGATCAGGATTCTTGACCAGTTCCCACACATTGTTCAGCTCAAACTGTTGAAGCTCTTCTTGCATAGCTTGAATCCATTCAGGTTCCATGAAGGCTTCAGCAACTTTCTTGGGTTCAGAGATTGAGACAAATGCAAAGTGCCCACAGAAATTTGCCAGTTGTGTTGCTCTTGAACGAGTGAGTGGACCAGGTGCATTGATGCTATCAATTATCATCTCAACTTGTACTTCATTTGCAACACGAGGATGAACTGGACGATGATTTTGCTCTTGCTGATCATTGTCATCATTTGGAGGATTGTCTTCAGGCTGAGCATTGTCTATAGATTGATTAGGTGCAGAAATGATAAATTCGTCTTCAGCCTGAGCCTCAGAAGGTATGATCTCTCCAATTCCCATGAGCTTGATTGATTCACTAGGAGGTACTTCATCTAGCACATTTGGCAGGTGCTCTCTTTGCAAGCCATTAGTCTCATCGAACCGCACATCCACAGTTTCAAGCACTTTATAGTGAAAGAGGTTGAAGACTCTGTAGGAGTGCAAATCCTTTCCGTAACCAAGCATAAAACCTTCATGTGCTTTCGGTGCAAATTTTGAAGTGTGATGTGGATCCCTGATCCAGCACCTATCACCAAACTCTGAAGTAACTAATGTTTGGCTTCTTACTAGTTAGGAGTTCATAGGATGTCTTCTTCAAAAGATTGTGAAGATAAACACGGTTGATGACGTGGCATGCAGTATCAATGGCTTCTGGCCAGAACTTTCTTGGAGTCTTGTACTCATCAAGCATCGTTCGAGCCATCTCGATGAGAGTTCTGTTCTTGCGCTCCACGATGCCGTTCTGCTGAGGTGTGTATGGAGCAGAGAACTCATGAGTGATGCCCAATGTATCCAGGTAAAGGTCGAGGCCGGTGTTCTTGAACTCTGTGCCGTTGTCACTTCTGATATGCTTGATCTTGACGCCATAGTTCGTCATGGCACGATTGGCGAAGCGTCTGAAGAAATGCTACACTTCATTCTTGTAGAGGATTATATGCACCCAGGTATATCTTGAATAATCATCAACAATGACGAAACCATAGAGGCAAGCAGTGGTAGTAAGAGTAGAGTAATGAGTAGGGCCAAATAAGTCCATGTGTAGCAGCTCGAAGGGTTGAGATGTCGTCATGATTGTCTTTGAGGGATGCTTGGCCCTTGTCATCTTCCCAGCTTCACAGGCACCACATAGATGATCTTTCTTGAACTTGACGCCCTCGATGCCTATGACGTGCTTCTTCTTTGCAATAGTGTGCAAGTTCCGCATGCCAGCATGCCCTAGCCTCCGATGCCAGAGCCAACACTCTGAAGCTTTTGCTAGAAGACATACGACCATCTGTGGTCCTGCTGAGAAATCTACCATATACAGATCATCTTTCCGATATCCTTCAAAGACTAGAGACTTGTCAGATTCCATTAGTACAAGGCAACGATATTTTCCAAATATCACAATCATGTTTAAGTCACAAAGCATTGAGACAGAGATTAAGTTGAAACCAAGGGGTTCAACAAGCATGACTTTATCCATGTGCTGATCCTTTGAGATTGCAACTCTACCTAGACCCAATACCTTGCTTTTACCAATATCAGCAAATGTGATGTGACTCTTATCTGATGGACGTAGTGTTGAATCCATCAGAAGACTTCGATCACCAGTCATGTGGTTAGTGCATCCGCTGTCCATAATCCATTCTGAAGATTTTGGTGTCATACCCTATAGTGCAGTTAGGGGGATAGGCTTCACGAAGAGAATTGTGAAGCATAAACATTTGACGAGCAAGCGGATGACGAAAGCTTAGATCCAAGTTAGGAATGATAGGATGAATGGCAAGCGATTCAGGAACAAGATACATAATAAGTCCATTTGGGCATTTTATCTTGCGCCCTACTAGATGTTTTAGGTCCCCAACAATAGCATCGGACGCCTTTGATTTCCGGCTGGAGACCTTTCCCTATAAAAGAGAGTTAAGTTTTCTTAACCACCCACATTTTCAGGGGTGGCTTCGAAGCAATGAGTCTAAGTGCAGCATCTAAGAATTTAGGCTTTGGAGCCCTAGCAAATAGCCTTGTAGGAGGAGAATAATACTCATAAGAATAAGTAGAAAAGTTCTTTGTTCTATGAACATAGCGGTTTGAGGAAACACGCTCATATTCATGGGTCTGAGTATGATTTCCCTGCAAAACATTGGCGTTAGGGTGACTCAGGTGAGTCCTCTGTCTGTATGAAGCCTTTGGACCATATGAAGCCTTTGGTCTGGGGTTTGTCTTCTTCCCAGGTGGTGTCATGATGACATTCATAGGAAGATTCTCAAGACAACTTTTGGGTACCCAGATCTTCTTCATAGGTGACCCATTCCCGCAGTTAGTACCAATATACCTCGCAAACACTTCACCATTTTGATTCTTAAACAGTTTATAGTTTGCATCAAAGGATTCATCAATGATAATAGGGTTAGCACAAGTGAAGCCATATAAGGTGGACAGATTCACTAAAGGTTCCTTTGCAGCAACCCATGTGGTTTTGGGGTACTGCTCAGGCTTCCAGTAAGAACCATCAACATTCATTTTCCTCTCGAACCCAACACCCTCTTTCCTAGGGTTTTGGTTCAGAATCTACTTTTCGAGGACATCACATAATGTCTGATGCCCTTTGAGGATTTTGTACATCCCTGTTTCAAGCAATGTCTTTAACCTAGCATTTTCATCAACAATAGTAGTGGTATCCTCAGCAGAGGGGTTAGTTACCACATCAGTAGTTGAAGATATTGCAACAATAGCAGCAGTGGAACATTCAGCAACAGATTTAGCGTTATCACTCTCAATGCATTTTAGACATGGTGGTTCAAATCCTTCCCGAGTGGGACTGATCTGTTGAGCGCGGAGTGACTCGTTCTCCTTTTGAAGATCTTCATGAATCGTTCTCAATTTCTCAAGTTCTTGCTTCCTTTGAAGATAATCGTAGGAAAGATTTTCATCAGTAGTTGAGAGCGTTTCATGACGACTTTCAAGTTCCTCGTACTTAACATGAAGATTTTTAATGTCTTCAATTAAGGACTGAGATTGGGTCATTTCCGCGTCCAATAGGTCATCGCTTTTGTCTAACAGTTTTTGAATATGTTCCATAGCTTTCTGTTGTTCAGTTGCAATTTTAGCAAGCGTTTTGTAGCTAGGTTTGGATTCACAATCAGAGTCATCTTCACTGGATGTTTGAAAGTAAGCATCACGTGATTTTACCTTGGCACCGCGTGCCATGAAGCAGTAGGTGGGAGCAGAGTCATCCTTGCTGTTAGCATCAGCGTTGGTGACGGAACCATTGTCTTTAGTGTTGAAGATGGACTTGGCAACGTAGGATGTAGCTAGAGCCAGACTTGCAACGCCAGAGTCGGACTCCTCCTCAGACTCCACCTCCGCCTCCTCAGAAGCAGACTCCTCCTCTGAATCCATCTCCTTGCCAACGAAAGCACGAGCCTTACCAGATGAACTCTTCCTGTGTGATCAAGACTTCTGTCGGATTTCGGGCTCCGGCAGACCCTTAAGGTTCGAACACTGGGTTGCATGCAGAGATCTCTCCCCTACTGATCTATGCCCAATCTCCTCGCATGATCTAAGCTGGAAACAACGAACAACACAAGGGACACGAGGTTTATACTGGTTCAGGCCACCGTTGTGGTGTAATACCCTACTCCAGTGTGTGGTGTGGTGGATTGCCTCAGGGGCTGCTGATGAACAGTACAAGGGAAGAACAACCTCGCGAGAGGTGTTCTTGAGCTGGTGCGATGAACTGCTAGGGTGAGTTCAGTCGCCTCTCTCTCTCTCTATCTCTCTTTTCCGGTCCCTTCCTTCTCTCCTCTACTCTGTGGTGGCTAGCTCTATTTATAGAGGCCCTGGGCCTCTGTAACGCCCTCGATGCGGCTATATCTCCCACGTGTCGAAGCACGACTTAGAGGCATAACCGCATTGAAAGCAATGTCGCAAGTGAGGTAATCTTCACACAACCCATGTAATACATAAGGGAAAGAGATACATAGTTGGCTTACAATCGCCGCTTCACACAATTACATGAATAAAGCATTACATCAATCAGATACAATCAAGGTCTGACTACGGAACCCAAAATAAAAGAAGACTACCCCAAATGCTACGCAGATCCCCGATCGCCCGACTGGGCTCCACTGCTGATCAACTAGAACGAAACAACATAACGAACACGATCTTCATAGAGCTCCTCCTTGAGCTTGGTTGCTTCATCTGCACGGTTCAACGGCACCTGCAAGCTGGTTTTGGAAGTATCTGTGAGTCACGGGGACTCAGCAATCTCACACCCTCGCGATCAAGACTATTTAAGCTTATGGGTAAGGTAAAGGTATGAGGTGGAGCTGCAGCAAGCGACTAGCATATATGGTGGCTAACATATACGCAAAAGAGAGCGAGAAGAGAAGGCAAAAGCACGGTCGAACAACTATGATAAAGAAGTGATCCTAGAACAACCTACGCCAAACATAACTCCAACACCGTGTTCACTGCCCGGACTCCGCCGAGAAGAGACCATCACGGTTACACATGCGGTTGATGTAGTTTAATTAAGATAAACTTTAGGTTTTTTACAAAGGACATTAACAAATTCCCATCTGCCCATAACCGCGGGCACGGCTTTCAAAAGTTCAAATCCCTGCAGGGGTGTCCCAACTTAGCCCATCACAAGCTCTCACGGTCAACGAAGGATATTCCTTCTCCCAAGACATTCCGATCAGACTCGACATCCAGGTTACAAGACATCCTCGACAATGGTAAAACAAGTCCAGCAACACTGCCCGAATGTGCCGACAAATCCTGATAGGAGCTGCACATATCTTGTTCTCAGGGCACACTCAGATGAGCTCTCCATACAACTAAAACCAAACCTCGAGTTTCCCCGAGGAGGCGCTGCACAGGGCTCTAGTTTGGACCAACACTCAGAGGAGCACTGGCCTGGGGGGGTTTAAATAAAGATGACCCTTGAGTCTGCAGAACCCAAGGGAAAGAAAAGGCTAGGTGGAAAATGGTAAAACCAATATTGGGCATTGCTGGAGGAGTTTTATTCAAGGCGAACTGTCAAGGGTTCCCATTATAACCCAACCACGTATGGAACGCAAAATCCGGGAACATAACACCGATATGACGGAAACTAGGGCGGCAAGAGTGGAACAAAACACCAGGCATAAGGCCAAGCCTTCCACCCTTTACCAAGTATATAGATGCATTAATTAAATAAGAGATATTGTGATATCCCAACATATAAACATGTTCCAACAAGGAACAACATAGCCATGTTCCAACAAGGAACAAACTTCAATCTTCACCTGCAACTAACAACGCTATAGGAGGGGCTGAGCAAAGCGGTAACATAGCCAAACAACGGTTTGCTAGGACAAGGTGGGTTAGAGGCTTGGCTTAACAATATGGGAGGCATGATAAGCAAGTGGTAGGTATCGCAGCATAGGCATAGCAAAATAGCGAGAAACTAGCAAGCAAAGATAGAAGTGATTTCGAGGGTATGGTCATCTTGCCTGAAATCCAGCAAGGAAGAAGAACGAGTCCATGAAGAAGACAAACGGACGTAGTCGAATGGGTCCTCACAAACGCGACGTTATTGGAACCAACCTGAAGAAGCAACACCGGAAAGAAGCACACAACATAGTAAACAACCAACACATGAACATGGTATGATATGCGGGATGCGGGATGCGGTGCATATGCATGATTTGGAAAGGAATGATTGAACCTGGCCTCAACATGGAAATCCAAGATTGCCACTAGAAAGGTGAGGTTATTTCGGTTGAAATCGATATAAAGATCGCCGGAATCGGATGCACGGTTTGGAAATGGCAAACAAAACAAATATGGCACCGGTCTGCGATAATCAGCAAGTAGCTATCTAAATGCATCGAGACGAATATGCTACAGCACTCAAACATAATAATAAAATACATGGCAGGGATCCACTCATGATTCTTGACAAAAGATGAACACTGAGCTACAGCTAATTCACTCATTAACAGGTTCAAACAAGCATGGCAAAAGTGCAAATGATAACAGGTTTCAGACAGTGAAATTAACACAAGTCTGGAATTTATCATCAGGAAGCACACTTTAGAGCATGAAAACTACATGCTACAGGAACTTAACATGGCAAAGCAAGATATGGAATAAAGCTACTCAACGCACTTAACAAAAGTCCCTTAGTGACCTTGAGCCAAAAGGGATCAGAAAATACAATTGCAAGCATGTGAACATGGCAAAAACATAAACAGATCTCAGACTTCGTGAAAAACTGGAGCATGCAAATCAGTTAACGAGTAGGCATGTTTACGAGCTCGATGCACTCACTATAGAGCATGGAATGACAAACTAAGCATACACCCATCAAGAATACATAGCATAGAAGCTAGACATGGCAAGAACAACAACATAGCATGCACGGATCAATAGCAACATCCTCGGCAAAATCGCTAAACATGTCAACAATCTGCCAGGATTCACGATATAGCAAAAGTTGACTCGATTGACTCAAGATAGGGTGCTCCATAAATGCAAACAAAGACATGGATGGATATAGCACCACAATGTTAACAAAACATCCTTACTGATCATCCTCAAAAGAGACACGGATCACTAGGAAACAACATGAACATATGGCATAAAAATAATGACAGGGCATGGACTTAGTGAAATTCTAAGTCCCTGAAATCAGCATTACCGATTACACTACTTTGCAAGCTTGTGCTAGTCACCACAAATATCACAAAAATACATGGCAAGCACCTCTGTAAAGATGGCATGGCATATAACAAAACACATGTAGAGCTCAGGATCATAGCATGCACACATTAATCGTGGCAAAAATGACAAAATGCTATTTGCTGAAACAGTTCTGACAAATTCATCACGTAGCCCTCTTCCAACAGCATTTTGCTCATAAAGATGAGCTCAAATGAAAATGATGCAATGAGATGAAATTATGTACTCGTTGAGACAAAGATTTTGATATGCTACATGCACGAATCAGAGCCACGGATGATGAGTTTTGACATGATGAAAAATGCAAAATAATACTGGGACTTAGTGAAACTGAGGAAAAAGAGTGAGCGCTGGATAGCTACGGGGCGCCATGGGCGAAGGATAACAGGCGGCTCACCATGGGCCTTGGGCCAGGACAGGGGAAGGAGGCAGATCGGGCCGGCCTTGGCGCTGCACTGGGCCGGGGAAGCTGGGCCGGCCCATGCGGTCCAGGAGCGCAGGGGGGGGAGGCGGCCCACGAGCGGACCCTCATCGTCCTCCTCGGCAGGATCCGAGCGAGGCCATGGCGGCGCCGGCGACGGGAGGCAAGGCGGCGAGCACTGCAGCAGGTTCGGCCGGCCGGCGATGGGAACGGGCAGATCCAGCCAGCCACTTGCCAGATCCGGTGATGGCAGGGCTTGGCTCGGGCTTTGACGGCGCGGGGAAGAACGGACGGGCGGAGCTCCAAGCTCCGGCGGCGGAATCTGGTGGCCCGGGCAGCGGTAAGGAAGCAGGGAGGTCGGGGCGGCGGGGAGGCACCATGAAGCAGCACTGCGGGCTGGCCGGGCGACGATACTTGCTCGGGGGCACAGATGCCGAGGCGGAACGGCGGCGATATCTGGCCGGCGAGGTGCGCGGCCTCCGGCGACGTCCGGCACGGCGGCGGACAGGGCGCTCGGGGACGGTGGTTGCAGGCGAGGCGTGGGTGGATCCGGCGGCCCGGCGCGGTCCGGAGCGGGCTGGAGATGGGCCTGACGGGCCCGCGCGGTGATGTGGGCGCCCCCGATGATGTGGCGGCGCGGGACTGGTTGCAGGCGGCGGCGGCGATGACGTGGCGGCCTCCCATTGGCCGGAGCGACGTGTCCGGCGGGGTGGACATGTCCGGCGCGGTGAGGACGCGTCCAGATGCGCGGTGGAGGAGTGGATCTAGGGTTAGACCGCGAAATCCGGAAGGGATCACATATTTATAGGTAGAGGGAGCTAGGAGAGTCCAAATGAGGTGCGGTTTTCGGCCACGCGATCGTGATCGAACGATCGAGAGGATGGAGGGGTTTTAGGTGGGTTTTGGGCCACGTAGAAGGGGTGTTGGGCTGTAACACACACGAGGCCTTTTCGGTCCCTCGGTTAACCATTGGAGTATCAAACGAAGTCCAAATGGCACGAAACTTGACAGGCGGTTTACCGGTAGTAACCAAGGCTGCATGACAAGTCTCGGTCCAATCCGGAAATGTTTAACCCCCGCACACGAAAAGAGGTAGAAAGGGACAACGGGTGACATAGGAGCGCCGGAATGCAAAACGGACAACGGGGAAAATGCTCGGATGCATGAGACGAACACGTATGCAAATGAAATGCACATGATGACATGATATGCAACGAATGGCACGCAAGCAACGACAAGGCAACAACAGAGAATAACTGGACGACACCTGGCATATCGGTCTCGGGACGTTACAGCCTCTCCCCAAAATAATGAGTGGGAAGGGTGCCAACAATTGGCCATTTTGAAGGGGAACATCTAGTACAAGTTATCCTGACCAAAGGTGGTCTTCGGCTGCCAAAAGTACTGGTGATGACGCCGTCTTGGGCTCCACGGTGACCTCCATCCTGCCACTCTGCTGGTCTTGGTCTCGTTGCACCGGAATGACAACCTTTGCCCGATGCCCTGGCCTGTGCTTGCCCCCTTTGCACCAAAGGGGAAACAAGGACACTGCGCAGGCCGGCGCCCGCCTGGTCTCGATCGTCATGGCTTGCGTCACGGGCTCCTTGCGAGGTACCCCTGCCTTGATCTCTCCGCCTCCTCGCGAGCTTGCCTGATGAGGCTGCCTCTGAGAAAACTTCCTGTCGTCCTCCCCGCGAGGCTTGGCCCCTCGCGAGGGTCTTGAGCTTGAGCTGATGAAGATGGGCCGCACTGGGCCCCCACTTGAGCCACACCACAGGCCGCAGGCAGGCAAGTCTGGGGACCCCCGTTCCCAGAACGCCGACAGTAGCCCCCGGGCCCAAGGCGTGCCCGGGCTTGGCCTAGCAGGGAAGCGAAGGGGCAAGCGCGAAGCGCTGCGGGCCCTAACAGCCTGCGGCCTTGGGCGCCATGTAGCGATTGATTGGACGTGGGCGACTGCGCTTCCCCACAACGCCTTGTTACGCGCCCGGCTAAGCGTACCCGTAGTTGCACACAGTTGTTCCTCCTTTCCGCTGCTCGCCCACCTCCTACCTTTCCTTGTTCTTTGAGCTCCACCTCCGCTGCCAATCCGGCTCGAGTTCTTCCTCCTCTTCACCGCTATGGCACCGATGAAGAAAGGAAGGGGAAAGAAGCCCGCGCCTTCGCCCCGCGCACCTCCAGTGGTGACCCCCGCCGTCGCCCGGTCGATCATACTCAATCCAGAAGCTTTGGACAAGGTCCGCTCCGCCCTTGCAACTATCTTCAACGAGTGCGGTAGAACCACGGCCTGGCCTGTGTCCCATGTCTCCCTTGATAGGATCGTCACAGAGGTCCGATTCTTCGCTGATGCCCTATGGGCGGGTCTGGTTCCCCCCTTTTCCGCCTTCTTCAATGCGGTGCTCTCCCGTTTATCAGATCCGTATGATGCACCTCGGGTCGGAGTCCATTACCCTTCTAGCTATCTTTGCTTTTGTTTGCGAGGTGATGATAGGCATTCCTCCCTCCATTGCCCTGCTGCGCCACTTCTTTTCCTTGCGCCTAAGCGACCCCACTTAGTGCTCAAGGTGCGTGAGCTTCTTCGCCGTGCCAGAGACGGCCGCTTCAGGGATCGACTTCAGCCTTCCTTCTCCTGAGGCCAGGTTCAGAGAGCGGTGGATGTACATGGATGTCGGAGTGCCCAATCCTCTGCTCTCGCACCTGACCTTGCTTGATGTTCCTCACGCGGGTTGGGACCATGAGGTGCTCGCGAGCCCCCGGCTCGCCTTCGTCTGGCGCCGCTTCTAGAGTTTGAGGGCGCTCAATGTGACAGCACCCAAGGTGGTGAAGGAGTTCCTCCAATGTCGCATTGCTCCTCTTCAGCGCCACTCTTGCCAGATGTGGGACTTTCCGGGGCATAGAGACCGCATGCGGCTTCAGGAGGAGGACTTGGCGCCTGAAGTGCTGCAGACGGTGCTCAGGGTCTTGACTGGCGATCCTTCCCCAGGCAGCCTTTGGAGTAATGGTGTCCTCTTGTATCTTTGCTCCGGCAGGGCCGATTTTGTGAGGCAGATGCCCGGCTTCGACGAGTGGGGACTACGCCCGGCTGGCTTCACGGGGCCCCCCGAGAACCCAGCCACCGTGGTTGCTTCTCCTGCCGCCCACAGTGGTCCTTCCTCGGGCGACAGGGCGGGGAGACGAGAACCAGCGAGAGTTGAGGCACTCGATGTCGTGGTGCCGATGCCGCGAGAAGCCTCAACGGTGGCATCTCCCGAGGCCCGCCCTGGAGCGGTGGCTGGTGCGGAGTTGTGGCCTATGGTTCCTGAGGCCGGGGCTCCCGAGCCCCCAGCCGTTCCTCGCGAGGCGACGCCTGACGGCGCCCCCCAGGCTGACTCCTCCAGCACTGATCATCTTGATGCTTCTTCTACACCAGGGGCTGACCCCTGCGCCGGGTGCTTAGGTCGGTTCGCATAGACTTCGAGGCCCTCCGCAAGAGGAAGGAGGCCTTGGGTGGCAACGACGGCCCTTGCCGCTTGTTGAAGCGCAGGAGGTACTTTGCCATGGACAAGTAAGTCTTCTTCTTTCCTTGCTCATTTACTTTGCTATCCCTGCGACTGATTGTGGCCCTTTCAGGCCCTGCCCTGCGAAACTTGCCGAGTCAGCCCGGGAGCCATTCCGCCAAGCTTCGCCTTCTCCGCCGGCCCTGGGTTCGGCGATCTCGAGCGGCACCCCTGCTGCCAGACCAGTTGGTGGAGTGGTCCATTCCATAGGGCACCTCGAGCCTGCGCGCCCGCTGTCCTTTCTCCATGAGTCCTCTTGGGGCACATCCGGCTTGCCCCGGGTTCCTCCTCTGATCATAGATGGTGAATGGCTGAAGTCTGTCTTCGGCTCCTCCTCCGTGGGTGGACCGATGCCAGGCCGGATTCCCGGAGAGGTCCGTTCGGCGATGGCTAGGGCACCAGCCCCCAGCTCCGCCCCGGGAGGGGGCTTGCTGCCTCGGGGCCCTCCGCATGCTCCGGTGGAAGAGGGTGATGCGGATGACGTGCTTAGGCGCATCTGGGAGCGATGCGCCCTTCGCGAAGAGTTCCTCCGAAGGGTGGCGGATGCGGTGAGCCAGATCGGGGCAGAGCTTGCTGATGAGGATGCGTGCCTCGAGGCCGAAGGCTTGCGCCTTGCTGAGGAGAGGCACAAACTAAAGGTAGCCATCGCCCTCACATGTCACCAACGTGATCTCAAAAACGCGAAGGCTGAAGCGTCGCTGGCAGCTTCGTGGGAGGCCTGCTCCCAGGCCGTTGAGGAGGCTCAGGAGGCAGACCGACGGTGCAAGGATGCGGAGGAGCGCGCACAGGAGCTCCAAGCCTGGAGCAACCCCCTGGATCAGCAAGTGGAGCTGCGCCAGGCGGCCCTTAAGTCGATGGGGGTGGCCTCTGTTGACCGGGCGGAGCTTCTGAAGCGCGAGGAGGCGCTGACGCTGGAGGCCGCCGAGCATAACCTTGACCTTGAGCGGTTGGAGACAAGGGAGCGCCTGGTGGCCCGGGCAGAGGATGACGTTGCCGCGCGTGAAGCCCGGGCCCAGGAAGAAGTCGATCGCCGCGTGGCGGAAGCTCGCTCGGCCTTCAAGAGTGAATACGAGACGAGGTTGGGGCTGATCAAGGCCGAGGCCGAGGGCAGGACCGCAGCCCTCAGGGCCAAACTGACCGAAGTGACGCGGTATGCGGACTCCTCCGCAGCCGCCCTCAGCACGGCGCAGGCGGAGCTGTCCTCTTCCCGGGCCGAGCAGCTTCTTCTTCAACAGAGGGTTGATGACGCCGAGGCCATCGCGCAGCAGAATAAGGACGAGATCCGTCGGCGGCGGGTTTTGGAGCATGTGCAAGCCCCCATGCTTCAAACGCTCAGAGAGAGGGCCAACACAGCTTTGGGCTATATCTGCGAGGCTGCCGCTAAGGAGCCGCACGAGGTCAACTACGCTGGCAACCTCCAATTTTTCACCGATGTGGTGACGCTTCTGGAGAACCAATCCAAGAGGTCCCGTTGTCTTGTCGAAGAGAGGAGCCGAGCCTTTCTTGGGCGCGCCTTCTCCCGCGTCTTCAGCCATTTGCAGGACAGGGACCCCCACTTCGACTTCGATGCTGCCATCGCACCCGTGCCCATTGCCGTTCGGGGCGACCTGGCGCGGTGGGTGGAGGACAATGTGGACGCCCTCGTCAGGTTCTTTGCGTCTGATGACGACGTTGTGGACGAGCCTGGCGCTGATGGAGATGCTGGCGGTGGCGGTGGCAATGTCGATGACGCCAGTGATGCCTCCGAGGATGCCTAAGACGCGATGAGTGATATGTCTGACTGACCGCACGTCACTGTTGTTTAACCTGCACAAAGAAAGTTTGGGCTTGGCCCTAAAGGATGTTAGAGCATTTTGGGAGGGGAAGCCCCTCATGTAAAGGTTTGCAATTAGTACCCTGGTAAGCATAATGTTGCGTGTGAACTTAGCCACTGGCCCGGTGGTGGGTCAACTGACGTGTGTACCTTCCGAGTCCCGAGCAGGCCTGCGGGGGCCGCTGCACCTCGAGTGTCTTCTGATTAACTTGTGGATCCCGCGATGAAAACCTCCGGAAAGGGTGCGGTAACGGCGGTCCTGGTTATGAATGTGCCTGGCCCAGCCCAGCTCACGAGGGGCTCACGAGGGGGGGGGGGCAGCCGATGTTCACCTTGGACGCAAAGCCAAAACCAGAACACGAGAGATTGCTCAAACGAGACTAAACACCCCTTCCCCCAAACACACGCAAGCATCAAGCTCAAATCCAACTTAAGTCCAAATCGAAGAACTTGTCAACAGGGAAAGGCAAAAGCAAAAGGCCGCGTCCGGCACCTAGTCTAGTCTTCGACATCTTCTCACCAGCGCGGAGCTAAGTGCTGCCACTGGGCGTGGGCGGGAGCCCCCGAGGCCCGAGGGTGGCTCTCCGGAGCCTCCGGGGCGTGTACAACCACACTCATTATTACGTGAGAGTGTCACAGGCGGCGAGCTTCACAGGCACTGGGCCTTCTTCACAGGTACCGGCCTTGCTTCATATCGCCAGACGAGGGCCCCACCTTGCGCCACACTCTGCCGCCATCGACAGCGACCGGAAACCAGGACGACGCCAATGAGGCAGAGCGGTCTCCAGTGGTTCCCCCGACGACCACGGGTCCCCTGCCGGGGCAGGCCTTGGGGCACCTCCCCGATAGGGGGCCTACCTCTCGAGAGCGCCTTCCTCCGACCGCTGTGGGGACGAACCTGAATCTCGGCCCCTCTCCTGCAGCCCCCTGCACCCTCCTCCTGAGGGGTATGAGGCTGCAGAATTGGGGTAGCCACCTGCTACGGTGACCTGTATCTCCTGCGACCCATGGTTAGCATAAGCTTGCTCCTGAGGGATGAGTGGTACCCGATAGTTGCCGCTGACGGTGCGGTCGTCGAGGTTCTCCTGGGGTTCCTGAAAGAGCTCAGCTCCTGGCGTCTCCTTGCTCCAGCCTGGCCCGAGGAATGAGCCATGATCTTCTTCCAGTGTGCACCCCTGATCCACCATGCGGGGCACGTAAGCTTCTGGGCCACTGCCCCGTGCGCCTCGCCGTAGCATCCTGTATGCCACGTAGCCTGGCTTGGAGCGCCATCTTGGGGGTGATGGCGTGGCGGCTCGCCGAGGCCGAAGGCCGTAGCGTGCACCCCTTCGCCGGCCTGAGAGGGGGCTGGCGTGACTTGTTGCCCGGTGCCGGCAGAGGTGTTGGCGCTGGACGGGCCCTGGAGTCCGTTGGAAGTTGCGCGCGTGCGCACGATGCCACCATGCGGCCCGCCTTGGGTCTGGGGTGGCAGCTGGACGCAGAAAGGAGGTGTTCCTGAGGCGGCGGCGTCCAGGAGCTCGGCTACTCGCTCCAACAACATGTCGCGGCCGCCCTCCAGCAGTCGGCACCGTAGCAGCTCTCGGGCCACCGTGAGTGCGGCCTTGGAATTCGCTTGCTCCCGTCGGGTGTACGGCGCTGTGGCCGCGGCATGGTCTGAGGCCCTTGCTGCGGCCCGCACCTGCCGTGGGGTGAGGGCAGGCGGCGTCTGGCCGCGTCGCCCGCGTCCCGCAGCGCCCTGCGGAGCGCGGGCTGCCTGAGGCGCAAGGTTGAGGTCGCCCTGGGCTGGTGCCACAGTGTGGGCGAGCCACGCTGCCCAGCGGTCGGCGTTGGCGGCCGGGTCGCCTGACATCTGAACGGCGAGGCAACGGAACGCGATGCGGAAGAAGAAGGATTCCGGCGCACCCCTACCTGGCGCGCCAAATGTCGGATTTCGGGTTCCAGCAGACCCTTGAGGTTCGAACACTGGGGTGCGCGCGGAGATCTCTCCCCTAGCGATCTACGCCCAATCTCCTCGCGTGATCTAAGTTGGAAACAACGAACAACACAAGGGACACGAGGTTTGTACTGGTTCGGGCCACCGTTGTGGTGTAATACCCTACTCCAGTGTGTGGTGTGGTGGATTGCCTTAGGGCTGGTGATGAACAGTACAAGGGAAGAACAGCCTCGCGAGAGGTGCTCTTGAGCTGGTGCGATGAACTACTAGGGTGAGTTCAGTCGCCTCTCTCTCTCTCTCTCTATCTCTCTTTTCCGGTCCCTTCCTTCTCTCCTCTACTCTGTGGTGGCTGGCTCTATTTATAGAGGCCCTGGGCCTCTCCCCAAAATAATGAGCGGGAAGGGCACCAACAATTGGCCATTTTGAAGGGGAACATCTAGTACAAGTTATCCTGACCAAAGGTGGTCTTCGGCTGCCAAAAGTATTGGTGATGACGCCGTCTTGGGCTCCACAGTGACCTCCATCCTGCCGCTCTGTTGGTCTTGGTCTCGTTGCACCGGAATGGCAACCTTTGCCCGATGCCTTGGCCTGTGCTTGCCCCCTTTGCACCAAAGGGGAAACAAGGACACTGCGCAGGCCGGCGCTCGCATGGCGCCCGCCTGGTCTCGATCGTCATGGCTTGCGTCGCGGGCTCCTCGCGAGGTACCCCTGCCTTGATCTCTCCGCCTCCTCACGAGCTTGCCTGATGAGGCTACCTCTGAGGAAGCTTCCTGTCATCCACCCCGTGAGGCTTGGCCCCTCGTGAGGGTCTTGAGCTTGAGCTGATGAAGATGGGCCGCACTGGGCCCCCACTTGAGCCACGCCGCAGGCCACAGGCAGGCAAGTCTGGGGACCCCCGTTCCTACAACGCCGACAACTTCGATGTAGACTTGGAAGAAGACTTTGAGGATTTCTTCTTTTTCTTGTCATCAGAATCATACTCCTTGCTTTTCTTCTTCTTCTCATTGTCCCACTGTGGACACTCAGAGATGTAGTGACCAGGTTTCTTGCACTTGTGGCATGTTCTCTTCTTGTGGTCATGGGTAGAAGCTTCATCATTTCTTGAGCTGGATCATGAAGACTTTGTGAAGCCTTTCTTCTTAGTGAATTTCTGGAACTTCTTCACAAGCATAGCAAGCTCCTTTCCAATGTCTTCAGGATCACCAGAACTGCAGTCAGATTCTCCTTCAGATGAGGAAACAGCCTTTGCCTTCAAAGCACGAGTTCGGCCATAGTTGGGACCATAGATATCTCGTTTCTCAGATAGCTGAAACTCATGTGTGTTGAGCCTCTCAAGTATGTCAGACGGATCGAGAGTCTTGAGGTCAGGGCGCTCTTGAATCATTAGGGCTAGGGTGTCAAACGAGCTGTCAAGTGATCTCAGGAGTGTCTTGACGATTTCATGCTTGGCGATCTCAGTGGCGCCAAGTGCCTGAAGCTCATTTGTGATGTCAGCGAGGCGATCGAATGTGAGCTGGACATTCTCATTGTCGTGTCTCTTGAAGCGGTTGAAGAGGTTGCGAAGGACATTGATCCTTTGATCTCTTTGGGTTGAGATGCCTTCGTTGACCTTGGAGAGCCAGTCCCAAAGTAGCTTCGATGTTTCCAGAGCACTCACACGGCCATACTGTCCTTTGGTCAGATGACCACAGATGATGTTCATGGCAGTGGAATCCAGTTGAACGAACTTCTTGACATCAGCAGGGGTGACACCTTCACCGGTCTTGGGAACGCCATTCTTGACGACATACCAGAAGTCGACATCAATGGCTTCAAGGTGCATATGCATCTTGTTCTTCCAGTAGGGGTATTCAGTGCCATCGAAGACGGGGCACGCAGCGGAGACTTTGATTATGCCTGCAGTCGACATAGCTAAAACTCTAGGTGGTTAAACCGAATCACACAGACAAGGGAGTACCTTTCTCTGATACCAATTGAAAGAGCTGTATATCGACTAGAGGGGGTGAATAGGCGATTTTTATGGAAGTCTTCAAATCATGGGGGTTTCGAATGCAAACGATAGAAATGAACCTATTAATATGCAGCGTAAGGTAGACTACACTAGACAAGCCATATTCAAGTATTCAATGAAGTGAATGCACGAAGACTAATAGCAGCTAGGTAGTATGGATCAGGATGGAAGATAGTATGAAGCCAATTAGAACAAGTAGTCACACAGTGAAGTCAAACAGATAATGCAAGCAGGCAATGAATTCACGAAGACAAACAGTAAGTAAAGAGAAGGAAGAGATAGAACTAGTAGCTTGGAGAATACAGCGATTTGTTCGACCAGTTCTAGTTGCTGTGACAACTGTACGTCTGGTTAGGGAGGCTGAGATTTAACTCAGAAGACCGCGTCTTCACCTTATTCCCCTTGAGCTAAGGACACCCAGTCCTCGCCCAATCACTCTCGTAAGTCTTCAAGGTAGACTTCCAAACCTTCACAGACTTTGTTCACTAGCAATCCACAATGTCTCTTGGATGCTCATAACGCGACGCCTAACCGGCTGGAGGATTCACAGTCCTCAAGTGTAACAAGTCTTCAGATCACGCAGACAGAAAGACTTCAGTGATGCCTAACACTCTTTGGCTCTGGTTGTTTTGGGCTTTGTCCTAGCAAGGATCTCTCTCAAATGCTTCGGAGGTGGGTTGCTCTCAAATGACAAAAGTCGTGCACTAACTCTGAGCAGCCACAAATTTATGGTGTAGGGGTGGGCTATTTATAGCCACTGGGCAACCCGACCTGATTTGTCTGAAATGACCCTGGGTCACTAAGGAACTGACACGTGTCTCATTGGTCAGATTTCAAACACACGCGGTAGCTTGACTTGGGCTACAAGTAAAGCTGACTTATCCGACTCAGGATAAGATTTGCTCTCATTGTCTTCACTCAAAGACATAGGATTTGGTTGAGCATCACTTCAGTCACTCTGACTTTGTTCACTTGGACCCCACTTAGCAGTGCGGTGGTTCCTATGACTCAACAAAGAATAAAAGGAAACAATGAAACAACTAAGTCTTCGTGCTCCACAGTCTTCATGCGATGTCTTCTCATGTCATAGTCTTCAATGTGAATATCTTCACATACCACCATTGTCTTCAATGTCTTCACACATTTTTAGGGGGCATCTCCGGTAGGTAAATCGAATAAACTAGGGACTACTACCTGTGTTATCCTGCAATTCTCACAAACACATTAGTCCATCAACCAGGTTTGTCATCAATACTCCAAAACCAACTAGGGGTGGCACTAGATGCACTTACACCCGGCAACGGCGCCAGAAAAGAGTCTTGATGACCCACAAGTATAGGGGATCTATCGTAGTCCTTTCGATAAGTAAGAGTGTCAAATCCAACGAGGAGCAGAAGGAAATGATAAGCGGTTTTCAGCAAGGTATTCTCTGTAAGCACTGAAATTATAGGTCACAGATAGTTTTGTGATAAGATAATTGGTAACGAGCAACAAGTAATAAAAGTAAATAAGGTGCATCAAGGTGGCCCAATCCTTTTTGTAGCAAAGGACAAGCCTGGACAATTTCTTATATAAAGGAAGACACTCCCGAGGACACATGGGAATTATTGCCAAGCTTGTTTTCATCACGTTCATATGATTTGCGTTCGGTACTTTGATAATTTGATATGTGGGTGGACCGGTGCTTGGGTGCTGTTCTTACTTGAACAAGCATCCCACTTATGATTAACCCCTATTGCAAGCATCCACAACTACAAAAGAAGTATTAAGGTAAACCTAACCATAGCATGAAACATATGAATCCAAATCAGCCCCTTACGAAGCAACGCATAAACTAGGGTTTAAGCTTCTGTCACTCTAGCAACCCATCATCTACTTATTACTTCTCAATGCCTTCCTCTAGGCCCAAACAATGGTGAAGTGTCATGTAGTCGACGTTCACATAACACCACTAGAGGAGAGACAACATACATCTCATCAAAATATCGAACGAATACCAAATTCACATGACTACTAATTGCAAGACTTCTCCCATGTCCTCAGGGACAAACGTAATTACTCACAAAGCATATTCATGTTCATAATCAGAGGGGTATTAATATGCATATAAGATCTAAACATATGATCTTCCACCAAATAAACCAACTAGCTGTTGGGGATCGTTGCAGAAATTAAAAAAATTTCTACGCATCACCAAGATAAATCTATAGAGCAACTAGCAATGAGAGAGGGGAGTGCATCTTCATACCCTTGAAGATCGCGAGTTGGAAGCGTTGCAAGAACGCGGTTGGAGGAGTCGTACACGTAGCGATTCAGATCGCAGCGGAATCCGATCTAAGCACCGAACGACGGTGCCTCCGCATTCAACACACGTGCAGCCTGGTGACGTCTCCTGCGCCTTGATCCAGCAAGGAGGAGGGAGAGGTTGAGGAAGAAGGCTCCAACAGCAGCACGACGACGTGGTGGTGATTGAGTGGCAGTTCTCCGGCAGGGCTTCGCCAAGCTCACGCGGAGGAGGAGAGGTGTTGGGGAGGGGAGGGGCTGCGCCTTGGATGTGGTGCTGCAGCCCTCCCCTCGCCCCTCTATTTATAGGGAGAAGGGGGAAGGGGGGCCGACCCCTCTAGATGAGATCTAGAGGGGGGGCAGCGGCCAAGGGGGAGGGGCTTGCCCCCCAAGCAAGGGTTGCGCCCCCCTTTAGGTTTCCCCCGCAAACCCTAGGCGCATGGGCCCGAGGGTGGGATGGCGCCCAGCCCACTAGGGGCTGGTTCCCTTCCACCTACAGCCCATAAGGCCCTCCGGGGCAGGTGGACCCTCGGAACACCTCTGGTGATCCCAGTACAATACCGGCATACCCCCGAATATTTCCGGTGACCGTATGATGACTTCCCATATATAAATATTCACCTCCGGACTATTCTGGAACTCCTCGTGACGTCCGGGATCTCATCCGGGACTCTGAACAACATTCGGGAATCACATACAGATCCTCCTAATAACCCTAGCGTCATCGAACCTTAAGTGTGTAGACCCTACGGGTTCGGGAACCATGCAGACATGACCGAGACAACTCTCCGGCCAATAACCAACAGCGGGATCTGGATATCCATGTTGGCTCCCACATGTTCCACAATGACCTCATCAGATGAACCACGATGTCGAGGATTCAAGCAATCTCGTATACAATTCCCTTTGTCAATTGGTACATTACTTGCCCGAGATTCGATCGTCGGTATCCCAATACCTCGTTCAGTCTCGTTACCGGCAAGTCACTTTACTCGTTCCGCAACACATCATCACATGACCAACCCTTAGTCACATTGAGCTCATTATGATGATGTCTTACCGAGTGGGCCCAGAGATACCTCTCCGTCATACGGAGTGACAAATCCCAGTCTCGATTCATGCCAACCCAATAGACACTTTCGGAGATACCCTTAGTGCACCTTTATAGCCACCCAGTTACGTTTTGACGTTTGGCACACCCAAATTATTCCTATAGTATCCGGGAGTTGCACAATCTCATGGTCTAAGGAAAAGAAACTTGACATTAGAAAAGCTTTAGCAGACAAACTATACGATCTTGTGCTATGCTTAGGATTGGGTCTTGTCCATCACATCATTCTCCTAATGATGTGATCCCGTTATCAATGACATCCAATGTCCATGGCCAGGAAACCGTAACCATCTATTGATCAACGAGTTAGTCAACTAGAGGCTCACTAGGGACATGTTGTGGTTTATGTATTCACACATGTATTACGATATCCGGATAACACAATTATAGCATGAACAATAGACAATTATTATGAACAAGGAAATATAATAATAACCATTTTATTATTGCCTCTAGGGCATATTTCCAACACTAGCATCAACTACAAGGAGTAATCAACACTACTAGCAACCTACAGGTACCAATCCCAGACTTAGACACAAGAATTGGATACCAGAGATGAACTAGGGTTTGAGAGGAGATGGTGCTAGTGAAGATGTTGATGGAGATTGGCCCTCTCCCGATGAGAGGAGCGTAGGTGATGACGATGGCGATGATTTCCCCCTCCCGGAGGGAAGTGTCCCCGGCAGAACAGCTCTGCCAGAGCCCTAGATTGGTTCCGCCAAGGTTTCGCCTCGTGGCGGCGGAGTCTCGTCCCGAAAGCTTGCTTATGATTTTTCTTCGGACGAAAGACTCCATAAAGCAGAAGATGGTCACCGGAGAACCAACAGGGGGCCCACGAGGCAGGGGCGTGCCCAGGGGGTAGGGCGCGCCCCCCACCCTCGTGGCCAGGGTGTGGCCCCCCTGTGGTATTTCTTCCGCTCAGTATTTTTTATTATTTCGTGGAGTTTCAGGCCTTTTGCAGTTGTGTAGAATAGGTCTCTAATATTTGCTTCTTTTCCAGCCCAGAATTCCAGCTGCGGCATTCTCCCTCCTTATGTAAACCTTGTAAAATAAGAGAGAATAGGCATAAGTATTGTGATATAACGTGTAATAACTGCCCATAATGCAATAAATATCGATATAAAAGCATGATGCAAAATGGACGTATCATATATCCATGTATTCAGCTTCTTTAGTCCGTAGTTTTAACTTGTTGAATCATGCACTTGCAGTCCGTCCCGATCCGACCTCGAGCGATCCTCATCTTCGGGGAATTTGCTGGAGCCGAAGGTGATGGACAGCGGGTCCCTTCTGGTGGCCTCCTCTCCCAGGGCCATGGATGACACCAAGGTGTTGTCCCGAAGTATCCCAGGCCAGGGGGAGACGCAGGAGGCCGCCAGGGCGGCGCCAGAGGGTGAAGCCTCGACCGCCGAACACATGGGGGAGCAAATCCCCATGGAGACTAGCGATGGGGGCCATGTTCAGTTCGACCCCCAGCCGAATACGGTTCCGGAGACCTATACAGCTCCGGAATCCAGCGAGCAGCCACCTTCGAAAGAAGGAGGTGTGCCTATTCTGCCGGTGACCTCTGTCCAACCAGAGGCACCGGATGCTCTCTTTGAAGCGATGTGAAGCGCTCCCATTGTGGAGGAACACCGTACCCTCATTGGTACGGTGATTGAGAAGATTCAGTCCGTGAAGAGCGTACTGACCGAAGCCTGCACAAGCCTTCTAACAGTCTTTGAGGTAAGCAACACAATTATGTGAAAAGAATGTCATAGTATAGACAGTAGCCCCTGACACTCTGTTCGATGTTCGGAAAGAAAAGACGGAAAGAGGATCAAAGAATCTTCGCCGGAGACTAACCATATGCGTCTATGTGATTTAAGCAGGCGTCGTTACTGACTGCGACCTCCCACGCTGCTGAAGTCTCCGGACTGAAGCAGAGACTGGAGCGGACCGAGAAGGAGCTCGGCCAAGCAAGGAAGCAGCTAGAGGATAAGCAAGGTATGTAATGACCTGCTGTATATTTAGAAAGAATAAATGATGTGTATTGATCATAGTGCCATGATATTTGTAGGAGCGACGACCGAGGTCGAGGCCCTTAAAAAGGCGCTGGCCAAGGCCGGGGAGAAAGCTGCCAAGGAACAAGCCGCCTGCGAAAAGCATGAGGCCAGGGTCGGTGAGATCCAGCAAGAGTTCTAGGATGCCGTGAAGAAGTGCGAGTCCTTGGAGCGCGATATTGCGGCTCGAGAGACCGAACTCGCCAAGGCTCGCCAAAGCACACAAGATGCCCGGGTTGAATCCCAGGGCGCTCTCCAGGAGATTCAAGAGGCCAAGAAGATTGCGGCGGGTAGGCCTTCATTATGCAGAGCAAATATGTGAAGAAGAGGTACCTCTTACTAACCCGGATTTGGAGTTCTCCAGGGGAGTTTGTGGATTTGCCGCGCAGTGTTTCTGATGCTGTGGAATTCTTCCGAGCCAATGAGGGGAGCTCAATGGAGAAGCTGTTTTGGTTGCAGTACCTTGCGCCAGAACATCTGGTGCCCTTTAGCGACCAGCTAAAACAGTTGGTCGAGTTGCATAGGGTGGCCGAACTAGCCATGAAGGATTTAGTAATCCAGCTGTGGCCTGCCGAAGCAATACCCAGTAGCTACTTCAGGCTCGTGAAGCGGCTGGTCGATGCCTGGCCCCAGCTTGACGTTATCAAGCGGTTGGTCTGCATCAAGGGTGCGCGGATGGCCTTCGCCCGCATCAAATTGCAGTGGGCGAAGATGAATGCCGTCAAACTCGCGACCGAGGAACCGCCTCAGGGCAAGGAGCACCGCACGCCCGAGCTATATTTTGACAATGTCCTGGAGGGATCCCGCCTTGTGGCGGCGCATGATAACCCACAGGTGTAGGGGATCGCAACAGCTTTCGAGGGTAGAGTATTCAACCCAAATTTATTGATTCGACACAAGGGGAGCCAAAGAATATTCTCAAGTATTAGCAGCTGAGTTGTCAATTCAACCACACCTGGATAACTTAATATCTACAGCAAAGTACTTAGTAGCAAAGTAATATGATAGTAGTGGTAATGGTAACAAAAGAGTAATGAAAGAAAAAGTAATATGTTTGGTGTTTTGTAGTGATGGTAACAGTAGCAACGGAAAAGTAAATAAGCGTAAACCAGTATATGGAAAGCTCGCAGGCATTGGATCGGTGATGGATAATTATGCCGGATGCGGTTCATCATGTAACAGTCATAACATAGGGTGACATAGAACTAGATCCAATTCATCAATGTAATGTAGGCATGTATTCCGAATATAGTCATACATGCTTATGGAAAAGAACTTGCATGACATCTTTTGTCCTACCCTCCCGTGGCAGCGGGGTCCTAATGGAAACTAAGGGATATTAAGGCCTCCTTTTAATAGATAACGGGAACAAAGCATTAGCACATAGTGAATACATGAAGTCCTCAAACTATGGTCATCATCGGGAGTGGTCCCGATTATTGTCACTTCGGGGTTGTCGGATCATAACACATAGTAGGTGAATATAGACTTGCAAGATAGGATCAAGAACTCACATATATTCATGAAAACACAATAGGTTCAGATCTGAAATCATGGCACTCGGGCCCTAGTGACAAGCATTAAGCATAGCAAAGTCATAGCAACATCAATCTCAGAACATAGTGGATACTAGGGATCAAACCCTAAAAAAACTAACTCGATTACATGATAGATCTCGTCCAACCCATCACCGTCCAGCAAGCCTACGATGGAATTATTCACACACGGCGGTGAGCATAATGAAATTGGTGATGGAGGATGGTTGATGATGATGACGACGACGAACCCCCCTCTCCGGAGCATCGAACGGACTCCCGATCAGCCCTCCCGAGAGGTTTTAGGGCTTGGCGGCGGCTCCGTATCGTAAAACGCGATGATTTTTTCTCCCCGAAAGCAAATATATAGAGTTGGAGTTGGCGTCGGAGGAGCTCCAGGGGGGCCATGAGGTAGGGGGGGCGCCCCCCACCCTCATGGACAGGGTGCGGGCCCCCTGGTGTTCATCTTTGGCAAGGATTTTTTATTATTTTTAACTAGATGTTCCGTGGAGTTTCAGGTCATTCCGAGAACTTTTGTTTCCTGCACATAAAACAACATCATGGCAATTCTGCGGAAAACAGTGTTAGTCCGGGTTAGTTCCATTCAAATCATGCAAGTTAGAGTCCAAAACAAGGGCAAAAGTGTTTGGAAAAGTAGATACGACGGAGACGTATCAACTCCCCCAAGCTTAAACCTTTGCTTGTCCTCAAGCAATTCAGTTGACAAACTGAAAGTGATAAACAAAAACTTTTACAAACTCTGTTTGCTCTTGTTGTTGTAAATATGTAAAGACAACATTCAAGTTTTCAGCAAAGATTGTAACTAACTACGTTTTCAATAATTCTCAGATCTCATGATTACTCATATCAATACCATAATCAGCTAGCGAGCGATAATAATAAATCTCTGATGACAACACTTTCTCAAAACAATCATAATATGATATAACAAGATGGTATCTCGCTAGACCTTTCTGAGACCGCAAAACATAAATGCAGAGCACCTTTAAAGATAAAGGACTAACTAGACATTGTAATTCATGGTAAAAGAGATCCAGTCATAGTCATACCCAATATAAATTAAAAGTAATGAATGCAAATGATAGTTGTGCTCTCCAGCTAGTGCTTTTTAATAAGAGGGTGATGACTTAACATAAAAGTAAATAGATAGGTCCTTCGCAGAGGGAAGCAGGGATTTGTAGAGGTGCCAGAGCTCGGTTTTGAAATAGAGATAAATAATATTTTGAGCGGCATACTTTCATTGTCAACATAACAACTAAGATATGGCGATATCTTCCATGCTACACACATTATAGGCGGTTCCCAAACAGAATGGTAAAGTTTATACCCCCCTCACCAACAAGCATCAATTCATGACTTGCTCGAAACAACGAGTGTCTACAACTAGCAACAGTCCCAGGGGGAGTTTTGTTTGCAATTATTTTGACTTAGTTTGCATAAAGCATGGGACTGGGCATCCCGGTGACCAGCCATTTTCTCGTGAGTGAGGAGCGGAGTCCACTCCTCTTGAGAATAACCTGCCTAACATGGAAGATAAGGGCAGCCCTAGTTGATACATGAGCTATTCGAGCATACAAAACAGAATGTTTATTTGAAGGTTTAGAGTTTGGCACATACAAATTTACTTGGAACGGCAGGTAGATACCGCATATAGGAAGGTATAGTGGACTCATCTGGAATAACTTTGGGGTTTAAAGGGATTGGATGCACAAGTAGTATTCCCGCTTAGTACAAGTTAAGGCTAGCAAACGACTGGGAAGCGACCAACTAGAGAGCGACAACAGTCATGAACATGCATTAAAATTAATAAACATTGAATGCAAGCATGAGTAGGATATAATCCACCTTGAACATAAATATCGTGAAGGCTATATTGATTTTGTTTCAACTACATGTGTGAACATGTGCCAAGTCAAGTCACTTAAATCATTCAAAGGAGGATACCAGCCCACTATACCACATCATAACCATTTTAATAGCATGTTGGCACGCAAGGTAAACCATTATAACTCATAGCTAATCCAGCATGGCACGAGCAACTATGATCTCTAATTGTTATTGCAAACATGTTTATTCATAATAAGCTGAATCAAGAACGATGAACTCATCATATTTACAAAGACAAGAGAGGTTGAGTTCATACCAGCTTTTCTCATCTCAGTCAGTCAATCATATATCATCATAATTGCCTTTCACTTGCATGACCGAACGATGTGAATAATAATAAGAGTGCACGTGCATTGGACTAAGCTGGAATCTGCGAGCATTCAATAAACAGGAGAAGACAAGGCAATATGGGCTCTTGGTTAAATCAACAATAATGCATATAAGAGCCACTTCAACAATTTAATCATGGTCTTCTCCTACCGACCCCCAAAGAAAAGAAAAGAAATAAAACTATTTACACGGGAAAGCTCCCAACAAGCAAAAGAAGAACGGGAAATATTTTTTGGGTTTTCTTTTAATTATTACTACTACAGCAAGAAAAGTAAACTACTACTAATTTTTTTTGGTTTTTCTTAAAGTTTAACAAACACACAAGAAGAAGGCAGGAAAAAGAAAATAAACTAGCATGGATATTACAGCGAAAGAGTATGAGCACCGACATCTAGAAATGAGTGTGTGAACATAAATGTAATGTTGATGGGAAATACGTACTCCCCCAAGCTTAGGCTTTTGGTCTAAGTTGGTTCATTGCCAGGGATGGCCTGGCTGATACCCGTAGGTGTAGCTGGGGTCGTACTGAGATGCAGCGTTTATCGCCGCCTGAGTTGCAGCGTGGCGTGGAGTTGCCTCCGCTCTCCTCTCGTACTCATCTGCCTCCTCTCTGGTAATAATATATCTTTGTTTTGCCTGATAATCAAAGAAGGCAGGAGCAGGGAGAGTAATACGGACAACACGCCATTTATCAAAGATTAGTCGATACACGAGAGGTGATTCATTCCTCTCGACAAACTGGTGAGAGGCCATAGAATTAAAATCTAAATAAGTAGGAGGCAACTCCATATCATCCTCACGAACGTCCACCTCAAGAAAATTAGCTAAGCGGGTCGCATAAATTCCTCCAAAGAAATCTCCATTATATCTATTATGATGCAACCTATGTGCTACAATGGCTCCCATATGATAAGATTGGTCTCCTAACACAGCACTCCTGAGAATGCTAAGGTCAGGGACACACATGTGACATGCTTCATCCTTAGCATTTATGCACCTACCTATGAAGAGAGCAAAATAATGTATAGCAGGAAAGTGAATGCTCCCTATGGTAGCTTGTGCTATATCTCTAGATTCCCCTACAGTTATACTAGCAAGAAAATCTCTAAATTCAGATTTACGGGGATCACTAGCACTACCCCATTGTGGAAGTTTGCAAGCAAAAGTAAAATCATCTAAGTCCATGGTATAAGATTTGTCGTAAAGATCAAACATGGCTGTCGGAGAATTATGCGAAGATGAATATTCAAACCTCCTCACAAATGAACTAGTGAGATCATGATACTGAGGGCATTTGTCTGCCTCAATGTCCACAAGATCGGCGTTACGCAAATATGCGTTAAATTCCTCTTTGATTCCCGTTCGATCCATAAAATTTTCCGATGGCCACTCACAAGGCCGCACTGGAGCGTCCCTTGGGGGCTCCTCATCAGCATCACGCATTGCAAGCTTGGGTCCTTGCTTCCTTGAAGAACCACCTTGGAACATTTTCCTAAGCATATTGCTTCCTCTGAAAAATTTCTAAATTTTTTAGTAACTTGAAACAAAAGTGAACCAAACTCAACCAAATTGATAGCAACTACTCCTACAAGTGCCTAGAGCCTATATCAAGCATTAGAACTAATTGGAACCATATAAATTTAACATGAAATCTCAAGAACATGGTCACCTAGGCAGCACAAATTTGCAATGAATAAAACACTAGAGCACAAACTAATTGGACCAATGGAGGAGTCACATACCAAGGAACAATCTCCCCAAGCAGTTTTGTGAGAGGTGCTTTGAGCAAGGAGATCGAAAATCACAGCAAAGGAGCTAGAACTCGTGATTGAGCTGGTTATTCGTGTTTTTGGGAGGAAGAAGAAGAGGATGGGTGCAGGAATAAGTGGAGGAGGGCCACCGTGGGCCCATGAGGCAGGGGGGCGCGCCCTCCACCCTCATGGCCAGGTGGCAGCTCCCCCCGTAGTGTTTTTGTACCATAAATCCTCAAATATTCCCGAAAAAATCATATTAAATTGGCATGGCATTTGGAGGACTTTTATTTTCGGGGTATTTTTATATTGCACAGATAAATCAGAAAACAGACAGAAAAATACTATTTTTACTTTATTTCAACTAGATAACAGAAAGTATAAAGAGGGTACAGAAGTTTGTGCTTCGAGTTTCATCCATCTCATGCTCATCAAAAGGAATCCACTAACAAGGTTGATCAGGTCTTGTTAACAAACTCATTCCGAATAACATGAAACCGGAGAAATTTCGAATAACACTATGTTACCTCAACGGGGATATGCACATCCCCAATAATAAGAATATCATATTTCTTCTTGACAGTAGGAAGAGGAAATTCAAAACCTCGAAATATAATCGATGGAATTTTTCCAATAGAGTTGATACTATGAACTTGAGGTTGTTTCCTCGGAAAGTGTACCATATGTTCATTACCATTAACATGAAAAGTGACATTGCCTTTGTTGCAATCAATAACAGCCCCTGCAGTATTCAAAAAAGGTCTTCCAAGAATAATAGACATACTATTGTCCTCGAGAATATCGAGAATAACAAAGTCCGTTAAAATAGTAATGTTTGCAAACACAACAGGCACATCCTCACAAATACCGACAGGTATAGTAGTTGATTTATCAGCCATTTGCAAAGATATTTCAGTAGATGTCAACTTATTCAAATCAAGTGTAACGCCCCATATGTAACCTGCCATATTTGTATTCCAACTCTTGCCATTTTCGGCACTAAATTATGATATTTCCTCATTGTTGGGTTTTGTCTTCGTTGTGCATTTTGCCTTTGTCATGCATCTCATATCATGTCATCATGTGCATCGCATTTGCTTACGTGTTCGTCTCTTGCATCCGAGCATTTTCCCCGTTGTCAGTTTTGCGTTCCGGCGCTCCTATGTCCTCCGGTGTCCCGTTTTCTCTCTTTTCGTGTGTGGGTGTTAAATGTTCTCGGATTGGGCCGAGACTTGCCAAGCGGCCTTGGTATACTACTGGTAGACCGCCTGTCAAGTTTCGTGCCATTTGGACTTCGTTTGATACTCCAACGGTTAACCGAGGAACCGTAAAGGCCTCGTGTGTGTTGCAGCCCAACACCTCTCCAAAGTGGACCAAAACCCATCCAAACCCCCTCCATCCTCTCGGTCGTTCGATCACGATCGCGTGGCCAAAAACCATGCTCAATTTGGAGCCTCCTAGCTCCTTCTATGTATAAATAGGCATCTCCCCCGAAATCCCGGATCAAACACCACCCTAACCCTAGCCCCGTTCCCCTCCGTGCGCCGGACATGTCCGGTCCGCGCCGGACACATCGCCGCCGCCGCTCCGCACCAATCCTGCGCCGCCACGTGGCCTCCCGCGCCCACATCGCCGCCGGCCCACCCAAGCCTAGGGCAGCCCCCCCCCCCCCCCCGAGCCCGCGCGCGCGCCCTGCCACCCGCGTCAGCCCGCCGCCTCGCGCCGCCTCCTCGCCGCCCGACGACCTCGCTGCCGCCCGCATAGCCGGCGACCGCCGCCTCCTCGTCGGGCCGCCGCCTCGACCGTGCCGCGCCGCCGCCTTGACCCCGCCGCGCCGCCGCATCGACCGCGTCGCGCCGCCCCGGCCAGATCCGACCGCGGCAAGGCCGGATCCGGCGCCCCCTCGCCGGCCCCCTCTTGGTCTATCTCACATGAGGAAGTTTTCAAAGTGCGAGTTTTGGCTCGATGAGGTTCTCTACCTTGGGCATATCATCTCTGCCAAGGGCATAGCTGTTAATTCTGAGAAGGTGTCTGCAATTGTGAATTGGGAACCACCTCAGAATGTGAAGCAAGTCTGCAGCTTCCTTGGGCTCGCAAGCTATTGTCGAAGGTTCGTTGAGAATTTCTCTAAGATCGTGAAGCCTCTTTCCAACCTTCTCCAGAAGTATGTGAAGTATGTCTGGTCGCCTGAATGTGACCTCGCTTTCAACACCCTCAAAGAGAAGTTAGTCACAGCTCCAGTTCTGACTCCTCCTGATGAATCCAAACCATTCGAGGTTTTCTGTGATGCTTCCCTTCAATGTCTCAATGTTGTGTTAATGCAAGAGAAGAAAGTTGTGGCCTATACCTCTCGCCAGTTGAAGCCCAACGAAAAGAACTACCCCACTCATGACCTTGAGTTGGCGGCAGTTGTCCATGCTCTTTTAACATGGAGACATCTCTTGTTGGGAAGGAAAGTGGACATCTTCACTGATCATAAGAGTCTCAAGTACATCTTCACTCAGCCCAACCTCAACCTCAGGCAGACTCGTTGGGTCAAAATGATTCAAGAGTATAATCCGAGTATTGAATATACTCCAGGCATAGCCAATGTCATTGCTGACGCATTGAGAAGGAAGGCTTACTGCAACAGTTTGATTCTCAAGCCCTACCAACCAGAGCTTTGTGAAGCTTTCCGCAAATTTAATCTCCAAGTTGTTCCTCAACGATTCCTTGCTAACCTCCAAGTCTCCCCTACTTTGGAAGATCAGATTCATGAGGCTCAACTTCTTGATGCTATGGTGAAAAAGGTGAAGATTGGGATTGCCAAGAGCCAACCCAAGTACAAGTGCTATCGCCTTGATGACAAGGATACTCTATTCTTAGAGGATCACAATGTTGTTCCTAAGGGTAACCTTCATAAAATCATTATGAACGAGGCTCACAATTCACTCCTCTCTATTCACCCTGGAAGTACAAAGATGTACCATGACCTCAAGCAGTCGTATTGGTGGACTCGAATGAAGAGTGAGATTGCTCAGTTCGTGAATGAATGTGATGTCTGCAGAAGAGTGAAAGCAGAACACCAACGACCAGCTGGTCTCCTCCAACCTCTTGCCATTCCAGAATGGAAGTTTGACCATATTGAGATGGACTTCATGACTGGATTTCCCATGTCCAAGCGTGGCAATGATGCTATCTTCGTTGTCATCGACAAGCTCACTAAAGTGGCTCATTTTCTTCCTATCAAAGAATCTATCACAGCAGCTCAGTTGGCAGAGCTATATACCTCCAGGATTGTCTCTCTGCACGGCATTCCGTAGTTGATATCTTCAGATCGTGGAAGCATCTTTACCTATAAGTTTTGGGATTCCTTCCAGAAGGCCATGGTCACCAACATTCGTTTCAGCACAACTTTTCATCCTCAAACCAGTGGCCAAGTCGAGCGAGTCAATCAAATTCTTGAAGATATGCTTAGGGCTTGTGCCATTTCTTTCGGTATGAAGTGGGAAGATTGTCTTCCATATGCCGAGTTCTCCTACAACAACAGCTTCCAAGCGAGTTCGGGCAAGGCCCCATTCGAGATTCTCTATGGCAGAAAGTGCCGCACTCCTCTTAACTGGTCAGAGACTGGTGAAAGCCAACTTTTTGGCAATGACTTGATCACAGAGGCTGAAGAAATGTGCAAAGTCATTCGTGAAAATCTCAAAGCCGCGCAATCATGCCAGAAGAGTTACTATGATAGCAAGCATCGTGACTTGGATTTCGATATCGAAGACCATGTCTACCTCCGCGTCTCTCCAATGAAAGGTACTCGTCGCTTCGGTATCAAAGGGAAGCTTGCCCCTAGATACGTGGGTCCTTACGAGATCATTGGCAAAAGAGGCGATCTCGCCTATCAACTTGAGCTTCCATCCAACTTTGCAAACATGCACGATGTGTTTCACGTGTCTCAGCTTCGCAAGTGTTTCAAGACTCCTGACCGCACTATCAACTTTGAAGATATTGATCTCCAAGAAGACCTATCTTATCATGAGCATCCCGTTGCTATTCTTGAAGAAACTAAGCGCAAGACTCGCAACAAGTCTATTAAATTCCTGAAAGTGAAGTGGTCACATCATTCGGACCGTGAAGCCACCTAGGAACGCGAGGACCACCTCCGTTCCGAATATCTGGAGTTATTCCAGTCCTAGATCTCGGGACGAGATCCTTTCGTAGTGATAGAGTGTTGTAACGCCCCATATGTAACCTGCCATATTTGTATTCCAACTCTTGCCATTTTCGGCACTAAGTTATGATATTTCCTCGTTGTTGGGTTTTGTCTTCGTTGTGCATTTTGTCTTTGTCATGCATCTCATATCATGTCATCATGTGCATCGCATTTTCATACGTTTTCGTCTCTTGCATCCGAGCATTTTCCCCATTGTCCGCTTTGCGTTCCGGCGCTCCTATGTCCTCCGGTGTCCCCTTTTGTCTCTTTTCGTGTGCGGGTGTTAAACGTTCTCGGATTGGACCGACACTTGCCAAGCGGCCTTGGTATACTACCGGTAGACCGCCTGTCAAGTTTCGTGCCATTTGGACTTCGTTTGATACTCCAACGGTTAACCGAGGAACTGTAAAGGCCTTGTGTGTGTTGCAGCCCAACACCTCTCCAAAGTGGCCCAAACAACCCCCTCCATCCTCTCGGTCGTTCGATCACGATTGCGTGGCCAAAAACCATGCTCAATTTGGAGCCTCCTAACTCCTTCTATGTATAAATAGGCATCTCCCCCGAAATCACGGATCAAACACCACTCTAAACCCTAGCCTCGTTCCCCTCCGCGTGCCGGACACGTCCGGTCCGTGCCGGACACATCGCCGCCGCCGCTCCGCACCAATCCTGCGCCACCACGTGGCCTCCCGCGCCCACATCGCCGCCGGCCCGCCCGAGCCCAGGGCAGGCCCGCCCGAGCCCGCGCGCGCGCCCCGCCGCCCGCGTCAGCCCGCCGCCTCGCGCCGCCTCCTCGCCTCCCGGCGATCGCCGCCTCCTCGTCTGGCCGCCGCCGCCTCGACCGCGCCGCGCTGCCGCCTCGACCCCGCCGCGCCGCCGGTTCGACCGCGCTGCGCTGCCCCGTCCATATCCGACCGCGGCAAGGCCAGATCCGGCACCCCCTCGCCGGCCCCCCTCTTCTCCGGTGGCCACTGTTCCTCTCCGGCGAGCTCGAGCCGCACCTCGGTTCACGTGCCAATCCAGATCTGGGACAAACCCTAGAGGTTGACTCCTTTTCTGCCTAAGTCCCCAGTATTTTTAGCATTTTTCATCGCATCATAACTTTGCATCCATGGCTCCGTTTTGGGCGTGTAGCATACCAAATTGTTCGTCTAGATGTGCACTTCATTTAATTCCATTGCACCATGTTCATTTGAGTTTCATCTTGATGCCCTAAATGTTGTTGCAAGAGTGCTACGTGATGTAGTTTCAGATTCTTAACAGATTATGGACATTTGTCGTTTTTGCCATGTTTAATGTGTGCCTCCTATGATCTTGAGCCCTACATGTGTTTTGTTGTATGCCATGCAATATTTACAGGGGTGTATGCCATGTATTTTTGTGATCATTGTGGTGACTAGCACAAGCATCTCGTAATGTTGCTGATTTCAGGGACTTAGAATTCTTCTAAGTCATTTCCCTGATGATATTTTTATGGCATGTATTCATGTTGCTACAGAGTGATCCATGCCTCTTTTGAGCATGTTCAGTAAGGATGATTTTGAGATATTTTTATGCTCTATCCATCCATGTCCTTGTTTGCAATTATGGAGCACCCTAGCATGACTCAATCTTGCTCTACTTTTGCTATAAAATGTTCCTGGCAGATTGTTTACGTGTTAATCAATTTTGTGAGGTTGTTGTAGTTTTTCCATGCATGCTATGAGTGTGTTCTTGCCATGGTTAGCTTATTTATCATGTCTACTTGCTGGGTGTATGCTTAGTTTGTTATGCAATGCCTTGTGGTGAGTGCATCGAGCTCGTAAATATGCCTACGTATTTCTGTTTTGCCATGTTCCAGTTTTCTGCTAAGTCTGAATCTGTTAACGAAACTTGCTATGTTCACATGGGTGCCATTGTATTTTCTGATCCCTTTTGGCTTATGGTCAGTAGGGGACTTTTGTTATATGCTTTGTGTAGTTTCATTCCATGCCTTGCTTTGCCATGATATGTTCCTGTAGCATGTTGTTATCTTGCTCTAAACATTGCTTCCTGATGTTAAATCCTGACATTTTGGTTATTTCACTAAGTCTGTGAACCTAATATGTTTTGCACTTTTGCCATGCTTGTTTGAACCTGCTATTGTGTGATTTAGCCATAGCTCAGTGTTCATCTTTTGTCAAGCATCTTGAGTGGATCACTGCCATGTGCTTTGTTGCTATGTTAGAGTGCAGTAGCATATTTTTCCTGATGCATTTAGATGGCCTCGTGATGTTAAACGCAGCTTTGTGCCATCATTGTTTTGCTTGCCATTTGCAAACCGTGCATCCGATTCCGGTGATCTTTATATCGATTTCGACTGAAATCAACTCATATTTCCAGGGGCACTCTTGGTTTTCCATGTTGAGGCCTGGTTCAATCTTTCCTTTCCGAAGCATGCATATGCATTGCATATCACATCCCGCATATCATGCCATGTTTTGCATCATGTTGCTTGCGCATTGCATCGTGGTTGATTGTGTCTCCCTTTGCTTGTGTTCTTGCTTGGGTAGAGCCGAGAGACGAGTACGTGATCGAGGAACCCGTTGAGAATGTTCACGAGGATCAATCTTACGTCAACTCGGAGAACTTTGCAGGCAAGATGACCATGCCCTCGAAGTCACTTCTATCTTTGCTTGCTAGTTGCTCGCTCTATTGCTATGCCTATGCTATGATACCTACCACATGCTTTATCATGCCTCCCATATTGCCATGTCGAACCTCTAACCCACCTTGTCCTAGCAAACCATTGTTTGGCTATGTTACCGCTTCCTTAGCCCCTCTTATAGCGTTGCTAGTTGTAGGTGAAGATTGGAGTTTGTTCCTTGTTGGAACTGAAGGAAATATGCCCTAGAGGCAATAATAAAGTTATTATTTATTTCCTTATTTCATGATAAATGTTTATTATTCATGCTAGAATTGTATTAACTGGAAACATAATACATGTGTGAATACATAGACAAACAAAGTGTCACTAGTATGCCTCTACTTGACTAGCTCGTTAATCAAAGATGGTTATGTTTCCTAACCATAGACATGTGTTGTCATTTGATTAGCGGGATCACATCATTAGGAGAATGATGTGATTCACATGACCCATTCCATTAGCTTAGCACCCGATCGTTTAGTATGTTGCTATTGCTTTCTTCATGACTTATACATGTTCCTATGACTTTGAGATTATGCAACTCCCGTTTACCGGAGGAACACTTTGTGTGCTACCAAACGTCACAATGTAACTGGGTGATTATAAAGGAGCTCTACAGGTGTCTCCAAAGGTACATGTTGGGTTGGCGTATTTCAAGATTAGGATTTGTCACTCCGATTGTCGGAGAGGTATCTCTGGGCCCTCTCGGTAATGCACATCACATAAGCCTTGCAAGCATTGCAACTAATGAGTTAGTTGCGAGATGATGTATTACGGAACGAGTAAAGAGACTTGCCGGTAACGAGATTGAACTAGGTATTGAGATACCGACGATCGAATCTCGGGCAAGTAACATACCGATGACAAATGGAACAACGTATGTTGTTATGCGGTCTGACCGATAAAGATCTTCCTAGAATATGTGGGAGGCAATATGAGCATCCAAGTTTTGCTATTGGTTATTGACCAGAGACGTGTCTCGGTCATGTCTACATTGTTCTCGAACCCGTAGGGTCCGCACGCTTAAGGTTTCGATGACAGTTATATTATGAGTTTATGAGTTTTGATGTACCGAAGGAGTTCGGAGTCCCGGATGAGATTGGGGACATGACGAGGAGTCTCAAAATGGTCGAGACGTAAAGATTGATATATTGGACGACTATATTCGGACATCAGAAAGGTTCCGAGTGATTCGGGATTTTTGGGAGTACCGGAGAGTTATGGAATACGTATTGGGCCTTATTGGGCCATACGGGAAAGAAGGAAAAGGGCCTCAAGGGTGGCCGCACCCCTCCCCTTGGTCTGGTCCGAATTGGACTAGGGAAGGGGGGTTCCCCCTTCCTTCCTTCTCCTTTTCCCTTCCTCTTTTCCTATTCCATATGGGAGGTGGAATCCTACCAGGACTAGGGAGTCCTAGTAGGACTCCACACTTGGCACACCCCCTCCTAGGGCCGGCCCCCTCCTCCCTTGCTCCTTTATATACGGGTGCAGAGGGCACCCCAAAGACACAACAATAGATCCTTGAGATATATTAGCCGTGTGCGGTGCCCTCCTCCACCATAATCCTCGATAATATTGTAGCGGTGCTTAGGCGAAGCCCTGCGACGGTAGAACATCAAGATCGTCACCACGACGTCGTGCTGACGGAACTCTTCCCCGACATTCTGCTGGATCGGAGTCCGGGGATCGTCATCGAGCTGAACGTGTGCAAGAACTCGGAGGTGCCGTAGTTTCGGTGCTTGATCGGTCGGGCCGTGAAGACGTACGACTACATCAACCGTGTTGTTATAATGCTTACGCTATCGGTCTACGAGGGTACGTGGACAACACTCTCCCCTCTCGTTGCTATGCATCACCATGATCTTGCGTGTGCGTAGGAAATATTTTGAAATTACTACGTTCCCAACAGTGGTATCAGAGCCAGGTTTTATGTGTTGATGTTATATGCATGAGTAGAACACAAGTGAGTTGTGGGCGATATAAGTCATACTGCTTACCAGCATGCCATACTTTGGTTCGGCGGTATTGTTGGATGAAGCGGCCCGGTTCGACATTACACGTACGCTTACGCGAGACTGGTTCTACCGACGTGCTTTGCACACAGGTGGCTAGCGGGTGTCAGTTTCTCCAACTTTAGTTGAACCAAGTGTGGCTACGCCCCGTCCTTGCGAAGGTTAAAACAGCACCAACTTGACAAACTATCGTTGTGGTTTTGATGCGTAGGTAAGAACGGTTCTTGCTAAGCCCAGTAGCAGCCACCTAAAACTTGCAACAACAAAGTAGAGGATGTCTAACTTGTTTTTGCAGGGCATGTTGTGATGTGATATGGTCAAGACGTGATGAGATATAAGTTGTTGTATGAGATGATCATGTTTTGGTGAAGTTATCGGCAACTGGAAAAATCCTTATGGTTGTCTCTCTATTGCATAAGATGCAAGTGCCCAATAATTGCTTTACTTTATCGCTATACGATAGCAATAGTTGCAAGAGAAATTGTTGGCGAGACGACCATGTGACGACACATTGATATAGATCAAGATGATGGAGATCATGGTGTCACGTCGGTGATGATATAGATCATGACAGTACTTTGGAGATGGAGATCAAAGGCGCAAGATGATGATGGCCATATCATGTCACATATTTTGATTGCATATGATGTTTATCTTTTATACATCTTATTTTTGCTTAGTTCGACGGTAGCATTTTAAGATGATCTCACACTAATTATCAAGAAGTGTTCTCCCTGAGTATGCACCGTTGCGAAAGTTCTTCGTGCTGAGACACCACGTGATGATCGGGTGTGATAGGCTCTACGTTCAAATACAACGGGTGCAAAACAGTTGCACACGCGGAATACTCATGTTAAACTTGACGAGCCTAGCATATATAGATATGGCCTTGGAACAGGGAGACCGAAAGGTCGAACGTGAATCATATAGTAGATATGATCAACATAGTGATGTTCACCATTGAAAACTACTCCATCTCACGTGATGATCGGACATGGTTTAGTTGATTTGGATCACGTGATCACTTAGATGACTAGAGAGATGTCTGTCTAAGTGGGAGTTCTTAAGTAATATGATTAATTGAACTTAAATTTATCATGAACTTAGTCCTGGTAGTATTTTGCAAATCGAGTTGTAGATCAATAGCTCGCGTTGTTGCTTCCCTATGTTTATTTTGATATGTTCCTAGAGAAAATTGTGTTGAAAGATGTTAGTAGCAATGATGCGGATTGGATCCGTGATATGAGGTTTATCCTCATTGCTGCACAGAAGAATTATGTCCTTGATGCACCTCTAGGTGACAGGCCTATTGCAGGAGCAGATGCAGACGTTATGAACGTTTGGCTAGCTCAATATGATGACAACTTGATAGTTTAGTGCACCATGCTTAACGGCTTAGAATCGGGACTTCAAAGACTTTTTGAACGTCATGGACCATATGAGATGTTCCAGGAGTTGAACTTAATATTTCAAGCAAATACCCGAGTTGAGAGATATGAAGCCTCCAACAAGTTCTATAGCTAAAAGATGGAGGAGAATTGCTCAACTAGTGAGCATGTGCTCAGATTGTCTGGGTACTACAATCGCTTGAATCAAGTGGGAGTTAATCTTCCAGATAAAATAGTGATGGACAGAATTCTCTAGTCACCATCACCAAGTTAGTAGAACTTCGTGATGAACTATAATATGCAAGGGATAACGGAAACGATTCCCAAGCTCTTCGTGATGCTAAAATCGACGAAGGTAGAAATCAAGAAAAACATCAAGTGTTGATGGTAGACAAGACCACTAGTTTCAAGAAAAGGGCAAAAGGAAGAAGGGGAACTTCAAGAAGAACGGCAAGCAAGTTGCTGCTCAAGTGAAGAAGCCCAAGTCTGGTCCTAAGCCTGAGACTAAGTGCTTCTACTGCAAAGGGACTGGTCACTGGAAGCGGAACTACCCCAAGTGATTGGCGGATAAGAAGGATGGCAAAGTGAACATAAGTATATTTGATATACATGTTATTGATGTGTGCTTTACTAGTGTTTATAGCAACCCCTCACTATTTGATACTAGTTCAGTTGCTAAGATTAGTAACTCGAAATGGGAGTTGCAGAATAAACAGAGACTAGTTAAGGGTGAAGTAACGATGTGCGTTGGAAGTGGTTCCAAGATTGATATGATCATCATCGCACACTCCCTATACTTTTGGGATTAGTGTTGAACCTAAATAAGTGTTATTTGGTGTTTGCGTTGAGCATGAATATGATTTGATCATGTTTATTGTAATATGGTTATTCATTTAAGTAAGAGAATAAATTGTTGTTCTGTTTACATGAATAAAACCTTATATGGTTACACACCCAATGAAAATAGTTCGTTGGATCTCGATCGTAGTGATACACATATTCATAATGTTGAAGCCAAAAGATGCAGAGTTGATAATGATAGTGCAACTTATTTATGGAACTGTCGTTTAGGTCATATCGGTGTAAAGCGCATGAAGAAACTCCATACTGATGGAATTTTGGAACCACTTGATTATGAATCACTTGGTACTTGCGAACCGTGTCTTATGGGCAAGATGACCAAAACACCGTTCTCCGGTACTATGGAGAGAGCAACAGATTTATTAGAAATCATACATACAAATGTATGTGGTCCGATGAATGTTGAGGCTCGTGGCGGATATCGTTATTTTCTCACCTTCACAGATGACTTAAGAAGATATGGGTATATCTACTTAATGAAACATAAATCTGAAACATTTGAAAAGTTCAAAGAATTTCAGAGTGAAGTTGAAAATCATCGTAACAAGAAAATAAAATTCCTATGATCTGATTGTGGAGGAGAATATTTGAGTTACGACTTTGGTGTACATTTGAAACAATGCGGAATAGTTTCACAACTCACGCCACCCGGAACACGAGAGCGTAATGGTGTGTCCGAACGTCATAACCATACTTTATTGGATATAGTGCAATCTATGATGTTTCTTACCAATTTACCACTATCGTTTTGGGGTTATGCATTAGAGACAGCTGCATTCACGTTAAATAGGGCACCATCTAAATCCGTTGATACGACACTAAATGAACTGTGGTTTAACAAGAAACCAAAGTTGTCGTTTCTTAAAGTTTGGGGTTGTGATGCTTATGTGAAAAAGTTTCATCCTGATAAGCTCAAACCCAAATCGGAGAAATGTGTCTTCATAGGATACCCAAAGGAGACAGTTGGGTACACCTTCTATCACAGATCTGAAGGCAAGATATTCGTTGCTTAGAATGGATCCTTTCTAGAGAAGGAGTTTCTCTCGAAAGAAGTGAGTGGGAGGAAAGTAGAACTTGATGAGGTAATTGTACCTGCTCCCTTATTGGAAAGTAATTCATCACAGAAAACGGTTTCTGTGACACCTACACCAATTAGTGAGGAAGTTAATGATGATGATCATAAAACTTCAGATCAAGTTATTACTGAACCTCGTAGATCAACCAGAGTAAGATCCGCACCAGAGTGGTACGGTAATCCTGTTCTGGAAATCATGCTACTAGATCATGATGAACCTGCGAACTATGAAGAAGTGATGGTGAGCCCAGATTCCGCAAAATGGCTTGAAGCCATGAAATCTGAGATGGGATCCATGTATGAAAACAAAGTATGGACTTTGTTTGACTCGCCTGATGATCGGCAAGCAATTGAAAATAAATGGATCTTCAAGAGGAAGACGGACGCTGATAGTAGTGTTACTATCTACAAAGCTAGAATTGTCGCAAAAAGGTTTTCGACAAGTTCAAGATGTTGACTATGATGAGAGTTTCTCACTCTATCTATGCTTAAGTCTGTCCGAATCATGTTAGCAATTGCCGCATTTTATGAAATCTGGCAAATGGATAAACAAAGCTGCATTCCTTAATGGATTTCTTAAAGAAGAGTTGTATATGATGCAACCAGAAGGTTTTGTCAATCCTAAAAGTGTTAACAACATATGCAAGCTCCAGCGATCCATCTGTGGACTGGTGCAAGCATCTCGGAGTTGGAATATATGCTTTGATAAGTTGATCAAAGCATATAGTTTTATACAGACTTGCGGTGAAGCCTGTATTTACAAGAAAGTGAGTGGGAGCACTACAACATTTCTGATAAGTATATGTGAGTGACATATTGTTGATCGGAAATAATGTAGAATTATTCTGTAAAGCATAAAGAAGTGTTTGAAAGGAGTTTTTTTTTAAAAAGACCTCGGTGAAGCTGCTTACATATTGAGCATCAAGATCTATAGAGATAGATCAAGACGCTTGATAAGTTTTTTCAATGAGTACATACCTTGACAAGATTTTGAAGTAGTTCAAAATGGAACAGTCAAAGAAAGAGTTCTTGCCTGTGTTACAAGGTGTGAAATTGAGTAAGACTCAAAGCCCGACGACGGCAGAAGATAGAAAGAGAATGGAAGTCATTCCCTATGCCTCAACCATAGGTTCTATAAAGTATGCCATGCTATGTACTAGATCTATTGTATACCCTACACTATTTTTGGCAAGGGAGTACAATAGTAATCTAGGAGTAGATCACTGGACATCGGTCAAAATTATCCTTAGTGGAATAAGGATATGTTTCTTGATTATGGAGGTGACAAAAGGTTCATCGTAAAAGGATTACATCGATACAAGTTTTTGGCACTGATTTGGATGACTCTAAGTCTTCATCTGGATACATATTGAAAGTGGGAGCAATTAGCTAAAGTAGCTCCGTGCAAAGCATTGTAGACATAGAAATTTGCAAAATACATACAGATCTGAATTTTGGCAGACTCGTTGACTAAGCTTCTCTCACAAGCAAAACATGATCACACCTTAGTACTCTTTGGGTGTTAATCACATATAGATGTGAACTAGATTACTGGCTCTAGTAAACCCTTTGAGTGTAGGTCACATGACGATGTGAACTATGGGTGTTAATCACATGGTGATGTGAACTATTGATTTTAAATCACAAGGCGATGTGATCTAGATTATTGACTCTAGTGCAAGTGGGAGACTGAAGGAAATATGCCCTAGAGGCAATAATAAAGTTATTATTTATTTCCTTATTTCATGATAAATGTTTATTATTCATGCTAGAATTGTATTAACCGGAAACATAATACATGTGTGAATACATAGAAAAACAAAGTGTCACTAGTATGCCTCTACTTGACTAGCTCATTAATCAAAGATGGTTATGTTTCCTAACCATAGACATGTGTTGTCATTTGATTAATGGGATCACATCATTAGGAGAATGATGTGATTTACATGACCCATTCCATTAGCTTAGCACCCGGTCGTTTAGTATGTTGCTATTGCTTTCTTCATGACTTATACATGTTCCTATGGCTATGAGATTATGCAACTCCCGTTTGCCGGAGGAACACTTTGTGTGCTACCAAACGTCACAACGTAACTGGGTGATTATAAAGGAGCTCTACAGGTGTCTCCAAAGGTACATGTTGGGTTGGCGTATTTTGAGATTAGGATTTGTCACTCCGATTGTCGGAGAGGTATCTCTGGGCCCTCTCGGTAATGCACATCACATAAGCCTTGCAAGCATTGCAACTAATGAGTTAGTTGCGAGATGATGTATTACGGAACGAGTAAAGAGACTTGCCGGTAACGAGATTGAACTAGGTATTGAGATACCGACGATCGAATCTCGGGCAAGTAACATACCGATGACAAATGGAACAACGTATGTTGTTATGCGGTCTGACCGATAAAGATCTTCCTAGAATATGTGGGAGGCAATATGAGCATCCAAGTTTTGCTATTGGTTATTGACCAGAGACGTGTCTCGGTCATGTCTACATTGTTCTCGAACCCGTAGGGTCCGCACGCTTAAGGTTTCGATGACAGTTATATTATGAGTTTATGAGTTTTGATGTACCGAAGGAGTTCGGAGTCCCGGATGAGATTGGGGACATGACGAGGAGTCTCAAAATGGTCGAGACGTAAAGATTGATATATTGGACGACTATATTCGGACATCAGAAAGGTTCCGAGTGATTCGGGATTTTTCGGAGTACCGGAGAGTTACGGAATACGTATTGGGCCTTATTGGGCCATACGGGAAAGAAGGAAAAGGGCCTCAAGGGTGGCCGCACCCCTCCCCTTGGTCTGGTCCGAATTGGACTAGGGAAGGGGGGTTCCCCCTTCCTTCCTTCTCCTTTTCCCTTCCTCTTTTCCTATTCCATATGGGAGGTGGAATCCTACCAGGACTAGGGAGTCCTAGTAGGACTCCACACTTGGCACACCCCCTCCTAGGGCCGGCCCCCTCCTCCCTTGCTCCTTTATATACGGGTGCAGAGGGCACCCCAAAGACACAACAATTGATCCTTGAGATATATTAGCCGTGTGCGGTGCCCTCCTCCACCATAATCCTCGATAATATTGTAGCGGTGCTTAGGCGAAGCCCTGCGATGGTAGAACATCAAGATCGTCACCACGACGTCGTGCTGACGGAACTCTTCCCCGACATTCTGCTGGATCGGAGTCGGGGGATCGTCATCGAGCTGAACGTGTGCAAGAACTCGGAGGTGCCGTAGTTTCGGTGCTTGATCGGTCGGGCCGTGAAGACGTATGACTACATCAACCGCGTTGCTATAACGCTTCCGCTATCGGTCTACGAGGGTACATGGACAACACTCTCCCCTCTCGTTGCTATGCATCACCATGATCTTGCGTGTGCGTAGGAAATTTTTTGAAATTACTACGTTCCCAACAGGAACATGATTATTGTTGGGATATCATTATTATAACTTGTTTACTTTAATGCATCTATACACTTGGTAAAGGGTGGAAGGCTCGGCCTTATGCCTGGTGTTTTGTTCCACTCTTGCCGCCCTAGTTTCTGTCATACCGGTGTTATGTTCCTTGATTTTGCGTCTCTTACACGGTTGGGTTATAATGGGAACCCCTTGACAGTTCGCCTTGAATAAAACTCCTCCAGCAAGGCCCAACCTTGGTTTTACCATTTGCCACCTAGCCTTTTTCCCTTGGGTTTCGCGGACTCAAGGGTCATCTTTATTTTAAACCCCCGGGCCAGTGCTTCTCTAAGTGTTGGTCCAACCCAGAGCACCGTGCGAGGCCGTCCCTTGGCAACTTGGATTATGTTGGCTCCCGTACGCTTAGCTTATCCGGTGTGCCCTGAGAACGAGATATGTGCAGCTCCTATCGGGATTTGTCAGCACAGCGGGTGGTCTTGCTGGACTTGTTTTACCATTGTCGAGATGTCTTGTAATCAGGATTCCGAGTCTGATCGGGTCGTCCTGGGAGAAGGAATATCCTTCATTAACCGTGAGAGCTCGTGATTTGAACTTTTGAAAGCCGTGCCCGCGGTTATGGGCAGATGGGGAATTTGTTAATGTCCGGTTGTAGAAAACCTGAAACTTAACTTAATTAAAATGAATCAACAGCGTGTGTAGCCGTGATGGTCTCTTTTCAGCGGAGTCTGGGAAGAGAACACGGTCTCGTGTTATGCTTGAACGTAGGTTGTTCTAGGATCACTTCTTGATCATAGATTCTCGACCGTGCCTTGCTTTCTCTTCTCGCTCTCATTTGCGTATGTTAGCCACCATATATGCTAGTGCTTGCTACAGCTCCACCTCATACCTTTTACCTACCCATAAGCTTAAATAGTCTTGATCGCGAGGGTGTGAGATTGCTGAGTCCCTGTGACTCACAGATTACTTCCAAAACCATATGCAGGTACCGATGATGTCATTCCAGGAGATGCGACTGAGCTCAAGTGGGAGTTCGATGAGGACTCAGGACGATACTACGTTTCCTTTCCAGACGATCAGTAGTGGAGCCCAGTTGGGGCGATGGGGACATTGTGCATTTGGGGTTGTCTTTATTTTGGTTCCGTAGTCGGACCTTGTTTGTATCTGGATGATTGTAATGTTATATTTATGCTATTGTGTGACGTGGCGATTGTAAGCCAACTATGTACCTCTTTTCTTATTCAGTACATGGGATGTGTAAAGATTACCCCTCTTGCGACATTGCCTACAATGCGGTTATGCCTCTAAGTCATGCTCTGACACATGGGAGATATAGTCGCATCGTGGGTGTTACAAGTTGGTATTAGAGCCAACCCTCGCGGTTACATGGATGTTTGCAGACAGGTGCGCGGTCATGTTGTTCATGATGTTTGTGACTCGTCGTGGCACCCGGCATGGCACATGTACCGGACTGGATGCACAAACGTATGTGCCAAGAGGGAACGTTCCTGTGGCCCGTGTATGTGATAGCCTGGATTAAGAGGGATGATAGACTACTCATATCAATAAGGAATTCCTTCTTTTCCGGAAGCCCATTCGGATAGAACTCCAAAGTTAAGCGTGCTCAGCTTGGAGTAATTTTAGGATGGGTGACCGACCGGGAAGTTGCTCCCGGGTGTGCACGGGAAGTTGGTAATCAGAGCCTTCCCCGACTTAGGAGCCCCTGCTTGATTGAATCGTTGGCGTTGTTGAGTCTAGAAAAATGTTTTGAGTCTTATAGGATTATATATATCGGAGAGTAGGATTCTTTTACTCCTCGGTCCCTTCGTCGCTCTGGTGAGGCATCCTGACGTAGAGTTTTGACTCTTCTCTTCTCAAATTTCACTAAAAAAAATTTAGGATCACGCGGGTATCTTGGAATCGTTCCGATGCTTTTGTGGCAAGAACATTGTTCTTGGTGCCTCCTGACATTTAGGGGTTGTGGCAGTGTCCCGGGGAGTTGAGCTCCGAGGTGTTCTCGTCACAATTTTATCGTTGCAGTTCTGGAATACCCGAGTTTCGCTGACATCGAAAATCTCTTTTATGCAGTTGTTGGTGAGATAACCTCGACGCCACCAAGTACCGGGGCAGGAGTTTGGGAGTATTGCCATAACTCGTATAACGGATGCTTTTCGAAGGTTGAGGTAAATGATTTCCGAAGGTTTCTTGGTTATGCGTTGAAGGATGGATATAGCTGGATGTAGGATTTGCTAGTTTTGGGTGAGATATTATGCTTCCCCTGTATCCCCAACACCTGATTGCATAACCGGAAAATTTCGGGAGTTTCATAGGTGGGAATTCATGTAGCTCTAGTATTTCTTCCGCAGATTTGGTTTGTGATTGGGTAATCCTTACCAAGTATTTATTCATATCTGTACCTTGTTGTTTTATTCTTCTACCTCTATCTAACTGGCTTCTCAATTTATGGAAGTGTGACCATTTAATTTGGAATTCATTCATTCATTCTTGTTCGGATGTTAAGACTATATGTTGCAATTTCGATCCATTTGATTCAGCTTGAACATATGTCTTTCAAGATGCGAATGGATGTCACCCTCTTCAGGATGGCTCCTCCAACGCGTCAGAATCCGGATCCGCCACCACCACCTCCACCTCCGGAGGCATGGCAAGCTGTGATGTCCGCTACCAACGCCAACACGGATATGCTTATGCAACTCTTGTAAGAGCGCAACCAAGGAAATCAAGGCCATGGAAACAATCAGAATCAGTTTGCTACACTCAACCAGTTCTTCGCAAACTAGCCAAAGACCTTCAGTAACTATGTCGAGGCAACACACGCTGATGATTGGCTCGTGGATATCTACAAACATTTCGAGTGCAGCAACGTCAGGCCTGAGGACTTTGTCAAGTTTTCTTCGTTCCAACTCAAAGACCAAGCTGCAGAGTGGTATCAGCAATACAAAGATTCCAGGGAGGTCGTGTGATTACCTGGGATGAATTCCGCCAAGACTTCAAAGCTCACCACATTCCTCAGAGTGTTGTTGAGAGCAAGCGTGAGGAGTTCCGCAATCTGAAGCAAGGCAGCTTGTCTGTTTACCAATACAACATCATGTTCCAGAAGCTCGCTCGTTTCGCTAAGCAAGACGTCCCTGACGAGAAGAGCATAATTTATCAGTTCAGAGGTGGCCTCACAGAAGATCTGCAACTAGCTCTCATGCTTTTTGAGCCAAAGAAGTACGATGAGTTCTACAACATGGCACAGAAGCAAGAGACTGCTCAGCTCAAGTGCGATGCTTCCAAGAAGAGAGTCAGGGATGCAACTCCGTCTTCTTCTTCAACTCAAGTGGCAGCTAAGTAGCAAAAGTATTGGTTGCCTCCTCCTCCTCCGCTCCGTCAGCCTTATCAGCAGAAGAGCAAAGGTGGCAATGGATCTTCCCACCCACCCAACCTAGGCTTTCAGAACAAGACTTCGTCTCATGCTCCAAGATCAAGTGCTCCGTATCACCGTCCGCTCTCAGAGGTCAAGTGCAACAAGTGTCAGCAGAAGGGTCACTATGCAAACAAATGTTTTAACCAGAGGCGTCTTCCTCCTCCTCCTCCTCCTGTGAGATCTTCCAGCACCGCAGTGGTCAAGCAATAATCCCAAGCATGCTAAGGTCAACTTGATGAACGCAGCTCAGGCAGAGGACTCATCAGAAGTGATTATGGGTAACGTTCCAGTTAACTCTACTCCTGCAAAAGTCCTTTTCGATACTGGTGCATCGCATTGTTTCATGTCAAGATCATTTGTTTCAAAGCATGACTTCGTTTCGGAAATGTTGGGTAAACCTATGGGAGTGGTTTCTCCGGCCAAGTCTATGAGGGCTACCATGATGGTCCCGGATGTTTCTATCACGATGGGCGACTAAAAGTTTCTGTCTTCTCCAATGGTCCTTGGTGACTCGGATATTGATCTAATTCTCGGAATGGACTGGCTTTCTAAGCACAAGGCTCAGCTTGATTGTGCTGCCAGGCAGATTCAATTGACACACTCATCTGAGGATGTGATCGTCTTTGCCGCTCGTGATGATACCATTCGACTATTTTCTCTTAATGAGAAGGGCGAGTTGGATGCCATCTCTCATATTCCAGTCGTTTGTGAATATCAAGACGTCTTTCCAGAAGAGCTTCCAGGAATGCCTCCTCACCGGCCAGTTGAATTCGTCATTGATCTTGAACCTGGCACGGAACCTGTTTGTGAACGTCCTTACAAGCTTGGACCAGAAGAGTTGAAGGAGCTGAAGAAACAACTCGATATTCAAGAGCGTATGGGTCTCACCCGACCAAGTTCTTCTCCATGGGGTTGTGGTGTTCTTTTTGTCAAGAAGAAGGATGGAACGGACCGACTTTGTGTCGACTACCGTCCATTGAACAAGAAGACCATAAAGAACAAGTACCCACTTCCCAACATCAACGAGCTTTTTGAACAACTCAAAGGTGCTCAAGTATTCTCCAAGCTTGACCTCCGTATGGGCTATCATCAGATTCGCATTCATGAACAAGATATCCCCAAGACAGCATTCAGAACAAGCTATGCTTCATATGAATACACTGTCATGTCTTTCGGACTTGTAAACGCTCCTCCAACATTCTCTCGCATGATGAACTTCATATTCAACCCACACACAAATGACTTCGTCTTGGTCTATCTCGATGACATTTTGGTCTTTTCCAAGAACAAGGAGGATCATGCCAAGCACTTGAGATTGGTGCTGGATAAACTCAGAGAAAATCAGTTCTATGCGAAGTTTTCAAAGAGCGAGTTTTGGCTCGATGAGGTTCTCTACCTTGGGCATATCATCTCTTCCAAGGGCATAGCTGTTAATCCTGAGAAGGTGTCTGCAATTGTGAATTGGGAACCACCTCAGAATGTGAAGCAACTTCGCAGCTTCCTTGGGTTCGCAAGCTATGGTCGAAGGTTCGTTGAGAATTTCTCTAAGATCGCGAAGCCTCTTTCCAACCTTCTCCAGAAGCATGTGATGTATGTCTGGTCGCCTGAATGTGACATCGCTTTCAACACCCTCAAAGAGAAGTTAGTCACAGCTCCAGTTCTGACTCCTCCTGATGAATCCAAACCATTCGAGGTTTTCTGTGATGCTTCCCTTCAATGTCTCAATGTTGTGTTAATGCAAGAGAAGAAAGTTGTGGCCTATACCTCTCGCCAGTTGAAGCCCAACGAAAAGAACTACCCCACTCATGACCTCGAGTTGGCGGCAGTTGTCCATGCTCTTTTAACATGGAGACATCTCTTGTTGGGAAGGAAAGTGGACATCTTCACTGATCATAAGAGTCTCAAGTACATCTTCACTCAGCCCAACCTCAACCTCAGGCAGACTCGTTGGGTCAAAATGATTCAAGAGTATATCCGAGTATTGAATATACACCAAGCAAGGCCAATGCCATTGCTGATGCATTGAGTAGGAAGGCTTACTGCAACAGTTTGATTCTCAAGCCCTACCAACCAGAGCTCTGTGAAGCTTTCCGCAAACTTAATCTCCAAGTTGTTCCTCAAGGATTCCTTGACAACCTCCAAGTCTCCCCTACTTTGGAAGATCAGATTTGTGAGGCTCAACTTCTTGATGCTATGGTGAAAAAGTTGAAGATTGGGATTGCCAAGAGCCAACCCAAGTACAAGTGCTATCGCCTTGATGACAAGGATACTCTATTCTTCGAGGATCGCATTGTTGTTCCTAAGGGTGACCTTCGTAAAGTCATTATGAACGAGGCTCACAATTCACTCCTCTCTATTCACCTTGGAAGTACAAAGATGTATCATGACCTCAAGCAGTCGTATTGGTGGACTCGAATGAAGCGTGAGATTGCTCAGTTCGTGAATGAATGTGATGTCTGCAGAAGAGTGAAAGCAGAACACCAATGACCAGCTGGTCTCCTCCAATCTCTTTCCATTCCAGAATGGAAGTTTGACCATATTGAGATGGACTTTGTGACTGGATTTCCCAAGTCCAAGCGTGGCAATGATGCTATCTTCGTTGTCATCTACAAGCTCACTAAAGTGGCTCATTTTCTTCCTATCAAAGAATCTATCATCGAACTCAGTTGGCGGAGCTATATACCTCCAGGATTGTCTCTCTGCACGGCATTCCGCAGTTGATATCTTCAGATCGTGGAAGCATCTTTACCTCTAAGTTTTGGGATTCCTTCCAGAAGGCCATGGGCACCAACATTCGTTTCAGCATAGCTTTTCATCCTCAAACCAGTGGCCAAGTCGAGCGAGTCAATCAAATTCTTGAAGATATGCTCAGGGCTTGTGTCATTTCTTTCGGTATGAAGTGGGAAGATTGTCTTCCATATGCCGAGTTCTCCTACAACAACACAGCTTCCAAGTGAGTTCGGGCATGGCCCCATTCGAGATTCTCTATGGCAGAAAGAGCCGTACTCCTCTTAACTAGTCAGAGACTGGTGAACGCCAACTTCTTGGCAATGACTTGATCACAGAGGCTGAAGAAATGTGCAAAGTCATTCGTGAAAATCTCAAAGCCGCGCAATCGCGCCATTACTATGATAGCAAGCATCGTGAGTTGGCTTTCGAGATCGGAGACCATGTCTACCTCTGTGTCTCTCCAATGAAAGGTACTTGTCACTTCGGTATCATAGGGAAGCTTGCCCCTAGATACATGGGTCCTTTCAAGATCATTGGCAAAAGAGGCGATCTCGCCTATCAACTTGAGCTTCCATCCAACTTTGCAAACGTGCACGACGTGCTTCACATGTCTCAGCTCCGAAAGTGTTTCAAGACTCCTGACCGCACCGTCAACTTTGAAAAGATTGATCTCCAAGAAGACATGTCTTATCATGAGCATCCCGTTGCTATTCTTGAAGAAACTGAGCGCAAGACTCGCAACAAGTCTATTAAATTCCTGAAAGTGAAGTGGTCACATCATTCTGCCGTGAAGCCACCTGGGAACGTGAGGACCACCTCCGTTCCGAATATCCGGAGTTTTTCCAGTCCTAGATCTCGGGACGAGATCCTTTCGTAGTGGTGGAGTGTTGTAACGCCCCATATGTAACCTGCCATATTTGTATTCCAACTCTTGCCATTTTCGGCACTAAGTTATGATATTTCCTTGTTGTTGGGTTTTGTCTTCGTTGTGCATTTTGTCTTTGTCATGCAACTCATATCATGTCATCATGTGCATCGCATTTGCATACGTGTTTGTCTCTTGCATCCGAGCATTTTCCCCGTTGTCCGTTTTGCATTTCGGCGCTCCTATGTCCTCCAGTGTCCCCTTTTGCCTCTTTTCATGTGCGGGTGTTAAACGTTCTCGGATTGGACCGAGACTTGCCAAGCGGCCTTGGTATACTACCGGTAGACCGCATGTCAAGTTTCGTGCCATTTGGACTTCGTTTGATACTCCAACGGTTAACTGAGGAACCGTAAAGGCCTCGTGTGTGTTGCAGCCCAACACCTCTCCAAAGTGGCCCAAAACCCATCCAAACCCCCTCCATCCTCTCGGTCGTTCGATCACGATTGTGTGGCCGAAAACCGTGCTCAATTTGGAGCCTCCTAACTCCTTCTATGTATAAATAGGCATCTCCCCCGAAATCCCGGATCAAACACCACCCAAAACCCTAGCCCCGTTCCCCTCCGCGCACCTGACACATCCGGTCCATGCCGGACACATCGCCGCCGCCGCTCCGCACCAATCCAGCGCCGCCACGTGGCCTCCCGCGCCCACATCGCCGCCGGCCCACCCAAGCCCAGGGCAGCCCCCCCCGAGCCCGCGCGCGCGCGCCCCGCCGCCTCGCGCCGCCTCCTTGCCGCCCAGCGACCGCCGCCTCCTCGTCTGGCCGCCGCCGCCTCGACCACGCCGCACCGCCGCCTCGACCCAACCGCGCCGCCCCGGCCAGATCCGACCGCGGCAAGGACGGATCCGGCGCCCCCTTGCCGGCCCCCCTCTTCTCCGGCGGACATTGTTCCTCTCCGGCGAGCTCGAGCCATGCCTCGGTTCGCGTGCCGATCTAGTTCTGGGACGAACCCTAGAGGTTGACTCGTTTTCTGCCCAAGTTCCCAGTATTTTTAGCAGTTTTCATCGCATCATAACTTTGCATCCGTGGCTCCGTTTTGGGCGTGTAGCATACCAAATTGTTCGTCTGGATGCGCACTTCATTTAATTCCATTGCACCATGTTCATTTGAGTTCATCTTGATGCCCTAAATGCTGTTGCAAGAGTGCTATGTGATGTTAGTTTCAGATTCTTAACATATTATGGACATTTGTCATTTTTGCCATGTTTAATGTGTGCCTCCTATTATCTTGAGCCCTACATGTGTTTTGTTGTATGCCATGCAATATTTACAGGGGTGTATGCCATGTATTTTTGTGATCATTGTGGTGACTAGCACAAGCATGCAAAGTAGCTCTCGTAATGTTGCTGATTTCAGGGACTTAGAATTCTTCTAAGTCATTTCCCTGATGATATTTTTATGCCATGTATTCATGTTGCTACAGAGTGATCCATGCCTCTTTTGAGCATGTTCAGTGAGGATGATTTTGAGATATTGTTAAGCTCTATCCATCCATGTCTTTGTTTGCAATTATGGAGCACCCTAGCATGACTCAATCTAGCTCTACTTTTGCTATAAAATGTTCCTGGCAGATTGTTTACGTGTTAATCAATTTTGCCGAGGTTGTAGTAGTTGTTCCATGCATGCTATGAGTGTGTTATTGCCATGGTTAGCTTATTTATCATGTCTACTTGCTGGGTGTATGCTTAGTTTGTCATGCAATGCCTTGTGGTGAGTGCATCGAGCTCGTAAACATGCCTACGTATTTCTGTTTTGCCATGTTCCAGTTTTCTGCTAAGTCTGAATCTGTTAACGAAACTTGCTATGTTCACATGGGTGCCATTGTATTTTCTGATCCCTTTTGGCTTATGGTCAGTAAGGGACTTTTGTTATATGCTTTGTGTAGTTTCATGCCATGCCTTGCTTTGCCATGATATGTTCCTGTAGCATGTTGTTATCTTGCTCTAAACATTGCTTCCTGATGGTAAATCATGACATGTTGGTTATTTCACTAAGTCTGTGAACCTGATATGTTTTGCACTTTTGCCATGCTTGTTTGAACCTGCTATCGTGTGATTTAGCCGTAGCTCAGTGTTCGTCTTTTTTCAAGCATCTTGAGTGGATCACTGCCATGTGCTTTGTTGCTATGTTAGAGTGCAGTAGCTTATTTTTCTTGATGCATTTAGATGGCCTCGTGCTGTTAAATGCAGCTTTGTGCCATCATTGTTTTGCTTGCCATTTGCAAATCGTGCATCCGATTCCGGTGATCTTTATATCGATTTTGACTGAAATCAACTCATATTTCCAGAGGCACTCTTGGTTTTCCAAGTTGAGGCCTCGTTCTATCTTTCCTTTCCGAAGCATGCATATGCATTGCATATCACATCCCGCATATCATGACATGTTTTGCATCATGTTGCTTGCGCATTGCACCGTGGTTGATTGTGTATCCCTTTGCTTGTGTTCTTGCTTGGGTAGAGCCGAGAGACGAGTACATGATTGAGGAACCCATTGAGAACGTTTACGAGGATCAATCTTACGTCAACTCGGAGAACTTTGCAGGCAAGATGACCATACCCTCGAAGTCACTTCTATCTTTGCTTGCTAGTTGCTCGCTCTATTTCTATGCCTATGCTACGATACCTACCACATGCTTTATCATGCCTCCCATATTGCCATGTCAAACCTCAAACCCACCTTGTCCTAGCAAACCATTGTTTGGCTATGTTACAGCTAGCTCAGCCCCTCTTATAGCGTTGCTAGTTGCAGGTGAAGATTGGAGTTTGTTCCTTGTTGGAACATGATTATTGTTGGGATATCATTATTATAACTTGTTTACTTTAATGCATCTATACACTTGGTAAAGGGTGGAAGGCTCGGCCTTATGCCTGGTGTTTTGTTCCACTCTTGCCACCCTAGTTTCCATCATACCGGTGTTATGTTCCTTGATTTTGCGTCCCTTACACGGTTGGGTTATAATGGGAACCCCTTGACAGTTCGCCTTGAATAAAACTCCTCCAGCAAGGCCCAACCTTGGTTTTACCATTTGCCACCTAGCCTTTTTCCCTTGGGTTTCGAAGACTCAAGGGTCATCTTTATTTTAAACCCCCGAGCCAGTGCTTCTCTAAGTGTTGGTCCAACCCAGAGCACCGTGCGGGGCCGTCCCTTGGCAACTTGGGTTACGTTGGCTCCCGTACGCTTAGCTTATCCGGTGTGCCCTGAGAACGAGATATGTGCAGCTCCTATCGGGATTTTTTGGCACAGCAGGTGGTCTTGCTGGACTTGTTTTACCATTGTCGAGATGTCTTGTAACCGGGATTCCGAGTCTGATCGGGTCGTCCTGGGAGAAGGAATATCCTTCATTGACCATGAGAGCTTGTGATGGGCTAAGTTGGGACACCCCTGCAGGGATTTGAACTTTTGAAAGCCATGCCCGCGGTTATGGGAAGATGGGAATTTGTTAATGTCCGGTTGTAGAAAACCTAAAACTTAACTTAATTAAAATGAATCAACAGCGTGTGTAGCCGTGATGGTCTCTTTTCGGCGGAGTCCGGGAAGAGAACACGGTCTCGTGTTATGCTTGAACGTAGGTTGTTCTAGGATCACTTCTTGATCATAGATTTTCGACCGTGCCTTGCTTTCTCTTCTCGCTCTCATTTGCGTATGTCAGCCACCATATATGCTAGTGCTTGCTGCAGCTCCACCTCATACCTTTTACCTACCCATAAGCTTAAATAGTCTTGATCGCGAGGGTGTGAGATTGCTGAGTCCCTGTGACTCACAGATTACTTCCAAAACCAGATGCAGGTGCCGATGATGTCATTCCAGGAGATGCGACTGAGCTCAAGTGGGAGTTCGATGAGGACTCAGGACGATACTACGTTTCCTTTCCAGACGATCAGTAGTGGAGCCCAGTTGGGGTGATGGGGACATTGTGCATTTGGGGTTGTCTTTATTTTAGTTCCATAGTTGGACCTTGTTTGTATCTGGATGATTATAATGTTATATTTATGCTATTGTGTGACGTGGCGATTGTAAGCCAACTATGTACCTCTTTTCTTATTCAGTACATGGGATGTGTAAAGATTACCCCTCTTGCGACATTGCCTACAATGCGGTTATGCCTCTAAGTCGTGCTCCGACACGTGGTAGATATAGCCGCATCGTGGGTGTTACATCAAGTCTACGATATAAAGAGAGAGGCATAACACTAACACCGGCTCCAAGATCGCATAAAGCAGTTTTAACATAGTTTCTTTTAATGGAGCATGCTATAGTAGGTACTCATGGATCTCCAAGTTTCTTTGGTATTCCACCCTTAAAAGTGTAATTAGCAAGCATGGTGGAAATTCTAGCTTCCGGTATCTTTCTTTTATTTGTAACAATATCTTTCATATACTTAGCATAAGGATTCATTTTGAGCATATCAGTTAATCGCATACGCAAAAAGATAGGTCTAATCATTTCAGCAAAGCGCTCAAAATCCTCACCATCCTTTTTCTGGGATGGTTTGGGAGGAAAAGGCATGGGTTTCTAAACCCAAGGTTCTCTTTCTTTTCCATGTTTCCTAGCAACAAAGTCTTTCTTATCATAACGTTGATTCTTTGATTGTGGGTTATCAAGATCAACAGTAGGTTCAACTTCTACATCATTATCATTACTAGGTGGAGCATCATCATGAACATCATCATTAATATTTTCACTAGGTTCATGTTCATTACCAAATTGTGTTTCAGCATCAGACATAGATATATCATTTGGATTCTCAGGTGGTTCAGCAATAGGTTCACTAGAAGCATGCAAAGTCCTATCATTTTTCTTTTTCTTCTTTTTAGAAGAACTAGGTGTATCAATATTATTTCTCTAAGAATCTTGCTCAATTCTCTTAGGGTGGCCTTTAGGATACAGAGGTTCCTGAGTCATTCTACCAGTTCTAGTAGCCACTCTAACAGCATAATCATTTTTCTTACTATTCATTTCATTAAGCAAATCGTTTTGAGCTTTAAGTACTTGTTCTACTTGAGTGGTAACCATAGAAGCATGTTTGCTAACAAGTTTAAGTTCACCTCTAATATTAGCCATATAATCACCCAAGTGTTTAATCATATCGGCATCGTATTTCAATTGTCTACCAAAATAAGAATTAAAATTTTCTTGTTTGACAATTAAATTATCAAACTCATCAAAGCATTGTCTAGCAGACTTATAGTGAGGAATATCACCTCCATCAAATCTGTAAAGAGAATTTACCTTTACTACCTGTGTCGGGTTATCAAGACCAGGAGGTTCTTCAATAGGTAATGGATTAAGATCATATGTTTCTTCAACAGGCGGTAAATTAAGCCCATGTATTTCTTCAATAGGAGGTAAATTCTTAACATCTTCAGCCTTAATACCTTTTTCTTTCATAGATTTCTTTGCCTCTTGCATATCTTCGGGACTGAGAAATAGAACACCTCTCTTCTTTGGAGTTGGTTTAGGAATAGGCTCAGTAATTGGAGCAGGAGCTGGCTCAGGAGGTGCCCAATTATTTTCATTTGCCAACATATTATTCAATAGAATTTCAGCTTCATCCGGTGTTCTTTCCCTGAAAAGAGAACCAGCACAACTATCCAGGTAATCTCTGGAAGCATCGGTTAGTCCATTATAGAAGATATCAAGTATTTCATTTTTCTTAAGAGGATGATCAGGCAAAGCATTAAGTAACTTAAGAAGCCTCCCCCAAGCTTGTGGGAGACTCTCTTCTTCAATTTGCACAAAGTTGTATATTTCCTTTAAAGCAGCTTGTTTCTTATGAGCAGGGAAATATTTAGCAGAGAAGTAATAAATCATATCCTGGGGACTAAGCATACAACCAGGATCAAGAGAATTAAACCATATCTTAGCATCACCCTTTAATGAGAACGGAAATATTTTAAGGATATAAAAGTAGCGAGATCTCTCATCATTAGTGAACAGGGTAGCTATATCATTTAATTTAGTAAGATGTGCCACAACAGTTTCAGATTCATAGCCATGAAAAGGATCAGATTCAACCAAAGTAATTATATCGGGATCAATAGAGAATTCATAATCCTTATGAGCAACACAGATAGGTGAAGTAGCAAAAGCAGGGCCAGGTTTCATTCTATCTCTAAGAGATTCCTTGTTCCATTTAATTAATAGCCTCTTGACTTCATAACTATCTTTGCAAGCTAAAATAGCTGCAGAAGCTTCTTTATCAAAAACATAACCCTCAGGAATAACAGGCCTATCTTCATCATCACTTTCATCAACAATATCAGTTTCAATAATTTCTTCCTCTCTAGCCCTAGCAATTTGTTCATCAAGAAATTCACTAAGGGGCACAGTAGTATCAAGCATAGAAGTAGCTTCATCATAAGTATCGTGCATAGCAGAAGTGGCATCATCAATAACATGCGACGTATCAGAACGAATAGCAGAAGAAGGTTTAGGTGTCGCAAGTTTACTCAAAACATAAGGTGAATCAAGTGCAGAGCTAGATGGCAGTTCCTTACCTCCCCTCGTAGTTGAGGGATAATTTTTTTTTCTCGTCTTTCAAGTTCTTCATAGTGACCAGCAGATATAAATCCCAATTAACTCAAAGAATAGAGCTATGCTCCCCGGCAACGGCGCCCGAAATTGGTCTTGATAACCCACAAGTGCAGGGGATCACAACAGCTTTCGAGGGTAGAGTATTCAACCCAAATTTATTGATTCGACACAAGGGGAGCCAAAGAATATTCTCAAGTATTATCAGATGAGTTGTCAATTCAACCACACCTGGATAACTTAATATCTGCAGCAAAGTAGTTAGTAGCAAAGTAATATGATAGTAGTGGTAATGGTAACAAAAGAGTAATGAAAGCAAAAGTAATATTTTTGGTGTTTTGTAGTGATGGTAACAGTAGCAACGGAAAAGTAAATAAGCGTAAACCAGTATATGGAACTCTCGTAGGCATTGGATCGGCGATGGCTAATTATGCCGGATGCGGTCCATCATGTAACAGTCATAACATAGGGTGACATAGAACTAGCTCCAATTCATCAATTTAATGTAGGCATGTATTCCGAATATAGTCATACGTGCTTATGGAAAAGAACTTGCATGACATCTTTTGTCCTACTCTCCCGTGGCAGCGGGGTCCTAATGGAAACTAAGGGATATTAAGGCCTCCTTTTAATAGAGAACCAGAACAAAGCATTAGCACATAGTGAATACATGAACTCCTCAAACTATGGTCATCACCGGGAGTGGTCCCGATTATTGTCACTTCGGGGTTGCCGGATCATAACACATAGTAGGTGACTATAGACTTGCAAGATAGGATCTAGAACTCACATATATTCATGAAAACATAATAGGTTCAGATCTGAAATCATGGCACTCGGGCCCTAGTGACAAGCATTAAGCATAGAAAAGTCATAGCAACATCAATCTCAGAACATAGTGGATACTAGGGATCAAACCCTAACAAAACTAACTCGATTAAATGGTGAATCTCATCCAACCCATCACCGTCCAGCAAGCCAACGATGGAATTACTCACGCACGGCGGTGAGCATCATGAAATTGGTGATGGAGGATGGTTGATGATGACGACGACGATGAATCCCCCTCTCCGGAGCCTCAGACGGACTCCAGATCAGCCCTCCTGAGAGGTTTTAGGGCTTGGCGGCGGCTCTGTATCGTAAAACGCGATGATTTTTTCTCCTTGATTTTTTCTCCCCGAAAGCAAATATATAGAGTTGGAATTGGCATCGGAGGAGCTCCAGGGGGCCCACGAGGTAGGGGGCGCGCCCTAGGGGGGCGCTCCGCACCCTCGTGGACAGGGTATGGGCCCCCTGGTCTTCATCTTTGGCAAGGATTTTTTATTATTTTTAACTAGATGTTCCGTGGAGTTTCAGGTCATTCCGAGAAGTTTTGTTTCCTGCACATAAAACAACAGCATGGCAATTCTGCTGAAAATAGCGTCAGTCCGGGTTAGTTCGATTCAAATCATGCAAGTTAGAGTCCAAAACAAGGGAAAAAGTGTTTGGAAAAGTAGATACGACGGAGACATACCAGCGCAGTGTGTGAAAGATGTGATCTTTGAATGAGTACATTTGTAGTACCTCGCCCTGTATTATGAAACAAAGTTGATTATGTAATATAATGTTTGTTAAAATTTTACCTCATGTGCGGTCGTTTTTGTGAAATCTGAGAGTTGGCCAGTCATCGGCTTTTGCCCCCACGTAGGTAGTACGAGGGTGTTCGGGATGGAATCTAAACACTCTTGATCCAATTGTTTGGTCCTTGAAGGAGGTGTTTAGCGCAACAAACCAGGCAATCAGACTATGTGGCTTTAGCACCCTCATTTAGCCATAGGAGTTTGACCATAAAAATTTAGGCACAGCCCCTAGTATCCGAACTGGGATACTATAAACAACTGATCGGGTAAGAACCGATCCATCGCATAATGCGGAAAAATCGCTAAAGATTTGAAACCTCCGAAGAGCTGACCGGCTCTCGCCGCATCATGACAATCAGTTTTCAGCTTTCTCTACTGAGGTCCTCATCCGGATAAACCAGGACACAATCGCAGTAGTTTTTCCTTTACTACCCTAGCCGATATAACGGAACGTAAGGTAGTAAGCACAGGAGCCGGGCAACCCAACTATTGACCAAAGACATGATTCGGAGCCAATGCATATAATGCTAAATTCAGGGTGCCGAACTATGCTGTAAAAAAGTGTTCGGACTTTGTTGCCGCATTGTGGGGCGCAATGAAGCCCCTAGCAGATTAAAGCATACCGAAGTGTACGGGTGCAATAAGATTATCAAAAAGAAGAGTAGCAAGCTAGTGCCGTATAAGTTGGACCGCAAACTGTTTCCATTATAGTTTGATTAATACGTCAAAGCGTATTTGTACAAATAGTGCAGTAAGCAGCAGGGCTATTTAATATGCCACGACCAACGGAGAGCTGCATGCGGGTCCTGAAAATAGGTAGAATGATCGTTTGAAGAGACCGCCTAGAAATTCCCCTATACGTATGTGCTTCTTGCCATCTTGGTGTATCTATCCTTCAAAAGGACCGGTGGTCATGCCATCAGGGAAGGCCTGTGGAAAAGAAACCTGAAAACTAGAAAAAAGAAAAAGTGAAAGTATGTGTGTCCAGGAGAGGTCGACCCGTATTTTGGATCATCATCTAGTTATGCCTCCGTCTATGCCCATGGTATTTTGAGTTCGTAGTTATGTACACGGGTACGAATGCCGCCACTTGGTCGGGACTGGGACGGAGGCCAAATTTCTAGTCGAGCTCTTGATGAGCTGGGATGTCCTGCTGTAGAGTAGTCTGGACTCATTTGATAGTGTTCGGGAGCTCGGCCACCGAATTAAGGTTCTGCTTGAAAAGGCCGCTCTGTACTTCTGCTGCTAAAGCAACGGTGTGCTCGTCGGTACGGAGGGAGCATTCCATGTTTCCATTGACTGTTATGACGCCGCGTGGTCCAGGCATCTTGAGCTTGAGATAAGTGTAGCGTGGCACCGCGTTGAATCGAGAAAATGTTGTTCGTCCAAGAAGTGCATGATAGCCACTGCGAAAGGGGATGATATCGAAGATCAACTCTTCACTTCGGAAGTTGTCCGGGGATCCGAAGACAACCTCTAGTGTGATTGAGCCCGTACAGCGGGCCTCTACGCTTGGTATGACTCCTTTAAAGGTAGCCTTTGTGGGCTTGATCCGTGATGGATTGATTCCCATTTTGCGCATTGTATCCTGATAGAGCAGGTTCAGGATGCTGCCACCATCCATGAGGACTCGCGTGAGATGGAATTCATCAATGATTGGGTCAAGGACCAGTGCGGCTGAATCGCCATGACGGATACTAGTTGGATGGTCCCTGCAATCAAAAGTGATCGGGCAGGAAGACCATGGGTTGAACTTTGGGGCGATTGGCTCCATCGCGTAGACGTCCCTGAGCGCACGCTTGCACTCCCTCTTGGGGATATGGATAGCGTATATCATATTCACCGTTTTAACTTGGGGGGGGGGCTTCTTCTGTCCCCCTATGTTCGGTGGCCGGGGCTCCTCATCATCGTCCTCGCTTTGCGACCCCTTCTCCTTGTTCTCGGTGTTTAACTTGCCGGCATGTTTAAAAACCCAACAGTCTCTGTTAGTATGATTGGCTGGTTTGTCTGGGGTGCCATGAATCTGGCATGGGCGATCGAGTATGCGGTCCAAGTTGTATGGTCTCGGATTGTTTCTTTTATATGGCTTCTTCCGCTGACCGGACTTGGATCCACTGAATCCGGCGTTGACTGTCGTGTTGTCGGTATTGTCACCGTTGCTTCGAAGCTTGTGTCTGTTGCGTTGGGGCTTGCCGTTTTTTTGGCCTCGGAGGTGCCCACTTCGCTTGCCGTGTTATTGCTATGGGCTAGCCAACTATCCGCGCCCGCACAAAAGCGGGTCATGAGTGCTGTGAGGGCTGCCATGTAGTTCGGCTTTTCTTGTCCGAGGTGACGGGCGAGCCATTCGTCGCGGATGCTATGCTTAAAGGCCGCTAGGGCTTCGGCATCCGGACAGTCGACGATCTGGTTCTTTTTAGTTAGGAACCTAGTCCAGAATTTCCTGGCTGACTCTCCGGGCTGTTGAACTATGTGACTTAAGTCATCAGCATCTGGAGGTCATACGTATGTGCCTTGGAAGTTGTCGCGGAAGGCGTCTTCCAAGTCCTCCTAGCTGCCAATAGAGTTTTCAGGCAGACTGTTTAACCGGTGCCGAGCTGGCCCTTTGAGTTTTAGCGGGAGGTATTTGATGGCGTGAAGGTCATCTCCGCGAGCCATATGAATATGGAGAAGAAAATCCTGAATCCATACTGTGGGATCTGTTGTTCCATCATATGATTCGATATTTATGGGTTTAAACGCTTCTGAGAATTCATGCTCCATTACTTCGTCAGTGAAGCAGAGGGGGTGTGTGGCACCTTTGTATCGGGCCAAGTCGTGATGTAGCTCGGATGTGTATGTCTGCGGTTTTCGGCCCGAGCGTGGTTATGTTTGACACGACCTGCTAGATGGCTGTCATCGCGCGTCAGAGCACGCCCCCGCGATCCGTAGATCGATCTGGTCTGACCTGCTCTGTTCTTTAGGTCCTCCCGCAGGTCATATGTATAGCATCGAGCTGCATTATCTCTACGGTGAGGTAGGATGGGCTGATGTTCGGCTTGAGGTGCCACTTTATCCCGGCCGCGTGGTGGTCGGTCGGCTGCATTACGCGCTGATGGTACGGGCTCCAACGCCTCGTCATCGAATTCGGGTAACAATTTGTGCTTCGGGTAACTTTTGGTTGGGCGGTCGAGGCTCCATTCCTTGGCTGCCAGGACATTAGTCTATCTTTCGTTGAGCAGATCTTGATCAGCTTGAAGCTGCTGCTGCTTCTTTTTCAGGCTCCTTGCAGTGGCTATTAGCCGGCGCTTAAAGCGCTCCTGCTCGAGAGGATCCTCAGGCACGATGAAATCCTCGTTGCCGAGGCTCACCTCATCCTCGGAGAGTGGGAGATAATTACTGTCCTCCGAGTCTTCATTTATGGCCTGTTCATCAGGGCTGACTTGCCCATCTTCCCTATCGTCCGGTTTGGAGGTTGGCTCAACGGGGTATTCTTTGTCTTCGGCATCGTCCGGAGTATTGTTTTCTCTCATGCCAGTATCGCTATCTTTTCCGCGGCGTGATTTAGAGCGGCGCCGCTGACGTCGGTGCTTTGGCTGTACCTTAGGAGGTTTATCCTCGACTGGATCCTTCTTGTTATCGCCATTGTTCTCTTTGGGTGTATCCACCATGTACATGTTGTACGAAGAAGTGGTCGTCCAGCGCCCGGTAAACGGCGGGTTTTGGCCCTGCTCCTCTTCGGCATCGTCATCCATACCGTCGGTGTCTTTGGAGCCGTAATCGAGCATGTCGGTTAAGTCTTCGATAGTGGCTAGAAGTGGGAAGCAGGTGGGACCGAAATTCTCCGTCATCAGCCTCCAGTTTGAACCGGACATAATTCGTCTATGAGTCCCCCGCTAAGGAGAGTGTTTTTAATGAGTTTAGCACATCGCCTAAAGGTGAGTGCCGGAAGATGTCCGTGGAGCTGAATTCAATAGATGCCTGATCAGGCTCGATGTATGCGGACGCGCGTGGTTTGGCACATGTAGCTGGAAGCGAGTCTGAGGTTCCGGTGGCACATATTCCCCTTGAGGTTGGGTCTGTGTGCAGCTCCAGCGCCACTAAGTCTGCGGCTTCCATGGCGGGGTTGAGCTTCCCGTCCTCGGATGTCGCGATCTGCTCCGGATCTAGGGCTAGAGTAGTTAGAGGCACTATCTCCAGGGTGTGGTCCGATGACAGATTTAAGTCATGCTCATCGAGGTGGCAGGGAACGGCTGCCGTGGGCTCGAATCCATCGAAGATCAAGTCTCAGCGGATATCAGCGACGTAGTTCAAGCTTCCAAATCTGACCTGATGGCCAGGGGCATAGCTGTCGATCTGCTCTAGATGGCCAAGCGAGTTGGCCCGCAGTGCGAGGCCACCGAATACGAAAATCTGTGTGGGGAGGAAGACCTCCCCCTGGACAGTATTGTTGTAGATGACTGACGGGGCCATCGAACCTCTTGAAGACGACACGGCGGAACTCTCGATGAAAGCACCAATGTCGGTGTCAAAACCGGCGGATCTCGGGTAGGGGGTCCCGAACTATGTGTCTAAGGTCGATGGTAACAGGAGACAGGGGACATGATGTTTACCCAGGTTCGGGCCCTCTCTATGGAGGTAATACCCTACTTCCTGCTTGATTAATCTTTATGAATATGAGTATTACAAGAGTTGATCTACCACGAGATCGTAATGGCTAAACCCTAGAAGTGTAGCATGTATGATTATGATTGCCCCTACGGACTAAGCCCTCCGGTTTATATAGACACCGGAGAGGACTAGGGTTGTACAAAGTCGGTTACAGGGAAAGAAATCTTCATATCAGGTCACCAAGCTTGCCTTCCACGCCAAGGAGAGTCCCATTCGGACACGGGAGAGAGTCTTCGGTCTTTGTATCTTTACAACCAATCAGTCCGGCCCATGCTACATAGTCCGGATGACCGAGGACCCCTTAATCGAGGACTCCCTCAAAGACCACCTTTAGTCAGGATAACTTGTACTAGTTGTCTCCCTTCAAAATTGGCCATTGTGGGATCCCTTTCGGCCTATATTTGGGAAGAGGACCAGTGCCTCTATAAATAGGACTAGCCACCATCATAGAGGGCATCTCGGACGGATCATTCAGATCATCCTCATCCTCACCAGCTCACCGAGCTCAAGAACACCTCTCCTCCTGAGGTTGTTCTTCCATTGTACTTGTTCATCCTCAGCGTACAAGGCAATCCACCACACCACACTGGAGTTGGGTATTACACCACAACAGTTATCCAAACCAGTATAAACTCTCGTGTCTCCTGTTCCTTGGGTTCGGCGAGCTAGGCCTTTAGATCATTGTGCGAGTGGGCTAGGGGGAGAGAGTTCTTCGTGCGCACCCCAGAGTTCAAACCTTTAGGGTTGGACAGAACCCTGAATCCGACATTTGGCGCGCCAGGTAGGGGTGCACTGAAGCTTACCCCTTGTCGATCCACGTTCCACTGCTTCACCGCATCCATGGCTGACGCTCACCGAGCCCGCGCTGAGCGCTGGGCCGCCCTTGCCGCCCGCATCGCTCAGACGGCTCCTGTCGGTGGGCCTCCCCGTCGCTCCCCATTACCCGCTGCCAACGCTGCCACCGGCCTGGCAGGAAACGAGCAGCAGGCTTCATCGCTGCACCCCTCTGTGCGGCGGGACGGCCGCACCGCCACCCCGTCGCTGACTCCGGCCGGCTCATCGTCCCACACCCGTCGCGTGCCCACGGACGCGTAGGCCGCGCTGCTCATGGCACGCGAGCTCCTGCATTATCGTCCGGTCAACGACCTCTATGGGGACTGGCTGGACTGCATCATCGAGCTCGTCAGCGTCCCTGGGGGCTCTCCCGCACCGTCCCTCTCGCTGGCTCGCCCACCTCCTGCCGTGGGCGACGTAGCTCACGGAGCGCCTCCACCACCTCCGCATCAAGACGCCGCCCTAGCTGAGGGAGTCCTGGACTAAGGGGTCCTCGGGCGTCCGACCTATTATTTATTGGGCCGGACTGATGGGCTGTGAAGATATGAAGGCCGAAGACTATAGCCTTGTCCGGATTGGACTCTCCTTGGCATGGAAGGCAAGCTAGGCGACCGACTATGAAGATTCCCTCTTATGTAACCGACTCCATGTAACCCTAGATCTCTCCGGTGCCTATATAAACTGGAGAGCATTGTCCGGATGGGGATATACTCATTACCATATTCACATAGGCTAGACTTCTAGGGTTTAGCCATTACGATCTCGTGGTAGATCAACTCTTGTAACACTCATATTCATCAAGATCAATCAAGCAGGAAGTAGGGTATTACCTCCATAGAGAGGGCCCGAACCTGGGTAAACATCGTGTCCCCCGTCTCCTGTTACCATCGATCCTCGACGCACAGCTCGGGACCCCCTACCCGAGATCCGCCGGTTTTGACACCGACATTGGTGCTTTCATTGAGAGTTCCACTATGCCGTCAACAAAAGGTTCGGTGGCCCCTTTAATCGTCGATAATAACACCGTCCAAGGAGGAACCTTCCTCCCCGGACAGATCTTCGTGTTCGGCGGCTTCGTACTGCAGGCCAACTCGCTTGGCCGTCTGGAGCAGATTGATAGCTACGCCCCTGGCCACCAGGTCAGATTTGGAAGCTGGAACTACGTCGCAGATATCCGTGGAGACTTGATCTTTGATGGATTTGAGACTGCGGCGATTGCTCCCCCTCTCTCCGATGAACATGACTTAAATCTGTCATCGGATCACATCCAGGAGATGGATCCTGTTGCTGCAACGGCCTCATAACCGAAGCAAAGCGTGCCCTCCGAGGACACAAGGTCCGCGGCGTTGGAGCCGCACACAGACTCGACATCCTGCAATGCTTGCGTCAATGGAACCCCGGACTCGTCTCCGGCTACACGTTCCGGATCAGGTGCGCCTGCGGACACCGAGCTGGATCGGTTATTGACATTCTAATTTAGCTCCGCAGACATCTTCCAGTATTCACCTTTGGGTGATGTACTAAACTCTTTGAAGAAATTGTTCTTGGAGGAAGACTCACAGCCGAACTATATTCAGTTTGGGCTAGAAGCGGACGACGAGGAATTTTGCTTCCCACCCGCCACCCACTTCATAGCCACTGCCGATGACTTAACCGACATGCTTGACTATGGCTCCGAAGACATCGACGATATGGACGATGATGCCAACAAGGAGCAAGGCCAAGACCCGCCCTTTACCGGACGCTGGATGGCCACCTATTCGTATGATGTGTACATGGTTGATACACCTAAAGGATCTGGCGACGACAAAGAAGAGCCAGACGCGAATAAACCCTCTGAGATGCAGCCCAAGCGCCGGCGCCACAAACGCCGCTCTAAGCCTCGTTGCTCAAAAGATAGCAACACTGGTACCGGAGAAAATAGCACCCCGGGCAACGCCGAAAACTACAAAGACCCTATCGAAGCTACATCTGAACAGGAGGAACTTGACAACAGGCAAGACATCCCTGATAAACAGGCCATAGAAGATGAATCGGAGGAGGATAGTTACCGTCCACCCTCCGAATAGGAGACAAGCCTCGGCAACAAAGATTTCATCGTGCCTGAGGATCCTCTGGAGCAGGAGTGCTTTAAGCTTCAGCTCACAGCCACTGCAAGGAGCCTGAAAAAGAAACAGCAGCAGCTTCAAGCCAAACAAGATCTGCTCGTCGATAGATGGACTGACGTCCTGACTACCGAAGAATACGCGTCAAGCGCCCGGCCAAGAGCTACCCGAAACGCAGACTGCTACCTCAATTCGATGAGGAGGCAACGGAGCACACATCTCCCTCGCGTAATGCGGAACGACCACTGTGTGATCGAGACAGGGCGGCCAACCAGCCACCTCGTGGTCGGGATAAAGCGGCAACTCAGGCCGAACGGCAGCCTGCCCCATCGCCCCGCAAAAATAGAGACGAAAGATTTCGGGGTCACACGTACGACCTTCGACAGACCCTGGACAGTAGAGAAGGACATAAAATATCGATCTACGGATCACGAGGACGTGCCTCGAGGCACGACAATGGCTACCTATTCGGACATGACAAACCTAACCACGCTCGGCCCGAATGCCGCAGACGGACTCCATCAGAGCTACGCCGCAATGCGGCCTGGTACAGAGGTGCCGCAGACCCTCTCTGCTTCACAGATGAAGTACTAGATCACGAATTCCTCGAGGAGTTCAAGCCCATCGATATCGAATCATACGACGGCACAACCGATCCCGCAATATGGATCGAGGATTTCATTCTCCATATCCATATTGCTCGAGAAGATGACCTCCACGCCATTAAATACCTCCCACTAAAGCTCAAAGGGTCAGCTCGGCACTGGCTTAACAACCTGCCTGAAAATTCTATCGGTCGCTGGGACGACTTGGAAGAAGCTTTCTTGGACAACTGCCAAGGAACCTATGTCCGGCCACCAGACGCCGATGACTTAGGCCACATAGTTCAACAACTTGGAGAATCAGCCAGAAAATTCTAGACTAGGTTCCTGTTGGGGAACGTAGTAATTTCAAAAAAATTCCTATGCACACGCAAGATCATGGTGATGCATAGCAACGAGAGGGGAGAGTGTGATCTACGTACCCTTGTAGACCGATAGTGGAAGCGTTAGCACAACGCGGTTGATGTAGTCGTACGTCTTCACGGCCCGACCGATCAAGCACCGAAACTATGGCACCTCCGAGTTTTAGCACACGTCCAGCTCGATGACGATCCCCGGACTCCGATCCAGCAAAGTGTCGGGGAAGAGTTCTGTCAGCATGACGGCGTGGTGACGTCTTGATGTACTACCGTCGCAGGGCTTCGCCTAAGCACCGCTACAATAATATCGAGGATTATGGTGGAAGGGGGCACCGCACACGGCTAAGAATAAGATCACGTGGATCAACTTGTCTCTATGGGTGCCCCTTGCCTCCGTATATAAAGGATCCAAGGGGGGGTGCGGCCGGCCCTAGCAGGAGGCACGCAGGAGGAGTCCTACTCCTACCGGGAGTAGGACTCCCCTCCCTTTCCTTGTCCAAGTAGGAGAGGGGGAAGGAGAGAAGGAAAAAGGGGGGGGGCACCGCCCCTCCCTCCTTGTCCAATTCGGACTAGGGGGAGAGGGGGCGCGCGGCCTGCCCTGGCAGCCCTTCCTCTTCTCCACTTTAGGCCCATGAGGCCCATTAACCCCCCGGGGGGTTCCGGTAACCCCCCGGTGCTCCGGTTTTATCCAAAACTGCCTCGGAACACTTCCGTTGTCCGAATATAGCCGTCCAATATATCAATCTTTATGTCTCGACCATTTCGAGACTCCTCGTCATGACCGTGATCACATCCGGGACTCCAAACTAACTTCGGTACATCAAAACTCATAAACTCATAATATAACTGTCATCGAAACCTTAAGCATGCGGACCCTACGGGTTCGAGAACAATCTAGACATGACTGAGACACGTCTCCGGTCAATAACCAATAGCGGAACCTGGATGCTCATATTGGCTCCCACATATTCTACGAAGATCTTTATCGGTCAGACCGCACAACAACATACGTTGTTCCCTTTGTCATCGGTATGTTACTTGCCCGAGATTCGATCGTCGGTATCTCAATACCTAGTTCAATCTCGTTACCGGCAAGTCTCTTTACTCATTTCGTAATACATCATCTTGCAACTAACTCATTAGTTGTAATGCTTGCAAGGCTTATGTGATGTGCATTACCGAGAGGGCCCAGAGATACCTCTCCGACATTCGGAGTGACAAATCCTAATCTCGAAATACGCCAACCCAACATGTACCTTTGGAGACACCTGTAGAGCACCTTTATAATCACCCATTTACGTTGTGACGTTTGGTAGCACACAAAGTGTTCCTCCGGCAAACGGGAGTTGCATAATCTCATAGTCATAGGAACATGTATAAATCATGAAGAAAGCAATAGCAACATACTAAACGATCGGGTGCTAAGCTAATGGAATGGGTCATGTCAATCAGATCATTAACCTAATGATGTGATCCCGTTAATCAAATAACAACTCTTTGTCCATGGTTAGGAAACATAACCATCTTTGATCAACGAGCTAGTCAAGTAGAGGCATACTAGTGACACTCTGTTTGTCTATGTATTCACACATGTATTATGTTTCCGGTTAATACAATTCTAGCATGAATAATAAACATTTATCATGATATAAGGAAATAAATAATAACTTTATTATTGCCTCTAGGGCATATTTCCTTCAGTCTCCCACTTGCACTAGAGTCAATAATCTAGATTACATAGTAATGATTCTAACACCCATGGAGCCTTGGTGCTGATTATGTTTTGCTCGTGGAAGAGGCTTAGTCAACAGGTCTGCAACATTCAGATCTGTATGTATCTTGCAAATCTCTATGTCTCCCACCTGGACTAGATCCCGGATGGAATTGAAGCGTCTCTTGATGTGCTTGGTTCTCTTGTGAAATCTGGATTCTTTTGCCAATGCAATTGCACCAGTATTATCACAAAAGATTTTCATTGGACCCGATGCACTAGGTATGACACCTAGATCGGATATGAACTCCTTCATCCAGACTCCTTCATTTGCTGCTTCCGAAGCAGCTATGTACTCCGCTTCACATGTAGATCCCGCCACAACGCTTTGTTTAGAACTGCACCAACTGACAGCTCCACCGTTTAATGTAAACACGTATCCGGTTTGCGATTTGGAATCGTCTGGATCAGTGTAAAAGCTTGCATCAACGTAACCTTTTATGATGAGCTCTTTGTCACCTCCATATATGAGAAACATATCCTTAGTCCTTTTCAGGTATTTCAGGATGTTCTTGACCGCTGTCCAGTGATCCACTCCTGGATCACTTTGGTACCTCCCTACTAGACTTATAGCAAGGCACACATCAGGTCTGGTACACAGCATTGCATACATGATAGAGCCTATGGCTGAAGCATAGGGAACATCTTTCATTTTCTCTCTATCTTCTGCAGTGGTCGGGCATTGAGTCCTACTCAACTTCACACCTTGTAACACAGGCAAGAACCCTTTCTTTGCTTGATCCATTTTGAACTTCTTCAAAACTTTGTCAAGGTATGTGCTTTGTGAAAGTCCAATTAAGCGTCTTGATCTATCTCTATAGATCTTAATGCCTAATATGTAAGCAGCTTCACCGAGGTCTTTCATTGAAAAACTCTTATTCAAGTATCCCTTTATGCTATCCAGAAATTCTATATCATTTCCAATTAGTAATATGTCATCCACATATAATATCAGAAATGCTACAGAGCTCCCACTCACTTTCTTGTAAATACGGGCTTCTCCAAAAGTCTGTATAAAACCAAATGCTTTGATCACACTATCAAAGAGTTTATTCCAACTCCGAGAGGCTTGCACTAGTCCATATATGGATCGCTGGAGCTTGCACACTTTGTTAGCTCCCTTCGGATCGACAAACCCTTCTAGTTGCATCATATACAACTCTTCTTCCAGAAATCCATTCAGGAATGCATTTTTTACATCCATCTGCCAAATTTCATAATCATAAAATGCGGTAATTGCTAACATGATTCGGACAGACTTAAGCATCGCTACGGGTGAGAAGGTCTCATCGTAGTCAATCCCTTGAACTTGCCGAAAACCTTTTGCGATAAGTCGAGCTTTGTAGACAGTAACATTGCCGTCAGCGTCAGTCTTCTTCTTGAAGATCCATTTATTCTCAATTGCTTGCCGATCATTGGGCAAGTCAACCAAAGTCCATACTTTGTTCTCATACATGGATCCCATCTCAGATTTCATGGCTTCAAGCCATTTTGCGGAATCTGGGCTCACCATCGCTTCTTCATAGTTTGTAGGTTCATCATGATCTAGTAGCATGACTTCCAGAACAGGATTACCGTACCACTCTGGCGCAGATCTCACTCTGGTTGATCTACGAGGTTCAGTAGTATCTTGTTCTAAAGTTTCATGATCATCATCATTAGCTTCCTCACTAACTGGTGTAGGTGTCACAGAAACAGGTTTCTATGATGTACTAGTTTCCAATAAGGGAGTAGGTACAGTTACCTCGTCAAGTTCTACTTTCCTTCCACTCACTTCTTTCGAGAGAAACTCCTTCTCCAGAAAGTTTCCGAATTTAGCAACAAAAGTCTTGCCTTCGGATATGTGATAGAAGGTGTATCCAATAGTTTCCTTTGGATATCCTATGAAGACACATTTCTCCGATTTGGGTTTGAGCTTATCAGGTTGATGCTTTTTCACATAAGCATCGCAGCCACAAACTTTCAGAAACGACAACTTTGGTTTCTTGCCAAACCACAGTTCATAAGGCGTCGTCTCAACGGATTTTGATGGTGCCCTATTTAACGTGAATGCGGCCGTCTCTAGAGCGTATCCCCAAAACGATAACGGTAAATCAGTAAGAGACATCATAGATCGCACCATATCCAGTAAAGTACGATTACGACGTTCGGACACACCACTACGCTGTGGTGTTCCGGGTGGTGTGAGTTGCGAAACTATTCCACAATTTTTCAAATGTACACCAAACTCGTAACTCAAATATTCTCCTCCACGATCAGATCGTAGGAATTTTATTTTCTTGTTACGATGATTTTCAACTTCACTCTGAAATTCTTTGAACTTTTCAAACGTTTCAGACTTATGTTTCATTAAGTAGATATACCCATATCTGCTTAAGTCATCTGTGAAGGTGAGAAAATAACGATATCCGCCACGAGCCTCAATATTCATCGGACCACATACATCTGTATGTATGATTTCCAATAAATCTGTTGCTCTCTCCATAGTACCAGAGAACGGTGTTTTTGTCATCTTACCCATAAGGCACGGTTCGCAAGTACCAAGTGATTCATAATCAAGTGGTTCCAAAAGCCCATCAGTATGGAGTTTCTTCATGTGCTTTATACCGATATGACCTAAACGGCAGTGCCACAAATAAGATGCACTATCATTATCAACTCTCCATCTTTTGGCTTCAACACTATGAATATGTGTGTCACTACTATCGAGATTCAAAAAGAATAGACCACTCTTTAAGGGTGCATGACCATAAAAGATATTACTCATATAAATAGAACAACCATTATTCTCAGATTTAAATGAATAACCGTCTCGCATCAAACAAGATCCAGATATAATGTTCATGCTTAATGCTGGCACCAAATAACAATTATTTAGGTCTAATATTAATCCCGAAGGTAGATGTAGAGGTAGAGTGCCGACTGCGATCACATCGACTTTGGAACCGTTTCCCACGCGCATCGTCACCTCGTCCTTAGCCAATCTTCGCTTAATCCATAGTCCCTGTTTCGAGTTGCAAATATTAGCAATAGAACCAGTATCAAATACCCAGATGCTACTGCGAGAATTAGTAAGGTACACATCAATAACATGTATATCACATATACCTTTGTTCACCTTCCCATCCTTCTTATCCGCCAAATACTTGGGGCAGTTCCGCTTCCAGTGACCAGTCTGCTTGCAGTAGAAGCACTCAGTTTCAGGCTTAGGTCCAGGTTTGGGTTTCTTCTCCTGAGTAGCAACTTGCTTGCTGATCTTTTTGAAGTTCCCCTTCTTCTTTCCTTTGCCCTTTTTCTTGAAACTAGTGGTCTTGTTAACCATCAACACTTGATGCTCCTTCTTGATTTCTACCTCCGCAGCTTTCAGCATTGCGAAGAGCTCGGGAATAGTCTTATTCATCCCTTGCATATTATAGTTCATCACGAAGCTCTTGTAGCTTGGTGGCAGTGATTGGAGAATTCTGTCAATGACGCAATCATCCGGAAGATTAACTCCCAATTGAATCAAGTGATTATTATACCCAGACATTTTGAGTATATGCTCACTGACAGAACTGTTCTCCTCCATCTTGCAGCTATAGAACTTATTGGAGACTTCATATCTCTCAATTCGGGCATTTGCTTGAAATATTAACTTCAACTCCTGGAACATCTCATATGCTCCATGATGTTCAAAACATCATTGAAGTCCCGATTCTAAGCCGTAAAGCATGGCACACTGAACTATCGAGTAGTCATCAGCTTTGCTCTGCCAGACGTTCATAACATCTGGTGTTGCTCCAGCAGCAGGCCTGGCACACAGCGGTGCTTCCAGGACCTAATTCTTCTGTGCAGCAATGAGGATAATCCTCAAGTTACGGACCCAGTCCGTGTAATTGCTACCATCATCTTTCAACTTTGCTTTCTCAAGAAACGAATTAAAATTCAACGGAACAACAGCACGGGCCATCTATCTACAATCAAGCATAAACAAGCAAGATACTATCAGGTACTAAGTTTCATGATAAATTTAGGTTCAATTAATTACTTAAAAAACTCCCACTTAGATAGACATCCCTCTAATCCTCTAAGTGATTACGTGATCCAAATCAACTAAACCATGTCCGATCATCACGTGAGATGGAGTAGTTTCATTGGTGAACATCACTATGTTGATCATATCTACTATATGATTCACGCTCGACCTTTCGGTCTCCGTGTTCCGAGGCCATATCTGTATATGCTTGGCTCGTCAAGTATAACCTGAGTATTCCGCGTGTGCAACTGTTTCGCACCCGTTGTATTTGAACGTAGAGCCTATCACACCCGATCATCATGTGGTGTCTCAGCATGAAGAACTTTCGCAATGGTGCATACTCAGGGAGAACACTTCTTGATAATTAGTGAGAGATCATCTTATAATGCTACCGTCAATCAAAGCAAGATAAGATGCATAAAAGATAAACATCACATGCAATCAATATAAGTGATATGATATGGCCATCATCATCTTGTGCTTGTGATCTCCATCTTCGAAGCACCGTTGTGATCACCATCGTCACCGGCGCGACACCTTGATCTCCATCGTAGCATCGTCGTCGTCTCGCCAATCTTATGCTTCCACGACTATCCCTACCGCTTAGTGATAAAGTAAAGCATTACAGCACGATTGCATTGCATACAATAAAGCGACAACCATATGGCTCCTGCCAGTTGCCGATAACTCGGTAACAAAACATGATCATCTCATACAATAAAATTTAGCATCATGTCTTGATCATATCACATCACAACATGCCCTGCAAAAACAAGTTAGACGTCCTCTACTTTGTTGTTGCAAGTTTTACGTGGCTGCTACGGGCTTAAGCAAGAACCAATCTTACCTACGCATCAAAACCACAACGATAGTTTGTCAAGTTGGTGCTGTTTTAACCTTCGCAAGGACCGGGCGTAGCCACACACAGTTCAACTAAAGTTGGAGAAACTGTCACCCGCAAGCCACCTATGTGCAAAGCACGTCGGGAGAACCGATCTCGCGTAAGCGTACGCGTAATGTCGGTCCGGGACGCTTCGTCCAACAATACCGCTGAAGCAAAGTATGACATGCTGGTAAGCAGTATGACTTATATCGCCCACAACTCACTTGTGTTCTACTCGTGCATATAACATCAACATATAAAACCTAGGCTCGGAAGCCACTATTGGGGAACGTAGTAATTTCAAAAAAATTCCTACGCACACGCAAGATCATGGTGATGCATAGCAAGGAGAGGGGAGAGTGTGATCTACGTACCCTTGTAGACTGACAGCGGAACCGTTAGCACAACGCGGTTGATGTAGTCGTACGTCTTCACGACCCGACCGATCAAGCACCGAAACTACGGCACCTCCGAGTTTTAGCACACGTTCAGCTCGATGACGATCCCCGGACTCTGATCCAGCAAAGTGTCGGGGAAGAGTTCTGTCAGCACGACGGCGTGGTGACGATCTTGATGTACTACCGTCGCAGGGCTTCGCCTAAGCACCGCTACAATAATATCGAGGATTATGGTGGAAGGGGGCACCGCACACGGCTAAGAATAAGATCACGTGGATCAACTTGTCTCTATGGGTGCCCCTTGCCTCCGTATATAAAGGATCCAAGGGGGGGTGCGGCCGGCCCTAGCAGGAGGCGCGCAGCAGGAGTCCTACTCCTACCGGGAGTAGGACTCCCCTCCCTTTCCTTGTCCAAGTAGGAGAGGGGGAAGGAGAGAAGGAAAAAGGGGGGCGCCGCCCCTCCCTCCTTGTCCAATTCGGACTAGGGGGAGAGGGGGCGCGCGTCCTGCCCTGGCAGCCCTTCCTCTTCTCCACTTTAGGCCCATGAGGCCCATTAACCCCCCGGGGGGTTCTGTTAACCCCCCGGTGCTCCGGTTTTATCCGAAACTGCCTCGGAACACTTCTGTTGTCCGAATATAGCCGTCCAATATATCAATCTTTATGTCTCGACCATTTCGAGACTCCTCGTCATGTACGTGATCACATCCGGGACTCCGAACTAACTTCGGTACATCAAAACTCATAAACTCATAATATAACTGTCATCAAAACCTTAAGCGTGCGGACCCTACGGGTTCGAGAACAATGTAGACATGACCGAGACACGTCTCCGGTCAATAACCAATAGCGGAACCTGGATGCTCATATTGGCTCCCACATATTCTATGAAGATCTTTATCGGTCAGACCGCACAACAACATACGTTGTTCCCTTTGTCATCGGTATGTTACTTGCCCGAGATTCGATCGTCGGTATCTCAATACCTAGTTCAATCTCGTTACCGGCAAGTCTCTTTACTCGTTTCGTAATACATCATCTTGCAACTAACTCATTAGTTGTAATGCTTGCAAGGCTTATGTGATGTGCATTACCGAGAGGGCCCAGACATACCTCTCTGACATTCGGAGTGACAAATCCTAATCTCGAAATACGCCAACCCAAGATGTACCTTTGGAGACACCTGTAGAGCACCTTTATAATCACCCATTTACGTTGTGATGTTTGGTAGAACACAAAGTGTTCCTCCGGCAAACGGGAGTTGCATAATCTCATAGTCATAGGAACATGTATAAGTCATGAAGAAAGCAATAGCAACATACTAAACGATCGGGTGCTAAGCTAATGGAATGGGTCATGTCAATCAGATCATTCACCTAATGATGTGATCCCGTTAATCAAATAACAACTCTTTGTCCATGGTTAGGAAACATAACCATCTTTGATTAACGAGCTAGTCAAGTAGAGGCATACTAGTGACACTCTGTTTGTCTATGTATTCACACATGTATTATGTTTCCGGTTAATACAATTCTAGCATGAATAATAAACATTTATCATGATATAAGGAAATAAATAATAACTTTATTATTGCCTCTAGGGCATATTTCCTTCAGTTCCTAACCAAAAAGAACCAGATCATTGACTGTCTAGATGCCGAGGCCTTAGCAGCCTTCAAACACAGCATCCATGACGAATGGCTAGCATGCCACCTCTGCCAAGAAAAGCCGAAGTCCATGGCAGCCCTCACAGCACTCATGACCCACTTTTGCGCGGGAGAGGACAGTTGGCTGGCTCGTAGTAACAACATAGCCAGTGAGACAGGCCCCTCTGAGGCCAGGAATAGCACTAGCGAGCTCCGACGCAATAGACACAAACGCCGAAGCAATGACAACAACACCGATGACAGCACAGTCAACGCTGGATTCACCGGCTCCAAGTCTGGCCAACGGAAGAATCCCTACAAAAGAAACAATGAAGGACCTTCTAGCCTAGACCGCATACTCGACCGTCCGTGCGAGATACACGGCACCCCGGACAAGCAAGCCAATCATACCAATAGGGATTGTTGGGTTTTCAAGCAGGCTGGCAAGTTAAATGCCGAAAACAAAGAAAAGGGATCCCAAAGTGAGGACGAGGACGAAGAGCCCCGGCAGCCGAACACTGGGGGGCAGAAGAAATTTCCCCCTCAAGTCAAAACGGTGAACATGATATACACTACACACATCCCCAAAAGGGAGCGTAAGCGAGCGCTTAGGGATGTCTACGCGGTAGAGCCAGTCGCCCCAAAATTCAATTCGTGGTCATTGTTCCCAATCACCTTCGATCGACGAGACCACCCAACTAGTATCCGCCACGGCTGTTCAGCCGCACTAGTCCTTGACCCAATTCTTGACGGGTTTCACCTAACACGAGTCCTGATGGACGGTGGTAGCAGCCTCAACCTCCTCTATCAAGACACGGTGCGGAAGATGGGCATTGACCCCTCATGAATCAAACCAACAAAGACTACCTTCAAACGAGTCATACCAGGCGTCGAGGCCCGCTGTACGGGCTTAATCACACTCGAGGTAGTATTCGGTTCCCTGGATAACTTCCAAAGCGAGGAGTTAATCTTCGACATCGTCCCCTTCCGCAGCGGCTACCACACATTGCTCGGACGAACAGCGTTTGCTAGATTCAACGCAGTGCCACACTACGCTTATCTCAAGCTCAAGATGCCCGGTCCATGCGGCGTCATAACAGTCAATGGCAATATGGAACGCTCCCTCCGAACAGAGGAGCACACTGCCGCCCAAGCAGCAGATGTACAGAGCGGCCTTCTAAGAAGCACCGTAGTGCGGCTGTCGAGCCCCTGGACATCATCAAGAGGTTCCGGACTACACTGCAGCAGGACAACGCGGCTCGTCAAGAGCTCGATTAGCAATTCGGCCTCCGTCCCAGTCCCGATGAAGTAGTGGCATTCGCACCACGTGTACATAATTACGCACTCAAATCCCATGGACATCGACGGAGGCAGAAGCTAACCCGGAATCTACAGTTCGGCTAGACCGATCTCGGACACACATACTTTTCACCTTTTTCTTTTTGTTTCAGGTTCCTTTTCCCACGGGCCTGCTGACTAGTCCCTTTGAAGGATCGGCATATAAAGGATGCAAGCAGCATAGGTGCATAGAGTAACCTCTACACGTCTTCTTGACGGTATTTATATTTTTTTCCCAGGACCCGCACGCTGCGCCCTCTTGATTCTGGCATGTTAAATAGCCCGGAGGCTTATCGCACTATTTGTACAAGATACGCCTTGATGTATCCACGCAGTTATAATGAAAATGATTTGCGGCCCAGTTTCTGTGGTTTTCGCCTCTTACTTCATTTTATTTCGATCTGCTTATCAGTTGCATCGGTACTCTTTAGTATGTCTCATATTCTCCAGGGGCTACTTATCGCCCCACAATACGGCAGCAAAGTCCGAACACTTCTTATATATATATATATACCCCGAATTTAGCATTATATGCATTGGCTCTGAATCATGTCTTTGGTCAATAGTTGGGTTGCCTGGCTCCTGTGCTTGCTACCCTATGTTCAGCTCTATCGGCTAGGGTAGTAAAGGGAGAACTACTATGATTGTGCCCTGGCCTTGACCGGACGAGCACCTCAGTAGAGAAAGCCGAAAACTGACTGTCATGATACGGCGAGAGCCGGTCAGCTGTTCGAGGGTTACAAAATCATTGGAGATTTTTTTCCGCGTCATGCGAAGGATCGACACTTCCTGATCAGATGCTGACAGCACCCTGGCTTGGACCAGGGGCTATGCACTTGCTTAATTATAAAACTCCTATGGCTAAGTGAGGGCGTTTAAGCCGTATAGTCTGATTGCCTTGTTCCTTGTGCTAAACAACTCCTCCAAAGGACCATACAATTGGATCAAGATTGTTTAGATACCATCCCAAACACCTCTGTACTACCTACGTGAGGGCAGAAGCCGACGACTAGCCAACCCTCAGATCACAAACAACATGGCCGCATAGGAGGAAACAATTAAAGCATAACAAAATTATATTACAGGCTTTGTTTCCATAATACAATGCAAGGGCAACATGAATACATTTATTCAAATACAATGTCATGCGACCATTGAGCTACCACAAGTTGAGACCCTTCTATGACATCCGCAAAATATCTCTCGGGTGTGCGGTGCTCCTTGCCCTCTGGCGGCCCACTGGCAACTTCAACGGCGTTCATCTTCGCCCACCACATCTTGCAACAAGCGAAGGCCATACGGGCACCTTCAATATAGGCAGAGCGCTTGACGACGTCCAACCGCGGACAGGCTTCCACTAGCCGCCTCACGAGTCCGAAGTAGCTGCCGGGCATAGCTTCGACTGGCCATAGCCGGATTGTCAAATCCTTGATGGCTAGTTCAGCCTCCCTGTGCAGCTCCACCAGCTGCTTCAGCTGATCGGTGAAGGACACGGGATGCTCTGGCGTCGCGTACTGCGACCAGAATAGCTTCTCCGTAGAACCTCCTCCTTCGGCTCGGTAGAACTCTGCAGCATCTGATACGCTGCGTGGTAGATCCACAAAAGCCCCTGGGGAACTCCGAACCCGGGTTAGTAAAAGGTATTGCTTCTCCGCATACTTGCTTTGCATCTTAAATGCCTTACCCGCCATGATCTTCTTGGCCTCCTGGATCTCCTGGAGGGCGGCCTGGGCCTCATTCCGTGCGGTCTCCGCGATCTGACGAGCCTTGGTGAGTTCGGCCTCTTGAGCCGACGCATCATTCTCCAAGGTCTCACATTTTTTCACCGCATCTTGGAGCTCCTGCTGGACTTCTTTGACCCGGGCCTTGAGCTTCTTACGAGCGGCCTGCTACTGGACAGCTTTCTCCTCGGCCTCGCCCAAGGCCTTCCTCAGGGCCTCGACCTCGGTCGCAGCCCCTGCACATATTACAACATTACAATCAAATACACAATGCCTATGCTTTCCAAACACACAGCAAGACATTACTCACCTTGCTTCTCCTGAAGCCGCATTGTAACCTCGCCGAGCTCGTTCTCGGTCTGCTCCAGCCTCAGCTTCAATTCAGAGACTTCGGCATCATGCGAGGTTGCGGCCAACGGCGACGCCTGCTTATGCATACATACTATGTTAGTCTCCTACAACAGATCCTCTGTCCGGTTCTTCTCGCCGAACACCGGACAGTGTTTCAGGGGCTACTGACTACATGGTTTTTTTCTCTTTCTATGTCACTTACCTCGAAACCTGTCAACATGTTGCTCGATCACCGTGGCGGACTAAACCTTCTCGATCACCGTGCCCATAAGGACACGATGCTCGTCCATAACGGAGGTGCCTCGTAGCGCCTCCATTAGGTTATCCAGCGCCCCTGGATGGACAGGGACCGCCGGCGGAAGCGGCGCACCCCCCTCCTTCAAAGGGGGCTGCTCACCCGACTCCGGGGGCATATGGGTCTTCGGAATCGTATTCGGCTGAGGGGCAAACTGGATGCAGCCCTCTCCGCCAGTCTCCATGGGGATCGTCTCCTCCATGTGTCCGGCAGTGGAGGCTTCGCCTCGTGGCGCCTCCCGGACAGCGTCCTGGGCTCCTCCCCAGTTCGGATCGGCCCTCCGGGACAACACCTCGGTGTCATCCCTAGCCCCGGGGGAATAAGCAGGCGGCGGCGACATGCTTGCCATCTCCGACGGAGCCAACGAACCCCCAGACGAGGATCACTGGATTAGGTCGTAGGCCGAACTGCAATAGTAAAGTTAACTATGTCAAGATAATGGAGAGAAAGGGCCGGATGTGCGCACAAGAGAGCCATGTCACTTATGATGCAGCCTGGGGCTTAGCATGGGGGCGCCGTTCCGGACTGCTGGCAACGTCCCACGCGGTGTTGACCACCGGGACGCCCTTCCCCTTCTTGGACGTTTCCGCGTCTAGATGCGCCGAAGCCGCCCTCTTCTTCTTCCTCTCCTTAGTGGGAGGGTTGTTTTCTTCCTCCTCCTCCTCCTCTTCCTCGTCATTGTCCTCAGGGACAGAGGAATGAGCTTCGTCATCTTCGGATGTCATGTCCAAAGTGCCCTTGCGGCGGAGGCCGCTCTTGGCGCCCTTTGCCTTCTTCTTGGCCTTCTTCTCCGGCGCCTTATATGGCGCCGACACCAGCATCTTCGCTAAACGCGGGATGACTGGTTCTTCAGGCAGCGGAGCCGGACACTGGATCCGCTTCGCCCTCTCCATCCAGTCCCGAAAGAGAAATAATAAAAGCTCACACATCATCCTCGAAACAATTAAGTTAGGGGCACATAAAAAATGACATACCACACTGGCAGGGTGTTTACAGTCGTGACCACGGCCTGAATCTGTGGCCGGTGGTTTCTCATTGCCCTTGAAGAGAAACTCCCATGCACCTTCGTGTGTAGTCTCGAAGAGCCTCACCAGGGTCTGGTGCTTCTTTGGATTGAACTCCCACAGCGGGCGACTTCGGCGCTGGCACGGCAGGATCCAGCGAACTAACATCACCTGGATCACATCAACGAGCTTGACGCTCTTGGTTACCATGCTCTGAACAAACATTTGCAGTTCTATCAGATCGTCGAGAGAACACCAGTCCGGACTCTTCTCGACCCAGGAGGTGAGTCGCATAGGAGCGCCAAAGCAGAATTTGGAAGCTGCGGCCTAGGTGGTGTCGCGTGGTTCTGTGATGTAGAACCACTGCTTCTGCCACTCTTTTACCGTATCCACAAAGGTGCCTTTGGGCCAAGAGACGTTGGACAATTTACTCACCATTGCCCCTCCGCACTCCGCGTGCTGGCCATCCACCACCTTCGGCTTCACGTTGAAGACTTTGAGCCACAGCCCAAAGTGGGTTGGATGTGGAGGAAGGCCTCACACACGACGATAAACACCGAGATGTTGAGGAAGGAATCCGGGGACAGATCATGGAAATCTATCCCGTAATAATACATTAGCCCGCGGACGAAAGGGTGGAGTGGAAACCCTAGCCCGCGAAATAAATGAGGGAGGAATACTACCCTCTCGTTGGGCTCCGGCGTGGGGACGATTTGTCCCTCGTCCGGCAAGCGGTGGGCGATTCCCTTCGCCAAATATCCGGCCGCCCGTAGCTCAGTAATGTCCTCCTCCTTGACAGAGGAGACCGTCCACTTGCCCTGACCGCCGGATCCGGACATGGTTGCTTGAGTGGAAAGGAGATGAGAACTTAGGCACTGGAGCTCGAGATTGGAAAGGCGGAGACACAGAGAGAGAGTGTGAGAAGAGGAAGAGGGAATCCTTATACCCTTATAAAGGCAGCATATATTAAACGCCTCCTCACTCGCCTTAAGATCCGCCTATTCCCGAGGGCTGTAGAAACGGCATGATTGGGTTACCCATGCCCGCATTGATGAGAATCCCGCAATAAGGGGACATGATCTCTGCTTCGACAAGACGTGCCAATAGCGACCGCGTCTCAAAACATGGAATGGCAGGAGAGAAACGGTTCGAAATTATGACCGGGCAGACGTTATGTCGTGTTGTGAAAAGCTGTCAGCGGATAGAACTCATGTGAAATATATATATTCTCTCCACGGTTGAGTATGGTGTGTGTAACAGGTACGGATACAATCATCACGTCCGAAGACTATCTTGGAGTTCAGAAAAGGGGAACCCGCCTTGCAATGCCGAAGACAATCTGCGCGTCGGACTCCTTGTCATTGAAGCCAGGTTCAGGGGCTACTGAGGGAGTCCTGGACTAAGGGGTCCTCGGGCGTCCGTCCTATTATTCATTGGGCCGGATTGATGGGCTGTGTAGATATGAAGGTTGAAGACTATACCCTTGTCCGGATTGGACTCTCCTTAGCGTGGAAGGCAAGCTAGGCGACCGACTATGAAGATTCCCTCTTATGTAACCAACTCCATGTAACCCTAGATCTCTCCGGTGCCTATATAAACCGGAGAGCATAGTCCGGATGGGGATATATTCGTTACCATATTCACATATGCTAGACTTCTATGGTTTAGCCATTACGATCTCGTGGTAGATCAACTCTTGTAACACTCATATTCATCAAGATCAATCAAGCAGGAAGTAGGGTATTACCTCCATAGAGAGGGGCCGAACCTGGGTAAACATCATGTGCCCCGTCTCCTGTTACCATCGATCCTAGACGCACTGTTCGGGACCCCCTACCCGAGATCCGACAGTTTTGATACCGACACTAGCACCAAGACATGCGGCCCCATGGCGCGATCCGCCGCGCTGGGCGCCCGCGCACGAAGAAGGAAGCTGCTGAGAAGTCCCCCGACCACAGGAAAACACTCCTCCAGTCCTAGCACCACCACGTCAAGACCGCGCGCCGCCTGCGGCGATGGCGCGTGGGTACCAGGACCAGGTTCCGCCTGTGCGGCGGGCTCCAGTTGCCACGACAGGCTATTGTGCCTTCACCTGTGAGCCGCGTAGCGTCGTCTGGCCTGGCAAGTTCAAGCCAGACCTGCCTCCGTGCTACGAAGGCACCCCCGACCCTGCAGAGTTCTTGCATCTCAACAGGCTGAGCATCGAGGCGGCCAATGGCAACGAGAAAGTCATGGCGAACTAGTTCCCCATGGACCTCAAAGATGGAGCGTGCTCGTGGCTCCTGAACTTGCCCGCGGGGTCAATCTCCTCCTGGGGTGAGATGCGCGACCGCTTCGTCGCCAACTTCCAGGGCACTCGCGACCGCCCGCCGGCCGCGGGTGACCTATGGCGCTTCAGGCAGCAGCCGGGAGAGACCCTACAGAAGTACATCCAGCGCTTCAATAACGTTCGCCTCAAGATTCCCAAGGTGACGGACGAGGCCATCATCTCAACATTCTCCGATGGCGTCCGTGACATCAAGACAAAGGAGGAGCTCGCCATCCAGGAAGACCTATGCACGGCCCTGGAGATGTTCAACATGGCGACCAAGTGCGCAAGAGCTGAGAAGGGGTGCCTCTCCCTCCTCGAGCTCCTTGCCGTCGACCCAGAAGAGAAGAAAGCCAAGGCCAAGGACGTGAAGCGCAAGGGAGAAGCCGTGCTTGTGTCTGAGCCGGAGACGAAGCACGGCCGGGACCACCCTGAGTCGTCCAAGAGCAGCCGTCCATTCTGCACCTTCCACAACATACACAACCACAACACCAACGACTGTCAAGAGCTCAGGGCCATCCACGACGGACGCTTGGGTCGACGCCCCGAGTGCAACGACCGGGGCTATGGCCGAGGAGGAGGACGCTGGGACGACCGCGGTCCCCACCAGGAGTGGCGCAACCAGCCTCGGGAGGACCGCTGGCCGGACCAGCCACACGAGGGCGCCTGGAGGGACCAGCCTCGTGACGACCGCCCTTAGGGAAACACTGGCCTCCCTCTGCTGCCGCCACCACCAAGGAGGAACGACGACCACCATCAGGACGAGGGGGCTGGGGGCTTCCAAGATCCGCGCGCCATCCCTTGCATCTTGGGTGGTGCTCAGGCCCCAGCTTCCCAGCGCATCTTCAAGCCGTTCGCCCGTGAGGTGAACAAGGGTCTCCCCAGTCTTGAGGCCACGCGACCGCTCAGGTGGTCCAAGTGCGCCATTACCTTCAACTCGTCCGACCAGCTCAAGTGCGCGGCAACTGCCGGCGCCCTCCCGATGCTCTGCTCGCCCATCATCAGCAACGTTCAAGTCACCAAGACCCTCATCGACGGCGGCGCAGGGCTCAGCGTCCTGTCTGTGGAGACGTTCGATCGCCTCTAGGTGCCATACGATCAGTTGCAGCCTACCAAGCCCTTCTCAGGAGTGACCGACGGCTCCACCATCCCGATAGGACAGGTCCGCCTCCCTGCCACCTTCAGCAAGTGCGACAACTACCGCACCGAGCTCATCGACTTTGACGTCACCCATATTCGCCTACCGTACAACGCCGTCCTCGGGTATCCAGCCCTGGCCAAGTTCATGGCGGTGATCCATCACGGGTACAATGTCCTCAAGATGCCAGGGACCGGCGGCGTCATCACTGTCGCCTGTGAAGATAAGGATGCGGTGTGCTCTCTCGAGCACGCTTACGAAGCTGCAGCAGCTGAAGATCCAGACAACGAAGGCACCATCTACCCTCCTGAGGCCGTCCCCAAGAAGAAGAAGAAGAAGCTGCTCCACCAAGGGCCTCAGGAGAGCGGCGTCTCCAGCGGCACCACCTCAGGACCTGCGCCCCCAGATGGGGTGCCTCCCTCCCTCACATAGGAAGGCGTGCTCGGTGCCCTCCTCGGGCTGGGCTCGGGGGCTCTCTACTGGAGGGCCTCAGACCTAGCCAACGTCATGAGAGAGGCGCTCGGGCACCATGTGGAGACGTGCTTCGCCGCACGCTTCCCCCAAGAGGGCACAAGGCGAGGAGTGCCTGGTGCTCAAGAGTTCATCACCAAGACCACTCGGGAGCTTCAAGAAGTGAGAGCCATGCGTGGCGACCACCGCCCACCACCCAGTGCAGCTCCGCGTCCTGGCGAGGATGACGAGCTGCGCATTTGCGTTGATGTTCTAGGGCTCAACAGGGCTACATCTCAGGAGCGCTTCTGGCCTTCATGAGTTGGTCGGTGCAAGGGTCCACCTCACAGTTACGTTCGCATGCCCTTCGGCTTGCCGAACATGGCTGTCACCTTCCAGTGCCACTCACGGAGCATTCTGGCGGCTCAGGAGGCCAGGCGTCACGTAGTCCTAGTCGAGATGGAGAAGGTCCTTCAGGAACCGCCCGAGCCCCTAGAGCCCCCTGAGGCTCAGGTCCCTGGTGCCTCGTGAATAGCGACTACTTCAGCATGCATCTTCAGCTACTTCAACACCTCTTCTACAACGGTACTATGTCACATTTTCCGATTTATTCAGCTGGGAGCGCCCCTCGGGCTGCATCATTCCCAGGTTGCACGGGCATGTCCCTGCGACATGTATCCTTTTGCATCTTTAGCTTACTCTGTTGGGGGCGCCCCTCGGGCTGCATCATCCCCAGGCCGCTTGGGTCCGTCCAAGTGGCATGTATCGTTCTTGCATCTATTTGAACTAGCTTGTCTCCTTGCATGAGTGCCCAATGATTATCACTTTCCTGATTCATCTCGCGGCATTCTGCATTGCTGACCAATCTCATGTTTACCCCACGACGAGGACTCCCCATGTCAGCACGGCGCTTGTGCTCGGGTCCGTCCCTGCAACGCTGAAAAACCTGAGAGATTGAGCTCTGGCTCGTGGCCCGCTCCGCGCATGTCACCTCACCAGATCCTCAGTGCCTCTGTTTCTTGTGGGACAATCCGCCGCTTGGTAGCCAGCGTTATTACAGGCTATATCCCCTTGTCAACTAACTCGCAGGAATCTCCGAAGCACTAGCTACAGGTGGCCCCGTTAGCTCGTTCCTTCTCTCATGCAATTCGCTTGCGCGTGAAAGGGGGGGCTCCTGAGCATCGCGCCTCAAAAGCTCTTACTGACTCTCCAGCCCTCACCCACTGGCCTTGACCACGACATCGCGACCTGGCATACCAGTGGCGGCTGAGCCTTGCTCGAGGGTCGGGACCCGAGAACGCAGATCACCCACGGAGGTGTGAGAGGGGGAAGAGTCTAACGTGAGCCTGACCTGGTAGTACCACCGCCGCCGACGCACAGGCCGGGTGCGGCCTAAGGAATCAACCCATGATCGCCAAAGATAAGTCATGCATTCGAGCCAGCCCAACACTATGACACCGAATTCCTAGCTCCCGTGGCCTTTCTGCGACAATGCAACCTACCTTTCCTGCCTTCTGGGAGTTGCTTGCACGCTAAAGGGGACCTCTTGAGCATCGTTCCTCAGGAGCTCTTACTGGACCTCGGGTTGCTCACCTCTTGGCCTTGACCACGGCATCACGACCTGGCATACTAGCGATGGCAGAAGCCTGCCTGGGGACTGGGACCTATCAGCGTAGAGTGCTAGGCTACCGCAAGGTTCGAAAGGGGGGACCAAGCCGACGCAAGACACATGAACATAAATTTTCATAATGAGAATGGTGTTGACACAAAAGGCACTACAGATTCTTTACACACCCCCGTGGGGTTCATCTCGATTCCTCACAGGGAACAAAATGAGAAGGCTATCGGAAGCCGTATCTACGGGCGTCGCCGCCGACGCCATCATCAATAGTGGGCCACGGGAGGCCGACGCCAACCCCATCCAGATCAGCGGTGACGGCGAGCTGACGCTGTTGCTGCGCTCCGGGCATGCCGGGAGCTCGAGGCACGTAGCTGTCGTCGCTCGTCTCCGGAGTCTCATCAGGCTCAGGAGAACTGTTGGACTCCCAGGCACCATCGCTGCTGCTGGAGGAACTTTCGGCAGGACCAATGGCGGGGCCGGCACCAGCCGCCGCGCCGTCCTGGCGGCTCCCTCCCGAGCAGCATTCCAAGCGGCGGCCTTCCTCGTTGAAGACCTTGAAGAATAGCGTGGAGGTGCCATCGTACTTGAAATGGATGGCAAGGGCCCCTTCCACGAGGCAGATGCAGGCAACCTCACCCTATCCGCGGGTCATGAAGATCTTGCCCGGGGAGACGACCTCGACCTCTGCTCCCGTTGCCGGGGCATCGCACTTAGCGTGCTGCAGCCACAGCTCAAGCGCCCCCCTCGGCGGCATCTTTGCAGCAAAGAATTGCAAAACCTGATCCATGAGCGCGGTGGCATCGCCGCCCACACCACGAGTTCACGCGAGGAGCCCTCGGCATGAGTTTGTGGGGCGGTGGCGCACACCGCCACAGCATGGCCACCGCGTCCATGGCGCGAGCGGCGCGAGTCGCTGCCTCCATCTCCGGTGCCTGGCGCCTGGGCTTACAAGGGCAACAGATAGCTGGGGGGAGGCCCCTCGTACCAAGGCCTCGTCACATGTCGCCCCAAGACAACGTCTCAGGAGAGGGACAGTCTCTTCTTCGGTGGCAGAGGCCCCAACTCTTTGCGGGGTTTTTTCCCTTCTTAGCGGCGGAGAATCTCCGTATCGACGCCATGGGTGACGCAGCAAGGCAATGGAGCAAGGAGGAAGAAGAAGAGGTAGGCGGAAAGGAGTAAGATATGGGCAACGGGGGCTCCTCCCCTCGCCTCATTTATAGCCGGGAGGAGGCCAACCGTCAACCTCCACGATCGCAGGTAATGATGATTTTTCTGCAGGTAGCAGGGACTCGTTGATAACCCACAAGTATAGGGGATCGCAACAGCTTTTGAGGGTAGAGTATTCAACCCAAATTTATTGATTCGACACAAGGGGAGCCAAAGAATATTCTCAAGTATTAGCAGCTGAGTTGTCAATTCAACCACACATGGAAACTTAGTATCTGCAACAAAGTGTTTAGTAGCAGAGTAATATGATAGTGGTGGTAGCAGCAACAAAAGTAAAGATAGCAAAAGTAATGTTTTTGGTATTTTGTAGTGATTGTAACAGTAGCAGCGGAAAAGTAAATAAGCGTAAACCAGTATATGGAAAACTCGTAGGCACCGGATCAGTGATGGATAATTATGCCGGATGCGGTTCATCATGTAACAGTCATAACATAGGGTGACACAGAACTAGCTCCAATTCATCAATGTAATGTAGGCATATATTCCGTATATAGTCATACGTGCTTATGGAAAAGAACTTGCATGACATCTTTTGTCCTACCCTCCCGTGGCAGCGGGGTACTATTGGAAACTAAGGGATATTAAGGCCTCCTTTTAATAGAGAAACGGAACAAAGCATTAGCACATAGTGAATACATGAACTCCTCAAACTATGGTCATCACCGGGAGTGGTCCCGATTATTGTCACTTCGGGGTTGCCGGATCATAACACATAGTAGGTGACTATAGACTTGCAAGATAGGATCAAGAACTCACATATATTCATGAAAACACAATAGGTTCAGATCTGAAATCATGGCACTCGGGCCCTAGTGACAAGCATTAAGCATAGCAAAGTCATAGCAACATCAATCTCAGAACATAAAGGATACTAGGGATCAAACCCTAACAAAACTAACTCGATTACATGATAAATCTCATCCAACCCATCACCGTCCAGCAAGCCTACGATGCAATTACTCATGCACGGCGGTGAGCATCATGAAATTGGTGATGGAGGATGGTTGCTGATGACAACGGCGACGAATCCCCATCTTCGGAGCCCCGAACGGACTCTAGATCAGCCCTCCCGAGAGGTTTTAGGGCTTGGCGGCGGCTCCGTATCGTAAAACGCGATGATTTCTTCTCTCTAATTTTTTTCTCTCCGAAAGCAAATATAGAGAGTTGGAGTTGGCGTCGGAGGGTTTCCAGGGGGCCCACGAGGTAGGGGGCGCGCCCTAGGGGGGGGGCGCCCCCCACCCTCGTGAGAAGGGTGTGGGCCCCTGGTCTTCATCTTTGGCGAGGATTTTTTATTGTTTTTTCTAAGATGTTCCGTGGAGTTGCAGGTCATTCCGAGAATATTTGTTTTCTGCACATAAAACAACAACATGGTAATTCTGCTGAAAACAGCGTCAGTCCGGGTTAGTTCCATTCAAATCATACAAGTTAGAGTCCAAAACAAGGGCAAAAGTGTTTGGAAAAGTAGAGACGATGGAGAAGTATCACTCATCAAGTCGGGCAGTTGCCGAGGCTGCATGGGGAAGTGGAGGCGCCCATGTCCTGTCAATCACCACGCGTCAATCAAGGCCGCAGGCAGTTGGGGCCCGCAGCGCTCCGCACTTTCCCTTTGGCTTCACCTCAATGCCAAGTACGAGCGCGCCTTGGGTCTGGGGGCTACTAAGATCTTTTATCGGTCGTACCGTAATGGCAACATACTTTATTCCCTTTGTCATCGGTATGTTACTTGCCCGAGATTCGATCGTCGGTATCATCATACCTAGTTTAATCTCGTAACCGGCAAGTCTCTTTACTTGGTCCGTAATACATCATCTCGCAACTAACTCATTAGTCACATTGCTTGCAAGGCTTATTATAATGTGCATTACCGAGAGGGCCCAGAGATACCTCTCCGATACTCGGAGTGACAAATCCTAATCTCGATCTATGCCAACCCAACAAACACCTTCGGAGATACCTATAGAGCATCTTTATAATCACCCAGTTACGTTGTGATGTTTGATAGCACACAAGGTATTCCTCCGGTATCCGGGAGTTGCATAATCTCATAGTCAAAGGAATATGTATATGACATGAAGAAAGCAATAGCAATAAAACTGAACGATCAATATGCTAAGCTAACGGATGGGTCTTGTCCATCACATCATTCTCCTAATGATGTGATCCCGTTCATCAAATGAAAACACATGTCAAAGGTTAGGAAACTTAACCATCTTTGATTAACGAGCTAGTCTAGTAGAGGCTTACTAGGGACACAGTGTTTTTTCTATGTATCCACACATGTATCAAGTTTCCGGTTAATACAATTCTAGCATGAATAATAAACATTTATCATGATATAAGCAAATATAAAATAACAACTTTATTATTGCCTCTAGGGCATATTTCCTTCAGCCTCCCACTTGCACTAGAGTCAATAATCTAGTTCACATCGTCATGTGATTTAACACCAATAGTTCAAATCTTTATGTGATTTGTTCACATCACCATGTGAATAACACCCAAAGGGTTTACTAGAGTCAATAATCTAGGTCACATTGATATGTGATTAACACCGAAAGAGTACTAAGGTGTGATCATGTTTTGCTTGTGAGAGAAGTTTCGTCAACGGCTCTGTCACATTCAGAGTCGTACGTATTTTGAAAATTTTATATGTCTCCAATGCTCTGCATGGAGCTACTCTAGCTAATTGCTCCCACTTTCAATATGTATCTAGATTAAGACTCAGAGTCGTCCGGATCAGTGTAAAAGTTTGCATCGACGTAACTCTTTCCGATGAACTCTTTATCACCTCCATAATCGAGAAATATTTCCTTAGTCCTCTTAGGTAACTAGGATAACTTTGACCGATGTCCAGTGATCCACTCCTGGATCACTATCGTAACCCCTTGCCAAACTCAAGGCAAGGTACACAATAGGTTTGGTACACAGCATAGCATACTTTATAGAACCTATAGCTGAGGCATAGGAAATGACTTTCATTCTCTCTCTATCTTCTGCCGTGGTTGGGTTTTTGAGTCTTAATCAACTTCATACCTTACAACTCAGGGAAGAACTCCTTATTTGACTGATACATTTTGAACTACTTCAAAATCTTGTCTAGGTATGTACTCACTGAAAAATCTTATCAAGCGTCTTGATCTATCTCTATAGATCTTGATGCCCAATATGTAAGCAGCTTCACCGAGGTCTTTCTTTGAAAAACTCGTTTCAAATACTCCTTTATGCTTTCCAAAAAATTCTACATCATTTCTGATCAATAATATGTCATTCACATATACTTATCAGAAAGGTTGTAGTGCTCCCACTCACTTTCTTGTAAATACAGACTTCACCGCAAGTCTGTATAAAACTATATGCTTTGATCAACTCATCAAAGCGTATATTCCAACTCCGAGATGCTTGCACCAGTCCATAGAAGGATTGTTGGAGCTTTCACACTTTGTTAGCACCTTTAGGATTGACAAAACCTTCTGGTTGCATCATATACAACTCTTCTTTGAGATATCCATTAAGGAATGCACTTTTGACATCCATTTGCCAAATTTCATAATGTGGCAATTTCTAACATGATTCGGACAGACTTAAGCATCGCTACGGGTGAGAAGGTCTCATTGTAGTCAACTCCTTGAACTTGTCAAAAACCTTTCGCGATAAGTCAAGCTTTGTAGACAGTAACATTCCCATCAGCGCCAGACTTCTTCTTGAAGATCCATTTATTCTCTATGGCTCGCCGATCAGGCAAGTCATCCAAAGTCCATACTTTGTTCTCATACATGGATCCTATCTCAGATTTCATCGCCTTAAGCCATTTTGTAGAATCTAGGCTCATCATCGCTTCATCATAGCTTGTAGGTTCGTCATGGTCTAGTAACATGACTTCCAGAATAGGATTACTGTACCACTCTGGTGCGGAACATGCTCTGGTTGACCTACGAGGTTCGGTAGCAACTTGATCTGAAGTTTCATGATCATTATCATTAGCATCCTCTCTAGTTGGTGTAGGCATCATGAGAGCGGTTTTCTGTGATGATCTACTTTCCAATTCGAGAGAAGGTACAATTACCTCATCAAGTTCTACTTTCTTCCCACTCACTTCTTTCGAGAGAAACACCTTCTCTAGAAAGGATCAATTCTTAGCAACAAAGATCTTGCCTTTGGATCTGTGATAGAAGGTCTACCCAACATTTTCTTTCAGGTATCCTATGAAGACACACTTCTCAAATTTGGGTTCGAGCTTATCAGGCTGAAGCTTTTTCACATAAGCATCGCAACCCCAAACTTTAAGAAACAACGGCTTATGTTTCTTGCTAAACCATAGTTCATACGGTGTCGTCTCAATGGATTTAGATGGTTCCCTATTTAACGTGAATGCAACTGTCTCTAATGCATAACCCCAAAATGATAGTGGTAAATCGGTAAGACATCATAGATCGCATCATATCTAATAAAGTACGGTTACAACGTTCAAACACACCATTACGCTGTGGTGTTTCAGGTGGCGTGAGTTGTGAAACTATTCCACATTGTTTTAAATGAAGGCCAAACTCGTAACGCAAATATTTGCCTCCGCGATCAAATAGTAGAAACTTTATTTTCTTGTTGCGATGATTCTCTAACTTCACTCGGAAATTCATTGAACTTTTAAAATGTTTCAGACTTGTGTTTCATCAAGTAGATACACCCATATCTGCTCAAATCATCTGTGAAGGTCAGAAAATAATGATACCCACCGCGAGCCTCAACACTCATCGGACCGTATACATCGGTATGTATAATTTTCAATAAGTCAATGGCTCGCTCCATTGTTCCGGAGAACAGAGTTTTTGTCATCTTGCCCATGAGGCATGGTTCACAAGCATCGAATGATTCATAATCAAGTGATTCCAAAAGTCCATTCGCATGGAGTTTCTTCATGCGCTTTACACCAGTATGACCTAAACGACAGTGCCACAAATATGTTGCACTATAATTATCAACTTTGCATTTTTTTTTGGCATCAATATTATGAATATGTGTATCACCACGATCGAGATTCAACAAACCATTCAGATTGGGTGTATGACCATAGAAGGTTTTATTCATATAAACAGAACAACAATCATTCTCTGACTTAAATGAATAACTGTATTGCAATAAACATGATCTAATCATATTAATGCTCAACGCAAACACCAAATAACATTTATTTAGGTTCAATTCTAATCCCGAAGGTAGATGGAGTGTGCGATGGTGATCGTATCAACCTTGGAATTACTTCCAACACACATCGTCACCTCGTCCTTAACTAGTCTCTATTTATTTTGCAACTCCTGTTTCAGGTTACTACTCTTAGCAACTGAACCAGTATGAAATACCGAGGGGTTACTATAAACACTAGTAAATTACACATCAATAACATGTATATCAAATATACCTTTGTTCACTTTTCCATCCTACTTATCCGCCAAGTATCTAGGGAAGTTCCACTTCGAGTGACCATTTCCTATGAAGTAGAAGCACTCAGTTTCAGGCTTGGGTTTCTCTTTGGGCTTCTTCATGGAAGTGGAAACTTTCTTGCCATTCTTTTTGAAGTTTCCCTTTCTTTCCCTTGCCCTTTTTCTAGAAACTAGTGGTCTTGTTAACCATCAACACTTGATGCTATTTCTTGATTTCTACCTTCGCTGATTTCAGCATCGCGAAGAGCTTGGGAATCGTTTTCGTCATCCCTTGCATATTATAGTTCATCACGAAATTCTAGTAACTTGGTGATAGTGATTAGAGAACTCTGTCAATCACTATCTTATCAGGAAGATTAACTCCACTTGATTCAAGCGATTGTAGTACCCAGACATTCTGAGCACATGCTCAAGAGTTGAGCTATTCTCCTCCATCTTGTAGGCAAAGTACTTGTTAGAGGTCTCATACCTCTTAACACGAGCATGAGTCTGCAACATCATTTTCAGCTTCTTGGAACATCTCATATGCTCAACATTTTTTAAGTCCCAGTTCTAGGCTGTAAAGCATGGTGACCTAAACTATCAAATAATCATCATACCAAGCTTGCAAAAAACGTTCATAACGTCTGCATCTGCTCCTGCAACAGGTTCGTCACCTAGTGGTGCATCAAGGACATAATTCTTTTGTTCAGCAATGAGGATAATCCTAAGATCACGGACCTAGTCCGCATCATTGCCGCTATCATCTTTCAACTTAGTTTTCTCTGGGAACATATAAAAAACAGGGGAGCTATACACGAGCTATTGATCTACAACGTAGATATGCAAATACGATCAGGACTAATTTCATGATAAATTAAGTTCAATTAATCATATTACTTAAGAACTCCCACTTAGAGAGACATCCCTTGAGTCATCTAAACGATCACGTGATCCATATCAACTAAACCATGTCCGATCATCACGTGAGATGGAGTAGTCTTCAATGGTGAACATCTCTATGTTGATCATATCTACTATATGATTCATGTTCGACCTTCCGGCCTCCGGTTTTCCGAGGCCATGTCTGTACATGCTAGGCTCGTCAAGTTTAACCCGAGTATTCCGCATGTGCAAAACTGTCTTGCACCCGTTGTATGTGAACGTAGAGCCTATCACACCCTATCATCATGTGGTGTCTCAGCACGACAAACTATCGCAATGGTGCATACTCAGGGAGAACACTTATACCTTGAAATTTTAGTAAGGGATCACCTTATAATGCTACCGTTGTACTAAGCAAAATAAGATGCATAAAAGATAAACATCACATGCAATGAAAATATGTGACATGATATGGCCATCATCATCTTGTGCCTTTGATCTCCATCTCCAAAGCACCATCATGATTTCCATCGTCACCGGCTTGACACCTTGATCTCCATCGTAGCGTCGTTGTCGTCTCGCCAACTATTGCTTCTACAACTATTGCTAACGCATAGTGATAAAGTAAAGCAATTACATGGCGTTTGCATTTCATAAAATAAAGCGACAACCATAAGGCTCCTGTCAGTTGCCGATAACTTCTACAAAACATGATCATCTCACTACAAGAAATCTATTAATACGTGACGGATTTCTGATGACGTTCTCGAAAATCGTCATAATCGTTGATGGTTTTTTCTTATCCATCACAAAAACTGTCATGGATCAGCAGGATGTGATTGCCCTTTGAAAAAGATAGCCCTTTCATGATGGACATTGGTGGACCGTCATGAAAATTGTCACAGACCGATTTGCGCGGCCTAGCCTCTTATTTCTTTATAGACCATTCAGGCCGTCATCGATGGCTCCTGCTAATGTGTCATGTGGACTTAAGTAGGAAGACGCACCAGCAATTTCGAGCGCGCGCGTGGAAATCCAAATTTAAGTTGCGGACACGGCCTGTGGGATTTTTTTTAGCCAGCCTATTTAACGCGCGATCCACACCCATCTAACCCTAATCCCCATTCTCTCCCTCCCTCAGCTGCCACAGCAGCCCGCTCCCGATTCCGCTGATTCCGACAGCTATCCCCAGCGTGGAGTACACCGACGAGCTCCCCTCGCTCTGATCCATCCTCCTCTCTGGCAAGATTAGCCCCTCTTAGCCTCTACCGCTCGCCCAAAACCCACACCCATGCAAGGTTTCGGCCTCCGGCATCGCCTTTGTCATCGGCGCATCTTCGACGACCTCTGTCAGCTTTTCTCCATTGTGTGCGACGCTCCCACACGTGCTCTCGCCTCCTGACGGTCCACCTCGAGAAGGGCGGCGCGGAGGACCTCCTCCTGCAGGATCTATGGACGTGACGCACGCTACAACCATCGATGCGGGATGAGGGCCGACACCTCGGCCTTGTCCTACTCGATGACATTTCCAGCGAACGCCGGTGCTTCTCCTCATCCTCGACCTAAGGAGGAACGCCGGGACAACACAAGCTTGGCCCGCCCCTGAACAATGGCCATGACGCTAGGTAAGGTTGTGCTGCTGTGCATATATTACCTTGGAGTAAACAATTTGATAGGACAAATTGCTTGTGCTGGATATGGTTAGTCTGTAGCTTGGTAATCTTGATTCTAATTTTGGGGACAAATTGTTGCTTGTTCTGTCAAATATGCACTTTAATCTGTTATCTAGATAACGTTTCTGTATTTTCTTCTGTACATGGACAAAATATACTCTTTTAACAAACAATATTTGTGTATGACTGACAACTGATTTGCTTGGAACTGCAGATTCATATTCCTAGCATACTTGATTGAGGATATACAATTCTTATATTCTTGTGATTTTTTAGCAACTGAACATAATTTCTGATAAGTACTGTAGCTATAGTGCTAGTGGACAACACCAGTACTTTACATTACATTTTTATGACACCTTTGTATATGAAATGGAAACGGTAACTAACAAGTGCTTGCTAGTTGTACTTGTACAAACCAATGATCTCCAGATCCACAAGGCCGGCCAACTGGCTGGCACCAAGTTCACACCCTCCTCATATCTAGTAATTGTGCTTCTTTTTATTGGCCGGTGTTAGTTGCTATGAAGTAGCTCATTGGAGTCAATGATGGATGCTTAGCCTCTATTTATAAGGATTACCTGCTACTGCTTTTGCTACCTCTTCTGTTCCCTGAATGAATGGTCCTGCTGCTTTCTTGCATGCCGTATCTATTTCTCTTTTTCTTGGACAGTGTTTTTATCTCTTGAGAATCATATTCTGGACAGGCTGCTTGTAATGTCAAATGTAAACTATTTATTAGGGTTGATCTCTGTTCTACTAATGCCTACTGCCTTCTCCACCCATCCAGTGGCGTACAATATGTCTCCTCCTCAACACGGTCATCCCCAATGAGCTCTCTTTGCTGGAGGAGGTGGAGCAGCAAGTCTAGCACCCCCCTTGGCCCTTGCACCCTATCCTACAGCGCCTGGACGAGCTCACTGATGGCTGCGTCCTCCTTCCCTCCTAGTGTGGTGAGCCTCTCCCCACTTTACCCCAAAATCTAGATGATACTGGCAATCTAAATGCAAATCATGTTTTGTTTCAATTTAGAGGCGGATTCCATTGCTGCGATGGACATGTGAGCTTGCTTAGTTGCTGATGGTTTTCTGGATCTGGTTATGTTGCACTGTTACACATAATTTAATAAGGGCAAGCTAGTTCTAATCCACATAATATGATATAGCTATTTTTCTCTAACGTGCACTCGTCTTCATGTTGCTTTCGTACTGATCTTTTAGGAGTTAATTTGGAAGTTGCAGCTTGTTAGATATAAATTCAGCCGCGACTGTGTATCTTGCTAGAATGGACTTGTTTTACAAATGTGTGTATGTAGTACTTGAGAGCAAACCTAAAAAACTATTCTTTTATCATCAGCATCTTAGAACTATAAGTGTATATTTTTGCTTGAACAGATGTGGACATTAATTATGCCCCCGTTGTTTTCTTGTTAATACAAAAGCAACAAGTTCCTATTCTAAAATATAGACTTTAGGATTTATATTATGATGGACATCACTAATTCTGTACAACTGAACTCCCTTTCGTACAATATCCTATCCCACACTATATATATATATGATACATCAATTATCACTTATTTTCATACCAAGGGCTTGGTAACCCATTTTCATGGTTGAAATGAAGATTTTAACCATGGAGTGTGCTTTCTCTATCTTAGGTTAGAACTATGGATGCATTATGGTATGATTGATTGTTGTACGAGAAGCATTATGGATGCATTGTGGTATGATTGATTGTTGTACGAGAAGCATTATGGATGCATTATGAAATGAAGATTTTAACTGTGGTAGTTGTTGGAAGGTAGTAGTACCTGTGATTACTATTCTCCTATAGCATAATAACCTTATTAAGATGAAAAAGTGTTTGTTCCCTTTTTGTTTTGATGTTTGCCTTTGTTACAAGAATAAAAGTATTGCTTATGTTATTTATTTCTGACGGTGGGTATGAAAGTGCCTCCCCTTGACTTTCTTTCTATACTTTTCTTAGAGTTTCGCATACTTTATATTTCACAACACATGAGAGACTGCATCGTAGGAAATTCAGAAGGGTTTCATAGCATGATTTGGTTTAGTGTAGTGATAGCCTGGAACTTCATGTCAAATAAGCACAACGGAGTTTACTACACTGTTGATCTATGTATGCTCATCATTACTTTTTGTTGCCACGAGTTGTTTCTTTTCACATGATTGATTTTGTTTCACTACTTTGTATCTTGGCAGTGCAAAAGGTATAGGACTGGATAACGTGTAGTAAGCTACTTCTAGTTTCTGCTTCTAGTTTAACCTACTGGCTATAATATTTTATAGTGTGACATAATTTTCATCATGTGGAAGATAATGGTTTATGGTAGCATTTTTGACAAAAAGACATGTGTTCGCATGCGTTTGGTGTGGACGAGCGGATCTATGGCCATGAATGTGGGATGACCCTTGGTCGACGTCCGACAAGCATTGCGCGTCCCTTGATGGGTGTTGTGTTGGCTGTAGAGTAGCATAGTGTTCTCTGAGACATGCTTGTAAAATTAAACTTTTCTGGATCCTTTTTTTGCTCCTGTAGAGATGTATTCTCAGTTATGTATGTAATTTACTAAGACATGCTTGTAAAATTAATCTTTTCTGGATCCTTTTTTTTGCTCCTATACAGATGTATTTTCTCGTGTGTATGTAATTTTCTGTTCTTAATGACACAAGCATATATTTTCTATTAAATTATTATTGGCTTAAAATTTCGGTGGACCAAGAGAAATGAGTGATGCCTAATGTCTTGGACTGAAATTATTAGACCTTACTTTAAATTAATGAACCTGCATATATGGGCCACCAATCTTGGACTGGGCTGAAATTTAGTGGGCCAAAATTTTAGATGGGCTTCTGACAACATGGGCTGCCACATCAGATCCATGTCAGATGATGACGTGGTAGAGAAGTTAACGCTGTTATGAGTGTGCGAGTTAACTACCATCGATGACGGCTAAAAACCGTCATGGTCTGTAACGGTTTTAGATGGTCCATCATGGTGTGTGCGGTGGTCAAATTATGAGCGATATACATGACGGAAATCAAATCTGTCACGCGTCCTCTTCGTTGACGGTTTTGTGCAGGTCCATAACGGACTGAAACCGTCACGTATTAATAGATTTCTTGTAGTGTCTCATACAATAATGTATATCACATCATGTCTTAACCATATCACGTCACAACATGCCCTGCAAAAACAAGTTAGACGTCCTCTACTTAGTTGTTGCAAGTTTTACGTGGCTGCTACGGGCTTCTAGTAAGAACCGTTCTTACCTACGCATCAAAACCACAACGGTGATTTATCAAGTTTGTTGTTTTAACCTTCAACAAGGACCGGTTGCAATCAAATTTGATTCAACTAAAGTTGGAGAAATAGACACCCGCCAGCCACCTTTATGCAAAACATGTTGCATGTCTGTCGGTGGAACCGGTCTCATGAACGTGGTCATGTAAGGTTGGTCCGGGCTGCTTCATCCAACAATACCGCTGAATCAAAATAAGACATTGGTGGTAAGCAGTATGACGATCGCCGCCCACAACTCTTTGTGTTCTACTCATGCATATCATCTACGCATAGATCTGGCTCGGATGCCACTGTTGGGGAATGTAGCATGCAATTTCAAAAAAAATTCCTACGCTCACACAAGATCAAACTACGAGATGCATAGCAATGAGAGGGGAAGAGTGTGTCCATGTACCCTCGTAGACCGAAAGCGGAAGCGTTTGACAACGTGGTTGACATAGTTGAACTTATTCTCATTCCGACCGATCAAGCAACGAACGTATGGCACCTCCGAGTTCTGCACACATTCAGCTCGATGACGTCCCTCGAACTCTTGATCCAGCAAAGTGTCAAGGGAGAGTTTTGTAACATCCCAAATTTTCAATTTGGAATGTTATACATTAGATCATCATTGCATATCATATTTTATTTGCTTTTGGTTTCGATCCTAGAAATCCTAAGCAACTCAAGGACCCATGGAGAGAGTTGGGGATTTCGTTATTTTCATATTTGAGTTTTCTCAAATTTTGAGAATAGGATCATTTGATTTTATTTATTTTATCATCAATTATTTCTATTACAAAAATATGAGAGAGGGAATAAAATGACTTTAACAAAATAAAGAAATATTGAGGATTTAATAATTAAATCAAATAAGATTTTATTTCAGAGTTTTTCGTTATTTTATTTGAATTTAGGAAAAATGTGCGTTTTTCAAAATGGCATTTAGGCGCCAAATAAATGTTCACCATGTGCGGCTTGATTTTAGAAGCTCGTGAAAATTTATTTTGGAATTTTTGGAGTCTGTTTAGTATTTCTTTTTATTTTTCTTCTGCTCGTAATATTTAAAAAAACGAACCGACCTAGGGCCGTGTCCGACTAGGACTCCCGGCCCGTTAGGCTATATAAGCCGGGGTAGAGGCCCAGCCAAACCCTAGCCCCGCCCCAAGCCGCCCCAGCGCCGCCGCCGCGCCGCCGCACGCCGCCCGAGGTCCGCCGCCGCCTCGATTTCCGCGCTGGTTTTTTTTATTTTTTTCGAAAAACCGTTCGGTTTTCCGTTGGTTTATTTTGGAATTTTTGGAGTCTGTTTAGTTTTTTTTAGTTTCGGTTTTTTTAAATATATCGGTTTTCCGTTTATTCAAATAGCGAGCGTTCGTCCGTTCGTTCATTCTAGCGAACGTTCGTCATTTTTCTTTTTCTCAGATTAAATCCGCGATTTTTCTGATCGCGATTCCTGATCCGATTTTAGTTTTAGTATAACTTTTCGCTCGTTTATCGGAATCAGGCGATTCAAGCGCCTAAAGTTTCGTCTCGAAACCCTCTATCCGTTTAACCAACTTAAACAAGTGTTTGATACTGTAAAATTTGCCCTAGATCCGGATTAGTAGAACGAAGTTGTTTTCTTTCACCGTTTGACTTTCGTTGCTTCGTTCGATTTGATTCTTTTTGCAAACCGGAGTTCTTAAGTTGAACCTTCTGGTTAGATCTCTTATTTAAGATTTACCTGTGCATTAGATGAGTACTTATTGTATGCTTGTTTGTGTGTTTGCGATAGAGTACCCGGAGTGCGCCGCTTGTTACTTCGAATCGCTAGGTTTCGCGGATCATTAGCAAGGCAAGTAACACTTTGATCATACCTTTCCTACTACCCAGTTTTATTGCATTAGATCAATCCTCACACATTGCATGATTAGGATATAATTAAATTGTGGGATGGGAAGTAGTTGAGGTAGTACCTATTACCTGTTTATTATCAAACCTTTGGGAGTTACTTCTACGTTTGCTTATTATGCCATGCTATGCTAATAGACGTGGATTGGGTGAGTGATATCCATGACAGATGTGAGTTTGTTAATTAATAGTTTATGTAAGGTGGCAACTTAAACACACATCTGGGTGGATTGAGGCACCTGGGTATTCCAGGACTTGCCTGTTTTCTTTTGGACCGCCACCCAGGCTCAAAGGGATCATGAGACTATTCATACTAGAAACTTCCGTGTACAGCCACAAGCTATTATGGGCTCTAGCATAGTTAACTAAGTCGTGCGAACTCTTATAGTGGTAGACTAGCAGATGTAGGGGATGTAGGTGGTACGGTCTACCCGATCGTAAGGTGCTAGCGCTTCTGAAAGACTATGTCTCGGTCATCCGTCTTCTCAAACATCATGTAGTGCGAGAAACCAAACGGAGGCGACCGAGTCTTGTGGGGAAAAGTGCGCAAACCTCTGCAGAGTGTATAAACTAATCATGGTTAGTCGTGTCCCCGGTTATGGACATCTTCAGTATCTAGTACCTGGATTATCATGTGAATCTCAACATGTTACTCTAAATTAATTTTGTTCGGTTTTGTTAATGATGATGCTTAATTGGGATTGAGAATGCTGTCAACCATTCTCAATGTTTAACAACCACTATGTTAGTAATTCAATTTATTCCTTTGTAGTAGGGAAAAATTGGCTTTACGCAAAATTGTAACCATAGAGCTTTCCACCAGCCAGATATGCATATAGTATAGCTGTTTCATTCCATTACTCTCTATGTGTTACCTTGCCAGCATATTCCATGTGCTGACCCGTTTCGGGCTGCAACGTTAATGTTGCAGACTTTTCATACGATGATTAAGGAGTTTTTAGGTCGTGGTTCTATACTCAGTGATGCCGTTGGAGTTGATGGACTCACTTATCTTCCAAGCCTTCTGCTGTTATCGTTATTAGATGGCCTTAAGCCATATTTATTGTAATAAGTTCTCTTTTGGGACACTCGATGTAATAAGTGTGTGATTGCTACTCTGTTATAAATCCTCCGAGTACTGTGTGGTGTCAGCATTACTGATCCATGGATGACACCGGAGCACAGAGATCAGACTGTTTGAGGTCTAGTCGCTACAGAGATGGTATTGGAGCCCACGCTGACTGTAGGACACGACCACTAAGCTAAAGACCTAGAACACTATTCACCCTCTTCTCTTATGACTCCTCACCTTTTCTACTCTTTTAGGATGGCGGATGCAAGGAACAAGTTCACGCAACCAGATGAAGATACACCCTTTGGACGACACTTGAAGGAAGTCACTAGATACCTGAACATAGGAGTACCAAGCTTCACCGGAACCTACAACGCCACTTTACCTGAAGAAGAGCGATGGATGATCCAAGTTCAAGTTCCAGGAAGGACGTTCATGCCAGTCACTGAGCCCATAGAGTTTTCTTTTGATGCATCAACTTGGAGTCTAGGAAAGAGCATGGCAGCTCACATCGCCATGGGACGCAATGGAGAAGTCTACCGCAATGATCTCAAGGATACTATCTACCAGATTTGTGGGCGCCGAGATGAGCACTGGGAGATGATCAACACTAGGAAGGATAGATCAATTGCAGCTTTTATCCAGGAGTTAAACCAGCACATTCGACGACAGGAGAACTAGATGTGCGCCGACATGATAGATCTGAAGAAGGCTAAGACAAGAATCAAGGAACTGGAGGAAGAACTCAAGGCTACACGGGAAGATTATGAAGAGGAAATTGAAGTATTGGTGGATAAGAATGCCGACCTAACAAAGAAGATCGGGATATTTATGGGAGACCCTACACGAGTAGATGAAGATGAAGAACCCAAGAAGATTCGCCCGGAAGACTACATCATCATCGACGACACCGATTCGGATCCAGACGATGGCGATGATGATTATGTTGATGAAGCTGGAGCAGATATCATGGAGTCTGCAACCGAAGAATATTTCTAGTAGACCACCTCATCAGTAGTAGTAGTCCACCATGTAAATATAGTAGTCCGAGCACCTTTGCGATAGTTAGATCGATTGTATGCCCTTGTTTGATTGAATGCAGTGAATTGTTTGCTTTTGCCTCATGTGCATATGGGTAGTGTTTTCTCTTTATACCCCTCTATTCTTACATCTAATCTTTTCTAAACCCTCAGATGCCTCCGAGATGTGACCCCGGATTTGCCTTTCCACCGGAGCTCACACAGTTGATCTAGCAGTAGAACACATTGATGCAGTTGCTAGTCCAGAATCAGAACCAGGGGAACAACAACAACAACCCACCACCACCACCACCTGTTGATCACTTAGCACGTTTTCTTAGGCTAAATCCGCCGGTGTTTTCCAGCAGCACCGAGCCGATAGTAGCAGATGATTGGCTCCGCAAGACAGCTAGAGAGTTGACCACAGCAGGATGCACAGATGCGGAGAAGGTGAAATTTGCCGCACATCAGCTTGAAGGACCCACAGCATCATGGTGGGAGAATTTCACAGCCACTTTCCCTGTCGACACTGTCACATGGGACCAGTTTCAGCAGGCCTTTTGTACTGCCCATGTTTCAGCAGGAGCTATGGCCATGAAGAAGCGTGAGTTTTGCAACTTGCGTCAAGGAGGACAGACAGTTGGCCAGTATGTGGAGGACTTTAGTAAGTTAGCACGTTATGCCCTAGATGACATTGCTACGGATGCAGCGAAGCAGGAGAAGTTTCTAGAAGGACTGAATGATGAGTTGAGCATGCAGTTGATGGTAGCAACCTTCAACAACTATCAGGAGTTGGTAGATCGTGCTCTTATGATTGAAGGCAAGCAGCAGCAAATTGAGAACCGCAAGAGGAAGTATGGACAAGGGAAATACAATTCAGGAGCTCAGCAGAAGCCACGTTTTACCCCTAGACTGGGAGGACACTTTCAGCATACCCATGGAGGAGGTAGCTCGCACAATCACAATGGCACCAAGAATGGTAATGGTAATGGAGGAAGCAATGGCCAGAATCGCACCAACCCATCAACCCCAGCCAAGAAGGACCTGAGCCAAGTCACTTGCTTTAAGTGTTCGAAGACAGGACATTATGCAAATGAATGCCCTGAAATACAAAATGGAAATAGCAATGGAAGCTCTGAGAAGAAGCCGAACCTTTCAACAGGGGACAGGTGAACCACGTTAACGTGGAGGAGGTTGAAGCTCAGCCTGATGCAGTAATAGGTAAGTTTTGGTTGAGTCATTTACTACACTCGTTCTTTTTGATACTGGCGCATCGCATTCATACATATCAAGGGGATTTATGGATAAGTATAACCTGTCAACCCAACCCCTTAGGTCACCCATGTTAGTAACCTCGCCTGGAGCAGAATATATGGCTAGTCGATGGTGTGATCGGTTACCATTAAGGATTGGTAACTATGTTTTTCCCTCAGACCTAATAGTATTGGAATCCCAAGGATTGGATGTGATATTAGGCATGGATTGTTATCAAAGTATGAAGGGAATATTGAATGTGCTAGTAAGTCAATTTTGCTTACCACCCCAGAAGGGAGAAGGATCAAGTATGTATCCCGGCATGTGCCAAAGAGGACTCAAGTAAATTGCTTAACAGGAGTTGTGCAGGAGGAAGTACCAGTAGTGAAGGATTTCCCTGATGTATTTCCAGAAGAGTTGCCAGGCATGCCACCGGATAGAGATATTGAGTTTTTGATAGAGCTATTGCCAGGCACAGGGCCAATATCAAAGAGACCATACAGGATGTCTGCAAAGGATTTGGTGGAAATTAAGAAGCAGATTAAGGAGTTACTGGATAAAGGATATATTCACCCAAGTTCTTCGCCTTGGGGATCGCCAATACTTCTAGTGGAGAAGAAGGACGGATCGTTGAGGATGGTGGTTGATTATCGAGGATTGAATGAAGTAACGATCAAGAACAAGTACCCACTACCAATGATCAATGATCTGTTTGATCGATTGCAAGGAGCTAAGGTATTTTCCAAGATCGATCTGCGATCAGGATACCACCAGTTGAAGATTCGGGAGCAGGATATACCTAAGATAGCTTTTACCACCAGGTATGGGCTGTACGAGTATACCATTATGTCATTTGGTCTGACTAACGCACCTGCATATTTTATGAACATGATGAACAAAGTGTTTATGGAGTTTTTGGATAAGTTCGTCGTAGTGTTCATTGATGATATCCTGGTCTACTCGAAGAATGAAGAGGAGCATAAGGAGCATTTGCGTTTGGTACTTGGAAAGCTCAGAGAACATCAATTATATGCCAAGTTCAGCAAATGTGAGTTTTGGTTGAAGGAAGTCGGATTCCTCGGACACGTTCTATCTGGAGAAGGTATAGCAGTGGATCCCACTAAAGTTGATACCGTGACCAAGTGGGAAGCACCAACCACGTATGGAGAGATCCGAAGTTTTCTTGGACTCGCAGGATACTACCGGAGATTTATTGAGAATTTCTCAAAGATTGCGAAGCCTATGACTGAGTTGTTGAAGAAAGATACCAAGTTCATATGGACGGAGGAATGTGAGGCTAGTTTCCAAGAGTTGAAGAAACATTTGGTTACCTCACCAGTGTTGATTTTGCCAGACCAGACCAAGGATTATGAGGTGTATTGCGATGCTTCACGTCGAGGACTTGGAGCAGTGCTTATGCAGGAAGGGAGAGTTGTTTCATATGCCTCAAGACAACTTAAGCCTCATGAGTTGAATTATGGTACGCATGATTTAGAGTTAGCAGCCGTAGTGCATGCATTGAAAACATGGAGACATTTTCTGATTGGAAATCATTGTGAGGTGTACACGGATCATAAGAGTTTGAAGTATATTTTCACACAGAAGGAGTTGAATCTCAAACAAAGGAGATGGTTGGAGCTCATCAAGGATTATGATATGAAATTGCATTATCACCCCGGAAAGGCTAATGTAGTAGCCGACACATTAAGCCATAAGAGTCATGTCAACACCCTAATGACGGGAGAATTACCAAGGGAGTTAGCAGAAAATCTTCGTGAACTATGTTTGGAAATAGTTCCGAGAGGCTATGTAGCAGCATTGGAGATTCAGTCAACTTTGATGGATAGAATCAGAGAAACTCAGAAGACTGACAAGGAGATTGCCTCTATTAAGGAGAAACTTAGCAAAGGAAAGGCTAAAGGATTTCGTGAGGATGAGCACGACACCCTATGGTTTGAAGACCGTGTTTATGTGCCCAATGACCGGGAGATTAGGAAGTTGATTCTGCAAGAGGCACACGATTCACCATATTCGATTCATCCAGGAAATACCAAGATGTATTTGCATTTGAAAGGTATTTTCTGGTGGACCGGAATGAAGAAGGATATTGCGGAGTACGTAGAAGTTTGTGGTGTATGTCAGAGAGTAAAGGCAAAGCATCAGAAGCCAGCGGGACTGTTACAACCATTGCCGATACCCGAATGGAAGTGGGATAAGTTAGGCATGGATTTTATCACGGGATTACCTAGGACTCGTTCAGGCTATGACTCGATTTGGGTTGTAGTTGATCGATTGACGAAGGTAGCACATTTCATCCCAGTAAAGACCACTTACACCAGTGCTAAGTTGGCAAAGATATACATGACCAGGATCGTATGTCTGCATGGAGTTCCAAGGAGTATCGTATCAGATAGAGGAACCCAGTTTACCTCAAAGTTCTGGAAACAGTTGCATGAAACTTTGGGTACCAGGCTAGAATTCAGTACAGCTTTTCATCCACAGACAGATGGACAGACCGAGAGAGTCAATCAGATTTTGGAGAATATGCTGAGAGCTTGTGCGCTAGATTATGGATCTAGTTGGGACGACAATTTGCCATATGCAGAGTTCTAGTACAACAACAGTTATCAAACCAGTCTAAAGATGGCCCCTTTCGAACCTTTGTACGGAAGGAGGTGCAGGACACCGTTGTCATGGGACATAGTTGTTTGGACCTGACTTGATTAAAGAGTCTGAACAGAAGGTGAAGTTGATTCACGACATGCTCAAGATAGCTCAGTCCAGACAGAAGAGTTATGCAGATTCTAAACGGAAGGAGACAGTTTACGAAGTCGGAGATAGAGCTTATCTTCGAGTATCTCCACTTCGGGGAACAAAGTGTTTTGGAGTTAAGGGAAAGTTAGCACCACGATTTGTAGGACCATACCGAGTATTGGAATGTATGGGAGAAGTGGCCTACAAGTTGGAATTGCCTGAAGGATTGTCAGGAGTTCATGATGTGTTCCACGTTTCTCAGTTGAAGAAGTGCCACGTGGAGATGGATGACATACCGTTGAGGGATACAGTGCCATTGGAAGCAATCCAGTTGGATAACAATTTGACCTATGAGGAGAAACCAATTAAGATTCTCGAGTTTGCCAGCCGAGTCACTCGCAGCAAGGTTATCAAGTTCTGTAAAGTTCAGTGGAGCCACCACACGGAGGACGAAGCCACCTGGGAGCGAGAGGAAGATTTGCTCAAGGACCACCCACACCTATTTTCTAGCCAACCCGAATCTCGAGGGCGAGATTCATCTTAAGGGGGTAGGTTTGTAACATCCAAAATTTTCAATTTGGAATGTTATACATTAGATCATCATTGCATATCATATTTTATTTGCTTTTGGTTTCGACCCTAGAAATCCTAAGCAACTCAAGGACCCACGGAGAGAGTTGGGGATTTCGTTATTTTCATATTTGAGTTTTCTCAAATTTTGAGAATAGGATCATTTGATTCTATTTATTTTATCATCAATTATTTCTATTACAAAAATATGAGAGAGGGAATAAAATGACTTTCCCAAAATAAAGAAATATTGAGGATTTAATAATAAAATCAAATAAGATTTTATTTCGGAGTTTTTCGTTATTTTATTTGAATTTAGGAAAAATGTGCGTTTTTCAAAATTGCATTTAGGCCCCAAAGAAATGTTCACCTTGTGCGGCTTGATTTTAGAAGCCTGTGAAAATTTATTTCAGAATTTTTGGAGTCCGTTTAGTATTTCGTTTTATTTTTCTTTTGCGCGTAATAGTAAAAAAACGAACCGACCTAGGGCCGTGTCCGACTAGGACTCCCGGCCCATTATGCTATATAAGCCGGGGTAGAGGCCCAGCCAAACCCTAGCCCCGCCCCAAGCCGCCCCAAGCCGCCCCAGCACCGCCGCCGCTGCCGCCCCAGCGCCGCCGCCGCCACCGCGCCGCCCCACCGCGCCGCCGGACGCCGCCGCCGCACGCCTCCCGTGGTCTGCCGCCGCATCGATTTCCGCGCCAGTTTTTTAATTTTTTTTTTGAAAAACCGTTCGGTTTTTCCGTCGGTTTTTTATTTTCGGTTTTTTTAAATAGATCGGTTTTCCAGTTTATTTAAATAGCAAGCGTTCGTCCGTTCGTTCGTTCTAGCGAACGTTCGTCGTTTTTCTTTTTCTCGGATTAAATCCGCAATTTTTCTGATCGCGATTCCTGATCTGATTTTAGTTTTAGTATAACTTTTCGCTCGTTTATCGGAATCAAGCGATTCAAGCGCCTAGAGTTTCGTCTCGAAACCCTCTATCCGTTTAACCAACTTAAACAAGTTTTTGATATTGTAAAATTTGCCCTAGATCCAGATTAGTAGAACAAAGTTGTTTTCTTTCGTCGTTTGACTTTCGTTGCTTCGTTCGATTTGATTCTTTTTGCAAACCGGAGTTCTTAAGTTGAACCTTCTGGTTAGATCTCTTATTTGAGTTTTGCATGTGCATTAGATGAGTACTTATTGTATGCTTGTTTATGTGTTTGCGATAGAGTACCCGGAGTGCACCGCTTGTTACTTCGAATCGCTAGGTTTCGTGGATCATCAGCAAGGCAAGTAACACTTTGATCATACCTTTCCTACTACCCAGTTTTATTTCATTAGATCAATCCTCACACATTGCATGATTAGGATCTGATTAAATTGTGGGATGGGAAGTAGTTGAGGTAGTACCTATTACCTGTTTATTATCAAACCTTTGGGAGTTACTTCTATGTTTGCTTATTATGCCATGCTATGCTAGTAGATGTGGATTGGGTGAGTGATATCCATGACAGATGTGAGTTTGTTAATTAATGGTTTATCTAAGGTGGCAACTTAAACACACATCTAGGTGGATTGAGGCACCTGGGTATTTCAGGACGTGCCTGTTTTCTTTTGGACCGCCACCCAGGCTCAAAGGGATCATGAGACTATTCATACTAGAAACTTCCGTGTGCAGCCACAAGCTATTATGGGCTCTAGCATAGTTGACTAAGTCGTGCAAAATCTTACAGTGGTAGACTAGCAGATGTAGGGGATGTAGGTGGTACGGTCTACCCGATCGTAAGGTGCTAGGCTCCTGAAAGACTATGTCTCGGTCATCCGTCTTCTCAAACATAATGTAGTGCGAGAAACCAAACGGAGGCGATCGAGTCTTGTGGGGAAAAGTGCGCAAACCTCTGCAGAGTGTATAAACTAATCATGGTTAGCCGTGTCCCGGTTATGGACATCTTGAGTATCTAGTACCTGGATTATCATGTGAATCTCAACATGTTACTCTAAATTAATTTTGTTCGGTTTTGTTAATGATGATGCTTAATTGGGATTGAGAATGCTGTCAACCATTCTCAATGTTTAACAACCACTATGTTAGTAATTAAATTTATTCCTTTGTAGTAGGGAAAAATTGGCTTTACGCAAAACTGTAACCATAGAGCTTTCCAACAGCCAGATATGCATATAGTATAGCTGTTTCATTCCATTACTCTCTATGTGTTACCTTGCCAGCATATTCCATGTGCTGACCCGTTTCGGGCTGCAAGGTTAATGTTGCAGACTTTTCAGACGACGATTAAGGAGTTTTTAGGTCGTGGTTCTATACTTAGTGATGCCGTTGGAGTTGATGGACTCACTTATCTTCCAAGCCTTCCGATGTTATCGTTATTAGATGGCCTTAAGCCATATTTATTGTAATAAGTTATCTTTTGGGACACTCGATGTAATAAGTGTGTGATTGCTACTCTGTTATAAATCCTCCGAGTACTGTGTGGTGTCAGCATTACTGATCCAGGGATGACACCGGAGCACAGAGATCAGACTGTTTGAGGTCTGGCCGCTACAAGTTTCGTCAGCACGACGGCGTGGTGACGGTGATGGTGAAGTGATCCGCGCACGGCTTCACCTAAGCACTATGACAATATGACCGGAGGCATAAACTGTGGAGGGGGGCACCGCACATGGCTAGGAATCACTGTTGTGTGTTCTAGCGGTGCCCTCTTATATATATATAATGTTGGAGGGGAGGAGAGGCAGCCAAGGGGGCGCCCCAAGTAGGAGGAATCCTAATTGGTGCTTCCCAATTTGGCCTCCCCCCTTCCATATTCACCCGGAGGGGAAGGAAGGAGGATGGAGGAGAGAAGGAAGGGAGAGGCTGAATCCCTCCCCTTCCTTTCCCTCTTATGCTCTTTCCTTCCCCCTTATTTTGGCCTACATGGAGCGCACCAGCCCTCTAGGGGCTGTTCTATCCCCTTCTTGGCCCATTACGCCCATGTAGTTGCCGGGGGGATGCCCGAAACCCCTTCTGGTGACCCAGTACATACCCGGTACCCCCAGAACACTTCCGGTGTCCGAATACTATCGTCCTATATATGAATCATTACCTCTCGACCATTTCGAGACTCCTTGTCATGTCCATGATCTCATACGGGACTCCGAACAACATTTGGTCACCAAATCACATAACTCATATAATACAAAATCATCATCGAACGTTAAGCGTGCGGACCCTATGTAACACCCCGGATGTAACTTTCCCAATTTGTACTCCAACTCTTGCCGTTTCCGGCGTTAAGTTATATTTATTTCCTCGGGTTCGGTTCTTTGTCTCCGTGTGTTGTTATCGTTGTCATGCATCTCATATCATGTCATCATGTGCATTGCATTTGCATACGTGTTCGTCTCATGCATTCGAGCATTTTCCCCGTTGTCCGTTTTGCATTCCGGCGCTTCGTTCTCCTCCGGTGGCCATTTCTACCTTTCTTTCGTGTGTGAGGATTAAACATTTCTGGATTGGACCGAGACTTGCCAAGCGGCCTTGGTTTACTACCGGTAGACCGCCTGTCAAGTTTCGTATCATTTGGACTTCGTTTGATACTCCAACGGTTAACCGAGGAACCGAAAAGGCCTCGTGTGTCTTGCAGCCCAACACCCCTCCAATTTGGCCCAAAACCCACCTAACTCTGCTCCATCATCTAAGCGTTCGATCACAATCGCGTGGCCGAAAATCGCACCTCATTTGGACTCTCCTAGCTCCTCCTATGCCTATAAATAGGTCCCCCTCGAAATGTCCCGGATCCCCTATCCCCGAAACCCTAAATCACCCCCGCGTCGCGCCGGACATTGTCCGACCCGGCCGGACATAGCCGCCGCCCCACTCCGAAGCCGCCACGTGGCAACCGCCACCTCCCACCACCGCCGGCCCGCCCGGCCCAAGCGAGGCCCCCGCGGCCAAGCTGCCGCCGCCGCCTCGCGCCGCGCCCCGCGCCGCCGCCGCGTCCACGCCCGCCGCCACCAACCGCCGCCGCCGCGCCGTGGCCGCCGCCCCGCCGCCTCTCCGGCTCCCCGCCGGCCGGATCCGGCGAGATCCGGCCCGGGAGCACCTCGCCCGTCTTCCTGCTCCAGCGAGCTCCGTCAACTCCGGCGTGAACAGTGCACGCGCCGCCGTCCTCGGATTCCGTGCCGGGTCAAACCCTAGATCTGGTGGTAAATTTCGTCTAAGTCCCGAAAATCTCAGTCCATGTGCTCATGTTCACGGCTCTGTAACTTTGCATCCGTAGCTCCGATTCATGCAAATAGCATATCAAAATGTTCGTCTCAGAGAGTACATCATTTCATTCCATTGCATCATTTTCATTTGAGTTCATCTTGATGCCCGGAATGCTGTTAGAAGAGGGCTACTTGAGATTATTGTCAGATCTGCTGCTCCGTTTAGGTTTTTGTCATTTTTGCCATGATTAATGTGTGCATGATATGCCCTGATGCTCTACATATGTTTTATTAAGGGTTTTGTCATCTTTCTAGAGGTACAACCCATGTATTTTTGTGATGTGTGTGGTTACTAGTGCAAGATTGCAAAGTGGTGCACTTAGTAATTCTGTTTTCAGGGACTTAGTAATTTCACTAAGTCCTGGAGCTGTTTATCTCATGATGCCATATGTTCATGTTGTTTCCTAGCGATCCGTGCCTCTTTTGAGGATGATCAGTAAGGGAGTTTTGTTAATATTGTAGTGCTCTATCCATCCATGTCTTTGTTTGCAATTATGGAGCACCCTAGCTTGAGTCAATCGAGCTCTACTTTTGCTACTTTGTGAATCTGGGCAGATTGTCAACTTGTTTGCAATTTTGCCGGTGTTGTTGTAGTTGATCCGTGCATGCTATGTTATTGTTCTTGCCATGTCTAGCTTGAATTTTGTGCCTTCTTTATGGATGTATGCTTGTCTTGCCATGACTTTCACCATAGTGAGTGCATCGAGCTCGTAAACATTCCTACTTGAGTTATATTTCAGCATGTGCCAGTTTTCACTAAGTCTGAAAACTGATTATCTTTTTGCCATATTCACATGCTTACAATTGTATTTTCTGATCCCTTTTGGCTCAAGGTCACTAAGGGACTTTTGTTAAGCTCTTTGAGTAGCTCCATTCCATGCTTTACTTTGCCATGTTCAGGTCCTGTAGCATGTAGTTTTGTGGCTCCGAAGAGGGCTACCTGATCTGAAATTCCAGACAAGTGTTAATTTCACCAAGTCTGAGATCTCTTTTCCATATGCATTTTTGCCATGATTGTTTGAACCTGTTAATGGATGAATTGGCCGTAGCTCAGTGCTAGACTTTTGTTAAGCATCTTGTATGCATCTCTGCCATGTATTTTGTTGTCATGTTTGGGTGCTGTAGCATGTTCATCTCATTGCATTTAGATGGCTACTTGCTGTAAATCGCACACCGGTGTCATATTTGAATCGCTTGCCATTTCCAAACCGTAACTCCGATTCTGGCGTTCTTTATATCGTTTTCAAGCTATTTCATCTCATATTTCCAGTGGCACACTTGGATTTCCATGTTGAGTCCAGGTTCATGCATTTCCTGTCATATCTTGCATTTTGCATCCCGCATCGCATTTCGCATAGCATATCATCATTGCATCATATTGCTTGGTCTTGCACGTGGTTGATTGTGCCCTTGTTGCTTGTTTGTCTTGTTTGGGTAGAGCCGGGAGACGAGTTCACTAACGAGGAGCCCGTTGAGTTTGCTTTCGAGGATCCAGTCAACTCTTACAACTGTGCAGGCAAGATGATCATACCCTCGAAATCACTACTATCTTTGCTATGCCAATTCTACGATGCCTACCACTTGCTTGCAAGCCTCCCAAATTGCCATGTCAAACCTCTAACCCACCATGTCCTAGCAAACCATTGATTGGCTATGTTACCGCTTTGCTCAGCCCCTCTTATAGCGTTGCTAGTTGCAGGTGAAGATTGAAGGCCGTTCCTTGTTGGAACATTTATTTACTTGTTGGGATATCATTATATTATCTTGTTATCTTAATGCATCTATATACTTGGTAAAGGGTGGAAGGCTCGGCCTCTCGCCTAGTGTTTTGTTCCACTCTTGCCGCCCTAGTTTCCGTCATATCGGTGTTATGTTCCCGGATTTTGCGTTCCTTACGCGGTTGGGTTATAATGGGAACCCCTTGATATTTCACCTTGATTAAAGCTTTTCCAGCAATGCCCAACATTGGTCTTACCATTTTCCACCTAGCCTCTTTTTCCCTTGGGTTTCCGGAGCCCAAGGGTCATCTTATTTAACCACCCCCCCCCCCCCCGGGCCAGTGCTCCTCTGAGTGTTGGTTCGACCGAGTAGACTGCGGGGCCACCTCGGGGCAACTTGAGGGTTGGTTTTACTCGTAGGATGTCTCATCTGAGTGTGCCCTAAGAAAGAGATATGTGCAGCTCCTATCGGGATTTGTCGGCACATTCGGGCGGTGTTACTGGTCTTTTTTTAACCTGTCGAGGTGTCTTGAATAACCGAGATACCGAGTCTGATCGGAACGTCTTGGGAGGAGGTCTATTCCTTCGTTGACCGTGAGAGCTTGTCATGGGCTAAGTTGGGACTCCCCTGCAGGGATTTGAACTTTCGAAAGCCGTGCCCGCGGTTATGGGCAGATGGGAATTTGTTAATGTCCGGTTGTAGATAACTTGAACCTTAACTTAATTAAAATGAATCTACTGAGTGTGTTACCGTGATGGCCTCTTCTCGGTGGAGTCCGGGAAGTGGACACGGTGTTGGAGTAATGTTTGCACAGGTTGTTCTCTAGTTTCTCGCTCGCGCTTTGCCTCCTCTTCTCGCTCTCTTTTGCGAATAAGTTAGCCACCATACTTGCTAGTCGCTTGCTGCAGCTCCACATATATTTACCTTGCCTTACCTATAAGCTTAAATAGTCTTGATCGCGAGGGTGCGAGATTGCTGAGTCCCTGTGGCTCACAGATTACTATTACACTAGATGCAGGGCCTGATGATTCCGCTCCAGGAGACGAGTATGAGCTCAAGTGGGAGTTCGGCGAAGACTCTCAACGTTACTATGTTTCCTTTCCCGATGATCAGTAGTGGTGCCCAGTTGGGGGTGATTGGGACCGTTGTTGCATGTTGGGTTCTCTTTTATTTTGGCGCCGTAGTCGGGCCATGAGTGTTTGGATGATGTAATGTTATTTATGTACTTGATTGACGTGGCGAGTGTAAGCCAACTATGTTATCTCCCCTTTTATTATTATATTACATGGGATGTTGTGAAGATTGCCTAACTTGCCACATATGCCTTCAATGCGATTATGTCTCTAAGTCGTGCCTCGACACGTGGGAGCTATAGTCGCATCGAGGGTGTTACACCCTACAGGTTCGAGAACTATTAGACATGACCGAGACACCTATATGGTCAATAACCAACAGCGGAACCTGGATGCTCATATTGGTTCCCACATATTCTACAAAGATCTTTTATCGGTCGTACCGTAAATGACAACATATATACATTATTCCCTTTGTCATCGGTATGTTACTTGCCCGAGATTCGATCATCGGTATCATCATACCTAGTTCAATCTCGTTACCGGCAAGTCTCTTTACTCGTTCCGTAATACATCATCTCGCAACTAACTCATTAGTCACATTGCTTGCAAGGCTTATTATGATGTGCATTACCGAGAGGGCCCAGAGATACCTCTCCAGTAGTCAGAGTGACAAATCCTAATCTCGATCTATGCCAACCCAACAAACACCTTCGGAGATACCTGTAGAGCATCTTTATAATCACCCAGTTACATTGTGATGTTTGATAGCACACAAGGTATTCCTCCGGTATCTGGGAGTTGCATAATCTCATAGTCAAAGGAATATGTATATGACATGGAGAAAGCAATAGCAATAAAACTGAACGATCAATATGCTAAGCTAACGGATGGGTCTTGTCCATCACATCATTCTCCTAATGATGTGATCCCATTCATCAAATGACAACAAATGTCAAAGGTCAGGAAACTTAACCATCTTTGATTAACGAGCTAGTCTAGTAGAGGCTTACTAGGGACACCGTGTTTTGTCTATGTATCCACACATGTATCAAGTTTCCGGTTAATACAATTCTAGCATGAATAATAAACATTTATCATGATATAAGGAAATATAAAATAACAACTTTATTATTACCTCTAGGGCATATTTCCTTCATTGTGACACACCGCCACCACCACTTTCTAGTAGTTTGTAGGATCATATTGGTGTGTTTCTATTGCTACTAACCATGGCAGGACCACAAGCCAACGAGATTAACTGGGAGAACATGACGAACAAGGAGTTGCATGATAAGTTTCAGCAAATGATGAGTGGCCAGGTGGGAGATGTGCTAAACAGATTTGAAGAGGCCATGGAGAAGATACAAGGCATGGAGAAGTCGTTCAAAACAAAGCTGGAAAACAAGTTTAATGAATTGCTCACACATCTTCCACAACCACCACCGGTTGCACCTGTCGCACCTCTGTAATGACAACAACAACGCCCCCTTCCAAATCAATTAGGACGAGTGAAGCGTATTCCTCTTGAGGATGGCCAAACTTCTGGTGTTGATGTACCTACTGTTGATGCTTCTTTGGCTCCTGTTGCTGCTGGTGCCGAGGAGGATGACGACCATGCAGGCGATTACGAGGATGAGGTTGATCAAAATCAGAACTACGTGCAACCACCACCACCAGGTCGTCCACATGCATATAATCGCAACGGTAGGGCCGCACCACCACTTCAGGTACGAGATCCTGACCATCTCCCTAAACTAAAATTGAATATTCCACCATTTGAGGGTAGATATGTTCCTGATATATATCTTACTTGGGAGTTAGAAACTGAACATCATTTTACATGTTTACAATACCCCGAGGAGAGACGTGTTGCTGCTGCTCTTTGTGCTTTCACTAGTTTTGCTTGTGTGTGGTGGTCTGAACATCATAGATTATATCCGAATAATATTTCAACTACTTGGGCTGCTTTCAAAACTGCTATGCGTACTCATTGGGTTCCACCATATTATCAACGTGAATTACTTCAAAAATTACAATGTTTAAGTCAAGGAAAAAATTCTGTAGAAGAATATTATCAGGAATTACAAACTGGCATGATTGGTTGTGGTATTGTTGAGGATAATGAAGCTATGCTTGCATGTTTTATGGGTGGATTAAATAAAGAGATTCAGACCATTCTAGAGTATAAGGAGTATAATACTATCACTCATTTATTCCATCTTGCTTGCAAAGTTGAACGTGAAGTGCAGGATCGACATGCATTGGCGCGAACTAATTTTTGTGCAGGTCGATCTTCATCATGGACACCACATACATCCTCTACTCCAACACGTCCTAGACTGTAGCACCACTGACTTCAGCCGCCGATTCCAACCGAGATACAAGAAAACAGGCACCACCACCACCATCTGCCACGAGTACACCTTCTGGGCCTGCCCAGAGCTCTTCTTCATCCATGGCATCAACAGGGCACACACATGATATTATTTGTCGTCGTTGTAAGGGAAGAGGTCATTATGCGAGAGAATGCCAATCTCTGCATGTTATGATTGCTACTGAGGATGGTGGGTATGAGTCCGCTAGTGACTATGATGAGGATACTTTGACTCTTATTACAAGTGAAGAACATGATAGAGTTGATTCTGAACAAGAGACACAATACATGGCTGCTGACAGGTATGAATGTTTAGTTGCTCAACGTGTTTTGAGTGTGCAGGTCACACAAGCTGAGCAAAACCAGAGGCATAATTTGTTCCATACAAAAGGAGTTGTGAAGGAACATTTTGTTCGTGTCATCATAGATCGAGGGAGCTGCAACAACTTGGCTAGCATGGTGAAAGCACAAGTGCTCCCTGGGTGATTTTGGTAATTAATGTCAACATATCTCTTGTTGGACTAATACTTTTATCTAGTATATTTCAGATGAGTTCAACAGTGGCGTGGCGTGGACAAGAGGATGTGGAACCCCTTCAAGATTCTAAGGACAGAAGATTGGCAAAAGCTCAAAAGCTCAAGACTCTTCATTTTCATTTTGGTGATCCAAGATCACATTGAGTCCATAGGAAAGCCAATACTATTAAAAGGGGATGAGGTGTTGCTTAATGGCTTGCTTGCTCAAAATGCTTAGTGATATGCTCCAAAAGCCCTCAACCACTTTCTTATATCCACATATGTCCCAAATAAAAAGTCAAACTCGGCCCCACTGATTTGATCTATCCGGTGCCACCGAGTTCATTTGCCATAGCCATTGCCAGAAACCCTAGTCAGTTCGGTCTCACCGATAGGGATCTCGGTCTCACCAAGATGGGATTGCAAACTCTCTGTTTCCCTTCATAACATTTCGATCTAACCGAAATGAGCGATCGGTCCCACTGAGTTCGCAATACAAACTCTCTGTTTCCCTTTCGTAACGTTTCAGTCTCACTGAAATGAGCGATTTGGTCCCACCGAGTTTGCCTGACCAACTCTTTGTTTGCCTATTACAGAAATCGGTCTTACTGAGTTTATGTGATCGGTCTCATCAAGATTACGTTACGCCCTAACCCTAATGAAATTGGTCCCACCGAGTTGACATGTTGGTCCCACCGAAAAGCCTAACGTTCACATTTTGAACTGAATCGGTCTGACAGAGTTTCATGATTCGGTCCCACCAAGTTTAGTGAATTGTGTGTAACAGTTAGATTTTGTGTGGAGGCTATATATACCCCTCCACCCACTCTTCATTCGTGGAGAGAGCCATCAGAATGTGCCTACACTTCCAGCATTCATTTTCTAAGAGAGAACCACCTACTCATGTGTTTAGACCAAGATATTCCATTCCAACCACAAGAATCTTGATCTCTAGCCTTCCCCAAGTTGCTTCCCACTCAAATCTTCTTTCCACCAAATCCAAATCTGTGTGAGAGAGAGTTGATTGTTGGGGAGACTATCATTTGAAGCACAAAAGCAAGGAGTTCATCATCAACACACCATCTATTACCTTTTCGAGAGTGGTGTCTCCTAGGTTGGTTAGGTGTCACTTGGGAGCCTCCGTCAAGATTGTGGAGTTGAACCAAGGATTTTGTAAGGGCAGGGAGATCGCCTACTTCGTGAAGATCTACCCGAGTGAGGCAAGTCCTTCGTGGGCGACAACCACGGTGGGATAGACAAGGCTGCTTCTTCGTGGACCCTTCATGGGTGGAGCCCTCCATGGCCTCGCGCAACCGTTACCCTTTGTGGGTTGAAGTCTCCATCAACATGGATGTATGATAGCATCACCTATCGGAACCACGGAAAAAAATCTGCGTGTCTCCAATTGCGTTTTCATACTCCAATCCCATCCCTTTACATTCTTGCTAATTGCATGCTTTACTTTCGGCTTCTCATATACTCTTGCCATGCTTGCTTGAAATGTATTGTGAATGTTTAAATTTGTGCTAAAACTCCACCTTAACTTGAAGAAATTAAAAACTGCTACTTTTCTTTGTCGAGGGTCTAATCACCCCCCTCTAGACCCCTCTTCTGAAGGAAATATTCCCTAGAGGCAATAATAAAGTTGTTATTTATATTTCCTTATATCATAATAAATGTTTATTATTCATGCTAGAATTGTATTAACCGGAAACTTAGTACATGTGCAAATACATAGACAAACAGAGTGTCACTAGTATGCCTCTACTTTACTAGCTCATTAATCAAAGATGGTTAAGTTTCCTAGACATAGACCTGAGTTGTCATTTGATAAATGGGATCACATCATTAGAGAACGATGTGATTGACATGACCCATTCCGTTAGCTTAGCACTGTGATCGTTTAGTTTGTTGCTATTGTTTTCTTCATGACTTATACATGTTCCTATGACTATGAGATTATGGAACTCCCGAATATCGGAGGAACACTTAGTGTGCTATCAAATGTCACAACATAAGTGGGTGATTATAAAGATGCTCTACATGTGTCTCCGATGGTGTTTGTGAGTTGGCATAGATCGAGATTAGGATTTGTCACTCCGATTGTCGTAGAGGTATCTCTAGGCCCTCTCGGTAATGCACATCACTATAAGCCTTGCAAGCAATGTGACTAATGAGTTAGTTACGGGATTATGCATTACGGAATGAGTAAAGAGACTTGCCAGTAACGAGATTGAACTAGGTATTGAGATACCGACGATCAAATCTCGGGCAAGTAACATACCAATGACAAAGGGAACAACGTATGTTGTTATGCGGTTTGACCGATAAAGATCTTTGTAGAATATGTGGGAGCCAATATGAGCATCTAGGTTCCACTATTGGTTATTGACCGGAGATGAGTCTCGGTCATGTCTACATAGTTCTCGAACCCGTAGGGTCCGCACGCTTAACGTTTGATTGACGATTGGTATTATGAGTTTATGTGTTTTGATGTACCAAAGGTTGTTTGGAGTTCCGGATGTGATCACGGACATGACGAGCAGTCTCGAAATGGTCGAGACATAAAGATTGATATATTGGAAGGCTATGTTTGGACATCGGAATGATTTCGGATGAGTTCGGGCATTTTCTGGAGTACCGAGGGGTTACCGGAACCCCCCGGGGAGTTAATGGGCCTACATGGGCCATGGTGGAAGAGAGGAGGAGGCGGCCAAGTGGAGGGCGCCCCCCCATACCAATTCGAATTAGGGTGGGGTTCGGGACCCCTTTCCTTCTCTCCCTCTCCCTCTTCCTTCTTCTCCTACTCCAACTAGGGAAGGGGGGAAACCTACTCCTACTAGGAATAGGAATCCCCCCTTGGGCACGCCCTATGAGGACCGGCCGTCCTCCCCCTTGCTCCTTTATATACGAGGGAGGGGGCACCCCATAGACACACAAGTTATTGTTTTAGCCGTGTGCGGTGCCCCCCTCCACATATTTCCACCTCAGTTATATTGTTGTAGTGCTTAGGCGAAGCCTTGTGTCAGTAACTTCATCAACACCGTCACCACGCCGTCGTGCTGACGGAACTATCCCTCGGCCTCACCTGGATCAAGAGTTCAAGGGACGTCACTGAGTTGTACGTGTGCAGATCGCGGAGGTGTCGTGCGTTCGGTACTTGATCGGTTGGATCGCGAAGACGTTCGACTACATCGACCGCGTTACTTAACGCTTCCGCTTTCGGTCTACAAGGGTACGTGGACACACTCTCCCGCTCGCTGCTATGCATCACATAGATAGATCTTGCGTGATCGTAGGTAAATTTTTTGAAATACCGCGTTCCCCAACAATGGCATCCGAGCCAGGTCTATGCGTAGATGTTATATGCACGAGTAGAACACAAAGAGTTGTGGGCGATAATAGTCATACTGCTTACCAGCATGTCATACTTTGATTCGGCGGTATTGTTGGATGAAGCAGGCCAGACCGACATTACATGACCGCGTTCATGAGACTGGTTCTACCGTCGTGTTTCGCACACAGGTGGCTAGTGGGTGTATGTTTCTCCAACTTTAGTTGAATAGAGTGTGACTACGTCCGGTCCTTATTGAAGGTTAAAACATCACACTTGACGAAAAATCGTTGTGGTTTTGATGCGTAGGTAAGAATGGTTCTTGCTAAGCCCGTAGCAGCCACGTAAAACTGGCAACAACAAAGTAGAGGATGTCTAACTTGTTTTTGTAGGGCATGTTGTTATGTGATATGGTCAAGACATGATGCCACATTTTATTGTATGAGATGATCATGTTTTGTAACAGAGTTATTGGCAACTGGCAGGAGCCATATGGTTGTCGCTTTATTGTATCCAATGCAATTGCCATGTAATTGTTCTTACTTTATCACTAAGCAGTAGCGATAGTTGTAGAAGCAATAGTTGGCGAGATGACAACGATGCTACGATGGACATCAAGGTGTCGCGCCGGTGACTATGGTGATCATGACGGTGCTTTGGAGATGGAGATCAAAGGCACAAGATGATGATGGCCATATCATATCACTTATATTGATTGCATGTGATGTTTATCCTTTATGCATATTATTTTGCTTAGTTCGGCGGTAGCATTATAAGATGATCTCTCACTAAATTTCAAGGTACAAGTGTTCTCCCTGAGTATGCACCATTGCTACAGTTCGTCGTGCCGAGACGCCACGTGATGATCGGGTGTGATAAGCTCTACGCTCACATACAATGGGTGCAAGCCAGTTTTGCACACGCAGAATACTCGGGTTAAACTTGACGAGCCTAGCATATGCAGATATGGCCTCGGAACACTGAGACCGAAAGGTCGAGCATGGATCATATAGTAGATATGATCAACATAGTGATGTTCACCATGAAAACTACTCCATTTCACGTGATGATCGAACATGGTTTAGTTGATTTGGATCACGTGATCACTTAGATGATTAGAGGGATGTCTATCTAAGTGCGAGTTCTTAAGTAATATGATTAATTGAACTTCAATTTATCATGAACTTAGTACCTGATAGTATTTTGCATGTCTATGTTGTTGTAGATCAATGGCACGTGCTACTGTTCCTTTGAATTTTAATGTGTTCCTAGAGAAAGCTAAGTTGAAAGATGATGGTAGCAACTATACGGACTGGGTCCGTAACTTGAGGATTATCCTCATTGTTGTACAGAAGAATTACGTCCTGGAAGCACCGCTAGGTGCAAGACCCGCTGCAGGAGCAACGCCGGACATTGTGAACGCCTGGCAGAGCAAAGCTGATGACTACTCGATAGTTCTGTGTGCCATGCTTTACGGCTTAGAACCGGGACTTCAACGACGTTTTGAACGTCATGGAGCATATGAGATGTTCCAGGAGTTGAAGTAATATTTCAAGCAAATGCCCGGATTGAGAGATATGAAGTCTCCAATAAGTTCTACAGCTGCAAAATGGAGGCGAATAGTTCTGTCAGTGAACATATACTCAAAATGTCTGGGTATCATCACTTGACTCAGCTGGGAGTTAATCTTCTGGTTGATAGTGTCATTGACAGAGTTCTTCAATCACTGCCACCAAGATACAAGAGCTTCGTGATGAACTATAATATGCAAGGGATGGATAAGACAATTCCCGAGCTCTTCGCAAAGCTGAAGGCTGCGGAGGTAGAAATCAAGAAGGAGCATCAAGTGTTGATGGTCAACAAGACCACCAGTTTCAAGAAAAAAGGTAAAGGGAAGAAGGGGAACTTCAAGAAGAACGGCAAGCAAGTTGCTGCTCAAGTGAAGAAGCCCAAGTCTGGACCTAAGCCTGAGACTGAGTGCTTCTACTTCAAAGGGACTGGTCACTGGAAGCGGAACTGCCCCAAGTATTTCGTGGATAATAAGGATGGCAAAGTGAACAAAGGCATATGCGATATACATGTTATTGATGTGTACCTTACTAATGCTCGCAGTAGTGCCTGGGTATTTGATACTGGTTTTGTTGCTAATATTTGCAACTCGAAACAGGGACTACGGATTAAGTGAAGATTGGCTAAGGACGAGGTGACGATGCACGTGGGAAATGGTTCCAAAGTCGATGTGATCGCCGTCGGCATGCTACCTCTACATCTACCTTCAGGATTAGTTTTAGACCTGAATAATTGTTATTTGGTGCCAGCGTTAAGCATGAACATTATATCTGGATCTTGTTTGATGCGAGACGGTTATTCATTTAAATCTGAGAATAATGGTAGTTCTATTTATATGAGTAATATATTTTATGGTTATGCACCCTTGAAGAGTGGTCTATTTTTATTGAATCTCGATAGTGGTGATACACATATTCATAATATTGAAGCCAAAAGATGCAGAGTTGATAATGATAGTGCAACTTATTTGTGGCACTGCCGTTTGGGTCATATTTGTGTAAAGCGCACGAAGATACTCCATATTGATGGACTTTTGGAATCACTTGATTATGAATCACTTGGTACTTGCGAACCATGCCTCATGGGAAAGATGACTAAAACTCCGTTCTCTGGAACAATGGAGCGAGCAACAGATTTATTGGAAATAAATCTGTACCGATGTATGCGGTCCGATGAATATTGAGGCTCACGGCGGGTATCGTTATTTTCTGACCTTCACAGATGATTTGAGCAGATATGGGTATATCTACTTGATGAAACATAAGTCTAAAACATTTGAAAAGTTCAAAGAATTTCAGAGTGAAGTGGAAAATCAGCATAACAAGAAAATAAAGTTTCTGCGATCTGATCATGGAGGAGAATATTTGAGTTGCGAGTTTGGTCTTCATTTGAAACAATGCGGAATAGTTTCGCAACTCACGCCACCCGGAACACCACAGCGTAATGGTGTGTCCGAACGTCGTAACCGCACTTTATTAGATATGGTGCGATCTATGATGTCTCTTACTGATTTACCGCTATCGTTTTGGGGTTATGCTTTAGAGACGGCAGCATTCACGTTAAATAAAGCACCATCTAAATCCGTTGAGATGACACCTTATGAACTGTGGTTTGGCAAGAAACCCAAGTTGTCGTTTCTTAAAGTTTGGGGCTGCGATGCTTATGTGAAAAAGCTTCAACCTGATAAGCTCAAACCCAAATCGGAGAAATGTGTCTTCATAGGATACCCAAAGGAGACTGTTGGGTACACCTTCCATCACAGATCTGAAGGCAAGACATTCGTTGCTAAGAATTGATCCTTTCTAGAGAAGGAGTTTCTCTCGAAAGAAGTGAGTGGGAGTGAGGGAGTCCTGGATTAGGGGGTATCCGGACAGCCGGATTATATCCTTTGGCTGGACTGTTGGACTATGAAGATACAAGATTGAAGACTTCGTCCCGTGTCCGGATGGGACTCTCCTTGGCGTGGAAGGCAAGCTTGGCAATACGGATATGTAGATATCCTTCCTTGTAACCAACTCTGTGTAACCCTAGCCCCCTCCGGTGTCTATATAAACCGGAGGGTTTTAGTCCGTAGGATAACAGACAATCATACCATAGGCTAGCTTCTAGGGTTTAGCCTCTCTGATCTCGTGGTAGATCAACTCTTGTACTACTCATATTATCAAGAACAATCAAGCAGGACGTAGGGTATTACCTCCATCAAGAGGGCCCGAACCTGGGTAAACATCGTGTCCCCTGCCTCCTGTTACCATCCGCCTAGATGCACAGTTCGGAACCCCCTACCCGAGATCCGCCGGTTTTGACACCGACATTGGTGCTTTAATTGAGAGTTCCTCTGTGTCGTCATCGTTAGGCTTCATGGCTCCTTCGATCATCAATAGCGATGCAGTCCAGGGTGAGCCTTTTCTCCCCAGACAGATCTTTGTATTCGGTGGCTTCGCACTGCGGGCCAACTCGCTTGGCCATCTTTAGCAGATCGGGAGTTACGCCCTTGGCCACCAGGTCAAGTTTGGAAGCTTAAACTACACAGCCAACATCCGCGGAGACTTGATCTTTGACGTATTCGAGCCCCTGCCGAGCGCGCCGCACGGTCACGATGAGCATGATTTAGCTCTACCATCGGACAGTGTTCAGGAGACCGCACCGGCAACCGCTCGGACCCTCAATTCGGAGCCAATTGCGCCATCCATGGACGGGGGATAGACCCCGCCACGGAGGCCGCATTCTCAGTGGTGATCGAGCCGAGTATCGACCTTACCCTTCACAAGAGCCGTGACGCCAAATTGCCGGATTCTTCCCCGGCCACGGACTCCGAACCGCCTGCGCCTGTGCCTATCGAATCCGATTGGGCACCGATCATGGAGTTCACCTCCGCGGATATCTTTCAGCACTCACCCTTCGGCGACATACTGAACTCATTAAGGTCTCTCTCCTTGTCAGGAGAGTCCTGGCCGAACTATGTCCGGCAGGATTGGGATGCGGATGACGAAGAAATTCGCCGCCCACCCACCACCCACTTAGTAGCCACTGTCGATAATTTGACCGACATGCTCGACTTCGACTCCGAAGACATCGACGGTATGGATGACGATGTAGGAGACGAACAAGAACCACTGCCCATAGGGCACTGGACAGCCACCTCATCATATGATATATATATGGTGGACACACCCAAAGAAGGAAATGGTGACGGGACAGCGGAGGATGACCCCTCCAAGAAGCAACCCAAGCGCCGATGTCAGCGGCACCGCTCTAAGTCTCGCCAAGGAAAAAGCAGTGATACCGGCACATGAGATAATAGCACTCTGGACAGTGCCGAAGATGACGACAATCCCCTCCAACAAGATTTAAAGCAGGAGGATGGAGAAGCCAGCCCTCCCGAGAGAGCGGCAGATGGAGAGGCAGAGGACGATAATTACATGCCTCCCTCCGAAGACAAGGCAAGCCTCGACGATGATGAATTTGTCGTGCCTGAGGATCCCGTCAAGCAAGAGCACTTCAAGCGCCGGCTTATAGCCATGGCAAATAGCCTTAAGAAAAAGCAACAGCAGCTTCGAGCTGATCAAGATTTGCTAGCTAACAGATGGACTGAAGTCCTTGCGGCCGAGGAATATGAACTCGAATGCCCCTCCAAGAGTTACCCAAAACGCGGGTTGCTACCCCAACTGGAGGAGGAAGCATTAAAACCTACATCTCCAGCGTATGACGCGGCTGATCGGCCACCTCGTGGACGCGACAGAGAGGCATTTCAGCCAAAAGCTCAGCCCGCACCCAACGCTACTCAAATAAAAATGTCAAGGCACGGGGAAACACGCTAGACCTGTGAGACATGTTGGAGGACAAAACAAAACACGCAAGATCGATCTACGGATCACGAGGGCATGCCACTATGCGAGACGATAACCGTCACACCGGATACAGTAAAAGTAAATCCGGCCGGGCCAAACATAGCGGACAAGACTCATTTGAGCTGCGTCGCGATATAGCCCAGTACAGAGGTGCCGCACACCTCGTATGCTTCACAGACGAAGTAATGGATCACCAAATCCCAGAGGGTTTCAAACCCGTAAATATTGAATCATACGACGGCACAACAGATCCTGCGGTATGGATCGAGGACTTCCTCCTGCACATCCACATGGCCCGCGGTGACGATCTACACGTTGTCAAATACCTCCCATTTAAACTCAAAGGACCAGCTCGGCATTGGCTCAACAGCCTGCCAGCAGAATCAATTGGCTGTTGGGAAGATCTGGAAGCCGCATTCCTCGACAACTTCCAAGTCACTTATGTGCGACCACCAGATGCCGATTACTTGAGCCACATAATTCAGCAGCCAGAGGAATCGGCCAGGCAATTTTGGACACGGTTCCTGACAAAGAAAAATCAAATCATCGACTGTCCGGATGCAGAGGCCCTAGAAGCTTTTAAGCACAACATCCGCGACGAGTGGCTCGCCCGGCACCTTGGCCAGGAAAAGCCGAAATCTATGGCAACCCTCACAACACTCATGACCTGCTTTTGCGTGGGGGAGGACAGATGGCTGGCTCGCAGCAATAACATATCAAAGAACCATGGTACTTCGGATACCAAAGATAGCAATGGTAGGTCACGTCGCAGCAAAACACAAGCGTTGCATCAACAGCGATAATACCGAGGATACGGCAGTCAATACCAGATTCAGAGGCTCTAAACCCGGTCAGCGAAAAAAGCCATTCAAAAGAAGCACTCCGGGCCCGTCCAGTTTGGACCGTATACTCAATCGCTCGTGTCAAATACACGGCACCCCCGACAAGCCAGCCAACCACACCAACAGGGAATGTTGGGTGTTCAAGTAGGCCGGCAAGTTAAATGCCGAAAACAAAGATAAGGGGTTACATAGCGATGAAGAGGAGGATCCCCGGCCGCCGAACGCCGGAGGACAGAAGAGGTTCCCCCCACAAGTGCGGACGGTGAACATGATATACGCAACCCACATCCCCAAGAGGGAGCGGAAGCATGCGCTAAGGGACGTATATGCGTTGGAGCCAGTGGCCCCAAAGTTCAACCCATGGTCCTCCTGTCTGATCACCTTCGATCGCAGGGACCACCCCACTAGTATCCGTCATGGCGGATTTGCCGCACTGGTCCTAGACCCAATCATCGACGGATTTCACCTCACTCGAGTCCTTATGGACGGTGGCAACAGCCTGAACTTGCTTTATCAAGACACAGTGCGCAAAATGGGTATAGACCCCTCAAGGATCAAACCCATAAAAAAGACCTTCAAAGGCGTCATACCAGGTGTAGAGGCCCATTGCACAGGCTCAGTCACACGAGAAGTGGTCTTCGGATCCCCGGATAACTTCGGAAGCGAGGAGTTAATCTTCGATATAGTCCCGTTTCGCAGTGGCTATCACGCACTGCTCGGGCGAACCGCATTTGCGAGAATCAATGCGGTACCACATTATGCATACCTCAAGCTTAAGATGCCAGGACCTCAGGGGGTCATCACAGTCAGTGGAAACACAGAACGCTCTCTCCGCATGGAGGAGCACACTGCGGCCCTCGCAGCAGAAGCACAAAGCAGCCTCTTCAGGCAATCCACCAGTTCGGTGATTAAACACCTGGACACCGTCAAGCGCGCCCAGAGTAATCTGCAACAAGACCACCTGGCACGTTCCGAGCTCGCATAGCAATGCGGCCCCCACCCCAGTCCCAGCCAAACGGCGAAATCCATGCCACGCGTACATAATTACGCATTGAAAATACCATGGGCATAGGTGGGGGGGCACAACTACGGCACGCCCCAAAACGCGGCTCAACCGCACTAGGGGCTACCCGTTTTGTTATTTTTTATCTCTTTCAGGACTTTACTCTCTGGAAACCCTGTCCGGCAGTACGATTGCCGGACACACGATACAACAACCAAGGAGGCAGAAAGCTACGTCGCACCATGGAACTCCCAGGTGGTCTCTGATAACAAGTGAAATACATGCTTTAAATACCATTCCTCAACTTGCCCTTGAAGGGGGCATGTCAAATAGTCCTACTTTTTTCTTATCGCACTACTTGTATCATTCTGCTTCGACGCACCTTTTTGAACAAACAATGCATAGCACTAGACTATCACCGCATTCTCTATTCTTTTTTATATATATGTTCATTCATGACATTCAGCACCCATACACTCTGGTACGGCCAATACGCCAGGGGCTTATGTGTACCCCATAATACGGCGTGAGAAGTCTGAACACTTTCGAAAGTGCGGCACCCCGAACTTATAGCATTATATGCATCAGCTCCGAATCATGTCTTGGGTCAATAGTTGGGTTTGCCCGGCTCCCATGTTTTGGTACCTTACGTTCTGCTATATCGGCTAAGGTAGCACTGGGAGAACTACTGCGATTGTGCCCCGGTTCATCTGGGCAAGCACCACAGTAGAGAAAGCTAAAACTGATTGTCATGATAAGGCGAGAGCTGGTCGCTGTTCGAGAGGTCTCGAGTCCCTAAAGACTTATGCCGCTTAGGGCGAGGAGTCGGCTTTGTCCGGCTTAGGCGTGTATAGCACCCCGAATTCGGCCTTCCAAATACTAGGGGCTTCGCCAAAATTTAAAATTGTAGACTTCTATGGCTAAGTGAGAGTGATAAAGCATTATAGTCGGATTGCCTTGTTTGTTGCACTGAGCACCTCCCTCGAAGGACCCAAAAATGGGAAAAAGAGTGCTCAGATTTATCCCGAACACCCCATCACTCGTGGCATGGGGGCAGAAGCCGACGACTGGCCATCTCTTAGATTTGATAAACAGCCGCATAGAAGGTAATATTTTAAATTCAAACAAGCGTTGCATAGCGCATATGAACAAGTTTTCATAATACAGGATCACACAAGCAAGTTCATTCAAAAATTACATCCTTCGCACACTCGTCCGCCACAAGACGGGCACCCTTCAGGACACCCTCATAATACATTTCAAGGTGGCGATGCTCCTTGCCCTGCGGCGGCCCCTCCTTCACCAGCTTCTCGGCGTCCATCTTGGCCTAGTGCACCTTCGCACGGGCAAAAGCCCGACGTGCACCTTCGATGCAGACGGACCGCTTTATGACTTCCAGTCGTGGGCAGGCATCCACAAGACACCTCACCATGCTGAAGTAGTTGTTGGGAAAGAAGTCGCCAGGCCACATCCGGACTATAAGGCCCCTCATGGCCTGTTCGGCCGCCTTGTGCAGCTCGACCAGTTGCTTCAGCTGGTCGCTCACAGGCATCGGGTGTTCGGTCCCCGTATACTGAGACTAGAACAACTTCTCTGTCGAGCTTCCCTCCTCGGCCTGGTAGTACTTTGCGGCATCCGACACACTGCGGGGCAAATCTACGAACGCTCCTGGAGAGCTCCGGACTCGGGTAAGTAACAAGTAATTTACTTTCACATGCTTGCTTTGCATAATGAATGCCTTACCCGCCGCTATCTTCCTCATCGCCTCAATTTCCTGGAGGGCCTTTTGGGCTTCAGCCTTAGCATGCTTTGTGCTCTCGAGGGCCATGGCAAGCTCGGACTATCGCATCTTCGAGTCAAGCTCCAAATTCTCATGCTTCTTCACGAGAGCCTGGAGCTCTTGCTGCACCTCGCCCACCCGTGCCTCTTGTTTCTCCTGCTCGGTGCGCTCCTTGGCCGCTTTGTTTTCGCCTCAGACAGCGCTTGCTTCAGGATCGCCACTTCGGTCGTGGCCCCTGGCACATCCATGATGATCCTATCATTTTTGCAACCACATCTTATATATATAGGACTCCTCTTCTGTACTCCTGAGAGTATGCACTCCCATTCTCAATATACCTCATATACGCATTAATTATACCTCTTTATTATTCTCAATATACTTCATTAAATATTCTAAGATACCCCAATACGAGTTTTGTTGAAAAAATATCATCTGCCATGTACTTTTTATAATATACCTTTTTCACGTACAAACACATCAGTATATACGTAAACATTTAAAAATATGTAGACTCACATGAATTTTTTCATGGAACTCATTTTGAGGTATCTAATAATTACTAATGAAGTATATTAAAAATAATAAAGTGGTATAAAAGATTCATCTATGTGGTATATGAGAAGCGGGGGTACGTACTCCCAGGAGTACACAACCATTTTCCTATATATATATATATACAAGGTATTACTTACCTTTGTTCTCCTCGAGCTGCCTCTTGGCAAGGCCGAGCTCTTTCTCAGACCGCTCGAGGTTCTGCTTCAGTGCGGCGACCTCCGCAGTCAGTGCGGCAGAGGTCAGCAGCGAAGCCTGCATACGCATATAGACATACTTATATTAGACTCCTGCAGATATTATTTGATCCTCTAATCGGCTTTTCTTTGTGAACACCAAACAGAGCATCAGGGCTACTGTCTATGCGGTAATATTTTCCTATATTTTAAATACTTACCTCAAAGCCTGTTAGAAGGCTGGCACAGGCTTCAGTCAGTCCGCTCTTGGCGGACTGAACCTTCTTGATCACCGCACTCATGATAGTGCGGTGCTCTTCGTCGATGGAAGCGCCGCAAAGCGCTCCCAGCAGGTTGACCGGTGCCTCTGGATGGACAGAGGTCACCGGCACGGGCGACTTGCCCCTCTTGGAAGGGGGGCGCCTGCCAGAGTCGGGAACCACTGGAGGTTCCGGCGCGGTGTTCGGCTGAGGGCCGAACTTGGAGCCCTTGGGAGTCTTGCTCCCTTTGCGCCTGGAGTCCAGAAGGTCGCCTTGAGGTGCCTCCAGGACTATCTCCCCCCGGCTCGGTGCCCCTTGAGACAATACCTCGACATTGTCCGTAGGGCGAGGAGAGGAGGCGGTTGGAAGTGACTCACTATTCATATCCGACGAGTCCAAGGAACCGTCCGACGAGGATACGTCGATACGGGCTCGGAGCGGACTGTATGACCATATTCGACGTTAGGAGAAGCAGTGCAATAAAAGTATGCTATGAGCTACTCTGGTATCCGAATACTTACGACTTCGCCAAGGGCTCGTCTTCGCTGTCAGTGGTGGTGGTAGAACAGTCCGGAAGGAGAGTCCTTCCCTTCTTGGACCCTTCGGCCTCCCCGGTTGGGGCGGCCTTCCTTTTCTTGTCTCCCCCGGCTGGAGGGGGAGAATCTTCATCTTCCTCCCCCCTTGTTTTCATGGGAGGAGTGCGTCTCGGAGTTATCGGACGATGAGTCCGATACCACCTGGCACTGGGAACTCTTTCGGGTTCCCGTGGCCTTCTTCTTGATCTTCTTCTCCGGCACCTCATAAGGAGCCGGAGTCCGCACCTCCATCAGGAGAGCATCCGCAGGGTCTTCGGGCAGAGGGGCCGGGCAGGTAATCTGCTCCGATGTATCCACCCAGTCCTGTAAAAGGCATGGGAGCTCAGATCCCGCACATGTTAAACTATGGAAAATAAAATACCCTACAAGATGTACAGAACTTATCGGATTCGCAGGGCACGTCACGCTTAGCCCGCGGTCCTCGGTAAGGGGAGGGGGAACCTTGGTGCCCTTGAACAACACCTTCCAAACGTCCTTATGCGTCATGTCGAAGAGCTCGCGTAGAGTCTGGTGCTGGGCCGGGTCGAACTCCCATAAGTTGAAAGCCCGTTGTTGACACGGGAGGATCCGGCGGAAGAGTATGACCTGGACTATGTTGACAAGCTTGAGTTTCTTGCTTATCATGTTCCAGATACACTTCTGGAGTCTGTCCAGCTCCACCAATGAGCCCCAGGACAGGCCCTTCTCCTTCCAGGAAGTAAGCCGAGTGGGGATTCTGGATCGAAAGTCGAGGGCCGCCACCCAGTTGGTGTCACGCGGCTCGGTGATGTAGAACCACCCCGATTGCCACCCCTTTATGGTCTCCACGTAGGAGCCCTCGGCCATGTAACGTTGGGCATTTTTCCCACCATGGCTCCACCGCATTCCACTTGTTGGACGCCTATTACCTTCGGCTTGACATTAAAGGTCTTCAGCCACAGGGCGAAGTGGCACCGGATGCGGAGGAAAGCCTCGCACACGACGATGAACGCCAAGATGTTGAGGATGAAATTCGGGGCCAGATCATGAAAGTCCAGCCCATAATAGAACATAAGGCCGCGGACGAATGGATGGAGGGGAAACCCCAGTCCGCGGACGAAGTGGGGAAGGAAAACCACCCTTTCATAAGGTTCCGGGGTAGGGACGATCTGCCCTGCGGCTGGCAGCCGGTGCGCGATATCTGCGGCTAAGTATCCGGCCCCGCATAGCTTTTTGATGTCTCCCTCCATGACGGAGGAGACCATCCACTTGCCTCCCGCTCCAGACATGTTTGGAGAGAGTTGAGGAGAAGGATGTTGACTTGGGCGCTGGAGCTCAGGTGCGCAAGAATGGATGAGCAAGGAGGAAGAAGGCGTGGGTAGAAAAAGGTGAACCCTTATCCCTTTATAAGGGTGGACGAAACCATGCGCCCCCACCAGCCTGCTAAAACTCGCTTATCCCCCAAGCACCGTAATTGATGGCGCGGTTGGGTTACCCACGTCCGTATTGATGGGAATCATGTAATAAGGGGACACGATCTCTGCTTCGACAAGACATGCCAAGGAAACTGCCTTGCGAAACACGCTGAGATTGGTTGTGAAAAACGATTCGAATGGTGACCTGGCTGTGGTGTAATGTCACACTGCGGAATGCGTCGGCAGATTAGATTTGTGAAAATATTATTCTCTCTACGGTGGTATGTGGAACTTGTTTTGCAGAGCCGGGCACGATCCTCGTGTTCAAAATCTTCTATGAGGTATTCGGAGGAGGAACCCGCCTTGCAATGCCGAAGACGATCTGCGCGCTGGACTCATCGTCATTGAAGCCTGGTTCAGGGGCTACTGAGGGAGTCCTGGATTAGGGGGTATCTGGATTACCGGATTATATCCTTTGGCCGGACTGTTGGACTATGAAGATACAAGATTGAAGACTTCGTCCCGTGTCCAGATGGGACTCTCCTTGGCGTGGAAGGCAAGCTTGGCAATACGGATATGTAGATCTCCTTCCTTGTAACCGACTCTGTGTAACCCTAGCCCCCTCCTGTGTCTAAATAAACCGGAGGGTTTTAGTCCGTAGGACAACAAACAATCATACCATAGGCTAGCTTCTAGGGTTTAGCCTCTCTGATCTCGTGGTAGATCAACTCTTGTACTACTCATATTATCAAGAACAATCAAGCAGGACGTAGGGTATTACCTCCATCAAGAGGGCCCGAACCTGGGTAAACATCGTGTCCCCTGCCTCCTGTTACCATCCGCCTAGACGCACAGTTCGGGACCCCCTACCCGAGATCCGCCGGTTTTGACACCGACAGGGAGGAAAGTAGAACTTGATGAGGTAACTGTACCTGCTCCCTTATTGGAAAGTAGTTCATCACAGAAATCAGTTCCTGTGATTCCTACACCAATTAGTGAGGAAGCTAATGATGATGATCATGTAACTTCAGATCAAGTTACTACCGAACCTTGTAGGTCAACCAGAGTAAGATCCGCACCAGAGTGGTATGGTAATCCTGTTTTGGAGGTCATGTTACTTAACCATGACGAACCTACGAACTATGAGGAAGCGATGATGAGCCCAGATTCCATGAAATGCCTTGAGGCCATGAAATCTGAGATGGGATCCATGTATGAGAACAAAGTATGGACTTTGGTTGACTTGCCCGATGATTGGCAAGCCATAGAGAATAAATGGATCTTCAAGTAGAAGACCGGCGCTAACGGTAATGTTACTGTCTACAAAGCTCGACTTGTTGCGAAAGGTTTTCAACAAGTTCAAGGAGTTGACTACAATGAGAGCTTCTCACCCGTAGCGATGCTTAAGTTCGTCCGAATCATGTTAGCAATTGCCGCATCTTATGATTATGAAATTTGACAAATGGATGTCAAAACTGCATTCCTGAATGGATTTCTGGAAGAAGAGTTGTATATGATGCAACCCAAAGGTTTTATCGATCCAAGGGATGCTAACAAAGTGTGCAAGCTCCAGCGATCCATTTATGGACTGGTGCAAGCATCTCGGAGTTGGAATAAACGTTTTGATAGTGTTATCAAATCATATGGTTTTATACAGACATTTGGAGAAGCCTATATTTACAAGAAAGTGAGTGGGAGCTCTGTAGCATTTCTAATATTATATGTGGATGACATATTGTCAATTGGAAATGATATAGAATTTCTGGATAGCATAAAAGGATACTTGAACGAGAGTTTTTCAATGAAAGACCTTGGTGAAGCTACTTATATATTGGCATCAAGATCTATAGAGATAGATCAAGACGCTTAATTGGACTTTCACAAAGCACATACCTTGATAAAGTTTTGAAGAAGTTCAAAATGGATCAAGCAAAGAAAGGGTTCTTGCCTGTGTTACAAGGTGTGAAGTTGAGTCAGACAAAATGCCCGACCACTGCAGAAGATAGAGAGAAAATGAAAGTCATTCCCTATGCTTTAACCATAGGTTCTATCATGTATGCAATGCTATGTACTAGAACTGATGTGTGCCTTGCTACTAGTTTAGTAGGGAGGTACCAATGTAATCCAAGAGTGGATCACTGGACAGCGGTCAAGAACATCCTGAAATACCTAAAAAGGACTAAGGATATGTTTCTCGTTTATGGAATTGACAAAGAGCTCGTCGTAAATGGTTACGTCGATGCAAGCTTTGGCACTGATCCAGATGACTCTAAGTCGCAAACCAGATACATATTTATATTGAACGGTGGAGCTGTCAGTTGGTGCAGTTCTAAGAAAAGCGCCGTGGGCGGATCTACGTGTGAAGCGGATTACATAGCTGCTTCGGAAGCAGCAAATGAAGGAGTCTGGATGAAGGAGTTCATATCCGATCTAGGTGTCATACCTAGTGCATCGGGTCCAATGAAAATCTTTTGTGACAATACTGGAGCAATTGCCTTAGAAAAGGAATCCAGATTTCACAAGAGAACCAAACACATCAAGAGACGCTTCAATTCCATCTGCGATCAAGTCAATGAGGGCGACATAGAGATTTGCAAGATACATACGCATCTGAATGTTGCAGACCTGTTGACTAAGCCTCTCTCGTGAGCAAAACCCTAGACTCCATGGGTGTAAGAATCATTACTGTGTAATCTAGATTATTGACTCTAGTGCAAGTGGGATACTGAAGAAAATATACCCTAAAGGCAATAATAAAGTTGTTATTTATATTTCCATATATCATGATAAATGTCTATTATTCATGCTAGAATTGTATTAACCAGAAACTTAGTACATGTGTGAATACATAGACAAACAGAGTGTCACTAGTATGCCCCTATTTGACTAGCTCGTTAATCAAAGATGGTTAAGTTTCATAGCCATAGACATGAGTTGTCATTTGATAAACGGGATCACATCATTAGAGAATGATGTGATTGGCTGACCCATTCCGTTAGCTTAGCATTGTGATCATTTAGTTTGTTGCTATTGCTTTCTTCATGACTTATACATGTTCCTATGACTATGAGATTACGCAACTCCCGAATACCGGAGGAACACTTAGTGTGCTATCAAAAATAACAATGTAACTGGGTGATTACAAAGATGCTCTATAGGTGTCTCTGATGGTGTTTGTTGAGTTGGCATAGATCGAGATTAGGATTTGTCACTCCGATTGTCGGAGAAGTATCTCTGGGCCCTCTCGGTAATACACATCACTATAAGCCTTGCAAGCATGTGACTAATGAGTTAGTTACAGGATTATGCATTACGGAACGAGTAAAGAGACTTGCCGGTAATGAGATTGAACTAGGTATTGAGATACCGACGATCGAATCTCGGGCAAGTAACATACCGATGACAAAGGGAACAATGTATGTTGTTATGCGTTTTGACCGATAAAGATCTATGTAGAATATGTGGGAGCCAATATGAGCATCCAGGTTCCGCTATTGGTTATTGACTGGAGATGATTCTCGGTCATGTCTACATAGTTCTCGAACCCGTAGGGTCCGCACGCTTAACGTTCGATGACGATCGGTATTATGAGTTTATGTGTTTTGATGTACTGAAGGTTGTTCGGAGTCCCGGATGTGATCACGGACATGACGAGGAGTCTCGAAATGGCCGAGACATAAAGATTGATATATTGGAAGGCTATGTTTGGACACCGGAATGGTTTCGAATGAGTTCGGGCATTTTTCGGAGTACCGGGGGGTTACCGGAAACCCCCCCCCCCAGAGTTAATGGGCCTACATGGGCCATGGTGGAAGAGAGGAGGAGGCGGCCAAGTGGAGGGAGCGCCCCCCCCCCCAAGCCCAATCTAAATTGGGGTGGGGGCCGGCCCCCCTTTCCTTCTCTCCCTCTCCCTCTTCCTTCTTCTCCTACTCCAACTAGGGAAGGGGGGAAACCTACTCCTACTAGGAGTAGGAATCCCCCCCTTGGGCGCGCCCTATGAGGGCCCGGCCTCCCCCTTGCTCCTTTATATACGGGGGAGGGGGCACCCCATAGACACACAAGTTATTGTTTTAGCCGTGTGTGGTGCCCCCCTCCACATATTTCCACCTAAATCATATCGTTGTAGTGCTTAAGCGAAGCCCTACGTCGGTAACTTCATCAACACTGTCACCACGTCGTTGTGCTGACGGAACTCTCCCTCGGCCTCAGCTGGATCAAGAGTTCGAGGGACGTCACCGAGCTATACGTGTGCAGATCACGGAGGTGTCGTGCATTCGGTACTTGATCGGTTGGATCGCGAAGACGTTCGACTACATCGACCGCCTTACTTTACTCTTCTGCTTTCGGTCTACGAGGGTAGGTGGACACACTCTCTCACTCATTGCAATGCATCACACAGATAAATCTTGCATGATCGTAGGTAAATTTTTTGAAATACTGTGTTCCCCAACATCTTCTCGATCCATTCAATTGGTATCAGAGCATTGGACTCCATTGCTTTGGTTTAATCACCATTGGAGGAAGATGGATGAGTCTATGTTGGGGAGTCTTAGACATAGAGTGCCTATACTTTATGGAGAGTTCTTTCATGAGTGAAAAAATGAGATGCTTGTGATTTTCAATGAATATCATTTGAACAAGTACATTACTAGCCATTGTGCACCTATTGTTGATCATTTGCATCCTACCCTTGATGAGTCTATTGACATGATCCGCAACCTTAGAAATGTTAATCTTATCACTAGAGGTTTTCCTAGAAACTTGATTGGTTGCTTGCCTACTCTTTATTGTGCCTACACTATATGGAGATTTCTTGAGGAACGATTTCCAAACTATTCCTTGCTAAATCAAGATGTGATTCATCATAAGTCTATTGCCTTGAGTAAGATCCAATGATCCTAAGTATGGTGATTTCTTGTTTGTGCTTCGTGACCTCATGCGTGCCAAAGGAGATGTTGAAATCATTAGCAATATCATCTCCGAAGCCAATAGAATTCATAAAGATGAACATTGTGATGATCATTTATCTAATGAATCACTCTCTCTAGGAATTGATTCATCACAAGATGATGTTGAACATGGATACTATGATGAGGATGATGATAGTGACTTTGATCTTGACGAGTCTATGAGACACTTTGGTCTTATGGCTAATATTCATGGCTACATGGCTCGAGGAAAGGAATGGGGTCTTGATAGTGGATGTACTGATCACATGACCGGAGACAAGGATATGTTTCGTGAGCTAGCTGAAAACGATGGCCCTCGAAAGTATGTCACTTTTCGTGATAATTCAAAGGGTAAGGTGGTTGGCCTTGGTAAGGTGGCCATCTCACATGATAGCTCCATACAAAATGTTATGCTCGTTGAATCTCTTGGCTACAATTTACTTTCGTATCTAGACTTTCTGATTTTGGCTTCAATGTCCTATTCACTGAAGTAGATTGCCAAGTCTTTCGAAGAGATAATCACAATATGGTCTTTACCGGTATTCGTAGAGGTGATCTTTACATTGTTGATTTCACTAAAAAGGCTCGACCTAGAACTTGCTTAATTGCTAAATCCTCTAAAGGCTGGTTGTGGCATAGAAGGTTAGGTCATGTGGGCATGCAAAATCTTGATAAGCTTATTAAAGGTGATCATATCCTTGGAGTGAAAGATGTTATATTTGACAAGGATAGATTGTGCAGTGCTTGTCAAGCAGGAAATAAAGTTGGAGGAAGCCACCCCGTGAAGAACATCATGACCACGAGAAGACCGCTCGAGCTACATCATATGGATCTCTTTAGTCCCAATGCCTATAAAAGTCTCGGTGGAAACTCATTTGGTCTAGTCATAGTTGATGATTTTCCAAGATTTACGTGGGTGTTCTTTCTTGATGATAAATTGCAGGTCCAAAAGATCTTCAAGAACTTCGCTTGGAAGGCCCAAAATAAATTTGAAGTGAAGATCAAAAAGGTTCGCAGCGACAACAGAATGGAGTTCAAGAACGCAAACGTGGATACCTTTCTTGATGAAGAAGGGATTTCACATGAGTTCTCCGCTAGTACACACCTCAACGAAATGGAGTTGTTGAGAGGAAGAAACGGACTCTTATTGAGATGGCGAGAACGATGCTTGATGAGTACAAGACTCCAAAACACTTTTGGGTGGAAGCGGTTGAGACAGCTTGTCATGCAACAAATCGCTTGTATCTTCACAAGCTACTCGGCAAGACGGCATACGAGCTTCTCACCAGTAACAAACCCCAAGTTGGATACTTTTGAGTATTCGGCTCAAAGTGTTACATCCTTGATAAGCATCGTCGCTCTAAATTTGCTCCTAAATCTCATGAAGGTTTTCTACTTGGTTATGGCTCAAACTCTCACACTTACTGTGTCTACAACAGTTTCACCCGAAAGGTTGAAGAGACGATAGATGTGAAGTTTGATGAATCTAACGGCTCGCAAGTAGAGCAACTGCCAATTGATGTAGGAGACAAAGACCCTTCGGAAGCAATACAAGACTTGTCTATTGGCAAGATTCGTCCAACGGAGGTGAAGGAGAGTACCTCGTCTGTCCAAGTGGAAGCTTCTACCTCACGACAAGGTGAACTAAGAGTTGACCCGGAGGCATCCACAAGTGGGACACGCCAAGAAGAAGGAAACGAGGAAGTACGCCAAGATGAACCTCATCAACCTCCTTCTCCACCACGACAAGAGGATGACAACATCAACAACAAAGAAGGCCAAGAAGATGGACAAGATGATGAAGAAGATGTTCCACCCCGACCTAAGCAAAAGCTCTCACGAGTTCAAGCAAGAATCTCAAGAGGCCATCCCGTCGAACAAATCTACAATGATATCCAAACCGGGAGAATCACTCGCTCTAAAACTCGTTTGGCTAATTTTTGTGAACACTATTCATTCATCTCTAGCATTGAACCTATGAAGGATGAAGAAGCATTGGAAGATTCGGATTGGATAAATGCCATGCATGAAGAGCTACAAAACTTCGAGAGAAACCAAGTGTGGACATTGGTCGAGAAGCCCGACAACAACCACAACATCATTGGTACCAAATGGGTGTTTCGCAACAAGCAAGACGAAGATGGACAAGTCGTTCACAACAAAGCACGTCTTGTCGCCCAAGGCTACACTCAAGTCGAAGGTATGGACTATGGTGAGACATATTCCCCCGTTGCTAGACTTGAGTCCATCCGCATCTTACTTTCCTATGCAAATCACCATGATATTACCTTGTACCAAATGGACATTAAAAGTGCTTTTCTAAATGGTGAAATTGAGGAGGAAGTTTATGTTAAACAACCTCCCGGCTTTGTTAATCCTAAGAAAACCGACCATGTTTACAAACTTCACAAAGCCCTTTATGGTCTTAAACAAGCTCCTAGAGCGTGGTATAGATGCTTGACCAAGTTCCTTATTGAAAATGGCTTTGAGATTGGAAAGATAGATTCTACTCTTTTTACGAAAAGGGTTAATGGTGAATTATTTGTGTGCCAAATTTATGTTGATGATATCATATTTGGTTCGACTAACCCTCATTTTAGTGAAAAGTTTGGGAAGCTAATGTCGAAGAAGTTTGAGATGTCTATGATCTGTGAACTCAAGTTCTTTCTTGGTTTGCAAATCAAGCAAACTAAGGAGGGCACCTTTGTTTCTCAAACAAAGTACACCAAGTACTTATTCAACATGCAAGAAAGCAAAGGTATGAAAACACCCATGCCTACTAGTGGACATCTTGACTTGACTAAGGATGGCAAATCGGTTGACCAAAAGGTTTACCGCTCTATGATTGGTTAATTGTTATATTTATGCGTCTCCTGTCTCGATATTATGCTAAGTGTGTGCATGTGTGCATGATATCAAGCGGCCCCCAAAGAATGTCATCTTAAGGCTGTGAAAAGGATAGTGAGATACTTAATTCACACACCAAATTTTGGCATTTGGTATCCTAAGAGGTCTTGTTTTGATCTTGTTGGCTACTCCGACTCAGACTATGCTAGTGACAAGGTTGATAGAAATTCCACTTCGGGTACTTGTCAATTTCTTGGTAGATCTCTTGTGTCTTGCTCCTCCAAGAAACAAAATTCTGTATCCTTATCCACCGCCGAAGCGGAATACATTGCCGCCGGTTCATGTTGTGCTCATTTACTTTGGATGACCCAAACTCTTAAAGATTATGGGATCTATGTGAAACATGTTCCATTGCTTTGTGACAGTGAAAGTGCTATTAAGATTGCTCACAATCCCATGCAACATTCTCAAAGTAGGCATATTGAAGTTCATCATCATTTCTTTTTTTCGCGAATACGCAATGATTGTGTATCACTCCATTGATAGGTAGGGGAAACAAGAGTATTACAAGGGGGTAACCACCCACTACGTACGCTAGGAGGCGTAGAGGGAGGTTACACGAGCAGAACACGGGATGCTCAGCCTGAGAGAGTTCAAGGTGGCATGAGATTAGCTATGTCTTTAGCGCCGGCCATAGCCCAAACCCTAGCATCGTCCTTGATGGCCTGGAGAAGTAGCACAGTGGAGGGGCTGGCATTGTCGAAGATGCATGCATTGCGGTGATGGCAAATGGACCAAGCGGAGAGAAGCACCAAGGAGGAGAGCCCTTTGCACATGGCGGTAGGCACGGCCGTGACCATGGCCGACCACCAGCCTAAGAAGGAGGCCTCGGGGTCCTGGGGAGGGGGATCGCGACACGGCACCACGCAAAAATCTCGTGCCAGATGGTCCAGGAGAACGATCAGTGGAGGAGCAGGTGATCGATCGTCTCGAGCTCCTGGTCACAAAATGCGCAGAGATCATTGTGCGGCAACCCATTGATAATCCCCAAGTGCAGGGAATCATCGTAGCAATTTCCAAAGGTGGAAGTGATAAGTATGAAGTGTCGAACCCACAAGGAGATAAAGGTAAGATCAATATTCTCTCAAGCCCTATCTGCCACTGATACGACTCTACGTACACCAAACGTTTGCTTCCAACTAGCACTACAAAAAAATACACTTCCGTGATGATACGTGTTTGTCACAGTAGGTCACTTTTTTTGTCATGCATGTACATCCATGACAAATTTATGACAGAATCAAGATAGTCATACCTGTGATGTGGTAGAAGTGTTCCATGACATTACCAAAATTATCATCACGGAAGTGTCCACTTCCATGGCGATAAATCGCGCGTCACAGAAGTGCTTTCGTCAAGGGTGACCGACACGTGGCATCCACTGTAACGGAATGCCGTTAAGCTATCGGGTCGGGTTTTGGATCCGATAACCCGTTAACAGCCCGGACCAATGTGGATTTTCCACGTGTAAAATCATCATTGGCTGGAGGAAACACGTGTCGGCTCATCGTTGGGACAGATGTCAACCACTCATTGGACGGAAGGCGCCTATGATACGTCGACACGTGGCATGGCCCAACAGAGGCCCATTCTTGTGAAAATGCCGGCCCGTTTGACTTGGTCAAAAGGTGGCGGGCCGGCCCATGGAAGGCCTGTTAACGACATGTTCGCATATAGCCCATTTATAGCCCGCTAACCCAAGGCCCGTTACGCCCTATCCGAATTAGGCCCAGTAGCGTCATCTGGGCCATCCAATATGATTCCAGCCCGTTTTCACTTCTGGCCCATGACGTCTTTCGGCCCATATGAGGCCCTATGTAACTCTTGGCCTATTAACGGCCCGTGGTGAAACTGGCCCGTAATGAATAGTGTATCACTTTACACCCATTAACGGCCCGTGGTGAAACTGGCCTGTAATGAATAGTGTATCACTTTACACCCATTAACGACCCGTGGTGAAACTGGCCCGTAATGAACAGTGTATCACTTTATACCCATTAACGGCCCGTTATTTCGTTGGGCCGTTTCTAGCCCATGTTATCTTTCGGCCTTCTCAGAACCCATTTATTCTTGAGCTCATTTCCAGCATTCGTTTACTTACGGCCCGTTACTATCATTTTCTGCTTGTGGGCCAAATTCAGCCCGTGGTTACAGTCGGCCCGCTTGTGGTCCGTTAATACGTTGGGCCGTTTTCATAGCGTCATCAAATACAGCCTATTAACGATGGCCCGTTACGGTCGGCCCATGAACGGACGATTCCAACTCTAGCCCGTTTACGGCCATAATGCGGCCTGTTATTGGCCCATGTTTGGCCAATCGATCATACGGCTCGTATAAGGCTCCTTGATGATACGGCCCGTAGAAGGCCCATTGGTTCTACGACCCGTAGAAGGCCTACTGTTTCTACGGCCCGTAGAAGGCCCATTGTTTCTACGACCCATAGGAGGCCCAGTGTCACTATAGTAAATATTAGCCCATGGTTATTGTGGCCTAGTTTTAAAAAATAGGTTATTGCAGCCACTAGTTACCTGCGGAAAAAGAACTGCAATGACTACAAGCAAACAAATAAACAAGACAACAAGGAAATAAATAAGCAAGCAACTAACGCTGGGTTATCACGGCTATTACACATATTACATCCACTGGGCATCAAAGTTCGCCACCAGTGCAAATATAGGGAACAAAGTAGCATATCATATACACTGCCTGTCAAAATTGGCCACCAGTGCAAATAAACGCGGCAGCAAAACAAGAGCATAACTGAAACAACTTCAGAAGAGCTCAAGAAACGTTATCCTGGGTATCCACCATGCTGGCAATAAGCTTAGAAAGCTAATTAGCTTTGTCCTGTTTGGTGCTAAAATCCTCCAACGCTTGCTGTTGCACCAGAAAGTATGCATCTGAATGCTCCAGGGACTTCCGCAGTCCTTCCGCTTCTTGTCGCAGCACAGCTGATCGATGTCTTTCAGCTTGTAGTTGAGACTCAAGAAACTGAACTGATTCAGATAGTGAGTTTGAATAGCTTGTGCAAGCGGTAGTGGCCAGTAACTCCAACACTAAACCAAGACAGGATGTGTCACTATCCTGAACCTTATCTGCATTACTTCCTTTACCGTTGCTTAATAAGGCACTCTTCCCCAATATTCTGTCAGCATTCTAAAAGAAGAAACAAGCAGACACATAACAAGTTTAGCATGTACTAGTATATGAAACTCATTTCGGTGAACCAGTTCATTAGTAAGGTGGACAGGATTAAACTACCAAGTCTTCTATTGCCAAGTAATAGTACATAATAAAAGCTTCAAACAAACATATATCTATGTCCTATGGTAGCAATGGAATCTTAAATTAGAACAGTTGTTCTTCAGGTTTAGGCACTTGTTCTACATGAACAAAGTACAGTAAGACGCAAGAATATAATACTTAAAAATAGAAAATGAGCTCATAGACCTTACCACATTCTTGGTTCGGGACCAGTACAGAACAAGGCGTTCCCAGTCATTGTCCAGTAAATGTGTCTCAGGAGAACGTAAGGGAATTTGATGAGCTTCTTTGCCGGTGAAGTACGTTTTCTTCAGGTAATTCCGATACTGCCACCAAGCATTCTTGAAGATAGCAGAGGTATTAGCACATGTTACCTCATCCTGAGTTTCCAAATCGGTCCTTCTCTATAGAGAAAAATGGGAAAATTTGTTGTATTATAACCATCATGGAGGTAGGATGTATGGGACGAAGCAAAGTAATTGCCATGAATAACATTACTTACACATAACTCCTGGACAAACACCTGCAACTGCCATTTTCCTTCATCTTCAGTATAATATTTCCAAGATGGGAAGATACGCACATACGATTTAACAACATCAAATGCGATAGATGCTAAACTACGACTAGCTGGTTGTGCTTCCTCCACAGGAATAGGCGTACTAACTGGTGGAGTTGGGGTTCGCCGTGATAGTACTGGCCCTATGGGCACTACAGTTGCCTTACTAACTGCTCTTGTTTGGGAGCTCTGTGGTGGAGATGGTGCTATGTCAACAGGAACTGGGTTACTATCGGCTGGGGTTGGGGTTAGATTGGGTGAAGCTAGTTCTCTGTCCATCGTAGTAAGGGTACAATCTTCGAGAGTTTGGGTTATGTGTGGTAGGGCTGGTTCTTGTGCATGTGCAACTAGGGTGCTATCTCCACCAAGAGGTAGCACTGGCATCACCCGCTCCAATTCAAATGGCTGATAAACAGGAAACATAGTTGAATGTACAGACATTGTATGAGAGACAGATGCAATAGATAGTGTGGAAAAAAGAGGGCATGAAATAGTTGACATGTATATTGTTTAACTAAAACGGATAGCATGACATAATTTCACATATATGATGTCTATATAAACTAGATAGCATAGCATAACATAATTCAAAGATATGATGAATAACTAAACAGGATCGCATGACATAATTCACCTACATGTTATATAAGTAATCAGGATTGCATCATTTAATTCACATATGTGATTTATATGCTAAACAGAGGGCATTCGATATGATGTCTGAACTAAGAACATGGTGTTGAATATTGTGTATATGATGTCTAAACTATGCAATGCAAGACACCGTATGCATGATATGAGCAGTATAACCGTGCCAAGTTAGAGCATACACCTCAGTGGGGGAATAGGACTGGTCATCTGTCTCTGAATCCATCTCTGAGGAGCTATCGGGACCCAACAAGAGATCTGCTTCGACAGGTAGCACTGTCTACTCTGAAGGCCTTGTTTTCACTCCAGATTTTTTCCATCTCCCACCCAAATGGCTGATTCACAGGAAGAGTAGTTTAATGTACAAACATTGTCGGCAAATGGAAATGTAATGAAGAAAAGGATGGGCAAGATATCATTCAAATATATGATGCCTGGTTAAACCGGATGGCATTGCACATTTCACATATATTATGGCTGGCTAAAAGACATGAGACTGCATAATTCCCATATATGATATAGAAACTAAACAGGTGGCATTACAGAACATGTCTAAACTAAGCAGATGACATATATGATGTTAAAAGTAGGCACTGCAAGGCAACATATGCATGATATGACTAACATCATCATGCCAAGGTAGAGCAAACACCTTGGGGGTATATAGGAGTGGTCAGTGGCGTCCGAATCCGCCTCAGAACAGATATCTTCCTCTGGATTACAATCTGGAAAGGGATGGGGAGGGTTTGCCATTGAACCCACCATGGAGCGATGTCTGCATGACATTGTATTGCCGCGCAAAACTCTTCTCTTTTTCTCTACATGTTCAGCATGACTGTGTACAATATCTGACATGCATACGAAAAAATATGGTGAGATTATGTAAGGAGAGCATGTAGACATTTAGAGTGATGGTAACAACCAGTGGATCGATGTTTTTCCGTTGAACCAAATAGCCCTAATGATTGGATGTGAATGTATAGTAATAAGTGATGCAACAAGTGTACAACCTCTTTGCCGTAGCCGTGTCGACCTCAACATCATTGGGTTGGTCGCTGAAGCAGTTGAGGCGGAGGTGGCTGTCGGAGGTGTGGAGGAAGATCTGAGGAATCTGTAGATGGCGTCCAGGGCACTGCTCTGTTGTGACGGATCGTTCTGTCGTTGGAGCAGCTCCGGTGAGCCGTAAGACGTCAAGGATGAAGCAGCACAAGACAGACATCGTCAATCTCAAGTGGGATTCTAATAGCATCTCCAATAGATGATGTAAAATGGATGTAAAATTACCATCACCAAAAACCACCTGACTACAACAGATGAGGTAAAAACTATTGACTCTGAACTTAACTGTCAAAACTGAAATTTACTATGGAATCTAAATGCTACTGTCGAAACTGAACGCAATGGTAGCAGAGAGGCACTTGACATGTAGTTTAGGGAGGGCCTGCAGTTCATCTTCAACCTGCACCCCCCTGAGCCGCCAGCCACCACCAGCCGAACCGCCAGCCCCAGCGCCGCCTCGCCGCCCCGAAACAACTCGCCACCGCCACCCCGGCCAGCCCTCTAGGCCCCCCGCCCCCCCCACCCTGAACCCTAAGATAGATAGTGGGTACCTCTCCGGCGAGCCCCCGTCCCCGCTGCGGGTGGTTCTTCCTTAACTCCAGCGAGCCCCCCAACCCCTGAAAATCGACTGACCCAAAAGTCGATTCAGTCGACTAAAGTGTGGCTTAATCAGAGCAGAGCAGCAGCACGAGCAAGGGGGAGAGCAGCAACAGCAGCTGGGCGAGCGAGCGATCGAGCGAGAGCCGGAGCAGCAGCAGCAGATCCGGCTAGTATGGACGCCGCCGCCGAAGGGGCCTCACACTGGGGGAGAGCCAGCGTGGAGATGTTGCCCGTGGCGCCGGCTTCAAGGTAGCCGCTCCATGGGGGTGCGGGATGGAGCACCATCGGCGCCAGGAGGTCGAGTTAAGGAGAAGTTGCGATGCGATAGTGTACAACCTCTTTGGTGGCACCGAGTAGGCCTCGGCTTCGTCCGAGGAGTCGGTGAGGATGCTGCAGTTCCGGTGTGGCAGGTTAAGGCGACGCTGTGGGGATGGAGCAGCCGCGATAGACGAGGCGATCGTCGGAGCAGCTCCTTGTTGGTGGAGGACGGGGCGGCTGAACCGGTGGGACGGCGAGATGGACGACGGATCCTCATCCGGGGAGGTGGACGAGGGACGTCGAGCTGTTGCGCTGGACGACGTCGTCGGGGAAGAGGCTCCGACTGGGCAGCGGTGACGTGGCGGACGGAGGAGGGTGGGGTTTCGCGGCTGGAGCAGAGAGGTTATGGCGGCCTGGGATTTCGAATGGCGAAAAGGGGGTGATGGGAGGGGGTGAAGCATGACTTAGGAACGCGCTTGTCCAAAATGTAGGGTGTGTTACAAAAGTACCCCCCACCGATTTGAACTAGCGGCCCTTTCGGCTCAGGGTTAGAAGGGGGATTTCGCGTGTCGGGATTTGGCAGCTGGAGGGAGTTTTCGCGCACGTTGTAATTTCGGGATAGCAAGGCACGGGTTGTGAAGGCGCGAGTTTTGGGAGCACGATATCTAAATTTTCAGGATATAACAAGACGCGGGTTGAATTTTAGGGACAAGCCTAACATGTAGTAATATTGTACTTGTACGTACCAAATCAATTCGCACTTCCCTCAACCAAAAAGAAAACGAAAAAAATAAAACTATTCACATCACACAAAGAGAGAGTCTTGCCCCGTTTTACTATACAAATGCTATTCAAATCTACTCCCTCCTTCCATCTATATAGGTCCTAATGCGTTTTTCGATGCTAACTTTGACCAAATATTAGAGCAATGATATATGACATGCAACTTACACAAAGCACACCGTTAAATTCGTCTGTGAAAGGTTCTTTCAATGATATAATTTTCACATTGTGCATGTCATGTACTATTAATCTTGTCAATAGTCAAAGGCGGTCTTAAAAATCTCATTACGCCCTATATAGATGGAAGGAGGGAGTATGAATCTATGTTATGTCCGATTAAATTTTTTCGCTTGGTGTATAATGCATGTAACCAACTCATACCAACATTTTAGTGCATTCCAAATGTCTATACTACCGCTGCAATTCGAACTAAATTTGAATTCGTTTCTCTATTTCAATAAGAATCTACAATCATGATTGTTGCCAACTTCAACCATCATAGTTTCCTTACTATCCACCAGATATAAATCAGACGGCCTATAATGCAGGATGGCAGGCACACCATCATCAACAACTCCGTTTTTTTATAAGAGTAGAGATAAAAGATATTAAATGTAGTATACCATGTTCATAACCACACCATGTGTATCACCGTTATATATATTCACACATCCGTCAGTTTGAAACACTATGATAAATTCTTCAAATATCCGAATTCGCTTTTTATAATGAAGTATATATGATCTCTATTCGTCTTTTACACCCACACAACCCTCTTACCTTTGTAGCTAGCGCTAAACTTTCTCTTGTGCATGCACACGCCCGCATCCCTCTCACCCTCCCTCATCATTCTCTAGCTCCATCGCGCAAATTCGTCTTTTCACTTTAGGTCGTTCACCCATGGTGTGTGTAGGCCCCCCAGCTCCTTCTTTACGGCACACATCGATCGATATGCCTCTCTAGCCAGGTGTGCCTAGCACAAACACAAGCTTCCCCTCTTCTCTTGTCACCGTCCATGCCTCACTCCCACCACTCTTTTCATCGTTCTCGTACTCGCACACTCCTCGCCCTCGATATAGTATGTCTCTCGTACCACCTCCTACATGCATCCCTCTCTCTCTATCCTTCTCCTCGTGCCTCATTTTCTTCTAACACACACATGCATGTATACCGATCGATCTCCCAACATATACCTAGATCGACTTTAACTACCCCCCCATCGATCGACGTACCTCACAAGATATGTCTCTCCTTTATCTTACAAAGGGCGATTTATCTTCCTATGTAGTTACGTCTGCTTACCACAGACACATCGTCCCCCCTCATCATTCGTGCATGCCTCCTGACCCATCTCTCACACGCACGTGCACAGACAACAAGCAGCCATCTCCTCTCTTATTCATATTGCGGGCGTGCCCTCCGTTTGTCTAGCAAGCCTATCCCACCATTTGTTAGAAGCAACTCCACTACCACCCCCTCCAACACTCTAGCTCTGTCTCTCTCCCAACCTTATTCATCTCCTGCACATATGCATGGATGCCGATCGATCTCCCTTAATACATGAGGCAGATCGATCTCCTTAATACATGAGGTAGGCCTCTCTCCTCCTCCACACATATACCAGCCATTGTACCTCTATAGTTAATTGGGCCTCCCTCTTCCCCCACCACACACCAATAGTCGAGTGCTGCAGGTAGGTATCCATGCCACAGAGACAAACTGCACATGTCCCGTCTCACATTCCAGTAGGCCAGCCACTCTATATATTTGACGTGGGCACAAACAAATTCGATGGCACTCTTTATCGATCGCGCGTGCACACACACACACACATCATCATCATCCCTCTCTTCGATTCTATGGACACCTCAAGACGATGATACCTCCACTCTCTTCTCGTGGATCGCCCCCTCTATATATATGTTATATCCAGGACTCTATTTCACACACATTGCGTATGTCAAAAATTTTGATTGACCCCCCCCCCACAAAAAAAACTCTCAAGAACCCACACACCATATCTCTCTAGGTTTGTATCTCTCTCACACAACCCCATGTAGGTGGTGTACGTATACAAGAAGAGAATAGGTGCACCGTGCACGTACTCACGCTTCGTGCCCAGCCACACCCGCGCGGGTACACGGTGGAGCTCATTTCTCCGCAGAAGCTGAATTTGTTTTTGAAACATCAAGTGGCCAGAGACTCGAAAACTTATTTGCCCATTAGTGACTTGTCAGGGCGGTGGATTTTAGTTTGTACGATAATGCTGCATCCACCTAAAGTAACGAAAGTTCTTACGTAAACTTCCTAGTAATTCCCTCTTCGTCGGTGCAACATTACTCCTAACATTTGTAATATCAGTTTGAAACTTGTAATATTGTCGTGTCCTATTCGGCTATTCCTATGTTTCAAAATCCTGCGAATCAAACAGGTCATGAGTTGGTGATGATGTTGTGCCTCCCATCTTTCACCAATAGCCGTCGGATCTAGATCTGACACATACAAACCAAGCTTCTCCATTTTTGCAAAAAGATGCCCGCACTTGTTCCCTATTTACAAACAACTCCTTGTCTCTCACAAGCAGCCTCATCTCCTCCCCACCACATCTAGGAGTAGAAGGCCATGGAAAAATCTGGCGCGATGGCCGCTGCCGGAGCCGTCCACCCCCAATCTTGGTGTTCCGTGCAATGCACGGGCATCTACGCACGAGAAATTATATCGAACAGGGCTAGTTGTAAGCAGGCTAGCTCTACACCCATGATGATAGTGACTGCAGACGGTGAGGCTGACTATGGTATGCCGAACACGGCGCCTATACTCAGGTGTCATCTCCGGCGCAGGGTCTTGTCACTTCACAGTGAGGAGCAGCACGTAATAATTTGACCAACGGATAGTATAGTGATAGTACTACTACTACATTGGTAGTACGACTACTAGTACTAGTAGCACCACCATCTGGATTTAGGAGTACTACCACGTCCATCTGGATTTTAGTATTTGACTAGCAATATCTAGTAATGCATGTCACAAAAAATGTACTACTCCCTCTATAAATAAATACATGGTGTTTTATTCCTATCGGCGAGAGAACTTAATGTTTTTTTTCTACTCCTAACTAGAGTAATAATAGGATTACATGCAATGAACTAAACACTACATGTCATGTTTGGTAGTCTCAAGTCATTGAAAGCATGCACGGCCCACATCTCTCATTGGTTGATATGTCACGAAATAAGAAACAAGGAGGGAGTTAATGCACCATGCCTAAGTATTTTGGGATTATTTGGTTTTCGTAAGGTGACTTACACAACATTTTTGTTTACATGCATTAACATTTAATAGTTAAATCAAAGGTCAAAACTTGGCGCAAAATGCAAAGGGGACCAATAAACCAGTAAACATCAAACTTCTCTCGTTTGGCCCCAACTAGAGGTCTGGTGAGATGACTATACTGCACCGGCACGGAGGGGACGCAGCTTCATTGACTTACGGCAACTGCCTTTGGGTGAATGACACGTGGCCCTAGGGGGTGGCTGGCCCACCTATCATACAACCAAAGGCAGGTGCAGTAGAGGGCCGAGGAGTAGTATGAAATCCTACGCACCTACGCACGCTAACAAGGGCTGAGTGATCACTCGAATCGCAAGATCAGTTGACTAGAAGCTACGCTAGACCCATGGAGGCGATGAGCGCGAGCATCAGCCGGCTGTGCCAGATGGTGCATGACGTCGGCCTGCGGCCCGGCACCGAGGAACGTCTCCAGGTAGTATTGCTTGAGGCCGCTAGGGCGAGGGGCCGCTTGGACGACAGCTTCATCTCCTTGTTCGACGAGGTCCTCGTCGGTTTCCTCGACAAGTTCACCATCATCAAGAAGCTTGCGGACGACTTTGACGTAAGCCTCCAGCCGACACGCCCAGGCTCTGCGATGCCCACCACCCTCAACGGCCACTATGGTAACAACCTCTTCGACACACTGGTGGCCCTGTGACTGCCCGCCCTCGCACCGGAGAATGCCCACCTCGAGGTCGCGCTCGCCGCACAGCACCTGGCGCAGCAAGACACCATCGACATAATCACCCAGGTCTACGCGCAAATCGTCCACAAGGACTACTATATGAAAGAGGAGGACGATAGGATGCTGGCCTTCTTGGAGCGCAGGGCAACCTTGGACGGCACTGTTCAGAAGCACGTTGAGCTCGCCACCAACGCCGCTGCTCCTCACACGTTGGTTGGTGACCCGGCGCACTAGGGCTTAAGGATGCCATTGAACGTTGATGGATCCGTATGTATTTTTATCTTTCCATCAAATCCATGTAGTAGTATATGATACTACAGTAATTATCTTGTCGGATGGCTGAGAAAACAGGAGGGAGAAGAGATGGTTGTAGCACGGACTCCAAGAAAATTGGTGTCGGATGGGACTCGTGTGGGTGGCGTGTGCCGTACTGCTAGACGTGAATGCTACTGAGTTATGGCCCATGCCACCCCACTATATCGAGGTACGTAGAACAAATTCCCTGCAGTCCATGCTCAGCCCTCCTCTATCTCTCTTCTCAGCCAGCCAGCGGACACGCGGAGCCCATCATCTGTTTGCTCACATGCGGCCCCATGTGTCAGTGAAAAAGCAAGAGGACACACTGAACTTGCACATCTTTCACCTCGACGTGCTGGTGATGAAAAACAAATCCAATAAAGATCTTCGGTGGCCGCTTTTGGAGTTACTCAAGAGTAGTAAGATTCTATTTATAGTTTAACCCAAGATGCACATATCGTGGCTTCAACTACCACTCTATTTTCTTTCATGACACGACCTGGATGCTGGATATCCCACGTGTCGGCAAAAGGAGGAAGAACCCGACCAAATCTTTGGTTCTGCTATCGGATGAGATTAGTGCACTTGTTGATACTCCTACTAGAATAGAGGCTAGACATGAGACTAGATGCGAGGAAGCAACGTCTACTTCTTTACACTCAAAGAAGAAAGAAGCACGCAAGTTCGAGCGTCCGTAGATCAACAATGAATGCATCGAGAAGGCACTAATCCAACTTACAGGAGTAGTAAAATGTATTCTTGTGGTTCTTGTTTTCTCTGGTCTTGCTTTTCTATTCAAAATTATCGTTGGAGTTCGTGCAAAACGGAGGTCCATTTGGGGTCGTGCGTTGGAGTTGGCCTTACAAGTGGGACCGCAGTTAAGGAAACCGACTATCGGCAAACCCCTACCTCGCCCGCCGCGTGATGGCTGAAGTTAGGCTGGTCATAGTGGGAGTAACTTAGCAAGTAACATAGCGCATTTCAAGACAAGTTTGCTTATGTGGCATATAGTTAATGAGGAGAGAAATGTTTGGAGTAACATAATATGTTACTATAACATAACGCAAACCAAAGCAAAATGAGTCTATAATGTAATAAATGCAATCATCTATGATACTACTTGTATGTTACTTTGCACTATGAAGGTAGTAACAAAGACTAGTTTCATACGCATGACACTAGTCTAAGTTACTCCCCACTATAACCAGCCTTAGAGAAACGACGAGGTTGAAGAGATTGCTCTAGCACGGACTCCAAGAAATAATATGGTGTCAGATGGATGTTGTGGTGGTGGCGTGTGTCGTACTCCTGGACATGAATGCTTGTTCTGGCCCATGCCACCCTACTACTCCTACTACTTACTCCTACTAGTATATAGTATACTAGTATCGAGGATTCGAGGTGCTGGTTACGTACAACGAACACATTAACATATGGCTACAGTAAAAAAAACCGCCCGACGCGCGAAGCATGTGAAGCTAGTACAAATTTAGAGAAGCGACTCGAAAGCCATTCATAAATTTAGTAAGTTTATCACAGGCATATCATTTTATTACATACAACAGGTCATCAACCCACATTGACAACGAGGATACATTATAAATACTAAAGTTTTCACCACACAACAAATAATAGGCCATGAAATGAACTTCAACTCAACCATTCTGCGGCGTTGGAAACGCTTGCTTTGAACCACAACTGATTCTCTGGGACGGGCCATCTGTTGCCGATCTGGAGACCAACGCAGGACCGATCATCCAGGCTGAAGCGGCCTACTATATTAGTACGAGGGTAGGGAACCACCCAAATGTCCGAGGTATAGACACAGTTGCTTCTCATAAATTTGTCAGCAGCAGTTGGATCGCCTTTCACCATCATCGGATAGTTTTGTCCAAGGAAGAGCGAGTTTTCTCCAAGACTATCAATTATGTGCCAGGGAGAAGGAGTTGGCGCTAGCACACTAGTATCCATCCCGAACACCATGCAACGAGTGTTGGAATAGGTCTGGAGAGTGCGACCATGGGAGACACCTGCTTCCTTACCAGTAACATCATCAGTGGGTTGTATACACACAAGAAGAGGTGATCCATCAGAATTAGTTGCCAGGCGCCACAGAGTATATCGGCGCTGCTCGTCCTCATGCTCGTGATCATCACCATCGTCATCTCCCCCTTGGTTATAAAAATTTTCAAGTATATGTGGTGGGATGTTCACAGGACCTTGGAAACACAAGAAGAAGGTTAATTAGTAAAGGGAAACTTGCTAACCCGCATGCATGTGGATGAAACAATTATAATTACGGTGGAAGACAAACGTACCGAAACTACTAGGATGCCATGCAAAAACAGTGCCACGAGTGGTGGCAGCAAACACAAGGCCCTCGTATTGAATTGCATCACAGTACTCATCCGTGTACAGAAACTGATTTTTGAGCAATATCCATCGAGACGAACCACGAAGGACGGCAACAAGCTTGTCGAAGATAGCAACAACTTGATAGTTGTTGTAATTCCAAGAGCGGTTGGGAACTCGACAAATTGCTATCTTCCATAGAAGACAGTCACCATGATCGTATTTGAACGTGCGTACATTACCGGTGTGCTCAACCTCTGGGCAGTGTGCTGAGATTTTTGGAAGTGGAACCTGGTGACGAGTGTACACATTCACAAGTTCCCACTCGCAGTTGGACCCAATGTAAACAACCCAATCTCCATTTGCGCCCGCCCAAGCCTTGCCCTCGAGCGATGGCATCTTAACATCATACGTATCATTATCAAGCGGCATCAACTGGCACAGGGTGAGGCCTCCATCATGCCGGCGCCAGTCATCAGGGTCACGGCAAAGAAGATAGGGGAGATCAAGCTGCTCCTTGACTCTTGGGTTCTTTGTAATGATGTTATTAGTTGAGTCGAGAATGGGCTTGAACGCACCTGCCATGCTAGCCGAGGTGATGACGTCGCACCGGTCAATGAGTTCCTCCACCACGTCATCTTTCAGATCGGGGCAAGAATAACGGGGTCGTTTCCGGCCTGTTCCCTCCATGGAGAATACGATCGAACAATGGCAGAAGAAAGGGTGAAGGGATGAAGGAAAATGGAGGAGGGAGAGGAAGAGCGTACGACAGCAGTTCAAAATCGAGAGGGAAAGGCGAAGAGTCGGTGGATGGTTGCGAGTTTGCCACAGTTCACGAAGAGGCGCCCCGGCCTACACATCCGTTCGGAAATACTAGGTTGTGCGGGACACTCTGGCCTGTCTAGACAGCCTTTTCTTTTATGTTTACCACAGACCAGCCCAGTAGTTTTTTTTCTTTCTGAAAATGGATAGCCCAGTTCTTTTGTGATTTGTCAAGTAAGTCGCTTTATCAGGCCTGCTGGAATGCAAATCTTTCAAGACGAGGAGAGCTTCATTCGGCTGGCCGAGAAAATGGCCTATCAGTAATGAGAAATGGGATGTACATTTTTAAAACACATCAAACCGGCAATTATTTTCAAATATCTTTTTTTCATTTCGAGATTTTAAATTGCATTGATTTTTATGAGTGGACAATTTATTGATTTTATATTGATACACATTTATTTTTAAAATCAGTCTGAATGTGACTCAAAATTTCGGGATTAAAAACAATTCAGACCGCACCGACATATGCAAAATTTCGTATAATTTTTTAACCGTGGCCAAAATATGGGCTGTAATGCTAACATAAAGAATATGGGCTCCAAAAAACCCGTAAGAATTAGCAAATGGGCTGTAAATTATTTGAAATAATGGCAGATGGGCTGTATGCTGTTTTCCACAGATTTGAGGCTTTCCACAGATGGCCTGTATACTGTTGGATGTCCATCCAACGGCCGTCGTGCTTCTTCAATCTCTGCTCTTCCTGCTCCAGCCACTCAAACAAGCGCCGGTGGGACTGCCTGCTCCCTCCTCCCCGCGGCCAGCTGTGCTGCCGCGCAGGCCTCACCGCCCCACCGTACTCCCATCGCTGGCCTAGCCATCCCTCTACTCACCCACACCTGCTGTTATTCTCCGGCGACGGTAGACGAACCAGTAAACCCTTGTAAAGTCGTACTCCCTTCCGTGTGGGAAACAAAAACAACGGTCGAGTCTTCCCTGCCTCCATGTCGTTCCCTTCCTAGGCCTCGCCGTCGTCCACCGCCCTGGTGCTCTCGGCGTGGCGTGGTCAGCGTGGTCAACGACTGACATGCATCTGAAGTGGCTGTACGTGGAGAGGCTGACAGCTGGGTCCACGGCCGCACGCAAGGAAATGCCTCCTTATTGCGCGCAAAATAATGATTTCCTCCACCTGACATCTAGGACCCACCGAAATGGCCTCTGTATTTCGCGAAAAAAACGTTACCGCCGCTGACAGCTTGGACCCACCAGCTATATCTTCACACGCAAGGAAGTGCCTCCTTATTACGCACAAAAAAATGAATACTCCCCCTGCTAGCTGGGACCCAGTATAGTGGGCCTACTAAGTTGACGGGGACGAAGGGCTTTGTCAACTTAGTCAATACGCACGATTCTAGTTCGACTGACCATACGATGTCCATCCAACGGCCGTAGTGCTTCTTCAACCTCTAGTCTTCTTGCTCCAGCCGCCCAAAGCAGCGCCGGTCGTGCCGTCTGCTCCTGCCTCCCGTGGCCGGCCGTGCTGCCGCGGAGGCCTCACCGCCCCCATACTACTCCCACCACTCCACTCACCCACACCCCATGTTATTCTGCGGCGACGGCAACGCAGCCAAACCAGTGAACCCTCGTACTCCTCTCTACGTGGGCATCCACTGCCGCGTCTTCCCCGGCTCCACGTCGTCCCCTTCCTAGGCCTCGTCGTCGTCCACCGCCGTGGTGATGTCGGCGCGGCGTGGTCAATGTGGTCAACGACCGAATTCCATCGGAAGAATACTGTACGTGGAGAGGCTGACAGCTGGGTCCATGGCAGCCGCAAGGAAGTGCCTCCTTATTACGCGGAAAATAATTATTCCTCCACCTCACAGCAGGGATCCACCGGACGCCCACCAGTATATCACGAAAAAACGTTTGCCCCTGACTGCTGGGACCCACCCGACGGGCCACCGTATTTCGCGAAAAAATGTTCCCCCTGCTGTCAGCTCGGACCCACCGGAAGTGCCTCCTTATTACGCACAAAAAAATGAATACCCCCTGCTAGCTGGGACCCACCTTAGTGGCAGGCTAACTTGTGGGCCTACTATGTTGACGGGGACGGAGGGCTTTGTCAACTTAGTCAATATGCACGATTCTAGCTCCAGTGACCGTACGACGTCCATCCAACGGCCGTAGTGCTTCTTCAACCTCTGGTCTTCTTGCTCCAGCCGCCCAAACCAGCGCCGGTCGTGCCTCGTGCTCCTGCCTCCCGTGGCCGGCTGCGATGCGGCGGAGGCCTCACCGCCCCCTACTACTCCCACCGCTGGCCAGGCCATCCCTCTACTCACCCACACCCCCTGTTATTCTGCGGCGACGGCAGCCTCACACCGCAGCGAACCAGTGAACCCTCGTACTCCTCTACGTGTGGGCATCCACTGTCGCGTCTTCCACGGCTTCGCGTCGTCCCCTTCCTGGCCTCACCGTCGTCCACCGCCCTGGTGTTCTCGGCGCGGCGTGGTCAACGTGGTCAAGGAACGGCTTCCATCGGACGTGGACTGTACGTGGAGAGGCTGATAGCTGGGTCCACGGCCGCAGCAAGGAAGTGCCTCCTTATTACGTGCAAATAATTATTCCTCCACCTGACAGCGGGGACCCACCGGACGGGCCACCAGTATTTTGTGAAAAAAATCTTTTCTCCCCTGACTGCTGGGACCCACCGGACGGGCCACCGTATTTCGCGAAAAAAACGCCCCCCCCCCCCCCCCCCGCTGTCAGCTCGGACCCATCGGAAGTGCCTCCTAAGTTGGGACCCACCATGCCGGGAGGCTGACTTGTGGGCCTACTAAGTTGACTTGTTGCCACAGCAAGGAAGTGCCTCAATATGAACGATTCTAGCTCTACTGACCGTACGATGTTCATCCAACGGCCGTAGTGCTTCTTCAACCTCTAGTCTTCTTGCTCCAGCCGCCCAAAGCAGCGCCGGTCGTGCCGCATGCTCCTGCCTCCCGTGGCCGGCTGTGCTACCGTAGAGGCCTCACCGCCCCCTACTATTCCCACCGCTGGCCAGGCCCTGCGGCGACGGCAGCCTCACACCGCAGCCGAACCAGTGAACCCTCATAGTCCTCTCCGCGTGGGCTTCCACTGTCGCGTCGTCCCCTTCCTAGGCCTCGCCGTCGTCCACCGCCGTGGTGCTCTCCGTGCGGCATGGTCAACATGGTCAAGGAACGACTTCCATCGAAAGAGTATTGTACATGGAGAGGCTGACAGCTGGGTCCACGGCCACAGCCCAGTTTTTTTGTGATTTGCCAAGTAAGTCGCTTTGTCAGGCCTGTTGGGCTGCAAATCTTTCAAGACGAGGAGAGCTTTCATTCGGCTGGCCGAGAAAATGGCCCATCAGTAATGAGAAATGGGTTGTACATTTTTAAAACACATCAAACTGGCAATTAGTTTCAAATATCTTTTTTTTCATTTCAAGATTTTAAATTACATTAATTTTTATGCATGGAGAATTTGTTGGATTTTATATTGATATACATTATTTTCAAATCAGTTTGAATGTGAGTCGAAATTTCGGGATTAAAAACAGTTCGGACCGCACCGAAATATGCAAAATTTCATATAATTTTTTAACCGTTGCCACAATATGGGTTGTAATGCTAACAAAAAGAATATGGGCTCCAAAAAAACCTTAAGAATTAGCAAATGGGCTGTAAATTATTAGAAATAATGGCAGATGGGTTGTATGCTGTTTTTCACAGATTTGAGGCTTTCCTAAAAAAAGGTTGACACACAAGCACTGACTGTTGGATGTCCATCCAACGGCCGTCATGCTTCTTCAATCTCTGCTCTTCCTACTCCAGCCGCTCAAACAAGCGCCGGCGGGACAGCCTGCTCCCTCCTCCTCGTGACCGGCTATGCTGCCGCGCAGGCCTCACCGCCCGACCGTACTCCCATCGCTGGCCTAGCCATCCCTCTACTCACCCACACCTGTTGTTATTCTCCGGCGACGGCAGATGAACCAGTAAACCCTCGTACAGTCGTACTCCCCTCCGCGTGGGAAACAACTGCCAAGTCTTCCCTGCCTCCGTGTCGTCCCCTTCCTAGGCCTCGCCGTCGTCCCCCGCCCTGGTGCTCTCGGCGCGGCATGGTCAACGTGGTCAAGGAACGACTTCCATCGGACGTGGACTGTACGTGGAGAGGCTGACAGCTGGGTCCACGGCCGCAGCATGGAAGTGCCTCCTTATTATGCAGAAAATAATGATTCCTCTACCTGACAGCTGGGACCCACCAGACGGGCCATTGTATTTCGCGAAAAAAATGTTTCCCCTGACTGCTGGGACCCACCAGCTACATCTTCGCACGCAAGGAAGTGCATCCGGGCAAAAAAAATGATTCACCCCCTGACTGCTGGGACCCACCAGCTACATCTTCGCAGGCAAGGAAGTGCCTGACAGTCGGGACCCACCTGGTCGAAGCGTACATAGCGTTGTCATTCTGGTCGCGAACGTGTACGTACATACTAGTCGATGTAGAGGCGCGCACGTGCCATAGTAGAGGCGCGCACGTGTCGTAGTAGAGGAGCGCACGTAGCATGTACACGTACGTACAGCGGCCAGGGTGCAAGAAAGAAAAAATACGGCCACGTATGTGTACATACGGGAGGCATCTCGAATGCCTACTCGCTCATACGTACGGCGAGGGCTCGTGTACATGGCTGGGTCAGAACAGAGAAACAGCATCGTCGTCGTGTTCATGGGGAGGCAACGGAATGTGTCGTGTTCATGGGGAGGCAATGGAATGCGTCGTGTTCATGGGGAGGCAACGGAATGCGTCGTGTTCATCGGGAGGCAACGGAACGCGTGGGAACCAACCGGCTGGGTCGGAACGGAATCCGTGGTCGTGTTCATCGGGAGGGCTTGGATGGAACAGGCGATGGAAACGAGGCCTGGCGTACCGCACAACGGAGGAAACGGACCTCCTACGTTTGTAATGGGGTCCTGTTGATCGGGAGGGGTCTGGCGTACCGCAAAACGGAGGAAACGGACCTCCTATGGTCGAAACGGGGGTCCTGTTGATCGGGAGGGGTGTGGCGTACCACAAAACGGATGAAACGGACTTGTGTTGGAGCGCTACGGTCGAAACGGGGGTCCTGTTCATCGGGAGGGGTGTGGCGTACCGCAAAACGGGACTCCACGGGATACTGTTCATCTCCACCGTCGACCCCCTCCAGCCTCCACGACCTACTATTCATCCACCGTCGACCTCCTCCAGCCTCCACCTTCGACTGTTCATCCACGGGCTCCTGTTCATCCAGCCTCCACCGCGCGCTACTCCACCGGCTACTGTTCAACCAGCCCTCTCCACGGGCTCCTGTTCAACCACCCCTCCACGGGCTACTGTTCATCCTGCCCTCCACCTTCTACTGTTCATCCTGCACTCCACGGGGTGGTCCTGTTCATCCAGCCCTCCACGGGGTCCTGTTCATGCAGCCCCAACCGGCTCGATCAATCGGGGTCCTGTTCATCCAGAGGCAACACCACGGGGTCCTGTTCATCCACCCCCACCGGGAACTGTTCATCCAACCCCCCCCCCTCACAACGCTCACTGTTCATCCCGAGGCAGCATTGATCGGCTTCAGTTAGCAGCAGTAGCGAAGGAACCGCTCGATCGGGTTCAGTTAACAGCCATCGATCGATCGCTCGGGTTCAGTAACGCGTAGCCTGTAGTGCAATCGCTCGGGTTCAATTAGAGCCCAACGCCTCGCTCGGGAACAATTAGAGCCAACGCCTCGCACACACGTGCATACGTGTACGAGAGAAACGCGCATCGCTCGGCCCCCGACCTCCCACCGTAACCGGGAACTCCCCAAAAATTTCCTCCCCCTCGCTTCTACCATGGTTTTTTCCGTCATGGACGGCCCAAAGAATGTCATGCAGCTGCGTCTCCAGCCCATTCAGGATGAAAAGCCCATTTTCTGTCATGTTTTTTTGTCATAGAAGTAGGAGCCCACCACATCTATGATGATACCGGGTTTTGTCACAATTATCGTCATAGAAGTGTCATATGTATGATAGAAAAAATTCGTTCGGCCCAAAATGTCACGGATGTGTCTTTTTTTTGTAGTGTAGCAACGAGAAATAAAACTATGTTGTGGGTATGAAGAGGATAACTTTGCATGATATCAGAGAGCTAAAATATAAAAGTAGGTGATGTTATCATAAAGTTAGAATATATTACTAAATATTATAAATAGCGAGTGTGGAATAATGATGGATCGGTGTGTGGAATTGTCCTAGGCAATTGTTAACAAGACCGGTAATCACTATTCCAATTTCATATGAGGGAGAGGCATAGGCTAGCATACTTTCTCATCTTGGATCATATGCACTTATGATTGGAACTCTAGGAAGCATCCGCAACTACTAAACATCATTAAGGTAAAACCCAACCATAGCATTAAAGTATCAAGTCCTCTTTATTCCCATACGCCATGTCCCTCTTATCCGTGTTTGAGTTTCAATCAGTCACGCAACACAGACAATAAGCAAACCATGGACATATTGCAACACCCTACAGTGGGAATCCCTCATGCTTGCGCGACACGGAGGGCACCATAGGACAGCACCAAAATAAAACATACAACTCATACCAATCTAGATCATCAATCAACCCAAACACAAAGGATATGTACTCAAAACATCATTGGCAACACATCATTGGATCATAATATGTGGCATAAAGCACCATGTTCAAGTAGGGATTACAGTGGGGTGCGGGAGAGTGGACCGCGTAAAAGAGATGAGGATGGTGGTGATGTTGATGAAGACGATCACCGCAGCGATGATTCCCCTCCCGATGGCACTCCGATGCCACTGAGAGAGAGGAGGAGAGGTTCTCCCCCTTGTGCTTCCTCCTCCATGGCCTCCCCCTTGATGGGGAGAGGTTCTCCCTCTGGTCATTGGCCTTCATGGCGATGATGGCCCCTCAGGGATCCTCCTCCATGGCCTCCGGTGATGATGGCCCCCTACGGCAGGTTGCCGGAGAGGGCCTAGATTGATTTCTCGTGGCTACAGAAGCTTGCGGCGGCGGAACTTCCGATCTAGGTTATTTCCCAAAGGTTTCTGTATTTATAGGAGAAGTTGGCGTTGATTTCACGTCAGGGGGACCCTCGGGGAGTCCACGAGGTAGGGGGGCGCGCCCCCACCCTCGTGGGACCCACAGGACTCCCCTTCGGTTGATTTTTGCTCCAGTATTTTCATATTTTCCAGAAACATTCTCCGTTGATTTTCATCGTATTCCGAGAACTTTTATTTCTACACAAAAACAACACCATGGTAGTTCTGCTGAAAATAACGTCAGTCCGGGTAAGTTCTAATCAAATCATACCAAAATCATATAAAACTATTGTAAACATGCCATGAATACTTCATAAATTATACATACGTTGGAGATGTATCAGCATCCCCAAGCTTAATTCCTGCTCGTCCTCGAGTAGGTAAATGATAAAAAGAAATAATTTATGAAGTGTGAGTGCTAGCAAGTGCACAAGTTTGATCAATATAATTTCAATCACCTTTTCTAGCATCATTATATGTCATAACAGTAGCTCATCTCATAAAACTTTTCATGATCAAGTAACAAGCTATTCACATGTTAAAGTATAGATCATAAACTTTCTTGAAACTAACAAACTATATTCTCAGTCATCAAACAATTGCAAATCATCTTATTTTCAGGAAGGGTCTATGTCAGAGCTTTGATTTAGCAAACTCCACATACTCAACTATCATTTAATCTTTCACAATTGCTAACATTCGCGTGATATTTATGGGTTCAAAGTTTTAATCGGACACAGAGAAAGATAGGGGCTTATAGATTCGCCTCCCAACCTTTTACCTCAAGGGTAATGTCAACAATAATAGTTCATGATAACTTACATCCAATTGGATATATATATCAGGATCTTTCCAACACAATGTGTTTGACAAAGGATAAAATGTAAAAAGTAAAGTTGAAAATCACCATGACTCTTGCATAAGGTAGAAGATAAAGGTAAAATATAGGCCCTTCGTAGAGGGAAGCAGAGGTTGTCATGCGATTTTAAGGTTGGATGCACAAAATCTTAATGCAAAAGAATGTCACTTTATATTGCCACTTGTGATAGGGACCTTTATTATGCAGTCTGTCACTTTTATTGCTTCCATATCACAAGATCATATAAAGCTTATTTTCTCCACACTAATAGATCATACATATTTAGAGAGCAATTTTTATTGCATGTACCGATGACAACTTACTTGAAGGATCACTCTCATGGCAAAACTCGTTTTAAGGGATGTTTGGAAGCACAAGTAGTATTTCTACTTGGTGCAAAGAATTTGGCTAGCGTGAGAGGGAAAGGCAAGCTCAACATGTTGGATGATCCAAGACAATATAATGTTTCAGATATAGGAAAACATAACCCATTAAGTTGTCTTCCTTGTCCAACATCAACTTTTTAGCATGTCATATTTTAATGAGTGCTCACAATTACAAAAGATGTCCAATATAGTATATTTATATGTGCAATCTCTCTTCCTTCAATATTCTTTCATGAATTGTTCAAGTGACCAATTCTACGTTTGCTAACTTTCAATAAGTTTACTATCTATACTTATTATGTGTGAAGTCATTACTCCCCATGTTATAAGCATATGAAACATATATAAATTCATATTTATGACATTTAATTCATTCAACCATTTACTCAGCCTGCGTGGGATTCCTGGCATATCTGAGGGATGCCAGGCGAATATGTCCCAGTTCTCACGCAGGAACTCTCATAGTGCGGCGTCCACGGCGGGGTTTAACTGTGCCCCGATGGAGGCTGTTTTTGTAGGGTCCGTTGGGTGGACTTGCAATTTGACTATTTCCTCTGCTAGTTTAAAAGAGGTGGACTTGGATCTCTTGTCAAGTATCACGTCGTCCTTGTCCACTGTGGAGCGCAGCGCAGTTAATTCCTCGGCCGCAAGGGCTTCGGATAATGCCTCGAGGGCCAATGCGGCTATTTTGTTTTCGGCACGTAGTGCTATGTCCGGATCACTAGCGAGAGTGATGATTCCGTTGGGCCCAGGCATTTTGAGCTTCATGTACCCGTAATGGGGTATGGCTTGGAAGATCGTGAACGCCTCCCGCCCTAAGAGGGCGTGGTATCCACTACTGAATGGGGCCACTTGGAATGTAATTTCTTCGGACGTATAGTTCTTCGGCGTGCCGAATACCACGTCTAGTGTGATTTTCCCAGCACAGTGTGCTTCCTGACTGGGGATGATTCCTTTGAAGGTTGTGCTGCTTTGCTCAATGCGGTTCCAGTCTATTTCCATTTTTTGAAGAGTTTCCTCATAGATGAGGTTTAATCCACTGCCGCCATCCATGAGTACTTTGGTTAGTCGAAAGCCGTCCACAATTACACAAGGTCGGTTACAAAGGAGGAGATATACATATCCTTATTGCCAAGCTTGCCTTCCACGCCAAGGAGAGTCCCATCCGGACACGGGACGAAGTCTCCAATCTTGTATCTTCATAGTCCAACAGTCCGGCCAAAGGATATAGTCCGGCTGTCCGGATACCCCCTAATCCAGGACTCCCTCAGTAGCCCCCGAACCAGGCTTCAATGACGAAGAGTCCGGCGCGCAGATTGTCTTCGGCATTGCAAGGCGAGTTCTTCTTCAAACTCCGAGTACCTGTTAAATAGTGTCCGGCTTCCCGTAAATGTTGCGCTTCTTGGCTTCTGCGTCCAATAATGGCCATCTTCCACGTGTCAAGCGAATGTGAGGAGCCAGGATGTTTTTACATTTACCACCCCATCTATATGAATGGAATGTCTATTAAAGAGACGAGGATCCTCAGATCCAAATCACACCATCCTCCCTCAGCGAGTATTCATCGGAGCGTGCCCGAAAAAATCCATCCCAACATGGCCGGCCAGCGCAGCTCCTCCTCTCGCTCCCGCAGCCCCAAGCCCGGAGATTGGGAGAAGTGTTCCGTCCCGTACAGCCAATTAGTGAAGCTACAGACCCAAGGATTCCTCCCTCCAGCGTATATGGTCCCGGTTCGAGCCGGGCTCGCCACCTATAATGGCGGGGAGCAAGCGGAGAGCTTTCCCAACCCCTCTAAGGGAGAGCGGGTATGCCTTGTCCCTTATTTGTTAAGGGGACTCCGATTTGCAATCCATCCATTTCTCCGAGGGCTCCTGGAGTTCTACGGCCTCCTATTGCACAACCTCACCCCTACCTCCATACTGCACGTCGCTGGTTACGTAGCCCTTTGCGAGCTGTTTCTGGGCTGCGAAGCTCATTTCGCGTTGTGGAAGAAGTTGTTCTGCCTTGTGCCCCGTACACAGAGGGGATCAATATATCAAGTGGGCAGAGCCGAAGTATGGCGCATCGCCGGGACTGGATACCTATCCGGTACCCTGAAAAAGATGTCCGAGGACTGGCCTTCGGAGTGGTTTTATATGGAGGATGTTCCTCTCCCAGATCCTATCCGGATTGGTCTTCCTGTGTTCGACTACGCCCCTTTAAAGAAACACCTAAGCTGGCGCCCACGGAGCCCACAGGAGGAAGATGATAGAGACGTATTTTATCTGATGGCCCGGATAAAGTTGTTGGCCAAATCAGGACTGACCATAACCGAGGTTATGGCAATATGCATTATGCGGGGGGTGCAGCCACTTCAATATCGAGGCCACCCCATGTGGCACTTCAACGAGGAAGATGATGCCACTCGCTGCGGGCGCAAGGGACCGGACTCAGTTGCTGCTCTAGCAAAAATTCTATCTGATCTGTATAAGGGGGAAGAAGAGGAGTTCCTCCGCATCAAGCCACGGGATGGATTCTCCATGAACAACCCTCGAAGCTGGGTGAGCTTCCGCTCTTTTTACTTCCATCCTACCCTTGTTTTCGTGATTAATATTTACCTTGTTGTTTCATCACAGGAACTGCGTAAGGCGGTAGGGGATCTCAATAGCCCACCTCCACAACCAGAGGATCCTGAACGGGTCCTCAACCCCGGCCTCAAAGAGGATCCGGACATATTCGTGGAGCTGATTGATAGGATTTTCTATCAGCTAAGCTGCGATGACGCCATGGTGGCCATTATGGCCGACTACCCTGGGATACTCCCAGCCTCGCAGGTAAATGAGACCGGAGTCCCAACCTTTGAAAAGGATTTCCTTTTATGCACTTCACATACCGTATACAAACGGTGTTTTATAGGGAAGGCCCTCGAGACGCCATGCCGAGCCCGTGGCGACTCGCCAACAAGGGGTTTCAAAGCCGGACAGGCTAAAAAGGAAGGCGGTCCGGACGGAGATGCCGGCGCAGAGGTATGATGCAACATCTCACTCCGTGGTTGTCGTCTTTAAAAACATAATAACACCCATGTTTCCTAGAAGGAAGAACGCTCGCCGGACAATATCCGGAGAGGTCGCCGATCACGCCTCTACCAGTCGGGCTCCAGGGCCGGACACAGAGGCGGAAGCTAACACGAGGCACACGCCGGATGCTCCTTCTACAGAGGATGCGGATAAGATATCCGCTACGAATTCCGAAGTGGAGAGGGCCATGAATCACAGGCGTCGCCGAGCCGTACTCCGTGACGCTTGTTTCTCCCGAGAGGCGTTTGATGTGCATTCAACTCAGGAGATGCGTACATCCGTGCTGCTCAAAATGGTCTAGCAAGAGCCACAGACCAGTATGTAAAGGATGTACGGGTAAGAAAATTTGATGAGTATATATATCAGTAGCCCCTGAGACTTGAAACAGTTGGCACAACTGATTTAAGGATCATTTATTGCGCAGGTTCTTACAGAGAAGAATACTCGACTGTCATAGGAGCTGGAGGAATGCAAGACCCAACTTCGGGCCTCCGTTGTCGCATTGAAGGAACCTGAAAAGTCCCCAGCTGGTAACATTTGTTTCAAAGAATGATAGGTGCCATATAGTGTGCGACATGGCTGCAGATCTTAACAATAGATATTTTAGATGACGCCGGAGAGAATCCGGAGGACCAGCATGTCGTACGATAGCTAAAGGTTGGCGAACGCGTTTGACTAAGGTCATGCGGGAGAAAAACAATCTCCAAGACGCCAATACCAAGCTGAGCGTGGAACTGAAAGATGTTCGAGCCCAGCTTGCGGACTCCGTGAAGGAGAATAAGCGGCTTCGACGCGGCATTTTCAGTAAGTGCTTGAACGAACCCTTAAAAGAGTTCGGCGAAGAAGCCGGCTAACAGAGTTATGTCTGCAGGTATGCTGACGGGTCGTCCCGCGGAGGAGATGCCCGGGTCTGCGGGTGATCTTCTACCAGAGCTCTCACAACTGCACAAACAAGTTCGGCAGGTGATGCAAAGTATTGCCCAGTCCTTGTGTCCATCCGTCTCCCTGCCAGCAGGCATTGGAGAGCTTGCGGAGAAGCTCAAGGGAGCACGGCGGCGCTTCCGATTATGGAAGATATCGGCCTGCCGTCAAGGTGCCAGGGAAGCCTGGGCCATGGTGAAGACGCTGTATACCAAGGCTGACCCAAACCACATGGCCGAGGTCGGACCTGTGGGGCCCGATGGGAAAGAGATCCCCGTTAGCTTAGTGTATGGGCAAGTAGAATTAGCCACAAAGTATTCCCAACGGCATTGTAGGCTAGACAGCCTGTTGGATGGTATAGAAGAGGAATTTAGTCAGTCTACATGACTATGTAATTAAATTGACATGTATAATGCCTTCTAGCCGGATTGTAAATCATTTATCATGGCGGACCTTTTCGCTTCAACCTCGGGACCCAATAGTCCGGAGTGTATCCGAATACCCGCTCAGTTATATAAGAACCGGGGTATGCGTGGAAACCAGGCGTAGGGGTCATTAGTGCTTGAACAGACAAGTACCCAACTAGTTATGTTATATTACATGGATATTAAGAAACATCTTCCAGGGAGAATAGTTCCGTTAAGGGTTCCTTTCCCTGGGTACGCATGCCCTAAAGTGCATGTCCGGACTGCGAGAGGAGACGCAGGCAAAAACATCTGGGGGCACATATGGAAAATAAATAAAAGTCATATTTTGTTCATCGACCAAATATTCCCTTAAGAACGCTAGCTTTCGGCTTCACTCAGTCTAAGGTACACATCCGGCTGACCCGACAGTAACAATCATAGAGGTGCTCCCCTTATGCCCTAGCCGAATTAATGGGAACGTAGGGCATAAATACAAGAGCCCGGCAACCCAGCTTGGCCAAAACTTAAGTCATATCGATGCATATAATGGCGAAGAAAAGGTACATGCGGAAGAATAACACATGTGCGGGGCATGAAGCCCAGATAAATAATTAAGCTTCTGTGTAAGAAGCCCCCAGGTATAATGAGCGCGGTTAGCGCGTCAATAGTGTGCGGGCAAGGCACAAGTTGGCCCTTGAAGGCCTTGAGAAAGAATAAAAGAAAGAGAGAGAGAGAGAGAGAGAGAGAGAGAGAGAGAGAGAGAGAGAGAGAGAGAGAGAGAGAGAGAGAGAGAGAGAAAAGACAGATAATGTAGATGCCAAAAATGGACAGAGGAAGGAGACGAACATAGAGTCCGGCACTAGGCGTAGAATCTTCGGAGCCTGGCTGCATTCCATGGGTTCGGCTCAAGTCGATTATTCGATGCATCCCGCAGACGGTACGCTCCACCGGTCAGAACTTGGTCAATAATGAAGGGACCTTCCCATTTGGGCTCGAGCTTGGTCTTTTTCTTCTCCGGCAGGCGTAGAACTAGCTCGCCAACGTTATAAGTTTTGGCCCGTACTTCTCTGCTTTGGTATCTTCGAGCCTGTTGCTGATAGAATGCGGAACGGGCTTTTGCCACGTCGCGCTCCTCCTCCAGGGTGTCCAGACTGTCATGCCGATCGAGCTCGGCTTCTCTTTCTTCGTACATGCGCACTCGAGGTGAGTCATGAATTATGTCACAGGGCAGAACCGCCTCTGCGCCGTACACCATAAAGAAGGGTGTGTATCCGGTAGTACGATTCAGCATGGTATGCAGCCCCCAGAGTACAGAGTCGAGCTCCTCTACCCAGTGCATGTTAGATTCCTTTAAGGACCGCACTAATCTGGGTTTGATGCCGCTCATGATAAGACCATTTGCTCGCTCAACTTGGCCGTTGGTTTGTGGGTGATAGACAGAAGCATAATCGAGCTTGATGCCCATGTTGCTACACCAGAGTTTTACCTCGTCAGCCGTGAAGTTCGTGCCGTTGTTAGTGAGGATGATGTGGGGGACGCCATAACGGTGTACAACCCCGGATATGAAGTCTATCACCGGTCCGGATTCGGCCATTTTAACAGGTTTGGCTTCTATCCATTTGGTGAATTTATCCACCATGACCAGTAAGTATTTTTTTCTTATGGGTTCCCCCTTTAAGGGGTCCAACCAAGTCAAGCCCCCAGACCACGAAGGGCCAGGTAATGGGGATTGTTTGGAGGGCGGTGGGTGGCATGTAGCTTTCGTTTGCAAAAAGCTGGCAACCGACGCAGCGTTGGTCCAAGTCCTGTGCATCTACCCCGGCCGTCGGCCAATAAAAACCGGTACGGAAGGCCTTGCTTACAAGGGCCCGTGCTGCAGCGTGGTGGCCGCCGAGTCCGGCGTGAGTTTCTGCCAAAAGCTTCTGCCCTTCCTCTTCGGAGATGCACCTTTGAAGGACTGCGGTGGTGCTTTTTTATACAGCTCTCCCTCGTGGACCCTGTAGGCTTTAGATCACCGCACTATGCAGCGTACCTCATTTTGGTCCTCGAGAAGTTCATGCCTAGTTAGGTAGGCCAGGAATGGTTCTGTCCACGGGGCGATGATGGCCATTATTACGTGGGCAGACGGTGTTACTTCGATGGCAGAGCCTCCGATTATGTCAGAGTGTTCGGTATCGGGCATTTTGGCCGGGTCCGGATTATTGTTACCGGTGTCCCCTTCCCATACCACAGATGGCTTAAACAACCTCTCCAAAAAGATGTTGGGGGGAATGCATCGCGTTTTGCACCGATGCGGGCGAGGATATCCGCCGCCTGATTGTTTTCCCGAGCCACATGGTGAAATTCGAGCCCCTCGAACCGAGCTGACATCTTTAGGACGGCGTTGCAATAGGCGGCCATTTTCGGATCCTTGGCATCGAAGTCTCCATTTATTTGGGATATTGCGAGGTTCGAATCCCCACGCACCTCCAGGCGTTGAATGCCCATGGAAACTGCCATCCGAAGACCATGTAACAGGGCTTCGTATTCGGATGCGTTGTTGGAGTCTGTATACAGTACCTGGAGTACGTATTGAACTGTATCTCCGGTTGGGGATGTCAGGACGATGCCAGCCCCCAGACCAGCCAGCATTTTGGAGCCGTCGAAGTGCATGATCCAATTGGAGTATGCGCCGTACTCTTTAGGGAGTTAGTCTTCCGTCCATTCGGCGACAAAGTCGGCCAATACTTGCGACTTAATGGCTCATCAGGGTTTCTATGTTACGTTGAATGGGAGGAGCTCAATGGCCCATTTGGCAATCCGGCCCGTGGCGTCGCGGTTGTTTATAATATCATTAAGTGGCACTTCCGAGGCTACTATAATTGAACACTCTTGAAAGTAGTGTCACAACTTCCGGGATGCCATGAATACCGCATAGGCTATCTTTTGATAATGTGGGTACCGTGATTTTCATGGAGTGAGGACAGTGGATACATAATATACCAGCTTTTGAAGGGGGAATTTATGTCCGTCCATTTCTTGTTCGACGACGAGCACTGCGCTTACAACGTGATGAGTTGCCGCAATGTACAACAGCATTGGTTCGCCGGTGTTTGGTGCGGCCAGGATTGGTTTGGTTGCCAGTATGGCTTTTATTTCTTCCAATCCGGCTGTAGCAGCATCCGTCCACTCGTAGTGTTCGGCGCGCCAAAGGAGGCGATAAAGGGGTAATGCCTTTTCTCCTAAGAGGGAGATAAAGCGGCTTAGAGCCGCCACACATCTGGTTAATTTCTAGATTTGTTTGAGGTCCGTTGGGATAGCCAACTGTGACAGAGCTCGGATTTTGGCCGGATTTGCTTCAATTCCTCTACTGGAAACAATGAAGCCTAGGAGCTTTCCCACTGGTACACCGGAAAACGCATTTTTCTGGATTGAGCTTGATGTCGTATGTTCGGAGGTTGTCGAATGTGAGCCTCAAGTCGTATATTAGAGAGTTGATGTGTTTGGTTTTAACGACCACATCATCTACGTATGCCTCTACTGTTTTGCCGATCCGTTTCTCCAGACATGTCTGAATCATGCGTTGATATGTTGCGCCGGCGTTTTTGAGCCCAAAAGGCATTGTGTTGAGACAGAAGGGGCCGTATGGTGTGATAAATGCCGTTGCGGCTTGGTCGGACTCCGCCATCTTGATTTGGTGGTAGCCAGAGTATGCATCGAGGAAACACAATGAATCGTGTCCTGCGGTAGCATCGATAATTTGATCGATGCAGGGGAGGGGGAAGGGATCCTTTGGGCAAGCCTTGTTGAGGTCCTTGAAATTGACACATAGGCGCCAGGATTTGTCCTTCTTTGGTACCATCACCAGGTTTGCTAGCCAGTCCGAGTGTTTTATTTCTCTAATGAATCCGGCCTCTCATAACTTGGCTAGTTCCTCTCCCATAACTTGTCTCTTAGGTTCAGAGAAACGCCGAAGAGTCTGCTTGACCGGCTTGAATCCCTTTAGAATATTAAGGCTGTGCTCGGCCAGCCTGCGTGGGATTCCTGGCATATCTGAGGGATGCCAGGCGAATATGTCCCAGTTCTCACGCAGGAACTCTCGTAGTGCGGCGTCCACGGCGGAGTTTAACTGTGCCCCGATGGAGGCTGTTTTTGTAGGGTCCGTTGGGTGGACTTGCAATTTGACTATTTCCTCCACTGGTTTAAAAGAGGTGGACTTGGATCTCTTGTCAAGTATCACGTCGTCCTTGTCCACTGTGGAGCGCAGCGCAGTTAATTCCTCGGCCGCAAGGGCTTCGGATAATGCCTCGAGGGCCAATGCGGCTATTTTGTTTTCGGCACGTAGTGCTATGTCCGGATCACTAGCGAGAGTGATGATTCTGTTGGGCCTGGGCATTTTGATCTTCATGTACCCGTAATGGGGTATGGCTTGGAAGATCATGAACGCCTCTCGCCCTAAGAGGGCGTGGTATCCGCTACTGAATGGGGCCACTTGGAATGTAATTTCTTCGGACGTATAGTTCTTCGGCGTGCCGAATACCACGTCTAGTGTGATTTTCCCAGCACAATGTGCTTCCTGACTGGGGATGATTCCTCTGAAGGTTGTGCTGCTTTGCTCAATGTGGTTCCAGTCTATTTCCATTTTTTGAAGAGTTTCCTCATAGATGAGGTTTAATCCAGTGCCGCCGTCCATGAGTACTTTGGTGAGTCGAAAGCCGTCCAAAATTGGACTGAGGACCAGTGCAGCTGGTGCTCGGGCTGTTCGGAATTTAGGTTCGTCACTGGCATTGAAGGTAATAGCCGTGTCACTCCATGGATTTATTGTTGCCACGTGGTAGATTTAGACAAGGCTGCGGAGTGTTTGCTTGCGCCTATTATTTGATGCGAAGGTCTCAAATACTGTTAATACCATATTGTTATCCCCGGAATGGTGCTTTGTGGCATCTGGGATTAGAAGATCCTCACCTCTTTTGGCCACCTGCCGGAGTACCCAACATGCTCTAAGGCTGTGTGTTGGTATGGTATCTGCTGTACTATGAATTTTTCAGGGTCCGTTGAGCCATCCCTCCAATACGGTTCCACGCCCTGTAGAGGGTTTGTGCTTCTTTGTAATTAACTCGGGTGTCTTATGATAGTGCACCCTTTTACTTCGGACTGGGTGTATATTCGGAGCCGGATTATCCCAAAATATCGTTTCGGTTTTCCAGGCGCTTTCCATCGCACAGTACTTTCGTACTATGGACGCCAAGTCGTCGAAGCGTGATATGTCACGGCGACTTATGGCATTAAGGATTCCCTTGTCCATGCAATTATTGCAGAAAAATGAGACTGCGTCTTCCTCGCGACAGTCCTTAACCTTGTTCATCACAAGGAGGAATCTGGCCCAATAATGATGTACTGTTTCCTGGGGCTCTTGTCTGATGTGGGAAAGATCGTTTATGTTAGGGTGGGTGGGTGGATTTCAGTCCGAACCCTTACCCGATCTGAGACCCAGGGGCCGAGGAGTTTCCAATCTTGGAAGTTTGGGTTCCGGGATGTTGCCCGATAAGTCTGGCCCGCTGCCTGACTCTAGGTTTAGGGCTTGGGAGATGTCCTCCCGTAAATGGGTATCCGGCTCGGAGAGCTTAGGAATCCGGACATAGTTAGTCCTCAAGATAGAGGAAGAATCGCCGCATTGTTCCTCCACCACCGCAATATGATGCGTGACCGGTGGAAAGTTAATCTCCCTTTGATCAGGTTTAAGCCCAATCCGATCATAGTCCGTAGTGACTCCCAAGTGTTGGAAATATGCCCTAGAGGCAATAATAAAATGGTTATTATTATATTTCTTTGTTCATGATAATTGTCTATTGTTCATGCTATAATTGTGTTATCCGGAAATCGTAATACATGTGTGAATACATAGACCACAACACGTCCCTAGTGAGCCTCTAGTTTACTAGCTCGTTGATCAAAAGATAGTCATGTTTTCCTGACTATGGACATTGGATGTCATTGATAACGGGATCACATCATTAGGAGAATGATGTGATGGACAAGACCCAATCCTAAGCATAGCTCAAAGATCGTGTAGTTCGTTTGCTGTAGCTTTTCTGAATGTCAAGTATCATTTCCTTATATCATGAGATTGTGCAACTCTCGGATACCGTAGGAGTGCTTTTGGTGTGCCAAACGTCACAACGTAACTGGGTGACTATAAAGGTACAGTACAGGTATCTCCGAGAGTGTCTGTTGGGTTGGCACGAATCGAGACTGGGATTTGTCACTCCGTATGATGGAGAGGTATCTCTGGGCCCACTCGGTAATGCATCATCATAATGAGCTCAATGTGATCAAGAGGTTGATCACGGGATCATGCATTACGGTACGAGTAAAGTGACTTGCCGGTAACGAGATTGAACGAGGTATTGGGATACCGACGATCGAGTCTCGGGCAAGTAACGTACCGATTGACAAAGGGAATTGTATACGCATTGATTGAATCCTCGACATCGTGGTTCATCCGATGAGATCATCGAGGAGCATGTGGGAGCCAACATGGGTATCCAGATCCCGCTGTTGGTTATTGACCGGAGAGTCGTCTCGGTCATGTCTGCGTGTCTCCCGAACACGTAGGGTCTACACACTTAAGGTTCGGTGACGCTAGGGTTGTTGAGATATTAGTATACGGTAACCCGAAAGTTGTTTGGAGTCCCGGATGAGATCCCGGATGTCATGAGGAGTTCCGGAATGTTCCGGAGGTGAAGATTTATATATAGGAAGTCAAGTTTCGGCCATCGGGAAAGTTTCGGGGGTAATCGGTATTGTACCGGGACCACCGGAAGGGTCCCGGGGGTCCACCGAATGGGGCCACCTATCCCGGAGGGCCCCATGGGCTGAAGTGGGAGGGGAACCAGCCCCTAGTGAGCTGGTGCGCCCCCCTTGGGCCTCCCCCTACGCCTAGGGTTGGAAACCCTAGGGGTAGGGGGCACCACACTTGCCTTGGGGGGCAAGCCACCCTTGGCCGCCGCCCCCCTAGGAGATTGGATCTCCTAGGGCCGGCGCCCCCCTAGGGACCCTATATATAGTGGGGGAGGGAGGGCAGCCACACCCTAGCCCCTGGCCTCTCCCTCTCCCTCCCGTGACACTCCTCCGTCTCCCTGTGCTTGGCGAAGCCCTGCCGAGATCACCGTTGCTTCCACCACCACGCCGTCGTGCTGCTGGATCTTCATCAACCTCTCCTTCCCCCTTGCTGGATCAAGTTGGAGGAGACGTCTTCCCAACCGTACATGTGTTGAACGCGGAGGTGCCGTCCGTTCGGCGCTAGGTCATCGGTGATTTGGATCACGACGAGTATGACTCCATCAACCCCGTTCTCTTAAACGCTTCCGCGCGCGATCTACAAGGGTATGTAGATGCACTCCTCTCCCTCTCGTTTCTAGATGACTCCATAGATTGATCTTGGTGATGCGTAGAAAATTTTGAAATTCTGCTACGTTCCCCAACAGTGGCATCATGAGCTAGGTCTATGCGTAGTTTCTATGCACGAGTAGAACACAAAGCAGTTGTGGGCGTCGATATTGTCAATTTGCTTGCCGTTGCTAGTCTTATCTTGATTCGGCGGCATCGTGGGATGAAGCGGCCCGGACCGACCTTACACGTACGCTTACGTGAGACTGGTTCCACCGATTGACATGCACTAGTTGCATAAGGTGGCTGGCGGGTGTCTGTCTCTCCCACTTTAGTCGGATCGGATTCGATGAAAAGGGTCCTTATGAAGGGTAAATAGAAATTGGCATATCACATTGTGGTTTTGGCGTAGGTAAGAAACGTTCTTGCTAGAAACCTATAGCAGCCACGTAAAAACTTGCAACAACAATTAGAGGACGTCTAACTTGTTTTTGCAGCATGTGTCGTGTGATGTGATATGGCCAAAAGGATGTGATGAATGATATATGTGATGTATGAGATTGATCATGTTCTTGTAATCGGAATCACGACTTGCATGTCGATGAGTATGACAACCGGCAGGAGCCATAGGAGTTGTCTTAATTTATTTATGACCTGCGTGTCAACATAAACGTCATGTAATTACTTTACTTTATTGCTAAAGCGTTAGCCATAGTAGTAGAAGTAATAGATGATGAGACAAATTCAAGAAGACACGATGATGGAGATCATGATGATGGAGATCATGGTGTCATGCCGGTGACAACGATGATCATGAAGCCCCGAAGATGGAGATCAAAAGGAGCAAATGATATTGGCCATATCATGTCACTATTTGATTGCATGTGATGTTTATCATGTTTTACATCTTATTTGCTTAGAACGACGGTAGCTTAAATAAGATGATCCCTCGTAATAATTTCAAGAAAGTGTTCCCCCTAACTGTGCACCGTTGCGAAGGTTCGTTGTTTCGAAGCACCACGTGATGATCTGGTGTGATAGATTCTAACGTTCGGATACAATAGGTGTAAGCCAGATTTACACACGCAATACACTTAGGTTGACTTGACGAGCCTAGCATGTACAGACATGGCCTCGGAACACGGAAGACCGAAAGGTCGAGCATGAGTCGTATAGAAGATACGATCAACATGAAGATGTTCACCGATGTTGACTAGTCCATCTCACGTGATGATCGGACACGGCCTAGTTAACTCGGATCATGTTTCACTTAGATGACTGGAGGGATGTCTATCTGAGTGGGAGTTCATTGAATAATTTGATTAGATGAACTTAATTATCATGAACTTAGTCTAAAATCTTTACAATATGTCTTGTAGATCAAATGGCCCACGTTGTCCTCAACTTCAACGCGTTCCTAGAGAAAACCAAGCTGAAAGATGATGGCAGCAACTATACGGACTGGGTCCGGAACCTGAGGATCATCCTCATAGCTGCCAAGAAAGATTATGTCCTAGAAGCGCTGCTAGGTGACGCACCCATCCCAGAGAACCAAGACGTTATGAACGCTTGGCAGTCACGTGCTGATGATTACTCCCTCATTCAGTGCGGCATGCTTTACAGCTTAGAACCGGGGCTCCAAAAGCGTTTTGAGAGACACGGAGCATATGAGATGTTCGAAGAGCTGAAAATGGTTTTCCAAGCTCATGCCCGGGTCGAGAGTGAAGTCTCCGACAAGTTCTTCAGCTGTAAGATGGAGGAAAATAGTTCTGTCAGTGAGCACATACTCAAAATGTCTGGATTGCATAACCGCTTGACTCAACTGGGAGTTAATCTCTCGGATGACGCGGTCATTGACAGAATCCTTCAGTCGCTTCCACCGAGCTACAAGAGCTTTGTGATGAACTTCAATATGCAGGGGATGGAAAAGACCATTCCTGAGGTATATTCAATGCTGAAATCAGCAGAGATGGAAATCAAAAAGGAACATCAAGTGTTGATGGTGAATAAAATCACTAAGTTCAAGAAAGGCAAGGGTAAGAAGAACTTCAAGAAGGACGGCAAGGGAGTTGCCGCGCCCGGTAAGCAAGCTACCGGGAAGAAGCCAAAGAATGGACCCAAGCCTGAGACTGAGTGTTTTTATTGCAAGGGAAGTGGTCACTGGAAGCAGAACTGCCCCAAATACTTAGCGGACAAGAAGGCCGGGAACACTAAAGGTATATGTGATATACATGTAATTGATGTGTACCTTACCAGTACTCATAGTAGCTCCTGGGTATTTGATACCGGTGCGGTTGCTCACATTTGTAACTCAAAGCAGGAGCTGCGGAATAAGCGGAGACTGGCGAAGGACGAGGTGACGATGCGCGTCGGGAATGGTTCCAAGGTCGATGTGATCGCCGTTGGCACGCTGCCTCTACATTTACCTACGGGATTAGTTTTAAACCTCAATAATTGTTATTTAGTGCCAGCTTTGAGTGTGAACATTGTATCAGGATCTCGTTTAATTCGATACGGCTACTCATTTAAATCCGAGAATAATGGTTGTTCTATTTATATGAGAGATATGTTTTATGGTCATGCTCCGTTGGTGAATGGTTTATTCTTAATGAATCTCGAGCGTAATGTTACACATATTCATAGTGTGAATACCAAAAGATGTAAGGTTGATAATGATAGTCCCACATACTTGTGGCACTACCGCCTTGGTCACATAGGTGTCAAACGCATGAAGAAGCTCCATGCAGATGGACTTTTGGAGTCTCTTGATTATGAATCATTTGACACGTGCGAACCATGCCTCATGGGTAAAATTACCAAGACTCCGTTCTCAGGAACAATGGTGCGAGCAACCAACTTATTGGAAATCATACATACTGATGTGTGCGGTCCAATGAGTGTTGAGGCTCGCGGTGGCTATCGTTATGTTCTTACCCTCACTGATGACTTGAGTAGATATGGGTATGTCTACTTAATGAAACACAAGTCTGAGACCTTTGAAAAGTTCAAGGAATTTCAGAGTGAGGTTGAGAATCAACGTGACAGGAAAACCAAGTTCTTGCGATCAGATCATGGGGGAGAATACTTGAGTCACGAATTTGGCACACACTTAAGAAAATGTTGAATAGTTTCACAACTCACGCCGCCTGGAACACCTCAGCGTAATGGTGTGTCCGAACATCGTAATCGCACTCTATTGGATATGGTGTGATCTATGATGTCTCTTACCGATCTACCGCTGTCATTTTGGGGCTATGCTTTAGAGACTTCCGCATTCACTTTAAATAGGGCTCCGTCGAAATCCGTTGAGACGACACCGTACGAATTATGGTTTGGGAAGAAACCTAAGTTGTCATTTCTAAAAGTTTGGGGATGCGATGCTTATGTCAAGAAACTTCAACCTGAAAAGCTCGAACCCAAATCGGAAAAATGCATCTTCATAGGATACCCTAAAGAAATTATTGGGTATACCTTCTACCTCAGATCTTTGTTGCCAAGAATGGATCCTTTCTAGAGAAAGAGTTTCTCTCGAAAGAAATAAGTGGGAGGAAAGTAGAACTTGATGAAGTATTACCTCTTGAACCGGTAAGTGGCGCAGCTCAAGAAAATGCTCTTGAGGTGCTTGCACCAACTAGAGAGGAAGTTGATGATGATGATCATGAAACTTCAGATCAAGTTGCTACTGAACTTCGTAGGTCCACGAGGACACGTTCCGCACCAGAGTGGTACGGCAACCCTGTCTTGGAAATCATGTTGTTAGACAATGGTGAACCTTCGAACTATGAAGAAGCGATGGCGGGCCCGAATTCCGACAAATGGCTGGAAGCCATGAAATCCGAGATAGGATCCATGTATGAAAACGAAGTATAGACTTTGACTGACTTGCTCAATGATCGGCGAGCCATAGAAAATAAATGGATCTTTAAGAAGAAGACAGACGCGGATGGTAATGTGACCATCTATAAAGCTCGGCTTGTCGCTAAGGGTTATCGACAAGTTCAAGGGGTTGACTACGATGAGACTTTCTCACCCATAGCGAAGCTGAAGTCCGTCCGAATCATGTTAGCAATTGCCGGATTCTATGATTATGAGATATGGCAAATGGACGTCAAAACGGCATTCCTTAATGGTTTCCTTAAGGAAGAATTGTATATGATACAGCCGGAAGGTTTTGTCGATCCTAAGAATGCTGACAAGGTGTGCAAGCTCCAACGCTCGATTTATGGGCTGGTGCAAGCATCTCGGAGTTGGAACATTCGTTTTGATGAGATGATCAAAGCGTTTGGGTTTACGCAGACTTATGGAGAAGCCTGCATTTATAAGAAAGTGAGTGGGAGCTCTGTAGCATTTCTCATATTGTATGTGGATGACATACTGTTGATGGGAAATGATATAGAATTCTTGGAAAGCATAAAGGCCTACCTGAACAAGTGTTTTTCAATGAAGGATCTTGGAGAAGCTGCTTATATATTAGGCATCAAGATCTATAGAGATAGATCGAGACGCCTCATTGGTCTTTCACAGAGTACGTACCTTGACAAGATATTGAAGAAGTCCAAAATGGATCAGTCAAAGAAGGGGTTCTTGCCTGTATTGCAAGGTACGAGATTGAGCATGGCTCAATGCCTGACCACGGCAGAAGATAGAGAAAAGATGAGTGTCGTCCCCTATGCCTCGGCCATAGGGTCTATCATGTATGCTATGTTGTGTACCAGACCTGATGTAAACCTTGTCGTAAGTTTTGTAGGAAGGTACTAAAGTAATCCCGGCATGGAACACTGGACAGCGGTCAAGAATATCCTAAAGTACCTGAAAAAGGACTAAGGATATGTTTCTCGTTTATGGAGGTGACGAAGAGCTCGTCGTAAAGGGTTACGTCGATGCTAGCTTCGACACAGATCTGGATGACTCTAAGTCGCAAACCGGATACGTGTATATTTTGAATGGTGGGGCAGTAACCTGGTGCAGTTGCAAGCAAAGCGTTGTGGCAGGATCTACATGTGAAGCGGAGTACATGGCAGCCTCGGAGGCAGCACAAGAGGCAATCTGGGTGAAGGAGTTCATTACCGACCTAGGAGTCATACCCAATGCGTCGGGCCCGATGACTCTCTTCTGTGACAACACTGGAGCTATTGCCCTTGCCAAGGAGCCCGGGTTTCACAGGAAGACCAAGCATATCAAGCGTCGCTTCAACTCCATTCGTGAAAGTGTTCAAAATGGAGACATAGAGATTTTTAAAGTACATACGGACCTGAATGTGGCAGATCCGTTGACTAAACCTCTCCCTAGAGAAAAACATGACCAACACCAGAACTGCATGGGTGTTCGATTCATCACAATGTAACTAGAATATTGACTCTAGTGCAAGTGGGAGACTGTTGGAAATATGCCCTAGAGGCAATAATAAAATGGTTATTATTATATTTCTTTGTTCATGATAATTTTCTATTGTTCATGCTATAATTGTGTTATCCGGAAATCGTAATACATGTGTGAATACATAGACCACAACACGTCCCTAGTGAGCCTCTAGTTGACTAGCTCGTTGATCAAAAGATAGTCATGGTTTCCTGACTATGGACATTGGATGTCATTGATAACGGGATCACATCATTAGGAGAATGATGTGATGGACAAGACCCAATCCTAAGCATAGCTCAAAGATCGTGTAGTTCGTTTGCTGTAGCTTTTCCGAATGTCAAGTATCATTTCCTTAGACCATGAGATTGTGAAACTCCCGGATACCGTAGGAGTGCTTTGGGTGTGCCAAACGTCACAACGTAACTGGGTGACTATAAAGGTACACTATAGGTATCTCCGGAAGTGTCTGTTGGGTTGGCACGAATCAAGACTGGGATTTGTCGCTCTGAATGATGGAGAGGTATCTCTGGGCCCACTCGGTAATGCATCATCATAATGAGCTCAATGTGATCAAGTGGTTGATCACGGGATCATGCATTACGGTATGAATAAAGTGACTTGCCGGTAACGAGATTGAACGAGGTATTGGGATACCGACGATCGAGTCTCGGGCAAGTAACGTATCGATTGACAAAGGGAATTGTATACGGATTGATTGAATCCTCGACATCATGGTTCATCCGATGAGATCATCGAGGAGCATGTGGGAGCCAACATGGGTATCCAGATCCCACTGTTGGTTATTGACCGGAGAGTCGTCTCGGTCATGTCTGCATGTCTCCCGAACCCGTAGGGTCTACACACTTAAGGTTCGGTGACGCTAGGGTTGTTGAGATATTAGTATACGATAACCTGAAAGTTGTTCGGAGTCCTGGATGAGATCCCGGATGTCACGAGGAGTTCCGGAATGGTCCGGAGGTGAAGATTTATATATAGGAAGTCAAGTTTTGGCCATCGGGAAAGTTTCGGGGGTAATCGGTATTGTACCGAGACCACCGGAAGGGTCCCGGGGGTCCACCGGGTGGGGCCACCTATCCCGGAGGGCCCCATGGGCTGAAGTGGGAGAGGAACCAGCCCCTAGTGGGCTGGTGCGCCCACCTTGGGCCTCCCCCTGCGCCTAGGGTTGGAAACCCTAGGGGTGGGGGCGCCACACTTGCCTTGGGGGGCAAGCCACCCTTGGCCGCCGCCCCCCCTAGGAGATTGGATCTCCTAGGGCCGGCGCCCCCCCTAGGGACCCTATATATAGTGGGGGGAAGGAGGGCAGCCGCACCCTAGCCCTTGGCCTCTCCCTCTCCCTCCCGTGACACTCCTCCGTCTCCCTGTGCTTGGTGAAGCCCTGCCGAGATCACCGTTGCTTCCACCACCACGCCGTCGTGCTGCTGGATCTTCATCAACCTCTCCTTCCCCCTTGCTGGATCAAGTTGGAGGAGACGTCTTCCCAACCGTATGTGTGTTGAACGCGGAGGTGTCGTCCGTTCCGCGCTAGGTCATCGGTGATTTGGATCACGACGAGTACGACTCCATCAACCCCGTTCTCTTGAACGCTTCCGCGCGCGATCTACAAGGGTATGTAGATGCACTGCTCTCCCCCTCGTTGCTAGATGACTCCATAGATTGATCTTGGTGATGCGTAGAAAATTTTGAAATTCTGGTGCGTTCCCCAACACCAAGGCGGCGATGCAATCCAAGAGCTCGTTTAGGGAAGAGAGCTTCATTGGATCCATCTGCTCGGCAAATTCCGAGCCAATGTGGAGGCTGTTTTCGATGACCCGAGAAGTCATCATCGATGCAGCGGCCGAACGGGCGGTCATGATGAAACTGCCTAGCCGGGGAGTTTGGCCGACAGCCAGGGCTCCCCCGGCGGTAATCTTGTTTTTGACGACAAGACGAGGCATCCTCCCTTACGGTGACGGCACAGTGAAACTCTCAATGAAAGTACCAATGTCGGTGTCAAAACCGGCAGATCTCGGGTAGGGGGTCCCGAACTGTGCGTCTAAGGCGGATGGTAACAGGAGGCAGGGGACACGATGTTTACCCAAGTTCGGGCCCTCTTGATGGAGGTAATACCCTACATCCTGCTTGATTGTTCTTGATAACTAGTGGACCCGTTGCGCCAAATGGCGCAGAGGCACACTAAACCCATGTTCGCGATGAAACAAAATATCCATGGTTTGAGGGTTTAGGATTTAGAGATGTATACACACATTTTAATTTAATAACACAAAGCCGCATTTAAAACAAAATATATATTTTAGTTAGTTTAGCTGTAGGGAAGTACATATGATAATAAAAATGGTGTCTTGTTGTGCACAATGAGATATATATATATATATACACACATTCTAATTTGGTTGGTTGAAGAATACCACAGCCTAATCCTTGGGCACCAAGACGTCACGAGGAAAGAAACCCTGAAATGCCACTCCTTAGCCACACGAACGTGTCTGGATATAAGCCATAGCCACGAAAGGGCCTAATGGGCAGAAGCAAAAACACGAATGGGCCAGATCCCTAAACGCCGTGAGAAAAGGAAGACCACCAGAGTCTAAATTAGGAAAAAAACTAACAAATAGGGGCAGAGGTGGCCAAAAAAGGTAACCAAAAATATCTATCTCAAGAAGAAATCGTGTGTAGGCTATGGAGCAGCATATCACGCATAGAAAGACAAACCACAGTCAAACAACACATGCACAATAAGCTAGAGTTCACTTCATAATATACGGGAGTTTTTGTTTTTGCTTTGCTTTGAGATAGCTACCTGAGCAGCCAAAGACTCTAGTTTTAGAGCATGCTTAATAAGGAGCATTCAGTTCACTGGTTACATAAATCCTGGTCGTGGCTTTGTTCATGCAAGTAGCAGACGCATTAAGAGACTCTCTTGAAGCTGGTCAAAGAGCATTGTAGCGGAGCATTGTTGATGGTGAGCCTAGTTGCATGAAGGACCATTTTCCTCTTGAGATGTCAGTCGAGGAGAAGCTAATATTATAGGATAGGTAACCTACAGTGAAACACAGGACAGAACACAAAGTTAAAGCATGCTTATGGCAGATGAATTTAGGAACAACACATGAGAACATATCTGGGTTGTACCTATAGGTAATTAATCTCTGCATAGCTGGCGCAGAGTAGTCACTGCCTTGATTTCTTTAATATGCCTTCCAGTAGTAGAGCTCCTTTTTTAGAAGTTATTCTGGTTAGAGATGAACAATCGCTGTGTCTATTTAGGCTTAAAAATGCAGAGGTAGACACACAGTATAAGAATTGGCACCTTTTGTTTTCGGTCTTGGTCATCTAACACTGGTCAGCCTTATCATTCTTTCCTTCAACAGTTGCTGAAATAGCTTCAGCCTTATCATCAGACTACTCCTGTTGCACCTAGAAAACCAAGTGGTTTGGTAACAGAGCAAGATGAGATATTAATATCCAAAGGACTGGCTCGAGCACGTTTTAGCTCACTCAATCAGCTAGACAGCTTCGAATAGAATTTCTTTATGTCCATCTATATATTTGTATCTCCGTAAAACATGCCACACTAAGTTTTCTTCCTCATGTGAGATAAGAATTTGATTGTACAATTGTGCAATCGAGAACGGCATGAGAGAAAGCTATATCAACACAGCAGCTATCTTTTGCTGTACAATTGAGTTGCTTTCATATGAGATCTAAAATATGTGCATTCACATGTGTTTATATGAGTTGTAGAAAGAAACTTTACCTAAGAAGAAGGACCCAATAATCATATTTTCACAAAAGCACAATTAGGGATTACAGAGGATTTTACCCTTGAAGCGGACATGTTCTTTGGTTCGCTCTTTGCTTCTCAGGGATTACACTAAGCATCTCCTTAGCTTCCTGTTGCTCGCCTTGCAGGGCATCACTGGTGTACTTTCCCGACCGCTCCTTCTTCTCTAGCACCATTCACTTCAATCTACTTCTCATCAGTGAGCAGCACATGTGAGACAAACTCTCTCATCATTTTCAGTGATTGTTCCAATAGAATCCTGCGTGCACAATTATACAAAAGAGTCAATGTAACCACAATATTACACGGCAAAGGGGATTGAACTTAATAATAACTGATGACCCACCAACTTGCAACCTTCAAAATCCAGCTTCAGCTGCAGCCTCTGTACACTTTGCTTGAAGTTATCTTGCATACTCACTTCCTGAAACAAGCCTAAAATGGTCACCAGAAGATAATAATTGTGAGCATTTGTATCTTTTTCTGTCGCAAGCTTGGCAGTGTTTTTCCTAGGCTTGCTACATGCCCAAGAACATAGAACAACACGTACTTCCATAATTCAGATTGAATTTGTTTATCCTGATAGTCTTTTAGATCTCTGAAAAACCGTGGAACTGTAAACAGTCAGATCAAGTAACTGTCTTCTCCTAATTCCATAGCGAGGTGATCCAATTCGTTTGGACAGTCAGACAACAAATTCTGTATAACAATAAAGATCTTAGGGCCTTTAGGTGTTTGTTCTGTTGATCTATAGATGCAGTGAGATTCCTCAGGGGAACATCCAACTTTGAAGCACGGTCAGTTCTAAAAATTAGATTCACCACCGGCCTAGTTGCAGCACCTAGCTTTATCTCCTCTTGCTATTTCTGAATGCAGTGTTGTATTACTACGACTACCGTTTAGATTGGCCGAAACAAAGAAAAGCTAAGAACCAGACTAAAATATAAAATTATCATGTGTTTTTAGGCAAAGATAAACATGAACATCAGATACCAATCTTAACTCATATTTTTCTGTCTGGAATCAAAAATTGAACCAGGCTGAATGACAAGTAGTTTCATTTACATTTACAAATCAATAAAGAAAAGAAAAGAAAAGCATAGCCATAAGAAAGAAGAAAATACAAGATGTGTACGTGTTTCATTTACGTTTACAAATAAAAAAATTGTAGGACAGTAATTTGCTAAGGGCAGAAAAAACATGACAGCAGAAGAAGCAACAAAATTTATACATGGCAGAGGTGCAAATTTAGTGAGCATTGGCAACTAACCAGGTAATGGAGGGAACATGCTTCCTCTTCTCCATTGAATCCATCACCGTACGGCTAGGTGAGGAGCCACCGCTTGCATCTTCCGCCTTCGTTGGGCGAGAGGAGAGGAAGCGCACATCAATTTCGTCTGTCTTATTCACCGAGCGATGCCGGGCGAGGGGGTGAATGGATCCGACCTTCCCTAATGAGAGCAGAGTAGCAGGGAAGGGGGGACGAACTCCGGAGGCGCTCCGGGCACCGCGAAGCTGGTCGGCTGCGCGGACATAAACGGCGGCGACTACGCACCCGGTCCAGAGAAAGGAAGGAGAAGAGGAGGCGGGCGGCGCGAGAGGAGCCTCATGGTCGAGGGAGAAGAGGAGGCGGCTGGGAGAGGACGCCCGAACCGTCTTACGTCTAGTGTTCTGGGCGGTTTAAAGTGGACGACGCTGATGTGCGGGACCAGAAGGGAACAGGGGCCACCAGCCAGAGGGCGAAACATGGAGCGATGGTCACAGACGGCTCACAAAAAAAGACAAGACGTGACGCGGCATGGTCGCATGGAGTAGGCCACAACCCACGATGCAGAATTCAGCCCCGGTTCTCTCTCCAAAAGCCGGATGGGACGCAAAAGCAGGAAGAGCTCACACGAACAAATTCACAGCCAACCACAGATGGGTGGGTCTAGAAAACAAATAGACCCACTTGCAGCGGCAGCACCCAACGAGCCAGAGGAGGAAATAGCAACAGGAGCACAAAATCTCCCAGATGTGAATCGTGCCTGACGAGACAAAAGCTGGCACATCGTGCACGCAAAGAAAAACAAAAGAAGAGACCGACGAATGGGGCCATGCATGGGTCTGAGCCATATGAAGCGATGGGTGTGCACCCGGCGAGTACACATGAGTCGACCCGTCCTGCATGTGATGACCCCACACGCGAGCGCAACAGACGACGCGACGACCCTGCACGCGACGGGCCTATCCTGAGTGCAACCCAAGACACGCTCAGCGACTGCAGCCGACAAGCGGGGCCAGGAATAGCAGCGGCCCACACCCATCATTGCGCCAGCACAAACGCGGGTGCACATGCGTCGGTCCATCGCTTCTGCACCTGACGTAGGAAGAAGTAACTTCCCCACGACGCACGGCGCGGGCAGCGCATGAGGAACGACCGGACAAAAACGTTTGACCCGAGAAAACTCACCCACGCGACGGGACATGCAGTTAGAGTAGCGGACGAGTGGGACCAGGGGAAGGAGCGGCCCACCCGTCATTGGTACAGTGCAGGCGCGTGCGTAAAAAACGGGTGCATATGGGCTGGCCAACTCCTCTGTGGCGCCCCACGACGCACGATCCGGTCAGCGTGCGACACAACAAGCCATGCAGCACGAGTAGCTCACCTGAGAGGATCTGACCCAGCCAATCCAAGGCCTAGCCGAGCCCACCAGTCATCTATGCTCACGAAACAACCCTGGGTCAAAATGAACTGTAAAAATCAAACGGTTGGCACACCAGCGTTGACGCGACCATGGCGAATCGGAGGGTCAAAACGAAGCAAAATTCGAGGAGCGCTCGGGTGGGCCGGTCGTCCAGCCTCATATATGTTAAAATATGAGTAGTACAAGAGTTGATCTACCACGAGATCGAAGAGGCTAAACCCTAGAAGCTAGCCTATGGTATGATTGTATGTTATTCTATGGACTAAAACCTTTCGGTTTATATAGACACCAGAGGGAGCTAGGGTTACACAAGGTCGGTTACAAAGGAGGAGATATACATATCCATATTGCCAAGCTTGTCTTTCATGCCAAGGAGAGTCCCATCCGGACATGGAACGAAGTCTCCAATCTTGTATCTTCATAGTCCAACAGTCCGGCTGTCCGGATACCCCCTAATCCAGGACTCCCTCAGCAATCTTCTGTAAAAAAATTGCAGCTAATCTCGTGAGCGCAAAGTTTCTGTTTTTTACAGCAAGATCACATTAACTTTCACCCAAGTCTTCCCAAAGGTCTTACTTTTCACTTTATTGAAACAAAAGCTATAAAACATGATTACTACAGTAGCTTAATCATGTACGCGCACAAAAACAGTAAGGGTAAATATTGGGTTGTCTCCCAAGAGGCGCTTTTCTTTAGTGTCTTTTAGCCAGGCATGATGATTTCAATGATGCTCACATAAAAGAAAAGAATTGAAACATAAAGAGAGCATCATGAAGAATATGACTAGCATATTTTAATCTAACTCACTTCCTATGCCCAGGGATTTTGTGAACACATAATTTATAGGAACAAGAATCAACTATCATAGGAAGGCAAAACAAGTATAGCTTCAAAACTTTAAGCACATAGAGAGGAAACTTGATATTATTGCAACTCCTACAAGCATATATTCCTCCCTCCTAATATTTTCAGTAGCATCATGAATGAGTTAATCAATATAACTATCACATAAAGCATTCTTTTCATGATCTACAAGCATAGAGAATTTTCTACTCTCCACATAAGCAAAATTCTTCTCATTCAGAATAGTGGGGTCACTAATTCCTAAAGTTGACACTCTTCCAAACCCGTTTTAGATGATAGTATTATTCATACTCCAAAAGATATAAGTGAAGTTCATGGAGAATTCTACAATCAATACCCAAGCTCAAAATATATATAAGTGAAGCACACGAAGCATTCTATAAAACCATACTCAAAAGATTTAAGTGAAGCGCAAAGAGCATTCTATAAGGTCGCACTCAAAAGATATAAGTGAAGCACATGAATCATTCTATAAATTGGTGAAGGGACATCTCATACTAGCATGGTTCTTAAAGAAAAAGAAAAACATAAAGGACACAAATCATGTGAACAAAACAAAAACCAAGGTATACCAATAATTGTTGAAGAAGAAAGATGGGATGCCAACCAGGGCATCCCCAAGCTTAGATGCTTGAGTATCCTTGGAATATTTACTTGGGGTGCCTTGGGCAACCCCAAGCTTGAACTCTTGCCTCTCTTTATTCTTCTCACATCGGTAACTCCTCGTTCTTCGAACACTTCATCCACAAAAACATAACAAAAATTTTGTGAGATCCGTTAGTATACTTAAAGCAAATCACTACCTTTAGGTACTGTTGCAAACTTATTCCAATTTCATATTAGCACTTTATCTATTGTATTCCTACTTCACCATGGTTCATACCCCCCGATACTACCCATAGATTCATCAAAATAAGCGATCAACACATAGAAAACAGAATCTGTCAAAAACAAGACAGTCTGTAGTAATCTGCATCATTCGAATACTTAGGTTCCCAAAGGTTTCTGTATTTATAGGAGAAGTTGGCGTTGATTTCACGTCAGGGGGACCCTCGGGGAGTCCACGAGATAGGGGGGCGCGCCCCCCACCCTCGTGGGGCCCACGGGACTCCCCTCCGGTAGATTTTTGCTCCAGTATTTTTCATATTTTCCAAAAAAAATCTCCGTTGATTTTCATCGTATTCCAAGAACTTTTATTTCTGCACAAAAACAACACCACAGTAGTTCTGCTGAAAATAGCGTCAGTCCAGGTTAGTTCTAATCAAATCATACCAAAATCATATAAAACTATTGTAAACATGGCATGAATACTTCATAAATTATAGATACATTGGAGACGTATCACCCATGCCGGGCTAGCCGGGCAGCAGTCCAGCAGCGATCCATGCCGGCCAACCAAGCGAAGAACCAGATGCGGAGGGGGGCCCAAGTGCGCCAAGTGAGCTTCCAATGCGGGGCGATTGTAGAGCCGGTGAACATTGCCTGATAACAGGACTTAGCCGAGCAGATGTCGTTGCTCGTCCAACGCCAATGCAGCTCATCGGGGTCGGCAGAGACGGTGATGTGTTGAAGAAGCCGCCAAAGATCCACATACTGCACCATGGCCTCGGGCCCCATGGCAGCACGGATGTCGGAGATCCAGGCTCTTCCAAGCATACCCTGCGCGACAGATCGCATCCGCCTGCAGCGGCTGGGAACCAAGGCCAGCACGGCTGGAGCAAGTCGGCGACGGACAAGCCGCTGATCCACCTGTTTGTCCAGAACAGACAGGAGTTGTCGTCCCCCAATATCCAAAGCGTGGATGCGTTGAGGATGGTCTGGACATCGGCGTCGGTCGGGATGTGGAGGTGCTCCAGGGCCTGGAGAGGTCAGTGGCCTTGAGCCAAAGCCAGCGAGCACGGAGAGCAGTGCCAGTGCGCTGCAAGTCCCAGATGCTGAGGCCCCCAAACTCTAGGGGGCGACACACCTTGCGCTAGCTGACTAGATAGCCACGACCAGAGGAGTCGCTGCAACCATGCCATAGAAACTCACGCATGATGTTGTTGATCTTCTTGAGATTGGAGGGTCTCAGGGCCATGGCCATGAGGAGGTGGGTAGGCATGGCGGCGAGGACATGACGGACGAAGGCCAACCTTTCGCCACGGGAAAGAAGCGAAGCGCGCCATGTAGGAAGCTTGCGAGCCATGCGCTCCACCAGAGGCATAAGGGCAGCCGCGGAGACTTTTCGAACTGAGAGGGGGATGCCTAAGTAAGTGATCGGGAAGGGCGCGATCGGGCAAGAGAGTGTGTTCATGATCTGCACCACTTGCACGTCGGAACACTGGATAGGCGTGGCCAAACACTTTTGGAAGTTCGTGTGAAGGCCGGAGGCAGCTCCAAAGACGCGAAGCAGCTCGCGGACGGCAAGGAGCTCCTGCGGGTCCGGATGACAAAAGATGACCATGCCATCGGCGTACAAGGAGATGCTCGAAGCCATTCGGTGCTCGGTGAGGCGACACAGAATGCCAGTGCTGATGGCGAAATGGAGGAGAGAGTTGAGGGCATTGATGACCAAGATGTATAACATCGAAGAGATAGGGTCACCTTGCCGCAAACCCTTCTCATGGCAGATGGGAGGGCATGGATTGTCGTTGATCAGAACGCGGGTCTTGGCAGTGGAGAGCAGGATGGAGATCCATTCTCGCCAGCATGGACCAAAGCCCAGGTGGCGAAGGATCTGAAGTAGGAACGGCCAGGAGACGGAGTCGAATGCGCGCGCGATGTCAAGCTTGAAGAGCACACGCGAGGCATGCATGTTGTGGAGCTGACGAGCAGTCTGCTGCACAAGGACGAAATTGTCATGAATGCGCTCTGGTTAGTGGACACCATGGCATCAAGACGAGGGGTGAGCCGGAGCGACAAGACCTTGGCGAACAACTTGGCCAAAAGGTGAATAAGGCTGATCGGCCGGTAGTCCGAGAGAGGGGTGGTGTCGGGCTTCTTTGGGAGAAGGGTGATGAAGGCCTCGCTAAGCTTTTGGAAGCCCATGTTGTTCAAGTGATAGAGCTTGTCGAAGGCATCACAAATGTCCTTCTTGATTATATACCAGCATGCGTGAAGAAATTTGGACGTGAAGCTGTCGGGGCCCGGCGCCTTCCCGGACGGAAGCCGCTTCGTCGCAGCCCAAATCTCATCCTCAGAGAAAGGAACCTCGAGGGACGAAAGGTTGAAGGAGCGACCATCGAAGGCCTCGAGGTTGATGGTGGAGTCACACAAGTCAGCCGCACCCAGGATGCTGGCGAAGTGGAGGAAAGCAGCTTTCGCCATACCAGCTTCGTCAGAAACGATCGCGTCGTCCACGCGCAGCTGCCGGATGCAATTCTTGTGGAGATGGTGAGAAGCACAGATCTTGAGGAAGGTCGAGTTAGTGTCCCCATCGCGAAGCTAGGACAGACAGACACTTTGCCGGGCGATCGAACGCTCAAGGGAAGCGAGGCCGAGGTATTTGAGCTTGAGGCTTTTGTGTAGCCAGATCTCGAGCAGGGAGAGCGGCCGCAAATCCATCGCCGCGTCGAGCCGGGCAGTGAGCTCGCGCGCGACCTGTAGCTGGAGAGACACCGATCCAACCCGCCGTGCGCTCCAACTTTGGAGGCGATGGGCTGTGAATTTGAGGCGCTGGTATAACCGGCGGAAGGGTTCGGCATCCGGAGGCTTGGCATTCCACGCCTCCGTCACAGTCTCCTAGAAGCCATAAAGTTTCAACCAGAAATGCTCGAAGTGAGATTGCCGATGAGCACTGTGATGTTGGGAGCAGTCCACCAGGAGCGGGGCATGGTCAGAAGTCGTCGAGGCGAGGCAGCGAAGAGAACAACCAGGCTGGCAGGCGTCCCAGCTAGGCGAGCAGAGGACCGTGTCGTTGCGCGCGAGGGTGGGGGAATCCTGCTCATTTGACCAAGTGTATCTGCGACCATGAAGATACATGTCACGGAGCTCCATGTCAGCAACGAAGCGGCCAAAACGGCTCATGGAGCGGTGGTACAGGCGATTATTGGTCTTATCCGCGAAGGAGAGGATCATGTTGAAGTCGCCTCCAATGACCCAGGGGCCCGCGCAGGTGAGGCGAAAACTATGCAGCTCAGCGAGGAACACCACCTTGGCAGCATCGTCTTGGGGGCCATAGACAGAGGAGAGCCACCAATGCTGCCTGCCGGTGGGGGAAGTGACAAGAGCAGAGACGTGGTAATCGCCAATCTCCGGTCGGGAGAGGGAAATCTTGGAGTCGTGCCACGCGACCAGGATGCCACCACGAGTCCTGAACGCAGGGAGGAAGAGGAAGTCACCCCCAAACATAGGACCCAGGGTCTGAACAACAAGCGCGGCGGTGATCACAGCGAGCTTCGTCTCGCTAAGGCAGACGATCGAGGGGGAGACAAATGAAATCAAAGACTGAACAACCATACATCTCGCGTGGGAGTTAAGCCCGCGCACATTCCAGAAAACCATCTTGAGATTAAAATCCATGGAGAGGAGAGGGGGCGGTGAAGAAACGGAAGAGGAAGCCCTAGGACGAAACTAGGAACGGCTGCACCAGCGCGCGATCGAGGAGCTGCGTGACACCGCGAGGGATTTGACAACCGTAGTAATCTGTGAAGGCCTGAACGACGTCCTCCGCAAGCGGCCGCGCGAAGAGTTGAGCATACTTGGCAAGAATAGTGTCATCCACCCGGCCATCATCCTCTAGGAGCCCTAGACGGCGGAGAAGAACACGTTTAGCTTTCATCTCCGAGTCTAATCCACAATCTGTCTTGGCAATGCGGTTGCTCCTGCGCGGGGTGAAGTTGGGAGGGATGGTGTTGCATCGTCGCCTTGGGGCGGGCTTGGGCTGTGGAAGGATCTGGTCGGTCTCCTACTGCACCGAGTCAAGCAGGGAGAGCAACGTGGGCGGGTGCATGGCCTCGGGATTCACGGCATGCAAGGGAGGGTCCACCACCGATGGAGAACAGGGCCGGCTCGAGGAATCACCGAGAACCTGCACATCCCTCGATGCGGGGGGGGGGGGGCAGGATCACATGGGGATCCGAGGCAGGCGAAGCGCGACCAACCACAAAGGAGGGCGAGGGGATGGGGCGTTGCATGCAAATGAAGGAAATATGCCCTAGAGGCAATAATAAAGTTATTATTTATTTCCTTATATCATGATAAATGTTTATTATTCATGCTATAATTGTATTAACCGGAAACATAATACATGTGTGAATACGTAGACAAACAGGTTGTCACTAGTATGCCTCTACTTGACTAGCTCGTTGATCAAAGATGGTTATGTTTCCTAACCATGGACATGAGTTGTCATTTGATTAACGGGGTCACATCATTAGGAGAATGATGTGATTGACATGACCCATTCCGTTAGCTTAGCACCCGATCGTTTAGTATGTTGCTATTGCTTTCTTCATGACTTATACATGTTCCTATGACTATGAGATTATGCAACTCCCATTTACCAGAGGAACACTTTGTGTGCTACCAAACATCACAACATAACTGAGCGATTATAAAGGTGCTCTATAGGTGTCTCCAAAGGTACTTGTTGGGTTGGCGTATTTCGAGATTAGGATTTGTCACTCCGATTGTCGAAGAGGTATCTCTGGGCCCTCTCGGTAATGCACATCACTTAAGCCTTGCAAGCATTGCAACTAATGAGTTAGTTGCAGGATGATGTATTACGGAACGAGTAAAGAGACTTGCCGGTAACGAGATTGAACTAGGTATTGAGATACCGACGATCGAATCTCGGGCAAGTAACATACCGATGACAAAGGGAATAACGTATGTTGTTATGCGGTTTGACCGATAAAAGATCTTCGTAGAATATGTGGGAGCCAGTATGAGCATCCAGGTTCTGCTATTTGTTATTGACCGGAGACGTGTCTCGGTCATGTCTACATAGTTCTCGAACCCGTAGGGTCCGCACGCTTAACGTTTCGATGACAGTTATATTATGAGTTTATATGTTTTGATGTACAGAAGGTTGTTCGGAGTTTCGGATGTGATCACGGACATGACGACGAGTCTCGAAATGGTCGGACATGAAGATTGATATATTGGAAGCCTATGTTTGGATATCGGAAGTGTTCCGGGTGAAATCGGGATTTTATCGGAGTACCGGAAGGTTACCCGAACCCCCCGGGGGCTTAATGGGCCTACATGGGCCTTAGTGGAAATAGAGGGCAGCAAGGGCAGTGTGGGGCGCGCCCCCCAAGGCCCAAACCGAATTGGTTTAGGGCAAGGGGGGCCGGCCCCCTCTTTCCTTCTCCCCCTCTCTCTTTCCTTCTCCCATGTCCTAATCCAACTAGGAAAGGGAGGAGTCCTACTCTGGCGCGCCTCCTCCCTGGCCGGCCGCACCCCTCCCCCCCTTGCTCCTTTATATACGGGGGCAGGGAGGCACCCCATAGACACAACAATTGATCGTTTGATCTTTTAGGCGTCTGCGGTGCCCCTCCACCATAGTCCACCTCGATATTACTGCAGTGGTGCTTAGGCGAAGCCCTGCGTCGGTAGAACATCAACATCGTCACCACGCCGTCGTGCTGACGAAACTCTCCCTCAACACTCGGCTGGATCGGAGTTCGAGGGACGTCATCAGGCTGAACGTGTGCTGAACTCGGAGGTGCCGTACGTTCGGTACTTGATCGGTCGGATCGTGAAGACGTATGACTACATCAACCGCGTTGTGCTAACGCTTCCGCTTTCCGTCTATGAGGGTACGTGGACAACACTCTCCCTCTCGTTGCTATGCATCACCATGATCTTGCGTGTGCGTAGGAAATTTCTTGAAATTACTACGTTCCCCAACAGTGGCATCCGAGCCAGGTTGTATGCGTAGATGTCATATGCACGAGTAGAACGCGAGTGAGTTGTGGGCGATATAAGTCATACTGCTTACCAGCATGTCATACTTTGGTTCGGCGGTATTGTCAGTCCGGGCCGCTTCATCCAACAATACCGCCGAACCAAAGTATGGCATGCTGGTAAGTAGTATGATTTATATCACCCACAACTCACTTGTGTTCTACTCGTGCATATGACATCTACGCATAAAACCTGGCTCTGATACCACTGTTGGGGAACATGGTAATTTCAAAAAAAAATCCTACGCACACGCAAGATCATGGTGATGCATAGCAACGAGATGGGAGAGTGTTGTCCACGTACCCTCGTAGATCGAAATCGGAAGCGTTAGCACAACGCGGTTGATGTAGTCGTACGTCTTCACGATCCGACCGATCAAGTACCGAACATACGGCACCTCCGAGTTCAGCACACGTTCAGCCTGATGACGTCCCTCGAACTCCGATCTAGCCGAGTGTTGAGGGAGAGTTTCGTCAGCACGATGGCGTGGTGACGATGTTGATGTTCTACCAACACAGGGCTTCGCCTAAGCACCACTGGTCCACTACAGTAATATTGAGATGGACTATGGTGGAGGGGGCACCGCACACGGCTAAAAGATCAAACGATCAATTGTTGTGTCTATGGGGTGCCCCCTGCCCCCGTATATAAAGGAGCAAGGGGGGTTGCGGCCGGCCAAGGAGGAGGCGCCAGGAGGAGTCCTAATCCCACCGGGAGTAGGACTCCCCCCCTTCCTAGTTGGATTAGGACATGGGAGAAGGAAAGAGAGAGGGGGAGAAGGAAAGAGGGGGCCGACCGTCTTGCCCCAAACCAATTCGGTTTGGGCCTTGGGGGGGCGCGCCCCACACTCCCCTTGCTTCCCTCTATTTCCACTAAGGCCCATGTAGGCCCATTAAGCCCCGGGGGGTTCCGGTAACCTCCTGGTACTCCGGCAAAATCCTGATTTCACCCGGAACACTTCCGATATCCAAACATAGGCTTCCAATATATCAATCTTCATGTCTCGACCATTTCGAGACTCCTCATCATGTACATGAACACATCCAGAACTCCGAACAACCTTCGGTACATCAAAACATATAAACTCATAATATAACTGTCATCGAAACGTTAAGCGTGCGGACCCTACAGGTTCGAGAACTATGTAGACATGACCGAGAAACGTCTCCGGTCAATAACCAATAGCGGAACCTGGATGCTCATATTGGCTCCCACATATTCTACGAAGATCTTCATCGGTCAGACCGCATAACAACATACGTTGTTCCCTTTGTCATCGGTATGTTACTTGCCCGAGATTCGATCATCGGTATCTCAATACCTAGTTCAATCTCGTTACCGGCAAGTCTCTTTACTCGTTCCGTAATACATCATCCCGCAACTAACTCATTAGTTGCAATGCTTGCAAGGATTAAGTGATGTGCATTACCGAGAGGGCCCAGAGATACCTCTCCGACAATTGGAGTGACAAATCCTAATCTCGAAATACGCCAACCCAACAAGTACCTTTGGAGACACCTGTAGAGCACCTTTATAATCACCCAGTTACGTTGTGACGTTTGGTACAACACAAAGTGTTCCTCCGATAAATGGGAGTTGCATAATCTCATAGTCATAGGAACATGTATAAGTCATGAAGAAAGCAAGAGCAACATACTAAACGATCGGGTACTAAGCTAATGGAATGGGTCATGTCAATCACATCATTCTCCTAATGAAGTGACCCCGTTAATCAAATGACAACTCATGTCCATGGTTAGGAAACATAACCATCTTTCATCAACGAGCTAGTCAAGTAGAGGCATACTAGTGACAATCTGTTTGTCTATGTATTCACACATGTATTATGTTTCCGGTTAATACAATTCTAGCATGAATAATAAAAATTTATCATGATATAAGGAAATAAATAATAACAACTTTATTATTGCCTCTAGGGCATATTTCCTTCAGTTACTATTGGGGAACGTAGTAATTTTAAAAAAATTCCTACGCACACGCAAGATCATGGTGATGCATAGCAACGAGAGGGGAGAGTGTTGTCCAAGTACCCTCGTAGACCGAAAGCGGAAGCGTTAGAACAACGTGGTTGATGTAGTCGTACGTCTTCACGATCCGACCGATCAAGTACCGAACGTACGACACCTCCGAGTTCAGCACACGTTCAGCCTGATGATGTCCCTCAAACTCCGATCCAGCCGAGTGTTGAGGGAGACTTTCGTCAGCACGACGGCATGGTGACGATGTTGATATTCTTCCGACGCAGGGCTTCGCCTAAGCACCACTACAGTAATATCGAGGTGGACTATGGTGGAGGGGGGCACCGCACACGGCTAAAAGATCAAACGATCAATTGTTGTGTCTATGGGGTGCCCCCTGCCCCCGTATATAAAGGAGCAAAGGGGGGTTGCGGACGGCCAGGGAGGAGGCGCGCCAGGAGGAGTCCTACTCCCACCGGGAGTAGGACTCCCCCCCTTCCTAGTTGGATTAGGACTTGGGAGAATGAAAGAGAGAGGGGGAGAAGGAAAGAGGGGGCCGGCCCCCTTTTCCCAAAACCAATTCGGTTTGGGCCTTGGGGGGCGCGCCCCACACTCCCCTTGTTGCCCTCTATTTCCACTAAGGCCCATGTAGGCCCATTAAACCCCCGAGGGGTTCCGGTAACCTCCCGGTACTCCGGTAAAATCCTGATTTCACCCGGAACACTTCCGATATCCAAACATAGGCTTCCAATATATCCATCTTCATGTCTCGACCATTTTGAGACTCCTCGTCATGTCCATGATCACATCCGGAACTCCGAACAACCTTTGGTACATCAAAACATTTAAACTCATAATATAACTGTCATCGAAACGTTAAGCGTGCGGACCCTACGGGTTCGAGAACTATGTAGACATGACCGAGACACGTCTCCGGTCAATAACCAATAGCGGAACCTAGATGTTCATATTGGCTCCCACATATTCTACAAAGATCTTTATCGGTCAGACCGCATAACAACATACGTTGTTCCCTTTGTCATCGGTATGTTACTTGCCCGAGATTTGATCGTCGGTATCTCAATACCTAGTTCAATCTCGTTACCGTCAAGTCTCTTTACTCGTTCTGTAATACATCGTCCCGCAACTAACTCATTAGTTGCAATGCTTGCAAGGCTTAAGTGATGTGCATTACCGAGAGGGCCCAGAGATACCTCTCTGACAATCGGAGTGACAAATCCTAATCTCGAAATACGCCAACCCAATAAGTACCCTCGGAGACACCTGTAGAGCACCTTTATAATCACCTTGTTACGTTGTGACGTTTGGTAGCACACAAAGTGTTCCTCCAGTAAACGGGAGTTGCATAATCTCATAGACATAGGAACACGTACAAGTCATGAAGAAAGCAATAGCAAACATACTAAATGATCGGATGCTAAGCTAACGGAACGGGTCATGTCAATCACATCATTCTCCTAATGAAGTGACCCCGTTAATCAAATGACAACTCATGTCCATGGTTAGGAAACATAACCATCTTTCATCAACGAGCTAGTCAAGTAGAGGCATACTAGTGACAACCTGTTTGTCTATGTATTCACACATGTATTATGTTTCCGGTTAATACAATTCTAGCATGAATAATAAACATTTATCATGATATAAGGAAATAAATAATAATACCTTTATTATTGCCTCTAGGGCATATTTCCTTCAGTTACTGTTGGGGAACGTAGTAATTTCAAAAAATCCTACGCACACGCAAGATCATGGTGACGCATAGCAGCGAGAGGGGAGAGTGTTGTCCATGTACCCTCGTAGACCGAAAGCAGAAGCGTTAGCACTACGCGGTTGATGTAGTCGTACGTCTTCACAAGACGACCGATCAAGTACCGAACGTACGGCATGTCCCAATTCAGCACACGTTCAGCCCGATGACGTCCCTCAAACTCCGATCCAGCCGAGTGTTGAGGGAGAGTTTCGTCAGCACGAAGGCGTGGTGACGATGTTGATGTTCTACCAACGCAGGGCTTCGCCTAAGCACCACTATAGTAATATCGAGGTGGACTATGGTGGAGGGGGGCACCGCACACGGCTAAAAGATCAAACGATCAATTGTTGTGTGTATGGGGTGCCCCCCTGCCCCCGTATATAAAGGAGCAAAGGGGGGGTGCGGCCGGCCAGGGAGGAGGCGCGCCAGGAGGAGTCCTAGTCCCACCGGGAGTAGGACTCCCCCCCTTTCCTAGTTGGATTAGGACTTGGAAGAAGGAAAGAGAGAGGGGGAGAAGGAAAGAGGGGGGCGGCCCCCTTTGCCCTAAACCAATTCGGTTTGGGCCTTGGGGGGGCGCGCCCCACACTCCCCTTGCTGCCCTCTATTTCCACTAAGGCCCATATAGGCCCATTAAGCCCCCGGGGGGTTCCGGTAACCTCCCGGTACTCCGGTAAAATCCAGATTTCACCCGGAACACTTCCGATATCCAAACATAGGCTTCCAATATATCAATCTTCATCTCTCGACCATTTCGAGACTCCTCGTAATGTCCGTGATCACATCCGGAACTCCGAACAACCTTCGGTACATCAAAACATATAAACTCATAATATAATTGTCATCGAAATGTTAAGCGTGCGGACCCTACGGGTTCGAGAACTATGTAGACATGACCGAGACATGTCTCTGGTCAATAACCAATAGCTGAACCGGGATGTTCATATTGGCTCCCACATATTCTACGAAGATCTTTATCGATCAGACCACATAACAACATACGTTGTTCCCTTTGTCATCGGTATGTTACTTGCCCGAGATTCGATCGTCGGTATCTCAATACCTAGTTCAATCTCGTTACCGACAAGTCTCTTTACTCGTTCCGTAATACATCATCCCGCAACTAACTCATTAGTTTCAATGCTTGCAAGGCTTAAGTGATGTGCATTACCGAGAGGGCCCAGAGATACCTCTCCGACAATCGGAGTGACAAATCCTAATCTCGAAATACGCCAACCCAACAAGTACCTTCGGAGACACCTGTAGAGCACCTTTATAATCACCCAGTTATGTTGTGACATTTTGTAGCACACAAAGTGTTCCTCCGGTAAACGGGAGTTGCATAATCTCATAGTCATAGGAACATGTATAAGTCATGAAGAAAGCAGTAGCAACATACTAAACGATCGGGTGCTAAGCTAACGGAATGGGTCATGTCAATCACATCATTCTCCTAATGAAGTGACCCCGTTAATAAAATGACAACTCATGTCCATGGTTAGGAAACATAACCATCTTTGATCAACGAGCTAGTCAAGTAGAGGCATACTAGTGACAACCTGTTTGTGTATGTATTCACACATGTATTATGTTTCCGGTTAATACAATTCTAGCATGAATAATAAACATTTATCATGATATAAGGAAATAAATAATAACTTTATTATTGCCTCTAGGGCATATTTCCTCCAGTCCCCCACTTGCACTAGAGTCAATAATCTAGATTACACAGTAATGATTCTAACACCCATGGAGTCTTGATGCTGATGATGTTTTGCTCGTGGAAGAGGCTTAGTCAACGGGTCTGCAACATTTAGATTCGTATGTATCTTGCAAATTTCTATGTCTGCCACCTGGACTAGATCCCGGATGGAATTGAAGCGTCTCTTGATGTGCTTGGTTCTCTTGTGAAATCCAATTCCTTCGCAAAGGCCATAGCACCAGTATTGTCACAAAAGATTTTCATTGTACCCGATGCACTAGGTATGACACCTAGTTCGGATATGAACTCCTTCATCCAGACTCCTTCATTTGCTGCTTCCGAAGCAGCTATGTACTCCTCTTCAGATGTAGATCCCGCCACAACGCTTTGTTTACCACTACACCAACTGACAGCTCCACCGTTCAATGTAAACACGTATCCGGTTTGCGATTTAGAATCATCCGGATCAGTGTCAAAGCTTGCATCAACGTAATAATTTACGATGAGCTCTTTGTCACCTCCATAATCGAGAAACATTTCCTTAGTCATTTTCAGGTATTTCAGGATGTTCTTGACCGCTGTCCAGTGATCCACTCCTGGATTACTTTGGTACCTCCCTGCTAGACTTATAGCAAGGCACACATCAGGTCTGGTACACAGCATTGCATTCATTATAGAGCCTATGGCTGAAGCATAGGGAACATCTTTCATTTTCTCTCTATCTTCTGCAGTGGTCGGGCATTGAGTCTTACTCAACTTCACACCTTGTAACACAGGCAAGAACCCTTTCTTTGCTTGATCCATTTTGAACTTCTTCAAAACTTTGTCAAGGTATGTGCTTTGTGAAAGTCCAATTAAGCGTCTTGATCTATCTCTATAGATCTTGATGCCCAATATGTAAGCAGCTTCACCGAGGTCTTTCATTGAAAAACTCTTATTCAAGTATCCCTTTATGCTATCCAGAAATTCTATATCATTTCTAATCAACAATATGGCATCCACATATAATATCAGAAATGCTACAGAGCTCCCACTCACTTCCTTTTAAATACAGGCTTCTCCAAAAGTCTGTATAAAACCAAATGCTTTGATCACACTATCAAAGCATTTATTCCAACTCCGAGAGGCTTGCACCAGTCCATAAATGGATCGCTGGAGCTTGCACACTTTGTTAGCTCCCTTTGGATCGACAAAACCTTGCGGTTGCATCATATACAACTCTTCTTCCAGAAATCCATTCAGGAATGCAGTTTTGATATCCATTTGCCAAATTTCATAATAATAAAATGCGGAAATTGCTATCATGATTCGGACAGACTTAAGCATCGCTACGGGTGAGAAAGTCTCATCATAGTCAATCCCTTGAACTTGTCAAAAACCTTTCGCAACAAGTCGAGCTTTGTAGACAGTAACATTACGGTCAGCATTAGTTTTCTTCTTGAAGATCCATTTATTCTCAATTTCTTGCCGATCATCGGGCAAGTCAACCAAAGTCCATACTTTGTTCTCATACATGGATCCCATCTCAGATTTCATGGCCTCAAGCCATTTTGCGGAATCTAGGCTCACCATCGCTTCTTCATAGTTCGTAGGTTCATCATGATCTAGTAGCATGACTTCCAGAACAGGATTACCGTACCACTCTGGTGCGGATCTTACTCTGGTTGATCTACGGGGTTCAGTAGTAACTTGGTCTGAAGTTCCATGATCAGCATCATTAACTTCCTCACTAATTGGTGTAGGCGTCATAGAAACCGGTTTCTGTGATGAACTACTTTCCAATAGAGGAGCAGGTATAGTTACCTCATCAAGTTCGACTTTCCTCCCACTCACTTCTTTCGAGAGAAACTCCTTCTCTAGAAAGGATCCATTCTTAGCAATGAATGTCTTGCCTTCGGATCTGTGACAGAAGGTGTACCCAACAGTCTCCTTTGGGTATCCTATGAAGACACATTTCTTCGATTTGGGTTCGAGCTTATCATGTTGAAGCTTTTTCACATAAGCATCGCAGCCCCAAACTTTTAGAAACGAAAACTTTGGTTTCTTGACAAACCACAGTTCATAAGGCGCCGTCTCAATGGATTTCGATGGTGCCCTATTTAATGTGAATGCGGCCGTCTCTAAAGCATAACCCAAAATGATAGCAGTAAATCTATAAGAGACATCATAGATCGCACCATATCAAGTAAAGTACGATTACGTCGTTCGGACACACCATTACGCTGTGGTGTTCCGGGTGGCGTGAGTTGCGAAACTATTCCGCATTGTTTCAAATGTAGACCAAAGTCGTAACTCAAATATTCTCCTCCACGATCAAATCGTAGAAACTTTATTTTCTTGTTACGATGATTTTCAACTTCACTCTGAAATTCTTTGAACTTTTCGAATCTTTTAGACTTATGTTTCATTAAGTCGATATACCCATATCTGCTTAAATCATCTGTGAAGGTGAGAAAATAACGATATCCGCCACGAGCCTCAACATTCATCGGACCACATACATCTGTATGTATGATTTCCAAAAAATCTGTTGCTCTCTCCATAGTTCCGGAGAACGGCATTTTAGTCATCTTGCCCATGAGGCACGGTTCGCAAGTACCAAGTGATTCATAATCAAGTGGTTCCAAAAGTCCATCAGTATGGAGTTTCTTCATGCGCTTTACACCGATATGACCTAAACGGCAGTGCCACAAATAAGTTGCACTATAATTATCAACTCTGCATCTTTTGGTTTCAACATTATGAATATGTGTATCACTACTATCGAGATTCATCAAAAATAGACCACTCTTCAAGGGTGCATGACCATAAAAGATATTACTCATATAAATAGAACAACCATTGTTCTCTGATTTAAATGAATAACCGTCTCGCATCAAACAAGATCCAGATATAATGTTCATGCTCAACGCTGGCACCAAATAACAATTATTTAGGTCTAATACTAGTCCCAAAGGTAGATGTAGAGGTAGCGTGCCGACCGCGATCACATCGACTTTGGAACCATTTCCCACGCGCATCGTCACCTCGTCCTTTGCCAGTGTTCGCTTAATCTGTAGTCCCTGTTTCGAGTTGCAAATATTAGCAACAAAACCAGTATCAAATACCCAGGTGCTACTGCGAGTTCTAGTAAGGTACACATCAATAACATGTATATCACATATACCTTTGTTCACCTTGCCATCCTTCCTATCCGCCAAATACTTGGGGCAGTTCCGCTTCCAGTGACTAGTCTGCTTGCAGTAGAAGCACTCAGTTTCAGGCTTAGGTCCAGACTTGGGTTTCTTCTCCTAAGCAGCAACTTGCTTGCTGTTCTTCTTGAAGTTCCCCTTCTTCTTCCCTTTACCCTTTTTCTTGAAACTGGTGGTCTTATTGACCATCAACACTTGATGCTCCTTCTTGATTTCTACCTCCGTAGCCTTTAGCATTGCGAAGAGCTCAGGGATTATCTTATCCATCCCTTGCATATTATAGTTCATCACAAACTCTTGTAGCTTGGTGGCAGTGATTGTAGAACTCTGTCAATGACAGTATCAACCGGAAGATTAACTCCCAGCTGAGTTAAGTGATTATGGTACCCAGACATTCTGAGTATATGTTCACTGACAGAACTATTCTCCTCCATCTTGCAGCTGTAGAACTTATTGGAGACTTCATATCTCTCAATCCGGGCATTCGTTTGAAATATTAACTTCAACTCCTGGAACATCTCATATGCTCCATGACGTTCAAAACGTCGTTGAAGTCCCGGTTCTAAGCCGTAAAGCGTGGCACACTGAACTATCGAGTAGTCATCAGCTTTGCTCTGCCAGATGTTCTTAACGTTGTCAGTTGCATCAGCAGCAGGCCTGGCACTCAGCGGTGCTTCCAGGACGTAATTCTTCTGAGCAGCAATGAGGATAATCCTCAAGTTACGGACCCAGTACGTGTAATTGCTACCATCATCTTTCAACTTTGCTTTCTCAAGGAACGCATTAAATTCAACGGAACAACAGCACGGGCCATCTATCTACAATCAAACATAGACAAGCAAGATACTATTAGGTACTAAGTTCATGATAAATTTAAGTTCAATTAATCATATTACTTATGAACTCCCACTTAGAAAGACATCCCTCTAATCTTCTAAGTGATCACGTGATCCAAATCAACTAAACCATAACCGATCATCACGTGAAATGGAGTAGTTTTCAATGGTGAACATCACTATGTTGATCATATCTACTATATGATTCACGCTCGACCTTTCGGTCTCAGTGTTCCGAGGCCATATCTGCATATGCCACGCTCGTCAAGTTTAACCTGAGTATTCTGCGTGTGCAAAACTGGCTTGCACCCGTTGTAGATGGACGTAGAGCTTATCACACCCGATCATCACGTGGTGTCTGGGCATGACGAACTTTGGCAACGGTGCATACTCGGGGAGAACACTTTTTTATCTTGAAATTTAGTGAGAGATCATCTTATAATGCTACCGTCAATCAAAGCAAGATAAGATGCATAAAAGATAAACATCACATGCAATCAATATAAGTGATATGATATGGCCATCATCATCTTGTGCTTGTGATCTCCATCTCCAAAGCACCGTCATGATCACCATCGTCACCGGCGCGACACCTTGATCTCCATCATAGCATCGTTGTCGTCTCGCCAATCTGATGCTTCTACGACTATCGCTACCGCTTATGTAACACCCTCGATGCGGCTATAGCTCCCACGTGTCGAGGCACGACTTAGAGACATAACCGCATTGAAAGCAATGTCGCAAGTTAGGCAATCTTCACAACATCCCATGTAATATAAATAATAAAGGGGAGATACATAGTTGGCTTACACTCGCCACGTCAATCAAGAACATAAATAGCATTACAACATTCAAACACTCATGGCCCGACTACGGCGCCAAAATAAAAGATAACCCAACATGCGACACGGTCCCGATCACCCCAACTGGGCACCACTACTGATCATTAGGGAAAGACACGTAGTATCGGCGTGAGTCCTCGTCGAACTCCCACTTGAGCTCAAGTGCGTCATCTGGAGCGGAATCATCAGACCCTGCATCTAGTTTGGAAGTAATCTGTGAGCCACAGGGACTCGGCAATCTCGCACCCTCGCGATCAAGACTATTTAAGCTTAATAGGTAAGGCAAGGAAAATATGTGGAGCTGCAGCAAGCGGCTAGCATATATGGTGGCTATCCTGTTCGCAAAAGAGAGAGAGAAGAGGAGGCAAAGCGCGAGCGAGAAACGAGAGAGCAACCTGCGCAAGCATTACTCCAACACCGTGTTCGCTTCCCGGACTCCGTCGAGAAGAGACCATCACGGTAACTCACACTGTTGATTCATTTTATTTAAGTTAAGGTTCAAGTTGTCTACAACCGGACATTAACAAATTCCCATCTGCCCATAACCGCGGGTACGGCTTTCGAAAGTTCAAATCCCTGCAGGGGAGTCCAAACTTAGCCCATGACAAGCTCTCATGGTCAACGAAGGAATAGACCTCCTCCCGAGACGTTCCGATCAGACTCGGCACCTCGGTTCTTCAAGACACTTCGACAGGTTAAAACCAATCCAGCAACACCGCCCGAATGTGCCGACAAATCCCGATAGGAGCTGCACATATCTCGTTCTCAAGGCACAATCGGATAAGCAATCCATACAACTAAAACCAGCCCTCGAGTTTCCCCAAGGTGGCGCTGCAAGGGGCTCTAGGTTGGACCAACACTCAGAGGAGCACTGGCCCGGGGGGGGGGGGGGGGTTAAAAATAAGATGACCCTCGGGCTCCGGAAACCCAAGGGAAAAAGAGGCTAGGTGGCAAATGGTAAAACCAAGGTTGGGCATTGCTGGAAAATCTTTAATCAAGGCGAACTATCAAGGGGTTCCCATTATAACCCAACCGCGTAAGGAACGCAAAATCCGGGAACATAACACCGATATGATAGAAACTAGGGCGGCAATAGTGGAACAAAACACTAGGCGAGAGGCCGAGCCTTCCACCCTTTACCAAGTATATAGATGCATTAAGATAACATGACAATAAAATGATATCCCAACAAGTAAATAATGTTCCAACAAGGAACGGTCTCCAATCTTCACCTGCAACTAGCAACGCTATAAGAGGGGCTGAGCAAAGCGGTAACATAGCCAATCAACGGTTTGCTAGGACATGGTGGGTTAGAGGTTTGACATGAAAATTTGGGAGGCATGATAAGCAAGTGGTAGGCATCGTAGCATAGGCATAGCAAAAACAGCGAGCATCTAGCATAGCAAAGATAGTAGTGATTTCGAGGGTATGATCATCTTGCCTGCAAAGTTGTCAGAGTTGACTGGATCCTCGAAAGCAAACTCAACGGGCTCCTCGTTAGCGAACTCGTCTCCCGGCTCTACCCAAACAAGACAAACAAGCAACAAGGACACAATCAACCACGTGCAAGCATCAAACAACATGATGCAAGGATGGAATGCTATGCGGGATGCAATATGTGATGCATATGCAAGATTTGACAAGGAATGAAAGAACCTGGCCTCAACTTGGAAATCCAAGTGTGCCACTGGAAAGATGAGATGAAATCGCTTGAAAACGATATAAAGAACGCCGGAATCGGAGTTACGGTTTGGAAAAGGCAAGCAATTTAAATATGGCCACGTTCTGCGATTTACAGCAAGTAGCCATCTAAATGCAACAAGATGAACATGCTACATCACTCAAACATGGGATCAAAATACATGGCAGGGATCCACTCATGAAGCTTAACAAAAGACTAGCACTGAGCTACGGCCAATTCATCCATTAACAGGTTCAAACAAGCATGGCAAAAATGCATTTGGTAAACAGATTTCAGACTTAGTGAAATTAACACTTGTCTGGAATTTCAGATCAGATAGCACTCTTTGGAGCATGAAAACAATATGCTACAGGACGTGAACATGGCAAAGTAAAGCATGGCATGGAGCTACTCAAAGAGCTTAACAAACGTCCCTTAGTGACCTTGAGCCTAAAGGGATCAGAAAATACATTTGCAAGCATGTGAACATGGCAAAAACATAATCAGTTTTCAGACTTAGTGAAAACTGGAGCATGCTGAAACAGATATCAAGTAGGCATGTTTACGAGCTCGATGCACTCACTACAGAGCAAGTCATGACAATCTAAGCATACACCCATCAAGAATACACAAAATACAAGCTAGACATGGCAAGTACAATAGCATAGCATGCACGGATCAACTACAACATCCTCGGCAAAATTGCTAACAAGTAGACAATCTGCCCAGATTCACGAAATGGCAAAAGTAGAGCTCGATTGACTCAAGCTAGGGTGCTCCATAATTGCAAAAAAGACATGGATGGATAGAGCACTACAAGACTAACAAAACATCCTTACTTATCATCCTCAAAAGAGGCACGGATCACTAGGAAACAACATGAACATATGGCATATTGAGATAAACAGCTCAGTGACTTTGTGGAAATGCTAAGTCCCTGAAATCAGCATTAACGAATGCTCCACTTTGCAAGCTTGTGCTAGTCACCAAACACATCACAAAAATACATGGGTTGCACCTCTGGATAGATGGCAAAACATATAACAAAACTCATGTAGAGCTCAGGGGCATATCATGCACACAATAATCATGGCAAAAATGACAAATATCTAATTGGAGCAGCAGATCTGACAATTATCTCAAATAGCACTCTTCTAACAGCATTTCGGGCATCAAGATGAACTCAAATGAAAATGATGCAATGAGATGAAATGATGTGCTCTCTGAGACGAACATTTTGATATGCTACACGCCCAAAACGGAGCTACGGGTGATGAGATATGGTAAGATGAAGATGCCTAAAAATATTGCAAACTGGGGACTTAGTGCAAAAAACAACCTTGAGGTAAAAGTCAACGGGGCACAGAAACCGAGGCTCGCCGGCGCGAGACTCGCCGGAGATGGCGGGGAAGGAGGCGGAACTCGCCGAAGATGGCGGATCCGGGGTGGATCTCGCCGGATCCGGCCGAATCCCGGCGCGGGGCAGCGATGGAGGTCGCCGGCGGGCGCGGGGCGACGCCGGGGACGACGGGGCGGCAGTCGGCGAGCTGGGTGGCGGCATCTGGCGAACTGGGCGGCGGAGGAGGCGAGCAGGGCGGCGGGGTCCCTCACGGGCGGCGGCGCCCAATCCGGGCCGGGAGGGCCTCCCGCGGGCCCTGCGGGCTTCGGCGGCGGCGGCGGTGAAGTGGGGCGCGGCCCGGTGACGTGGCGCACGGAGATTGGGCGAGGGGATGGCGGCGGACGTGTCCGGCGCCGGGCGGACGTGTCCGGCGCGCGGAGGAAGGGGAAGACTAGGGTTTCGCCCGAATTTTTGGAGGAGTGCACATATTTATAGGTAGAGGGAGCTAGGAGAGTCCAAATGAGGTGCGGTTTTCGGCCACGCGATCGTGATCGAACGCTCTAGATGATGGAGAGGGTTTTGGTGGGTTTTGGGCCAAAATGGAGGGGTGTTGGGGTGCAACACACACGAGGCCTTTTTGGTCCCTCGGTTAACCGTTGGAGCATCAAACGAAGTCCAAATGGTACGAAACTTGACAGGCGGTCTACCGGTAGTAAACCAAGGCCGCTTGGCAAGTCTCGGTCCAATACGGAAATGTTTAATCCCCACACACGAAAGAAATAAAGAAATGACCACTGGAGGAGAACGGAGCGCCGGAATGCAAAACGAACAACGGGGAAAATGCTCGAATGCAAGAGATGAACACGTATGCAAATGCAATGCACATGATGAAATGATATGAGATGCATGACAACGATAATAACACATGGAGACAAAAAACCGAACCCGAGAAAAAAAATAACTTAACACCGGAAACGGCAAGAGTTGGAGTACATATTAGGAAAATCATATCCGGGGTGTTACAGCTTAGTGATAAAGTAAAGCATTACAGGGCGATTGCATTGCATAAAATAAAGCGACAACCATATGGCTCCTACCAGTTGTCGATAACTCGGTTACAAAACATGATCATCTCATACAATAAAATTTAGTATCATGTCTTGACCATATCACATCACAACATGCCCTGCAAAAACAAGTTAGACGTCCTCTACTTTGTTGTTGCAAGTTTTACATGGCTGCTACGGGCTTAGCAAGAACCGTTCTTACCTACGCATCGAAACCACAACGATAGTTTCTCAAGTTGGTGCTCTTTTAACCTTCGCAAGGACCGGGCGTAGCCACACTCGGTTCAACTAAAGTTGGAGAAACTGACACCCGCCAGCCACCTGTGTGCAAAGCACGTCGGTAGAACCAGTCTCGCGTAAGCGTACGCGTAATGTTGGTCCGGGCCGCTTCATCCAACAATACCGCCAAACCAAAGTATGACATGCTGGTAAGTAGTATGACTTATATCACCCACAACTCACTTGTGTTCTACTCGTGCACATGACATCTATGCATAAAACCGACATTACGTGTACGCTTAAACTTGACAAGCCTAGCATATGCAGATATGGCCTCGGAACACTGAGACCAAAAGGTCGAGCGTGAATCATATAGTAGATAGGATCAACATAGTGATGTTCACCATTGAAAACTACTCCATTTCACGTGATGATCGGTTATGGTTTAGTTGATTTGGATCACGTGATCACTTAGAAGATTAGAGGGATGTCTTTCTAAGTGGGAGTTCTTAAGTAATATGATTAATTGAACTTAAATTTATCATGAACTTAGTACCTGATAGTATCTTGCTTGTCTATGTTTGATTGTACATAGATGGCCCGTGCTGTTGTTCCGTTGAATTTTAATGCGTTCCTTGAGAAAGCAAAGTTGAAAGATGATGGTAGCAATTACACGGACTGGGTCCGTAACTTGAGGATTATACTCACTGCTGCTCGGGAGAATTATGTCTTGGAAGCACCGCAGAGTGCCAGGCCTGCTGCTAATGCAACTGACGATGTTAAGAACGTCTGGCAGAGCAAAGCTGATGACTACTCGATAGTTCAGTGTGCCATGCTTTACGGCTTAGAACCGGGACTTCAACGATGTTTTGAACGTCATGGAGCATATGAGATGTTCCAGGAGTTGAAGTTAATATTTCAAGAAAATGCCCGGATTGAGAGATATGAAGTCTCCAATAAGTTCTACAGCTGCAAGATGGAGGAGAATAGTTCTGTCCGTGAACATATACTCAGAATGTCTGGGTACCATAATCACTTAACTCAGCTGGGAGTTAATCTTCCGGTTGATACTGTCATTGACAGAGTTCTACAATCACTGCCACCAAGCTACAAGAGCTTTGTGATGAACTATAATATGCAAGGGATGGATAAGATAATTCCTGAGCTCTTCGCAATGCTAAAGGCTATGGAGGTAGAAATCAAGAAGGAGCATCAAGTGTTGATGGTCAATAAGACCACCAGTTTCAAGAAAAAGGGTAAAGGGAAGAAGAAGGGGAACTTCAAGAAGAACAGCAAGCAAGTTGCTGCTCAGGAGAAGAAACCCAAGTCTGGACCTAAGCCTGAAACTGAGTGCTTCTACTGCAAGCAGACTAGTCACTGGAAGCGGAACTGCCCCAAGTATTTGGCGGATAAGAAGGATGGCAAGGTGAACAAAGGTATATGTGATATACATGTTATTGATGTGTACCTTACTAGAGCTCACAGTAGCACCTGGGTATTTGATACTGGTTCTGTTGCTAATATTTGCAACTCAAAACAGGGACTACGGATTAAGTGAACACTGGCAAAGGACGAGGTGACGATGCACGTGGGAAATGGTTCCAAAGTCGATGTGATCGCGGTCGGCACGCTACCTCTACATCTACCTTCGGGATTAGTATTAGACCTAAATAATTGTTATTTGGTGCCAGCATTGAGCATGAACATTATATCTGGATCTTCTTTTATGCGAGACGGTTATTCATTTAAATCAGAGAATAATGGTTGTTCTATTTATATGAGTAATATCTTTTATGGTCATGCTCCCTTGAAGAGTGGTCTATTTTTGATGAATCTCGATAGTAGTGACACACATATTCATAATGTGGAAACCAAAAGATGCAGAGTTGATAATGATAGTGCAACTTATTTGTGGCACTGCCGTTTAGGTCATATCAGTGTAAAGCGCATGAAGAAACTCCATACTTATGGAATTCTGGAACCACTTGATTATGAATCACTTGGTACTTGCGAACCGTGCCTCATGGGCAAGATGACTAAAACGTCATTCTCCGGAACTATGGAGAGAGCAATAGATTTGTTGGAAATCATACATACAGATGTATGTGGTCCGATGAATGTTGAGGCTCGTGGAGGATATCGTTATTTTCTCACCTTCACTGGTGATTTAAGCAGATATGGGTATATATACTTAATGAAACATAAGTCTGAAACATTTGAAAAGTTCAAAGAATTTCAGAGTGAAGTTGAAAATCATTGTAACAAGAAAATAAAGTTTCTACGATCTGATTGTGGAGGAGAATATTTGAGTTACGAGTTTGGTCTACATTTGAAACAATGCGGAATAGTTTCGCAACTCACGCCACCCGGAACACCACAGCGTAATGGTGTGTCCGAACGTCGTAATCGTACTTTACTAGATATGGTGCGATCTATGATGTCTCTTACAGATTTACCGCTATCATTTTGGGGTTATGCTTTAGAGACGGCCACATTCACATTAAATAAGGCACCATCGAAATCCATTGAGACGACACCTTATGAACTTTGGTTTGGCAAGAAACCAAAGTTGTCATTTCTGAAAGTTTGGGGCTGCGATTCTTATGTGAAAAAGCTTCAACCTGATAAGATGGAACCCAAATCGGAGAAATGTGTCTTCATTGGATACCCAAAGGAGACTGTTGGGTACACCTTCTATCACAGATCCGAAAGCAATACATTCGTTGCTAAGAATGGATCCTTTCTAGAGAAGGAGTTTCTCTCAAAAGAAGTGAGTGGGAGGAAAGTGGAACTTGATGAGGTAACTATACCTGCTCCTCTATTGGAAAGTAGTTCATCACAGAAACCGGTTTCTGTGATGCCTACACCAATTAGTGAGGAAGTTAATGATGATGATCATGGAACTTCAGATCAAGTTACTACTGAACCCTGTAGATCAACTAGAGTAAGATCCGCACTAGAGTGGTACGGTAATCCTGTTCTGGAAGTCATGCTACTAGATCATGATGAACCTACGAACTATGAAGAAGCAATGGTGAGCCAAGATTCCGCAAAATGGCTTCAGGCCATGAAATCTGAGATGGGATCCATGTATGAGAACAAAGTATGGACTTTGGTTGACTTTCCCGATGATAGGCAAGCAATTGAGAATAAATGGATCTTCAAGAAGAAGACTAACACCGACGGTAATGTTACTGTCTACAAAGCTTGACTTGTTGCGAAAGGTTTTCGACAAGTTCAAGGGATTGACTACGATGAGACTTTCTCACCCATAGCGATGCTTAAGTCTGCCCGAATCATGTTAGCAATTGCCGCATTTTATGATTATGAAATTTGGTAAATGGATGTCAAAACTGCATTCCTGAATGGATTTCTGGAAGAAGAGTTGTATATGATGCAACCGCAAGGTTTTGTCGATCCAAAGGGAGCTAACGAAGTGTGCAAGCTCCAGCGATCCATTTATGGACTGGTGCAAGCCTCTCGGAGTTGGAATAAACGCTTTGATAGTGTGATCAAAGCATTTGGTTTTATACAAACTTTTGGAGAAGCCTGTATTTACAAGAAAGTGAGTGGGAGCTCTGTAGAATTTCTGATATTATATGTGGATGACATATTGCTGATTGGAAATGATATAGAATTTCTGGATAGCATAAAGGGATACTTGAATAAGAGTTTTTCAATGAAAGACCTCGGTGAGGCTACTTACATATTGGGCATCAAGATCTATAGAGATAGATCAAGACGCTTAATTGGACTTTCACAAAGCACATACCTTGACAAAGTTTTGAAGAAGTTCAAAATGGATCAAGCAAAGAAAGGGTTCTTGCCTGTGTTACAAGGTGTGAAGTTGAGTAAGACTGAATGCCCGACCACTGCAGAAGATACAGAGAAAATGAAAGATGTTCCCTATGCTTCAGCCATAGGCTCTATCATGTATGCAATGCTGTGTACCAGACCTAATTTGTGCCTTGCTATAAGTCTAGTAGGGAGGTACCAAAGTAATCCAGGAGTGGATCACTAGACAATGGTCAAGAACATCCTGAAATACCTGAAAAGTACTAAGGATATGTTTCTCGTTTATGGAGGTGACAAAGAGCTCATCGTAAACGGTTACGTTGATGCAAGCTTTGACACTGATCCGGACGATTCTAAATCGCAAACCGGATACGTGTTTACATTGAACGGTGGAGTTGTCAGTTGGTGCAGTTCTAAACAAAGCGTTGTGGCGGGATCTACATGTGAAGCGGAGTACATAGCTGCTTCGGAAGCAGCAAATGAAGGAGTCTGGATGAAGGAGTTCATATCCGATCTAGGTGTCATACCTAGTGCATCGGGTCCAATGAAAATCTTTTGTGACAATACTGGTGCTATTGCTTTGGCGAAGGAATCCAGATTTCACAAGAGAACCAAGCACATCAAGAGACGCTTCAATTCCATCCGGGATCTAGTCCAGGTGGGAGACAGAGAAATTTGCAAGATACATACGGATCTAAATGTTGCAGACCTGTTGACTAAGCCTCTTCCACGAGAAAAACATGATCAGCACCAAGACTCCATGGGCGTTAGAATCATTACTGTGTAATCTAGATTATTAACTCTAGTGCAAGTGGGAGACTTAAGGAAATATGCACTAGAGGCAATAATAAAATTATTATTTATTTCCTTATATCATGATAAATGTTTTATTATTCATGCTAGAATTGTATTAACCGGAAACATAATACATGTGTGAATACATAGACAAACAGGTTGTCACTAGTATGCCTCTACTTGACTAGCTCGTTGATCAAAGATGGTTATGTTTCCTAACCATGGACATGAGTTTTCATTTGATTAACAGGGTCACATCATTAGGAGAATGATGTGATTGACATGACCCATTCCGTTAGCTTAGCACCTGATCGTTTAGTATGTTGCTATTGCTTTCTTCATGACTTATACATGTTCCTATGACTATGAGATTATGCAACTCTCGTTTACCGGAGGAACACTTTCCGTGCTACCAAACATCACAACGTAATTGGGTGATTATAAAGGTGCTCTACAGGTGTCTCCAAAGGTACTTGTTGGGTTGGCGTATTTCGAGATTAGGATTTGTCACTCCGATTGTCGGAGAGGTATCTCTGGGCCCTCTCGGTAATGCACATCACTTAAGCCTTGCAAGCATTGAAACTAATGAGTTAGTTGCGGGATGATGTATTACGGAACGAGTAAAGAGACTTGCCGGTAACGAGATTGAACTAGGTATTGAGATACCGACGATCGATTCTCGAGCAAGTAACATACCGATGACAAAGGGAACAACGTATGTTGTTATGCGGTTTGACCGATAAAAGATCTTCATAGAATATGTGGGAGCCAATATGAGCATCCAGGTTCCACTATTGGTTATTGACCGGAGACGTGTCTCGGTCATGTCTACATAGTTCTCGAACCCGTAGGGTCCGCATGCTTAACGTTTTGATGACAGTTATATTATGATTTTATATGTTTTGATGTACCGAAGGTTGTTCGGAGTTCCGGATGTGATCATGGACATGATGAGGAGTCTCGAAATGGTCGAGACATGAAGATTGATATATTGGAAGCCTATGTTTGGATATCGGAAGTGTTCCGGGTGAAATCGGGATTTTACCGGAGTACCGGGAGGTTACCGAATACCCCCGGGGGCTTAATGGGCCTACATGGGCCTTAGTGTAAATAGAGGGCAGAAAGGGGAGTGTGGGGCGCGCCCCCCAAGGCCCAAACCAAATTGGTTTAGGGCAAGGGGGCCGGCCCCCTCTTTCCTTCTCCCCCTCTCTCTTTCCTTCTCCCAAGGCCTAATCCAACTAGGAAAGGGGGGGAGTCCTACTCTCGGTGGGAGTATGACTCCTCCTGGCGCGCCTCCTCCCTGGCCGGCCGCACACCCCCTTGCTCCTTTATATAGGGGGGCAGGGGGCACCCCATAGACACAACAATTGATCGTTTGATCTTTTAGCCGTGTGTGGTGCCCCCTCCACCATAGTCCACCTCGATAATACTGTAGTGGTGCTTAGGCGAAGCCCTGCGTCGGTAGAACATAAACATCGTCACCACGCCGTCGTGCTGACGATACTCTCCCTCAATACTCGGCTGGATCGGAGTTCGAGGGACGTCATCGGGCTGAACGTGTGCTGAACTCGGAGGTGCCATACGTTCGGTACTTGTTCGGTCGGATCGTGAAGACGTATGACTACATCAACCGCGTTGTGCTAACGCTTCCGCTTTCGGTATATGAGGGTACGTGGACAACACTCTCCCCTCTCATTGCTATGCATCACCATGTATTGCGTGTGCGCAGGAATTTTTTTGAAATTACTACGTTCCCCAACATCAAACACCAGGGGGTGGGGCGTGGGATGGGGCCCAGCAATCCTCCTGGGGGGAGCCAGAGCAACCCGACAAGACACCTAGCGGGCCCACGGGCAGGTGAGCAGAGGGGGAGGGGAGAGCTGGCGGTGCACGGCCATTGGCCGGGGAGGCAGGGAGGAGGGTGGCGGGGTCTGCAGCAGAATCAGCGGCTTCTTGGAGAACGGGCGATAGGGCAGACCCAACTGTCGGCGACTCCAGCCGGTCAAGGGTCGTGTTTGAACACGGTGAGGGCGGAGGAACGGTCCTCTCCGCTGAATCGGCGGCTTTATCAAAAGCCACGGCAGGGCCCACAGAAGCAGCCAAGGCCGGGCTAGGCCGTGCTGACGTAGAGCCCAACCTGAGCGAGACCGGGCCCGTGCGACGCAACGGAATCACTGGCGGGTAGGCCCCGAGGATGCCACGCCACTCGCGGCAGGGGGGAGGAGCATGGCCGCGACGCCGGCCGCCAGCGACTGGGCCAGCACCCCCAGAACGGCGACCACGCGAACCCACGTGCCGACTGAAGCTATGGCGGGCCAGCCAGGATGGTGGGCACAACGGCGAATGGTCAGGGCCGACGCTGGGATCGACCAATGAAGGGGCAGGAGGGGGGAGCCAAAAATCCTCCATGCGGCGAACATGAATGGACACCGGCCAGCGAAGTAGATGAACAGCAAGGCGCTCCGCCACGTCCGGGTTGGCGTCCGGCCAAACAGCGTCAGGCTCTGGAAGGAAGAGCTCGGAGGAGTGGGGGATGGCATCTGGGTTAGGGGTCCATGCCGAGAGGCGGAAAACGGCCATGTCTGAGTCGTCACGCGTCTCCGGCGCGAGACTTTCTATGATGAAGAACAGGGAGAGCAGATGCTCGGCCGAGGAGCGGTGCCAGCCATGCTCCGGGATGGACGAATCTTAATCTCCACCCACAGCCACAGCGAGATAGGCTCAGCGCCCGTAGAGCGGCTCCAGGGCTGGAACAAGAGACGGAAGCGTGGGGTGCGGACAAGGCGCTCCGCCACACGAGCGCGGACCCGCGCGTCGACGAAGCGCACCAGAAACTCGCCGTCCGGGCAGACATGGACGGAAAACGCGTCCTCGGAGAGCTTGAAACGGCCCCGAAGCGCCGCCACCACGTCGAAGCGGCCAACACCAGTGCGGCCGCCCACGACGATCACGACGAGCGCGTGCTCTAGGGCGACTTCGGTGGCCTGGATCTCCGTAGAGCGGCCAAGGAAGCAGAGCGCTCCCGCGGGGCGCAGGAAGGGGTGCCCGGACATGGCCAGGGGTGGGAGGGGGCCGTGGGGGCGCCAGAGCACGAGGATGGGGCGGCCGAGGATGGAGGCGCCGACGCACCAGAAGACGCAGGCGAGGCGGGCGGGGAGGGGAGCGCCATCGCATCGGAGGACGTGGGCGAGGTGGTTGGGGAGGGGAGCGCCATGGCACCGGAGGACACGGGCGAGGTGGCGGGGGTGGAGCAGGATGGGGGCGCCGAAGCCGCGGACCTAGAAGACACGGGGCGGTTGGAGCCAGACCCGCTGGAGGGGCGCGGGGAGGAGGCACAGACATGCTTGGCCGCCGGCGCGCCGAGCGGAGGCGAGGAACAAGGAGCCTCGTAGAAACGCGCGATGTGACCGAAGAAACAGCAGCGCTTGCACCGCATGTCCCACCGGCACTCCGCGCGCGCATGGCTGGGGCTCAGGCAGCGGGGGCACTCACCCGAGGGTGAGGGAGGCGGCGACCTAGGGCCACGACCCGGCCCCCGACGACGTCGCGAGGGACGGCGTGGACGGCGGCTCCCACCCGCGACTTGCTAGCCGGCCGCCTCGTCCGCCGAGGTGTCGCTGGCCGCAAGGGACACCGGGTGCACCTCGGAGCAGGGCCAGGGGAAGAAAGCTGGCGGCGGGGAGGGGGGTCAGGGCATCGGCGGCCATCGGGGTGAGCTCGGGAGACGCTAGGACACCGGCGCTGAGCGCCTGGCGGTAGGACAGCCAGGCCCGGAGGGGGGAAGGACGGGAAGGCGGACAGGGGGCTGGACTCCAGCCAGCGGAGCTCGCGGGACCGGCCGGCGGGGGGAGGGGAAGCCATCAGGGGTGGGCTCGGGTCCGGGATGGCTGGCGGTGGATGGGCGTCGGGGCCGGAGTGGCCACCGATGGCGAGAGCTTGGAGCGGGGGAGCGGGGTTTCGGAGACGTTCGTCATCATTTCATTCGAGATCATGTTGCTAAAGAGGACGTTGATCTTAAGCATGTTCATACTGGTAAGCAATTAGCGGATATATTCACCAAACCGCTTGATGAGAAAGTATTTTGCCGTTTGAGAGGTGAATTGAACATCATTGATGATTCAAACTTGGAGTAGATACTCCATTTGGATACATGCAAGGCATGAGCCTGTGACTAATCCTTGATATTTCTCTTATGATAATGATCATATGTATTGGATATATATTTGCACCCTTGCATGCTATCTAACCCTTGTAGGTACTTGGATGAATCAAAATCTATGAGATTGACACTCACTCACATCTTGAGCAATCTCTACATCACCAAGTCTCTACAATATGGTGGCTGAAGTCAAGGAAGCATGAAACCTTTCAACATATCCTTTGACAATTTCATTTGGAATCAAATTTAATGATTGTCATTTTGGATACACTAGTGCTCTTCCTTGCAAGACTAACCCATGTAGGTAGATGAACTCAAACTACAAGTGGTGCTCCCAATCATTGATTAGCTACATCAACCTTGAGGATCCCACACAAGTTCAACTACATGATAATGATCAACACCACCACCCAAGGTATGATATTCCATCTTAGAGAAGCTTTACCCCAAGTCATGGGTCAAAACAGCTCAAGAAGATGTGAATACATCAAAGTGCTTAAACGAAAAATGGTAACCCCATTTTGATCTTAAACAATGAGTATGACCTACGATCAAGTGTTCTCACTTGACTCCTCAGTCAATATACTTTAACAGAGGTGACTTTGTCGCCGACCAAATCTAGATGAAGTTCTCTAGTGTTTCTCTGAGTTCTTGCATTTGTTCCTTGCATATTTAATCCCTTTCTTTAAATAAAAAAACTTCATCTAGATCTCTTTTTTCGTTTCTTTTCTTCTCCTTGTTTTGCATTCCTTGCATCCAATTCATTGCAAATCTTTCAGTTAATTCCTTGCAAATCTTTGTGAGATCTTATTTGCCTAGTGAGCTGAGATGACAATTGTTCTCTCTCTGTATTGAACTTGGACACACCAGTTTGTCTCTTTTGGTCAAACCGAACTATTTCGGTGCCACCGAAGAAAAAAATTCGGTGTTACCGATTTCAATGCTGAGAAGACAATTTGCCATTTGCATCCTGCATATTTGTTCCAGCTCCACTCGATGATTCTTGTCCTCTACCTGCATCATGATACGTCTCCAACATATCTATAATTTTTGATTGTTCCATGTTGTTTTATTATCAATCTTGGATGTTTTATAATCATTTTATAGTCATTTTATATCATTTTTTGGTACTAACCTATTGACATAGTGCCAAGTGCCAGTTGTTGTTTTCTGCATGTTTTTACATCACAGGAAATCAATATCAGACGGACTCCAAATGCAACGAAACTTCACGGAGATTTTTTATGGACCAGAAGGAAGATGTTGGGCCCTGGTGGCACCTGGGGGGGAGTCCCGAGGAGGGGACAACCCACCAGGGCGCGCCAGGAGGCCCAGGCGCGCCCTGGTGGGTTGTGCCCACCTCGGGTGCCCCCGGACCACCTCTTTGCTCTATAAATACCTCAAAAATCCAGAAACCCTAGGGGAGTCGACGAAATATTAATCCAGCCGCCGCAGAGTCCAGAAACACCAGATCCAATCTAGACACCATCTCGGATGGGGTTCACCACCTCCATTGGTGACTGTCCGATGTTGCGTGAGTAGTTCTTTGTAGACCTACAGGTCTGTAGTTAGTAGCTAGATGGCTTCCTCTCTCTCGTTTTATTGTCAATACAATGGTCTCTTGGAGATCCATATGATGTAACTATTTTGCAATGTGATTGTTGGGATCTGATGAACTTCGAGTTTATGATCAGTTATATCTTTTTATATCCATGAAAGTTATTTGAGTTTCTTTGATCTCTTATATGCATGATCTCTTATAGCCTCGTATTTCTTCTGTGATATTTGGGTTTTGTTTTGCCAACTTGGTCTATTTATCTTGCAATGGGAAGAGGTGCCCGATAGTGGGTTCGATCTTACGGTGCTTGATCCCAGTGACAGAAAGGGAAACAACACGTATGTATCGTTGCTACTAATGATAAAACGATGGGGTCTATCTCTACATAGATAGATCTTGTCTACATCATGTCATCTTTCTTAATGCCTTACTCCGTTTTTCTATGAACTTAATACACTAGATCCATGCTGGATAGCGGTCGATGTGTGGAGTAATAGTAGTAGATGCAGGCAGGAGTCGGTCTACTAATCTTGGACGTGATGCCTATGTAGTGATCATTGCCTAGATATCGTCATAATTATTTGAAGTTCTATCAATTTCCCAACAGTAATTTGTTTACCCACCGTTTGTTATTTTCCTCGAGAGAAGCCGCTAGTGAAACCTACGGCCCCCAGGTCTTCTTTCTCATATATTTGCCTTGCGATCTACTTTTGCTTTGCGTTTTCATTCAGATCTATTAAACCAAAAATACAAAAATACCTTTCTGCATTTTATTTCTATTTATTTTATTTGGCGTCTGATCTATCAATCTACTACTATTTACCTCTCGTCTGTTTTCCTATCTTGAGGCACCGTACCCTAGAAGGGATTGACAACCCCTTTAACACGTCGGGTTGCGAGGTGTTGTTATTTGTGTGCAGGTGTTGTTTACATTTTGTTGCTTGGTTCTCCTACTGGTTCGATAACCTTGTTCTCATCACGGAGGGAAATACCTACCATCGCTGTGTTGCATCATCCCTTCCTCTTTGGGGAAATACCGACGTAGTCCTAGCAGACAGGAGCTTTCTGACGCTATAGCCAGGGAGACATCAAAAGGAATTTCTGGTGTCGTTGCCAGGGACAATCAAGTCAAGATAGCCTCCCGACAACACGCCATTTCTGGCGCCATTCCCGGGGAGGATCTTCAACTTAACCAGGTTCCTAATCACAGATCTCATCTCCTCACAATTTACATTATTTTCCATTTTCCTCTCGTTTTCCTCTCCCCCACTTCACAAAAATTTTCCATTTTATTCGCCCTCTTTTTTGTTCGCCGTTTTCTCCTCGGATCTCTTGTTTGCTATCTTTTCTAATGTTGCCATGTGCCTTCTATTTGCTTGCATCTTTGCTTGCTAAAAATCTATTGATATGAATTCTCATCCACTTGCTAATCTTTTCAAAAGATCCAATTTTGATGAACCAATTGCTAGTGGATTGAGTTCACTAGATTATCTTTATGAAATTTTGCTTGAGAATCGTGAATCTAAAAATTGTGATGAAGAAATTTATGAAGTGATTCATGATAGCTCCTTGAATGAAAAGCATGATTGCAATAATTTTACTATAAATTCCATTAATGTCAGTTGTGCTAATAATATGCAAAACCCCAAGCTTGGGGATGCTTGTTTTGTCATGTCCGCTACTTATTGCAATGATCATGATTGGGGTGATAGTGTTTCTTATGATCTTGAAAATTTATTTAAGCCTCATGATGAATATGTTTGCGATAATATTGAAAGTGAGTTTGGAAGAGTGCCAACTTTAGCTAAAAATAATCCCACATATTTGGAGAGTGTTCAGTCTTATGAAATTTTTGATGAAAGTCAGTTTGGAGAGGTCATGACTTTATTTAATCCCACTATGTTGGAAGAGTGTCAACTTAGCATGCATGTGGATCATAAAGAGAAAATTTTATGTGATAGTTATATTGTTGAGTTTGATTATGACCCTACATGTAATTATTATGAGATAGGAAAATATGGTTGTAGAAATTTTCTTGTTACTAAATTACCTCTCATTATGTTGAGATCGTCAATGTTTTATTCCTCTTCTTTGCATATGTTAGATGTTTCTTGTCTTGATAATTTGTTTGCTTATAAAATTCCTATGCATAGGAAGTATGTTAGACTTAAATATTTGTCATATGTTTCATGATGCTCTCTTTGTGTTTCAGTTACAATCTTTCATGTGAGCATCATTGAAATCTTATGCCTAGCTAAGGGCGTAAAACTATAGCGATTGTTGGGAGGCAACCCAATGAATAAATTTTATTTTTGCTTTTTTTTTCCTTCTGTTCTTGTGTGTTTGCACAATTATGCTACTGGTATGATTGTGTTTTTTGTTTTTTAATTAGTGTTTGTGCCAAGTAAAGCCTTTAGGATCTTCTTGGGTGATAGTTGTTTGATCTTGCTGAAAAATAGAAACTTATGCAGTCACGAAAATAATTGTTAAAAATCACTAGCACGTGGTAAAATACCAATTCTTTTTGCAGTAGATCAATATACAAATTATCCTGGCCGTCCTAATTTTTCAGAATTTTTGGAGTTACAGAAGTATTCAAAAGTATCAGATTACTACAGACTGTTCTGTTTTGACAGATTCTGTTTTCTTTGTGTTGTGTGCTTATTTTGATGGCTCTATGGTTTTCTTTGATGAGTTTTTGCCATAGAAAAGTTGGAATACAGTAGATATAATACAAAAATAAAATATGAATCGGTTTGATACAGTGCTTATAGTAGTGGTTTGCTTTCTTTTACTAATGGATCTCATGAAGGTTTCATTGAGTATTGTGTGATTGAAGTTTTCAAGTTTTGGGTTATCTTACGATGGATGAAAGAAGGATAGAAGAGCCTAAACTTGGGGATGTCCCGGCATCCCAAGCTTTTATCCAAAATTGAGCAACCAACTAAGCTTGGGGATGCCCCCCGAGTGGCATTCCCTCTTTCTTCTAACGACTATCGATATTTTACTCGAAACTATATTTTTATTCGTCACATGATATGTGTTTTGCTTGGAGCGTCTTGTATGATATGAGTCTTTGCTTGTTTTGTTTTGCTTTTTAAGTCTTAGATCCTTGCTGGACACACCTATTTAAGAGAGCCAAAATTATGTCATGACTTGCTAGAATTGCTCTCTATGCTTCACTTAAATTTTTTATGATCTAGGACTTGCTCTAGTGCTTCACTTATATATTTTTGAGCACGGTGTGCTTAGTATTTTTGAACAAATTCTCTCTTGCTTCACTTAAATTATTTTGTGAGAAAGAAAAAATTATGCTCATGATTTTCACTTATATTTGTTTGAGCTTATGAAAAGCAACACATGAAAATTAGTCCCAAAGTGATAGATATCCAAGAAGGATAAAGTAAAAATTGTCATGAAGATCATTGGACAAAATAAACTTGATTCTTAGTAATAGTTTTGAGATATGATGATGTGATATATGAGTTATGTTGATGAGTAATTATGCTTTAGTAAGAATATTGGTGTTAAGGTTTGTGATTCCCTATGCATGCACGAAAGTCAATAGTCATGCAATGAAAATTATATCCTACTTATGGTGCATTATTCGGTGTTAATGATGCTTAATGCTTGCTTTACGAAATTATTCGTTTCTTGGTTGGTCGCTTCCTAGTCTTTTGCTAGCCTTCATTTTGCACTAAGTATGACCTCTACTTGTGCATCCAAAATCCTTTAAACCAGTTTTGCCACATGAGTCCACTATACCTACCTATATGCAGTATTCTTTTGTTGTTCTAAGAAAATTTGTATGTGCCATCTCTAATTTTCAAAATAAACTTCTCTTTTGTGTGTTTTATTCGCTCGCGGAATGGTAACGGGTGGCTAATATTTTCCATGCTGGATGTGTTAGTCTCACGATGAGTGTTTATTCATTTGTCATTGCACGAGAGTAAGGCAAAGGTTTTAGGGATGCCCAGTCCCGAAATGCAAAAATGAATTTACTTTATGTTGTCAAATAATATATTCCTTGGAAAGTGTTGGTATGGAGGGCAACCGTGGATACGGCTAGCCATGGAAAGTGAAAGAATGGTGGAAAAAGGAATAAACTTTATTTTATGTTTGGGAACCACCTATGGCATATCTAGCATGTAAAGTGTTCGGAACTCTAAGTCGTTTTTGTTGGTGGGGTGGATACACCTCCCAAAAAAAGTATCTCTAATTTTTCGCTTTGAGCTCTGGCACCTCTACAAATCCCTACTTCCTTCTGCGAAGGGCCTTTCTTTTACTTTATGCAATTTTCATTTTTCAATTTGAGTCTCCATCTTCTCGTATAAAAGCACCAACTAGGAGGCAATATGATCGTACTTAAGTATTGGGTGTAGCTAATATTCGAGTGTGTTTCATGAATGGATCAATGTTTGAGTATGACGGGCTAGGGATAACTTACTTTAGCGTTGATATTTTGAAATACATGGTTGCTTGTTGATATGCTTGAGTATCTAAATTATTATGTCAAAACTAGACTATTGCTTTGAATCACATAAAAGTCCAAATGTCCATGCTATAAAGAAAAGAATATGATATGACATGATGAACATCACTCCACATCAAAAATTCTATTTTTTATCACTTACCAACTCGAGGACGAGTAGGAGTTAAGCTTGGGGATGCTGATACGTCTCCAACGTATCTATAATTTTTGGTTGTTCCATGTTGTTTTATTATCAATCTTGGATGTTTTATAATCATTTATAGTCATTATATATCAATTTTTTGGTACTAACCTATTGACGTAGTGCCAAGTGCCAGTTGTTATTTTCTGCATGTTTTTTACATCGCAGGAAATAAATATCAGACGGAGTCCAAATGCAACGAAACTTCATGGAGATTTTTTATGGACCAGAAAGAAGATGTTGGGCTCTGGTGGCACCTGGGGGGAGTCCCGAGGAGGGGACAACCCACCAGGGCATGCCAGGAGGCCCAGGCCCGCCCACCTCGGGTGCCCCCAGATCGCCTCTTTGCTCTATAAATACCCAAAAAATCCAGAAACCCTAGGGGAATCGACGAAATATTCATCCAATCGTCGCAGAGTCCAGAAACACCAGATCCAATCTAGACACCATCTCGGATGGGGTTCACCACCTCCATTGGTGCCTCTCCGATGATGCGTGAGTAGTTCTTTGTAGACCTACGGGTCCGTAGTTAGTAGCTAGATGGCTTCCTCTCTCTCATTTGATTCTCAATACAATAGTCTCTTGGAGATCCATATGATGTAACTCTTTTGCGGTGTGTTTGTTGGGATCTGATGAACTTCGAGTTTATGATCAGTTATATCTTTTTATATCCATGAAAGTTATTTGAGTTTCTTTGATCTCTTATATGCATGATCTCTTATAGCCTCGTATTTCTTCTACGATATGTGGGTTTTGTTTGGCCAACTTGATCTATTTATCTTGCAATGGAAGAGGTGCCCGATAGTGGGTTCGATCTTACAGTGCTTGATCCCAGTGATAGAAAGGGAAACAACACGTATGTATCGTTGCAACTAAGGATAAAATGATGGGGTCTATATCTACATAGATAGATCTTGTCTACATCATGTCATCTATCTTAACGCATTACTCTGTTTTTCCATGAACTTAATACACTAGATGCATGCTGGATAGCGGTCGATGTGTGGAGTAATAGTAGTAGATACATGCAGGAGTCGGTCTACTAATCTTGGACGTGATGCCTATGTAATGATCATTGCCTGGATATCGTCATAATTATTTGAAGTTCTATCAATTGCCCAACAGTAATTTGTTTAACCATCGTTTGTTGTTTTCCTCGAGAGAAGCCACTAGTGAAACCTACGGCCCCCGGGTGTTCTTTCTCATATATTTGCCTTGCGGTCTACTTTTCCTTTGCGCTTTTATTCAGATCTATTAAACCAAAAATACAAAAATACCTTGCTGCGTTTTATTTATATTTATTTTATTTGGCATTCGATCTATCAATCTACTATAATTTACCTCACGTCTGTTTGCCTATCTTGAGGCGCCGTACCCTAGAAGGAATTGACAACCCCTTTAACACGTCAGGTTGCGAGGTGTTGTTATTTGTGTGCAGGTGTTGTTTACGTTTTGTTGCTTAGTTCACCTACTGGTTCGATAACCTTGGTCTCATCACTGAGGGAAATACCTACCGTCGATGTGCTGCATCATCCCTTCCTCTTTGGGAAAATACCGACATAGTCCTAGTAGACAGGAGCTTTCTGGCGCTATATCCAGGGAGACATCACATCACATTCTATATGATGCTTTGCTTTGTGACTCAAGGACCATACCTATTTTGACTCACACTCCAAAAGATCCCTTCTTGGAAATTGATGTCAAAGGGGAGAGTGAGCTTACATCAAAGCTTAATCACATCAACACCAGATGCTTGGTATTCAGGAGGAGAGAAGTCACATGTCTTTAAGAGGGGAAAGACATGTTAGTTTGTGTTATGCTTTATTTTGCTCTAATTTGTTTTTGCTCTGTTTTTCTTTTCCCTATCTTCTCCCATTATCCAATATAAGATTCAGGGGGAGAAATACATCTAAGGGGAGGAAATTTTCGAATTCATTGCATATATTTTATCTTTGGGGAGATGTCTATATCAATTAGAGTACCTAGTACTCACTCTCCACATGTCATCCCTATCTTGGTACTCTCGTGGTTTGCGGTTCTTGCTCTGTTTAGTAGATGTCTCTGTGTTATCTAACCTTGTTTATTCAGGTTCATCTCTTCCTAAGTCAGCTCATGACCACAAGGTAAGTATATGCATCACACTCATGTGCATGAAGATCTCTTGCTGATGTACATATTGTTTGCAAGAAGGACTCATGAACATTAAGGTACATTTCCTACATTCACATCATTTGCTCTGATGCATATAGCCAAGATACATGTAACTCATTGCTTCCTCTGTCATGCCTATGCATTCACATGCTCTTTCATTCCATACTTACATGATTGCATACATGTAGGGGGAGCCTATGCATGTTACATGTCCTTCCAAAGCTTTACTTGGTATTCTCTATATCCTTATCTAAAGCTTTGATATATGTTTTCATCAATTACCAAAAAGGAGGAGATTGAAAGCACAAGTGCTCCCTGGGTGATTTTGGAAATTAATGTCAACATATCTCTTGTTGGACTAATACTTTTATCTAGTATATTTCACATGAGTTCAATAATGGAGTGGCATGGAGAAGAGGATGTGGAACCCCTTCAAGATTCCAAGGACAGAAGATTGGAAAAAGCTCAAAAGCTCAAGACTCTTCATTTCATTTTAGTGATCCAAGATCACATTGAGTCCATAGGAAAGCCAATACTATTAAAAGGGGATGAGGTGTTGCTTAATGGCTTGCTTGCTCAAAATGCTTAGTGATATGCTCCAAAATCCCTCAACCACTTTCTCATATCCACATATGTCCCAAATCAAAAGTCAAACTCGGCCCCACTGATTTGATCTATCCGGCACCACCAAGTTCATTTGACACGGCCACTGCCAGAAACCCTAGTCAGTTCTGGCTCACCGATAGGGATCTCGGTCTCACCGAGATGGGATTGCAAACTCTCTGTTTCCCTTCGTAACATTTCGGTCTAACAGAAATGAGCGATCGGTCCCACCGAGTTTGCAATGCAAACTCTCTGTTTCCCTTTCGTAACGTTTCGGTCTCACCGAAATGAGCGATTCGATCCCACCAAGTTTGCCTGACCAACTCTCTGCTTGCCTATTACAGAAATCGGTCTTACCGATTTTATGTGATAGGTCTCACCGAGATTATGTTATGAACCCTAATGAAATCAGTCCCACCGAGTTGACATGTCGCTCCCATCGAAAAGCCTAACGTTCACATTTTGAATTGAATCAGTATGACTGAGTTTCATGATTCGGTCCCATCGAGTTTGGTGAATTGTGTGTGACGGTTAGATTTTGTGTGGAGGCTATATATACCCCTCCACCCACTCTTCATTCATGGAGAGAGCCATCAGAATATGCCTACACTTCCAACATTCATTTTCTGAGAGAGAACCACCTACTCATGTGTTTAGACCAAGATATTCCGTTCCAACCACAAGAATCTTGATCTCTAGCCTTCCCCAAGTTGCTTTCCACTCAAATCTTCTTTCCACCAATTCCAAATCTATGAGAGAGAGTTGAGTGTTGGGGAGACTATCATTTGAAGCACAAGAGCAAGGAGTTCATCATCAACACACCATCTATTACCTTTTGGAGAGTGGTGTCTCCTAGATTGGTTAGGTGCCACTTGGGAGCCTCCGTCAAGATTGTGGAGTTGAACCAAGGAGTTTGTAAGGGCAAGGAGATCGCCTACTTCGTGAAGATCTACCCGAGTGAGGCAAGTCCTTCGTGGGCGACGGCCATGGTGGGATAGACAAGGTTGCTTCTTCATGGACCCTTCGTGGGTGGAGCCCTCCGTGGACTCGCGCAACCATTACCCTTTGTGGGTTGAAGTCTCCATCAACGTGGATGTACTATAGCACCACCTATCGGAACCACAGAAAAAATCTTCATGTCTCCAATTGCGTTTGCATACTCCAATCCCATCCCTTTACATTCTTGCAAATTGCATGCTTTACTTTCCGCTTCTCATATACTCTTGCCATGCTTGCTTGAAATGTATTGTGAATGTTTAAACTTGTGCTAAAACTCCACCTTAACTTGAACAAATTAAAAACTGCTACTTTTCTTTGTTGAGGGTCTAATCACCCCCCTCTAGACCCCTCTTCTCGATCCTTTCACATGGAGATGGTGGAGAAACTATCTCTCACCACAAGACCACATCCACATCCTTACTACATCCAATGGTTCAGCAATAGCAGCAAGGTTAAGGTAACATGTACTGTTAGTGTGCATTTTAGTATCTCTACATATGCTGATTATGTTGATTGTGATGTGGTACCCATGCAAGCATGTTCCTTATTACTTGGTAGACCATGGCAATTTGATAAAAATTCTATACACCATGGTAGAAACAATCAGTATACTCTTGTTCATAAGGATAAACATATTACTTTGCTTCCTATGACTCTTGATTCCATTTTGAAAGATGATTTAATAAAGATAATAAATCAAAACAGGAGAAAAACAAGAGTGAAAATCAAATTGTGGCAAAAGAATTTTAGCAACAAATGAAGCCTAATAATAAACCATCTAGTGTTGCTTCTGAAATTAAATTGAAAAGTGCATGTTTACTTGCCACCCAATCTGATATTGATGATCTAGATTTCAGCAAATCTGTTTGCTATGCTTTTGTGTGCAAAGAGGCATTATTTTCATTCAAGGACGTGCCTTCCTCTTTGCCTCCTGCTGTCACTAACATTTTGCAGGAGTTTGCTTACGTCTTTCCACAAGACGTGCCACCGGGATTATCACCTATTCGTGGGATTGAGCATCAGATTGACTTAATTCCCGGTGCTTCGCTGCCAAACCGTGCGCCATACCATACCAATCCAGAGGAGACGAAGGAGATTATGCCTCAAGTACAGGAGTTGCTCGACAAAGGTTATATACGCGAATCTCTTAGTCCTTGTGATGTTCCTATTATACTAGTGCCAAAAAACGATGGTACGTCGCGTATGTGTGTTGATTGTAGAGGCATTAATAATATTACTTTCGTTATCGTCATCCTATTCCTAGGCTAGATGGTATGCTTGATGAATTGAGTGGCTCTACAATATTCTCCAAAGTTGATTTGCGTAGTGGATACCATCAAATTCGTATGAAATTGGGAGATGAATGGAAAACAGCATTTAAAACTAAGTTTGGTTTATATGAGTGGTTAGTCGTGCCTTTTGGGTTAACTAATGCACCTAGTACTTTCATGAGATTAATGAACGAAGTTTTACGTGCTTTCATTGGACGATTTGTGGTAGTTTATTTTGATGATATACTGATTTATAGCAAATCTTTGGAAGAGCATTTGGAACACTTATGTGTTGTTTTTATTGCTCTACGTGATGCACGTTTGTTTGGTAACCTTGGTAAGTGCACCTTTTTCACCGACCGAGTATCTTTTCTTGGCTATGTTGTTACTCCACATGAATTGAAGTTGATAAAGCCAAGATTGAAGCTATCGAGAGTTGCCCGCAGCCCAAATGGTCACACAAGTGCGGAGTTTTCTTGGACTTGCTAGATTCTATAGGCGTTTTGTGAGAGATTTCAGCACCATTACTGCACCTCTCAATGAGCTTACAAAGAAGGATGTGCCTTTTGTTTGGGGTACCGCACAGGAAGAAGCCTTCACAATATTGAAAGATAAGTTGACACATGCTCCTTTACTCCAACTTCCTGATTTTAATAAGACTTTTGAGCTTGAATTTGATGCTAGTGGAAGTGGATTAAGAGGTCTTATTACTAGATGGTAAACCTGTTGCATACTTTTCTGAAAAACTGAGTGGGCCTAGTCTGAATTACTCTACTTATGATAAGGAATTATATGTTCTTGTTCGGACTTTGGAAACATGGCAACATTATTTATGGCCCAAAGAATTTGTTATTCATTCTGATCATGAATCTTTGAAACATATTAAAAGTCAAGCAAAACTGAACCGTAGACATGCTAAATCGGTTGAATTCATTGAGCCTTTCCCTTACGTCATTAAACACAAGAAGGGTAAATAAAATGTTATTGCTGATGCATTGTCTCGTTGTTATACTATGCTTTCACAACTTGACCTCAAAATATTTGGTTTGAAGACCATCAAAGATCAATATGTGCATGATCCTGAATTTCAAGATGTATTGCAGAATTGTAAAGAGGGAGAACATGGAACAAGTTCATCGTTGATGATGGATTTATGTTCCGTGCTAACAAGCTATGCATTCCAGCTAGCTCTGTTTGTCGTTTGTTGTTGTAGGAGGCGCATGGAGGAGGATTAATGTGACACTTTGGCGTGAAGAAGATGGAGGATGTACTTGCTACACATTTCTTTTGGCCAAAGATGAGACAGGATGTTGAGCGTTTTGTTGCTCGCTGCACTACATGTCAAAAAGTTAAGTCACGACTCAATCCTCATGGTTTATATATGCCTTTGCCTGTACCTAGTGTTCCTTGGGAGGATATATCTATGGACTTTGTTTTATCTTTACCTCGAATAAAGAAGGGGAGGGATAGCATATTTTTTGTCGTGGATAGATTTTCGAAAATGGCACACTTCATACCATGTCATAAAAGCGATGATGTTGCTAGTGTTGCTGATTTATTCTTCCATGAAATTATTCGCTTGCATGGTGTGCCAAATACTATTGTTTTAGATCGTGATACTAAATTTTTTAGCCACTTTTGGAGATGTTTATGGGCTAAGTTGTAGACTAAACTGCTTTTTCGTACTACTTGTCATCCCCAAACTAATGGACAAACTGAAGTAGTCAATAGAACATTGTCTACTATGCTAAGGGTTGTTTTGAAGAATAACAAGAAAATGTGGAAATGCTTGCCTCATATTGAATTTTCTTATAATCGTGAGTTGCATTCTACTACTAAGATGTGCCCTTTTGAAATTGTGTATGGTTTCCTACCTCGTGCACCTATTGATTTGTTGCCTCTTCCATCTTTGGAGAAGGTTAATTTTGATGCTAAAGAACGTGCTGACTGATCTTAAAAATGTATGACTTAACTAAGGAAAATATTGAGCGTATGAATGCTAAATATAAACTTGCTGGAGATAAGGGTAGAAAACATGTTGTGTTTGCACCTGGAGATCTTGTTTGGTTACATTTGTGTAAGGATAGATTTCCTAATTTCCGCAAATCAAAGTTAATGCCACGTGTTGATGGTCCTTTTAAGGTGTTAGAGAAAATAAATGATAATGCATATGAACTTGAGATGCTTGCAGATTTTGGGGTTAGTCCCACTTTTAACATTGCAGTTTTGAAGACTTATTTGGGTGAGGAAGATGAGCTTCCGTCGAAGACGACTTCATTTCAAGAAGGGGAGGATGATGAGGACATCAATACCATTGTTACACCCACAACCCCTGCTGCTATACATACTGGACCAATTGCTAGAGCTCGCGCACGCCAATTGAATTACCAGGTACTTTCGTTTCTTGGTAAAGATTCCAATGTTCATGAGAACATGATGCTGCCTAAATTGGATACATTTGTTTTGCTTACAAATGAAGGGCCTAGCTTGGATAAGAAAGATGAACCTTGGAGAAAGCTCAAGCATGGAGATGGTGGCATACGCAAGGGGAACAAGAATGAAGTTTCAAGTGATGATTTCAGGACTTTGAAGCCACCATAATGAGTGCATGAAGGCTTAGACGAAATATACAAGATGCCACTTCCTAAATTTCATCCAGAGACTATTATAGATGTTGCGTCGCCTTATTATTGGACCAGGCCCTTGTAATTTCGAAATACTTGAGTATAGGCTATTTTTAGAGTCCGTATGTGTGGGGAAACAAGAGATAGGGTTGGTTTCGGACCCCTCCTCCAAGGGCCACAAAATTCTCCCCTCTTCCTCCATATATACAGCCCTTAGCGCACCGTTTAGACTTTGGGTTTTGTTTAGATTAAAAGTTCGCCATAGCTGCAACTTCGTGTACTTCGTTTGTGTTCAATGACCAGACCAAAAGACATCACAGAACCCCACTTGATCAATAAATCTTTCCTATTTTATTCACAATTTCCAGATTGCAATTTCAGTTTCTTGCTTGTTCTTCGATTGGTTGCAGGAAATAGACCCTCGTGGGCAGGTTGATCATGCTCCGGCGTGGTCAATAACCTCTCGGAGTTGGTTTAGGGATTGCTAAGGCGCGACGTCCTCATATGTTTGTAGTCGGATCGTCAAAGTCTACTCCACCATAAACGATAGCCACCATCTCATCAAAAGACGGGACACCTTTGCCTCTATCATGAGGAAAGTATCGTCCCCCCCCCCGAAATCCTCTGTAATGGGCCAATTCCCCCCTCAACTCTAATACGAGATCAATAAACCCCTTAAATCTCTAAAACCGTATCAATTCCGCCTAAGGTGGTTTCAGACTTGATTTTAGTGGGGTTTTTGCGGGGAATTTTTAAGTGATTTTAAGTGGTTTTGACCCATACTGTGCATTTCTCTGGGTTGACCATGCACTTTCTGTCACCTTCTTGGTCTCCTGAAGATGACCGCTTTAGTGCGCCCAACTCGCCTCCGTGGCCGGCATGCTCACCAGGCTGCAGCTGAAGTACTCCCGCTTCATGCTTATGACGACGCCGGTACTTCCAGGGAAGCCGTCTGCCGCCGTGCTGCTGCTCAGGTCCAGCCGCCCATGCGGGAACCGCTCTGTGTGCTCGCACCTCTTGGACTCGCTTCCCACTTGGCCGCCACTGGAGATGAGATGCATTAGCACCACCGACGCACGCATCCAGCCGCCCGCAATCACGCTCTGTTGCGCCATGCCCGCATCCTCTTCCTCGAGGCGAGTGGTGGCGGTGTTCGAGGCGGCGGTCACGCAGGCGTCGTTCCTGATGAGCGTCTCCAACGTGTCGGGGCTGCTGGACGGTGGCGGCGGCGAGATCTCGTTGGCTCTGAGCTTTGTCGTAGGTTGTTGCGGCGGAGACAGCTTGGGGCCCCGGTGCTGACCGCGTTTCTCGCCGGTCTGGGTGGCCGTGTCCGCCCCGACGCCACTGTGCGCGATACCCACCCGGTATTGGCCGAGGTCGAGGGAGCTCCAGTTCTTGCGCCATCGTGGGCCCTGCTAATGGCCGTTGTGGGCCCTACTAATGGCCGATGTGGGCATCTTCTTCTCATTCTCGCCCTGGCATCTACAGGTGGAGGGGACGAGGATGAGCCGACGGAGGCGTCGGACGGGTAGGCCGGCGTGGGGAGGAGGTGGAGAAACTCTAAGCCCTTGAGCACGTACGTGGCGCCGTTGGCGGAGTGCACGGGGTCGTCAGCGGTGAGGTTGTGCCAGATGTAGACACTACAAAAAAAGACACATCCGTGACATTTTGGGCCGAACGAATTTTTTTTCTGTCATACATATGGCACTTCTATGACGATAATTGTGACAAAACCCGGTATCATCATAGATGTGGTGGGCTCCTACTTCTATGACAAAAAATCATGACAGAAAATGGGCTTTTCATCCCGGGCGGGCCGGAGACGCAGCTGCATGACATTCTTTGGGTCGTCCATAACAGAAAAAACCATGGTAGAAGCGAGGGGGAGGAAAATTTCGGGGAGTTCCCGGTTACGGTGGGAGGTTGGGGGCCGAGCGATGCGCGTTTCTCTCGTACACGTACGCGCGTGTGTGCGAGGCATTGGCTCTAACTGAACCCGAGCGAGGCGTTGGGCTCTAATTGAACCCGAGCAATTGCACTGCAGGCTATGCGTTACTGAACCCAAGCGATCAATCGATGGCTGTTAACTGAACCCGATCGAGCGATTCCTTCGCTACTGCTGCTAACTGAAGCCGATCGATGCTGCCTCTGGGATGAACAATGAGCGTTGCAGGGGGGTTTGGATGAACAGTGAGCGGTGGCGTTGCCTCTAGATGAACAGGACCCCGTGGTGTGGTGGAGGGCTGGATGAACAGTAGACGGTGGAGGAGTGCTCGTGGAGGGGTGGTTGAACAAGACCCCGTGGTGTGGAGGGCTGGATGAACAGTAGACGGTGGAGGGGTGGTTGAACAGTAGCCGGTGGAGTAGCGCGCGGTGGAGGATGGATGAACAGGAGCCCGTGGAGGCTGGAGGAGGTCGACGGTAGCCCGTGGAGGCTGGAGGAGGTCGACGGTGGAGATGAACAGTATCCCGTGGAGTCCCGTTTTGCGGTACGCCACACCCTTCCCGATGAACAGGACCCCCGTTTCGACCGTAGCGCTCCAACACAAGTCCGTTTCGTCCGTTTTGTGGTACGCCACACCCCTCCCGATCAACAGGACCCCCGTTTCGACCGTAGGAGGTCCGTTTCCTTCGTTTTGCGGTATGCCAGACCCCTCCCGATCAACAGGACCCCGTTCCGAATGTAGGAGGTCTGTTTCCTCCGTTGTGCGGTACGCCAGGCCTCGTTTCCATCGCATGTTCCGTCCAAGCCCTCCCGATGAACACGACCACACATTCCGTTCCGACCCAGCTGGTTGGCTCCCACGCATTCCGTTGCCTCCTGATGAACACGACGCATTCCGTTGCCTCCCCATGAACACGATGCATTCCGTTGCCTCCCCATGAACACGACGACGACGCTGTTTCTCCGTTCCGACCCAGCCATGTACACGAGCCCTGGCCGTACATATGCGCGAGTAGGCATTCGAGACCCCGCCCGTATGTACACATACGTGGCCGTATTTTCTTTCTTGCACCCTGGCCGCTGTACGTACGTGTACATGCTACGTGTGCGCCTCTACTACGACACGTACGCACCTCTACTATGACACGTGTGCGCCTCTACATCCACCAGTATATATGTACGTACACGTTCGCGACCAGAATGACAATGCTACGTATGCTTCGACCAGGTGGGTCCCGACTGTCAGGCACTTCCTTGCATGCGAAGATGTAGCTGGTGGGTCCCAGCAGTCAGGGGGGCGAATCGTTTTGTTTTTTTGCCCGGACGCACTTCCTTGCGTGCGAAGGTGTAGCTGGTGGGTCCCAGCAGTCAGGGGGGAAACGTTTTTTCGCGAAATACGATGGCCCGTCCGGTGGGTCCCCGCTGTCAGGTGGAGGAATAATTATTTTGCGCGTAATAAGGAGGCACTTCCTTGCTGCGGCCGTGGACCCAGCTGTCAGCGTCTCCATGCACAGTACTCTTCCGATGGAAGTAGGTCGTTGACCACGTTGACCACATTGACCACGCCGCGCCGAGAGCACCACGGCGGTGGACGACGGCGAGGCCTAGGAAGGGGACGATACAAAGGCAGGGAAGACTCGGCAGTTGTTTCCCACGCGGAGGGGAGTACGACTATACGAGGGTTTACTGGTTCGTCTGCCGTCGCCGGAGAATAACAGCAGGTGTGGGTGAGTAGAGGGATGGCTAGGCCAGCGATGGGAGTACGGTGGGGCGGTGAGGCCTGCGCGGCAGCACAGCCGGCCGCGGGGAGGAGGAAGCAGGCAGTCCCACCGGCGCTTGTTTGAGCGGCTAGAGCAGGAAGAGCAGAGATTGAAGAAGCACGACGACCGTTCGATGGACATCCAAGAGTCATTGCTTGTGCGTCAACCTTTTTTTAGGAAAGCCTCAAATCTGTGGAAAACAGCATACAGCCCATCTGCCATTATTTCTAATAATTTACAGCCCATTTGCTAATTCTTAAGGTTTTTTGGAGCCCATATTCTTTTTGTTAGCATTACAGCCCATATTGTGGCCACTGTTAAAAAAATATACGAAATTTTGCATATTTCGGTGCGGTACGAACTGTTTTTAGTCCCGAAATTTCGACTCACATTCAAACTGATTTTAAAAATAAATGTATATCAATATAAAATCCAACAAATTCTCCACGCATAAAAAATAATGTAATTTAAAATCTTGAAATGAAAAAAAGATATTTGAAACTAATTGCCGGTTTGATGTGTTTTAAAAATGTACAGCCCATTTCTCATTACTGATGGCCCATTTTCTCGGCCAGCCGAATGAAAGCTCTCCTCGTCTTGAAAGATTTTCAGCCCAACAGGCCTGACAAAGCGACTTACTTGGCAAATCACAAAAAAACTAGTTTGTGGCTGTGGACCCAGCTGTCAGCCTCTCCACGTACAGCACTCTTCCGATGGAAGTCGTTCCTTGACCATGTTGACCACGCCGCGTGGAGAGCACCACGGCGGTGGACGACGGCGAGGCCTAGGAAGGGGACGACGTGGAGCCGGGGAAGACGCGGCAGTGGAAGCCCGCACGGAGAGGAGTACGAGGGTTCACTGGTTCGGCTGCGGTGTGAGGCTGTCGTCGCCACAGGGCCTGGCCAGTGGTGGGAATAGTAGGGGGCGATGAGGCCTCCACGGCAGCACAGCCGGCCACGCGAGGCAGGAGCATGCGGCACGACCGGCGCTGCTTTGGGTGGCTGGAGCAAGAAGACCAGAGGTTGAAGAAGCACTACGGCCGTTGGATGGACATCGTACGGTCACTGGAGCTAGAATCGTTCATATTGACTAAGTTGACAAAGCCCTTCGTCCCCGTCAACTTAGTAGGCCCACAAGTCAGCCTCCCACCAAGGTGGGTCCTAGGTAGCCGGGGGAGTGTTCATTTTTTTGTGCGTAATAAGGAGTCACTTCCGGTGGGTCCGAGCTGACAGCGAGGGGAACGTGTTTTCACGAAATACGGTGGCCCATCAGGTGGGTCACAGTAGTCAGGGGCAAATGTTTTTTCGCAAAATACAGTGGCTCGTCCAGTGGGTCCCTGCTATCAGTTGGAGGAATCATTATTTTCCGTGTAATAAGGAGGCACTTACTTGCTGCGGCCGTGGACCCAGCTGAGACTCTCCACGTACAATATACTTCCGATGGAAGTCGTTCCTTGACCACGTTGACCTCGCCGCGTTCCGTTGCATGCTTCCGTCCATGGGCGTGGTGCGTCCCCACTGTCAGCCTCTCACGTACAGTCATCTTCCAATGACTCCCGGTTGTTGACCACATTGACCACACCGTGCCGAGCGCACCCAGACTAGAACGACCCGGAGATGGGGAAGACGGGGCAGTGGAGTCGCAGATGGAGAGGAGTGGGAAACTTCACTGGTTCGGGTGCGTGGTAGCACAGCTACGGTGCCGCCCACAGGAGACAGGAGCAAGAACAGAGGTTGAAGAAGGAGCACGGCTGTTGGACTAACATCCAACGGTCCAGCTGCTAGAATCATTTGTTGATTAAGTTGACAAAGCCGTGCGTACACGTCCGCTTAGTAGGCCCACAAGTCAGTCACCAAATCTGACGGGTCCCAGCTGTCAACGGGATGAATAATTTTTTTCGCAAAACAAGGGGGCACTTCCTTCCGTGCGAAGATACAGCTGGTGGGTCCCAGCTGTCAGGTGGAGGAAACATTTTTTTTAGCTTAATAAGAAGGAACTTTCCTTGCGTGAGACCATGGACCTCGTGGGTCCCAGCCGTCAGGCTCTCCACATACAGTCCTCTTCCGATGACTCTCGTTTGTTGACCACGCCGCACAGAACGCAGCGAGGCGGTGGACGACGGCGAGGCCCCGGACGGGAACGACTCGGGGATGGGAAAATGCGGCAGTGGAGTCGCGGATTGAGAGGAGGAGAAGGGTTTTAACTGGTTCTATTGCGGCGTGGGGTTGTAGTCTGTGGAGAATAACAGGAGGTGTCGAGGGGTGGAGGGATAGCCTGGCCGGCGGTGGGGTAGCGCTTCGCAGCGATGCGTGCTAAGCAGAGCCGCTAGCCGCCGGAGGCCGGACCAGGTGGTCCCGGCGATGCTGGAGGAATAAGACGAGAGATTGAAGGTGCATGCCGACCATTGGATATAAATCCAATGGCTGTGGATGACACAATCATTTGTTGACCAAGTTGACAACGCCCTGCGTAGGCTTCGACCTATTGGCCCACATGTCAGCCTGCAAAAATGTGGCATATATTTAACCCATGTTTTCTAGAATGTATAGTCCATTTGTTGGGCTGGGTGAACAAATAATTTCGCGTCAATCAGGCCCGTTTATATTTTCTAAGAAATCCCAGCCCATTTGCACTTCCTTGAAATACACGTATTAGGTGGGCTCGTTATATATATAATGTTATGTTAGAAGGAGCAATTAATATCAAAGAATAAACCGGAGAGGCACATTTTTATATATATAATTAAGAAATTAGCAAGTTATTGCTCAAAATAAAAATGAGCGCGTTATTATTAAATTGGTCCTTAAAATCTTCGCAAGCTTTTGTACGCAATCACCAGGATTTTCCTTGCCCGTGAGTCAAAAACAACCAGGATTTTCCTTGCCAACTTCCGTTAAACATTTACTTTTATAAGTTAATAACACGTGGGATGTTTTTATAATGTATATATATAAGTCTCTATAAAATATATGATAATAGTAATAATATAAATCTTTCCCTAATAATAAAGCACGGATTGACTCTTTGGGTTCACCGTCACAATACGCTTCTTTTCGTGAATTTACGCTTTCAGTTTTTTTCCATTAGTTTTGATTGACAGTCCGTCCAATTGCTATGAGGCGGTACTAAAAATTTTGTCCATCCAATTGGTCCATGTCCACATTCTGTTATTGGGCCTGCACGCATGTTTCAGCCTGCATGCACGCTTCTGTATTTGTACCTTACCTGATTTTCACACATGTACTCGGAGTAATCCCACCTCGATTGCTTACATGAAAGTCTACCAGTTTATATACCTAGGAAAATTGCATATCAACAACGAGCCTCTTGAATCAACAAACACAGAATGAGAACGAAGGGAAATTGTACAACAAAACGGCAGTCCGGCGGAGGCGCAGCGCGCAGATGCCTACGACGCAGCCTGTTCCACACGCTGGCCACCTCTACACCACGCACGACATGGACACGAGCGCGGCGGCAGGGTGGCTTGAGGCTCTTGGTGGACCAGATCCAGCGAGGGGAAGGTCAGATCCGTCGGCTTGGAGAGGGAGGTGTGGAGGAGCACGCGGGACAGAGGGCGGAGGAGGATGGAGGCAGAATGCCGAGGTCGGGCTGTGGACTCGGAGGGGAGGAGCCACAGAGAGGCCCGGGAGCCACCACGACAGCCACAAGAGAGAGATGGGCCTGGCCATGCTCGACGGTCGTCAGCCGACTTCATGTTTCTCTGCTGATGATCCCTGACCACCTGCTGCCCAGGGTCGGCTACTGTTATCTCAGTTTGCTTGGTAGTTTCATTCTTGCTTAAGATTAGACCTAGCTGTGTAGATGCAGATGGACATTGGAAGTACAGTGTTGGCACTGCCGACTTGGATAAAAATATTTTTGTATGCACTCCGAGTGGGTCAGTCTATATACACTTAAATTTTCACATTCAGTTTCCTTTAGTTAGACGACAGCAAGGAGATAATGCACTCCTTTTTTCTGAAAAAATATCATAAGGGACATCTTTTGGAAGAATGACGAGCCATGTTGGCCGTAGTTGGAGTGAAAGAATTACAACTTTGTTGTGCCAAATAATCAAATATAGCACTAGTTCAGAAAAAAACCGAAACCATGAGAAATGTTGTTGTTGGATGTCAGTGCACATCATATATCCTCTTGGCCATGCCGGTCATAACAGCAACAACTTTCTTCAGGCTGGTGATGCTCATATTGTCAATCATTCTCACTGTGGTGCCTGAGACAAAAACTCCTAAGGCGGTTTGGTAATTTATGATGTTATTACATCGAAGCACATATAATGACAGACCCGGTAAAGAAGAATAGAATGTAAGTGTGTGCCATATTTTTTTCCCGTTGCAATGCACGGGCCCTTTTGCTAGTATATATAATGTGGTTAGAAGGGAAAACATAAATTGGACACAGCATTACTTTTATAAGAGACCTGCGTTTTATACCCCACAGTAGGCATACTAACAAGTTCACACACAATACAACAGAAAAGGTAAACATTCATATCAAACTCTGGTTCACAGGACACGTTCATATTCATAGCCAACATTCACTATCAACAACTCAAAAGATTCATATATACACAAGCTCAGCATATCTATGCATCTAAATGATTGATAGATCACACGACAATATTCATACATAATTCACAAAAAGATTCATATATACACATGTTCAGTATGTTTATGCATCCAAATGATTGAGATCACAGCCAATATGATCCATGGACGAACTTTAATTACCTAGGGTACATACTGGTAAATGGTGTTCAATCAGAGGTACTTCTTGCTAAAATTAGTTCTTGTACGAGTAAACTTTCGAGTACATAAGAGGCAGCACAGACAATCTGAACTTTGCTTGTAGGTTTATCCTCAAATAGTGGCCTCGTGCCGAGGGAGGTTTGAACAACTTGGCCACTACTTTCATCCAAGTAGTTTACTGGCTCATCTTGGTCCTGTATCTCTTCTACATTGCAGACGAGAAAGGAGGCGGTTGAGAAAATGAACCACCCAAATTTTTTGTGCAGTTCAACTGAAATGGAGCATCCTTGGCGTGCAGACTGATTAAGTGCCAGATGAATATACGCGTCAACCAACTTGTCTGGAATCTTTAGACTCCATGCCATATAGTTCGCTACCATATGTGCCGATAACCAAAAGGCACAAGTTGGGACCAAAGACTGGACTGTGTTTTTCTGGGCTATGCACCAAGCAATATTTTTGGCGTTCACTCTCCTAATACTTGGAGTTTGACAATTGGTTGACGCCGGTTGATACTCGAATGAATATAGGCACTTCTTGTCAACATCGATGCTTGTCTGAGTGAACTTTGGAGTACATAGCAGCAGCAGAAGTACCTGTCCATCTGATCATTTTGTGCAGTTCTACTAAAATCACCCGATGTAATGATTTGTGTGCGAGTTCAGGCTCCAAATTACTCCTTTATGAAATCGGCAAACAGTAGCACAATACCAAATTACCAATACATATGACAGGCACAATAATCAGGATAAAGACCAGTACCAACCCGTGTGAGGATCGTCTCACATGTAAGGTAGTCGTTACTGGAGCCCTTGAATGGCCTCGACTGAGGCCTCAGGCTTCAGCAAGATCGCCTTGGCACTGTTTATTCTTCTTCCTCTTCCTCTTCATGCTCTGTTTCTCTTTCTCCTCACCAGTTTGTGAAACCAAGTACATGATTGGCCTTCTAATTCAGAATTGGTTTTGTCAGTGAGGGAGTACAAGTGCACTAGTAAAAAACAGCATTATTTTCTCATGGCAGTCAGAAAATAGAGATGAACACATGCATTAAATATCATTCTTACCTAAAGGAAGGTTATGGCGCAAATGTGGATGATGAGGATTGGAACACAGATCTCCCTTTGTGCAGTTCCACCAAAATGAACCAACTATTCCATTCCGACATTTCAGTTAAATAGCACAAAAGTCACTTCTTTTAAGAAGAGTTTTGTGAAGTGCATCAAAAGGTCACAACAGCAACCAGGTGAATTGGATATCCCTGTTTGCACAAAAAGGCACATACGAAACAGTCAGAGTCTCAAACAATTACAGGCAAAAAACATTTGACTAAACTTGTCATGGCTTATAACAGTGGCATGGCTTCATTTTTACCAGGGACATTAGATTAAGAACAGTGGGTGCACCAGCAGTCCAACACCATGTACGTAAACAGGGGAATAAAGTGGTGATTCATAGTTTGTTGCCCCGAGAAACAAACATCCAAGAAACATATCTGGGTTGGTCCCATTTTTGTTCACTCTAGCCACCTACTCCTATGTCTGGATAGCAAATCTAGTCCTGGCCATACCACTGTGTACAGCGTTACCCCTATATTTCCCTTTTCCACCAAGAGACTGAATGGATGACCAGTCTGTACTACTTTCACCCCCTTTCCTTCCTGTTTGTACCAAGTCTGATGTACATACTAAATTCCCCCACCCGCACTTTATTTCTTGTTTGAACCAAGTACTACAAGATTCGACTCCATGAATTAGCTTTACCTCTAACAATAGAAGAAAAAAATATGTGATGTTGGACCATCCGATCGAGAGGGGCTGAGAGGTAGAAAATGATGCACATGTAGCGACGTAGCGAGCTGGGGAAGTAGAGCTAAGGCGGTTTCGAACGAAGATATACCTGAAGGTCGTCGGGATGTGGACAGGTGGGTGGAGGGAGGCTGATGTCTACTACACAACCTTCTTCTTGTAGACATTGTTGGGCCTCCAAGTGCAGAGGTTTGTAGGACAGTAGCAAATTTCCCTCAAGTGGATGACCTAAGGTTTATCAATCCGTGGGAGGCGTAGGATGAAGATGGTCTCTCTCAAGCAACCCTGCAAACAAATAACAGAGAGTCTCTTGTGTCCCCAACACACCCAATACAATGGTAAATTGTATAGGTGCACTAGTTCGGTGAAGAGATGGTGAAACAAGTGGTATATGGATAGTAGATAAAGGTATTCGTAATCTGAAATTATAAAAACAGCAAGGTAACTAATGATAAAAGTGAGTGTAAACGGTATTGCAATGCTAGGAAACAAGGCCTAGGGTTCATACTTTCACTAGTGCAAGTCCTCTCAACAATAATAACATAATTGGATCATATAACTATCCCTCAACATGCAACAAAGAGTCACTCCAAAGTCATTAATAGCGGAGAACGAACGAAGAGATTATGGTAGGGTACGAAACCACCTTAAAGTTATTCTTTCCAATCAATCCGTTGGGCTATTCCTATATGTGTCACAAACAGCCCTAGAGTTCGTACTAGAATAACACCTTAAGGCACAAATCAACCAAAACCCTGATGTCACCTAGATACTCCAATGTCACCTCAAGTATCCGTGGGTATGATTATACGATATGCGTCACACAATCTCAGATTCATCTATTCAACCAACACATAGAACCTCAAAGAGTGCCGCAAAGTTCTACCGGAGAATCACGACGAAAACGTGTGCCAACCCCTATGCATAGGTTCATGGGCGGAACCCGCAAGTTGATCACCAAAACATACATCAAGTGAATCAGGTGATATCCCATTGTCACCACAGGTATCCACGGCAAGACATACATCAAGTGTTCTCAAATCTTTAAAGACTCAATCCGATAAGATAACTTCAAACGGGAAACTCAATTCATTACAAGAGAGTAGAGGGGGGGGGGAGAAAACATCATAGGATCCAACTATAATAGCAAAGCTTGCGATACATCAAGATCGTATCACCTCAAGAACACGAGAGAGAGAGAGAGAGATCAAAGACATAGCTACTGGTACATACCCTCAGCCCCGAGGGAGAACTACTCCCTCCTCGTCATGGAGAGCACCGGGATGATGAAGATGGCCACCAAAGAAGCATTGCCCCCTCCGGCAGGGTGCCGGAACGGGTCTAGATTGGTTTTTGGTGGCTACGGAGGCTTCTTGCGGCGGAATTCCCGATCTATTTTGTCCCCGGATGTTTTTAGGGTATATGGAGATATATAGGCGGAAGAAGTACGTCAGGGGGGCCATGAGGGTGGAGGGCGCGCCTAGGGGGGTGGGCGCGCCCCCCTGCCTCGTGGCCTCCTTGCAAGTCCCCTGACGTGCACTCCAAGTCTTCTGGGCTTCTTTCCTTCCAAAAATGAGTTCTGTGAAGTTTCAGGTCAATTCCGTTTGATTTTCCTTTTCTTCGAAACCCTAAAACAGGGTAAAAACAGAAACTGGCACTGGGCTCTGGGTTAATAGGTTAGTCCCAAAAAATGATATAAAAGTGTATAATAAAGCCCATAAACATTAAAAACAGTAGATAATATAGCATGGAGCAATCAAAAATTATAGATACGTTGGAGATGTATCAGCATCCCCAAGCTTAATTCCTGCTCGTCCTCGAGTTGGTAAATGATAAAAATAGAATTTTTGATGCGGAGTGCTACTTGGCATAATTTCAATGTGATTCTTCTTAATTGTGGTATGAATATTCAGATCCGAAAGATTCAAGACAAAAGTTCATATTGACATAAAAATGATAATGCTTCAAGCATACTAACTAAGCAATTGTGTCTTCTCAAAATAACATGGCCAAAGAAAGTTCATCCCTACAAAATCATATAGTTTAGTCATGCTTCATTTTCGTCACACAAGAATTCTCTCATCATGCACAACCCCGATGACAAGCCAAGCAATTGTTTCATACTTTAGTAATCTCAAACCTATAAACTTTCACGCAATACATGAGCGCGAGCCATGGATATAGCACTATGGGTGGAATAGAATAATGAGGGGGTTATGTGGAGAAGAAAAAAAAGGAGAAAGTCTCACATCAACGAGGCTAATCAATGGGCTATGGAGATGCCCACCGATTGATGTTAATGCAAGGAGTAGGGATTGCCATGCAACGGATGCACTAGAGCTATAAATGTATGAAAGCTCAACAAAAGAAACTAGTGGGTGTGCATCCAACTTGCTTGCTCACGAAGACCTAGGGCACTTGAGGAGGCCCATTGTTGGAATATACAAGCCAAGTTATATAATGAAAAATTCCCACTAGTATATGAAAGTGACAAAACAAGAGACTCTCTACTATGAAGATCATGGTGCTACTTTGAAGCACAAGTGTGGTAAAAGGATAGTAGCACTGTCCCTTCTCTCTTTTTATCTCATTTTTAAGGGCCTTTTTATGGCCCCTTTTTTTATTCCTCACTTGGGAAAATGCTCTAGAAAATGATGATCATCACACTTCTATTTATTTACAACTCAATGGTTACAACTCGATACTAGAACAAAGTATGACTCTATATGAATGCCTCCGGCGGTGTACCGGGATGTGCAATGATTCATGAGTGACATGTATGAAAGAATTATGAATGGTGGCTTTGCCACAAATACGATGTCAACTACATGATCATGCAAAGCAATATGACAATGTTGAATGTGTCATGATAAAAGGAATGGTGGAAAGTTGCATGGCAATATATCTCGGAATGGCTATGGAAATGCCATAATAGGTAGGTATGGTGGCTGTTTTGAGGAAGATATAAGGAGGTTTATGTCTGAAAGAGCGTATCATATCACTGGTTTTGGATGCACCGGCGAAGTTTGCACCAACTCTCAATGTGAGAAAGGGCAATGCACGGTACCGAAGAGGCTAGCAAGGATGGAAGGGTGAGAGTGCGTATAATCCATGGACTCAACGTTAGTCATAAAGAACTCACATACTTATTGCAAAAATCTACAAGTCATCAAAAACCTCGGCACTACGGCATGCTCCTAGGGGGATAGATTGGTAGGAAAAGACCATCGCTCTTCCCCGACCGCCACTCATAAGGAGGACAATCAAATAACACCTCATGTTTCAAATTTGTTACATAACATTTATCGTACGTGCATGCTACAGGACTTGCAAACTTCAACACAAGCATTTCTCAAATTCACAACTACTCAACTAGCACGACTTTGATATTATTATCTCCATATCTCAAAACAATCATCAAGCATCAAACTTCTCTTAGTATTCAATACTCTATATGAAAGCTTTTACTATTCTTGGATGCCTAGCATATTAGGATTATTTAAGCAAATTACCATGCTATTTAAGACTCTCAAAATAATCTAAGTGAAGTATGAGAGTTCATCTATTTCTTCGAAATAAAACTACCACCATGCTCTAGAAGATATAAGTGAAGCACTAGAGCAAATGACAAACTACTCCGAAAGATATAAGTGAAGATCAATGAGTAGTCGAATAATTATGCAACTATGTGAAGACTCTCTAAAATTTAATAATTTCAGATCTTGGTATTCTATTCAAACATAAAGCAAAGCAAAATAAAATGACATTCTAAGAATGGCAAACATCATGTGAAGAAGCAAAAACTTAGGATCAATCGATACTAACCGATAGTTGTTGAAGAAGAAAGGTGGGATGCCAACCGGGGCATCCCCAAGCTTAGACGCTTGAGACTTCTTGAAATATTATCTTGGGATGCCTTGGGCATCCCCAAGCTTGAGCTTTTGTGTCTCCTTAATTCCTCTCATATCACGGTCTCCCTAAATCTCAAAAGCTTCATGCACACAAAACTCAACAAGGACTCGTGAGATAAGTTAGTATAAACCATTGCCAAAACCTTATCATACTCTACTGTAGCAAATCACTAAAATTATTATTCAACATTTCATACTAAATGCCTCTTCATATTTAATAGTCCTATCCTCAAATCGAATCATTAAAGAAGCAAACATATGCAAACAATGCAAACATAACAGCAATCTGCCTAAACAGGATAGTCTGTAAAGAATGCTGCAACACCCATACTTCCCTAACTCCAAAAATTATGAAAGAAAATTCCCACTATAGTAAATTTATCAGAGATTAATATGCAACAGGTTTCAACATCTTATCACATTCTGACTTTTCTAGGAAATTATTGCAATAGCGGTAAACTTTCTGTTTTCAAATAGCAACATGTATACTTGTAACATAGGCATAGTAAAGGCTATCAATGCCACTTTTATTGAAATAAAAGATGAAAACATTATTCTAAATAATAGCAAGCAACTACTAACAAAATAAATTGACGCTCCAAGCAAAACACATATCATGTGGCGAATAAAAATATAGCTCCAAGTAAAGTTACCGATGAACGAAGACGAAAGAGGGGATGCCTTCCGGGGCATCCCCAAGCTTAGGCTTTTGGTTGTCCTTGAATATTACCTTGGGATTCCTTGGGCATCCCCAATCTTAGGCTCTTGCCACTCCTTATTCCATAGTCCATCGAATCCTTACCCAAAAGTTGAAAACTTCACAACACAAAACTTAAAAGTAGAAAACTCGTGAGCTCCATTAGCGAAAGAAAACAAAAGACCACTTCAAGGTACTGTAATGAACTCATTATTTATTTATATGGGTGTTATACCTACTGTATTCCAACTTCTCTATGGTTTATGTACTATTTTACTAGCCATAGATTCATCAAAATAAGCAAACAACACACGAAAAACAGAATCTGTCAAAAACAGAACAGTCTGTAGTAATCTGTAGCTAGCGCAAGATCTGGAACCCCAAAAATTCTAAAATAAATTGATTGACGTGAGGAATTTATCTATTAATCATATTAAAAAAGAATTAACTAAATATCACTCTCCAAATACAAATGGCAGCAATTCTCGTGAGCGCTAAAGTTTCTGTTTTTTACAGCATGATCAACAAGACTTTCCCCAAGTCTTCCCAAAGGTTCTACTTGGCACAAACACTAATTAAAAGCATAAAACCACATATAAACAGAGTCTAGATGAATTATTTATTACTAAACAGGAGCAAAAACAAGGAACAAAAATAAAATTGGGTTGCCTCCCAACAAGCACTAATGTTTAACGCCCCTAGCTAGGCATGATGATTTCAACGATGCTCACATAAAAGATAAGAATTGTAACATAAAGAGAGCATCTTGAAGAATATTACTAGCACATTTAAGTCTAACCCACTTCCTATGCATAGGGATTTTGTGAGCAAACAACTTATGGGAACAAGAATCAACTTCCATAGGAAGGTAAAGCAAGCATAACTTCAAAACTTTAAGCACATAGAGAGGAAACTTGATATTATTGCAATTCCTACAAGCATATGTTCCTCCCTCATAATAATTTTCAGTAGCATCATGAATGAATTCAACAATATAACCAGCAGCTAAAGCATTCTTTTCATGATCTACAAGCATAGAAAATTTACTACTCTCCACATAAGCAAAATTCTTCTCATGAATAATAGTGGGAGCAAACTCAACAAAATAACTATCATGTGATTGAAACTTAAGATCAAGATGACAAGGTTCATTGTTATTATTATTCTTTAAAGCATACGTGTCATCATAGTAATCATCATAGATAGGAGGCATGCTTTCATCATAATAAATTTGCTCATCAAAACTTGGGGAACAAAAAATATCATCTTCATCAAACATAGCTTCCCCAAGCTTGTGGCTTTGCATATCATTAGCATCATGGATATTCAAGGAATTCATACTAACAACATTGCAATCATGCTCATCATTCAAATATTTAGTGCCAAACATTTTATAGATTTCTTCTTCTAGCACTTGAGCACAATTATCCTTTCCATCATACTCACGAAAGATATTAAAAAGGTGAAGCGTATGAGACAAACTCAATTCCATTTTCTTAATTTTCTTTTATAAACTAAACTAGTGATAAAACAAGAAACTAAAAGACTCGATTGCAAGATCTAAAGATATACCTTCAAGCACTCACCTCCCCGGCAACGGCGCCAGAAAAGAGCTTGATGTCTACTACACAACCTTCTTCTTGTAGACGTTGTTGGGCCTCCAAGTGTAGAGGTTTGTAGGACGGTAGCAAATTTCCCTCAAGTGGATGACCTAAGGTTTATCAATCCGTGGGAGGCGTAGGATGAAGATGGTGTCTCTCAAGCAACCCTGCAACCAAATATCAGAGAGTCTCTTGTGTCCCCAACACACCCAATACAATGGTAAATTGTATAGGTGCACTAGTTCGGCGAAGAGATGGTGAAACAAGTGGTATATGGATAGTAGATAAAGGTATTCGTAATATGAAATTATAAAAACAGCAAGGTAACTAATGATAAAAGTGAGTGTAAACGGTATTGCAATGCTAGGAAACAAGGCCTAGGGTTCATACTTTCACTAGTGCAAGTCCTCTCAACAATAATAACATAACTGGATCATATAACTATCCCTCAACATGTAACAAAGAGTCACTCCAAAGTCACTAATAGCGGAGAACGAACGAAGAGATTATGGTAGGGTACGAAACCACCTCAAAGTTATTCTTTCCAATCAATCCGTTGGGCTATTCTTATAAGTGTCACAAACAGCCCTAGAGTTCATACTAGAATAACACCTTAAGACACAAATCAACCAAAACCCTAATGTCACCTAGATACTCCAATGTCACCTCAAGTATCCGTGGATATGATTATACGATATGCATCACACAATCTCAGATTCATCTATTCAACCAACACATAGAACCTCAAAGAGTGCCCCAAAGTTCTACCGGAGAATCACGACGAAAACGTGTGCCAACCCCTATGCATAGGTTCATGGGCGGAACCCACAAGTTGATCACCAAAACATACATCAAGTGAATCACGTGATATCCCATTGTCACCACAGATATCCACGGCAAGACATACATCAAGTGTTCTCAAATCTTTAAAGACTCAATCCGATAAGATAACTTCAAAGGGGAAACTCAATTCATTACAAGAGAGTAGAGGGGGGAGAAAACATCATAGGATCCAACTATAATAGCAAAGCTCGCGATACATCAAGATCGTATCACCTCAAGAACACGAGAGAGAGAGAGAGATCAAACACATAGCTACTGGTACATACCCTCAGCCCCGAGGGAGAACTACTCCCTCCTCGTCATGGAGAGCGCCGGGATGATGAAGATGGCCACCGAAGAAGGATTGCCCCCTCCGGCAGGGTGCCGGAATGGGTCTAGATAGGTTTTCGGTGGCTACGGAGGCTTCTGGCAGCGGAACTCCCGATCTATTTTGTCCCCGGATGTTTTTAGGGTATATGGAGATATATAGGCAGAAGAAGTACATCAGGGGGCCACATGGGGCCCACGAGGGTGGAGGGCGCGCCCAGGGGGTGGGCGCGCCTCCCTGCCTCGTGGCCTCCTCGCAGGTCCCCCGACGTGCACTCCAAGTCTTTTGGGCTTCTTTCCTTCCAAAAATGAGTTCCGTGAAGTTTCAGGTCAATTGGACTCCGTTTGATTTTCCTTTTCTTCGAAACCCTAAAACAGGGTAAAAACAGAAACTGGCACTGGGCTCTGGGTTAATAGGTTAGTCCCAAAAATGATATAAAAGTGTACTATAAAGCCCATAAACATTCAAAACAGTAGATAATATAGCATGGAGCAATCAAAAATTATAGATACGTTGGAGACGTATCAGAGGCCGGATCCGCCCACAAGCAACGACGAAGGGATCGGAGGACCTCCCGCGCCGGCGCTCGGCCAGCGGTAACGGTGCGGCCGGTAGTGGGTCTCCTCCCTCGCTGCCGACGACGGCCTAAACGCTGCCCCTCCTCCCCTTCACCGGCGGAGGGGGATATGTCCGGATCTGTAACCAGCGGTGAGGATAGAAAGCTAGTGTTTTTTGAAGGGAGAAAGACAGTGTTACTACCCCTATCTTGTTTAGATCTGGAGAGGATGAGAGTGTGTGAATAGAGCAACCCTAGCAAGCAAGCGCGGAGGCTCCGACCTATATATACGTAGTGGGGTAGTTTTCCTTTTTCACTCCATCAAAACAATCGTTTAAAATTGTGTACTACTACATGCCAGGTCACGGTTTTTTTAGTTGTTGATTGTTTTTGAGATAGCTACCCGCTTGTTCCAAGTGGTGTTACGATGTGCCAGGTCGCAATTTGTATCGTTCAAGTCTGGTACTACAAGTCCCTCCATTAAATGAACAACCACCCCCTCATAAAAATTGTGAACAAGCCCACGGCTAAAATTAGCGAAAACGTGAGTTGCCCCAACATGCATTATTATTTATATTTTCTACTCCCTCCGTTCCTAAATATAAGTCTTTTTTATTAACCACACCTAAGATAAGAATTTTTTTTATTAGCAGTGAACCCCACATGTCATAGACACAAAAATTGTGTCAAGATTCCCTTAGGCAAGCCAAAGTGTGTCTAACAATTTGAGCAACTCAGGTTAGGCAAGCGTGGCAAGTGTGGGAAAAATAATGTGGCAACATAAGACAAACATAGTCACAATCCAAACAGCCCCGTAATTTTTTGTGACATGCATGAAAATTTGGTTAGTTAAATTTATAGTCAAAATTTGGCAAGGTGCATCAAATCAACACATGCAAGTATCAAAAGGAAAGTCACGGCATGCATGCATGCGTTGTACTCCCTTTGTTTCCAAATATAAGTCTTTTTAGAGATTGCAATAAGTGACTACATACGATGCAGAATATGTCTACTCCTACATACGAAGTAGCCCATTTGAAATGTGTAAAAAGACTTATATCGAGTGCGGTTCTTTGATGTGTCGCGTCAACTCGTACAAGACCGAGAAATTTGATTACTACAACGCCCTCTCCCTCGCGGACTGAGCTCCGGTGCCTTAACTGCACCTACCTTTGGCTGCATGACAGGAGGGCCAACCACCTATTGGGCCCACCTGTCATAGACACAAAGGCAGGAGCAGTAAGTAGAAGCTTTCGCTACACGCTATCCCTCCCGCACGAGGTGGACGAACATGCAGCAGTGGATTCGATATTGTAGAAGTAGGAGTAACATCATTGTTCGTCTTCTCGAAGAGGCAAAGAGCCAAGCGTAACCTGAACGTGGCAGTTGTGAACGCTTGCGTGGTGCGGTTCCTTGGAGTACTAGCCAGGCTCTTGCATGAGAAAAAATTGCTATTGTTTAACAATTAAACTCCATTATCCATTGGTTGATACTCATTCTGCATAGGTCCACGTGCTTAGCACCGTTTCCTCCTGGGGTCACCAATGTTTATTTGCTAATTAATAGCATTGCATGCAATGAACTAGCCATTGCAAGTCATTAAAAGCATGCACACCTCTCATCTCTTATTGGTTGATATGTCAAGAAACAAGAAACAAGGTAGAAGTTAATGCACCGCGCCTAAGTGTTTTGGGACTATTTGGTTTTCGTAAGATGACTTACACACCTAGATGTAGGGAGTAGTATAGCCTTGTAAACCGGAAAGGAGTATTTTCCTTTCTAGAGATTTCAACAAGTGACTAGACTACACCGTGTGCAGTACTCCCTCCCTTCCGGTTTATAGGGCTCAAATCTCAAATCTCATGAACCAAGGCATTTTGCGATTGGAGGAATGTATCTCGTACTTTACAAAACTACCCTAATTAAACTCATGCATTAATTACGTAGTTCTCTCGTTTTCCTCTCGGCCTTAGTTGCGGTGCACAATATTGAGCACTCCTATATGATTAGCTGCTCTATCTACATGCGGGACATTTCAAAGCATCCGGGCCCGCGTGCCATCCACCAAATCACAGCGAGGTGCTACAGTTGAGACTCACCTGTAACCCCGGTGTGGCCATCATGACCCGTCATATCACAAAACCCATGCCTTTACCAGCAGTGGTAAGGTGGCCTCCAAGTTGGACTGGACGAAGCAACCATCATTTCACTGGAACGCTCGTTCAAGACCTTTCTTCCCTTTCTTGAAGAAAACCTCACTCCAGGCTACTCACTTCTGCCATTTTTCTTCTGTACCGACGAAGGAAAGGTGGGCGAATCAGTTATGCTGCTATATTTTCATTCCAAGAATCTTCTTTTTGCGAAGCACCGACCGATTCTCACATCCTATTCTTTTCCCGTTTTCATTGTGATTGTGGTTTCCTTTCGATTGCTTTTTGTTTGTCAGTTCATTGATGGATCCTGGAGCACTAGGCAAAGAGTTGCCGGCGGACAACCCACTGGAGACAGCGATCTCCAGGAAGCGAGCACCGACCAACGAGTTGACCATGTTGGCGGGCTAACCCATGGAGATGAAGAACTCCAAGAAACAAGCACTGGCCAAAGAGTTGAGGACGTTGGCAGACGAACTCCTCAAAGGAAGTTGGAAGAATAGCAAGGGCCCCACCGTGCCTACCCCAGGAACTCTGATTGCCACCTATGTGAGGCTCAAGACCGAGTTTGAGGAGATAGTCGCTGTTGAGAAGCAGTATTCCCCTGGCAAGGTGATGGCCCCCATCGAGGACGAGGAGATGGCCCCCGGAGGGATGAGATCCCCCGGTGAGCTGCACAAGGTAAAAAATAATGGCTTATTACCATAGTTTGTGGTTTTTGATTATTTGCAATGTGCTTGCTAATATGTTAGGGTTGTGCAGGTGCCGGTGGACGTCCTTGATGATTCCGATGTCGTGGCCCGTCCTGTTGGCATCGCCCCGGAGATCGATTCCGATGCCGCTGTCCATCCTGTGGACATCGCCCCAGAGATCGATTTTGATGTCGCGGTCAGTCCTGTGGACATTGCCCCAGAAATTGATTCCCATGCCGCTGTCCGTGCTGTGGTCATTGCCCGAGAGATCGATGACAAGAAATAGTTGGTCGCGCTAATCCTTCAGGGTAGTTTGCATTGCCCTGTGTTTAATTACCAGAACGATGCATGTTATCAAACCATCTTAGGGCTAGTGCACTGTCTTGTGTGTGCGGATCTTGCTACTTTTGTTTGATAGTGAATCGTGCGATGAATCATGCGAACCCTCTCCGAGTTATGGAAACAGATGTATCCTCACCAGCTTTTGATGTAATATATGGCATGCTTAGATGTAAGTTTGAACTATTTATCATATCAGCAGGGCTTGTTTGATGATTCTTGGTGTTAGTAGGCTAGCTACTGTGCGAGTTATGGTACTTGCAAAACACTCACCGAAGAGAAACGTTGGGGCTGATGAGCTCGTGGTACGCTTATACTTATCCCTCGTCGATCGACCAATAGCCCTAGCTCCTAAAATTGTAGGCTTAGCGATCGATCAGACAATAGTCGACATACATTCAGGCATCATTGGTTCATAGGGTAGGAAAATCGTAGCAAAAGTACAAAGAACGTGCAACACAAAATCATAGCGGTGCAGAGACGTACTCCCTCCGTTCCAAAATAGATGACCTAGGCGGGCTAGTTTGGCCTAGTGGGTTTTAGTGATATGACGTGGTACAGTGTCGTCCAGTCTTCGCGTGTGGTAGCAGTAGTGCGGGTATAGTAAGTTTTCTTGAAGAAGCGGAATTCAACAAAGTCATGATGGTTCCTTCGTCCGAATAACTTACAGTGGGAAAGGTTGGGCCTATGATACGACCGGGGTATACCAAGATAATTTTGTGCATGGCACGTGGACCAGGATGGTCGACGTCCCACATGTCGGTGAATGAAAGTATTCTTTCCGATATAGAGGACGAGCAACGAGTATTCATTGTTTATTTTTTATGAAAACTATTGTCTCCACTGTTACGACGGGGGAGTGTGAAACACGGCAGCCCAGTGAACTTTGCATGTGCACCACTCCCTCCTTCCTCATGTAATGCCCAGGTTACAGCTTTTTCTCACTTTCTCTCTATCTATTTCCTCTCAAATGTTTTTACCTTTCTTTTTTAAGACACAATTGTTTTTATGACTTTTTTAGAATTATTTTTTTATACCTAGGAGCACGTGTAGAGTCGGGCTCTTGCAGAGCCCACTCCTTGACTTTGTCAATGCCTCTCTCTCCTCCACATAAGGAGTACTACTTGCTATGCATGCATGCAGCGGGCAGCTGGCGTCTTGAGGGGCCAGGGCGGTGCGAGCGGGCTCCGGAAGCGGTCCGGACTCCAGCATGGCCCACCTCACATTATCACCATATATTTCTTGGAGTCCGTGTGCGGCGGGCAGGTGATCTCTTCTCCCTCCCCCGTTTATCTCTTCTCAGCCGACACCCGCCGAGCGATTAGATTTCGGCTATCGACAGTTTATTCAATTACGGTCCCACATGTCAGTGAAATTGCAAGACAACGTGTGTTCCCTCTGGTGAGTGGCGTGCGAGCCAGACTGTCGGGGTTGCGACGCGTACGAGTCGTAAGTGTGCCACCTTTTCTGTCGGATTTCGGGTTCCGACAGACCCTTGAGGTTCGAACACTGGGGTGCGCGTGGAGATTTCGCCTCCTACCTACCTGCACCCCTCCGCCTCGCTAAGATCTAAGCTATGGAAAGAACAACACAAGAGACACAGGGTTTATACTGGTTCGGGCCACCGTTGTGGTGTAATACCCGACTCCAGTGTGTGGTGTGGTGGATTGCCTTTTGGGCTGATGATGAGGAACAATACAAGGAAGGACAGCCTCGCGAGGGTCTGTTCTTGGCTGGGGCGATGAACTGCTGGGAGGAGTTCAGTCACCCTTCTCTCTCTCTCTTCTATAATTGGTCTCGATCCCCCTAAAACTCTCTCCCTTTCTCTCCTATTGTTTATCTCGATCTCCCTGAACCTCTCCCTCCTTTTTTCTCTCTCTTTGCCCTGTGGGTGGCTGGTCCTATTTATAGAGGCCCTGGTCCTCTTCCCAAATATCGAGCGGGAAGGGAGCCAACAATGGCGGGCTAATTTGAAGGGGGACAGCTAGTACTAGCTATCCTGACAAAAGTAGTCTTCGCCTGCACAAAGCTCTGGTGATGACGCCGTCTTGCAGTCATCCTGGTCTTGGTCTTGTTGCACCGAAATGGCAACCTTTGCCTGATGCCTCGGTACTCCGCGGCTGTGCTTGCCCCCTTTGCACCAAAGAGGAAAGGAGGACACTGCGCGGGCTGGCACCCGCCTGGCGCCTTTGGTCATCATGGCTTGCGTCATGGGCACCTCATGAGGTACCCCGCCTTGATCTCTCCGCCTCCTCGCGAGCCAGCCTGATGAGGCTGTGCCTGAGGAAGCTCTGTGTCGTCCGCCCCGCGAGGCTTGGCCCCTCGCGAGGGTCTGGGGTCTGTGTTGATGAAGATGGGCCATGCTGGGCCCCCCTTTGAGCCACGCCGCAGGCCGCAGGCAGGCAAGTCTGGGGACCCCCGTTCCCAGAACACCGACAGTAGCCCCCGGGCCCAAGGCGTGCCCGGACTTGGCCGTGCAGGGAGGCGGAAGGGCAAGAGCGAAGCGCCGCGGGCCCTAACAGCCTGCGGCCTTGGGTTCTGCGTGGCGGTTGATTGGACGTGGGCGCCTTAGCAACCGCGCGAGTTGATAAAGGAGTGGCATCTACCTAGGCTTTGCTTTTCGCTTTCTCCGGTTGCTGCTCAGATCCCCTTTCTTGCGCCTCCCCTTCCTTCCTCCAAAATTTCCAAATCTGCTCCGACCGTGAGACCTAGGAAGCCATGGCGCCTCGTCAGCCCCCGGCCGTAGCTTGGTACTCGTCTGCCCTGGACTCACCGAACGTGTCGGAGGCGAGCCTCGCCCGGTTGCGCCGGATGGCGGCGGCGCGGGGCATCGACGGGGCGAAGGTGTTCAAGGCCGCCTCTGCCACCCCTGAGGGTCAAGGGAGCACCTTCTATCCGTTCTTCATAAGCACCATTGCTGCTGGCCTAGTGCCTCCCTTCTCCGAGTTCTTCTTCTCTGTCCTCCGCCATTATAAGCTACAGGCTCTGCATCTCCACCCCAACTCCGTCCTTCTCCTGGAAATCTTCGCCTATTACTGCGAGGCTCACGTAGGGGTGCAGCCCTCAGTGGCCTTGTTGCGCCACTACTTCTACCTCCGGACCTCTCGCGGTCCTGCTTCCGCGTGCGCGAGCTTCATCGCATACGGTGGCGCCATTGCCATCTCGAACCCCGGGAAAAGGATTGAGGGCTTCAAGAGCAAGTGGGTCTTGGCGGATGCTGGGCGCATCCACCCTCGGCTGATCTTGCCCACGGAGCAGCCCACGAGCTCCAGCGATTGGGGTCGAGCGGAGCTCACGGACCCCCATGCGAAGCTGGTGTTGGAGAAGATGGACGCGGATCTGAGGCCGGCCAACATGGCGGCGGCGAAACTGACCGGCGCGTCGCTGTTGAGGGAATTCCTGGAGCACCAGCTGGCTCTGCTTCGGCAGTACTCTCTTCCGATGTGGAGGCCCCATCCGAGCCCCGCGGCCTTGGCCGACGGAGATCTGGCTACAGTCCTCCAATCTCTGGTCGGGGGTGATGTGGCGAGGTTGGAGGGCGCTCCTACGCCCTTGTTCCTCCGCGACGACTGGGAGCAGGTAGTGGAGTCCATGCCCGTCGTCAACGGGGATGGGCCCGTGCCCATGGAAACTCCCGAGGAACCGGTGGACATGCCCTCTGACGACTCCAGCGAAGAGGATGAAGGTTGGGAGCGGGAAAAAGGGCCTGACTCCGAAGTGACTGACGAAGAGTCGAGGGCTCCCCTCCCCCGGCGCAGGTCCCGCATTCTCCGCCTCTCTCCGAGCGACGACGACGAGGATGACGACGAGCAGGACGGCGGGAGCTTGCCCCCGATCCCGAAGAAGGACAGGACCAGGCTGATCTCCCGCGGGTCTGCCCCGGCCCCGAGGCGGACCGCAGACGCACCTTCCGCTTCCAAGCTCCCCGAGGTTGACCCTTCCAGCCGGCTTTCAGGCTTCAAATTTGGCCGGAGGCCGCTCGAGCTCACTAGCGACGACCCGTAAGCGTTTGATTCTTGTCTTTATTTCTCGTTCTGCTTCTGAGGCTTGACGTCCGCATCTCTTGGATAGGCTGGCGCCCGCAGCAAAGAAGTCGAAGGGAGCTCCTGAGGTTCCATCCGTGGCAGCACTTCTACCCGCGAAGGAGGGTGACCGCGGCGCACGGGCTTCTCCTGCCCGGTCATCCTCGCGAGGCCTGGCTGAGCTGGCTGAGGCGAGCTTAGCCCCCATGGCCCAAGTGACTCCCGAGGTGCCTTTGCCTGCTGCCGCCACTACAGCCGTTGGGGCACAGCAGACTCCGCCTCAGGATGCTGTGGCCACGCTGCCGCCTTCTCCTCCTACTCCACTGGCTGCTGTCTCTCCGAATCCTTCTGCCGTTCTAGATCGTGCTGCTGCTGAGCTGGACCGGCTGCGGCAGGATCTTGTAGGATCGAAAGTATGTCTAGAGGGGGGGGGGGGGTGATTAGACTACTTGACCAAATAAAACTTAACCTTTTCCCAATTTTAGTTCTTGGCAGATTTTAGCTATTGTAGGACAAGTCAAGCAATCATCACACAATTCAAGCAAGCATGCAAAGAGTATATTGGGAGCGGAAAGTAAAGCATGCAACTTGCAAGAATGTAAAGGGAAGGGTTTGGAGAATTCAAACGCAATTGGAGACACGGATGTTTTTCCCGTGGTTCGGATAGGTGGTGCTATCCTACATCCACGTTGATGGAGACTTCAACCCACGAAGGGTAACGGTCGCGCGAGTCCATGGAGGGCTCCACCCATGAAGGGTCCACGAAGTAGCAACCTTGTCTATCCCACCATGGCCATCGCCCACGAAGGACTTGCCTCACTAGCGGTAGATCTTCACGAAGTAGGCGATCTCCTTGCCCTTACAAACTCCTTGGTTCAACTCCACAATCTTGTCGGAGGCTCCCAAGTGACACCTAGCCAATCTAGGAGACACCACTCTCCAAGAAGTAACAAATGGTGTGTTGATGATGAACTCCTTGCTCTTGTGCTTCAAATGATAGTCTCCCCAACACTCAACTCTCTCTCATAGGATTTGGATTTTGTGGAAAGAAGATTTGAGTGGAAAGCAACTTGGGGAAGGCTAGAGATCAAGATTCATATGGTAGGAATGGAATATCTTGGTCTCAACACATGAGTAGGTGGTTCTCTCTCAGAACATATGAGTTGGAATTGTGTATGTGTTCTGATGGCTCTCTCCACGAATGAAGAGGAGGTGGAGGGGTATATATAGCCTCCACACAAAATCCAACCGTTACACACAGTTTTCCAATATCGGTGGGACCGAATCAACAAACTCGGTCGGACCGAAAAGGTAAACCTAGTGACCGTTAGAGATTTTCGGTGGGACTGACATGCAACTCGGTAGGACCGATATGGTTAGGGTTTGGGCATAACGTAATCTCGGTGAGACCGATTACACAAACTCGGTGAGACCGAGTTTGGTAATAAGCTAACCAGAGAGTTGGTCAGGCAAACTCGGTGGGACCGATTTGCTCTTTCGGTGAGACCGAAAAGTTACAAAAGGGAAAGAAAGAGTTTACATTGCAATCTCGGTGGGACCGATTCGCTCTTTCGGTGAGACCGAAAAGTTACGAAAGGGAAACAGAGAGTTTGCAATCCCATCTCGGTGAGACCGAGATCCCTATCGGTAGAACCGAATTGCTAGGGTTTGGCAGTGGCTTATGACAAGTGAAACTCGGTGGCGCCGGATAGAAAGAATCGGTAGGACCGAGTTTGGCTTAGGGTTTAGGTCATATGTGGATATGGGAAAGTAGTTGAGGGTTTTGGAGCATATCACTAAGCACATGAAGCAAGAGGCTCATTAAGCAACACCTCATACCTCCTTGATAGTATTGGCTTTTCCTAAAGACTCAATGTGATCTTGGATCACTAAAATATAAAATGAAGAGTCTTGAGCTTTTGAGCTTGAGCCAATCCTTTGTCCTTAGCATTTTGAGGGTTCCACTTTCACATCCATGCCATGCCAATCATTGAGCTTTCCTGAAATAGTCATCTTGGAATAGCATTAGCTCAATGAGCTATATGTTGTTATGAATTACCAAAACCACCTAGGGATAGTTGCACTTTCAATCTCCCCCTTTTTGGTAATTGATGACAACATATAGATCAAAGCTTCGGCAAATGATAATAAGCATGAAATATATCGTCGCTTTGAGAAGTATGTGACAAGTAAGAGCTCCCCCTAAATTTGTGCATATTTAAAATTTGCTTTGGACTGCAAATGCACAAAGAGTTAGAGTCATGGGTTACTCTTCCATGTCACATACATCTTGGTGGAGCACTTAAAATGATAAGAATGAAATACATGCACTCATCACCAAGAATAGTGAATGATCACATAAGATAGATAAGATGATAATATTAAGCAAACATTAAGTGTAGCTTATGATCAAACACATGATCATCAATGTCTCACGAGCAATGACATAGTATCTCACACAAAAGCAAACAAAGTTCGAAAAACCACCAAATAAAACAAGAGAGAATAAAAGCAACACTCTCTCTCGAAGCCTATGATCTATACATTTTCTCCCCCCTTTGGCAACAAGTTACCAAAAAGTTCCTAGAAAATGCATAGTGCTAAGTCGACACTCAGGCTTGATCTTCAGGTGGTGGTGGAGTCCGGAGCACTCCAAGGACGAAGCCTTCTGTAGACGTGGTCGGACTCGAGGCTGAAGTGGACGCTGGAGCTGGTGGAACTGAGGCTGTAGCTGGTGCAGACGTGGTGGCTCTGGGGTCAGCAACTGGCACTGCAGACGACCTCGGACCTCGTGGCACTCTGGCAAAGGCATCAATTGTAGTCTTGCCTCTCCTCTCCTGCATGTCATCCTGGAGCTGCTCCACTGCAGTCTGAATCTCTGTTACTTCCGGAGCCCTAAATCTCTCCTGAGTTTCATATCCTCAACCACAGGATGAGCATCGTTGTGGTCTGGGATCTTGGGCTTGAGCTTTCTAAGAACATTCTCTTCTTCTTCTTCTTCTTCTGCAGCTTCAGGCACTGGGGCCTTGTTCTTCTCAGCTGCAGGGATGCTTCTTGTGTTCCTCTTTGGCTTTGGCTTTGGAGCTGGCTTGGCCTTGGAAGCAGCTGCCCCTGTTCTTATGGCATCACCCATCAGCTTGGGTGCCTTAGGTGCTGGTGCAACTACCTCTTCTTCTTCCTCCTCATCTTCCATGATGGAAGCCTTGCCAAGCACTCTGGCTACAGTTTTCTTCACCCTTTCTTTCCTCTTCTTGCCTTCAGCAGCAACTGGCTCAATGGGAGTGGGCTTCTCAGTTGAAGCTCTGGCCTTTGACATAGGCTGCCTGCCTGCTGGCCTTTTGATCTTCATCCCTGGTTTTATGCCCTGTGCTGGCTCAACTCTCTTGGAAGTTGCTTCCTCTTCTGCCACATAATCCTCATCTTCTGAGTCTGAGGTTCTCTTCTTTCTCTGTCTTGTGGCAGCTTTAGGAAGATTGCTAGGGGTGCTCCTACTGCCATCATCTGAGGAACTTGAGGGACTAGTGCCCTCACTCATCTGCACTTGCTACTCTGACAAGTTCTGGCTATCACTTTGGTCTGACATGATGCAAACTCTGACTGCTGACCCTGTGAATAGGTTATAGATGAGATAGAGTGGATAAGCATCACAAAATGCAGAGATTTTTGCAAAAGAATAATTCAAAAACTTAGTTTTAGTTTCCCACTGAAAGCATCTCGGATCTACCGATTTCTAAACTCGGTGATACCGAAGCAGTTTTGGCACCTAAACTAGTGAACTCGGTCAGACCGAGTCACAGTTCGGTGGCACCGAGACTGCTAGGGTTTCACAGAGTTCCAAAATTGGTCACACTGATAAGTAATTCTCGGTCAGACCGAGTCTCACTTGTGCAATGGCATAAGCCAAATCGGTGGGACCGAGTTTTTCAACTCGGTGGGTCTGAGATGGTTTCGGCGGAAACCTAACCCTAAAATTTTCGAATTAAACCTAATCTACGAGTTCATTGACTGGATAGAAGTTTAACAAACGTGGCAAGAATCATGATGATCACAATGTGCTAAGAATCGGATTGGGGAATAGCACAAAGATCGAGTCCATACCCTAGTTCGGCGGAGACTCGCTACGGCGGCAACGGCGGGGTTGAATTTCCGTTGACGGCGACGGAGACCAGCGACTGGAGGCGGCTGGCGGCGAGGAGACGATCCGGAGACCAAGTTGGTAGAGCAGGCTATCACGCGGGCGAAGGGGTTCGGAGAAATTTCCAAATTTTTGCCCGTGACTATATATAGCCCGACCCTGTCGGTGTGACCGAGTGGGACAACTCGGTGGCACCGAGATGCAAAACTATATACAGTTGTTGCAACTCGGTGTGACCGAATGGTTCAAATCGGTTGCACCAAGATCGAAAACCTAGATCAACTTAATGATCTCGGTAGGACCGAAAGTAGGGTATCGGTCAGACCGAGAATCATAAAGAGGTTTTGGAACTTTAAGTCTATGATGAATCGGGGACTCCGAGCGCTCCTCACACAGAGTGGTTCGAATCTGACTTGATCAAATTTTGTGATGTAGCATGAATAGAGTTTGAGACGAGAAAAGCATAGATAGCTAGAGGAGGTTCTTAGGCATTCTTGTCCATCCACTTGGCAAAAGGAAATAAAACCAAACAATCAAAACAACAAGTGGATGTCCTCGAATGAGTAAAATATGCAACCAGCATGCTCACACAATAAGATGGCAAATGAAATATGTGACAAGGCATGCACAACCAATTCTAGCATCTATCAAGCAATTTGCGATGACAAGGTCATCTATATATGAGTATATTGACTTAGGAGTCAAGTGAGAACACTTGATCATAGGTCATACTCATCGTTTAAGCTCAAGTGGGGTTACCACTTTTACATAAAGCATTGTTGTGTTCACATCTTTAGAGTTGCTTTAGCTCAAGTCTTAGAGTAAAGCTCCCCGTAGATGTGATATCCCCCCTTAGAGGGATGAACTAACCTCGGGTTTTGTCGATGATGACTTCATGTAGATGTTGAAGATGTGGATGCTCAATGTTGATGTAGATCACTTGGAGCTATCCATTTGAGTGAATTGCACTTTCAATACCTACATGGGTTAGTCCCACAAGGAACAAACAAGGATATCCATAGACATAGAGTGATGCACACACAAGATGATGTCCATGAAAACTTTTAGGTTACCTTGTCCCTTGTCTTACCAACAAGATGGTTTGTGACTCCTTGAACTAGTGCAAGATGTGGAAGTTGATTGCACTTGTTCTTGCCAAAATGATAAGAGTGAAGTATGTTGGCGGAGTCACCCTCAAGAACTCTCTAGTTCTTCTTCTTTTGGATCCACACCATCTTGATGGGAATCCTTGGAGTTGTAGTCGTACTTGATGAAGTGGAACTTGAAGTAGTCTTGGGAATCCACTTGACTAAGGTCTTAGGAGCTTCTTCAAATGCATCAATTTCCTCTTGAAGCTTGTCCTTGCCTTTTTGCTTGTAGTCTTGTGGTGGAAGATCATCTTGAGCTTGTGTCCCCTTGAAAGAAGTATCATACTTCTCTTGTTGAGGAACAAACTTGGTCTTGGGGTATTGATATTCTTCCCACTCAACTCCATTGGCATTGAACTTTCGTTCAAAACCAACACCTTGATTCTTCCGGTGCATTCCTTGCTTGCGCACAATTTCCTCGAATTGCTTACTCCCGACAAGTCTTTTGTACACTCCTTTCTCTATAATTCCCTTCAATAAGCTATTTTCTTGCTCAAGTGTAACTTGGCTAAGAGAATCATTAGTGGAATCAAGAGAACTACTAGAAGCAACAATATTGGATTTAGCATGATCATTGTTACTGCTAGAGGAAGAATCTTTCTTGTTCTTGTTACTAGACTAGACTTGAGGCATGTAAGTGGAAAAGAGTAAACGCTTGGCAATGTAAGAAGAACTTTTCTTGCGGAGATCATCATTGATTGCTTTTAAGAACTCATGCTCTTGCTCAAGATTGAGCTTTTCAAAGCATAATTTCTCATGAGCTCTTAAAAGTTCTCGATGATCTTTGAAGATAGTTTCATGAGCTAACTTAAGAGTGTTTAGTTCTTTAGTTAGAGCCTCAATCTTCTCCTTATCATTGTCATTCGTTTTATCTTGATTAGCATGATTAATTGACGTTTCATCATAGTATTCATCACTAGAGTTGTCAACAAGCAAATCATCACCTAACAAGTCATCTTCATCACTACTGAAATCAACATACTCGGGGTGTGCTACCTTAGGACCTTTGGCCATGAAGCATCTTCCAATTCCTTCATTTGGTGAGTCAAATATGTCGTAGGAGTTGGTTGACACAAGTGCTAGACCGACAACACCTTCATCTTGAGTATCTTCGGAGTCGGAGTGATAACTTCTCTCGGAGTGGCTGTCGGAGTCGGAGCCGGATACCCATTCACCAACATGAGCTTGATGTATTTGTTTTGTGTAGCTCCTTGATGATTTTTCCTTCCTTTCTGAATCCTTGCTTCTCCGTGAGTATCTTCATTCATAACGATCATCTCTAATCCTTCTCTCTCTTGGTGGTGATTCTTTGCTTCTTCTTTTTGGAGAATATTCTCTTCTCTTGTAGGGAGCCGTACACTCATTGGAATAGTGTCCGGGTCTTCCACAACTGTAGCAGTTTCGCTCTCGACTAGAAGATCTTTTGTCATTGTAGGACCTTGACTTGAAGCTTCTATCTTTGCTTCTACTCTTGTAGAACTTGTTGAAGTTCTTCACCATTAAGCTCAATTCTTCATTGAAGTTTTGTTTCTCACTTGATGATGTAGGGGCTTCACATGAGGCTTTGTAGGCACCACTTGATTTGTTGTGAAGTTCCTCTTTATCCTTAAGTGACATTTCATGAGCAACAATTCTTCCAATCACCTCCATTGGCTTGATATCTTTGTAATTGGGCATCATTTGGATCAATGTGCACACGGTATCATATTTTCCATCCAAGGCTCTTAGAATCTTCTTGATGATGAATCTATCGGTCATCTCTTCACTTCCTAAGCCGGCAATCTCATTTGTGATGAGAGCAAGCCTAGAGTACATTTCAGCGACACCTTCACCATCCTTCATTTTGAACTTGTCAAGTTGACTTTGAAGCACATCCAACTTGGATTCCTTGACGGAGTCGGTACCTTCGTGCATATCAATCAAAGTGTCCCAAATTTCCTTTGCATTCTCAAGACGGCTGATTTTGTTGAGTTCTTCGGGGCACAATCCGTTGAAGAGAATATCACAAGCTTGAGCATTGCATTGCAACATCTTCAACTCATCCGCGGTAGCTTCACGGTTTGGTTCTTTCCCATCAAAGAAGTCACCTTGCAAACCAACACACACGATAGCCCAAACGGCGGGGTTATGTCCAAGAATATGCAATTTCATTTTATGCTTCCAACTAGCAAAATTAGTACCATCAAAGTAAGGACCTCTACGGTGATAATTTCCCTCGCCAGACGCCATACTCTCCTAGGTTGTGAAACCAAGGCTATGACCACCAAAAGCTATGGAGATCAAAGCAAATGGAGACCAAAGCTCTGATGCCACTTGTAGGATCGAAAGTATGTCTAGAGGGGGGGTGATTAGACTACTTGACCAAATAAAACTTAACCTTTTCCCAATTTTAGTTCTTGGCAGATTTTAGCTATTGTAGGACAAGTCAAGCAATCATCACACAATTCAAGCAAGCATGCAAAGAGTATATTGGGAGTGGAAAGTAAAGCATGCAACTTGCAAGAATGTAAAGGGAAGGGTTTGGAGAATTCAAACGCAATTGGAGACACGGATGTTTTTCCCGTGGTTCGGATAGGTGGTGCTATCCTACATCCACGTTGATGGAGACTTCAACCCACGAAGGGTAACGGTCGCGCGAGTCCATGGAGGGCTCCACCCATGAAGGGTCCACGAAGTAGCAACCTTGTCTATCCCACCATGGCCATCGCCCACGAAGGACTTGCCTCACTAGCGGTAGATCTTCACGAAGTAGGCGATCTCCTTGCCCTTACAAACTCCTTGGTTCAACTCCACAATCTTGTCGGAGGCTCCCAAGTGACACCTAGCCAATCTAGGAGACACCACTCTCCAAGAAGTAACAAATGGTGTGTTGATGATGAACTCCTTGCTCTTGTGCTTCAAATGATAGTCTCCCCAACACTCAACTCTCTCTCATAGGATTTGGATTTTGTGGAAAGAAGATTTGAGTGGAAAGCAACTTGGGGAAGGCTAGAGATCAAGATTCATATGGTAGGAATGGAATATCTTGGTCTCAACACATGAGTAGGTGGTTCTCTCTCAGAACATATGAGTTGGAATTGTGTATGTGTTCTGATGGCTCTCTCCACGAATGAAGAGGAGGTGGAGGGGTATATATAGCCTCCACACAAAATCCAACCGTTACACATAGTTTTCCAATCTCGGTGGGACCGAATCAACAAACTCGGTCGGACCGAAAAGGTAAACCTAGTGACCGTTAGAGATTTTCGGTGGGACTGACATGCAACTCGGTAGGACCGATATGGTTAGGGTTTGGGCATAACGTAATCTCGGTGAGACCGATTACACAAACTCGGTGAGACCGAGTTTGGTAATAAGCTAACCAGAGAGTTGGTCAGGTAAACTCGGTGGGACCGATTTGCTCTTTCGGTGAGACCGAAAAGTTACAAAAAGGAAACATAGAGTTTACACTGCAATCTCGATGGGACCGATTCGCACTTTCGGTGAGACCGAAAAGTTATGAAAGGGAAACAGAGAGTTTGCAATCCCATCTCGGTGAGACCGAGATCCCTATCGGTAGAACCGAATTGCTAGGGTTTGGCAGTGGCTTATGACAAGTGATACTCTGTGGCGCGGGATAGAAAGAATCGGTAGGACCGAGTTTGGCTTAGGGTTTAGGTCATATGTGGATATGGGAAAGTAGTTGAGGATTTTGGAGCATATCACTAAGCACACGAAGCAAGAGGCTCATTAAGCAACACCTCATCCCTCCTTGATAGTATTGGCTTTTCCTAAAGACTCAATGTTGAAAGTGCAACTATCCCTAGGTGGTTTTGGTAATTCATAACAACATATAGCTCATTGAGCTAATGCTATTCCAAGATGATTATTTCAGGAAAGCTCAATGATTGGCATGGCATGGATGTGAAAGTGGAACCCTCAAAATGCTAAGGACAAAGGATTGGCTCAAGCTCAAAAGCTCAAGACTCTTCATTTTATATTTTAGTGATCCAAGATCACATTGAGTCTTTAGGAAAAGCCAATACTATCAAGGAGGGATGAGGTGTTGCTTAATGAGCCTCTTGCTTCATGTGCTTAGTGATATGCTCCAAAACCCTCAACTACTTTCCCATATCCACATATGACCTAAACCCTAAGCCAAACTCGGTCCTACCGATTCTTCCTATCCGGCGCCACCGAGTTTCACTTGTCATTAGCCACTGCCAAACCCTAGCAATTCGGTCCTATCGATAGGGATCTTGGTCTCACCGAGATGGGGTTGCAAACTCTCTGTTTCCCTTTCGTAACTTTTCGGTCTCACCGAAAGAGCGAATCGGTCCCACCGAGATTGCAATGTAAACTCAGTGTTTCCCCTTTGTAACTCGGTCTCACCGAGTTCCACTCGGTCTCACCGAAAGAGCAAATCGGTCCCACCGAGTTTGCCTGACCAACTCTCTGGTTAGCTAATTACCAAATTCGGTCTCACCGAGTTTGTGTAATCGGTCTCACCGAGATTACTTTATGCCCAAACCCTAACCATATCGGTCCTACCGAGTTGCATGTCAGTCCCACCGAAAATCTCTAACGGTCACTAGGTTTACATTTTCGGTCCGATCGAGTTTATTGATTCGGTCCCACCGAGATTGGAAAACTGTGTCACGGTTGGATTTTGTGTGGAGGCTATATATACCCCTCCACCTCCTTCTCATTCAGAGAGAGAGAGAGCTATCAGAACACACACACCATTCCAACTCATATGTTCTGAGAGAGAACCACCTACTCATGTGTTGAGACCAAGACATTCCATTCCTACGATATGAATCTTGATCTCTAGCCTTCCTAAGTTGCTTTCCACTCAAACCTTCTTTCCACCAAATCCAAATCCTATGAGAGAGAGTTGAGTGTTGGGGAGACTATCATTTGAAGCACAAGAGCAAGGAGTTCATTACCTACACACCATTTGTTACTTCTTGGAGAGTGGTGTCTCCTAGATTGGCTAGGTGTCACTTGGGAGCCTCCGACAAGATTGTGGAGTTGAACCAAGGAGTTTGTAAGGGCAAGGAGATCGCCTACTTCGTGAAGATCTACCGCTAGTGAGGCAAGTCCTGTGTGGGCGATGGCCATGGTGGGATAGACAAGGTTGCTTCTTCGTGGATCCTTTGTGGGTGGTTGCTTCTTCGTGGACCCTTCGTGGGTGGAGCCCTGTGTGGACTCGCGCAACCGTTACCCTTGGGTGGAGCCCTGTGTGGACTCGCGCAACCGTTACCCTTCGTGGGTTGAAGTCTCCATCAACGTGGATGTAGTATAGCACCACCTATCCGAACCACGGGAAAAACATCCGTGTCTCCAATTGCGTTTGAATTCTCCAAACCCTTCCCTTTACATTCTTGCAAGTTGCATGCTTTACTTTCCGCTGCCTATATACTCTTTGCATGCTTGCTTAAATTATGTGATGATTGCTTGACTTGTCCTAAAATAGCTAAAATCTACCAAGAACTAAAATTGGGAAAAGGTTAAGTTTTTGTTTGGTCAAGTAGTCTAATCACACCCCCTCTAGACATACTTTCGATCCTACAAGTGGTATCAGACCTTTGGTCTCCATTTGCTTGATCTCCATAGCTTTTGGTGGTCATAGCCTTGGTTTCACAACCTAGGAGAGTATGGCGTCTAGCGAGGGAAATTATCACCGTAGAGGTCCTTACTTTGATGGTACTAATTTTGCTAGTTGGAAGCATAAAATGAAAATGCATATTCTTGGACATAACCCCGCCATTTGGGCTATTGTGTGTGTTGGTTTGCAAGGTGACTTTTTTGATGGGAGAGAACCAAACCGTGAAGCTACCGCGGATGAGTTGAAGATGTTGCGATACAATGCTCAAGCTTGTGATATTCTCTTCAACGGATTGTGCCCCGAAGAATTCAACAAAATCAGCCGCCTTGAGAATGCGAAGGAAATTTGGGACACTTTGATTGATATGCACGAAGGTACCGACTCCGTCAAGGAATCCAAGTTGGATGTGCTTCAAAGCCAACTTGACAAGTTCAAGATGAAGGATGGTGAAGGTGTCGCTGAAATGTACTCTAGGCTTGCTCTCATCACAAATGAGATTGCCGGCTTAGGATGTGAAGAGATGACCGACAGATTCATCATCAAGAAGATTCTAAGAGCCTTGGATGGAAAATATGATACCATGTGCACATTGATCCAAATGATGCCCAATTACGAAGATCTCAAGCCAACGGAGGTGATTGGAAGAATTGTTGCTCATGAGATGTCACTTAAGGATAAAGAGGAACTTCACAACAAATCAAGTGGTGCCTATAAAGCCTCATGTGAAGCCCCTACATCATCAAGTGAGAAACAAGACTTCAATGAAGAATTGAGCTTAATGGTGAAGAACTTCAACAAGTTCTACAAGAGTAGAAGCAAAGATAGAAGCTCCAAGTCAAGGTCCTACAATGACAAAAGATCTTCTAGTCGAGAGCGAAACTGCTACAATTGTGGAAGACCCGGACACTATTCCAATGAGTGTACGGCTCCCTACAAGAGAAGAGAAGATTCTCCAAAAAGAAGAAGCAAAGGATCACCACCAAGGGAGAGAAGGAGTAGAGATTATCGTTATGAACGAAGATACTCACGGAGAAGCAAGGATTTGGAAAGGAAGGAAAAATCATCAAGGAGCTACACAAGACGAAGACATCAAGCTCATGTTGGTGAATGGGTATCCGGCTCCGACTCCGACAGCCACTCCGAGAGAAGTTATCACTCCGACTCCGAAGATACTCAAGATGAAGGTGTTTCCGGTCTAGCACTTGTGTCAACCAACTCCTACGACATATTTGACTCACCAAATGAAGGAATTGGAAGATGCTTCATGGCCAAAGGTCCTAAGGTAACACACCCCGAGTATGTTGATTTCAATAGTGATGAAGATGACTTGTTGGGTGATGATTTGCTTGTTGACAACTCTAGTGATGAATACTATGATGAAATGTCAATTAAACATGCTAATCAAGATAAAACGAATGACAATGATAAGGAGAAAATTGAGGCTCTAACTAAAGAACTAAAAACTCTTAAGTTAGCTCATGACACTATCTTCGAAGATCATCGAGAAATTTTAAGAGCTCATGAGAAATTACGTTTTGAAAAGCTCAATCTTGAGCAAGAGCATGAGTTCTTAAAGGCAATCAATGATGATCTCCGCAAGAAAAGTTCTTCTTACATTGCCAATCGTTTACTCTTATCTACTTACATGCCTCAAGTCAAGTCTAGTAACAAGAAAGATTCTTCCTCTAGTAGTAACAATGATCATGCTAAATCCAATGTTGTTGCTTCTAGTAGCTCTCTTGATTCCACTAATGATTCTCTTAGCCAAGTTACACTTGAGCAAGAAAATAGTTTATTGAAGGGAATTATAGAGAAAGGAGTGTACAAAAGCCTTGCCGGGAGTAAGCAATTCGAGGAAATTGTGCGCAAGCAAGGAATGCACCGGAAGAATCAAGGTGTTGGTTTTGAGCGAAAGTTCAATGCCAATGGAGTTGAGTGGGAAGAAGATCAATACCCCAAGACAAAGTTTGTCCCTCAACAAGAGAAGTATACTTCTTTCAAGGGGACACAAGCTCAAGATCATCTTCCACCACAAGACTACAAGCAAAAAGGCAAGGACAAGCTTCAAGAGGAAATTGATGCATTTGAAGAAGCTCCAAAGACCTTAGTCAAGTGGATTCCCAAGACTACTTCAAGTTCCACTTCATCAAGTACGACTACAACTCCAAGGATTCCCATCAAGATGATGTGGATCCAAAAGAAGAAGAACTAGAGAGTTCTTGAGGGTGACTCCGCCAACATACTTCACTCTTATCATTTTGGCAAGAACAAGTGCAATCAACTTCCACATCTTGCACTAGTTCAAGGAGTCACAAACCCTCTTGTTGGTAAGACAAGGGACAAGGTAACCTAAAAGTTTTCATGGACATCATCTTTTGTGTGCATCACTCTATGTCTATGGATATCCTTGTTTGTTCCTTGTGGGACTAACCCATGTAGGCATTGAAAGTGCAATTCACTCAAATGGATAGCTCCAAGAGATCTACATCAACATTGAGCATCCACATCTTCAATATCTACATGAAGTCATCATCGACAAAACCCAAGGTTAGTTCATCCCTCTTAGGGGGGATATCACATCTAGGGGGAGCTTTACTCTAAGACTTGAGCTAAAGCAACTCTAAATATGTGAACACAATAACACTTTATGTAAAAGTGGTAACCCCACTTGAGCTTAAACGATGAGTATGACCTATGATCAAGTGTTCTCACTTGACTCCTAAGTCAATATACTCATATATAGATGACCTAGTCATCGCAAATTGCTTGATAGATGCTAGAATTGGTTGTGCATGCCTTGTCACATATTTCATTTGCCATCTTATTGTGTGAGCATGCTGGTTGCATATTTTACTCATTCGAGGACATCCACTTGTTGTTTTGATTGTTTGGTTTTATCTTCTTTTGCCAAGTGGATGGACAAGAATTCCTAAGAACCTCCTCTAGCTATCTATGCTTTTCTCGTCTCAAACTCTATTCATGCTGCATCACAAAATTTGATCAAGTCAGATTCGAACCACTCTGTGTGAGGAGCGCTCGGAGTCCCCGATTCGTCATAGACTTAAACTTCCAAAACCTCTTTATGATTCTCGGTCTGACCGATACTCCACTTTCAGTCCTACCGAGATCATTAAGTTGATCTAGGTTTTCGATCTCAGTGCAATCGATTTGAACATTTCGGTCACACCGAGTTTCAGTAACTGCACGCAGTTATGAATCTCGGTGCCACCGAGTCGTTCCACTCGGTCACACCGACAGGGTCGGGCTATATATAGTCACGGGCAAAATTTGGAAATTTCTCCGAACCCCTTCGCCCGCGCGATAGCCTGCTCTGCCCTCGTGGTCTCCGGATCGTCTTCTCGCCGCCAGCCGCCTCCAGTCGCTGGTCTCCGTCGCCGTCAACGGGAATTCTGCCCCGCCGTTGCCGCCGTAGCAAGTCCCCGCCGAACTAGGGTATGGACTTGATCTTTGTGCTATTCCTCAATCTGATTCCTAGCACATTGTGATCATATTGATTCTAGCCACGTTTGATGAACTTCTATCCAGTCAATGAACTCATAGATTAGGTTTGATTCGAAAATTCTAGGTTTAGGTTTTCGCCGAAACCATCTCGGACCCACCGAGTTGAAAAACTCGGTCCCACCGATTTGGCTTATGCCATTGCACAAGTGAGACTCGGTCTGACCGAGAATTACTTATCGGTGTGACCGATTTTGGAACTTAGTGAAACTCTAGCAGTCTCGGTGCCACCGAACTGTGACTCGGTCCTACCGAGTTCACTAGTTTAGGTTCCAAAACTGCTTCGGTATCACCGAGTTTGAAAATCGGTAGATCCGAGATGATTTCAGTAGGAAACTAAAACTAAGTTTTTGGATCATTCTTTTTGCAAAAATCTTTGCATTTTTTGATGCTCATCCTTTCTACCTCATCTATAATCTATTCACAGGGTCAGCAGTCAGTTTGCAGCATGTCTGATCAAAGTGATAGCCAAAATATGTCAGAGCAGCAAGTGGTGATGAGTGAGGGCACTAGTCCCTCCAGCTCTTCTGATGAAGGCAGCAGGAGCACTCCTAGCAACTTGCCAAAAGCTGCCACGAGACAGAGGAAGAAGAGTACTTCTGATTCCGAAGATGAAGACTATGTGGCAGAGGAAGAGGCCACTTCCAAGAGAGTTGAGCCAGCTCAAGGCACTAAGCCAGGCCTGAAAATCAAAAGGCCAGCAGGCAGGCAGCCAATGTCAAAGGCCAGAATGTCAACTGAGAAGCCCATAGAGCCAGTTGCAGCTGAGGGCAAGAAAAGAAAGGAAAGGGTGAAGAAGACTGTGGCTAGAGTGCTTGGCAAAGCTTCCATCATGGAAGAGGAAGAAGAGGAAGAGGTGGCTGCACCAGCACCCAAGGCACCCAAGATAATGGGAGATGCCATAAAATCAGGGGGAGCTGCTTCCAAGGCCAAGCCAGCTCCAAAGCCAAAGCCAAAGAGGAACACAAGAAGCATCCCTGCAGCTGAGAAGAACAAGGCCCCAGTGCCTGAGACTGTTGCTGAAGAAGAAGAAGAGAATGTCCTAAGGAAGCTAAAGCCCAAGATCCCAGACCACAACGATGCTCATCCTATGGCTGAGGACATGAAGCTCAGGAGAGATTCAGGGCTGAGGAAGTGGAGAGAAGCAGACCCATATGCTTCAAGGAGAAGGACTGCCGTGGACTACAGGTTTCACACCAAGGAGCAGCAGGATTTTTATGAGACAGTGCTGCTAGATAAGAAGCCCATTGTCTGTGATATGCGATGGGTTGATTGGACATACATCAAGGACAATGAGGAGCACTATCCTGGAGTGCAAGACAGCTTCATAGCTTGTGGAGTAGCTGACTTTGTTGGGCAGAAGCTCACAAAGTGGAACGAGGAACTCATCATGCAGTTCTACTCCACAGCTCACTTTTATCCAGATGGGAGGATCACATGGATGTCTGAGGGTACAAGGTACCAATCCACAGTTGCTGAGTGGGCACAGATCATTAATTCCCCAGAGGAGCAAGATGATGACTTGGATATCTATGCCAAGAAGAAGATGGACCACAACTCAATGTCAAATATGTACAAGGAGATCTCAAATGAAGCACTTGATACCTTCAAGTTTGGCTCAGTACATTACCTTCTGTCAGGACTGCCTACGATCAATTGGATACTAAGGCACACCTTACTGCCCAAGTCTGGAGATCACAAGATGATCAGAGGCCATGCTATCAACTTGCTACATGTGTTTGATGTGCCTCAGAAGTTCAAGGTGATGAGCCTTATAGTGGAAACTATCAAGAGGACTGCAGCAGATCAGAAGAGGAGCTGCGGATATGCCCCTCAAATTCAGGAGCTCATCAACTCCAAGATGGGCACGGGCATATATTTATTGGACAAGGAACATTTGCCCATCCGTCTAGATTTTGAGAACAATGAAGTTGTGATGACTGAGAACGAGCCATCATCTGCCCAAGCATATGCAAAGAAGGAGAAGGCGAGGAAGGAGAAAGCTGCCAAGATGCCTACTCAAGAGGAGGCATCTGAGTATTTCTTGAAGACTAAACAAGAGCAGCTTGGTTACTTGATTGCATCCACACTGAGGATTGAGAAAAGTCTGGCCACCCTCACTCAGAATCAGCAGAGCCTAGAGAGAATCATGGAACAGAAGTTCTATGACTTGGATGTCAAGGTAACGGAAGTTCAGTCTGCAGTGGAGCAGCTCCAGGAGGACATGCAGGAGAGGAGAGGCAGGACTACTACTCATGCCTTTGCCAGAGTGCCAAGAGGTCCGAGGTCGTCTGCCGTGCCAGTTGCTGACACCAGAGCCACCACTTCAGCACCAGCTACAGCCTCAGCTCCAGCATCTACTTCAGCTCCAACTCCAGCGTCTACTTCAGCATCTACCGAAGCCTTCGTCCTTGGAGTGATCCGGACTCCACCACCACCTGAAGATCAAGCCTGAGCGTCGATCTAGTGCTATGCATTTTCTAGGAACTTTTTGGTAACTTGTTGCCAAAGGGGGAGAAGATGTATAGATCATAGGCTTCGAGAGAGAGAGATTGTTGCTTTTCTCTCTTGCTTTATTTGGTGTTTTTTCGAACTTGTTTGGTTTTGAGTGCTTGAGATACTACGTCATTATTTGTGAGACATTGATGATCATGTGTTTGATCATAAGCTACACTTAATGCTTGCTTAATGCTATTATCCTATCTATCTTGTGTGATCATTCACTATTGGTGATGAGTGCATGTATTTCATTCTTATCATTTTAAGCGCTCCACCAATATGTATGTGACATGGAAGAGTAACCCATGACTCTAACTCTTTGTGCATTTGCAGTCCAAAGCAAATTTTAAATATGCACAAATTTAGGGGGAGCTCTTACTTATCACATACTTCTCAAAGTGACGATATACTTCATGCTTATTATCATTTGTCGAAGCTTTGATCTATATGTTGTCATCAATTACCAAAAAGGGGGAGATTGAAAGTGCAACTATCCCTAGGTGGTTTTGGTAATTCATAACAACATATAGCTCATTGAGCTAATGCTATTCCAAGATGACTATTTCAGGAAAGCTCAATCATTGGCATGGCATGGATGTGAAAGTGGAACCCTCAAAATGCTAAGGACAAAGGATTGGCTCAAGCTCAAAAGCTCAAGACTCTTCATTTTATATTTTAGTGATCCAAGATCACATTGAGTCTTTAGGAAAAGCCAATACTATCAAGGAGGGATGAGGTGTTGCTTAATGAGCCTCTTGCTTCATGTGCTTAGTGATATGCTCCAAAACCCTCAACTACTTTCCCATATCCACATATGACCTAAACCCTAAGCCAAACTCGGTCCTACCGATTCTTCCTATCCGGCGCCACCGAGTTTCACTTGTCATTAGCCACTGCCAAACCCTAGCAATTCGGTCCTACCGATAGGGATCTTGGTCTCACCGAGATGGGGTTGCAAACTCTCGGTTTCCCTTTCGTAACTTTTCGGTCTCACCGAAAGAGCGAATCGGTCCCACCGAGATTGCAATGTAAACTCAGTGTTTCCCCTTTGTAACTCGGTCTCACCGAGTTCCACTCGGTCTCACCAAAAGAGCAAATCGGTCCCACCGAGTTTGCCTGACCAACTCTCTGGTTAGCTAATTACCAAATTCGGTCTCACCGAGTTTGTGTAATCGGTCTCACCGAGATTACTTTATGCCCAAACCCTAACCATATCGGTCCTACCGAGTTGCATGTCAGTCCCACCGAAAATCTCTAACGGTCACTAGGTTTACATTTTCGGTCCGATCGAGTTTATTGATTCGGTCCCACCGAGATTGGAAAACTGTGTAACGGTTGGATTTTGTGTGGAGGCTATATATACCCCTCCACCTCCTTCTCATTCAGAGAGAGAGAGAGAGAGCTATCAGAACACACACACCATTCCAACTCATATGTTCTGAGAGAGAACCACCTACTCATGTGTTGAGACCAAGACATTCCATTCCTACCATATGAATCTTGATCTCTAGCCTTCCCAAGTTGCTTTCCACTCAAACCTTCTTTCCACCAAATCCAAATCCTATGAGAGAGAGTTGAGTGTTGGGGAGACTATCATTTGAAGCACAAGAGCAAGGAGTTCATTACCTACACACCATTTGTTACTTCTTGGAGAGTGGTGTCTCCTAGATTGGCTAGGTGTCACTTGGGAGCCTCCGACAAGATTGTGGAGTTGAACCAAGGAGTTTGTAAGGGCAAGGAGATCGCCTACTTCGTGAAGATCTACCGCTAGTGAGGCAAGTCCTGTGTGGGCGATGGCCATGGTGGGATAGACAAGGTTGCTTCTTCGTGGACCCTTTGTGGGTGGTTGCTTCTTCGTGGACCCTTCGTGGGTGGAGCCCTGTGTGGACTCGCGCAACCGTTACCCTTGGGTGGAGCCCTGTGTGGACTCGCGCAACCGTTACCCTTCGTGGGTTGAAGTCTCCATCAACGTGGATGTAGGATAGCACCACCTATCCGAACCACGGGAAAAACATCCGTGTCTCCAATTGCGTTTGAATTCTCCAAACCCTTCCCTTTACATTCTTGCAAGTTGCATGCTTTACTTTCCGCTGCCTATATACTCTTTGCATGCTTGCTTAAATTATGTGATGATTGCTTGACTTGTCCTAAAATAGCTAAAATCTGCCAAGAACTAAAATTGGGAAAAGGTTAAGTTTTTGTTTGGCCAAGTAGTCTAATCACCCCCCCTCTAGACATACTTTCGATCCTACAAATGTGATCTTGGATCACTAAAATATAAAATGAAGAGTCTTGAGCTTTTGAGCTTGAGCCAATCCTTTGTCCTTAGCATTTTGAGGGTTCCACTTTCACATCCATGCCATGCCAATCATTGAGCTTTCCTGAAATAATCATCTTGGAATAGCATTAGCTCAATGAGCTATATGTTGTTATGAATTACCAAAACCACCTAGGGATAGTTGCACTTTCAGGAAGGCAAGCTTCGCGATGTGGATATTCAAGATCTCCTACCATTGTAACCGACTTTGTGTAACCCTAACCCTCTCCGGTGTCTATATAAACCGGAGGGTTTTAGTCCGTAGGACAACTTCATCATACAACAATCATACCATAGGCTAGCTTCTAGGGTTTAGCCTCCTTGATCTCGTGGTAGATCTACTCTTGTACTACCCATATCATCAATATTAATCAAGCAGGACGTAGGGTTTTACCTCCATCAAGAGGGCCCGAACCTGGGTAAAACATCGTGTTCCTTGCCTCCTGTTACCATCCGGCCTAGACGCATAGTTCGGGTCCCCCTACCCGAGATCCACCGGTTTTGACACCGACATTGGTGCTTTCATTGAGAGTTCCTCTGTGTCGTCGCTTTTTGGCCCGATGGCTCCTTCGATCATCAACAATGATACAGTCTAGGGTGAGACTTTTCTCCCCGGACAGATCTTCGTCTTCGGTGGCTTCGCACTGCGGGCCAATTCGCTTGGCCACCTTGAGCAGATCGAAAGCTACGCCCCTGGCCATCAGGTCAGGTTTGGAAGCCTAAACTACACGGCTGACGTCCGCAGGGACTTGATCTTCGACGGATTTGAGCCACAGCCAAGCGCGCCGCACTGTCTCGATGGGCATGATATAGCTTTGCCACCGAACAGCGCCTTGGAGGCGGCACACGCATCGGTTCTGACCATTGATTCAGAGCCTACTGCGCCGATCGAGGATCAGCGGTTGGACGCTGCCTCAGGGGCTGCGATCTCAGAGGCGATCGAGCCGAACTCCAGCCCCGCACTCCGCATGGCCCGTGACTCCGAGGAGCCGAATTCCTCTTCGAACTCCGTGCCCCCTGCGCCCCTGCCGATCGAATCCGATTGGGCGCCGATAATGGAGTTCACCGTCGCAGACATCTTTCAGCACTCGCCCTTCGGCGACATCCTGAATTCGCTAAAGTCTCTCTCTTTATCAGGAGAGCCCTGGCCGGACTACGGTCAGCAAGGATGGGATTCAGATGATGAAGAAATTCAAAACCCACCCACCACCCACTTCGTCGCCACTGTCGACGACTTAACCGACATGCTCGACTTTGACTCCGAAGACATCGACGGTATGGACGACGATGCAGGAGACAACCAATAACCAACGCCTATAGGGCATTGGACAGCCACCTCATCTCACGATGTGTACATGGTGGATACCCCTAAAGGAAGCAACAACGAGGAAAACGGGGATGGAAAGAGTGATCGATCTCTCGAAAAACAATCAAAGCGTCGGCGTAAACGCCGACCCAAGCCCCGCCTCGATAAAGACCCAGCCACAGAGCAGGATGAGCCGGTAGACGACGAGCATGCCTTAGAGCAACCGTCCCAACAGGACAACCCGGATAGAGAAACCGAACATCCCTCCCCCGGCGAAAATGGCATTCCAGACGACCCTACGCCGGACAAGCCCACGAAGCAGAAGAACCTCCACAAACGGCTCGTTGCAACCGCACGCAGCCTGAAAAAGCAGAAGCGGAAGCTAAAAACTGCGGAAGATGCACTCAGGATCAGATGGAGTAAAGTAATCAATACCGCAGACAAATACGGCGACAGTCGCCGCACTAAAAGCTATCCGAAGAGAAAGCTACTGCCTGAATTCGATGAGGAGGCCTTAGAGCCCTCGCATTCCAAAAGTGAGAAAGCCACACGGTCGGATAGATGACCCCATGGCCAGCATAAAGCGGCAAGCAGCACCACACTTAAGCCGGCATGCGACCCACTTAAGGATTCGCATCATGGTCCAGCCAGGTCCATTTACGGGCCAAGAAAGCAAGCTCTCGTAAGCAATGCAGTAAAGCCATTATCAGAATCCGGCACACCCAAATACAGGGGTGCCGCACACCCCCTATGTTTCACCGATGAGGTCCTGGATTAGGAATTTCAAGTGGGATTCAAACCCGTAAACATAGAGGCATATGATGGAACAACAGACCCTGAAGTCTGGATCGAGGATTATATCCTCCACATACATATGGCTAGAGGAGATGACCTCCACGCCATAAAATACTTACCCCTCAAGCTTAAAGGGCCAGCCCGGCATTGGCTCAAAAGCCTTCCTGAAAACACAATCGGAAGTTGGGAAGAGCTCGAGGACGCTTTTCGAGCAAATTTTCAAGGGACCTATGTCCGCCCTCCGGATGCAGACGATCTTAGTCACATAACTCAACAGCCCGGAGAGTCAGCTCGGCAATTCTGGAATAGATTTCTTACTAAAAAGAATCAGATAGTCGACTGTCCGGACGCTGAAGCCTTAGCGGCTTTCAGGCATAATGTCCGAGACGAATGGCTCGCCAGACACCTCGGCCAAGAAAAGCCAAGAACAATGGCCGCACTAACAAGCCTCATGACCCGCTTTTGCGCAGGAGAGGACAGCTGGTTGGCAAGATGTAGCACCAGTGACCCAAGTACATCCGAAACTAGGGATGGAAACGGAACACCGCGACGCAATAAGGACCATCGCCGGACTAAGGAAAAAAGTCCGAAGAGCACGACAGTCAACGCCGGATTCAAAAGCTCACGACAGAATCAGAAAAATCCGCCCCTCCAAGATAACAGGGACGACCTATCAAACCTAAACAAAATCTTGGATAGGATATGTCAAATATACAACACTCCCGGAAAGCCTGCTAACCATACCCACAGAGATTGTTGGGTTTTCAAACAATCCGGCAGACTCAACACCGAACACAAGGGGCTCGACACACCAAGCAAAGACAAGGACGAACCCCAAAAGCAGAGTACCAGGAAGCAAAAGAATTTCCCACAAGAAGTAAAAACAGTAAACTTACTCCACATAACAAAACGTGCGGCGCCCATAAAGGTACGCGCCCCACGGCCTATCCCAAAGGAATCCCGCCACTGGTTGTCAAAACCAATCATCTTTGATCATCTAGATTATTCTAGAAGTGTCAGGAACCCAGGCTGGACTGTCCTGGTACTCGATCCAATAATTGGCGGACTCCAGTTTTCAAATGTCCTTATGGACGGTGGCAGCGGACTCAACCTGATATATCAGGACTCAATCCGCCACATGGGGATCGACCCAAAAAGAATTCGGCATAGCAAAACCTCCTTTCAAGGAGTAACGCCAGGTCCGGACACCCATTGCATGGGTTTTCTCCGGCTTGAGGTTATTTTCGGCTCTGCCGATAACTTCCGTCGCGAAAAGCTGATTTTCCACATCGTCCCATTCTCAAGTCGCTATCAAGCACTACTGGGACGTGAAGCTTTCGCCCGCTTTAGCGCAATACCGCATTATGCATCTCTTACGCTTAAGATGCCCGGTCCATGCGGCATCATCTCCTTAAAGGGGAAGCAGTGAGAACACCTCCCCCAAGCGGAGGATTGTGCGGCCGCTTTAACAGCCCCACAATACAATGGCTTCACCAGCCAGAACATCGGAATAGGTCATTAAGACCACGGACACAGATAGACGAGTCCGGCACAAAAGTATCGTTGATAAAGGCTTAGTGGCCATATACCCCTGCACTAGGGGCTTCACACGTATAAAATAAGAGACAATAAAGCTCAATTTTTCATATTTTACTTTACACTTTGTTTATTTCATATAACTTTTGTTCGGCACTCCCCTTTTTCAACCTAGTTGCTCTCTTTTTACAGATGAACGTCGTGCTGCGCCCGTCCAGGATACGGCACAACGGAGACACAGGCGCAGCCGTGTAGTAGGGACCCGTTCCAAGGATTCTTTTCAGATTAAGACCCTGCATAAACCTTTCTTACTGTCTCTTGTTGATACACATCCCCTGGTTCTATGACCAAGGAGGAGGCTGGCGTCTTGGCATGTGGCCACGTCAGAATTCTTACGCGTACCTGGACCCTAGGGGCTTATACCTCAGAGGGTTACCTCGCCCGCTCTCATAAAGACCGAATACCTTAGGGAGTGTTTGGCGTCGCGAGTTTGGCCTTATATGCATCAGCTCCGAGTCATGATTTTGGTCAAATGTTGGGTTGCCCGGCTCCTGTGTTCGGCCGCCTTACGTTCCGCTCTATCGGCTAAGGCGGCACCAGGAGAACTACTGCGATTGTGCCCTGGTTCGGCCAGGCGAGCACCTCAGTAGAGAAAGCCGAAAACCGACTGTCATGATATGGCGTGAGATTGGTCAACCACTCGATGACTCTCCGGAATCTGTAGGATTCCTCCGCATTAACGAAGGGCCGTTTCCCGGCCAGGCACATACGCGCCCCAAATTCGGGCGAGCGCAGTCGCCACCAGGGGCTACCTAAATAGTCCCATTGTCAAGCTCCTATGGCTAAGTGAAAGTGTTAAAGCATTATAGTCCGGTTGCCTAGCTCGCTGCGCTATCACCTCCTTTGTAGGACCAAGACGTTGGATTAAGTGTGAAAATGCGCCTCCTGCGAGCACCCCCGCACTATGTGCGTGGGGGCTGAAGCCCACGACTGCAATCTTTCAGATTTTGTATATATATCTTAAAACGGCCGCACATGAGGTGTTCCAAATACTTGATGGCACAAGTATAAAAGGCTACTACAATTCATCAAAATATTGCTTTATAATTACATATGCTATCAGAACATAGCATCCTTCGAGCACTGCGTCTCTATTACACGAGCGCCTTCAAGGACTTCCTGAAAATAGTGCTCGGAGGGTACTCGGCTTTTGTTCGAATCTCGGGATGCAACAACGGTGGTCTCCATCTCTGCCCAGTATGTCTTGACACGGGCAAGAGCCATTCGTGCACCCTCTATGCATGCTGACGTCTTCATCGCATTGATACATGGCACCGCGTCAAGGAATTGATGCACCAAGCTGAAATAACTCTTCGGCTCCGATCTCCCTGGCCACAGATGACTTCATGGCGAGTCCGGACAATCTATTCAGTTCGGCCCATTGAGCCAGACGATCGTCCACTGCCAGTGGACGCTCTGGATTCTGGAACTACGACCAGAAAAGCCTTTCCACTTCGCGATCTTCTTGATCTCGAAAGTATTCGGTCGCATCAGCAGCACTCGCTGCCAAATCCAGATAGGTGTCCTCCGCACTCCACATCCGGTCCAACGGAGCAAACTTCGGATCACAAAACTTCCTCCGCAGCATAAAGGGCTTTCCAGCCGCAATCTGTCCGGCCTGACGCAGCTCCTGCTTTGCAGCTCTCATCGCAGAGCGAGCGTCCTTGGCATCAGCAACGGCCTTCTCTAAGTCCGTCTGTCTCGCCCGGTCTTCTTTCTCAAGAAACTTGCAACGGTCAGCAGCACTTTTTAACTTCACGGCCATCACGGCCATCTCCTTCTTGCTTCGGCAGTGAGCAGCCTATTCGGCTCTCAGCTCTTCAAGGGCCTTCTCGGCAGCCGCATCACTTTTCCTAGCTTGTTCCTTAGCTCGGGAAAGTTCCGCCCGAAGACTCTCCATGGCGGCCGCACCATCTGCGTCAAGCACACACATTGTAAGATACTGGCATAAAGCTCCTCTTACCAGATGCCGCCCGAGGAATTGCATACCTTGAGCCTCACCAAGCCGCTCGTTGACGAGCGCGATGTCGGCATCTGCCACATCAAGTTGCCGCTTTAGTTCGGCAAAATCATCAGTTCGACTTGATTCTGGACACTTCGCCACCTATATACAAAGGCGACATTTTAGACCTGGGATTATGATCCTCTGCGCGCCGTCAAGTTTGACAACGCACAGAGTCTCAGGGGCTACTATCTACACAGGGCGCATCTTGTTTGTGCGCAACTGACAAAGAAGTACATTATCAAACGTACCTCAAAACCCGTCAGCAAACTTCTGACGGCCTCATGCAATCCGCTTTCCGCGGACGAAATCCTTCCAATCACCATACCCATCAATGCACGGTGCTCCTCTGAGACAGAAGCTCGCCCCAGCAGAATCATCAGCTCCTCCGACCGCGCATCGGACGGTGCTGGACTCGTCCTATGACCTCCATCGAAGGCCAGACGCGGAGAACCTTGGGGGTACATATGGCTACCTTCCACCCCTGCCGGATTCGGAGAAACCCTATGCGACGACACCTCAGGGTCGCCTGCCTCGCCAGGCGGTACGGCAGGGGGAGGCGTTCCACTCTCCATCATCTCTGGAAGAAGATCCTCCAAAGACGAGCTCTGCTGAGAAGGGCTGAGGTCCGAGCTACAAAGTAAAATTTCAGTTAATCCTCTCAGATAAAAGGCAAGGATTTCTCTCATCCCTCTAAAGGAAAATCTTTCTCTACTTACGGCTCGCTGGAGGGCTGATCCCTTTGAGGGCGTAGTTCAGCCGAGGATCTCCCCGGCGTCGGACCCTCCGACGAGGACTTTTTCCCCCGCTTTGAGGCCATGGTCTCCGGGTCATCAGAGGCGGCCCTCTTCTTCCCCTTAGGAGAAGAATTGTCGGTTCTTCCCTTCAGAGCAGCCTCCTTCAAGGAGGCCATAGTTTCCTTGTCCTCCCCCTCACTTCCCTCCAAAGGCACAATCTTCAACATCCTGACTAGCACGGGATCCGGCCTGGTCTCAGGAAGGGGATCCGGACACCTGATCAGCTTTACCTTCGCTATCCACTCCTGTTTAAAAGGACATCTCTTTTAGGGGCGAATTTATGATAATTTTACGGATAGCGAGTCCGGGCACAAGGTTACTTACTTGAGTATCCGGGCGATTGCAGCTTAAACCTGCGTCCTCGGTCAAATCCGGACACATTGCTTGTGATCCGAAGAACATTTTATACATCTCCACGGGTGTTGCGCCCATAAAATGCTGGAGAGCTCGTGGTCCCTCCGGATTAAACTCCCACAGACGAAGGGAGCGACATTTGCCAGGCAGTGTTCGGCGAATCAGCATGACCTGCGTCACCTTGACCAGGTTGAGGTCTCTTTCTAAGAGATCCCTAATGCGGCCCTGCAACAAGGGCACGTCTTTGGATAACCCCCAATCTAATCCTTTGTTGATCCATGACGCTAGCCGTGGTGGGGGACCCAAGCGAAAGGCAGGAGGCGCCACCCACTTGGCGCTCCTGGGAGCGGTGATATAGAACCACTCTCATTGCCACAAGCCGAGCTCCTCTTGAAAGGAGCCCTCGGGCCATGGAGCATCAGCATTCTTACTTATGACAGCGCCTCCGCACTCTGCGTGCCGTCCCTCGATCATCTTCGGCTCCACTCAAAAGTCTTGAGCCATAATCCGAAGTGAGGAGTAACATGGAGGAATGCTTCACACACAACGATGAATAAGGAAATGTGGAGGATGGACTCCGGAGCTAAGTCATGAAATTCCAGCCAATAATAGAACATCAGCCCCCTCACGAAGGGATCCATCGGGAAGCCTAACCCCCGAAGGAAGTGAGACTTGAACACTACGCTCTCACCGGGCTGGGGACTGGGAATGGCCTGCCTTTGAGCGGGCAACCTATGAAAAATTTCGGCGGTCAAGAACTTAGCCTCTCTCAACTTTAGCACGTCCTCCTCCGTGGCATCCATCGGCCTTGATGGTCGGAACCGGACATTGTCGAAGGTCCAAAGCACATGGAATCTGGAGCCTAGGGTGTTGGAACTCGAAGCGACGAGCGAACTTGTTTTGAGATTGGAGAAAAGGAGTAAGGCCTTGGTCTCTTTATAAGAGGTTGAATACCAGGAGCCCTCCCCGTGACCATTTGGGACTCGCCTTTAATCGAGAAGACATGCTAACGGGCACGATTGGGTTACCCACGTCTGTATTGATGAGAATCCCGTAAATAAAGGGGACACGATCTCTTCTTTGACAAGATGTGCCAAGGAAACTGCCTCGCAAAACACACTGAGGTGGAAAAGTGAAAACGATTCGAATAAAGGCTTGGCCGTAGTGTGATGTCACGCTGCGGAATACGTCAGCGGATTAAATTTGTGTTAATATTATTTTCTCTCTGTGGCAATATGTGGAAACTTATTTTGCAGAGCCATACACTACTCTTGGTGTTTACAAACTTTTATGAAGAATTTGGAGGAGGAACCCGCCTTGCAATGCCGGAGACAATCTACGCGCCGGACTCGTCGTCATTGAAGCCTGGTTCAGGGGCTACTGAGGGAGTCCTGGATTAGGGGGTGTTCGGGTAGCCGGACTATACCTTCAGCCGGACTCCAGGACTATGAAGATACAAGATTGAAGACTTCGTCCCGTGTCCGGATGGGACTTTCCTTGGCGTGGAAGGTAAGCTTGGCGATGCGGATATTCAAGATCTCCTACCATTGTAACCGACTTTGTGTAACCCTAACCCTCTCCGATGTCTATATAAACCGGAGGGTTTTAGTCCGTAGGACAACTTCATCATACAACAATCATACCATAGGCTAGCTTCTAGGGTTTAGCCTCCTTGATCTCGTGGTAGATCTACTCTTGTACTACCCATATCATCAATATTAATCAAGCAGGACGTAGGGTTTTACCTCCATCAAGAGGGCCCGAACCTGGGTAAAACATCGTGTTCCTTGCCTCCTGTTACCATCCGGCCTAGACGCACAGTTCGGGACCCCCTACCTGAGATCCGCCGGTTTTGACACCGACAACTCCTTCCAGTGATCGCTATGCAATGCATGTGTCCGTAGACATGACAGCTTGTCCATGGAATTTCAACTATGGCGACCATCACATTTCATCCACTGCCACTCACGATTCCCACGACGCCGCTCCAACCCACGGCACCACGTCCCCCGACGTGCGCCTCACCCCTCTCGGCCGCACCGCCCCTCTGCCTGTGTGTGCATGACATGTGGGCCACCTTAAATGCGGCAAGCATCAAGTTTCTACCACAGCCACACACAATTCCCACGACGCCACACAAACCCATGACACCACACGTCCCCGACCTGCGGCTCACCCCTCTCGGCCCCACTGCCCCTCTGCCTTCGGGAGCATTACATGTGGACCAACCACCTATCGGGTCCACATGTTATTGACTCAAAGGCAGGTGTAGTAAGGCGCTGAAGCTCAGTCCCAAGGGCCCTGAGAGGGAAATGTAACTCCTATGCCAGGCTGGTGCTACAGCTGCACGAACTCGTGCCAAACTCGAGATTTGTTTCTTTACTATACATGTACGCAACGATTTAATGGACATTGTAATGTCAACATGTGATGGGGAGCTCTAAATTTGAATTTGAAACTTATAAAACGAAAAGATTCAAAACAAATAAACCGGGAGAGAGGGAGTATATCGTAGGATGTGTCCCATATGAAACAAGTCCCCTGGTTTGTCACCGCGAGGATGCGGTTAGAAAGGAGCACAACGTCTTCGTACTCGTATGGCAACAAATCGGCCGCAGACAACATGGTCCACCTTTGACCGCCATGTGCAAGGTTCGTGCTATCCTATTCAATCTCATTGTGGTTCCATCGTACCAATTCATGTGGTGGCCCGTTGCATGGTTGATCCCAATGTTGGACAAAGGTTCTACGGGAATGGTGTCACCATTGTAAATGATGTGCAAATTGATGTTGGTATCCTCCCGTACATATGCAAGCCAATCTCCACTCGCACCGAGCCTAACCTGTGAAACAGTGGGTAGGGGGAGAATTAGGAAATGGACACGGAAGTAGTCTTTAGAATGCATTTACTACGTGATCAAACTCATCTTACCTGCTCATCGGAGGAAATCCGAGTGCCCCTCAACGTCGGCATCTCAAGGGGCGTCAACTTGCACATACGACCACACCGCACTAGAGAGACCCCCAAGGAAACATCCTCGTGCGTTCCACGGAACATCAAGATGCATTTGTATGAGTAGTTTATCTTGTGAGAGAAAAGAATGAACGAGGGAAGGCCTCTAGAGATAGAGATAGACACTACTACTACCAATGTGCTGGCCCGTGCATTGCAATGGATCCAAAGTAGTAGAATAATACTTGTTCACGTGCTTGAAATATAAACACTCTAGTTTTGATATACATGTGTCAACAGACATGACAACTTGTCCATGGAAGTTGAACCACGACGACCATCACGTTTCTTGTTTCTACCACTTCCACACCCACACATGATTCCCACGATGCCGCTCCAACCCTACCTATAAGCACGACGTCCCCATGCGCCTCATCCCTCTCGGCCCCATCGCTCCTCTGCCTTTGTGTGCATGACATGCGGGCCAGCTAAACTGCGGTGACCATCAACTTTCTACCAAGCCACACCGGATTGGACGCGGTTTGCCTGCTCCGATCCGTACTCCCGCACCATCGAATTTTCATCTAGCGGCTGTGACACATTTCGTCCCGGGCATCAATCCTCAGCTGGAGTACTTCTGTACTACAGGTAGTACCCACCGGTGTGGCCATCTACGCCTCGTAACGCCCCGACGCCCAGCTGTGGCACCCGTGTAAATCATTTTGACTGCCGATGGTTTTGAAGAAGCGGAATGCCCATAATGTGCCTTCCTGCATGCCACAGGCACGAACCACTTTTGTCCAACCCCTTGTGATGATCGCCCGCCCATCCTTCACCGCCTTCAGGATGACTTCTAGAGCATTATCATGGTAGCATGAATTATATACTTTAACCTTAGTTGCCTCCACTCCGATCATGTAGCTTGCAAGGTAATCATCAGTAAATAGCTTCGCAAACCACTGAAAAGAGAAAAATATCAGATACTGAGGTCTAATTGAGTAACTTGTTGTGGCAGGGGGAAAAGGCAACACATTACTTACCATCCTAAAGTTCACTGTTGTCTTTGACAAAGTGTAAATAAAAAGCTTAATTCCAATCACCCGTTTCTTTCGCCTAACAATCTTTCTTAGTTTCCTCAGTTGACGCTTGTTCATGAATATCTCATTGCCCCATATGCAAAAGGGATTGAAGCATGGATCGGTACCCCTCATATATGTACCTACAAGAAACCTATAAATGTTAGAAGCTAAACTGAGATTGCACAAATGATGTAAAATAAAACTACTATGTTCCTAAGTACAAGTTTTTTTTTGAGATTTCAATATGAACTACATACGGATGTATATACAATTATAGATATAGTTTAGATTATAATCTAGATTCACTCATTTTTCTCCTTATGTAGTCTATATTGGAATCTCTAAAAATACTTATATTTAGGAATAGATGGTGTATAAGACATGGGATGCAGCTAACCTCGACGGCAAACAACAGCATCACCCATTGTAGCCCTATGTAAGTACATGGAAAGCCAATGTTAATTACAACAGGGTTAACATCCACCAAAAATAGCAAATGGTAATAAAACGGCAGCATCTGTAGTGATATCTTCATTTCGAAAGAGTAGCACGGTAGCAAAGGGACGGATTAAAAAATGGATACAACTGTTAATTGCAACAGGCTTAACAACATCCTAATTCATGTTTTGTAAGTTTGTAGCCATTGAAATACAACTCTTTAAAAATGGATACAACTGTTAATTGCAATAGGCTTAATGGCCATTTAAACCGGTACTGATAAAAATGCAATTGGCAGAGTTAAACATCACAGGGCAGGTGCGGCTAGAGTATATAATGGGCCAATTGTCTATAAAAAGGTAGGGAAAATAGCTCAAACGTGTTAGGCATGTTTACTACAACATGCTTAATACATCGACAATACAAAACATAGCCATTAATTGCAACTGGTATTGGTAATATTGAACTAGTGGGTACATACTTGGTAAGTCCTGAGAGGTAGTTGCTGGGGCACTTCATCTTGGCCAGAGCCCGCCCAAAGTCAGCGGCGGCGGAGGCGGGCTATTCCTCCGGGTTGAAGCATGGATCAATGCCACTGACATGTGTACCTACATGCAACCAGTAAATGGTAGAAGTTAAACTGCAATTGCACAAATTATGTGAAATACTGTAAGACATGGGATGCAGCTAACCTTGACAACAAACAACAGCATCGGCCGTTATGACCCTGCGTAAGTACATGGACAAGCATGTTAAGTACAACAGGCTTAGCATCCACCAAAAATAGCAAATGGGGCAGCATCTCTAGTATATCTTCATTGCGGTTAATAGCATGGTAGCAAATGGACAGATTAAAAAATGGATACAACTGTTAATTGCAACAGGCTTAACAACATCCTAAGTCATGTTTTGTAAGTTTGTAGCCATTGAAATGCAACTATTTAAAAATGGATTCAACTGTTAATTGCAACATGCTTAATAGACATTGAAACCGGTACTGATAAAAATGCAATTAGCATAATTAAACATCACAAGGCAGGTGCTGCCAGAGCAGAGAATGGCCCAGATGTCTATAAAAAGGTAGGGAAAGTAGCAAAAATGTGTTAGGCATGTTTACTAGAACATGCTTAATACATCGACTGTACAGAACATAGACATTAATTGCAACTGGTATTGGTAAGATTGAACTGGTGAGTACATACTTGGTAAGTCCTGAGAGGTAGTTGCTGGGGCACTTCATCTTGGCCAGAGCTCGCCCAAAGTTAGCACGGCGGAGGCGAGCTGTTCCTCCGGGTCAAAGCGTAGATCAGTGCCACTGACATGTGTACCTACAGGCAACCAGTAAATGGGTAGAAGTTAAACTGCAATTGCACAAATTACGTGAAATACTGTAAGACATGGGATGCAGCTCACCTCGACGGCAAACAAAAGCATCGGCCATTATGACCCTGCGTAAGTACATGGACAGGCATGTTAAGTGCAACATGATTAGCATCCACTAAAAATAGCAAATGGGAAGCATCTCTAGTGATACCCTGAGTCATGTATTGTAAGTTTGTTGCTGGTATTGGCGAAATTGAGTTGGACATGCTAATATTTGAACATCACACAGTGTGTAGTACTGAAATAAACAAGGCACGAACATGCTTAATACATCAACCATACAAATCATAGCCGTTGCAAGTGGTATTGGTAAGATTTAGCTGGTCAGATCTGACATGTTAAGTCCTGGGGGTAGTTGCTGGGGGACTTCATCTGGGCCAGAGCCTGCACCATGTCGGCGGCTGCGGCGGAGGCGAGGTGTTCCTCTGGGTCAACACGCACAGCAGCCATCGCGCCATGGACCGCCATCAGCTCCTGGCGGGGGGGGGGGGGGGGGGTTGGAGGCATGAGGATGTTTCGCAGGCGCCATTTAAGCAATCAGGCCGGGGACGTGATAGAGATCGGTGGGTTACCTGACTGGATCCGAGCAGGACGTAGATGTGGTTGAAGCTGTGGTTGCGGCGGGGGCGGGGGGGGGGGGGGGGTTGAGATGCCGGTAGGGGGAGGCGCGAGGGAGGGGGGATTACTACTAGGGAAAACCCTAGTAGTAGCGCGGGTTTAATGCCTACTAGTAGCATGGGACACCGCGCTACTAGTAAGGCGCTACAGCTATTCCTTAGCAGTAGCGCGTGCGACACACGCTACTGCTAAGACATATAACCGCAGCGTGTGTTCACTCCCGCGCTACTTCTAATCTAGCTAGTAGTAGCATGTTTACTCTCCATCGCTACTAGTATTCTTTTTTAATTTTTTTAATTTTTAGTGTATTTATACGCCGTTATACAAATTTTGGTACAATACCAATTATGAGGTTGTTATATCATTATGTCCATAACAGAGTGTCAAATGAAGGTGGATTAGGTTCAAGTGGAGGCAACATGTGGTGCATGTCAAAAGTATACTACTAATACAAACTTGATCTAGTTTGGACTAGTAGTACTTTCGATGTGCACCACATGTTGCCTCCACTTGAATCTAATCCGCCAACACAAGCTATTTAATCATCATAGTCATAGTGTAGCATATCGTCATCTTCAAACTCATTCTAGCTAGCTAATCACCACCAACACTAGCTGCGGTAGCTATCTAATCACCACCAACACTAGCTAATAATAACCATCATAGTCATTCCCACCAACACTAGCTATTTAATCATCATAGTCATAGTGTAGCACATCATCATCTTCAAACTCATTACTAGCTAGCTAATCACTCCTGCTGCTCTCCCTCAGGTAAAATAGCATAAAACATGTGTAGCACTCCTACTTCATCATGTTGGAGCATGCAGATGAACGTGTCTCCTAATCGTGGGCTGCGCTTCTGATTGCTGCCCCTAGTACTTCTCTACGACCGTCCAACTCCAGTCTTTCACTATCAAGCATTCCTCGCTTTTAGAAATCCTGAATGCACTAAAGTGCATTGTAGGATATCTTGGACGTAAGCTAATCATTCTCATGCGACCTTTAATCTCGATCTAATGAGGCACAACATTCATCTAGAGTCCCTGTTGAAGAACATCGTATAGTAACATAATTAGCAATGAAGTTTAGCTTAAAAAATAATGTATGCAAAAGATGCACTGAGGACTATTAGTAAAAATCTTACCATCTTTCCTAAATAGATGTGACCATAGTTCAATACGATCACTATTGGTCGCACATTTTGAGTACTAAGATTTTTAAGTCCAGGAAAATAATTTGTCTTGATAGCATCAAGATCCTCAAGCCATGAAACATAATGACTTATCTCCTTGCAATTTAGTTCAGCCCCGGGACAGTGGATGGTCATGTCTACCAAGCGCCGGACAAGTTTACTTGAATGGAAATAAGTTGTCAATAGAAATTAGTTGTCAACTATTTCTGAATAAACAATATCGAAGACATAAATATGGTTGAGAAACTCACATAATGGTATAACTGGAGGCGTCTGCACATCGACCCAGATGTTGATATTACCTTCAATATCATCTTCCGGAGGAATATCAAAGGTGATAACCATATCAGGCTCAAATGCATAAGTCTTACATAGTGCTTGCCAAGTTTTGCATTCAAAATAGGTGTAGGTGTCTGCGTTGTATAATTTTGCGTGGAAAGTATAACCATGCTCGGTCTTCAAGTAAAATCTCTTAACCTCCATAGTAGTTTTCATAGGACTGAAACCTATCTTATCCAATACAAAAACTCTTGCATGGCAGGGGATACACTAGTAGAATAGTAAAAAAAAATTAAATTATAAGTTGAAGCAAATGAAGCCAATGTCATTCTTAATTACGAAAAAAGACTTGTCATTGTGACTTACTGTATCCACTTCGAAGTTCTCGTCCAGCTTGATGCTGAAGCGCCTATCATCATCTAGGAAGATTCTGTCACATAGGCTGCGCTCATCTTCGAAGTATTCGCAAATACCGAAACCATTTTCGTCGTCAGACATTTGCTATGTTCATAGTTGAAACATTAATTGAAAATCGATCGATGGCAACTACCAGGATACTCAACACATAAATCCGGGGCACTCGATATTTCCTACATATTTTGGCACAAGTCATGCCAATATTCACGGAAAAATCCGGCATGACCTTTGCTAAAATAGGACATATCAAGCGCCTGAAATTTGCTGGAACGGAAATGAATCAACACTCCGACAAAACATAGGCCACTCGGAGGTGTAACCTGCAAACATGACCGGCCACATGGGCAAGCACATATCCTATTTGAGCAACACAAGATATACATTTCAAAATATCTTATAGGACTCATATTGACATGAGCATTCAATAAGCAAAACCAAATCGTAAAATAAATAAGTATTCAAATTAGCATGCAATCAATAAGCAAAAGTAAATCATCTCTTGTGTCCGTACATCGTCGAATATTATCACTAATACATCCCGAATAGTATCATACATATAACATCACTAATACAACTAAAACCCTAGCGAACGACGGGTATCGGCGCGGGCGGTGGACACCCAAAGAGAAGGAACCATCACAGGATCATAGCTCCAGTGAGACCCCTAGAGAACCTGCCAGGTATTGGAGAACCTGTGCTCCAACGCAAACAAGTAGCGACGGACCTGCGCTTCCTCCTCGCTGACACGGTGACGTACCACCTCCGCGGGGTCCTCGAGCCTCTGGACCATCACTGGCCCACGCGACCGCCACCAAAGAAGGTTCGGGTCAATGACGGGCTGACTCCTCACCAAGCTGTGCCCCCCGGTAGGTAGCGCCTCCTAGTACCAGCCTGGCGGAGCCCAGTCCTGGACATGGCCCATCTGGTCAAGCAGGTGTCCTCCGCCGAGTCGACGATGAGGATGCGGGATAGGCATTGTCGACGTCGATGCGGGAATAATTGCTTTAACTAAAAAATAACAACAAATGTGACATATTCAACTAGTTCTATTAATTCAACTAGTTCTTACTAAAAATAAACTTACTATAAATAAAAATAAACTAGTACCTAATTAGTACCTAGTTCTTACTAACTAATTAGTACCTAGGAACTACTGCCCTAATTACCATCTAATTTTATGAACCTAGGGGTGGAAAGTGGTAGCGGATAATCCAAAATATCCGATATTCGTATTCGATCGATTATTCCTATTATCCAACTTATAAGTCAAATAAGTGGCCAAATTTTACTCGTTTTATGATTAATCTATTTATCATTGACTTATTGTATGTGACAAGTTGAATAGTTCATGCCACATAGCTATTGACTAATACACTTAAGCAATATTCGTTATTATTCGTATCCGTTCCGAATCAAGAAAACATCCAAGCCGCATCCGTATCCGATAACATCCATATTCGCATTCGTAATCCTTTTGTAAATATGAAAACAGAAGTGGTAAGAGCACTATCTGATCCGCATCCGATTCATCTCCACCCCTAGATGAACCCTAACTAATTTGATGCAATTAAAATTTGAAGAACCCTAGGCAGAGGTAGGGGAGCGGGAGGAGTAGGCGTGCTCACCTCGGGTGCCTGCGACGAGGGAGGGGTAGGCGGCGTCGAGGTCAGGGTCGAGGTCAGGGCTCGGGCGCACGGCGGAGGGCGGCGTCAAGGTCGGGGCGGCGTCGAGGTCAGGGTCAGGGGTGGCGTCGAATCCGGGGTCGGGGCGGTGTCGAGGGTGTGCGGAGAGTGACGGGAGAGCGCGCGACGGCCGACGGGCGACGGCGGCGGCGACAGTGGAGGAGTTGGGATTTGGGGAAAGTGGCCGTGGGGAAGAACGAAATGCGCGGTTAAGTCAAAAGTAGTAGTAGCGTGTTCCAGGAAGTGCGCTACTGTTAAGTTAGCTATAGCGCGTTCCCGAATATGCGCTACTGCTATTCCTTTCTCTTTTTCCATTTATTTTTCTTTACATTTCTTTTTCCTTTCTCCTTTTTCTATTTCTTTCATTTTCATTTACTTTTCTATTTGCTTTTGTTTTAATTTTATTTCCTTTAGCAGTAGTGCCTTTCTGCGTAAACGCGCTGCTCGCAGTAGATCGCTACTACTATGTGTAGCCTATCGGCTTAGCAGTGGGAATTTTAGTAGTAGCGCTTTTATCTTCAGGTGCGCTACTGCTACAACTGTATCTGTATAGCTGTTTACGGCAACGCGCTACTGCTACTTAGCACTAGCGTGCTTTTTTAACACGCGCTACTGCTAAAGTTCTGTGTATAAGGTTTTCCCTAGTAATGGATACTGAGGGGAAGGGGATGTAGTTGGAGGAATAAATTCTGAAATCGCGCGGCTAATGAATATTTCGGTGCGAAATTTGAAACTTGGGCAGGGGAAACACACAGCACAGACAAATCACGTAAAATACTCGTGTGTGAGAAAAAAGAAAGTTGGCAGATCCCGTCTACAAAAAAATGTACACGTGTACTTGATTTTTTCGGTCAATGGTATGCCTGGTTCATCCAGGAGTTAAACCAGCACATTCGACGCCAGGAGAACCAGATGTGTGCAGGCATGGCAGATTTGAAGAAAGCAATGACAAGGATCACGAAACTGGAGGAAGAACTCAAGGCCACACGCGAAGATTATGAGGTGGAAATTGTCGTACTAGTAGAGAAGAATGACGAACTGACGAGGAAGCTAGGAGTTTTCATGGGGAATCCTGCGCCAGGAGGAGAAGATGATAGTTCCACTTGCCCGGAGAACTATATCATCATTGACGACACTGATTCGGACCCTGACGATAGCGATGATGACTATGTTGATGAAGCTGGAGCAGATATCATGGAGTCTTCGACCGAGCAATTTTTCTAGTAGACCACCATATCAGTAGTAGTATTCCACCATGTATATAGTATAGTCCAAGCACTTTTGTAACGGTAGTTCTAGACCGATTGTATGCCCTTATTTGATTGATTGAGTGATATGTTTGTGAATTGTCTCATGTGCATATGGGTAGTGTTTTCCCCCTAGACCTCATTCTATTCTGTTTTCTCATCTTTTCTAAACCCAGCAGATGCCTCCGAGACGCGACAATGGATTTGCTTTCCCACCGGAGCTCAGTCAGTTGATCCAGCAGCAGAATGCTTTGATGCAGATACTAGTCTAGAATCAAAACCAGGGGAACAACAACAACAACCCACCACCACCACCACCAGTTAAATCACTTAGCCCGTTTTCTTAGGCTGAATCCGTCGGTGTTCTCTAGTAGCACCGAGCTGATTGTTGCAGATGATTGGCTCCGCAAGATTTATAGGGAGTTGACTACTGCAGGATGCATAGATGCGGAGAGAGTGCGTTTCGCCGCACATCAACTTGATGGACCCGCAGCATCATGGTGGGAGAATTTCATAGTCACTTACCCTATTGACACTATGACATGGGACCAGTTCCAGCAGGCTTTTCGCACTGCCCATGTATCAGCAGGAGCTATGGCCATGAAGAAGCGTGAGTTTCGCAACTTACGCCAAGGAGGGAGCACTGTTGGCAAATATGTGGATGAGTTTAGTAAGTTAGCACGTTATGCCCTAGATGACGTTACTACAGATGCAGCTAAGAAGGAGAAGTTTTTGGAAGGACTGAATGATGAGCTGAGCATGCAGTTGATGGTGGCAAATTTCAATAACTACCAGGAGTTGGTGGATAGAGCTCTCATGCTTGAAGGGTAGCAGCAGCAGATTGATAGCCGCAAGAGGAAGCATGGACAAGGGAAGTATAACTCTGGAGCTCATCAGAGACCTCGTTTCACCCCGAACTCGGGAGGACTTGTTCATAACCATGGAGGCCACACTCATAATGGAGGAAGTACGCACAACCATAGTGGCCCCAAGAATGGGAATGGTAATGAAGGGAGTAGCGGACAGAACCGTTCCAACCGGCAACACCCGCCAAGAAGGATTTAATCCACGTGACATGCTACAAATGCCAAAAGACTGGACATTATGCCAATGAATGTCCTGAAGCCAAGAATGGAAATGGCAATGGAAGCTCTGGGAAGAAGCCCAACCCTTTCAACAGGGGACAAGTGAACCACGTTAACGTGGAGGAGGTTGAAGCTCAGCCAGATGCAGTAATAGGTAAGTTTTTGGTTAAGTCATTTACTGTAGTCGTACTTTTTGATACTAGTGCATCGCATTCATAAATATCAAGGGGATTTGTGGATAAGTATAAGTTGCCCACTAGAGTTCTTAAGACACCCATGCTAGTAACCTCACCCGGAGTAGAGTATATGGCAAGCCATGGATGTTTTTAGATGCCATTGACCATAGGTAGGCATGTTTTCCCCTCAGATCTGATAATATTGGAGTCGCAAGGTTTGGATGTGATACTGGGTATGGATAGGCTATCGATGTATGGAGGGAACATTGATTGCGCCAGTAAGACGATTTTGCTCACCACCCCAGAAGGGAGAAGGATTAAGTATGTATCCCGGCATGTGCCAAATAGGACTCAAGTAAATTCCTTATTAGGAGTTGTATAGGAGGAAGTACCAGTGGTGAAGGATTTCCTGGATGTATTTCCAGAAGAGTTGCCAGGCATGCCATCGGATAGAGACATTGAGTTTTTTATCGAGCTTTTGCCAGGCACAGGGCCAATATCTAAGAGACCGTATAGAATGCCCGCAAAGGATTTGGAAGAAATTAAGAAGCAGATTAAGGAGTTGCTGGATAAAGGTTATATTCCCCAAGTTCATCACCTTGGGGGTCACCAGTACTTCTAGTGGAGAAGAAGGATGGATCGTTAAGGATGGTTGTTGATTATCGAGGACTGAATGAGGTGACGATCAAGAATAAGTACCCACTGCCGATGATCAATGATTTGTTTGACCAGCTGCAAGGAGCTAAGGTGTTTTCCAAGATCGATTTGTGATCAGGGTACCACCAGCTGAGGATTCGAGGGCAAGATATACCTAAGACAACTTTTATCACAAGGTATGGGCTATATGAGTATACCGTTATGTCATTTGGCCTGACTAACGCACCTGCCTATTTCATGAACATGATGAACAAGGTGTTTATGGAGTTTTTGGATAAGTTCGTTCTGGTGTTCATTAATGATATTCTAGTCTACTCGAAGAATGAAGAAGAACATAGGGAGCACTTGCGTTTGGTACTTGGGAAGCTCAGAGAACATCACTTATACGCCAAGTTCAGCAAATGTGAGTTTTGGCTGAAGGAAGTTGGATTTCTTGGACATGTTATATCTGGAGAAGGAATAGCAGTAGACCCTACTAAAGTTGTCACTGTGACAAATTGGGAGTCACACACGTCAGTTGGAGAGATTCGGAGTTTTCTTGGACTCGCGGGATACTACTGGAGGTTCATTGAGAATTTCTCGAAGATTGCAAAGCCCATGATGGAGTTGTTGAAGAAGGACACCAAATTCAATTGGACTAAGGAATGTGAGGCCAGTTTTCAGGAATTGAAGAAATGTTTGGTTACATCACTAGTGTTGATTCTGCCATATCAACGCAAAGATTATGAAGTATGCTGCGATGCTTGATACGTCTCCAACGTATCTACTTTTCCAAACACTTTTGCCCTTGTTTTGGACTCTAACTTGCATGATTTGAATGGAACTAACCCGGACTGACGCTGTTTTCAGCAGAATTACCATGGTGTTATTTATGTGCAGGAGAAAACGTTCTCAGAATGACCTGAAACTTCATGGAGACACTTTTCAGAAAATAAGAAAAATACCTGCCAAAGACACTTTTCACGGAGTCACCTATTATGTGTTATGATCCGTTAACCCCGAAGTGACAATAATCGGGATACTTACCGGTGATGACCGTAGTTTGAGGAGTTCATGTATTCACTCTGTATTAATGCTTTGTTCCGGTTCTTTATTAAAAGGAGGCCTTAATATCCCTCAGTTTCCGTAAGGACCCCGCTGCCACGGGAGGGTAGGACAAAAGATGTCATGCAAGTTCTTTTCCATAAGCACGTATGACTATGTTCGGAATACATGCCTTCATTATATCAATGAACTGGAGCTAGTTCTGTGTCACCCTAGGTTATGACTGTTACATGATGAACCGCATCCGGCATAATTCTCTATCACCGATCCATTGCCTACGAGCTTTCCATATATTGTTCTTCGCTTATTTACTTTCCCGTTGCTATTGCTATCATCACTACAAAATACCAAAAACATTACTTTTACTAATGTTACCTTTTTCTAGCGCCGTTGCCGGGGAGCATAGCTCTATTCTTTGAGTCACTTGGGATATATATCTGCTTATCATTATGAAGAACTTGAGAGATCCAAAAAACAAGATCTATCCCTCAACTACGAGGGGAGGTAAGGAACTACCATCTAGCTCTGCACTTGATTCACCTTCTGTTATGATTAAGTTTGCGACACCTACACCTACTTCTGCTATTCGTTCTGATATGTCGCACATTATTGATGATGCCACTTCTGCTATGCATGATACTTATGATGAAACTACCTCTATGCCTGATACTACTATGTCACTTAGTGCTTTTCTTGACGAACAACTTGCTAGGGCTAGAGAAATTGAAAATATTGAATCTGATGATACTGATGAAAGTGATGATGAAGAACCACTTGCTGTTCCTAAGGGTTATGTATTTGATCAAGATGCTTCTTTAGCCATTTTATCTTGCAGAAATAGAACTGAACTTAAAAAATTATTAGCTAAATGGAGTAAGAAATCCCTAAATGATAGAATGAAACCTGACCCTGCATTTGTTACTTCACCTATCTTTGTTACTAATAAGGATTACGAATTCTCTATTGATCCTGATATAATTACTTTGGTTGAATCTGATCCTTTTCATGGTTATGAATCTGAAACTGTAGTGGCACATCTTACTAAATTGAATGATATAGCCACCCTGTTTACTAAAGATGAGTTAACTCGCTACTTTTATATCCTTAAAATATTTCCATTCTCATTAAAGGGTGATGCTAAGATATGGTTTAATTCTCTTGATCCTGGTTGTGTGCGTAGTCCCCAGGATATGATTTATTACTTCTCTGCTAAATATTTCCCTGCTCATAAGAAACAAGCTGCTTTAAGGGATATATATATAATTTTGCGCAAATTGAAGAAGAGAGTCTCCCACAAGCTTGGGGGAGGCTCCTCCAATTACTTAATGCTTTGCCTAATCATCCTCTTAAGAAAAATGAAATACTTGATATCTTTTATAATGGACTAACCGATGCCTCCAGAGATTACCTGGATAGTTGTGCTGGTTTTGTTTTCAGGGAAAGAACACCGGATGAAGCTGAAATTCTATTGAATAATATGTTGGCAAATGAAAATAATTGGACACCTCCGGAGCCAATTCCTGAGCCTATTCCTAAACCAACTCCGAAGAAGAGGGGTATTCTATTTCTCAGTCCTGAAGATATGCAAGAGGCAACGGAATCTATGAAAGAAAAGGGTATTAAAGCAGAAGATGTTAAGAATTTACCTCCTATCGAAGAAATACATGGTCTTTATTTACCGCCTGTTGAAGAAACATATAATCTTAATCCTTTACCTATTGAAGAAACTCATGGTCTTGATAACACGATACATGTAGTAAAGGTAAATTCTCTCTATAGATATGATAAAGCTGCAATCCAGTTTACTAAGTTTTCTAGCCTATGCTTAGATGAGTTTGATAAATTTATGGCTAAGCAAGAAGACTTTAATGCTTATTTTGGTAGACAATTAAAATACAATTCAAATATGCTTGGACACTTGGGTGATTATATGGCTAATGTCAAAGGTGAACTTAAACTTATTAGTAAACATGCTTCTATGGTTACCACTCAAGTAGAACAACTACTTAAAGCTAAAAATGATTTGCTCAATGAATTGAATAGTAAAAATAATGATAATGCTGTTAGAGTGGTGTAGCGACCCGACCTCAAACAGTCTGATCTCTGTGCTCCGGTGTCATCCCTGGATCAGTAATGCTGACACCACACAGTACTCAGAGGATTTATAACAGAGTAGCAATCACACACTTATTACATCGAGTGTCTCAAAAGAGAACTTATTACAATAAGTATGGCTTAAAGCCATCTAATAATGATAACATCAGAAGGCTTGGAAGATAAGTGAGTCGATCAACTCCAACGGCATCACTGAGTATAGAACCATGACCTAAACTCCTTAATCGTCGTCTGAAAAGTCTGCAACATTAACGTTGCAGCCCGAAAACGGGTCAGCACATGGAATATGCTGGCAAGGTAACACATAGAGAGTAATGTAATGAAACAGCTATACTATATGCATATTTGGCTGGTGGAAAGCTCTATGGTTACAGTTTTGCGTAAAGCCAATTTTTCCCTACTTCAAAGGAATAAAATTTAATTACTATCATGGTAGTTGTTAAACATTGAGAATGGTCGACAGCATTCTCAATCCCAATTAAGTAACATCATTAAACATAACCCAACAAAATTAATTTAGAGTAACATGTTGAGATTCACATGAAAATCCAAGTACTAGATACTCAAGATGTCCATAACCGTGGACACGGCTAACCATGATTAGTTTATTACACTCTGTAGAGGTTTGCGCACTTTTCCCCACAAGACTCGATCGCCTCCGTTTGGTTTCTCGCACTACACGGTGTTTGAGAAGACGGATGACCGAGACATAGTCTTTCAGAAGCGCTAGCACCTTACGATGGGTAGACCGTACCACCTACATCCCCTACATCTGCTAGTCTACCAGTGTAAGAGTTCGCACGACTTAGTAAATTATGCTAGAGCCCATAATAGCTTGTGGCTGCACATGGAAGTTTCTAGTATGAATAGTCTCATGATCCCTTTGAGCCTGGGTGGCGGTCCAAAAGAAAACAGGCAAGTCCTGGAATACCCAGGTGCCTCAATCCACCCAGATGTGTGTTTAAGTTGCCACCTTAGATAAACCATTAATTAACAATCTCACATCTGTCATGGATTTCACTCACCTAATCCACGTCTACTAGCATAGCATGGCATAATAAGCAAACGTAGAAGTAACTCCCAAAGGTTTGATAATAAACAGGTAATAGGTACTACTTCATCTACTTCCCATCCCACAATTTAATTAGATCCTAATCACGCAATTTGTGAGGATTGATCTAATGCAATAAAACTGGGTAGTAGAAAAGGTATGATCAAAGTGTTACTTGCCTTGCTGATGATCCGCGAAACCTAACGATTCGAAGTAACAGGCGGCGCACTCCGGGTATTCTATCACAGACAAACAAACAAGCATACAATAAGTACTCATCTAATGCATAGGTAAAACTCAAATAAGAGATCTAACCAGAAGATTCAACTTAAGAACTCCGGTTTGCAAAAATAATCAAATCGAACGAAGCAACGCAAATCAAACTGCGAAAGAAAACAACTTCATTCTACTAATCTGGATCTGGGGCAAATTTTATAGTAGCAAAATCTTGTTTAAGTTGATTAAACGGATAGAGGGTTTCGAGACGAAACTCTAGGCGCTTGAATCGCATGATTCCGATAAACGAGCGAAAAGTTAAACTAAAACGAAAATCGGATCAGGAATCGCGATCAGAAAAATCGCGGAATTAATCCGAGAAAAAGAAAAACGACGAACGCCGAATTTTTTTCTCTCTTTTTTCGGCACGGAAAACGAGGCGCGACGAACCTCGGGCGGCGGGATCGTCGGCGGCGGCGGCTCCGGCGGCGTGCGTGGATCGAGGCGGGGCTGATGGGCTAGGGCGGCTCGGGGCGGCGCTATTTAAAGGCTGCCCCCGGGGCGGTGTCCCGCTCGGGTACGGCTCGAAGTTGGTTTTTTTAATTATTCCGCTCAGAAGAAAAATAAAAAGAAATACTAAACAGACTCCAAAAATTCCGAAATAAATTTTCACGGGCTTCTAAAATCAAGCCGCACAAGTTGAACATTTATTTGGGCCCTAAATGCAATTTTGAAAAACTCACTTTTTTCCTAAATTCAAATAAAACACCGAAAAACTCCGAAATAAAATCTTATTTGATTTTATTATTAAATCCTCAATATTTCTTTATTTTGGGAAAGTCATTTTATTCCCTCTCTCATATTTTTGTAGTAGAAATAGTTGATGATAAAATAAATAAAATCAAATGATCCTATTCTCAAAATTTGAGAGAACTCAAATATGAAAATAACGAAATCCCCAACTCTCTCCGTGGGTCATTGAGTTGCGTAGAATTTCTAGGATCAACCAAAATGCAAAATAAAATATGACATGCATGATGATCTAATGTATAACATTCCAAATTGAAAATTTGGGATGTTACAAACCTACCCCCCTTAAGATGAATCTCGCCCTCGAGATTCGGGTTGGCTAGAAAATAGGTGAGGGTGGTCCTTGAGCAAATCTTCCTCTCGTTCCCAGTGGCTTCATCCTCCGTGTGGTGGATCCACTGAACTTTGCAAAACTTGATAACCTTGCTACGAGTAACTCGACTGGCAAACTCGAGGATCTTAATTGGTTTCTCCTCATAGGTCAAATCGTTATCCAACTGAATAGTTTCCAAAGGCACTCTGTCTCTCAAGGGTATGTCAGCCATCTCCGCGTGACATTTCTTTAGCTGAGAAACGTGGAACACATCATGAACTCCTAACAGTCCTTCAGGCAATTCCAACTTGTAGGCCACTTCTCCCATACGCTCCAAAACTCGATATGGTCCTACAAATCGTGGCGCTAATTTTCCCTTAACTCCAAAACGCTTTGTTCCCCGAAGTGGAGATACTCGAAGATAAGCTCTATCTCCGACTTCGTAAACTGTCTCCTTGCGTTTAGAATCCGCATAACTCTTCTGTCTGGACTGGGCTACCTTGAGCCTATCGCGAATCAACTTCACCTTCTGTTCAGACTCTTTAATCAAGTCAGCTCCAAACAACTGGCGGTCTCCAACTTCGTCCCATGACAACGGTGTCCTGCACCTCCTTCCGTACAATGCTTCGAAAGGGGCCATCTTTAAACTGGGTTGGTAACTGTTGTTGTAAGAGAACTCTGCATATGGCAAATTATCGTCCCAACTAGATCCATAATCTAGCGCACAAGCTCTCAGCATATCCTCCAAAATCTGATTGACTCTCTCGGTCTGTCCATCTTTCTGTGGATGAAAAGCTGTACTGAATTCTAGCCTGGTTCCCAAAGTTTCGTGCAACTGCTTCCAGAACTTTGAGGTAAACTGGGTTCCTCTATCCGATACGATACTCCTTGGAACTCCATGCAGACATACGATCCTGGTCATGTATATCTTTGCCAACTTAGCACTGGTATAAGTGGTCTTTACTGGGATGAAATGAGCTACTTTCGTCAATCGATCAACTACAACCCAAATCGAGTCATAGCCTGAACGAGTCCTGGGCAATCCCGTGATAAAATCCATGCCTAGCTTATCCCACTTCCATTCGGGTATCGGCAATGGCTGTAACAATCGTGCTGGCTTCTGATGCTCTGCCTTTACTCTCTGACATACATCACAAACTGCTACATACTCCGCAATATCCTTCTTCATTCCGGTCCACCAGAAAATATCCTTCAAATCGAAATACATCTTGGTATTTCCTGGGTGAATTGAATACGGTGAGTCGTGTGCCTCTTGAAAAATCAACTTCCTGATCTCCGGGTCATTGGGCACATAAACGCGGTCTTCAAACCATAAGGTGTCGTGCTCATCCTCACGAAATCCTTTAGCTTTTCCTTTGCTCAGTCTCTCCTTTATAGTGGCAATCTCTTTGTCAGCTTTCTGAGCTTCCCTGATTTTATCCATCAAGGTTGTCTGAATCTCCAATGCTGCTACATAGCCTCTCGGAACTATTTCCAAACATAGTTCACGAAGATTATCTGCTAACTCCCTTGGTATTTCTCCCGTCATTAACGTATTGACATGGCTCTTACGGCTTAATGCGTCAGCTACTACATTAGCCTTTCCGGGGTGGTAATGCAATCTCATATCATAATCCTTGATGAGCTCCAACCATCTCCTTTGTCTAAGATTTAACTCCTTCTGTGTGAAGATGTATTTCAAACTCTTATGATCCGTGTACACCTCACAATGATTTCCAATGAGAAAATGTCTCCATGTCTTCCATGCATGCACTACGGCTGCTAACTCCAAATCATGCGTGGCATAATTCAACTCATGAGGTTTCAGTTGTCTTGAGGCATATGAAACAACTCTCCCTTCCTGCATAAGCACTGCTCCAAGTCCTCGACATGAAGCGTCGCAATACACCTCATAATCCTTGGTCTGGTCTGGTAAAATCAATACTGGTGAGGTAACTAAGCATTTATTCAACTCCTGGAAACTAGCCTCACACTCCTCCGTCCATATGAACTTGGTATCCTTCTTCAACAACTCAGTCATAGGCTTCGCAATCTTTGAGAAATTCTCAATAAATCTCCGGTAGTATCCTGCGAGTCCAAGAAAACTCTGGATCTCTCCAACTGTTGTTGGGGCTTCCCACTTGGTCACGGTTTCAACTTTAGCGGGATTTACTGCTATACCTTCTCCAGATATAACATGTCCGAGGAATCCTACTTCCTTCAACCAAAACTCACATTTGCTGAACTTGGCATATAATTGATGTTCTCTGAACTTTCCCAGTACCAAATGCAAATGCTCCTTATGTTCCTCTTCATTCTTTGAATAAACCAGGATATCATCAATGAACACTACGACGAACTTATCCAAAAACTCCATAAACACTTTGTTCATCATGTTCATAAAATAGGCAGGTGCGTTAGTCAGACCAAATGACATAACGGTATATTCATACAGCCCATACCTGGTGGTAAAAGCTATCTTCAGAATATCCTGTTCTCGAATCTTCAACTGGTGGTATCCTGATCGCAGATCGATCTTGGAAAATACCTTAGCTCCTTGCAATCGATCAAACAGATCGTTGATCATTGGTAGTGGGTACTTGTTCTTGATCGTTACTTCATTCAATCCTCGATAATCAACAACCATCCTTAATGATCCATCTTTCTTCTCCACCAGAAGTACTGGCGATCCCCATGGTGAAGAACTTGGGCAGATATATCCCTTATCCAGTAACTCCTTAATCTGCTTCTTAATTTCCACCAAATCCTTTGCTGGCATCCTATATGGTCTCTTTGATATTGGCCCTGTGCCTGGCTATAGCTCAATCAAAAACTCAATATCTCTATCCGGTGGCATACCTGGCAACTCCTCTGGAAATACACCAGGGAAATCCCTTACCACTGGTACTTCCTCCTGCACAACTCCTGTTAGGCAATTTACTTTAGTCCTCTTTGGCACATGCCGAGATACATGCTTGATCCTTCTCCCTTCTGGGGTGGTAAGCAAAATTGACTTACTAGCACATTCAATATTCCCTTCATACTTTGATAACCAATCCATGCCTAATATCACATCCAATCCTTGAGATTCCAATACTATTAGGTCTGAGGGAAAAACATAGTTACCAATCCTTAATGGTAACCGATCACACCATAGACTAGCCACATACTCTGCTCCAGGCGAGGTTACTAACATGGGTGACCTAAGGGCTTGGGTTGGTAGGTTATACTTATCCACAAATCCCCTTGAGATGTATGAATGCGATGCACCAGTATCAAAAGAATGAGTGTAGTAAATGACTTAACCAAAAACTTACCTATTACTGCATCGGGCTGAGCTTCAACCTCCTCCACGCTAACGTGGTTCACCTGTCCCCTGTTAAAAGGGTTCGGCTTCTTCCCAGAACTTCCATTGCTATTTTGGCCTTCAGGACATTCATTGGCATAATGTCCTGTCTTCGAACACTTAAAGCAATTGACTTGGCTTAGGTCCTTCTTGGCTGGGGTTGAGGGGTTGGTGTGGTTCTGGCCGTTGCTTCCTCCGTTGCCATTACCATTCTTGGTGCCATTGTGATTGTGCGTGCTACCTCCTCCATGGGTATGCTGAAAATGTCCTCCCGGTCTAGGGGTAAAACGTGGCTTCTGCTGAGCTCCTGAATTGTACTTTCCTTATCCATACTTCCTCTTGCAATTCTCAATTTGCTAGTGCTTCCCTTCAATCATAAGAGCACGATCTACCAACTCCTGGTAGTTGTTGAAGGTGGCTACCATCAACTGCATGCTCAACTCATCATTCAGTCCTTCTAGAAACTTCTCCTGCTTAGCTGCATCCGTAGCGACGTCATCTGGGGCATAACGTGCTAGCTTACTAAATTCCTCCACATACTGGCAAACTGTCCTTCCTCCTTGGCGCAAGTTGCGAAACTCACGCTTCTTCATGGCCATAGCTCCTGATGAAACATGGGCAGTACAAAAAGCCTGCTGAAACTGGTCCCATGTGACAGTGTCTACTGGGAAAGTGGCTGTGAAATTCTCCCACCATGATGCTGCGGGTCCTTCTAACTGATGTGCGGCAAACTTCACCTTATCCGCATCTGTGCATCCTACTGTGGTCAACTCCCTAGCTGTCTTGCGGAGCCAATCATCTGCTACTATCGGCTCGGTGCTACTTGAAAACACCGGCGGATTCAGCCTAAGAAAATGGGCTAAGTGGTCAACAGGTGGTGGTGGTGGTGGGTTGTTGTTGTTGTTCCCCTGATTCTGATTCTGGACTAACAACTGCATCAATGTGTTCTACTGCTGGATCAACTGGGTGAGCTCCGGTGGAAAGGCAAATCCGGGGTCACGTCTCAGAGGCATCTGAGGGTTTAGAAAAGATGAGATATAAGAATAGAGGGGGTCTAAAGAGAAAACACTACCCATATGCACATGAGGCAAAACAAACAATTCACTTCAATCAATCAAACAAGGGCATACAATCGATCTATCTATCGCAAAAGTGCTCGGGCTACTATATTTACATGGTGGACTACTACTACTAATGAGGTGGTCTACTAGAAATATTCTTCGGTTGCAGACTCCATGATATCTGCTCCAGCTTCATCAACATAGTCATCATCGCTACTATCTGCTTCCGAGTCGGTGCCGTCGATGATGATGTAGTCTTCCGGGCTAATCTCCTGAGGTTCTTCGTCTTCATCTACTGGCGTAGGGTCTCCCATAAATATTCCAATCTTCTTGATCAGGTCGTCATTCTTCTCCACCAATACTTCAATTTCCTCTTCATAATCTTCACGTGTATCCTTGAGTTCTTCCTCCAGTTCCTTGATTCTAGTCTTAGCCTTCTTCGGATCTATCATGTCGGCGCACATCTGGTTCTCCTGTCGTCGAATGTGCTGATTTAACTCCTGGATAAAAGCTGCGATTGATCTATCCTTCCTGGTGCTGATCATCTCCCAGTGTACATCTCGGCGCCCACAAATCTGGTAGATAGTATCCTTGAGATCCTTGCGGTAGACTTCTCTAATGCGTCCCATGGCGATGTGAGCTGCCATGCTCTTTCCTAGATTCCATGTTGGTGCATCAAAAGAAAACTCTATGGGCTCAGTGACTGGCATGAACGTCCTTCCTGGAACTTGAACTTGAATCATCCAGCGCTCTTCTTCAGGTAAAGTGGCGTTGTAGGTTCCCGTGAAGCTTGGTATTCCTATGTTCAGGTATCTAGTGACTTCCTTCAAGTGTCGTCCAAAGGGTGTATCTTCATCCGGTTGTGTGAACTTATTCCTTGCATCCGCCGTCCTAATGAGTAGAAAAGATGAGAGATCAGAGGAGAAGAGAGTGAATAGTGATCTAGGTCTTTAGCTTAGTGGTCGTGTCCTACAGTCAGCGTGTGCTCTGATACCATCTCTGTAGCGACCCGACCTCAAACAGTCTGATCTCTGTGCTCCGGTGTCATCCCTAGATTAGTAATGCTGACACCACACAGTACTCGGAGGATTTATAACAGAGTAGCAATCACACACTTATTACATCGAGTGTCTCAAAAGAGAACTTATTACAATAAGTATGTCTTAAGGCCATCTAATAACGATAACAGCGGAAGGCTTGGAAGATAAGTGAGTCCATTAACTCCAACGGCATCACTGAGTATAGAACCACGACCTAAACTCCTTAATCGTTGTCTGAAAAGTCTGCAACATTAACGTTGCAGCCCGAAAACGGGTCAGCACATGGAATATGCTGGCAAGGTAACACATAGAGAGTAATGGAATGAAACAGCTATACTATATGCATATTTGGCTGGTGGAAAGCTCTATGGTTACAGTTTTGCGTAAAGCCAATTTTTCCCTACTTCAAAGGAATAAAATTTAATTGCTATCATGGTAGTTGTTAAACATTGAGAATGGTCGACAGCATTCTCAATCCCAATTAAGTAACATCATTAAACATAACCCAACAAAATTAATTTAGAGTAACATGTTGAGATTCACATGAAAATCCAAGTACTAGATACTCAAGATGTCCATAACCGGGGACACGGCTAACCATGATTAGTTTATTACACTCTGTAGAGGTTTGCGCACTTTTCCCCACAAGACTCGATCGCCTCCGTTTGGTTTCTCGCACTACACGGTGTTTGAGAAGACGGATGACCGAGACATAGTCTTTCAGAAGCGCTAGCACCTTACGATGGGTAGACCGTACCACCTACATCCCCTACATCTGCTAGTCTACCAGTTTAAGAGTTCGCACGACTTAGTAAATTATGCTAGAGCCCATAATAGCTTGTGGCTGCACACGGAAGTTTCTAGTATGAATAGTCTCATGATCCCTTTGAGCCTGGGTGGCGGTCCAAAAGAAAACAGGCAAGTCCTGGAATACCCAGGTGCCTCAATCCACCCAGATATGTGTTTAAGTTGCCACCTTAGATAATCCATTAATTAACAATCTCACATCTGTCATGGATTTCACTCACCTAATCCACGTCTACTAGCATAGCATGGCATAATAAGCAAACGTAGAAGTAACTCCCAAAGGTTTGATAATAAACAGGTAATAGGTACTACTTCATCTACTTCCCATCCCACAATTTAATTAGATCCTAATCACGCAATTTGTGAGGATTGATCTAATGCAATAAAACTGGGTAGTAGAAAAGGTATGATCAAAGTGTTACTTGCCTTGCTGATGATCCGCGAAACCTAACGATTCGAAGTAACAGGCGGCGCACTCCGGGTATTCTATCGCAGACAAACAAACAAGCATACAATAAGTACTCATCTAATGCATAGGTAAAACTCAAATAAGAGATCTAACCAGAAGATTCAACTTAAGAACTCCGGTTTGCAAAAATAATCAAATCGAACAAAGCAACGCAAATCAAACTGCGAAAGAAAACAACTTTGTTCTACTAATCTGGATCTAGGGCAAATTTTACAGTAGCAAAATCTTGTTTAAGTTGATTAAACAGATAGGGGGTTTCGAGACAAAACTCTAGGCGCTTGAATCGCCTGATTCCGATAAACGAGCGAAAAGTTAAACTAAAACAAAAATCGGATCAGGAATCGCGATCAGAAAAATCGCGGATTTAATCCGAGAAAAAGAAAAACGACGAACACCGATTTTTTTATTCCGCTTGGAAGAAAAATAAAACAAAATACTAAACAGACTCCAAAAATTCCGAAATAAATTTTCACGGGCTTCTAAAATCAAGCCGCACAAGGTGAACATTTATTTGGGCCCTAAATGCAATTTTTAAAAACGCACTTTTTTCCTAAATTCAAATAAAACACCGAAAAACTCCGAAATAAAATCTTATTTGATTTTATTATTAAATCCTCAATATTTCTTTATTTTGGGAAAGTCATTTTATTCCCTCTCTCATATTTTTGTAGTAGAAATAGTTGATGATAAAATAAATAAAATCAAATGATCCTATTCTCAAAATTTGAGAGAACTCAAATATGAAAATAACGAAATCCCCAACTCTCTCCGTGGGTCATTGAGTTGCGTAGAATTTCTAGGATCAACCAAAATGCAAAATAAAATATGATATGCATGATGATCTAATGTATAACATTCCAAATTGAAAATTTGGGATGTTACAAACCTACCCCCCTTAAGATGAATCTCGCCCTCGAGATTCGGGTTGGCTAGAAAATAGGTGAGGGTGGTCCTTGAGCAAATCTTCCTCTCGTTCCCAGGTGGCTTCATCCTCCGTGTGGTGGATCCACTGAACTTTGCAAAACTTGATAACCTTGCTACGAGTAACTCGACTGGCAAACTCGAGGATCTTAATTGGTTTCTTCTCATAGGTCAAATCGTTATCCAACTGAATAGTTTCCAAAGGCACTCTGTCTCTCAAGGGTATGTCAGCCATCTCCGCGTGACATTTCTTTAGCTGAGAAACGTGGAACACATCATGAACTCCTAACAGTCCTTCAGGCAATTCCAACTTGTAGGCCACTTCTCCCATACGCTCCAAAACTCGATATGGTCCTACAAATCGTGGCGCTAATTTTCCCTTAACTCCAAAACGCTTTGTTCCCCGAAGTGGAGATACTCGAAGATAAGCTCTATCTCCGACTTCGTAAACTGTCTCCTTGCGTTTAGAATCCGCATAACTCTTCTGTCTGGACTGGGCTACCTTGAGCCTATCGCGAATCAACTTCACCTTCTGTTCAGACTCTTTAATCAAGTCAGCTCCAAACAACTGGCGGTCTCCAACTTCGTCCCATGACAACGGTCTCCTGCACCTCCTTCCGTACAATGCTTCGAAAGGGGCCATCTTTAAACTGGGTTGGTAACTGTTGTTGTAAGAGAACTCTGCATATGGCAAATTATCGTCCCAACTAGATCCATAATCTAGCGCACAAGCTCTCAGCATATCCTCCAAAATCTGATTGACTCTCTCGGTCTGTCCATCTTTCTGTGGATGAAAAGCTGTACTGAATTCTAGCCTGGTTCCCAAAGTTTCGTGCAACTGCTTCCAGAACTTTGAGGTAAACTGGGTTCCTCTATCCGATACGATACTCCTTGGAACTCCATGCAGACATACGATCCTGGTCATGTATATCTTTGCCAACTTAGCACTGGTATAAGTGGTCTTTACTGGGATGAAATGAGCTACTTTCGTCAATCGATCAACTACAACCCAAATCGAGTCATAGCCTGAACGAGTCCTGGGCAATCCCGTGATAAAATCCATGCCTAGCTTATCCCACTTCCATTCGGGTATCGGCAATGGCTGTAACAATCGTGCTGGCTTCTGATGCTCTGCCTTTACTCTCTGACATACATCACAAACTGCTACATACTCCGCAATATCCTTCTTCATTCCGGTCCACCAGAAAATATCCTTCAAATCGAAATACATCTTGGTATTTCCTGGGTGAATTGAATACGGTGAGTCGTGTGCCTCTTGCAAAATCAACTTCCTGATCTCCGGGTCATTGGGCACATAAACGCGGTCTTCAAACCATAAGGTGTCGTGCTCATCCTCACGAAATCCTTTAGCTTTTCCTTTGCTCAGTCTCTCCTTTATAGTGGCAATCTCTTTGTCAGCTTTCTGAGCTTCCCTGATTTTATCCATCAAGGTTGTCTGAATCTCCAATGCTGCTACATAGCCTCTCGGAACTATTTCCAAACATAGTTCACGAAGATTATCTGCTAACTCCCTTGGTATTTCTCCCGTCATTAACGTATTGACATGGCTCTTACGGCTTAATGCGTCAGCTACTACATTAGCCTTTCCGGGGTGGTAATGCAATCTCATATCATAATCCTTGATGAGCTCCAACCATCTCCTTTGTCTGAGATTTAACTCCTTCTCTGTGAAGATGTATTTCAAACTCTTATGATCCGTGTACACCTCACAATGATTTCCAATGAGAAAATGTCTCCATGTCTTCCATGCATGCACTACGGCTGCTAACTCCAAATCATGCGTGGCATAATTCAACTCATGAGGTTTCAGTTGTCTTGAGGCATATGAAACAACTCTCCCTTCCTGCATAAGCACTGCTCCAAGTCCTCGACATGAAGCGTCGCAATACACCTCATAATCCTTGGTCTGGTCTGGTAAAATCAATACTGGTGAGGTAACTAAGCGTTTCTTCAACTCTTGGTAACTAGCCTCACACTCCTCCGTCCATATGAACTTGGTATCCTTCTTCAACAACTCAGTCATAGGCTTCGCAATCTTTGAGAAATTCTCAATAAATCTCCGGTAGTATCCTGCGAGTCCAAGAAAACTCTGGATCTCTCCAACTGTTGTTGGGGCTTCCCACTTGGTCATGGTTTCAACTTTAGCGGGATTTACTGCTATACCTTCTCCAGATATAACATGTCCGAGGAATCCTACTTCCTTCAACCAAAACTCACATTTGCTGAACTTGGCATATAATTGATGTTCTCTGAACTTTCCCAGTACCAAATGCAAATGCTCCTTATGTTCCTCTTCATTCTTCGAATAAACCAGGATATCATCAATGAACACTACGACGAACTTATCCAAAAACTCCATAAACACTTTGTTCATCATGTTCATAAAATAGGCAGGTGCGTTAGTCAGACCAAATGACATAACGGTATATTCATACAGCCCATACCTGGTGGTAAAAGCTGTCTTCAGAATATCCTGTTCTCGAATCTTCAACTGGTGGTATCCTGATCGCAGATCGATCTTGGAAAATACCTTAGCTCCTTGCAATCGATCAAACAGATCGTTGATCATTGGTAGTGGGTACTTGTTCTTGATCGTTACTTCATTCAATCCTCGATAATCAACAACCATCCTTAATGATCCATCTTTCTTCTCCACCAGAAGTACTGGCGATCCCCATGGTGAAGAACTTGGGCGGATATATCCCTTATCCAGTAACTCCTTAATCTGCTTCTTAATTTCCACCAAATCCTTTGCTGGCATCCTATATGGTCTCTTTGATATTGGCCCTGTGCTTGGCAATAGCTCAATCAAAAACTCAATATCTCTATCCGGTGGCATGCCTGGCAACTCCTCTGGAAATACACCAGGGAAATCCCTTACCACTGGTACTTCCTCCTGCACAACTCCTGTTAGGCAATTTACTTTAGTCCTCTTTGGCACATGCCGGGATACATGCTTGATCCTTCTCCCTTCTGGGGTGATAAGCAAAATTGACTTACTAGCACATTCAATATTCCCTTCATACTTTGATAACCAATCCATGCCTAATATCACATCCAATCCTTGAGATTCCAATACTATTAGGTCTGAGGGAAAAACATAGTTACCAATCCTTAATGGTAACCGATCACACCATAGACTAGCCACATACTCTGCTCCAGGCGAGGTTACTAACATGGGTGACCTAAGGGCTTGGGTTGGTAGGTTATACTTATCCACAAATCCCCTTGAGATGTATGAATGCGATGCACCAGTATCAAAAGAACGAGTGCAGTAAATGACTTAACCAAAAACTTACCTATTACTGCATCGGGCTGAGCTTCAACCTCCTCCACGCTAACGTGGTTCACCTGTCCCCTGTTAAAAGGGTTCGGCTTCTTCCCAGAACTTCCATTGCTATTTTGGCCTTCAGGACATTCATTGGCATAATGTCCTGTCTTCGAACACTTAAAGCAATTGACTTGGCTTAGGTCCTTCTTGGCTGGGGTTGAGGGGTTGGTGTGGTTCTGGCCGTTGCTTCCTCCGTTGCCATTACCATTCTTGGTGCCATTGTGATTGTGCGTGCTACCTCCTCCATGGGTATGCTGAAAATGTCCTCCCGGTCTAGGGGTAAAACGTGGCTTCTGCTGAGCTCCTGAATTGTACTTTCCTTATCCATACTTCCTCTTGCAATTCTCAATTTGCTACTGCTTCCCTTCAATCATAAGAGCATGATCTACCAACTCCTGGTAGTTATTGAAGGTGGCTACCATCAACTGCATTCTCAACTCATCATTCAGTCCTTCTAGAAACTTCTCCTGCTTAGCTGCATCCGTAGCGACGTCATCTGGGGCATAACATGCTAGCTTACTAAATTCCTCCACATACTGGCCAACTGTCCTTCCTCCTTGGTGCAAGTTGCGAAACTCACGCTTCTTCATGGCCATAGCTCCTGCTGAAACATGGGCAGTACAAAAAGCCTGCTGAAACTGGTCCCATGTGACAGTGTCTACTGGGAAAGTGGCTGTGAAATTCTCCCACCATGATGCTGCGGGTCCTTCTAACAGATGTGCGGCAAACTTCACCTTATCCGCATCTGTGCATCCTACTGTGGTCAACTCCCTAGCTGTCTTGCAGAGCCAATCATCTGCTACTATCGGCTCGGTGCTACTGGAAAACACCGGCGGATTCAGCCTAAGAAAACGGGCTAAGTGGTCTACAGGTGGTGGTGGTGGTGGGTTGTTGTTGTTGTTGTTCCCCTGATTCTGATTCTGGACTAACAACTGCATCAATGTGTTCTGCTGCTGGATCAACTGGGTGAGCTCCGGTGGAAAGGCAAATCCGGGGTCACGTCTCAGAGGCATCTGAGGGTTTAGAAAAGATGAGATATAAGAATAGAGGGGGTCTAAAGAGAAAACACTACCCATATGCACATGAGGCAAAACAAACAATTCACTTCAATCAATCAAACAAGGGCATACAATCGATCTATCTATCGCAAAAGTGCTCGGGCTAACTACTACTACTAATGAGGTGGTCTACTAGAAATATTCTTCAGTTGCAGACTCCATGATATCTGCTCCAGCTTCATCAACATAGTCATCATCGCTACTATCTGCTTCCGAGTCGGTGCCGTCGATGATGATGTAGTCTTCCGGGCTAATCTCCTGAGGTTCTTCGTCTTCATCTATTGGCGTAGGGTCTCCCATAAATATTCCAATCTTCTTGATCAGGTCGTCATTCTTCTCCACCAATACTTCAATTTCCTCTTCATAATCTTCACGTGTATCCTTGAGTTCTTCCTCCAGTTCCTTGATTCTAGTCTTAGCCTTCTTCGGATCTATCATGTCGGCGCACATCTGGTTCTCCTGTCGTCGAATGTGCTGATTTAACTCCTAGATAAAAGCTGCGATTGATCTATCCTTCCTGGTGCTGATCATCTCCCAGTGTACATCTCGGAGCCCACAAATCTGGTAGATAGTATCCTTGAGATCCTTGCGGTAGACTTCTCTAATGCGTCCCATGGCGATGTGAGCTGCCATGCTCTTAACTAGATTCCAAGTTGGTGCATCAAAAGAAAACTATATGGGCTCAGTGACTGGCATGAACGTCCTTCCTGGAACTTGAACTTGAATCATCCAGCGCTCTTCTTCAGGTAAAGTGGCGTTGTAGGTTCCCGTGAAGCTTGGTATTCCTATGTTCAGGTATCTAGTGACTTCCTTCAAGTGTCGTCCAAAGGGTGTATCTTCATCCGGTTGTGTGAACTTGTTCCTTGCATCCGCCATCCTAATGAGTAGAAAAGATGAGAGGTCAGAGGAGAAGAGAGTGAATAGTGATCTAGGTCTTTAGATTTGTGGTCGTGTCCTACAGTCAGCGTGTGCTCTGATACCATCTCTGTAGCGACCCGACCTCAAACAGTCTGATCTCTGTGCTCCGGTGTCATCCGTAGATCAGTAATGCTGACACCACACAGTACTCGGAGGATTTATAATAGAGTAGCAATCACACACTTATTACATCGAGTGTCTCAAAAGAGAACTTATTACAATAAGTATGTCTTAAGGCCATCTAATAACGATAACAGCGGAAGGCTTGGAAGATAAGTGAGTCCATCAACTCCAACGGCATCACTGAGTATAGAACCACAACCTAAACTCCTTAATCGTTGTCTGAAAAGTCTGCAACATTAACGTTGCAGCCCGAAAACGGGTCAGCACATGGAATATGCTGGCAAGGTAACACATAGAGAGTAATGTAATGAAACAGCTATACTATATGCATATTTGGTTGGTGGAAAGCTCTATGGTTACAGTTTTGCGTAAAGCCAATTTTTCTCTACTTCAAAGGAATAAAATTTAATTACTATCATGGTAGTTGTTAAACATTGAGAATGGTCAACAGCATTCTCAATCCCAATTAAGTAACATCATTAAACATAACCCAAAAAAATTAATTTAGAGTAACATGTTGAGATTCACATGAAAATCCAAGTACTAGATACTCAAGATGTCCATAACCGGGGACACGGCTAACCATGATTAGTTTATTACACTCTGTAGAGGTTTGCGCACTTTTCCCCACAAGACTCGATCGCCTCCGTTTGGTTTCTCGCTCTACACGGTGTTTGAGAAGACGGATGACCGAAACATAGTCTTTCAGAAGCGCTAGCACCTTACGATGGGTAGACCGTACCACCTACATCCCCTACATCTGCTAGTCTACCAGTGTAAGAGTTCGCACGACTTAGTAAATTATGCTAGAGCCCATAATAGCTTGTGGCTGCACACGGAAGTTTCTAGTATGAATAGTCTCATGATCCCTTTGAGCCTGGGTGGCGGTCCAAAAGAAAACAGGCAAGTCCTGGAATACCCAGGTGCCTCAATCCACCCAGATATGTGTTTAAGTTGCCACCTTAGATAAACCATTAATTAACAATCTCACATCTGTCATGGATTTCACTCACCTAATCCACGTCTACTAGCATAGCATGGCATAATAAGCAAACGTAGAAGTAACTCCCAAAGGTTTGATAATAAACAGGTAATAGGTACTACTTCATCTACTTCCCATCCCACAATTTAATTAGATCCTAATCATGCAATTTGTGAGGATTGATCTAATGCAATAAAACTGGGTAGTAGAAAAGGTATGATCAAAGTGTTACTTGCCTTGCTGATGATCCGCGAAACCTAACGATTCGAAGTAATAGGCGGCGCACTCCGGGTATTCTATCGCAGACAAACAAACAAGCATACAATAAGTACTCATCTAATGCATAGGTAAAACTCAAATAAGAGATCTAACCAGAAGATTCAACTTAAGAACTCCGGTTTGCAAAAATAATCAAATCGAACAAAGCAACGCAAATCAAACTGCGAAAGAAAACAACTTTGTTCTACTAATCTGGATCTAGGGCAAATTTTACAGTAGCAAAATCTTGTTTAAGTTGATTAAACAGATAGGGGGTTTCGAGACAAAACTCTAGGCGCTTGAATCGCCTGATTCCGATAAACGAGCGAAAAGTTAAACTAAAATGAAAATCGGATCAGGAATCGCGATCAGAAAAATCACAGATTTAATCCGAGAAAAAGAAAAACGACGAACACCGATTTTTTTATTCCTCTTGGAAGAAAAATAAAACAAAATACTAAACAGACTCCAAAAATTCCGAAATAAATTTTCACGGGCTTCTAAAATCAAGCCGCACAAGGTGAACATTACTTGGGCCCTAAATGCAATTTTGAAAAACGCACTTTTTTCCTAAATTCAAATAAAACACCGAAAAACTCCGAAATAAAATCTTATTTGATTTTATTATTAAATCCTCAATATTTCTTTATTTTGGGAAAGTCATTTTATTCCCTCTCTCATATTTTTGTAGTAGAAATAATTGATGATAAAATAAATAAAATCAAATGATCCTATTCTCAAAATTTGAGAGAACTCAAATATGAAAATAACGAAATCCCCAACTCTCTCTGTGGGTCATTGAGTTGCGTAGAATTTCTAGGATCAACCAAAATGCAAAATAAAATATGATATGCATGATGATCTAATGTATAACATTCCAAATTGAAAATTTGGGATGTTACAAGTGGCTACTAGAACTGGTAGAATGACTCAGGAACCTTTGGATCCTGAAGGCCATCCTAAAAGAATTGAGCAAGATTCTCAGAGAAATAATATAGATGTACCTAGCTCTTCTAGAAAGAATAAAAAGAAAATTGATAGGACTTTGCATGCTTCTAGTGATCCTATTGTTGAAACACCTAAGAATCCAAATGATATTTCTATTTCTGATGCTGAAACACAACCTGGTAATGAACCTGAAACTAGTGATAATGCTAATAATAATCTTCATAATGATGCTCAACCTAGTAATGATAATGATATTGAAATTGAACCTGTTGTTGATCTTGATAACCCACAATCAAAGAATCAATGTTATGATAAAAGAGACTTTGTTGCTAGGAAACATGGTAAAGAAAGAGAGCCATGGGTTCAGAAACCCATGCCTTTTCCTCCCAAACCATCCAAGAAAAAGGATGATGAGGATTTTGAGCACTTTGCTGAAATGATTAGACCTTTCTTTTTGCGTATGCGATTAACTGATATGCTCAAAACCAATCCTTATGCTAAGTATATGAAAGATATTATTACAAATAAAAGAAAGATACCGGAAGCTGAAATTTCCACCATGCTTGCTAATTATACTTTTAAGGGTGGAATACCAAAGAAACTTGGAGATCCAGGAGTACCCACTATACCATGCTCCATTAAAAGAAACTATGTTAAAACTGCTTTATGTGATCTTGGAGCCGGTGTTAGTGTTATGCCTCTCTCTTTATATCATAGACTTGATTTGAATAAGTTGACACCTACTGAAATATCTTTGCAAATGGCTAATAAATCAACTGCTATACCTGTCGGTATTTGTGAGGATGTGCCTGTTGTAGTTGCAAACGTTACTATTTTAACAGACTTTGTTATTCTTGATATTCCCAAGGACGATAGTATGTCTATTATTCTTGGAAGACCATTTTTGAATACTGCAGGGGCTGTTATTGATTGCACTAAAGGCAATGTCACTTTTCATGTTAATGGTAATGAGCACATGGTACACTTTCCGAGGAAACAACCTCAAGTTCATAGTATCAACTCCATTAGAAAAATTCCATCGATTATATTTGGAGGTTTTGAATTTCCTCTTCCTACTGTCAAGAAGAAATATGATATTCTTATTATTGGGGATGTACATATCCCCGTTGAGGTAACATAGTGTTATTCGAAATTTCTCCGGTTCCATGTTATTTGGAATGAGTTCGTTAACAAGACTTGATCAACCTTGTTAGTGGATTCCTTTTGATGATCATGAGATGGATGAAACTAGAAGGCACAACCTTCTGTATCCCACTTTTACTTTTTGTTTTTTATATTAAATAAAATAAAAATGAATATTTTTCTGTCTGTTATCTGATTATCTATGCAGTATAAAAATACCTCGAAAATAAAAGTTCTCCAAATGCCCTGAAAATTAAATATGTTTTTTTCTAGAATATTTGAGGATTTATGGAACAAAGAACACACCAGGGGGGCCAGCCACCTTGCCACGAGGGTGGAGGGCGCGCCTACCCCTCTAGGGCGCGCCCCCTGCCTCGTGGGCCCACGGTGGCCCTCCTCCACTTATTCCTGCACCCACACACTTCATCTTCCTCCCCCAAACACGAATAACCAACTCAAACCCGAGTCCAAGCTCGTTTTGCTGCCATTTTCGATATCCTTGCTCAAAGCACCTCTCACAAAACTGCTTGGGGAGATTGTTCCTTGGTATGTGACTCCTCCATTGGTCCAATTAGTTTTTGTTCTAGTGCTTTATTCATTTCAAATTTGTGTTGTTTAGGTGACCCTGTTCTTGAGCTTGCATGTCAAATTTATATGGTCAAAAGTAGTTTTGATGCATGATATAGGCCCTAAGCACTTGTAGGAGTAGTTGCTATCAATATTATTGAGTTTGGTTTACTTTTATTTTGAAGTTACTAAAAAAATTCAGAATTTTTCAGAGGAAGAAAAATGCTTAGGAAAATGTTCCAAGGTGGTTCTTCAAAGAAGCAAGGACCCAGGCTTGCAATGCGTGATGCTGACGAAGAGCCACCAAGAGACGCTCCAGTGCGTCCTTGTGAGTGGCCTTCTGGAAATTTTATGAATCAAGCGGGAATAGAAGAAGAATTCAACGCATATTTGCGTAACGCTGATCTCGTGAGCTTCAAGGAAGAGAAGTGCAGTCAGTATCATGAGCTCACTAGCTCCTTTGTGAGGAGGTTTGAATTTTCAACTTCACGTAATTCTCCAACTGTCCTGTTTGATCTTTATGATAAATCTTATACCATGGACTTAGAGGATTTTACCACTGCATGCAAACTTCCGCAATGGAGCAGTATAAGGGATCCTCGTAAATCTGAATTTAGAGATTTTCTTGCTAAGATAATTGTGGGAGAATCTAGAGATATTACACAAGCTACCATAGGGAGCATTCACTTTCTTGCTATACATTATTTTGTTCTATTTATAGGTAGATGCATAAATGGTAAAGATGAGGCATGTCACATGTGTGTCCTTGATCTTAGTATTCTTAGGAGTGCTGTGTTAGGAGACAAATCATATAATTTGGGAGCCATTGTTGCACGTAGGTTGCATCTTAATAGACGTAATGGAGATTTCTTTAGTGGAATTTATGCAACCCGCGTAGCTAATTTTCTTGGTATAGATGTGCGCAAAGATGATATTGAATTACCTCCTGCCTATCTAGATTTTAATGCTATGGTTCACCACAAGTTTGTCGAGAGGAACGAATCACCTCTCCAGTATCGACTAATCTTTGACAGACGTCGTGCTGCCCGTATTACTCTCCTTGCTCCTACTTTCTTTGATTATCAGGACAGAGGAGGATATACTATTACCAGAGAGGAGGCAGATGAGTACGAGAGGAGAGAGGAGGCCACTCGTCGCCACGCTGCAGCTCAGCAGGCGATAGTTGCTGCATCACAGTACGACCCCAGCTACTATTATGGATATCCGCCAAGCCAGCCATGGCCATAGACCAACTTAGGCCAAAAGCCTAAGCTTGGGGGAGTACGTATTTCTCACCGACATTACATTTATGTTCACACACTCATTGCTAGATGTCGGTGCTCATACTTTTTCATTGTATTATCCATGCTAGTTTAATTTCCTTTTTATGCTTTCTTCTTGTGTGTTTAATAAACCTTAAGAAAAACCAAAAAAATTAGTTGTAGCTTTTAGCTAGCTTTAATTTCCATGCTTGTAGTAGTAATTAAAAAGAAAACCCAAAAATATTTCCTGTTCTTCTTTTGCTTGTTGGGAGCTTTCCCGTGTAAATAGTTTTATTTCTTTTGTTTTCTTTGGGGGTCGATAGGAGAAGACCATAATTAAATTGTTGAAGTGGCTCTTATATGCATTATTGTTGATCTGACAAAAGAGCCCATATTGCCTTGTCTTCTCCTGTTTATTGAATGCTTGCAGATTTCGACTTAGTCCAATGCACGTGCACTATTATTATTATTATTCACACTGTTTGGTCGTGCAAGTGAAAGGCAATTATGATGATATATGATGGACTGGCTGAGATGAGAAAAGCTGGTATGAACTCGACCTCTTTTGTTTTTGTAAATATGATTAGTTCATTATTCCTGATTCAGCCTATTATGAATAAACATGTTTGTAATGACAACTAGAGATCATAGTTTCTTGTGCCATGCTTGATTAGCTATGAGTTATAATGGTTTACCTTGCGTGCCAACATGCTATTAAAATGGTTATGATGTGGTATGATAGGGTGGTATCCTCCTCTGAATGATTTAATTGACTTGACTTGGCACATGTTCACACATGTAGTTGAAACAAAATCCACATAGCCTTCACGATATTTATGTTCATGGTGGATTATATCCTACTCATGCTTGCATTAGGTGTTGATTAATTTTAATGCATGTTCATGACTGTTGTCGCTCTCTAGTTGGTTGCTTCCCAGTCTTTTGCTAGCCTTCACCTGTACTAAGTGGGAATACTGCTTGTGCATCCAATCCCTTAAACCCCAAAGTTATTCCACATGAGTGCACTATACCTACCTATATACGGTATCTACCTGTCATTCCAAGTAAATTTGTATGTGCCAAACTCTAAACCTTCAAATAAATATCCTGTTTTGTATGCTCGAATAGCTCATGTATCAATTAGGGCTGTCTGTATCTTCCATGTTAGGCGGGTTATTCTCAAGAGGAGTGGACCCCGCTCCTCACTCACGAGATAAATGGCTGGTCACCGGGATGCCCAGTCCCATGCTTTATGCAAACTAAATCAAAATAATCGCAAACAAATCTCCCCTGGGACTCTTGTTAGTTGGAGCCACTTGTTGTTTCGAGAAAGCCATGGATTGATGCTTGTGGTGGAAGGGGGAGTATAAACTTTACCATTCTGTTTGGGAACCGCCTATAATGTGTTATGTTGACAATGAAAGTATACCGCTCAAAATATTATTCACCTCTATTTCAAAACCAAGCTCTGGCACCTCTAGAAATCCCTGCTTCCCTCTGCGAAGGGCCTATCTATTTACTTTTATGGTGAGTCATCATCCTCTTATTAAAAAGTACCAGTTGGAGAGCACCGCAGTCATTTGCATTCATTACTGTTAGTTTACATTGAGTATGACTTGACTGGATCTCTTTTACCATGAATTACAATGTCTAGTCAGTCCTTGGTCTTTAAAGGTGCTCTGCATTTATGTTTTGCGGTCTCAGAAAGGGCTAGCGAGATACCATCCTATTATATCATATTATGATTGTTTTGAGAAAGTTTTGTCATCAGAGTTTTATTATTATGGCTTGCTAGTTGATTATGCTATCGATATGAGTAAACTTGATACCTATGCGTTATTGCAAATGTGGTTAGTTATAATATTTTCTGAAAACTTGAATGCTGGCTTTACATATTTACAACAACAAGAGCAAACAGAGTTTGTAAAAGTTTTTCTTTATCACTTTCAGTTTGTCAACTAAATTGCTTGAGGACAAGCAAAGGTTTATGCTTGGGGGAGTTGATACGTCTCCAACGTATCTACTTTTCCAAACACTTTTGCCCTTGTTTTGGACTCTAACTTGCATGATTTGAATGGAACTAACCCGGACTGACGCTGTTTTCAGCAGAATTACCATGGTGTTATTTATGTGCAGGAGCAAACGTCTTGGAATGACCTGAAACTTCACGGAGACACTTTTCAAAAAATAAGAAAAATACCTGCCAAAGATGAAGGCCAGGGGGCCCACCATCTTGCCACGAGGGTGGGGGCGCGCCTGCCCCCCTAGGGCGCGCCCCCTACCTTGTGGGCCCCATGTTGCGTCTCCGACTCCAACTCCACCTCCATATATTGAGTTTCGGGGAGAAAAAAATTAGAGAGAAGAAACCATCGCGTTTTATGATACGGAGCCACCGCCAAGCCCTAAAACCTCTCGGGAGGGCTGATCTGGAGTCCGTTCGGGGCTCCGGAGAGGGGGATCCGTCGCCATCGTCATCATCAACCATCCTCCATCACCAATTTCATGATGCTCACCGCCGTGCGTGAGTAATTCCATCGTAGGCTTGCTGGACGGTGATGGGTTGGATGGGATCTATCATGTAATCGAGTTAGTTTTGTTAGGGTTTGATCCCTAGTGTCCACTATGTTCTGAGATTGATGTTGCTATGACTTTGCTATGCTTAATGCTTGTCACTAGGGCCCGAGTGCCATGATTCCAGATCTGAACCTATTATGTTTTCATCAATATATGAGTGTTCTTGATCCTATCTTGCAAGTCTATAGTCACCTATTATGTGTTATGATCCGTTAACCCCGAAGTGACAATAATCGGGATACTTACCGGTGATGACCGTAGTTTGAGGAGTTCATGTATTCACTATGTATTAATGCTTTGTTCCGGTTCTCTATTAAAAGGAGGCCTTAATATCCCTTAGTTTCCATAAGGACCACGCTGCCACGGGAGGGTAGGACAAAAGATGTCATGCAAGTTCTTTTCCATAAGCACGTATGACTATGTTCGGACTACATGCCTTCATTATATCAATGAACTGGAGCTAGTTCTGTGTCACCCTAGGTTATGACTGTTACATGATGAACCGCATCCGGCATAATTCTCTATCACCGATCCATTGCCTACGAGCTTTCCATATATTGTTCTTCGCTTTCTTTCCCGTTGCTATTGCTATCATCACTACAAAATACCAAAAACATTACTTTTACTACTGTTAATGCTTCACGTCGAGGACTTGGAGCCGTACTTATGCAGGAGGGAAGAGTTGTTTCATATGCCTCATGACAGCTTAAACCCCATGAGTTAAACTATGCTACGCATGATTTGGAGTTAGCAGCTGTAGTGCTGCATTGAAGACATGGAGACATTTTCTCATCAGAAACCATTGTGAGGTATACACGGATCACAAGAGTTTGAAGTATATCTTTACGTAGAAGGAGCTGAATCTCAGGCAGAGGAGATGGTTAGAGCTCATAAAGGATTATGATATGAGATTGCATTATCATCCCGAAAAGGCTAACGTAGTAGCCGATGCGTTGAGCCGCAAGAGTCGTGTGAATACCCTCATGACCGGAGAATTACCCAAGGAGTTGGCAGAAGACCTTCGCAAGCTATGTTTGGAGATAGTTCCGAGAGGTTATGTAGAAGCTTTGGAGATTCAGTCTACTTTGATGGATAAGATCAGAGAAGCTTAGAAGACGGACAAGGAGATTGCCGAGATAATGGAAAGGATGTGTAAAGGAAAGGCTAAAGGATTTCGTGAGGATGAGCACGATACCTTATGGTTTGAGGACCGCGTATATGTGCCAAATGATCAAGAGATCAGGAGGTTGATTCTGCAAGAGGCCCATGATTCGCCATATTCGATTCACCCAGGAAATACCAAGATGTATCTGGATTTGAAGGATAGTTTCTGGTGGACTGGAATGAAGAAGGATATTGCGGAGTATGTAGCAGTTTGTGATGTATGTTAGAGAGTGAAAGCCGAGCATCAGAAGCCAGCAGGATTGCTACAACCATTGCCGATACCCGAATGGAAGTGGGATAAACTAGGCATGGATTTTATCACGGGATTACCCAGGACTCGTTCAGGCTATGACATGATATGGGTTGTAGTCCATCGTTTGACGAAAGTAGCTCATTTCATCCCAATAAAGACCACTTACACCAATGCTAAGTTGGCAAAGATATACATGACCAGGATCATATGTCTGCATGGAGTTCCGAGGACCATTGTATCAGATAGAGGAACCCAGTTTACTTCAAAGTTTTGGAATCAGTTGCATGAAACTTTGGGAACCAGGCTAGAGTTTAGTACCGCTTTTCACCCGCAGACAGATGGACAGACTGAGAGGGTCAATCGGATTCTGGAGGACATGTTGAGAGCTTATGCGCTAGACTATGGATCTAGTTGGGACGATAATTTGCCGTATGCAGAGTTCTCATACAACAACACCTATCAAGCCAGTTTGAAGATGGCCCCTTTTGAAGCACTGTACGGAAGGAGGTGTAGAACACCATTGTTGTGGGATGAAGTTGGAGACCGACAATTGTTTGGACCAGATTTGATTAAAGAGTCTGAAGAGAAGGTTAAGCTGATTCGCGATAGACTCAAGGTAGCCCAGTCCAGGCAGAAGACTTATGCGGATTCTAAACGCAAGGAGACAGTTTACGAAGTTGAAGACAGAGTGTATCTTCGGGTGTCGCCACTTCGAGGAGTGAAGCGCTTTGGAGTTAAGGGAAAGTTAGCACCACGTTTTGTGGGACCATACAGAGTTTTGGAACGTATGGGAGAAGTTGCTTACAAATTGGAATTTCCCGAAGGATTGTCTGGAGTTCACGATGTGTTCCATGTTTCTCTGTTGAAGAAGTGCCACGCAGAGATGGCTGATATTCCTCTAAGAGATACAGTACCGCTGGAAGCGATACAATTGGATAGTGATTTGACCTATGAGGAGAAGCCAGTTAAGATACTCGAGTTTGCTAGCCGAGTCACATGCAGCAAAGTAATCAAGTTCTGTAAAGTTCAGTGGAGTCACCACATCGAAGATGAAGCCACCTGGGAACGAGAGGAAGACCTACGAAAGGATCACCCTCACCTATTTTCTAGCCAACCCGAATCTCGAGGGCGAGATTCATCTTAAGGGGGTAGGTTTGTAACATCCCAAATATTCAATTTGGAATGTTATACATTAGATCATCATTGCATATCATATTTTATTGCATTTTGGTTGATCCTAGAAATTCTACGCAACTCAAGGACCCGCGGAGAGAGTTGGGGATTTCATAATTTTCATATTCGAGTTTTCTCGAATTTTGAAAAGAGGATCGTTTGATTTTAATTATTTTTCTCTTTGAATATTTATTTTATAAAAATAAGAGAGAGAGAGAGAGGATAAAATGACTTCCTCAAAATAAAGAAATATCGGAGATTTAATATTAAAACCAAATAAGATTTTTATTCAGAGTTTTATCGGTATTTTATTTGAATTAGGAAAAATATCCGTTTTTCAAAATTTGCATTTTAGGCCAAAATAAGTGTTCACCTTGTCCGACTTATTTTTAGAGGACGGGGAAAATTTATTTCTGGATTTTTGGAGTCCGTCTAGTATTCTTTTCTTTCTTTTTCTGCACGTCGGAATTATTTAAAAAAGAGTCAAACCGACTCCGGGCCGTACCCGAGCGGGATACCGCCCGGGGGGGCCTTTATAAGTCATGACGCCCAAGCCGCCGAAGCCCAGCCCGAGCCGCCGCGGCCCACCGCCGCCCAATGCTAACCCTAGCCCAACGACGTCGCCGCCGCCTCACGCCGCCGCCGCCTCGCCGCCGATGCCGCCCCGACCCGCCGCCCCGCGCCGCCTCGCCGGAGCCGCCCGTCGCCGCTGCCGCCCTCACCGGATTTGCCGGAGGTAGCCGACCCGCCGCCGCCGATTTTCTTCGGAAAACCGTATAGTCTTTTCTTAGACCGCGGTTTATTTTTTAGATAGGTTTTTTTTCCGGTTTAGTTATATAGCGAACGCCCGTTCGTTCATTCGTTTTAACGAACAGTTTTCACCGTTTAGCCGCACACAGCGAACGTTCGTTCGTTAGCCTATTCGTCAGTTTTTTTTTCTCGGATTTTCTATGATTATTTTCGATTGCGATTTCTGATCCGATTTTCGTTTTAGTATAACTTTGCACTCGTTTATCGGAATCAGACGATTCAAGCGCCTAGAGTTTCGTCTCGAAACCCTCTTTCTGTTTAACCAACTTAAACAAGATTTTGCTACTATAAAATTGGACTTAAGTCCAGATTAGTGAACGAAGCTTGTTTCTTTCGCCGTTTGAGTTTTGTTGCTTCGTTTGATTTGATTCTTTTTGCAAACCGGGGTTCTTAAGTTGAACTTTCTGGTTAGATCTTTTATTTGAGTTTTACCTGTGCCCTTGCTTGATTGCTTATTGTATGCTTGTTTGTTTGCGATAGAGTACCCGGAGTGTGAAGCGTGCTACTACGAGTCTCTAGGTTTCGCGGATCATAAGCAAGGCAAGTAACACTTTGATCATACCTCCTTACTACCCAGTTTCATTGCATTAGATCAACCCTCAAACAATTGCATGTTTAGGATCTAATTAAATTGTGGGTTTTGGGAAGTTGATGAGGCAGTACCAATTGTCCTGTTTATTATCAAACCTTTGGGAGTTACTTCTACGTTGCTTATATTGCCATGCTATGCTCGTAGACGTGGATTGGGTTTGAGTGTATCCACGACTGAGGTGAGATTGTTAATTAATGGTTCAACTTAAGGTGGCAACTTTAATACACATCTGGTTGGATTGAGGCACCTGGGGAACCCAGTGTTGTCTGTATTTTTGGAAATCCCGGGGTACCGTATGATTCTCCTATGGACTGCCACCCAGGCTCAAAGGGATCATGAGATTATTCATGCTAGAAACTTCCGTGTGCAGCCACATGCCATTATGGGCTCTGGCATAGTTGAGTAAGTTGTGGGAAACCTTTCCATGATGGGCTAGCAGATGTAGGGGATTGTAGGTGTACCGGCCTATCTATCGGTTATGGGGACCTCTTCGGAAAGACTGTGTCTCAATCATCCGTTTCTTGTGGGGAAAAGTGCACAAACCTCTGCAGAGTGTACAAACTAATCATGGTTAGTCGTGTCCCGGTTATGGACATCTTGAGTATCTGGTTTTTGGATTATCATGTGAATCTCATCACTCTTAATAATAAAACTTGATTGGGTTATTAATTATTTCTTAATTGGGATTGAGTTGGGTGAACCTTCTCAATGTTTAACAACCACCATGATAGTTAAATAAAATTTATTCCTTTACAGTAGGGAAAAATTGGCTTTTCGCAGAACATATTAACCATACAGCCTCTACCAGCCATATATGCATGTAGTGATAGTATTATTCTGTTCATTACTCTCTTGTGTTACATTGCCAGCATATTCCATGTGCTGACCCATTTTCGGGCTGCAACGTATCATGTTGCAGACATTTTAGACAATGAGTAAGGAGCCTTAGGTCGTGGTCTTTCACTCAGTGATGCCGTTAGAGTTGATGGACTCCCTTTATCTTCCAAGCCTTCCGCTGTTATCGTATTAGATGGCCTTAACCATATTTATTGTAATAAGTTCTCTTTTGAGACATTCGATGTAATAAGTATGTGATTGCTACTCTGTTATAAATCCTTCGAGTACTGTGTGTGTCAGCATTACCGATCCAGGGATGACTCTTATGCACAGAGACTTGACCGTCTGAGGTCGGGTCACTACAAGGATGATATTAGAGCACACGCTGACTGTAGGACACGACCACTAAGCTAAAGCCCTAGAATCACTACTCTCTTCTCATTTCTGACTCCTCTCCATTTTCTACTCTTCAGGATGGCGGATGCAAGGATCAAGTTCATGCAACCGGATGAAGACACCCCATTTGGACGCCACTTGAAGGAAGTCACTAGATACCTCAATATTGGAATACCAAGCTTCACCGGGACCTACAACGCCACTTTACCAGAAAAAGAGCGCTGGATGATTCAAGTTCAAGTTCCAGGAAGGACGTTCACGCCAGTCACTGAGCCCATAGAATTTTCCTTCGATGCACCAACCTGGAGTCTAGGAAAGAGTATGGCAGCTCACATTTCCATCGGTCGCATTGGAGAAGTTTACCATAATGATCTCAAGGACACTATCTACCAGATTTGTGGGCGCCGAGATGAGCAATGGGAGATGATCAACATCAGGAAGGATAGATGAAGGCAGGGCGAACCTCGCAAGGTTCCAATGACATAAGCCATGACGACCAAGGCCAGGTGGGTGCCAGCGCGCATGGTGTCCTCGTTTCCTCTTTGGTGCTAAGGAGGCAAGCGCAGACAAGGAGTACCGGGGCATCAGGCAAAGGTTTCCATATCGGTGCAACAAGACCAAGACCAGCAGGACGGCAGGACGGAGGTCACCATGGAGCCCAAGACGGCGTAACCACCAGAGCCTTTAGCAGGTGAAGACCACCTTTAGTCAGGATAGCTTGTACTAGCTGTCCCCCTTCAAATTGGCCCTTGTGGCATCCCTTCCCACTCAATATTTGGGAAGAGGAACGAGCCTCTATAAATAGGACTAGTCACTACAGTAGGAGGCAACTCATCTTGGACTGGATCCACTCCATCCTCACACCTACCAAGCACAAGAACATCTCTCCTCAGGAGGCTGTTTTTCCCCTTGTATTGTTCATCCTCAGCCCAAGAGGCAATTCACCACACCACACTGGAGTAGGGTATTACACCACCATGGTGGCCCGAACCAGTATAAGTCTTGTGTCTCTTGTGTTGCGGGTTCGTCAAGCTAGGCTTTGAGATCGCGGTGAGGCTGAGGGCGTGATCGGGTAGGGGGAAATCTTCATGCGCACCCCAGTGTTCGAACCTCAAGGGTTTTACCGGAACCCAAAATCTGACATTTGGCGCCAGGTAGGGGTGCGCTAAAGCTTTCCTTCCGTCGATCGCGTCCTGTCGCTTTGTCGCATCCATGGCGGACGCTCGCCGAGCTCGCGCCGAGCGCCGGGCCGCCCTCGCCGCCCGCATTGCTCAGACGGCTCCCATCAACGGGCCTTCCTGTCGTTCTCCGTCGCCTGCCGCCAACGCCGCCACCGGCCTGGCGGGAAACGAGCAGAAAGCATCCTCGCTGCACCACTCGGTGCGGCGGGATGGCCGCATCACCACTCCGTGGCTGACCCCGGACGGCTCATCGTCTCACGTTCATCGCGCTCCCACGGACGCGCAGGCCGCACTGCTCATGGCACGCGAACTCCCCCGCTACCGCCCTATCGACGACCTCTACGAGGACTGGCTGGACCACATCGCCGAGCTCATCAGCACCGCAGGGGGTTCCCCCGCGCCATCCCTCTCGCTGCCTCGCCCTCCGCCAGCTGTGGGCAACGTGGCTCATGGAGCGCCACCACCACCACCTCCGCACCAAGACGGCGTCCTGGCGCCAAGGCGTGTGGTCCCCCGGCGCGACCCACCGCGTCGGGCGCTTGTGCGCGAAGAAGGAAGCAAGAAAACGCTCCCGCGCTCCCAACACCACTACGACAAGACAGTGTGCTGCCTGCGGTGGCGGTGCGCGGACATCAAGGGAAGGCTCCACATCAGCAAATGGACCCGGTGGCCTCCGCGGGCTGCCGCGCCTTCACTCCTGAGCTGCATAGCGTCGCATGGCCGGGCAAGTTCAAGCCAGGCCTGCCTCCACGCTACGACGGCACCCCCGACCCCGCGGAGTTCCTGCAGCTCTTCGAGATGAGCATCGAGGCGGCCAACGGCGATGAGAAAGTCACGGCGAACTGGTTCCCCATGGCTCTCAAGGATGGTGCCCACTCATGGCTCCTGAATCTACCTCCAGGCTCGATCTCCTCCTGGGACGAGATGCGCGACTACTTCGTCGCCAATTTCCAGGGCACCCGCGACCGCCCTCCGGCCGCGGGTGACCTACGCCCCGTCAAGCAGCAGCCAGGAGAGACCCTCCACAAGTACATCCAGCACTTCAACAACGTTTGCCTCAAGATCCCCAAGGTGACAGATGAGGCCATCATCTCCTCGTTTTCTGTTGGCGTCCGCGACGTCAAGATGAAGGAGGAGCTCGCCATCCATGAGGAGTTGTGCACGTCCTTGGGGTTGTTCAACTTGGCGACCAAGTGCGCAAGGGCTGAGGAAGGGCACCTTTCCCTCCTCGAGCTCCAAGCTGCCGACCTGGAGGAGAAGAAATCCAAGGCCAAGGATGTGAAGCGCAAGGGAGTGGCCGTACTTGCGGCGGAGCCATACACGAAGCGCGGCTGGGACCAGCCTGAGTCATCCAAGAGCAGCCGACCATTCTGCGCCTTCCCCAACGTTCACAGCCACAACACCAACGACTATCTAGAGCTCAGGGCCATTCGAGATGGACGCCTTGGTCGACGCCCCGAGTGCAACGACTGGGGCTACGACCGAGGAGGATGACATGGCGGAGGACGCTGGGACGACCGTGGCCCTTGCCAGGAGTGGCGTGACTGGCCTCGCGAGGACCGCTGGCAAGATCAACCTCGCGAAGGTGCCTGGAGGGATCAGCCTCACAAGGACTGCCCCCAGGGCAATGCTGGTCTTCCTCCGGTGCCGCCACCACCAAGAAGGAACGATGACCACTATCAGGACAAGGGGGCTGGGGGCTTCCAGGAGCCACGGGCTATCACCTCCATCTTGGCTGGAGCTCAAGCCCCAGCCTCTCAGCGAATCTTCAAGCAGTTTGCTCGCGAGGTGAACGCAGTCCTCCCAGGCTCAAGGACACATGCTAGCTTAGGTGGTCCAAGTGCGCCATCACCTTCAGTTCGGCAAATCAGCTCAAGTGCGCGGCCACTGCTGGCGCCCACCCGATGCTTTGCTCACCCGTCATTAGCAACGTACAAGTCACCAAGACCCTCATCAATGGCGGCACAGGGTTTAATGTCCCGTCCGTCGAGATGTTCGACAACCTTCAAGTGCCCTACGATCAGCTTCAGCCTACCAAGCCCTTCTCAGGAGTGACCGACAGTTCCACCACGCCGATAGGGCAGGTCCGCCTCACTGTCACATTCGGACAGCGCGACAACTACCGCACCGAGTTCATCGACTTCGACGTCGCCCACATCCGTCTGCCATACAATGCCATCCTCAGGTATCCGGCCCTGGCCAAGTTCATGGCAGTGACACACCACGGCTACAACGTCCTCAAGATGCCAGGAAGCAGCAGGATCATCACAGTCCCCTGCGAAGAAAGAGATGCGGTGTGCTCCCTCGAGCGCGCCTTCCAAGCAGCATCAGTAGAAGACCCCGACAATAATGCGTAGCACCTTCCTGAGGTCGCCCATAAGAAGAAAGAAGCAGCTACTTCTCACAGGGCCTCAGGAGAGCGGCGCCGCAAGTGGTGCCACGTCAGGATCGGCGCCCGCGCCTTGGGCGCCTCCCTCCCTCGCATAGGAAGGAGCGCCCAGCGCCCCCCTCGGGCAGGGCTCGGGGGCTCTCTTCTGGAGGGCCTCCGACCTTGCCAACATCACGAGGGAGGTGCTCAGGCACCACATGGAGGCGTGCTTCACAGCACGTTTCCCTCAGGAGGACACCGGACGAGGAGCGCCCGGCGCTCAGGAGTTCATTGCCAAGACCACTCAGAAACTGCAGGATGCAAAGAGCCATGCACGGTGACCGCCGCTCGCCTGGCGCCGCCCCCATCCAGGCAGGGATGGCGGGCTGCGCGTCTGCATCGACGTCCCAGGGCTCAACAGGGCCGCATCTCAGGAGCTTTTCTAGCCTTCGTGCGTGGGACGCTGCGAGGGCCCGCCTCACAGCTACGTTCGCATGCCTTTTGGCCTGCCGATCATGGCGTCCGCCTTCCAGCGCAACCTGCGGAGCATCCTGGTGGCTCAGGAGGCCAGGCACCACGCAGTCCTTGCGGAGATGGGGACGGTCCTCAAGAAACCGCCTGGACCCCCAGAGCCTCCCGAGGCTCAGGGCCCCGGTGGCTCGTGAGGAGCAACTCCTTCATCATGCTTCTTCAGCTGCCCCAACATCCCTTCAACAACATAACCAGGTGACATCTTCTAAGTTTATTTGGCTGGGAGCGCCCCTCGGGCTGCATCATTCCCGGGACGCGTGGGTCCGTCCCTGTGGCGCGTATCCCTTTTTTGTGTCTTTAGCTTACCTTGCTGGGGCGCCCCTCGGGCTGCATCATCCCCAAGCCGCTCGGGTCCGACCCAGTGTCATCTATCGTTCATGCATTTACCTAAGCTAGTCTGCTTTTCATGCTTAACCTATCTGTGATTATCACCTGCTTGATTGTCACCTACCACACGAGATGTTCACGCTGGCACAGCGCTTGTGCTTGGGTCCGTCCCTGCAACGTCGATAAATCTAAGCGGTTGAGCTCTGACCCGCGGCACGCCCCGTGCGCGTCACCTCACCAGGCCCTTAGTGCCTTCATTCTCTTACGGAGCAACCAGTGGCCGGCCGGCAATTATAATGGCAATATGTGCCCCTCCTCGCGCTGACTTGCAGGAACCCCTCGAGGACAACAGCGGGCGATACCGCGGGCTCCCTCTTCTCCCACGTGATTCGCTAGCGCGTTAAAAGGGGGTCTCCTGAGCATCATGACTCAGGAGCTCCTACTGGCTCTCCAGCCCTCACCCCCTGGCCTTGACCACGGCATCGTGACCTGGCATACCAGCGGCGGCTGAGCTTGCTCGAGGGCCGAGACCTGAGGACGGAGAGCACGAAGGAGAGCGTGGGGAAGAAGGGGATGCACGCACGGGCCTAACCTAGCTGCGCCATGGCCACCAACACACGAGTCTGGCGCAACGCCAGGAAACGACTCCAGACTGCCAAGATAAGTTTCGTGCTCGGACCAACCAATCGCTATGGCACGGGATTCTCACTTGCTGCAGCCCTGCCGCGGCAACGTCGCTTCCCTTCCTTACCTCTCGGTGTTCGCTTGCGCGCTCAAGGGGACCTCCTGAGCATCGCATCTCAGGAGCCCTTACTGGACCTCGGGCCACTCACCTCCCGGCCTTGACCACGGCATCGCGACCTGGCATACCAGCGACGGCTGCAGCCTGCCCGGGGACCGGGACCTGTTAGTGTAGAGAACCAAGCCGCCGCGAGGGTAGAAAGGGGAGACTGAGCCGAAATAGGACACACACCCGCACAATTTCATAATAAGGATAATATCAACAAAAGACATTGCAGGTTCTTTACACATCCCAAGGGGTTTGTTTCGATTCCTCGCAGGGAACAAAAGAGGGGAGTTCCTAGGAGCCCTATCTACATGCGCCAGTGGAGCCGACGCCATCATCAATAGTGGGCCATGGGAGGCCGGTGCCAACCCCTTCCAGATCAGCGACGGCGGCGGCCGGACGCTGCAGCCTTGCTCCGGGCCCGGTGAGAGCTCGGAGGCATGTAGCTGTCGTCGCTCATCTCCGGAGTCTCGTAGAGCTCGGGAGAGTCGCTGGACTCCCAAGCGACGCCACTGCTGCTGGATGAGTCACTGGCGAGGTTGGCGGCAGGCCCAGCTTCTGCCGCGGCACCGTTCAGGAAGCCCTCTCCGGGGCAGCACTCCAAGCAGCGGCCTTCCGCGTCGAAGACCTTGAAGAACATCATGGAGGCGCCGTTGTACCTAAGGTAGATGGCGAGGGCGCCTTCCGTGCGGCAAACCCGAGCAACCTCACCCCAACCGCGGGTCATGAAGATCTTGCCCGGGGAGACGGCTTCCACTTCCGCTCCGGTCGCTGGGGCATCGTAGTCGGTGTGCTGCAGCCATAGCTCGAGGGCCCCCCTCAGTGGCATCTCGGCGGAGAAGAACTGGGGGAAGCAGATCCAAGTACGCGGAGGCATCGCCGCCCACAACACGAGTTCGTGCAAGGAGTCCATGACGTGGGCCCCTGGGGGACGACGTGAGCCACCGTGGCACGGCAACCACGGCCGCGGCGTGAGCTGCACCGCTCGCCGCCTCTTCCTCCCGAGCCCTCGGCTTGGGCGTACAAGGGCAGCGGATACCCAGCAGGTGGCCGCTCGTACCAAGGCCTTGTCACCTCCTGCCTCACGACTATGTCACGGCGGTGGACTAGCCTCTTCTTCGGCGGAAGCGGCCCGGGCTAGTCGCGGGGAGTTTTTCCCTTCTCCGTGGCCGAGAATCTTTGGATTGGCGCCATGCTGTCGCTACTAGCAATGGAGCAAGGGAGAAGAAGCGAGCGGAGCAGGAAGAGATGGGTGACGGGGGCTCTGCCCCCTCCTCATTTATAGCAGGAGGAGGCCAACCGTCGACCTCCATGATCGCAGGTAATGATAACCCTTTTGCATGCAGCAGGGGCTCGTCGAGTCGGGCAGTTGCCGAGGTAGCATGGGGAAGCGGAGACTCCCACGTCCAATCAATCGCCACGCATCGAACAAGGCCACAGGCTGTTGGGGCCCGCGGTGCTCCGCACTTTCGCTTTGGCTTTGCCCCAAAGCCAAGTCCGAGCGCGCCTTGGGCCCGGGGGCTACTGCCGGCGTTGTAGGAATGGGGGTCCCTAGACTTGCCTGCCTACGGCCCACGGCGTGGCTCCACTCGCGGCCCAGTACAACCTGTCTTCACCAACAAATGCTCAAGACCCTCACAAGGGGCCAAGCCTCGCGAGGCGGCGACACAAGACCTCCTCGGGGGCAGCCTCACCAAGCTGGCTCGCGAGGGGAGGAGAGATCAAGGCAGGGCGAACCTCGCGAGGTTCAAATGACGTAAGCCATGATGACCAAGGCCAGGCAGGCGCCAGCGTGCACAACGTCCTCATTTCCTCTTTGGTGCTAAGGAGGCAAACGTAGGCGAGAAGTACCAAGGTGTCGGGCAAAGTTTTCCATATTGGTGCAACAAGACCAAGACCAGCAGGACGGCAGGACGGAGGTCACCGTGGAGCCCAAGACGGCGTCACAACCAGAGCCTTTGGTAGGCAAAGACCACCTTTAGTCAGGATAGCTTGTACTAGCTGTCCCCCTTCAAATTGGCCGTTGTGGCATCCCTTCCCGCTCAATATTTGGGAAGAGGACCGGGCCTCTATAAATAGGACTAGCCACCACAGTAGGAGGAAACTCATCTTGGACTGGATCCACTCCATCCTCACACCCACCAAGCACAAGAACACCTCTCCTTAGGAGGTTATTCTTCCCCTTGTATTGTTCATCCTCAGCCCCAAAGGCAATCCACCACACCACACTGGATTAGGGTATTACACCACATCGGTGGCCCGAACCAACATAAATCTTGTGTCTTTTTGTGTTGCGGGTTCGTCGAGCTAGGCTTTGAGATAGCGGTGAGGCTGAGGGCGTGATCAGGTAGGGGAAAATCTTCACGCGCACCCCAGTGTTCGAACCTCAAGGGTTTTGCCGGAACCCGAAATCCGACAGAGAGCTCTTGGACGGAGGGGCCGGGCAGCCGTACAGTGCGGTGGTATTCAAGAGCTCAACCACAAAGGACAACAGAAATTTGGCTTCCCTTACAATTTTGCTCGTTCATTATCGCACATGGTTCATCTCCGTCGCTTCCGAAAACAGTATGCGCTGAGCCTATTGTGTGTTGCGTTATGATTGGCCGGAACCCCAGCCACGCGGATCGCCCGTGTGCACCGTTGGATGCACCGCGATCGAACAACAATCCACGTCCCTCACATCACACCCGTGCACCTGTAGCTGGATTGGATTTATATGTTCTAAATGCCTAGAAAATGCACATAATCCCCTAAATATGGTAAATGAGCCTTGAAAAATGCCAAATTTGGACACGGTGATTTGCAGGGTGTATGTTCGTAGTAGAAAAAAACTCCAGGGCAAAGAATGAAGAAAATTTGGATTCCCCTTCAATCTAGAGGATTTCCCTTTCGAAAGCATGGAACTTCCTCGGTGATGGTTCGATTTATGAAGGGCGTGCATGACAAGATAAGCCAAACCTTCTCAAATTTTTTCCAAGGCATGGTGAGGTCATACCATGGTACCATGCCAGGCGTCATGTTTTTAAGCATTTATTTCATTTTTTTTTCTATAGATGAAAACCCAACAAACAGACATTTGTGGTTGACTATTGCCACACATTTCATCGAAATATCTGTCCATTCCTTGTAAAAGGCATGAGAATTTACTAAATGGCATGAGCATGGTTTTCTAGGCTGTTCTTGTGGACCCTTTCATGCATCGATTGTTTGAACTTGAATTATGCGCATTAATGCCTAGGAAATGCAAAGAATCCCCTAAATATGGAAAATGAACCCGGAAAAGTGCCAAATTTGAACATCGTGATTTGCAGGTTGTATGTTCATCATAGAAATAAACTCGTGGACAAAGGACAAAGGAAATTTGGACCCCCTTCAATCTTGGTGATTTCCCCCTTGAAACCATGAAACTTCCTCGGTGATGGTTCGATTTATGAAAGGCGCGCATCACGACATAAGGAAAACATTCTCCAATTTTTACCAGGGCATGGGGAGGCCATACCATGGCACCACGCCAGGCGTCATGTTTTCCAACCATGTGTTTCATTTTTTGTATAGTTGTTAACCGAGTAAACCACGCGTTTATGGTTGACTATTGCCACACATTTCCTTGAAATATCTGCCCATTCCTTGTAAAAGGCATGAGAATGTGCTAAATAACACGAGCATGGTTTTCCAGACCATTTTTGTGAACCTTTTCATGCACCGATTGTTTGAATTTGAATTATGTCCATTAATGCCTAGAAAATGCACATAATCCCCTAATATGGTAAATGAGCCCGGGAAAATGTCAAATTTGAACATCTTGCATTTGAGGCGGTATGTTGATCGTTGCAATAATACTGAATGACAAACTAGGATGGAAATTAGGATTCCCCTTCAATCTTGGGGATTTTCCCTCTCGAAAGCATGGAACTTCCTCGGTGATGGTTCGATTTATGAAGGGCGTGCATGACGACATAAGCCAAACCTTCTCAAATTTTTACCAGGGCATGGTGAGGTCATACCATGGCACCATGCCAGGCGTCATGTTTTTTAAGCATTTATTTCATTTTTTCTATAGGTGAAAACCAACCAAACAAACATTTGTGGTTGACTATTGCCACACATTTCATCGAAATATCTGTCCATTCCTTGTGAAAGGCATGAGAATTTACTAAATGGCACGGGCATGGTTTTCTAGGACGTTCTTGTGGACCCTTTCATGCATCGATTGTTTGAACTTGAATTATGTGCATTAATGCCTAGGAAATGCACATAATCCCCTAAATATGGCAAATGAACCCGGAAAAGTGCCAAATTTGAACACGGTGATTTGCAGCTTGTATGCTCATCATAGAAAGAAAACTCGTGGACAAAGGACAAAGGAAATTTGGGCCCCCCTTCAATCTTGGTGATTTCCCGCTCGAAACCATGAAACTTCCTTGGATGATGGTTCGTTTTACGAAAGGCGCGCATCATGACATAAGGAAAACATTCTCCAATTTTTACCAGGGCATGGTGAGGCCATACTATGGCACCACACCAGGCGTCATGTTTTCCAACCATGTGTTTCATTTTTTGTATAGCACAAGCATGGCTTTCCAGACCATTCTTGTGCACCTTTTCATGCATCGATTGTTCAAATTTGAATTATGTGCATAATTAATGCCTAGAAAACGCACACAATCCCCTAAATATGGTAAATGTGTTTAGAAAAATGTCAAATTTGAACATGTTTCATTTGAGGCGGTATGTTGATCGTTGGAAAAAAACTGAATGACAAACTAGGACGAAAATTTGGATTCCCCTTCAATCTTGGTGATTTCCCTCTCGAAAGCATTGAACTTCCTCGGTGATGGTTCGATTTATGAAGGGCGTGCATGACGACATAAATCAAGCCTTCTCAGCTTTTAACCAGGGCACGGTGAGGCCATACCATGGCGCCATGCCAGCCGTCATGTGTTTCAGGCACATATTTCATTGTTCTATAGTTGATAACCGAGTAAATGACGCATTTGTGGTTGACTATTGCCACACATTCCATTGAAATCTCTGCCCATTCCTTGTAAAAGGCTTGAGAAATTACTAAATACCACGAGTATGGTTTTTCCAGACCGTTCTTGTGCACCCTTTCATGCACCAATTGTTTGAATTTGAATTACGAATGCACATAATCCCCTAAATATTGTAAATGAACCCGGAAAAGTGTCAAATTTGAACATGATGATTAGCAGGGTTTATGTTCATCATAGAAAAAAACTCATGGATGAAGGACAAAGGAAATTTGGGTTCCCATTCAATCTCGGTGATTTACTATCGCACACGATTCATCTCCGCCACCTCTGCGAACCGTGTGTGTTCACTCACACATGCAAAAGGAAAAGAAAACCCTCGCCCACTTCGTCCCCACTCACTCACCGCGGACTCCTCCGCAACTCTGCACCCTAAACTCGACGGCTATTGGCGGCGGGCGTAGGTTGCACTCCAAACGACACCGGATTTCGCCTCTACCGCTTTCCGCCGCCTATCTACTCTGACATTCTAGACTTTGGTCGACTGGGTTTTTCTACGGGATTGGGGTGGGGATTTTTCTCATCGAGAAGTTAATCAACTTAATTAGCGAAATATTCACTCATCTCTTATCGCAGTCCGTCCATCGCTGTTAATCAACCGCCATAAATCGCCGTGGAATCATTTTTGTTCTAGCTGATTCGTGGGTGTTCATTCATGTGTGCACAGTGCGAGCACAAATCGGGAAACTGTGGTCGTGGCCAGTCGGAAACGAAGTTCTATCTCACCATTCCGAATGACTTCAGGGAGCGCTCGGAATGTTGAATCTCAACCTACCACAGGCGGCATGGCCTAAATTTGTGAACATATACCGTCTGTTGCTACATTATCTATATATTTGCATATGTTGGTGTTCTGGGAACGGGGCTCCCCAGACTTGCTTTCCTGCGGCCCATGGCGTGGCTCTACGAGTGGGACCGTACGGCCCATCTTCACCAACAAGCATTCAAGACCCTCGCGAGGGGCCAAGCCTCACGAGGCGGACGACGCAAGACCTCCTCGGGAGCGGCCTCACCAGGCTAGCTCACGAGGGGCAGAGAGATCAAGGCAAGGCAAACCTCGAGAGGTTCCAGGGATGTAAGCCGTGACGATCGAGACCAGGCGGGCGCCAGGCGGGCACCAGTGCACACAGTGTCCTTGTTTCCTCTTTGGTGCTAAGGAGGCAAGCGCAGGAGAGGAGTACCGAGGCGTCAAGCAAAGGTTTCCATATCGGTGCAACGAGACCAAGACCAGCAGGACGGCAAGATATAGGTCACCATGGAGCCCAAGGCGGCGTCACCGCCAGAGCCTTTTGTAGGCGAAGACTGCTTTTGTCAGGATAGCTTGTACCAGCTGTACCCTTTCAAATTGTCCATTGTTGGCTCCCTTCCCGCTCAATATTTGGGGAGAGGACCAGGGCCTCTATAAATAGGACTAGCCACCATAGTAGGAGGCATCTCATCTTGAGTAATCCTGACCCACACAAGTTCACCAAGCACAAGAAAACCTCGCCTCAGGAGGCTGTTCTTCCCCTTGTACTGTTCATCCTCAGCCCAAGAGGCAATCCACCACCACACACTGGAGTAGGATATTACACCACGACGGTGGCCCGAACCAGTATAAATCTTGTGTCTCTTGTGTTGCGAGTTCACCGAGCTAGCCTGGCAGATCGTAGCAAGGTTAAGGGCGTGGTTTGGTAGGGGGAGATTGTCGGGGGTTTGGTGCGACATATGCCAACGGATGGCTTATCATGGTGGGGGCGAGTAGAACATTGTCGGTGCCTGGAAACGGGATGAGGCGAAGACATGCACGCCGGCGAATCTTACCCAGCTTCGGGGCTCTCCAGGGAGATAATACCCCTACTGCTGCTCTGCGGGGTCTCCGCATGATCACTATGGCAAAGTGCTTACACGGTTGCTCCTTGAGCTGTTTTCTGGTGGTACGAGAGGGCAAGGCTAGCTCTCTCCCTTCTATATGATCTGGTCTAGAGCTAATGGGTTCCAACCCTTTGCACGGGTGCCCTAGGGGGTATATATAGGCCTACTCCCTAGGGTTACAATGGTAATCCGGCTGGGCGCGGGCCCAGCTGTCAGTGTCTCTGGCTTCCGTCTTCTCTGCCGACCGCTGGGGCCCGCCGACTGGCGGGCCCCGCTGACTAGCCGGGTATGGAGCCGAAAGCCCGCGTCTGCCGCTGGCGGGTCTTGCCGGCTGCTGCTTACTGTAGCTGTGCTTCTGATGACGCGGGCTTGATTATGAGGTCATGGCAACAGCCCCGTCGCCCGGTGGGCGATCACTGTTGCCTCTCCCCATCACATCTTGATTAATGGCGCGTGGGCCCCGGGGGAGGGCTTGGCCGACTCCCCCGGGCCGACTCCCGACGGGTCCGACTGGTGGTTCTCCCGTCGTCTCCCGAGGTCTCATTGACTGGCGGGCCCTGCTGCCTCCAGGCCGTACAGACAAGCCATCGTGGGTGCAGGATTCGGCCCTGCGGTGCTGATATCAGGGCCGGCTTGGCAACAGTGCCATGCCGCACGGAGATCTTCCGGGATACGGCGTGCTGTGGCCATGCCTGCCGTTGGTGAGGGGCGGGGGTGGGTTTTGCTGTAGCCACGCCCCTGCCTCGTCCCCTTTGATGAGGTCATGGGGTTTGTTGGAGTCGCAGGCCGACTCCCCAAAGCCGGCTTCTCTAGAAGTCGTCCCTGGGACTCGGCCGTGAGCGGGCAGTCGGCTGCCTTGCCGTCGACTCCTTAGGAGGCGGCTCTTTGTCCAGGGGTCTTGACGGGCGCAGCCTGCCCCAATGTCTTGAAAGGTCATGGGACTCGGGTTGGCCTAACCGTGGCCCATTACTCCGACAGTAGTCCTCGAAGCTGGTGAGGCGCCGCGGACGATCGGCCGAGAAGCCTCAGCAGTTTCTCTTTCTGGGTGCTCAACACATGGTCTTTGATTGACTTCTGCCGGGCCGACTAGAAGGAGTCAGATTTGCTCAACTTGGACTCACTCAATTCCGATTCGCTCTGTATTTCGAACGTCGCGGCAGGGTTTAAGTGGCGTGCTAGCTAAGCCTCCAGGCCGCCGCCCGTTCTTGGCCTGTCACGCGAGGGCACGTGGCTAGGCCGTCCTGCCAGCCTACGCGCGCGACGGGACAGGCCCATAGGCGGGGCCCGCCACTACCGCGCCTCGGTGCCCGAGCGGATCCGCTGCGGCCCCAGCGGACGGTTGGGATTCCCGCGGAGTTACTGCGCACAGTAACTTTATCGTGGATCGTGGGGGTCGTGGGGTTGTGGGCGCAGTAAATCCCCACGTCCCCCCCTCGGCTTCACAGCCCACGAGGCTCTAAGTAGGGGGAAGAGGGGGGCACGCGCGCCCCTCCCTCCCACTACTCCTCGTTCTCTTCCTCCTTGCTGCTCCTCGCTCTCCTCCTTCCTCTTCTCTTCTTCGCTCCGCCACACGCCCAAGCTCCGGCGAACGCTGCAGCGACAGCTCGCGATGAGTTCTTCCTCCGCCGCCGCGCCTCCCCCAGTGCGCTCCGGCACCTGGGACGGCTCCGAAGTTCATGAAGACCACATTGAGTTCCTCCGCCGGACCCGTTGGCTTCTCGGCGAGGATCGCGTGCAGGTGCGTCTTGCGTTGAAGGGGGAGATTTCCCCCGCACCGCGGGAGGGCGAGCGGGTCATCTTCCACTCGCACTGCCTGCGTGGGCTGGGGCTGCCGGCGAGCACTTTCTTCCGGTCCGTCCTGGAGTTCCACGGCCTCCAGCCGCACCACCTCACCCCAACGCAGTGGTGCTGCTGTCCGCCTTCGTGGCCATGTGCGAAGGCTTCCTCGGAGTCCTCCCCACCCTCGAGCTCTGGGGGAGTTCTTCTTCTCCAAGCTCAGAACCCAGGCTGCGGGCGTGCCGGCTCAATGCGGCGCTTTCATCGTCGTGCGAAGGTCGGGGGCCGACAATCCCTTCCCTTCCATCTCGCTGATCAAGTCGGTGAAGATGTGGCAGAGATCCTACTTCTACGTCAAGAACGCCTCCGCGAGGGGAGACTGGGTCAACTTGCTGGCTTTCGAAGCCGGCCCGCCGGCTGGGTGACTGCCCAACTGGTCGTACCGGGCCAAGTCGCTGACGCCTGCGAGAGCCGGCGCCATCACGCGACTCCGAGTGCTGACGCAGTCAGAGGGTCTGACTGGTCCGGATCTGCTGGCCGCCTTCGTTTCGCGCCGAGTTCTCCCACTCCAAGGCCGCCCTCATATGATATGCCAGATGAGCGGGCACCGCGACCCGAGTCGGATGTGCACCAAGTACATGCCTCACAAAGAGGTGGCCTTCATTGTGAACTATCTCTTGGACAGCAGGCTCCTGGAGGACTGGCGATTCATCAAGGAGCCGTATTCCCGCGCCAACCCCCTGCCCATGGTGAGTCACCTTTCTTTTTTTCTTTGGATTGTCTTTTTCTTGCCGAGTTTTGTTTTGACCAGTCGGCTTTGGTTAGAATCCCCTCCTTCACCCACCAGCCTGCACCTCGGGGCCGGCCCGCGAGTTCCTCTCCGACCGGGTGGAGAGCGACGTCGACGACCCCGCTCTGGGGGCGGCGGCTCTGGAAGATGATGCCGTGGGAGGAGGAGGAATAGCAGGCGACTTCAGGCCTTCGGCCACTTTCGCCGACTGGCCTGACGACGCCGCCGAGGGAGAAGTCGCCCCTCGCCATCGGCCAGGAGCCAGCCAGCCTGGCGCGGGTTCTTCTACCGCACCGGGCGCTCCAGACGGCGGGAAGAAGCGCAGGGCCGTGCCGACCTTGTTCGGCAGTCGGCCGAAGAAGCCCAAGGGTTCGGTTGCGGTGACCCGGCGGGATGAGGCGGCCGCGAAGGCCATCCGCTTCCGTAAGGAAGTGAAGAAGCCGCCGTTGGTGTCCGCGTAAGTATTCTGTCTTCAAAGTTTTATTCTTTCTTCGTGATTTGTCTGAGTCTTTGCTTGCCCCTCTTGCTTTAGGGCTCCCCTCTCTCTTGAGAGGGTCACCGCTGCCTCCGTCATGGGGTCAGCGGAGACGTCCGCCACCACTCGGCGGATTGACCCTGTTGCTGACCTCCGAGAGGCGACGGAGCGGAATGCGTAGGAAAAGCGCAATGAAGAAGAGGCCCTCCGCCTGGAGAAGGCGGAGGCCGACAGAGCGGAGGCCTCCGCTAAGAAAAAACTAGTGGAGGCCGAAGCCGCCGCCGCGGCGAAGCAGCAGGCTGAGGAAGCCGCATGCCGCCAGTCGGCAGTGCTCATCACCCCGTTGAACTATGTGCCGCCGCCTCCGGAGTTCATGGGGCAGACTGGGGAAGCCGGCGGGGAGAACCCCGTCGTGGAGGGGGAGGGCGGCGACCCCTCTATGCCGGATGTGAATGTTCCGCCGCCGCTTCCGCCGCCGTCTGAAGGTGCGCAGGGCGGGCAGCCGGCGGGCCTTCCGGTGTCACCCACCGAAGACGAGGCCATGGCGAGGCTACTTCTTCAAGTCGGCTCACCAACGCGCCGCCATCTGGAGAAGGCGACTTCGGCGCCCCGCCCCCTGGAAGCCGGCACCGCCAGCTCGGCGATTCCAGACGCCGAGGCGACGATCGCCGCGCCCATTGGGTGGGTGCGAGGAGGCGGCACAGGGCCGCTAAACCAGGCGCTTCTGGACGTCCAAGCGAAGCTTCGTGCCGAGGGCGACGCTCTCCAGAATTGCACCAAGGCGTACCTGGCGTCGCGGGCAGCCGTCCGGGTATGTTTTTCCTTTTGGCCTTTGTTTTTCTTGTTCCTCTCTGTGGGGGCGCGCCAGCGCACCCACTAGGTGTAGTCCCCGAGTTTCGGGCTGGCTGCTGCGCAGGCAGCCCGGAACTTCAATTGATGAACTTTGGGTATTAACTTTTTGTCTGAAACGTTTGTCGCAGGATTACCACAACCTCCGCGTCACTGCCTTCAACCGTAACGTTGAAGAGCTAGGCAAGCGGACCGCTGATCTGTCGGAGAGCCGGAGTAAGTCCTTTTCCTTCTTCGCGGGGGCGCGCTGGCGCACCCGTGGGTTGTAGTCCCCGAGATTCGGGCCGACTGCTGAGCAGTCGGGCCGGATCTCCCCGGCGACCTTCTTTACTAGTGGCTTGACGCCTTCTTGCTTTCTTCTTCTCAGGGGCCAACGCTGCTCTTCAACAGCAGCTGAGCGACGCCAACTCCGCTTTGCGCGCCAAAGAGGAGGAGTGCAGCAAGCTCGCCACGGAGCGCGATCTGCTGGCCACTCAATTGGCAGAGCAGAAGGAGCTGCTTGTGAAGTCGCAGAGGGACGCGGAGGAGACGGAAACCGCCCTCTTGGCCGAGTTCGCGAACGAGCGCTCCTCCTGGTATGACAAGGAGGCGCTGCTGTCCTCCGGCTTCCGCGAGATTGAAGACATCGTTGATGGTGAGCTTCTTTATTTTCTTTCTTCGAGCTGCGGATTTAAGTCATGCCGACTCCTGGTTTTTGACTAGCTTCTTCGTTTCTTCGCGTCTTTGCAGACTTCTTCCCTGGGCAGTCGCAGGCCGCCATCCAAGCCATTGAGGCTGACTGTGAAGGTCAGAGGGCGGAGGGCGCAGAGATTGCCGCCGATGCCCCCCGAACTCTTGACGAGCACATCCTGAGCATCGAGGCTCGCCTCCGACCGGCTCACCAGATGCTGCGCCGACTTCAGCGTGTCGGTGCCCAGGCGATTGCCGCCCTGTGGTCGGATATGCAGGCTCCGCGCACCCCCAGCCTGACGGCCGAGTGGCTGGAGGTCACGACTGGTCGTCTTGAGGCCTGGGAGGGCTCTTCGGCCCGAGCTGGAGCGCGCCGGGCCTTGGAGTTCGTCAAGGCATGGTATCCGGGGCTGGACCTAGACCAGCTGGCCACGCTTCGGTCGGAGGCCCAGCTGGAGCTAGCGGCCGTGGAAGACGCCCTCGTCAAGCATGCTGCGGCGATCGCCAAGTACACCGATACCAGCATCTTCATCCCCGAGCGGTCTGAAGACGGCGAGGAGGTACCGCCGGAGTGGTTTGGGATGAACCCAGACTACGGCGAGGACTCGGCGGAGGTGATTGGCTACAACGTCGAGGAAGAGGGCGAGGCAGAGGACGGAGGCGAGGCGGAGGCAGCAGAAGACGGAGCAGACGGCCAGCCTCAGCTCGACCGTGCCTCCAGCTATGAGCCACGTGCAACCGACCCGACTGCTGCCGGAGGCGATCAAGCCGAGACTAGCCGGCCGGCCGCCCCGACGCCTGGCGCGGGCGCCTCCTCCGACCCTGCGAGTCCATCTGCTGCTTCCTAAGCTGCCGCTGTATCTTTGTTTTGTCTGCTTCAGTAGTCTTTGAAGAACTTTGTTAATTCGCACAATTCCACCCGCGGGGTGTATTTTGAACCTCTACTCGATAATTCGGCCAAGGGCCTATGTTATGTAAGTATATATATCTATCTATCTTTTCTTGCTCATTGCTCTTTTGGCTTTTTTCCTTTGCCGCTTTCTCTTAGTTGTCTGCCTTGCCTAATCGGACAGCCGCTCTGCGGACTGTTGCTGGATCAAGGGCTAGGCTTCTTTGGGAAAGCATGTACTTAGCCGTTTTCAAGATTTTTTGAGCAAGTTAGATAGAAGACGGCAATCCGACTATCCGAGAGTCGGTCTGCGAGAAAGGCTGGAAGCTGTCTTGAGCTATGTTTTATGCTTTGAGTCCTTAGCCATTTTTCATGTGAATGCCCATTCTACCTTACTGCTGCCCACCGTACAGTCGCTCTGCGAGCTGCGGCTTCTGACAGGAGACGGTTTAGGCGTTTACACACTACTTGTCCGACTGCAGTAAGCATTTCATAGTGCAAGGTGGCAAGTCCCCGGGCCGACTTGTCGAGCCCGGTGCCAAACGGCATAAAAAGGAGTAACATACTCACAGTCATAATTTTTATCATACAGACAAAAGAGGGCAGTCCCCGAGCTCGCCTCGGGGGGCCCGAAGTCTTGGTACTTTAATACAAAAGGTAGCATGGTACATACTGCATCAGCTGTAAAATCTTCGGAGGAGATTTGCATTCCATGGCCGCTCTGTCTCCTTGCCGAAGTCGTCCCTCTTGCGTGCTCGGGGCTTCTGAGCATCGATCAGGTAGTAGGAATCGTTGCCCAGTACTTTGCTGATGATGAATGGGCCTTCCCAAGGCGCCGACAGCTTGTGCTGGCCGGCTGTTCGCTGGATCAGCCGGAGCACAAGGTCGCCTTCTTGGAAAGATCTTGGCCTGACCTTCCTATTGTGGTATCGGCGCAGGCTCTGCTGGTAGATGCTGGACCGGCTGAGTGCCAATAGCTGGCCCTCTTCTAGCAGATCGACGCCGTCTTGTCGTGCTTCTTCTGCTTCCTCCTTGATGTACATGGTGACTCATGGGGAGTCGAACTCTGTGTCCATTGGGATGACGGCTTAGGCACCATAGACGAGGAAGAAGGGCGTGAAGCTGGTTGACTTGTTTGGAGTCGTGCGCAGACTCCAGAGGACGGCTGGCAGCTCGTCGAGCCAACAGCCAGTCGAGCGCTCTAGAGGCTCGATCAACCGAGGCTTGATGCCGGACAGGATGAGGCCGTTTGCTCTCTCCACTTGGCCGTTTGACTGCGGATGGGCGACGGACGCTAGGTCCAGTCGGATGCCCTGTGTTGCGTGGAAACGGGCCAAGGCGCCTTTGGCGAAATTTGTGCCGTTGTCGGTGATGATGCTATGTGGTATGCCATACCGAATTGTGATATCAGAGATGAAAGTTACGGCAGTCGGACCGTTCAGCTTTTTGATTGGCTTTGCTTCTATCCACTTGGTGAACTTGTCCACCGCGACAAGTAAGTGAGTTAAACCACCTCGTTCTGTTTTGAATGGTCCCACCATGTCTAGACCCCAAACTGCGAAAGGCCAGGCACTGGGGATGGTCTTGAGTGCAGAAGCCGGCTGGTGCGGCTTGGAGCAGAACTTCTGACACCCTTTGCATCTTTGGACCAACTCCTTGGCTTCTTCCAAGGCAGTTGGCCAGAAGAAACCGTGTTGAAAGGCTTTGGCGACGAGTGCTCTTGAAGCCGCATGGTGGCCGCACTCGCCTTGATGGATGTCTTTGAGAATCGCTTGGCCTTGCTCTGGCTCTACGCAGCGCTGGTAGACACCAGTGATGCTGCGCCTGACCAGCTCTCTGTTGACTATGGTGTAGGCTGCCGCCCGGCATTGTATTTGCCGAGCTGAAGTTTCATCAATCGGCAGCTCTTTGTTCACCAGGAATTTGAGGATGGGCTGGGCCCATGAGGGTGCTGCTATTTCTTCAACTGCCAGAACTGTGACTTGGACGAGGGCGGTTGGGCTGGGAGGCGGCAGGGTGGAGTCAACAGCCGCTCGCTGGGTTGTTGAAGTCCTCAGGCCGACTGGCGCGGTCCTTGGGCCGAGTTCTGGAGTCTTTGAGTCCGCCACCGCAGTCCCCGGGCCGGGTTTGGCTGTGGCAGCTTTGGGGTCTTCCGCCAAAATCCTCGTTCCGACTACCGGAGCTCTGGAGTCGGATCCGACGTCTTCGAGAGGAGCTGGCACAAAAATGGAGTCTGATTCTGGTGAAGGCTTGACAGACGGCTTGAGGAGGCGTTGAAGGGTGACACCAGATGGTATTGCTTGGTGGGTAGAGCCGATTCATGCCAATGCATCTGCTTGGTCGTTGTCATTCCTTGGCACATGGAGGAACTCACACCCTTCGAAATACCCGCTGAGTTGCTGCACGAGGAAACGATAGCTCGCCATGTTTGCATCTTTCGCGTCCCAGTCGCCAGATGATTGCTTGGACCACTAAGTCCGTGTCGCCATAACACAAGATCTGGCGGATGCCAAGCTCTTTGGCAAGCCGGAGCCCGTGAATGAGCGCCTCGTACTCGGCGACGTTATTGGAGGCGGCAAAGTGGATTTGCAGCGCATACTTGAGCTTGTTGCCTTTGGGAGAAGTGAGGACAATGCCGGCTCCCAAGCTAGTGCGCATCTTGGAGCCATCGAAATGCATCCGCCAATGGGTGGAATCAGGTGCTGGAGGTAGGTACTGGGTCTCGGCCCAGTCGACAAGGAAGTCGGCCAGTGCTTGTGACTTGATGGCGGTGCGGGGCTGGTAGTAGATGGTGTAAGGAGCCAGCTCTATGGCCCACTTGGCCACTCGGCCAAAAGCATCTCGGCTACCAATGATATCGGCAAGCGGGGCCGTGCAGACCACCGTGATTGGATGCTCTTGAAAGTAAGGCTTCAATTTCTTGGCAGCAAAGTGTACGCCATAGCACATCTTCTGGTAGTGGGGGTAGTTCTGCTTGGAGGTCGACAGTACCTCGCTCAGGTAATATACCAGTCTCTGGACAGGTAGCGCCTTGCATTCCTCCTTGCGCTCCACTACAATGACCGTGCTGACTACTCGGCTGGTGGCGGCGATGTACAGGAGCATAGGTTCCTTGGGAGTCGGAGCCGCCAGGACAGGTGGAGTAGTCAACATCTTCTTCAACTGGTGAAAAGCTTCGTCCGCCTTATGGTTCCACTCGAAAAAGTGGTCTTCTTCATGAGTTGGTATAAGGGGAGAGCTTTCTCGCCCAGCCGACTGATGAATCGGCTGATGGACGCTAAGCAGCCGGTGAACTTCTGCACATCCAGCAGTTGGCTGGGTACCTCCATTCTCTCAATGGCCTTGATTTTTACTGGGTTGCATTCTATGCCGTGTTCAGAGACCAGGAAGCCAAGGAGCTGGCCGGCTGGTACTCCGAAGACACATTTCTCGGGGTTGAGCTTGATCTGGAACCGGCGCAGGTTCTCAAAGGTCTCCTTGAGGTCCTCCAGCAGTGTCCCACGCTTTTCCATCTTCACCACCACGTCGTCCACGTAAACATGGGCGTTCCTGCCGAGGTGCTTGAGGAGGCACTTCTACATGCAACGCTGAAAGGTGGCGCCGGCGTTCCTTAAGACGAATGTCATGGTGAGGTAGCAGAAGGCTCCAAACGGCATGATGAAGGCGGTTTTCAGTCTGTCGGCCAGGTTTAGCTTGATCTGGTGATATCCTGAATATGCATCCAAAAAACTCAACAGCTCGCATCCGGCTGTGGAGTCTATCACCTAATCGATTCTTGGTAAAGCAAATGGGTCTTTGGGGCAGGCCTTGTTGAGGCTCGTGTAGTCAATACACATTCGCCACTGCTTGTTCTTCTTTAGTACCAGGACCGGATTTGCTAGCCATTCTGGAAAGAATACTTCCATAATGAAGCCGGCTGCTAGGAGTCGGGCTATCTCTTCTCCGACAACTCTTCTCTTCTCTTCTGATAAGCGGCGCAGGGGCTGTCTGGCCGGCTTTGCATCAGATCGGACATGTAACTTGTGCTCGGCGAATTCCGTCGGTACACCTGGCATGTCCTTGGGGGACCATGCAAAGATGTCTGGAGGAAATCGACGAGCTCGCCTTCCTATTTGCTGTCGAGGTTTGTACCTACGACGGCGTACCTCTCTGGGTGCTCCGGGTCCAATGGTATCTTCTTTGTCTCTTTCGCTGGCTTGAAGGAACCCTCAGTCTCTGACTCTTTTGGGTTGGGTGGCACCTCAGGCTGCTTGCCGGCCATCGCCACAACTTGCTCAAGGAGCCACTTCTCAGCCGCGATTACCAAGGATTCAGCCAGCCGACTGCTCTCTGCTGCGCAAGCGGACGACTTCCGGTAGTCGCCAGCCACAGTCAGAATTCCCTTGGAACTGGGCATCTTCATCTTGAGGTAGGCGTAGTGGGGGACTTCCATGAACTTGGCCAAGGCAGGTCGGCCAAGCAGCGCATGGTATGGGCTCTCAAGATCTACCACCTCAAACCAAACGAGCTCTCTACGGAAGTGATCTTTGTCCCCCAAAGAGGACGTCCATCAGGATCTTGCCGATTGGCGAGCAGGAAAGCCCAGGAACAATGTCGTGGAACACAGTTCGGCTGGTCTGAAGCTGTCTTTGCTTGATCCCTAACTTCTCCATGGTGTCCTTGTATAGGATATTGATGCTGCTGCCCCGTCTATCAGAACTCGCGAGAAATGCACGGCTCGTTTGTCCGTAGCAAAGGTGGCGTCCAGGACCAAGGCGTAGGAGCCCGGACTCGGCATCACCTCTGGGTGGTCAGCCCTGCTCCAGCTGATGGGCTTCTCAGACCAGTGCATGAACTCTGGCGTCTCTGACGCTACCGCGTTCACCTCTTGTCGCTGCAGTCGCCTGCTGCGTCGATCATCTGCCACACTGGTGAACATCACATAGGCTCCATGCTCTTCAGGGTATTCGTCTTGTACTGCGCCGACTGGCCTGACAGCCGGCTGCTGGGGCGGAGGCGGAGGCGGCTGCCCAGCAGGCGGGGGAGGCAGGAGGCCGTCTCCCTTGGCGATCCTGGTGAGCCAGTGGCACTTCCGGGTGGTGTGATTCGACGGCTTTGCGCCGCTGTGGAGCTTGCAAGGTCCATCCAAGGTCTGCTCATAGGAGAAGGCCGACAACCAGTTTGGCTGGCCGCCTTTCTGTCGCTTGGGCGGGGGCTGCTCTTCTGGCCGCTGGGCTTCAACGGCCGCGACCTGCCGGCTGCTGGAAGCCGGCTGTGGGGCCTTGCGCTTGTTGTCGCCCTGCTGTTGTTGCCGGCCGGCGTCTGCCGCCGGAGTTCTTGGAGCTTGAGGAGCCACTTTGCCAGCCGTGCTGATTTGAATTTCCGCCTTCATGGAGGAGTCGGCCGTGGCGTACTTGTCTGCTATGATCAGCAGCTCGTCGAGGGTTTCTGGCTTGTCGCAAAGGAGCTTGTGCTTGAGGAGGGTGCCTTCTCTGCACTCGGCCGTGAAGTACTCAATGGCCTGCACCTCGTGCACGCCCTCGCAGGAGTTTCGGAGCTCGGGCCAACGCGTGAGGTAATCGCGAGTCGACTCGTCGGGGCCTTGCACGCACAAGGAGAGCTGACGAGGCTTGGGAGGATGCTTGTACGTGCTGGTGAAGTTGTGGACGAACACTTCGGTGAAGTCGACCCAGCTGTTGATGCTGCGGGGTTTTAGGCTGTTCAACCATGTCCGGGCCGTGCCCTGGAGCATGAGCGGAATGTACTTTACTGCGACACGCTTGTTGCCGTTTTCTATGCTGACAACTGTGAAGTAGTCGACTAGCCAGTCTTCCGCTTCACGGAGCCGGTATACTTGGGTGTGTCTCTTGGGAGCGTGAACCCTCTGGGAAAGGGCTCGTCCCGAATGCGGGGCCCTAAACAAGGCGGACCCAGCTCGTCTTCTTCTTCCAGTGCTAAGGATTGGTGGAGTTGGTCGATCCGACGGCGGGCGTCGTTCTCTCCAACTCCCTCTCGGCGGCCAAGGCGGTCACCGAGAGTCGGATGGTCAACAGGCGGCGGGGAGACTCGCCTCTCCTTGCGGGGAGGGGGAGGCGGACAGTCGTCCCGTCGTTCCACTGCCCTTGGGCGGCCGTCTCGATCACGCTCTATGGTAATGTGAGTCTGACTGTGGCTGACAGTCGGCTCCTTGTCTCTTCTTCCTCGGCCGCCACCAGTCGGCGTCCGAGAGGTCGCGCCTTGGTCTCGGTGAAGGTCGTCATTGGGCCATTGAGGCACCTCCGCGCGGCAGCCGGCCTCGTTCTGCGCGGCGGCCGCGTCGAGAAGCCGTTGGACTCGCTCCATCATGAGGCGACGTTCTTCGCCCTCGAAATTGTCCAGCTCGTCCGCCGCTGCCTGGGTGGCTCGGATGTTCTCTGCTGGTGTAGCGTACTCAGGGCGGCTTTCCCCAAATAGGTTGGCGATGGCTACGCCGCGCTGCCGGACCGTGCCAAGGCTGCTGGGCTCCGCCGGGGCCGGCGAGCCGCCGACGGCGCGATCCATCTCCCGCTGGTAGGCTTCTAACAAGCGCCTCATGCTGGCCAGCTTCTTCGCGCCTTCAACGAGCTGAAGGCGGCGCGCCTCCAACGTCTCTTCGTAAGCATCTTCCAGAATGGGCGCAGTTAGGTCTTGCAGCGCCGCGCCGAGTCGGGCGCTCCTCCGCCGGGGAACCCTTTCATGACTGATGACTAGCACCTCAGTGACGGTGCTTCTGTCGCTCTCTACGTGGGGGAGAGGTTCTTCATAGACCACCACATTGGTGGGGAACGCGTTGAGCGACGCGGTGTCGGAGTCGACCAACATCGGGTCGGTGGAGCCTACGGACTCCAAGTCTACGGCAGGCTCGCCGGAAACGTGGAGTTGATCGAGGAGGCCCGCGAGGAGGTTCTCGGGGCCGTCCGTGCCTACGTTGGATGCAGGTTCGTCGGAGAGGCGGACCTCGCCGACGAGTTCAGCCAAGGAGCTGACCGCGCAGGCGATCTCAATGCCGCTTAGCACATCGACGTAAACTCCATCTAGCATGCCAGGCAGGCTGCGCTCGCCAGGGAGGAAAAGGGTTCCCGTCCAGAACAGATCTCCGGACGGCGGTGCACCACGCCCACGGTGGGTGCCAAATGTCAGGGGTTTAGTGCGACATATGCCAACGGATGGCTTATCATGGTGGGGGCGAGTAGAACGTCGCCGGTGCCTGGAAACGGGATGAGGCGAAGACATGCACGCCGGTGAATCTTACCCAGCTTCGGGGCTCTCTGGGGAGATAATACCCCTACTGCTGCTCTGCGGGGTCTCCGCATGATCACTATGGCAAAGTGCTTACACGGTTGCTCCTTGAGCTGTTATCTGGTGGTAGGAGAGGGCAAGGCTAGCTCTCTCCCTTCTATATGATCTGGTCTAGAGCTAATGGGTTCCAACCCTTTGCATGGGTGCCCTGGGGGTTTATATAGGCCTACCCCTAGGGGTACAATGGTAATCCGGCTGGGCGCGGGCCCAGCCGTCAGTGTCTCTAGCCTCCGTCTTCTCTGTCGACTGCTGGGGCCCGCCGACTGGCGGGCCCCGCCGACTAGCCGGGTACGGAGCCGACAGCCCGCGTCCGCCGCTGGAGGGTCTTGCCGGCTGCTACTTACTGTAGCCGTGCTTCTGATGACGCGGGCTTGATTATGAGGTCATGGCAACAGCCCCGCCGCCCGACGGGCGATCACTGTTGCCTCTCCCCATCACATCTTGATTAATGGCGCGTGGGCCCCGGGGGAGGGATCGGCCGACTCCCCCTGGGCCGACTCCCGACGGGTCCGACTGGTGGTTCTCCCGCCGTCTCCCGAGGTCTCACTGACTGGCAGGCCCTGCGGCCTCCAGGCCATACAGACAAGCCATCGTGGGTGCAGGATTCGGCCCTGCGGTGCTGATGTCAGGGCCGACATGGCAACAGTGCCACGCCGCACGGAGATCTTCCGGGATACGGCGTGTTGTGGCCATGCCTGCCCTTGGTGAGGGGCGGGGGTGGGTTTTGCTGTAGCCACGCCCCTGCCTCTTCCCCTTTGATGAGGTCATGGGGTTTGTTGGAGTCGCTGGCCGACTCCCCAAAGCCGGCTTCTCTGGAAGTCGTCCCTGGGACTCGGTCGTGAGCGGGTAGTCGGCCGCCTTGCCGTCGACTCCTCAGGAGGCGGCTCTTTGTCCTGGGGTCTTGAGGGGCGCAGCCTGCCCCGATGTCTTGAAAGGTCATGGGACTCGGGTTGGCCTACCCGTGGCCTATTACTCCGACAGAGATCTTCGTGCGCACCCCAGTGTTCGAACCTTGAGGGTTTTGCCGGAATCCGAGATCTGACAGCATCAAATCTTTGTTACATTAGCTATTTTTAATTCTATATTTATGTACTTTGCTTGCATCTATATATGGATATGTTCTATCAGTTACTCCCATATTTGCATCTTGCTTGGTTATTTCAATATATCTAATTTATGATCTTAATTTTCATTTCAAGCAATACATCCCTTGCTTTGCAAGATCAGGAGTAGAAGGAAATCTTGGGCTTTACTTTGCTAATGACTCCCAGAATGTCATATTGACAACGCAACATGGATTTACAATGACGGTTAGCGTAAAACCTGATAAAGATGGTCACTCCTATTTTAATGCGGACCTTTGGAGAAAAATGTCTAAGTGTTATGAACTAAAAGTTGGCAATAAAATTCTAGTGCATGCACCACAGCCTGGTCAATTAACATGGATGTTTACTTCCCCAACGTCATCAGTTGATCAAAGTCTGATCAAGGTTAGTGTCCTTTCAACTTTCTCCATGCTCTCATATTACTGTTTAAGCAAACAATTGATCACTATTTAAGCAACCAATTGTGAAATCACATTCTGACTCCGTTCCTAGGCAGTAACAAATTTTGTTTACCAATTTATGTGCACTATATATTCTTATGCCATGTTCTGAATAAATAATACTTTTCCACCTTTTAAGCAGGATATGTTGGATGCACCGTGAACGATCTGTATGTTACTAAGCGTACCAAATTTCACTGGAAGGGCTTGAAGCATGTCATAAACTTTGTTGATAATCTGACAGAGATAGCACAGCGTATGAACGCTGGATTTTGGATGGGATTAATTAGACCTATGGTGCACACACTGAACAAGACCAATTGTGTGCACAAAGCGCTGGTAAAAAGTCTTATTTTAATGTTGATGCTCATAAACTATATATATCTTCAATGATATGTTACAATTGTTTTTTTATTCAACATGTCAACAGAAATTGCCCCCTGTATCCGTTCCTGGATCGATTTCCCGAAGTGATTGCAAGGTACTGCATTTCCCGAAAAAATGGAACCCTTCAAATTAAAAAGTTCTAGCTTCTCATGGCAGTGCATCCATATTGGAAAATTGGAGACACTGTTCTACTCCTGCTCTTCCAAGGCACAGGAGGGCTCTTCCTTTTCATTGATGAGATGTCGAGTCGCCGTGATCAAGCTGCTTCCAATGGATAGTTGTGGTTGTTGGCCCTCAGCCTCTTAAAATGTGCTAGCTGTTACTATATATGTTAAGTATGTAGATATGGACCATATGTTTGTTGGCCCTTAGCCTCTTAAAATGTGATAGTTGTTACTATGTTAAGTATGTAGATATGGACCATATGGTTGTCAAAACCGTGTTACGAAGATCCTCATTTTGTCGAATAGTGTAACCACTATATATATGTTACTCAAATGTTGTTACCCAAGTTCATAAATTTTCATGGAAAGTATTAGTATCGTACACAGTTCATTGAGTTTAAGCGTGTGCCCGATGTCCAGAAGGCATTTGCATATTAACTGTCCATATTGCAAATTCACACACATGTTCACATAAGGAAATGGATGTGTAACATACTAATCATCGCACACGAGTACTCGTAGACGCATCGTGTGCGATACCCCAAGCGACCGCAAGCAACTAGTTTGCATTTTTCAAAGTTTTTTGTACACACAGAATCACACACGAAGTAACTGTATCGACCGTTTGTGTTGTAATTTCTCATCGCAAACAGTTCATCCGAGTCGGCTGTTTGCCACGTATCACACACATCTTGTTTACACAACTCGTTTGTGTTCTTTTGGCTCATTGCAAACAGTTCATCCATGTGAACTGTAGGCTGCATATCACACACATCTTGTTAAGTTGAACCGTTTCTATTGTGTTCCCTAATCGAAAACAGTTCGTCCGAGTTAACCGTATGCCGTATATCGCACACACATTGATATGGCTGCCCGTTTCTATTGTTCTACCTCATCGTAAACAGTTCGAATGGATTAACCGTATGCCCTGCATCGCACACGCAACTAAAATCTTAATGGTGTTTGATGCATCCATCATCGCAAACGTTTTGCACCTTTTTGACGGGTTTTTTACACCACCATTTGCAATTATTGCATCGCACACAGTTTCGGCAAAGGGTCTCTGATCGTAGTGTCGCGTTAGCAGTCTCCTGCAGTAGTGGGTTTTGTCGATCCTAAAGGTGCTAAGAATGTGTGCAAGGTCCAGCGATCCATCTATGGACTGGTGCAAGCATCTCGGAGCTGGAATATACGCTTTGATGAGGTGATCAAAGCATATGGTTTTATACAGACTTACGGTGAAGCCTATATTTGCAAGAAAGTGAGTGGGAGCTCTCTAGCATTTCTGATATTATATGTGGATGACATATTGTTGATTGGAATTGATATAGAATTTCTGGATAGCACAAAAGGATATTTGAATAAGAATTCTCCAATGAAAGACCTCGGTGAAGCTTCTTATATATTTGGCATCAAGATCTACAGGGATAGATCAAGACGCTTAATAGGACTTTCACAAAGCACATACCTTGACAAAGTTTTGAAGAAGTTCAAAATGGATCAGTCAGAGAAAGGGTTCTTACCCGTGTTACAAGGTTTGAATTTGAGTAAGACTCAAAGCCCGACCACGGCGGAAGATAGAGAGAGAATGAAAGTCACTCCCTATGCCTCAGCCATAGGTTCTATAAAGTATGCCATGTTGTGTACAAGACCTATTGTGCACCTTGCCATCAGTTTGGCAAGGGGGTATGATAGTGATCCAGGAGTAAATCACTAGACAGCGGTCAAAATTATCCTTACCTAAGAGGACTAAGGAAATATTTCTCGGTTATGGAGGTGATAAAGAGTTCTTCGTAAACAGTTACGTCGATGCATGCTTTGACACCGATTCGAATGACTGTGAGTCTCAATCTGGATACGTATTGAAAGTGGGAGCAATTAGCTAGAGTAGCTACATGCAGAGCATTATAGACATAGAAATTTGCAAAATACATACGGATCTGAATATGGCAGACCCGTTGACTAAACTTCTCTCACAAGCAAAAACATGATCACACCTTAGTACTCTATGGGTGTTAATCACATGGCGATGTGAACTAGATTATTGACTCTAGTAAGCTCTTTGGGTGTTGGTCACATGGCGATGTGAACTATAGTTGTTAATCACATGGTGATGTGAACTAGATTATGGACTCTAGTGCAAGTGGGAGACTGAAGGAAATATGCCCTAGAGGCAATAATAAAGTTGTTATTCTATACTTCCTTTGACCATGAGATCATGCAACTCCCGGATACCAGAGGAATGCCTTGTGTTCTATCAAATGTCACAACGTAACTGGGTGATTATAAAGATGCTCTATAGGTATCTCCGAGGGTGTCTATTGAGTTGGCATGGATCGAGATTGGGATTTGTCACTCCGTGTATCGGAGAGGTATCTCTGGGCCCTCTCAGTAATACACATCAGAAGAAGCTTGCAAGCAAAGTGACTAAGGATTTAGTTACGAGATGATGTTTTAGGAACGAGTAAAGAGACTTGCAGGTAATGATATTGAACTAGGTATGAAGATACCGACGATCGAATCTCGGGAAAGTAACATACCGACAGACAAAGGGCATTACATATGTTGTCATAAGGTTTGACCGATAAAGATCTTCATAGAATATGTAGGAACCAAGATGGGCATCCAGGTTCCGCTATTGGTTATTGACCGAAAAGGTGTCTCGGTCATGTCTACATAGTTCTGGAACCCACAAGGTCCACATGCTTAACGTTCGTTGGCGATATAGTATTGTATGAGTTATGTGAGTTGATGACCGAATGTTGTTCGGAGTCTCGAATGATATCATAGAGATGACGAGGAGCTCTGGAATGGTCCGGAGGTAAACATTGATATATAGGACGATATTCTTTGGTCATCGGAAAAGTTTTGGAAGTACCGGGTATTTCATCGGAGTGCCAAAAGGGGTTCTGGGAGGCCACCGGCAAGCGGTGGGCCTTATGGGCCAAAGGGGGGAGCACACCAGCCCACAAGGGGGTTGGTGCGCACCTCCACCCCTTGCCCATGCACCAAATAGGGAAGGAAGGGAGAGGCGCACCAAAGGCAGGCAGCCCCCCTTTCCTTCCCCCATGCACAAATATGGAAGGGGGGTTTCGGCCAGGGCAGGCTCCCTAGGGCTGCCGCCGGCCACTTGGGGCGCCCTAGGGGCTGCCTCCCCTCCCCCTCCACGTATATATATGAGAGGAGGCAGAGGGGCAACACACACCAAGATTCCCTAGTCGTGTGCGGTGCCCCTTGTCGGTGTCAAAACCGGCGGATCTCGGGTAGGGGGTCCCGAACTGTGCGTCTAAGGCTAATGGTAACAGGAGGCGGGGGACACGATGTTTACCCAGGTTTTGGCCCTCTCGATGGAGGTAATACCCTACTTCCTGCTGGATTGATCTTGATGATATGAGTATTACAAGAGTTGATCTACCACGAGATCGTAGAGGCTAAACCCTAGGAGCTAGCCTATGATTATGATTGTTGTTGTCCTACGGACTAAACCCTCCGGTTTATATAGACATCGGAGGGGGCTAGGGTTACACAGAGTCGGTTACAAGGGAGGAGATCTACATATCCGAATTGCCAAGTTTTCCTTCCATGCAAAGGAGAGTCCTATCCGGACACGGGACAAAGTCTTCAATCTTGTATCTTCATAGTCCAACAGTCCGGCTAGTGTATATAGTCCGGCTATCCGAGGACCCCCTAATCCAGGACTCCCTCACCCCTCTCCCTCTTGTTCGTCCTCGGTCATATTTTCGTAGTGCTTGGCGAAGCCCAACGGAGATAGTTGCATCACCACCGCCACTACACCATCGTGTTGCCATAACTCATCTACTACTTCGCCCGCCTTGCTGGATCAAGAAGGTGAGGACGTCATTGAGCTGAACGTGTGATGAACGCGGAGGTGCCGTACATTCAGTACTTGATCGGGCAGATCGTGAAGGTGTACGACTACATCAACCGCGTTGATAAATGCTTCCGCTAAATGGTCTACAAGGGTACATAGACACACTCTCCCCTCTCGTTGCTATGCATCTCCATGGATAGATCTTGCGTGTGCGTAGAAATTTTTTGTTTTCCATGCAACATTCCCCAACACCATCTTCTTATGGTTATGTGACGCTCATAGAGGATAATATGATCTTGTCTATTCCAGAGGAGTCCCAAGGAAGTGATTGAGGGAGTCCTGGATTAAGGGGTCATTGGGCATCCGGGCTATGTGACGTGGGCCGGACTAATGGGCCGTGAAGATACAAGACAGAAGACTTCCTCCCGTGTCCGGATGGGACTCTCCTTTGCGTGGAAGGCAAGCTTGGTGTTCGGATATGAAGATTCCTTCCTGTGTAAACCGACTCTGTACAACCCTAGGCCCCTCTAGTGTCTATATAAACCGGAGGGTTTAGTCCATAGAGGCAATCATAATCATACATGCTAGACATCTAGGGTTTAGCCATTACGATCTCGTGGTAGATCAACTCTTGTAAACCCCATATTCATCCAAGATAATCAAGCAGGAAGTAGGGTATTACTTCTATCGAGAGGGCCTGAACCTGGGTAAACATCGTGACCCTGTCTCCTGTTACCTTTGATCCTTAGACGCACAATTCAGGACTCCCTACCCGAGATCCGAAGGTTTTGACACCGACATTGGTGCTTTCATTGAGAGTTCCTCTGTGGTCCTTAAACGAACTCCTGGATCGCATCGCCCTCCTGGGGGTTGCTACAGACTATGATCAGATTGGGCTTAAACCCGATCAGAGAGAAATAAAATCTCCACCGGTCGCCCATCAGATAGCGGTCGTAGAGGAGCAAAACAACTCTTCCCCTATGTTGAAAACAAGCTATGTTCGGATTTCCGAGCTCGGAGAGCCGGATACCCGTCCGCGGGGTGACACTCCCAGTCCTCTGAACTTAGAATCGGGCGTTGAGCCTGAAGGATCACAGGACGCCCCGGAGCCCGAGCTAATAAACTCAGAAGTTTTTCAAAATCCGGACTCCACATTGGGTCAGGGCTCGGATTTAAAGCCACCCACCCACCACAAATAAATATTCGCTAAGAAATTCTGGTCCCCCGGATATATGCGACCTCGTGTACGTACAACAACAGTCTCAGGAAATAGTCCATCACTTTTGGGCCAGATTCCTCCTTGTCAAGGACAAGATTAAAGATTTGCCGCAACGAGGACGCAATTTCACTATTATGCAATAATTGCACGGACGAAGGAATCCTCAACGCCCTCAACCGCCATCGCGTTTCACACTTCACCGACTTGGCAACCATAGTACAGAAGTACCGCACAATGGAAAGCGCCTGGAAAACTCAGACAGCCCGCTGGGAACCACCGGCCTTCACGCCACCTCCCCGTCGGGCAAAAAGGATGCACCCTCGCGGGACACCCGACCCTGTAGGCAAGAAAGTTAAACCCATTACGAGATGTGGAACCATTCTTGAGGAATGGCTCGATAAGCCATGCAAAATACACACGACACCGGATACGGAACCAACCCACAGCCTCGGAGCATGTTGGATACTCCGGCAAGTGGCCAAGAGCGGCCAGGATATCCTCATCAAAAACACCTCAGAGCAGTACTCTCCGGAAGAAAACGACCTCAGAGTATTGTCGGTCTTTGAGAATTTCCCTTAAAACAATTGGAACAAAAGGACACTTCATCACCTCGCCAAAGTCTGCCAAGTCATAGCAATAAATCCCTGGAATGACACGACCATAACTTTTAATGCCGACGACGAACCAAACTTCCGGTCAGTCCGGGCACCATCCGCCCTGGTCCTCAATCCAATTGTGGATGGCTTTCGGCTCACTAAAGTGCTCATGGACGGCGGTAGTGGATTGAACCTCATCTACGAGGACACGCTCCATAAAATGCAAATAGACAAGAGCCACATCGAGCAAAGTAATATGACCTTTCGAGGATTCATTCCCAATCGGGAAGCAAGATGCGCGGGAAAAATTAAACTCGATGTGGTATTCGGCATGCCAAAGAACTATCAGTCTGAAGAGATAACCTTCCAAGTGGCCCCTTTCAACAGTGGATATCACACCCTACTGGGGCGAGACGCATTCACCCGCTTTCAAGCCATACCTCATTACGGGTATATGAAGCTCAAGATGCCTGGGCCGAACGGTATCATCACTCTCGTCAGTGATCCGGACATAGCACTCCGCGCCGAAAACAAAACCACATCCCTGGCCGTCGAGGCACTATCCGAGGCCCTTGCGGCCGAAGAGTTAACCGCACTACGCTCCATGGTGGATAGGGACGACGTAATCCTCGATCAGCGCCCCAAATCCACCTGATTCAAACCAGCAGATGAAATAGTCATATTTCAAGCACACCCAACGGACCCTAAGAAGACATCTTCCATCGGGGCACAGCTCGACCCGACGGTCGACTCCCCACTACACGCGTTCCTGCGCGAGAACTAGGACACATTCGCCTGGCACCCTTCTGATATGCCAGGAATCCCACGCAGGTTGGCCGAATACAGCCTCAATATATTGAAGGGATGCAAGCCAGTCAAGCAAACACTGCGGCGCTTTTCTGAACCCAAACGACAAGTTATGGGGGAGGAGCTAGCCAAGTTAATTGAGGCCAGGTTCATCAGAGAAATTAAACACCCGAACTGGCTAGCAAACCTGGTGATGGTACCAAAGAAGGATAAATCCTGGCGCCTGTGTGTCGATTTCAAGGACCTCAACAAGGCCTGCCCTAAGGATCCATTCCCCCTCCCCCGCATCGATCAGATCATTGATGCTACTGGAGGACATGACTCGCTATGCTTCCTCGACGCATACTCCGGATATCATCAAATCAAAATGAAGGAATCCGATCAAGCCGCAACGGCATTCATCACCCCATACGGGCCTTTCTGCTTCAACACTATGCCCTTCAGGCTTAAAAACGCCGGCGCCACCTACCAACACACAATTCAGACATGCCTGGAGAAACAAATCAGCAAGACGGTCGAAGCATATGTGCATGACGTCGTCATCAAGACTAAGCACGTCGAGTCACTAGTAGACGACCTGCGCCTCACATTCGACAACCTCCGTACATATGACATCAAGCTCAATCCGGAAAAGTGTGTTTTCGACGTCCCCGCCGGAAAACTGTTGGGCTTCATCGTTTCCAATAGAGGAATTGAGGCAAACCCAGCCAAAATCCGAGTTTTGTCACAATTGGCTAAACCAACAGACCTCAAACAGGTCGAAAAATTAGCCGGATGCGTGGCAGCTTTAAGCCGCTTTATCTCCAGGTTAGGAGAAAAGGCATTGCCACTGTATCGTCTGCTCCGATGCACCGACCACTTCGAGTGGACGGATGCGGCAACGGCCGGACTGGAAGAAATAAAACCTCTTTTAGAGAGCTACCCAATCATGGCCGCGTCACACATCGGCGAACCCATGTTATTATACATCTCTGCAACACACCAGGTGGTGAGTGCGGTGCTCGTCATTGAACGAGAAGAGGACAGACAGAAATTCCCACTTCAGAAACCGGTATACTATGTATCCACTGTCCTCACACCATGCAAATACCGGTACCCTCATTACCAGAAGATAGCCTATGTGGTCTTCATGGCATCCCGGAAGCTACAGCACTACTTTCAAGAGTGCTCGATCACAGTGGCTTCTGAAGTACCACTCAATGACATAATAAACAACCGTGACGCTACAGGTCAGATTGCCAAGTGGGCCATTGAGCTCTTTCCATTCGATATAACATACAAACCGCGCCGAGCCATTAGATCCCAAGTATTGGCTGACTTCGTCGCCGAATGGATAGAGGCTGGACTCCCTAAAGAGTACGATACATATTCCAACTGGGTCATGCACTTCGATGGCTCTAAAATGCTGGACGGTTTAGTAGCGAGCGTTGTCTTAACGTCCCCCACTCGAGACAGAGTCCAGTACATGCTCCAAATATTATACACAGACTCCCATAATGCACCTGAATATGAGGCCTTATTGCACGGTCTTCGAATGGCTGTCTCCATGAGCATACAACGACTAGAGGTGCGCGGGGATTCAAATCTCGCAATATCCCAAATAAATGGAGACTTCGACGCAAAAGATCTGAAGATGACGGCCTATCGTAACGCCGTTCTCAAAATATCATCTCGGTTCAAGGGACTCGAGTTCCATCATGTGGCCCGAGAAAGTAAGTAAGCGGCGGATGTCCTTGCTCGCATGAGTGCCAAGCGTGACCCCGTCCTGCCTAACATCTTCTTGGAAAGGCTCTTCAAGCCATCTGTGGTGTGGCAGGATGAGAGCGGCAACACTAGTCCGAATCCGATTGTACCCTCAGATTCTGAACACAATACCGATACCATCGGGGGCTCGGCCACCGAAATAACACCATCGGCCCATCTAATAATGGCAGTAATTGCCCCATGGACCAAACCCTTCTTGGCCTCCCTTAATAGGCAAGATATCCCTGAGGATTAGAATGAGGCTCGATGCATCGTTCGGCGTTCGAAGGCCTACAAGGTTCATGAAGGAGAGCTCTATAAGAAGAGTGCTACCGGAGTACTTCAATGATGTATTTCCGAAGAAGAGGGACGGCAGCTCCTGGCCGAAATCCATGCTGGTCTCGGCGGTCACGACGCCGCGGCTCAGGCTCTTGTAAGCAAGGCCTTCCGTACCGGTTTCTTCTGGCCGACGGTCGGACGCATAGGACCTTGTCCAGTGATGTGTATGATGCCAGCTTTTCGCCAGTCAAAGCCATATGCCGCCTACCATCGTGCAAAGAATCCCCATTACTTGGCCTTTCGTGGTCTGGGGGCTTGATGTGGTCGGACCCCTTAAAGGGGGAAGCCATAAGAAAAAATATCTGTTGGTCATGGTAGATAAATTCACTAAGTGGATAGATGCCAAACCAGTTAAAACGGCTGAAGCCGGACCAGTGATAGACTTTATATCCGGTGTCGTACATCGTTATGGTGTCCCACACAGCATCATCACAGATAACGGCTCCAATTTCACAGCCGAAGAAGTGAAAACTTGGTGTGCTAACCTGGGCATCAAGATAGATTATGCCTCCGTCTATCACCCCCAAACAAACGGTCAAGTCAAATGAGTTAATGGTCTTATCATGAGAGGCATTAAGCCTAGACTAGTGCGGTCCTTAAAAGAGTCAGACAAACACTGGGTCGAGGAGCTCGACTCCGTACTCTGGGGACTGCGGACCACGCCCAATCGCACTACAGGTTACACACCATTCTTCATGGTGTACAACGCAGAGGTTGTTTTGCCATGCGACATCATTCATGACTCACCTCGAGTGCGCATGTACGAAGAGAGAGAGGCCAAGCTGGATCGGCAGGACAGTCTAGATGCCCTGGAGGAGGAGCGCGATGCTGCAAAAGCCCGTTCCGCATTCTATCAACAACAAGCTCGCAGATACTAAAGCAGACAAGTGCGGGTCAAGACTTATAATGTTGGTGAACTCGTTCTACGCTTGCCAGAAAATAAAAAGGACAAACTCAAGCCCAAATGGGAGGGTCCCTTCATTATAGATTATGTTCTCACTGCAGGTGCGTACCGCCTGTGTGATGCCATGGAATGCCGCCCGACTCAGAAGATTCTACGCCTAGAGCCGGACTCATTGTTCGTTTTCTTTTTCTCCTCTTTCCACTTTTTCTCTCTTTAAATTTTTATATAGCTTTATAGCTCTTGTGTTGCTAGACCGCACACTTATGAGGTACACATCCTTAAATGTATACGCCCATGATACCTGGGGGCTTCTTTTACAGAAGCTTATTATGATTTTTCGAGCATCAAGCTCACCACATATGTGTCCTTTTCTAAATATATACCTTTTCTTCGCCATTATATGCACCTTTATAACTTAAGTTTTTGCCAAGATGGGTTGCTTGGCTCTTGTGCTTATGCCCTACATTCCCGTTAATTTGGCTAGGGCATAAAGGGAGCACCTCTGCGATTGTTACAGCCGGGTTATCCGGACTTGTACCTCAGACTGGGTGAAGTCGAAAGCTAGCGTTCTTAAGGGAATAATCAGTCGGCGGACTAAAGGCGTTTTCCCCTCATTGCACTATGAACCCCCAGATATTATGTATACTGCGATGTTTCGAATCATAGTTTGGGCATGCATACTAACGCATGCTCACCTAGAGAAAGGAACCCTTAATGGAACTATTCTCTATGGAAGATATTTCTTACAATTAATAAGTAATATATAACATAGCTAGCCGGATACAACTTTTCTGTTAAAGCAACTATGACCCCTACGCCTGGTTTACATGCATGCCCCGGTATTTATTACTGGTCCGGTATTCGGAAACACTCCGCACCTTTGGGTCCGGGGGTCGAAGCAAAAAGGTCTTCCATGACAATGGTTTTACAATTCAGCTAGGGACAAATTTGTCAATTGAAGTACATAGTCACTTGGACTCAAAAACTTCTTCGTCTATACCATTTAACAGGTTGTCTAGCTTACAATCATTTTGTGAAAACTTGGCGGCTATCTTTACTTGGTCATATACCAAGCTCACTGGAATTTCTTGTCCATCTGACCCCCGAGGCCCGACCCGGGCCATATGATTCAGATCAAGCCTGGTGTACCGTGTTTTCACCATGGCCCAGGCTTCGTGTGCGCCTTCACGGCAAGCCAATATCTTCCATAATTTAAAGCGGCGCCGAGCTCCCTTGAATACCTTCACAAGCTCTTCCATACTTCCTGGAGGGGAGGCAGACGGCCACAAAGCTTTGTCAACGCTCCGCATTGTTTTCCGATCTTGATCATACACTTCGGACAGTTCTTGCACCAGATCGCCTTGAGATCCGGACATTTCCTCTTCGGTACGGCCAGTCAGCATACCTGCAGACATAAATCTATTAACTCATTTCTTTACCGCACTAACATGGAGGTAAGTTCCAAAGCATATTGAATATGCCGCCCCGTAGCCTCCTGTTCTCTTTTACGGCGTCCGCCAGCTAGGCTCGCACGTCTTTTAGCTCTTCGCCCAGCTGGGTGTTGGAATCCTGCAACTTGTTCTTATCATCCCTGGTCCGTGTCAAAACATGTTCGCCAGCGTCTAGTTGCTTTTTGGCCCGTTGTTTTCCCACCTACGCGGCCTCCAGTTCCTATTTCAGTCAATCCAATGATCCTGCCATGAGAAATACAATAGTATTAACACTACTGGTATATGATTATATTTTTCTGGATGGAAGGGGACACTACCAGGCGGTGCCTCCTTGGATTTCTCCAGTTTGGCGGTAACAACAACTAGCTGGGTCCGACACTTTTCCAGCTCATGAGACATCATGTTGTTCTTCTCCGTGAGTGCCTGGTTATACAATGATCCTTAAATCAGTTGCTTCATCTGTTTCAAGTCTCGGGGGCCACTGGTATATGATTACCAGATTGGTACAATGCGAACTTACCCACACATCTTTCGAATGCTGGTCAGTGGCTCTGGCAAGCCCATCCCGAGCAGCTCGGATATACGCATCAGCCAAGCTGAAGGCATTGAACACCTCTTTAGTAAAGCTGGGGTCACGGAGAGCGGCCCTCCGGTGCCAATGATTCATGGCGCTCTCTACTTCAGAGTTCATGGAGGATACATTAGCCGAATCCTCTGAAGGAGGACAATCCGGCGTCACTCCCGTGTCTGCTCCCGCCCTAGAGGCAGGATCTGGAACCTGATTGGTGGAGGCGCGACCGGCAGGATCCCTGGACATAGACAAGAGAACGCTTTTCTTGATAAAACACAGTGGACAATGTCATGGTTCGATGTGACTGCCTTGGGGCATATTTAAAGCCATACCTCTTTGATGAAGGCTTGGCCGTGTTGCCATTTGCCTTCCTCTCCGATGACCTGCCCAGTGCACATGCCCCTTTCTCATGAGACACCTCTGGTGCATCACAGCGCGCCAATCGCCTCCCCTTTGGAGCACGAGATAGTGTGGTGGGTGAGGCATAATGAGGAAGCTCTTTCGGAGGAAACATCTCCACACTACATACATATGAGGCAGGAAGGAGGCCGGGATAATCAGCTATGATAGCCACTTTTGTGCCATCATAGCTCGCCTGGTAGAAGACTCCCTCCTGGAGCTCTACAAATATGTCTGGATCCTCTTTGAATCCGGGATCGAGGTCCCGGCTATGGTCCTTCGGTTGTGGAGTAGTGCTATGGATCCCAGCGATAACCTTCCGCCATTCCTGTTATGAATGGACGGACTAATGTGAGTTAAACATGACTCAGGGAGAAGATTGAGTACAGCGGTGGGATTAAAACTCACCCAGTTAGGAGGATTATACATGGAAAATCCCTCTCGACGCTTAAGACAAGTGAACTCCTCTTTCTCCCCTTTATACAGATCGGCCAATATTGTGGCCAGGGTGGCGGGGGTGTCCGGACCCTTTCATCTACAACATGAGGCGTCATCTTCCCCATTATAGTGCCACATAGGGAGCCCTCTGAATTGGAGTGGCTGAACACCTCGCGCTACGGAAATTGCCATCACCTCGATTATTGATAATCCGGACTGGGCAGGTGTCCTTATCTTACCCATTAATTGTCAGACTTCCGCGCTATCTTCCTCCTCGAGGCTTTGAGGACACCAGCTGTGGCGTTTCTTCAATGGGGCGCTGGAAAATTCGGGAAGACCCATTCAGACTGGGTTGGGGAGTGCGACATCTTCAATATAAAACCACTCTGAGGTCCACTCTTCGGACCCCTTCTTCGGCGTGCTGGATAGGTATCCGGTCCCGGCTATGCGCCATATCTCGGCACCGCTCACCTCGAGTACAGATCCCTTTTTGGTGTGAGGGACGAGGCAGAAAAGCTTCCTCCATAACTCGAAATGGGCCTCGCATCCCAGGAATAGCTCGCAAAGAGCGACAAAACCCGCGTTGTGCAGGATAGAGGTCGGGGTGAGATTGTGCAGTTGGAGTCCCTAGTACTCTACGAGGCCTTGGAGGAAAGGGTGATTGGAAATCCGACGCCTCTTAATAAAAAGGATACGAAGCACACTCGCTCCCCCTGGTTGGATTGGGGAAATTTTCCGCCAGGGCTTCACCAGAAAAAGAAGTTAATCCTGCCTGAACAGGGACTTGATCTGCGGGGGGAAGGAATCGCTGCATTTGAAGCTTAATCAGCTGGTCATGGGATACTGAACATCTCTCCTAATCGCCATTTTCGGAGCCGTGAGGGCGGGAGGAAGAACTGGAAGCGTTGGCCACGTTGGAATGGTTTCTCCTAGTAAGCTCTAAAGATTTTTTGCCCGGTGTGGGATCACATCTGAGATCCAATCCCTTTAAATAGACGCCTTCTTTACACGGCCAGGGTGTTATGTGCAAAAATACACTGACCTTTTGTATTCGCTCGACACATGGAAGCATCAGCAACAGAGGCGCAGAAGCTGAAGGGTACGACAATTAATGAAAAGCCGAGTATAACTCTTCGGGTCATATGCTTTGAAGTATTCAGAGGAGGAACCCGCCTTGCAATGCCGAAGACAATCTACGCGCCGGACACATCGTCATTGAAGCCTGGTTTGGGGGCTACTGAGGGAGTCCTGTATTAAGGGGTCCTCAAGCGTCCGGGCTATGTGACGTGGGCCGGACTAATGGTCCATGAAGATGCAAGACAAAAGACTTCCTCCCGTGTCCGGATGGGACTCTCCTTTGCATGGAAGGCAAGCTTGGCGTTCGGATATGAAGATTCCTTCCTCTGTAAACTGACTCTGTACAACCCTAGGCCCCTCCGGTGTCTATATAAATTGGAGGGTTTAGTCCATAGAGGCAATCATAATCATACAGGCTAGACATCTAGGGTTTAGCAATTACGATCTCGTGGTAGATCAACTCTTGTAAACCCCATATTCATCCAAGATAATCAAGCAGGAAGTAGGGTAAACATCGCGTCCCTGTCTCCTGCTACCTTCGATCCTTAGATGCACAGTTCAGGACCCCGTACACGAGATCCGCCGGTTTTGACACCGACAATGATATACTTTGCCTTTCGGATTATCCACCAGTTAACTTGTAGTAGTAGTAGTTGACGGTGGTAGTCTGTTGTTATGTATCTTAGAGCAACTCCAACAACTCCCTTAAAAAAACCTCATGTAAAACATTTGTCAGTTCCCGTAAACTTCTTCCCCTAAAATATTTTTTCATTAGACAACCCTAACTAATGCCCAGGCCCACAGGTCAATGACACGTCTGACAGTGGCCGGCGATATGCGGTGTGGGGCGATGGCCCGGCGTGGCGGCGACTGATGTCTACTATGCAACTTTATTCTTGTAGACACATGTTGGGCCTCCAAGCGCAGAGTTTTGTAGGACAGCAGCAATTTTCCCTCAAGTGGATGACCTAAGGTTTATCAATCCATGGGAGGCGTAGGATGAAGATAGTCTCTCTCAAACGACCCTGCAACCAAATACAAGAAATCTATTGTGTCCCCAACACACCCAATACAATGGCAAATTGTATAGGTGCACTAGCTCGGCGAAGAGATGGTGATAAATGTGTAATATTGATGGTAGAAATATATTTTTATAATCTAAATAAATAAAAGCAGTAAGGTAGAAAATAGTAAATGGGCACAAAAATGGTATTGCAATGCTTGAAAATGAGGCCTAGGATTCGTACTTTCGCTAGTGCAATCTCTCAACAATGCTAATATAATTGGATCATATAATCACCCCTCAAAGTTCGATGAAGAATCACTCCAAAGTTCCTATCTAGCAGAGAACATAAGAATAAATTGTTTGTAGGGTACGAAACCACCTCAAAGCTATTCTTTCCGTTCAATCTATTCAAGAGTTCGTACTAAAATAACACTTAGTTATTCTTTCCGTTCGATCTATCCAAGAGTTCGTACTAAAATAACACCAAAGAAAATGCATATTCATAATACTCAATCCAACACAAGGAACCTCAAAGAGGGCCCCAAGATTTCTATCGAAGAAACAAAGACAAGAACGTGCATCAACCCCTATGCATAGATTACCCCAATGTCACCTCGGGAATCCGCAAGTTGAGTGCCAAAACATATATCAAGTGAATCAATACGATACCCCATTGTCACCACGAGTATTCAATTGCAACTGGATCCGACTATATTACACGTCTGACAGTGACAGTTTCCATATGATCCGACTATATTAACAAAGCCTGCGATACATCAAGATCATGACATCTCAAGAACGCGCGCGAGAGAGAGAGATTAAACACATAGCTACTGGTACAAACCCTCAGCCCCGAGGGTGGACTACTCCCTCCTCATCGTGGTGGCCGCCGGGACGATGAAGATGGCCACCGGTGATGATTCCCTCCTCCGGCAGGGTGCCAGAACGGGGTCTAGATTGGTTTCTCGTGGCTACAGAGCCTTGCGGCGGCGGAACTTCTGATCTAGGTTTTTCCCTGATGGTTTCTCTATTTATATGAATTTTTGGCGTTGGTTTCACGCTAAGATGGGCCTCGAGGTGAGCACAACCCACCGGGGCACGGACAAGGGCCCAGGCGCGCCCCGGTGTCTTGTGCCCTACTGCTTCACCTTATGGTCCTTCCACGAAGCTTCGGGGGTCTCTTATGTTCCAAAAAAATCATCAAAAAGTTTCAGCTCATTTGGAGAACTTTCATTTCTGCACAAAAAACAACACCACGGTAGTTCTGCTGAAAACAGCGTCAGTCCGGGTTAGTTCCATGCAAATCATACCAAAACCATATAAAATTGTTGTAAACATGGCATGAATTACTTCATAAATTATAGATACGTTGGAGACGTATCAGCGGCATGGAAAGCGGTGCGGCGGCACGATGCACCTTGGCGTCATGCATAAAGCGGAGCTGCGCGGCAGAGGCAAACACACGTGGTGAAGTTTCAAGTGGTTTCCTTGCTGCAAAAAGTCTAGGGGAAGTACATCTTCCTATAGACCAGATGGAGCTTGGGTCCTAGTTTACATTCCGAGTTTACTAGATATAGATAGCTGATATGTTGGAGTTGCTCTTAGAGACGAGAGGTTACATGTAGCATGTTTGATAGCCGGTGTGCCCATCAGCAAGGCCCTAGGTGTAGTTTTTGGCTGTTTGGTTGTCTAACCTGCACCGATTTGTACCCCGCATGAACCTCAAAGTAGCCCAAGGCCTGGTCGAGGAGGAACGACTGAATTAACCATTTTGCAAGGCCAGGCCGAGGCGAGCCACACATGCGTCTCCCCTGCATGCTTTGTGAAGCGCGGAAGATAGGCGGACGGCTTGAATCCGCCATAACTTCCACCCTTATCTACCCCCATTGGCCAAACCCCATTCACACATCTCTTCTCACACCTCCACTTTGGTCTCCCGATGGACGCTCAACCACCACCCACCCCAATTGTTCCCCGACCGGTGCTAGACACCATTAGCACTAGCTCACCGCTATCATGGGGGTACCTACGACCCTCTGCGTGTGCATAGGATTTGCAGTCCCCTCTCCCCCATCTACATGAGGCAGCGGTCCACAGCAATCAGCAGCTTGTCAGCGCTCGTTGCGGCGCCTACGGCGGGATGTAGTTATTTTGGTTTAATGCTCTTGCACAGCTACTATACCAATGCTGAAACTTGTTACCTTTACATTTTGTATTGTTAATTTTTATAGATATATTCCAGTGCTAGAGCTTATGGAAATCTATTCAGTAAAACCATTGTACTGTACCCTGTAATAAAATAACTACTCTACTATTGCACTAGCCACTGGATTAGTCTATATTTGTACTATTCGAATGGTGTTGCATTAGCGTATGGACATATATAAAGTCTGGCAAGCTTTCCTAGATATGTGCTCAAGAAAACTACTACCTATTTTTCTAAATACTAGACGTTTGGGTACTTTAAATTGAACTATGAAAACGTCTTATATTAAGGAACAGAGGGTGTAGAGTTCACTCAAATTATCCCGGTAAAGCTAGTCACACCTTTGTTAAAATTAACGTTCATTATGTTATCGGAGGAGGTCTGTATGTTTGTCTCTAATGCATGTCAACTACATACCTGACATCATGATGTAATGTTAAGAAATTTCCTTTTGTACAGTGTCACTGAATTGTTAAGGCGGTGATGGCATTTTATTTTAGTTGAACTCCACAAAATATGCTTAAAAGAAGAGGAAAGGTCAGGAATGGCTCAATTTTTCAGAAAAAACTATGTATGCCTTCCTGACATCACACTACTGCAGGATGCTGCTAACACGACGCTATGATCAGAGACTCTTCGAGAAACTATGTATGATGCAATAATCGCTAACGGTGGTGTATGAAAACCGTCAAAAAAGGTGAAAACGTTTGCGATCGAGGATGCATCAAACACAGTTCAGATTTTAGTTGCGTGTGCGATGAAGGACATATGATTCAGTTCAATTAACGTCTTGTGGTGATGATGAACAAAAGAAACGGGCAGCCAGATGAAGGCGTGTGCGATACACAGCATACGGTTCACTCAGATGAACTGTTTGTGATTAAGCAACACAAAAGAAGCGGGCAGCCAGATGAAGGTGTGTGCGATATACATCATGTGGTTCACTTGGATGAACCATTTGTGATTAGGCAACACAAAAGAAATGGTCAGCCAGATCAAGGTGTGTGCGATATACGACATGCGGTTCACTCGGATGAACTGTTTGCGTTGACACAAGAGAACAAAAATGGTTCAACTTAACAAGACATGTGTGTTGTGCGATGGGATTGCATGCGGTTCACTTGGCCCTTGTCGTTAGTGTGTGACCTCTATGGCAACCGTTCGCTCCCCATGCGCATCTTCATGTACCGCGGCAACCGTCCACCGACTCTTCGCCTTTTCCCTCTCTATTTGGAATTGTTGTCGCACGCTAGATCTTCCTCCCTCCTCCATTTGCCTTCACCCTTCCTTCTGCCATTGTTTGATCGTCTTCTCCATGGAGGGAACAAGCCGGAAAAGACCCCGTTATTCTTGCCCCGATCTGAATGATGACGCGGTGGAGGAACTCATTGATCGGTGCGACGTCATCACCTCGGCTAGCATGGCAGGTTCGTTCAAGACCATTCTCGACTCAACTAATAACATTGTTACAAGGAACCCAAGGGTCTAGGAGTGGTTTGATCTCCCCTATCTTCTTCGTCGTGACCCTGCTGACTGGCGCGGGGACGAGGGAAGCCTCACCTTGTGTAAGTTGATGTCGCTTGATAATGATATGTATGATGTTAAGATGCCGTCGCTTGAGGGCAAGGCTTGGGAAGGCACAAATGGAGATTGGGTTTTTTATATTGGGTAAAACTGCGAGTGGGATCTTGTGAATGTGTACACTCGTCACCGGGTTCCACTTCAAAAAATCTCAGACGACTGCCCAGAGGTTGAGTACATCGGTATTCTACGTGAGTTCAAATACGATCATACTGACTGTCCTCTATGGAAGATAGCAATTTTTCAAGTTCCCAACCGCTCTTGGGGTTATAGGAATGCTTATGTTGACGCTATCTTCGATAAGCTTATTGTCATCCTTCATGGTTCGACTCGATGGATATTGCTCAAAAATCAGTTTCTATACACGGATGAGTACTGTGATGCAATTCAATATGAGGGTCTTATGTTTGCTGCCACCACTCGTGGCACTGTTTTTGCATGGAATCCTTATGTTTTCGGTACGTTTGTCTTCCACTGTAATTATAATTGTTTCATCCACATGCATGCGGGTTAGCTAGTTTCCCTTTACTAATTAACCTTCTTGTGTTTCCAAGGTCCTGTGAACATTCCACCACCTATACTTGAAAATTTTATTCACAAGCATGAGGACGAGCAGGACCCATATACTCAGTGGCACCTGGCAACTTATTCGATGGATCACCTCTTCTTGTCTGTATCCGGGGCACTGCTGATGTTACTAAGGAAGCAGGTGTTGTCTTGTATGGCCGAACTCTCCGGACCTATTCCAACATCTGTTGTAGGGTATTCAGGATGGATACTAGTGTACTAGCGGCAACACCTTCTCCCTGGTTCAGTATTGAAAGTCTTGGAGGAAACTCGCTCTTCCTTGGACAAAACTATCCAATGATGGTGGAAGGCGATCCAGCTGCTGTTGACACAATGTTACTACCATTTATGAGAAGCAACTGTATCTATACCTCCTACATTACTATGATTCCCTACCGTCCCAATATGGGTCCTGACATAGGCCGCTTCAGCCTTGATGATAAGACCTACGTTGGTCTCGAGATTGATAGTAGCTGGCCCTTCCTAGAGAATCACTTCTGGTTCAAAGCAAGCGTTTCCAACGTCGACGAGTGGTTGAGCTGAAGTTGATTTCATCACTTTGTTATTTGTTGTGTGATAAAAACTTTACTAGAATGTTTTGTTGGAAATGATCTATAATCCAACGTGTATCCTCGTTGTCGTTGTGGGTTGATGACTTGTTGTATGTAATCGATGCTACATTTGCATATGCGTCCATGAGCTCACTCTTGCTAGTGGTGTCCATATGAACAGTGCTAGTGATTTTAGTTGCAAAAATTAGATGCTGCTAGTGATTTGTAGCTGCATATTTTGACAAATCGCAGTGTTACAAGGTTGACAAATGGCAATGTTACTAGATAAACAAAAGTCAATCTTTCTAGTTTGAGAAATGGCAACATACCCAAAATGACAGATATGAAAATCTTACCTGATTGTTTGTATGTGGTTGCACACGGGTCATGTAAAACAACCATTTGCGTTGAAGGGATGCACAAATCTTGCTCGGTACATTTTCCCTTGGCTTCCCGGGGAAGCTGTCGGTTTTCATACGGGTGTTGTAACTAAAATGTTTGTGATGAGTGTTTTATATATAAAAACAGTTGAAATTTTTTTAAAAGAAAATCATTTGATAAGTCTGTACATTAAGAGAGAAAAACGCAAGTTCGTTCAAACCATATATTTTATTCAGTCACACTGCGTATTTATATTCATATGATCGAGAATTCGAGATATGGTATTAAACCCCAAAAAAACTATTTTCGGCGACGACGGAGGCGGCGTGCCGCGCCGTCGTTGTCGTCCTCCGGGATGCCATTGTTGAAGTCTTCAACGTAGCACAAAATGTTCTTCACTTGTAAAGTAAACATCATGTCGTCGCGCGGTCGACGGGCGGGGCGCGGGAGGATGGAAACTGGCGCCACTGAGAGATAGCGGTCGACGGCAGCGTCCCATGCCGCTGAGGGGGGGGTGCACGGGCACGGGCGCGGCGGGTGCAGCCAAACGCACGGGGACCGGCGCCGTGGTGGGTGGAGGGGCGCGCACGGGCGCGGCGGGTGCAACCAAACGCACGGGGGCCGGCGCCATGACAGGTGGAGGGGTGCGCATGGGCACGAGCGCTGGCGCTGGCATGTACACGAGCTCGCGCGGGTCCATGGAGACCTCGTTGACGCCCGCAGCTTCCAGCTCTGCGATAGTGCTCGGCGACCAGCCCGTCAATGCTACGAGGCTGGTCGCTGGCGCGGGCGTGGGGATGGGAGCTGGGATGGGAGTGGGGGCAGCAACCGCCACGACCAGCTCGTTCTGGGCCATGTCCATGAGGCCCCATTCCTCCTTATTTTCTATCTCCTCCGGCTCGGATTCGACTTCACCAAACTTGAAGACTAGTGGCAGATGATCAGTCTGCGCCATGGCGGTGGAGGTCTGCAGGGGGAGGGGGGAGGGGAATGGGAGGCGAATAGTAAGGCCGCCCGTATTAAACAGCAACTCAGGCACCATTAATGGAGAGGAAGGCCGGCGGCCATGGAAGTCAAAGTGCTCACTTCCCAGTGAGCCTGCGCAGCGTATAGCTCGCATGCTTCCCGGTGAGCCTACGCATTAGAGGATAGCTTGTACGCCTCTCGGTCAGCCTGCGCACTGGACTGCGCTCGCACGCTACCCGTTCAGTCAAGGTCAAGCAGTTGTCCGCACAGCACCTCCTACAGCCATAAAAACCAAGACACGTGTCATCCCATGAATGGTTAACAGAACGCACACATTTTGAATTATACAAACGTTTGAGATATTAAAGTGGCAGCTATTTTGTCAAAATGCCTTTGTTGGTTGTCATTATTCGAGTGCGCCTTCTCTCAAAATGGACACGAAAAATACCACACCATGTCGGGTGCCATTCCATGATAGCATACCAAGTTTCATGAATTTTAGACGAGTTTTGGATTTACTAGAATTTAAAAACTAGGCATCTCAATGTTTTGTCGGCAATCAACGGTGCCCTGGTGTTTGAAATTCATTCCCATTTCTTGCATGGGACCTAAGCATGCACCCAAGGACACAGATTTGATTTTTCAACCAATTTATATGCACTGGAGCATGTGCATGTAGTTCAAATTTGAATTATACGCATAAATGCACTGAAAACTCCGTTAATGCATAAAAATGTCCAAAAGAACCCTGAAAAATCGCAAAAATTGACACAACACTCATGTTGTTCTATGTTGACACAAGAAATTTTTTGGAAGAAATAAGAGGCAGTGGAAATCGTTTCGTCCCCAAAGGTGGGACGTTCCCTACCAAAACCATGATGCTTGTTGTGAGAAACTCTGGTTTGTGAGAAGCATATACCTGAACCTGCCCTGAATGGGACAAATTTTTTAACATAGCATGTTGATGCCACTCCATGATAGCATGCCAAGTTTCATGAATTTCAGACGAGTTTTGGATATACTAGAACTTAAAAACCAGGCATCTCAACATTTTGCCGGCAATCAACAGTGCCCTGGTGTTTGAGTTTCATTCCTATCTCTTGCATTGGACCTAGAAATTTACCCAAGGACACACATGTGATTTTTCAACCAACTTTAGTGCGTTGGAGCATGTGCTTGTAGTTCAAATTTGAATTATGCACATAAAATGCCAAGCAAACAGAGTTAATGTATAAAAAAGGCCAAACGAACCCCGAACAATTCCAAGATTGAACACAACACTCCTGTTGTTCTATGTTGGCACTAGAAAAATTTTGAAAGCAATAAGAGGCAATGGATATCGTCCCGTCCCCAAAGGTGGTACGTTCCCTATCGAAACTATCATGCTTGTTCTGAGAAGCTCTGGTTTGTGAGAAGCTTATACCCAAACCTGCCCCAAATGGGACAAAAATTTCACCACGGCATGTTGATGCCGCTCCATGATAGCATGCCGAGTTTCATGAATTTCAGACGAGTTTTGGATTTACTAGAATTTAAAAACGAGGTATCTCGACGTTTTGCCGGCAATTAAGAGTACCCTGGTGTTTGAAATTCATTCCCATCTCTTGCATGGGACCTAGAAATTCACCCAAGGACACACATGTGATTTTTTAACCAACTTTAGTGCATTGGAGCATGTGCTTGTAGTTCAAATTTGAAATGTGCACATAAAATGCCTAGAAAACCAAGTTAATGTATAAAAAAGGCCAAATGAACCCCAGAAAATTCATTCCCATTTATTCCATGGGACCTAAGCATGCACTGAAGGACACAGATTTGATTTTTCAACCAATTTGTATGCACTGGAGCATGTGCATGTGTTTAATTTTCAATTGTGCACCTGAAATGGCTAGAAAACCAGTTTAATGTATGAAATGTCCAAACGAACCCTAAATAATTCCAATTCTTTTACCACACACATACAGTTGCATCTTCACTATAGATAAAAGGTCTAGCAATTCAAACACCATCCATTGCCGCTGTGACCCCATTTTGTAATTCAAATCAAGTAGATCCCACACAGTTTATTCTCACCAACCGTGTGAGATGTAGTACAAAATATCTTGGAGCACCGTCAGTGTATAGTATGCCTATGGCTTACACAAGAAGGTGTGTCGGCTACAGTCCATAGCCGACGTGTCAAGCACACTAGCTCGCTCCCCCAAAACTCCCGCCTATGCATACCTCGCAATCTCGAAAATATCTACCGCCTGGAAGGTTTTAATGTTTGATAGCACACGATTAGTATGTGCGGACTGTGTGCGATGTCTGTTACTCCCACTCTGCTTGAGTCCCTTGATTCAAATTTTCAGTAGCCCCGGCATTTTACTCCCGCCTCTGCATCCCTCGCAATCTCAAAAATATCTGCTGGCCATTGATCCAAATTTTTAGTAGCCCCGCCTTGTACTCCCGCCTAGTAAAATTTTCAGTTGCCGCAGTATTTCCTATAACACAGCCTCCGCTCACACAGACACACACAACCCTTGAAACCATTGGTAGGTCGCCGCCATTGCCGGCGCCTCCATCCTCAACATCTGCCTGTGTGCCGGGGAGCTCGAGTAGCCAATGGCCAAAAAGAGGTTTATCGCGGCCTTTTTGCCGAAGCTGGCGAGGTGGCCGCCGAGGTGTCCCCGTCATCCTCCGTGGGCCCGATCCGCCATCGCCGGTCCCCCGATCTGCCCACCGCCGCACCCCTACACCGGTTCGAGGACTTCTCCATCCTCCCCCGGACCCGGCAGCCGACGAAGTCCTACCTCGGGGTCCAGCAGCGGTGGTGGGGGACGTGGGTCGCTGAGATTACAGATTGAGAGACCCACACCCGCCGGTGGCTCGGTAGCTTCCACACGGCCGAGTTCGCGGCCATGCAGTACGACCGCTGGCAGGTCCGCTACCACGGCGCGGCAGCTAGGCTCAATTTCCCCTTGGGCACACGTCCGGTCCACCTTGTTCTACCGGAGCCGAGGGTGGTGAGCTCGGCTATGGCGTGGGAGGACCGCGAGGCGTGGGAGTGTCTTGAGGCCGAGGCAGCTGACGAGGCCTACATGCAAGAGCTCCACCGGCAGCACCCGGAGCTCGTGGAGGTAGAGCGGGCGATCTTTGCTGGTGCGGAAGGCGGCGAGGTTATCGCGCTCTCCTCCGATGACGAGGTCGAAGACGGCGAGGACGGCGGTGAAGAGGGCGGTGAGGTTATTGCGCTCTCCTCTAATGACGAGGTCGAAGGCGGCGGTGACAGCGGTGCGGAGGGCGTCGATGCGGACCCTGAGGACGAGGAGATCCATGTCGACGAGTGGAGGAGTGCTTTCCCCAACAACCCCGACAATGATACTGGCCCGGACCCGGCTCGCGGCACACTGTGCATGATGAGGAAGGATTGGCTCGACCTCTACTTCGACCGAAAGTAGTTTAGCTTAGTTTAAATTTATGTTTTATGTTCAGTTATGCAAAACTATCTATGTTTATGTTTGAATGGATGCTACTTTCGGTTGAACCTGCTTTGAACTTGATCAAATTGAAGTTTACAACCTTAAGTTTAGGGGATCGACTAGAAAAGGCCAAAAATTGCTGGATTATATATATATATATATATATATCCACTAAGGGTTTTAGTCCTTTAACTTTTTAGATCGCCTAGAGATGTCCTTATGACTTCTTTATTTCAGTTCTTCACAATGTGATGCTATATATGTGCAACTATTTGTTGTGCAGTTCAATTTCATCAATAACAGTTTCAACAATACCACTATGAATTACGATATTTGGTAGCTGTTAAGGATATTGCAGTTAACATGCCTTTTTGTTTTTCAATTGTTGTTTAGCAACATGCATTGTACTGAATGACTAAATATGCAATCCCAGGCTACATAGCAACAAGGAAGAGTGTTACCTTAATGTTCTGATGATGTCTAGATATACATGTAATAAAATCTTATATAATGGGATGGATGGAGTGTTGTACTACATCATTTTTCAATTGTTGTTTAGTATCTAATATTAACTTGGTGCTTTTAGGTACATATATCATTGCCAAAGATCCACACTTCGACCCTTTTTGCGTATGGGGCAATGAGATATTCATGAACCAGCATCAAGGGAGGAAACTAATAAAGATTGTTACTAAAATGGGTCAAAAGATGTCAATTGAGCTATTTGTTTACACTTTATGCAAGACAACAATGAACTGCAGGATGGTAAGTAAGAACCCTGTAGCCTTCTTTTTACTGCCCGTAATGAGTTGTGTTAGATGACAATATCTGAATCTTTTTTCTTTTGCAGTGGATCCTGAAGCAGTTTACTCAAGATTACCTCTCAAACTACATGATTGGCGGCCGACCATCACAAGGGGTTGGACTAGAGTCCAGCATGCCTTCTGCATCCAAGAGAGCACAATTGGGCCATTCCAAATGTCTGTCGCCTCTTTCTTTACCATCTGTAATAGTACAAGTATAGAACCCTGGTACATCATTCTTTATTTGGTGCTTATATAATTCTTAAAAATATGTACCTATGAATCGAATAATGCATTGGTTGTTTGAACTTGATGGATATGAATAAAGCTATAGCCTACTTTCAAGTTTAAATTAGGTACAATTTTAAATAGCAGCAATTAAATTAGGGCGAAATTACGTTGTGCAGGTCATTATGGCAAAGATGGTTGGTAAAACACAAACGTTTGCGATATACACCATAATCCGAGATGGTTCACAGAGAGGAAATGTGTGCAAGCATGCACACAGTTGCCGCTCGCAAAGCGTGTGTGATGTTAGACACTATCACATACGGTGCGGGAAAACTAAATGTGTGTGATTGTCTACCTACGTACACGGTTTATAATCATGAACTATTTGTGATGTGTCAGGCATCATAAATCTCCCGTGCCTGGAATCTGCCTAGAATCTGCCTGGAAAGCTCTCGTGCCTAGAATCTGCCTGGTTTTAGGCAGAACCACAAAACTCCGACTGCGATGGCAATGCGAGCACAAACGAGTAGCAAGGATGGAGTGTTCAGGATATTCGAGATATCGGAAACGGTTATATAGGGACAACTGTATGCATCAAGGCTCCCTATCCTCGATGGTTTCTGGGTCGTGTGGGAAGGACCCCTCTATCGCCCACACTCACTTGGCAACGGTTCCAAATGCCGTCGCGGAAAGGGGTTAAAAACCGTTTGTTTAGGACCGACGTGCACCAGTGTCAACCGTTGTTGCCTTATTTATTCCTTCAAACGGGTGGTTAGAAACAGTCTTGCTACCTTTTCCCATTAAGAAATTGGAATTCTTATATTTGTGAGTCTATGCTTCAACTAGTGCCACTTATAGTAATCACACTTTCAATATCCATGCAAATAGGGATGCTCGATTTTAGTGGAACTGCACAAAATGTCCAAATGGTTCAACATTAGGAGCATGTTTTCTTCCAAACCTTTATATCCAATTGGTGGCACTATGAGCTATTCATTACGAAGGTACATGGTTTGCTACTATCTTGCTACTCTTTTTGTACTGTCATTAGATAGTAATACTAGTGGTTTGCATGTGAATTTATTGGCAGGGTGAACCTACATTGGAGGTGTAGGACAGGATTCAATGGTTGGATGCTCAATTTCGGTTGTATCGATTTCACCTCTTCCATCACTGCGAACATGGATATCCTTGGTCTGGTGAAGAATAGGCGCTATATTTCTGCTCTGAATGAGCACATCAATTCAGTATGAAATTGTCCAGGGCAAAACACGACTGTATCAAATTGTCCAGTGCAAAACATAACAGAGCGGAAGAGACGTGTTTAAACCGAAAATACAAGGTGGGATATATGTTTACTAGCTGCTTGACATTTGTGCATATAGAGATGTCTGCCCTTTGCTATTTGGAAAACAAACAAAGTGACTGCAATTTTGGTTGAACTGCACAAGAGAATAGCATAGTCACTGCATGCAATGCCATTTGAAAATAGACAACGAAAGATTGGATAGTCACTTCACGGACTGCAGAAAAGTAGTATTGTACTATTTATTGGCCAACACTAGGTGCTTCATTGCTTTGGTATGATCATACAATGGGCATCATTTTGCCTAAGTTAAAGTTTGTATACCAAAAATAGTCTCGCTGTGTAATCTAGAGAAGACTATCGGTGTCAAAACTGGCAAATCTCGGGTAGGGGGGTCCCGAACTGTGTGTCTAAGGTCGATGGTAACCGGAGAAGGGGACATGATGTTTACCCAGGTTCTGGCCCTCTCTATGGAGGTAATACCCTACTTCCTGCTTGATTGATCTTGATGAATATGAGTATTACAAGAGTTGATCTACCACGAGATCGTAATGGATAAACCCTAGATGTCTAGCCTGTATGATTATGATTGCCTCTACAGACTAAACCCTCTGGTTTATATAGACACCGGAGGGGCCTAGGGTTGTACAAAGTCGGTTTACAAAGAAAGGAATCATCGAACGCCAAGCTTGCCCCACGCCAAGGAGAGTCCCATCCGTACACGGGAGAGAGTCTTCGGTCTTGTATCTTCATAGCCCATCAGTCCGGCCCACGTCACATAGGCCGGATGCCCGAGGACCCCTTATCTTCACAGCCCATCAGTCCGGCTTTGATTATTACTTGAGCATAAGAAATCATATGATATTATCCATATATGTTGCTGTTATAAGAATAATCATGATGCCCTCATGTCCGTATTTTATTTTATCGACACCTCTATCTCTAAACATGTGGACATATTTATCGTTATTGGCTTCCGCTTGAGGACAAGCAAGGTCTAAGCTTGGGGGAGTTAATACGTCCATTTTGCATCATGCTTTTATATCGATATTTTATTCCATTATGGGCTGTTATTACACGTTATGTCACAATACTTATGCCTATTCTCTCTTATTTTACAAGGTCTACATAAGGAGGGAGAATGCCGACAGGTGGAATTCTAGGCTGGAAAAGAAGCAAATATTAGAGACCTATTCTGCACAACTCCAAAAGGCCTGAAACTCCACGAAAGTTGTTTTTGGAAATAATAAAAAATACTGAGCGGAAGAAATACCATAGGGGGCCCACACCCTGGCCACGAGGCGTGCCCCCTGCCTCGTGGGCCCCCTGTTGGTCCTCCGGTGGCCATCTTCTACTATATGAAGTCTTTCGCCCGAAGAAAAATCATAAGCAAGATTTTGGGACGACACTCCGCCGCCACGAGGCGGAACCTTGGCGGTACCAATCTAGGGCTCTGGCGGAGCTGTTCTGCCGGGGACACTTCCCTCCGGGAGGGGGAAATCATCGCCATCGTCATCACCTACGCTCCTCTCATCGGGAGAGGGCCACTCTCCATCAACATTTTCACCAACACCGTCTCCTCTCAAACCCTAGTTCATCTCTTGTATCCAATTCTTGTCTCTAAGTCTGGGATTGGTACCTGTAGGTTGCTAGTAGTGTTGATTACTCCTTGTAGTTGATGCTAGTTGGTTTATTTGGTGGAAGATCATATGTTCAGATCCTATATGCATATTAATACCCCTCTGATTATGAACATGAATATGCTTTGTGAGTAGTTACGTTTGTTCCTGAGGACATGGGAGAAGTCTTTCTATTAGTAGTCATGTGAATTTGGTATTCGTTCGATATTTTGATGAGATGTATGTTGTCTCTCCTCTAGTGGTGTTATGTGAACGTCGACTACATGACACTTCACCATTTTTTGGGCCTAGAGGAAGGCATTGGGAAGTAATAAGTAGATCATGGGTTGCTAGAGTGACAGAAGCTTAAACCCTAGTTTATGCGTCGCTTCGTAAGGGGCTGATTTGGATTCATATATTTCATGCTATGGTTAGGTTTACCTTAATACTTCTTTTGTAGTTGTGCATGCTTGCAATAGGGGTTAATCATAAGTGGGATGCTTGTTCAAGTAAGAACAGCACCCAAGCACCGGTCCACCCACATATCAAATTATCAAAGTACCGAACGCGAATCATATGAACGTGATGAAAACTAGCTTGACGATAATTCCCATGTGTCCTCGGGAGCGTTTTCCTTTATATAAGAAATTGTCTAGGCTTGTCCTTTGCTACAAAAAGGATTGGGCCACCTTGCTGCACCTTATTTACTTTTATTACTTGTTGCTCATTACCAATTATCTTATCACAAAACTATCAGTTACCTATTATTTCAGAGCTTGCAGAGAATATCTTGCTGAAAACCGCTTATCATTTCCTTCTGCTCCTCGTTGGGTTCGACACTATTACTTATCGAAAGGACTATGATAGATCCCCTATACTTGTGGGTCATCAAGACTCTTTTCTGGCGCCGTTGCCGGTGAGTGAAGCGCCTTTGGTAGGTGGAATTTGGTAAGGAAAAATTTATATAGTGTGCTGAAATTTACTGTCACTTGTTACTATGGAAAGTAATCTTCTGAGGGGCTTGTTCGGGGTATCTTCACCCCGAACAGTAGAGAAAAGAGTTGCTCCTCAACCTACTGAACCTACTGATAATGAAAATATCTACTTTGAAAATTCTTTCAGGTATGATAGAAAAACTGCTAGCTAATCCTTTTGTAGGAGACGGAACACTACATCCCACTAAGCACCTAATATATGTGGATGAAGTTTGTGGATTATTTAAGCTTGCAGGTGTGCCCGATGATGTTATCAAGAAGAAGGTCTTCCCTTTATCTTTGAAGGGAGATGCATTGACATGGTATAGGCTATGTGATGATATGGGATCTTGGAACTACAAACGATTGAAATTGGAATTTCATCAGAAGTTTTATCATATTCATCTTGTTCATCGTGATCGCAATTATATATATAATTTTTGGCCTCGCGAAGGAGAAAGCATCGCTCAAGCTTGGGGGAGGCTTAACTCACGGTTATATTCATGCCCTAATGAGCTCCCAAGAGAAATAATTATTCAAAAAATTTATGCTCGGCTTTCTGACAACAATCGCACCATGCTCAATACTTCTTGTTCTGGCTCTTATATGATGAAGACTATTGAATTCAAATGGAATTTATTGGAGAGAATTAAATGCAACTCTGAAGATTGGGATCTCGATGAAGGTAAGGAGTCAGGTATAACACCTAAGTTTGATTGTGTTAAATCTTTTATGGATACCGATGTTTTCCGTAAATTTAGCACTAAATATGGACTTGACTCTGAGATAGTAGCTTCTTTCTGTGAATCTTTTGCTACTCATTTTGACCTGCCTAAGGAGAAGTGGTTTAAATACCATCCTCCCATAGAAGTAAAAGTAGCTAAACCTATTAAAGTTGAAGAAAAGACTATCACTTACAATGATCCTATTGTTCCTACTACTTATGTTGAGAACCCACCTTTCCCTGTTAGAATAAAGGATCATGCTAAAGCTTCAACTGTGGTTCTTAAAAGTAATATTATAACTTATACACCTCCGGAGCAAGTTAAAGTTGAACCTAATATTGCTATTGTTAAAGATCTCTTGGCTGATAATATTGATGGGCATGTTATTTACTTTTGTGATGGAACTGCTAGAATTGCTAAGCCTAGTGCTAAAGATAAACATAGACCTGTGGTAGGCATGCCTGTTATTTCTGTTAAGATAGGAGATAATTGTTATCATGGCTTGTGTGATATGGGTGCTAGTGCTAGTGCAATACCCATTGACTTATACAAAGAAATTATGCATGACATTGCACCCCCTGAGTTAGAAGAAATTGATGTCACAATTAAGGTTGCCAATAGAGATACTATTTCACCAATGGGGATTGTTAGAGATGTTGAAGTCCTGTGTGGGAAAACTAAATATCCTGCTGATTTTCTTGTTCTTGGTTCCCCACAAGATAGCTTTTGTCCCATTATATTTGGTAGACCCTTCTTGAATACTGTTAATGCTAGGATAGACTGCGAAAAGAATGTTGTTACTATCTGTCTGGATGATATGTCTCATGAGTTTAATTTCTCTAAATTTAGTAGACAACATCGTGAAGAGGAATTGCCTAGTAAGGATGAAATTATTGGTCTTGCTTCTATTGCCATACCCCCTAATGATCCTTTAGAACAATATTTGCTTGACCATGAAAATGATATGTTTATGAATGAAAGAAGGGAAATAGATGAAGTATTCTTTAAACAGGAACCTATCCTGAAACATAATCTGCCTGTTGAAATCCTAGGGGATCCCCCTCCACCCAAGGGTGATCCCATGTTTGAGCTTAAACCGTTACCTGATACTCTTAAATTTTGCTTATCTTGATGAGAAAAAGATATATCCTGTTATTATTAGTGCTAACCTTTCAGAGCATGAAGAAGAGAGACTATTAAAAACTCTGAAGAAGCACCGCGCTGCTAATGGATATACTCTGGATGATCTCAAGGGCATAAGTCCCACTCTATGTCAACACAAAACAAATTTAGAGAAAGACGCCAAACCAGTTTGTGATCGCCAACGATGGCTGAATCCTAAGATGAAAGAAGTGGTAAGAAAGGAAATACTAAAGCTTCTTTAGGCAGGTATTATTTATCCCGTTGCTGATAGTAAGTGGGTAAGTCATGTCCATTGTGTCCCTAAAAAGGGAGGTATTACTGTCGTTCCTAATGATAAAGATAAATTGATCCCGCAAAGAATTATTACAGGTTATATGATGGTAATTGATTTCCGCAAATTAAATAAGGCTACTAAAAAAGAACATTACCCCTTACCTTTTATTGATCAAATACTAGAAAGATTATCCAAACATACACATTTTTGCTTTCTAGATGGTTACTCTGGTTTCTCTCAAATACCTATGTCAGCTGATGATCAATCAAAGACCAATTTTACTTGCCCTTTCGGTACTTTTTCTTATAGACGTATGCCTTTTGGTTTATGTAATGCACCTGCTACCTTTCAAAGATGCATGATGGCTATATTCTCCAACTTTTGTGAAAAGATATGTGAGGTTTTCATGGATGATTTCTTCATTTATGGATCCTCTTTTGATGATTCCTTAAGCAACCTTGATCGAGTTTTGCAGAGATGTGAAGAAACTAACCTTGTCTTGAATTGGGAAAAGTGCCACTTTATGGTTAATGAAGGCATTGTGTTGGGGCATAAAATGTTTGAAAGAGGTATTGAAGTTGATAAAGCTAAAGTTGATGCTATTGAAAAGATGCCATGTGCCAAGGACATCAAAGGTATAAGAAGTTTCCTTGGTCACGCCAGATTTTATAGGAGGTTCATTAAGGACTTCTCAAAAATTTCTCGACCTCTGACTAATTTATTACAAAAAGATATACCGTTTGTTTTTGATGATGATTGTGTAGAAGCATTTGAAATACTTAAGAAAGCATTGATATCTGCACCTATTGTTCAGCCTCCTGATTGGAATTTACCCTTTGAAATCATGTGTGGTGCTAGTGATTATGCTGTAGGTGCTGTTCTAGGGCAAAGAGTTGACAAGAAATTAAATGTTATTCAATATGCTAGTAAAACTCTAGACAATCCCAGAGAAATTATGCTACTACTGAAAAATATTTTTTAGCAGTTGTATTTGCATGTGATAAGTTCAGATCCTACATTATTGATTCTAAAGTAACTATTCACACTGATCATGCTGCTATTAAATATCTTATGGAAAAGAAAGATGCTAAACCTAGACTTATTAGATGGGTTCTCTTACTACAAGAATTTGATTTGCATATTATTGATAGAAAGGGAGCTGAGAACCCCGTTGCAGACAACTTTTCTAGGTTGGAAAATGTTCTTGATGACCCACTACCTATTGATGATAGCTTTCCTGATGAACAATTAAATGTCATAAATGCTTCTCGTACTACTCCATGGTATGCTGATTATGCTAATTACATTGTTGCTAAATTTATACCACCTAGTTTCACATACCAGCAAAAGAAAAAGTTTTTCTATGATTTGAGACATTACTTTTGGAATGACCCACATCTTTATAAAGAAGGAGTAGATGGCATTATTAGACGTTGTGTACCTGAGCATGAATAGGAACAGATCCTTCGCAAGTGTCACTCCGAGGCTTATGGAGGACACCACGCTGGAGATAGAACTGCACATAAGGTATTGCAATCCGGTTTCTATTGGCCTACTCTCTTCAAGGATGCTCATAAGTTTGTCTTATCTTGTGATGGATGTCAAAGAATTGGTAATATTAGTAGACGTCAAGAAATGCCTACGAATTATTCGCTTGTTATTGAACCATTTGATGTTTGGGGTTTGATTATATGGGACCGTTTCCTGCCTCTAATGGATATACACATATTTTAGTTGCTGTTGATTACGTTACTAAGTGTGTAGAAGCTATTCCAACTAGTAGTGCTGATCATAACACTTCTATTAAGATGCTTAAAGAAGTTATTTTTCCGAGGTTTGGAGTCCCTACATATTTAATGACTGATGGTGGTTCACACTTTATTCATGGTGCCTTCCGTAAAATTCTTGCTAAGTATGATGTTAATCATAGAATTGCATCTCCTTATCACCCACAGTCTAGTGGTCAAGTAGAATTGAGTAATAGAGAGCTCATATTAATTTTGCAAAAACTGCTAACAGATCTAGAAAGAATTGGTCCAAGAAACTTGATGATGCATTATGGGCTTATAGAACTGCATATAAAAATCCTATGGGTATGTCTCCGTATAAAATGGTGTATGGAAAAGCATGTCACTTAACTCTCGAACTTGAACATAAGGCACATTGGGCTATTAAAGAGATCAATTATGATTTCAAACTAGCCGGTGAAAAGAGGTTATTTGACATTAGCTCACTTGATGAATGGAGAACCCAGGCTTATGAAAATGCCAAGCTGTTTAAAGAAAAGGTTAAAAGATGGCATGACAAAAGAATACAAAAGCATGAGTTTAACGTAGGTGATTATGTATTGCTATACAACTCATGTTTAAGATTTTTGCAGGAAAACTTCTCTCCAAATGGGAAGGTCCTTACGTTATCGAGGAGGTCTATCGTTCCGGTGCCATAAAAATCAACAACTTCGAAGGTACAAATCCGAAGGTGGTGAACGGTCAAAGAATCAAACATTATATCTCAGGTAATCCTATAAATGTTGAAACCAATGTTATTGAAACTGTAACCCCGGAGGAATACATAAGGGACACTTTCCAGAACGTTTCAGACTCCGGAAAGGAATAGGTATGTGGTACGGTAAGTAAACCGACTCCAAAACAGTTCTAATGGCAATTTTTCTCCGTTTTGGAATATTTAGAAAAATAGAAAAATAAGAAGCAGTCCGGGAAGGACACGAGGGCTCCACGAGGGTGGAGGGCGCGCCCTACCCCCTGGGTGCGCCCCTGCCTCATGGGCACCTCTTGTGCTCTTGGGACTCCGTTTTCTTGCAAGATATGTATTTTGGTCGGTAAAAATTAATTATATAATCTCCCGAAGGTTTTGACCACCGTATCACGCAATTATCCTCTGTTTTCGTTTGAGCTATTTCTGTAGCAGATTTGGAGTAAGATGTCATCTCAGGAATCAGACGAAGAGAGCTATGTCTCACACCTCATTGCTGACCCAAAGACCTATGTGGATCTATCTCCTTGTGGTCGAACTACGGATGAGCAGGAGGATGCTCATTTAATGAGGATCAACGATTCAAGCTCAGAGGAGGAGGATGTCCCCCTACCTCAACCTGGGGATATGCACGTGAAGTTCAAGAAGTCTAGTCTCTCTTAGAGGGCTAAATTATCTAACAATCGATCTATTCCTGCTCGTTTTCGGTAGAAAAGCAAAGGAGATTTATGTGACAAGATCTTGAAGCTGGAGTCGGGGGTCGATGATTTAAAGGAGGAAATTGCTCTTCTCAATTATAATATCAAGAAGCTGAAGGCACAATTATCACCATCACCACCATCTTCTTCACCAGCAAAGGAGACATAATCACATGGGTATGGGCACTCCCCTTGGCAACTGCCATGCTTGGGGGAGGTGCCCCGGTATCGTATCACCATCACACTCCTATATTTACCGTTTTTATTAGTTCGATCCTTTTAGTATTATCTTGATCTAGTAGAATAAAGTTTTAGTATGATCCAGCCTTGAGTTTTGCTTTATGATCCCTTTATGTAATCGAGTCTGTGAGCTATATAATAAAGATTAGTGTTGAGTCAAGGGCTTGATTATCTTGCTATGATCTTGAGTGAATAAAAGAAAAGAGAAAAATAATAAAAAGAAACAAAGAGATCATATTGATCTTACGGATAGTAATGACTTCACATAGAAAGAGTATGATGATTAAAAGTTGTTGAGAGTTGACAAACATAGCTTTGGTCATCATTGCAATTAATAGGAAGTAATAAAGAAAGAGAGGTTCACATATAGATATACTATCTTGGACATCTTTTATGATTGTGAGCACTCATTAAAATATGACATGCTAAAGAGTTGATGTTGGACAAGGAAGACAATGTAATGGGTTATGTTTTCTTACATCTGAGATAATGTATATTGGCATGGATCATCCAACATGTTGAGCTTGCCTTTCCCCCTCATGCTAGCCAAATTCTTTGCACCAAGTAGAGATACTACTTGTGCTTCCAAATTCCCTTAAACCCAGTTTTGCCATGAGAGTCCACCATACCTACCCATGGATTGAGTAAGATCCTTCAAGTAAGTTGTCATCGGTGCAAGCAATAAAAATTGCTCTCTAAATGTGTATGATTGATTGGTGTGGAGGAAATAAGCTTTATACGATCTTGTGATGTGGAAGAAATAAAAGCGACGAACTGCATAATAAAGGTCTATATCACAAGTGGCAATATAAAGTGATGTTCTTTCGCATTAAGATTTTGTGCATCCAACCCTGAAAGCGCATGGCAACCTCTGCTTCCCTCTGCCAAGGGCCTATCTTTTACTTTTATCTTCTACCTTATGCAAGAGTCATGGTGATCTTCACCTTTCCTTTTTACATTTTATCCTTTGGCAAGCACAGTGTGTTGGAAAGATCCTGATATATATATCTAATTGGATGTAAGTTAGCATGAACTATTATTGTTGACATTACCCTTGAGGTAAAAGGTTGGAAGGCGAAACTTTAAGCCCCTATATTTCTCTGTGTCCGATTAAAACTCCGTAACCACAAGTATTGCACGAGTGTTAGCAATTGTGAAAGACTAAATGATAGTTGAGTATGTGGACTTGCTGAAAAGCTCTGACATAGACTCTTTCTAATGTTATGATAAATTGCAATTGCTTCAATGACTGAGATTATAGTTTGTTGGTTCTCAATGAAGTTTCTGATTCATACTTGATATTGTGGATTGATTATTACTTGAGCATAAGAAATCATATGATATTATCCATATATGTTGCTATTATAAGAATAATCATGATGCCCTCATGTCCGTATTTTATTTTATCGACACCTCTATCTCTAAACATGTGGACATATTTATCGTTATCGGCTTCCGCTTGAGGACAAGCGAGGTCTAAGATTGGGGGAGTTGATACGTCAATTTTGCATCATGCTTTTATATCGATATTTTATTGCATTATGGGCTGTTATTACACGTTATGTCACAATACTTATGCCTATTCTCTCTTATTTTACAAGGTCTACATAAGGAGGGAGAATGCCGGCAGCTGGAATTCTAGGCTGGAAAAGAAGAAAATATTAGAGACCTATTCTACACAACTCCAAAAGGCCTGAAACTCCACAAAAGTTGTTTTTGGAAATAATAAAAAATACTGAGCGGAAGAAATACCATAGGGGGCCCACACCCTGGCCACGAGGCGCGCCCCCTGCCTCGTGGGCCCCCTGTTGGTCCTCCGATGGCCATCTTCTGCTATATGAAGTCTTTCGTCCGAAGAAAAATCATAAGCAAGCTTTCGGGACGAGACTCCGCCGCCACGAGGTGGAACCTTGGCGGTACCAATCTAGGGCTCTGGCGGAGCCGTTCTGCCGGGGACACTTCCCTCCGGGAGGGGGAAATCATCGCCATCGTCATCACCTACGCTCCTCTCATCGGGAGAGGGCCAATATCCATCAACATCTTCACCAGCACCATCTCCTCTCAAACCCTAGTTCATCTCTTGTATCCAATTCTTGTCTCTAAGTTTGGGATTGGTACCTTTAGGTTGCTAGTAGTGTTGATTACTCCTTGTAGTTGATGCTAGTTGGTTTATTTTGTGGAAGATCATATGTTCATATCCTATATGCATATTAATACCCCTCTGATTATGAACATGAATATGCTTTGTGAGTAGTTACGTTTGTTCCTGAGGACATGGGAGAAGTCTTGCTATTAGTAGTCATGTGAATTTGGTATTCATTCGATATTTTGATGAGATGTATGTTGTCTCTCCTCAAGTGGTGTTATGTGAACGTCGACTACATGACACTTCACCATTGTTTGGGCCTAGAGGAAGGCATTGGGAAGTAATAAGTAGATGATGGGTTGCTATAGTGACAGAAGCTTAAACCCTAGTTTATGCGTTGCTTCGTAAGGGGCTGATTTGGATTCATATGTTTCATGCTATGTTTAGGTTTATCAAATTATCAAAGTACCGAACGCGAATCATATGAACGTGATGAAAACTATCTTGACGATAATTCCCACGCGTCCTCTGATACGTCTCCAACGTATCTATAATTTTTATTGCTCCATGATATATTATCTACTGTTTTGGGCAATATTGGGCTTTATTTTCCACTTTTATATTATTTTCGGGACTAACCTATTAACCGGAGGCCCAGCCCAGATTTGTTGTTTTATGCCTATTTCAGTGTTTCGAAGAAAAGGAATATCAAACGAAGTCGAAATGGAACGAAATCAACTAGAGAAGTTATTTTTGGAAGGAAAGCAACCCAGGAACTTGGAGTGCATGTCAGGGGAGACACGGGCTGCCCACGAGGGTGGGGGGTGCGCCCACCCCCCTAGGGCGCGCCCCCTGCCTCGTGGGGCCCCCGTGGCTCCTCCGACGTACTTCCTGCACCCATATATATCGTCGTACCCTAAAACTTCTAGAGCACAATAGATCAAGAGTTCCGCCGCCAGAAGCCTCCGTAGCAACCGAAAACCAATCTAGACCCGTTCCGGCACCCTGTCGGAGGGGGCAATCCCTCTCCGATGGCCATCTTCATCATCCCGGTGCTCTCCATGACGAGGAGGGAGTAGTTCTCCCTCGGGGCTGAGGGTATGTACCAGTAGCTATGTGTTTGATCTCTCTCTCTCTCGTGTTCTTGAGATGATACGATCTTGATGTATCGCGAGCTTTGCTATTATATTTGGATCCTATGATGTTTCTTCCCCCCCTCTACTCTCTTGTAATGAATTGAGTTTCCCCTTTTGAAGTTATCTTATCAGATTGAGTCTTTAAAGATTTGAGAACACTTGATGTATGTCTTGCCGTGCGTATCTGTGGTGACAATGGGATACCACGTGATCCACTTGATGTATGTTTTGGTGATCAACTTGCGGGTTCCGCCCATGAACCTATGCATAGGGGTTGGCACACGTTTTCGTCGTGATTCTCCGGTAGAACTTTGGGGCACGCTTTGAGGTCCTTTGTGTTGGTTGAATAGATGAATCCGAGATTGTGTGACGCATATCGTACAATCATACCCATGGATACTTGAGGTGACATTGGAGTATCTAGGTGACATTAGGGTTTTGGTTGATTTGTGTCTTAAGATGTTATTCTAGTACAAACTCTAGGGCTGTTTGTGAAACTTATAGGAATAGCCCAACGGATTGATTGGAAAGAATAACTTTGAGGTGGTTTCGTACCCTACCATAATCTCTTCGTTTGTTCTCCGCTATTAGTGACTTTGGAGTGACTCTTTGTTGCATGTTGAGGGATATTTATGTGATCCAATTATGCTATTATTGTTGAGGGAACTTACACTAGTGAAAGTATGAACCCTAGGCCTTATTTCCTATCAATGCAATACCGTTTACGCTCACTTTTATCATTTGTTACCTTGCTGTTTTTATATTTTCAGATTACAAAAACTATTGTCTTCTATCCATATACCACTTGTATCACCATCTCTTCACCGAACTAGTGCACCTATACAATTTACCATTGTATTGGGTGTGTTGGGGACACAAGAGACTCTTTGTTATTTGGTTGCAGGGTTGCTTGAGAGAGACCATCTTCATCCTATGCCTCCTACGGATTGATAAACCTTAGGTCATCCACTTGAGGGAAATTTGCTACTGTCCTACAAACCTCTGCACTTGGAGGCCCAACAACGTCTACAAGAAGAAGGTTGTGTAGTAGACATCATCCTCGGGAGCGTTTTCCTTTATATAAGAAATTGTCCAGGCTTGTCCTTTGCTACAAAAAGGATTGGGCCACCTTGCTACACCTTATTTACTTTTATTACTTGTTGCTCGTTACCAATTATCTTATCACAAAACTATCTGTTACCTATTATTTTAGTGCTTGCAGAGAATACCTTGCTGAAAACCGCTTATCATTTCCTTCTGCTCCTCGTTGGGTTCGACAATCTTACTTATCTAAAGGACTACATTAGATCCCCTATACTTGTGGGTCATCAGATGTGTCCGACGTGCAGATTGTCTTCGGCATTGCAAGGCGGGTTCCTCCTCCGATTACTTCAGAGTACCTGACTTAAAGAGCTGTATTCGGCTTTCAATTTAATGTCGCACCCATCGTCTTCTGTGCCTCCACGCCTTCTGCTTCCACATGTCGAGCGAAGATGAGAGGTCGGGGTATTTTTTGCACATAACACCCCGGCCATGTAAGAAAGGCTTCTATTTCAAGGGATTGGATCTCAGATCCATTCCACACCTAGCGGAAAATCCTTAGAGCTTTGCCAGGGGAAACCATTCAACATCTTTCGTGAGTATATGTTTAGATCTTGCAATCGAGTCTTTTAGTTTCTTGTTTTATCACTAGTTTAGTTTATAAAAGAAAACTATAAAAAAATGGAATTGAGTTTGTCTCATATGCTTCACCTTTTTAATATCTTTCGTGAGTATGATGGAAAGGATAATTGTGCTCAAGTGCTAGAAGAAGAAATGTATAAAATGTTTGGCACTAAATATTTGAATGATGAGCATTATTACAATGTTGTTAGTATGAATTCCTTGAATATCTATGATGCTAATGATATATGCAAAGCCACAAGCTTGGGGAAGCTATGTTTGATGAAGATGATATTTTTTGTCCCCCAAGCTTTGATGAGCAAATTTACTATGATGAAAGCATGCCTCCTATCTATGATGATTATTGTGATGACACGTATGCTTTAAACAATAATGATAACCATGAAACTTGTCATCTTGATCTTAATTTTCGGTCACATGATAGTTATTTTGTTGAGTTTGCTCCTACTATTATTCATGAGAAGAAATTTGCTTATGCGGAGAGTAATATAAACTCTATGCTTGTAGATCATGAAAATAATGCTTTAGGTGCTTGTTATATTGTTGAATTCATTCATTATTCTACTTAAAATTATTATGAGGGAGTAATATATGCTTGTAGGAATTTTAATAATATCAAGTTTCCTCTCTATGTGCTTAAAGTTTCAAAGTTATGCTTGTTTTGCCTTCCTATGCTAGTTGATTATTGTTCCCATAAGTTGTTTGCTCACAAAATCCCTATGCATAGGAAGTGGGTTAGACTTAAATGTGCTAGTCATATTCTTCATGATGCTCTCTTTATGTTTCAATTCTTATCTTTTATGTGAGCATCGTTGAAATCATCATGCCTAGCTAGGGGCGTTAAACGATAGCGCTTGTTGGGAGGCAACCCAATTTTATTTTAGTTCCTTGCTTTTTGTTCCTTTTAAGTAATAAATAATTCATCTAGCCTCTGTTTAGATGTGGTTTTATGGTTTTAATTAGTGTTTATGCCAAGTAGAACCTTTGGGAAGACTTGGGAGAAGTCTTGTTGATCATGCTGTAAAAAACAGAAACTTTAGCGCTCACGAGAATTGCTTCCATTTTTATTTGGAGAGTGCTAATTAGTTAATTCTTTTTGAAGATGATTAATAGATAAATTCCTCAGGTCCAGCAATTTATTTGAGAATTTTATGAGTTCCAGAAGTATACATTTGATCCAGATTACTACAGACTGTTCTGTTTTTGACAGATTCTGTTTTCATTGTGTTGTTTACTTATTTTGATGAATCTATGGCTAGTAAAATAGTTTATAAACCATAGAGAAGTTGGAATACTGTAGGTTTAAAATCAATATAAATGAAGAATGAGTTCATTACAGTACCTTTAAGTGGTGTTTTATTTTCTTATACTAACGGAGCTTACGAGTTTTCTACTTTAAGTTTTGTGTTGTGAAGTTTTCAAGTTTTGGGTAAAGATTTGATGGACTATGGAATAAGGAGTGGAAAGAGCCTAAGCTTGGGGATTCCCAAGGCACCCCAAGGTAATATTCAAGGACAACCAAGAGCCTAAGCTTGGGGATGCCCCGGATGGCATCCCCTCTTTCGTCTTCGTTCATCGGTAACTTTACTTGGAGCTATATTTTTATTCGCCACATGATATGTGTTTTGCTTGGAGCGTCAATTTATTTTGTTAGGATTTGCTTGCTTTTATTTAGAACAATGTTTTTCATATTTTATTTCAATAAAAGTGGCATTGATAGCCTTTACTATGCCTATTTTAGAAGTCTACATGTTGCTGTTTGAAAACAGAAAGTTTACCGCTGTTGCAATAATTCACTAGAAAAGTCAGAATGTGATAAAATGTTGAAACCTTTTTCATATTAAGATCTGATAAATTTACTACAGTGGGAATTTTATTTCATAATTTTTGGAGCTAGGGAAGTATGGATGTCGCAGCATTCTTTACAGACTATCCTGTTTAGGCAGATTGCTGTTATGTTTGCATTGTTTACATATGTTTGCTTCTTTAATGATTCTATTTGAGGATAGGACTATTAAATATTCAGAGGCATTTAGTATGCAATTTTGAATAATAATTTTAGTGATTTGCTACAGTAGAGTATGATAAGGTTTTGGCAATGGTTTATACTAACTTATCTCACGAGTCCTTGTTGAGTTTTGTGTGGATGAAGCTTTTGAGATTTAGGGAGACCGTGATATGAGAGGAACTAAGGAGACACAAAAGCTAAAGATTAGGGATGCCCAAGGCACCCCAAGATAATATTTCAAGAAGTCTCAAGCATCTAAGCTTGGGGATGCCCCAGTTGGCATCCCACCTTTCTTCTTCAATAATTATCGGTTAGTATCGGTTGATCCTAAGTTTTTGCTTCTTCACATGATGTTTGCTATTCTTAGAATGTCATTTTATTTTGCTTTGCTTTCTGTTTGAATAAAATACCAAGGTCTGAAATTATTAAATGTTAGAGAGTCTTCACATAGTTGCATAACTATTCAACTACTAATTGATCTTCACTTATATCTTTCGGAGTAGTTTGTCGTTTGCTCTAGTGCTTCACTTATATCTTTTAGAGCATGGTGGTAGTTTTATTTTGAAGAAATATATGAACTCTCATGCTTCACTTATATTATTTTGAGAGTCTTAAATAGCATGGTAATGTGCTTAAAAATCCTAATATTCTAAGCATACAAGATTTGTAAGAATTCTTATGAGTATGTTGAATACTAAGAGAAGTTTGATGCTTGATGATTGTTTTGAGATATGGAGGTAATAACATCAAATTCATGCTAGTTGAGTAGTTGTGAATTTGAGAAATGCTTGTGTTGAAGTTTGCAAGTCCCGTAGCATGCACGTATGGTAAACGTTATGTAACAAATTTGAAACATGAGGTGTTATTTGATTGTACTCCTTATGAGTGGCGGTCTGGGACAAGCGATGGTCTTTTCCTACCAATCTATCCCACTAGGAGCATGCGCGTAATGCTTTGGTTTTTGATGTCTTATAGATTTTCGCAATAAGTATATGAGTTCTTTATGACTAATGTTGAGTCCATGGATTATACGCACTCTCACCCTTCCATCATTGCTAGCCTCTTCGGTACCGTGCATTGCCCTTTCTCACATTGAGAGTTGGTGCAAACTTCACCGGTGCATCCAAACCCCATGATATGATACGCTCTTTCACACATAAACCCACCATATACCTTCCTCAAAACAGCCACCATACCTACCTATTATGGCATTTCCATAGCCATTCCGAGATATATTGCCATGCAACTTTCCACCATTCCGTTCATCATGACACATTCATCATTGTCATATTGCTTAGCATGATCATGTAGTTGACATAGTATTTGTGGCAAAGCCACTGTTCATGATTCTTTCATACTTGTCACTCTTGATTCATTGCATATCCCGGTACACCGCCGGAGGCATTCATATAGAGTCATACTTTGTTCTAGTATCGAGTTGTATCATTGAGTTGTAAATAAATAGAAGTGTGATGATCATCATTCAATAGAGCATTGTCCCAAAAAAAGAGAAAGGCCATAAAAAAAGGAAGGCCAAAAAAATAAAGGCCAAAAAAGGGGGGGACAATGCTACTATCCTTTTACCACACTTGTGCTTCAAAGTAGCACCATGATCTTCATGATAGAGAGTCTCCTATGTTGTCACTTTCATATACTAGTGGGAATCTTTCATTATAGAACTTGGCTTGTATATTCCATTGACGGGCTTCCTCAAAATGCCCTAGGTCTTCGTGAGCAAGGGAGTTGGATGCACACCCACTAGTTTCTTTTGATGAGCTTTCATATACTTATATCTCTAGTGCATCCGTTGCATGGCAATCCCTACTCACTCACATTGATATCTATTGATGGGCATCTCCATAGCCCGTTTATACGCCTAGTCGATGTGAGACTATCTTCTCCCTTTTTTTCCTCTCCACAACCACCATTCTATTCCACCTATAGTGCTATGTCCATGGCTCACGCTCATGTATTGCGTGAAGATTGAAAAAGTTTGAGAACATCAAAAGTATGAAACAATTGCTTGGCTTGTCATCGGGGTTGTGCATGATTTAAATATTTTGTGTGGTGAAGATAGAGCATAGCCAGACTATATGATTTTGTAGGGATAGCTTTCTTTGGCCACGTTATTTTGAGAAAACATAATTGCTTAGTTAGTATGCTTGAAGTATTATTATTTCTATGTCAATATTAACTTTTATCTTGAATCTTATGGATCTGAATATTCATATCACAAGTAAGAAGAATTACATTGAAATTATGCCAACTAGCATTCCACATCAAAAATTATCTTTTTATCATTTACCTACTCGAGGACGAGCAGGAATTAAGCTTAGGGATGCTTGATACGTCTCCAACGTATCTATAATATTTTATTGCTCCATGCTATATTATCTACTGTTTTGGGAAATATTGGGCTTTATTTTCCACTTCTATATTATTTTTGGGACTAACCTATTAACCGGAGGCCCAGCCCACATTTGTTGTTTTATGCCTATTTCAGTGTTTCGAAGAAAAGGAATATCAAACGAAGTCGAAACGGAACGAAATCAACTGGAGAAGTTATTTTTGGAAGGAAAGCAACCCAGGGAACTTGGAGTGCACATCAAGGGAGACACGGGCTGCCCACGAGGGTGGGGGGCGCGCCCACTCCCCTAGGGCGCGCCCCCATGCCTCATGGGGCCCCCGTGGCTCCTCCGACGTACTTCCTGCACCCATATATATCGTCGTACCCTAAAACTTCCAGAGCACAATAGATCGGGAGTTCCGCCGCCAGAAGCCTCCGTAGCCACCGAAAACCAATCTAAACCCGTTCTGGCACCCTGCCGGAGGGGGCAATCCCTCTCCGGTGGCCATCTTCATCATCCCGGTGCTCTCCATGACGAGGAGGGAGTAGTTATCCCTCGGGGCTGAGGGTATGTACCAGTAGCTATGTGTTTGATCTCTCTCTCGTGTTCTTGAGATGATACGATCTTGATGTATCGCGAGCTTTGCTATTATATTTGGATCCTATGATGTTTCTTCCCCCCTCTACTCTCTTGTAATGAATTGAGTTTCCCCTTTTGAAGTTATCTTATCGGCTTGAGTCTTTAAAGATTTGAGAACACTTGATGTATGTCTTGCCATGCGTATCTATGGTGACAATGGGATACCACGTGATCCACTTGATGTATGTTTTGGTGATCAACTTGTGGGTTCCGCCCATGAACCTATGCATAGGGGTTGGCACACATTTTCGTCGTGATTCTCCGGTAGAAGTTTGGGGCACTCTTTGAGGTCCTTTGTGTTGGTTGAATAGATGAATCTGAGATTGTGTGACGCATATCGTATAATCATACCCATGGATACTTGAGGTGACATTGGAGTATCTAGGTGACATTAGGGTTTTGGTTGATTTGTGTCTTAAGGTGTTATTCTAGTACGAACTCTAGGGTTGTTTGTGACACTTATAGGAATAGCCCGATGGATTGATTGGAAAGAATAACTTTGAGGTGGTTTCGTACCCTACCATAATCTCTTCGTTTGTTCTCCGCTATTAGTGACTTTGGAATGACTCTTTGTTGCATGTTGAGGGATAGTTATGTGATCCAATTATGTTATTATTGTTGAGGGAACTTACACTAGTGAAAGTATGAACCCTAGGCCTTATTTCCTATCATTGCAATACCGTTTACGCTCACTTTTATCATTCATTACCTTGCTGTTTTTTTATTTTCAGATTACAAAAACTATTATCTTCTATCCATATACCACTTGTATCACCATCTCTTCGCCGAACTAGTGCACCTATACAATTTACCATTGTATTGCGTGTGTTGGGGACACAAGAGACTCTTTGTTATTTGGTTGCAGGGTTGCTTGAGAGAGACCATTTTCATCCTACGCCTCCTACGGATTGATAAACCTTAGGTCATCCACTTGAGGGAAATTTGCTACTGTCCTACAAACCTCTGCACTTGGAGGCCCAACAACGTCTACAAGAAGAAGGTTGTGTAGTAGACATCATCCTCGGGAGCGTTTTCCTTTATATAAGAAATTGTCCAGGATTGTCCTTTGCTACAATAAGGATTGGGCCACCTTGCTACACCTTATTTACTTTTATTACTTGTTGCTCGTTACCAATTATCTTATCACAAAACTATCTGTTACCTATTATTTCAGTGCTTGCAGAGAATACCTTGCTGAAAACCGCTTATCATTTCCTTCTGCTCCTCGTTGGGTTCGACACTCTTACTTATCGAAAGGACTACAATAGATCCCCTATACTTGTGAGTCATCAAATGTGTCCGACGCGCAGATTGTCTTCGGCATTGCAACGCGGGTTCCTCCTCCGATTACTTTAGAGTACCTGACTTAAAGAGCTGTATTCGGCTTTCCATTTAATGTCGCACACATCGCCTTCTGTGCCTCCACGCCTTCTGCTTCCACATGTCGAGCGAAGACGAGAGCTCGGGGTATTTTTTGCACATAACACCCCGGCCATGTAAGAAAGGCTTCTATTTAAAGGGATTGGATCTCAGTTCCATTCCACACCCAGCGGAAAACCCTTAGAGCTTTGCCAGGGGAAACCATTCAACATGGCTAGCGTCCCGAGTTCTTCCTCCCGCCCTCACGGCTCAGAAAAAGGCGATTGGGAGAGACGTTCTGTATCCCATGAACAGTTGGTTAGGCTCCAAACACAGGGATTCCTTCCCCCACGGATCTGGTCCCTGTTCGAGCAGGATTGACCTCCTTCACAGGCGAAGTTCAGGCAAAAATTTCCTCAATCCGACCAGGGGGGAACGGGTGTGCTTCATACCCTCCTTGTTGAGAGGCCTCGGGTTTCCAATCCACCCTTTCCTCCGAGGACTCCTGGAGTATTATGGCCTCCAACTGCACAACCTCACATCGGCCTCTATCCTACACATCGCGGGTTTTGTTACCCTTTGCATGCTTTTCCTGGGCTTTGTGGAGGAAGCTATTCTGCCTCGTTCCTCACAACCAAGAGGAATCGATATTCGAGGTGGGCGGTGCCGAGGTATGGCGCATAGCCGGGTCCGGATACCTATCCGGCATGCCGAAGAAGGTGCCCGAAGAGTGGCCCTCTGAATGGTTCTATATTGAGGACGTCGCTCTCCCCGACCTAGTCTGAATAGGTCTTCCCGTAATTTCAAATGCTCCGTTGAAGAAACGCCACAGCTGGCACCCTCGGAGCCTTGAGGACGAAGATAGTGCAGAAGTCCGTCAATTGATGGGAAAGATAAGGACACTCGCCCAGTCCGGATTATCAATAATCGAGGTAATGGCGACTTCCATAGTGTGGGCTGTCTAGCCGCTCCAATTCAGAGGGCTCCCCATGTGGCACTACAACGGGGAAGATGACGCCTCACGCTGCGGCCGGAACGGCCGGACACCCCTGCTGCTTTAGCCAAAATATTGGGTGAACTGTACAAAGGGGAGAAAGAAGAGTTTACTCGTCTTAAAAGCTGAGATGGATTTTCCATGTACAATCCTCCCAGTTGGTCCCAGCACTTTACTCAATACTTTCCCTGAGTCACTTTTAATTGACACTAACCCGTCCATTTGTAACAGCAATGGTGAAAGGTCATTGCGGGGATCTATAGCCTAGCTCCATAGCCGGAGGACCATAACCGGGATCTTGACCCCGGATTCGAAGAGGATCCGGACATATTTGTAGAGCTTTAGGAGGGAGTATTTTACCAGGCGAGCTACGATGGTACAGAAGTGGCCATTATAGCCGATTATCCCGGCCTCCTTCCTACCTCACACGTAAGTAATCAGGAGACATCTCCTCCGAAAGAGCTTCCTCATTCTGCCTCACCCACCGCACTGTCTCGTGCTCCAAAGGGGAGGCGCTCGGCGTGCCATGCTGCACCAGAGGCGACTCAAAAGAGAGCAGCGTCCGCGTCGAGCAAGCCTTTGAAGAGGAAGGCAAATGAAAACACGACCGAGCCTTGATCACAGAGGTATGGCTTTGTAAATATGCCCCTTGGTAGTCACATCGAACTGTAACATCGTTCGTTGTGTCTTATCAGGAAGAGCGTTTGCCAGACTATGTCCGGGGTCCCATCGGTCACGCCTCCAACAGTCAGGTTCCAGACCCTGCCTTAAAGACGAGGGCTGATACGGGAGTGACGCCGTATTGTCCTTTGGCAGAGGATTCGGATAATGTATCCGTCACAAACTCTGAAGTGGAGAGCGCCATGGATCATCGGCGCCGGAGGGCCGCTCTTCGCGACCCCGGCTTTACAAAAGAGGCATTCAATGCCTTCAGCTCGGCTGATGCATACATCCGAGCTACTCGAGACGGTCTTACCAGAGCCACAGACCAGCATTTGAAAGATGTGCGGGTAAGTACACATTGTACAAATCTGATAATTATATAGCAGTAGCCCCCGAGACTTGAAGCAGTTGATACAACTGATTTAAGGATCATTGTATAACCAGGTGCTCACGGAGAAGAACAACTTGTTTTCTCAGGAGCTGGAAAAGTATCGGACCTAGCTAGCTGCTGCTACCGTCGAACTGGAGAAATCTAAGAAGGAATCGCCTGGTAATGTTTCCCTCCATTGAGAAAATATAATCATATACCAGCAATATTAATACTATTGTATTCCCCATGGCAGGACCGTTAGATCAACTGAGGGAGGCACTGAAAGTCACGCAAGCGGGTGAACAAGAGGCCAAAAGTCAACTGGCCGCGGGCGAACGTGTGCTGACACGGGTCTGGGATGATAAAATAAGCTGCAAGATTCCAACACCCTGCTAGGCGAAGAACTAAAAGATGTGTGAGCCCAGCTGGCTGACTCCATGAAGGAGAATAAGAGGCTATAGGGCGGCATATTCAGTGTGCTTTCGAACTTGCCTCTGTGTAAATAAGTGAGGAAAGGAACTGACAGATTTATGTCTGCGGGTATGCTGACTGGCCGTCCCAAAGAGGAAATGTCCGGATCTCAAGGCGATCTGCTACAAGAGCTATCCCAAGTGCACGAGTGAGCTCGGCAAGCAATGCGGAGTGTTGCCAAGGCCTTGTGGCCATCCGCGTCTCCTCCAAGAAGTATGGAGGAGCTTGTGAATCTATTAAGGGGGCGCGGCGGCGTATTCGATTATGGAACATATCAGCCTGCTGAGAAGGTGCGCGAGAGGCCTAGGCCATGGTGAAGACACGGTACACCAAGCTTGATCCGAATCATAAGGCCCGGGTCGGACCTAAGGGGTCAGATGGAAAGGAAATTCCGGTTAGCTTGGTATATGACCAAGTAAAGGTGGCCGCCAAATATTCCCAACATGATTGTAAGATAGACAGCATGTTAGACGGCATAGAGGGAGAAGACTTTGAGTCTAAGTGACTATGTACTTCAATTGACATAATTGTTCCAAGTCGGACTGTAAAACGATTGTCATGGCAGACCTTTTCGCTTCGACCTCTGGACCCGAAGGTGCAGAGTGTTTCCGAATACCAGAGCGGCAATATAGACCGGGGTATGCATGGAAACCAGGCGTAGGGGTCATGGTTGCTTGAACAGACAAGTTGTATCCGGCTAGCTATGTTATATTACATTATGATTGTAAGAAACATCTTCCAGGGAGAATAGTTTCATTAAGGGTTCCTTTCCTAGGGTGAGCATGTGTTAGTGTGCATGCACGAATAGTGATTGAAAACCCGCAGTATACGTAACATCTGGGGTTTCATAGTGTAATGATGTAAAACGTCTTTAGTTCGCCGACTGAATATTCCCATAAGAACGCTAGCTTTCGGCTTCACCCAGTCTGTGGTACACATCCGGATGACCCGACAGTAACAATCACAGAGGTGCTCCCTTTATGCCCTAGCCGAACAAATGGAAACGTAGGGCATAAGCACAGGAGCCAGGCAACCCAGCCGCGCCAAAACTTAAGTCATAATGATGCATATAATGGCGAAGAAAAGGTACATATGAGGAAAAGACACATATGTGGTGAGCTTGATGCTCGAAAAATAATAATAAGCTTATGTACAATAATCCCCCTGGTATTATGGGCGTACATATTTGAGGATGTGTACGTCATAGGTGCGTGGTGTAGCCGCACAAGAGCTTAAAGCTAAAAAAGTTAAAAGGGAGGAAAAAATAATGGAAACAAAGGGAGAAGAAGACGAACAAAGAGTCTGGCTCTAGGCGTAGAATCCTTGGAGTCTGGCGGCATTCCACGGGTTCGGCTCTAAGTGATTGTACGATGCATCACGCAGGCGGTACGCTCCTCTAGTGAGAACTTCATCTATGATGAAGGGACCCTCCCACTTGGGCTTGAGTTTGTCCTTTTTCTTCTCTGGCAAGCATAGAACAAGTTCGCCAACGTTATAAGCCTTGGCCCGCATTCTCTGCTTTGATATCTGCGAGCCTACTGTTGATAAAGTGCAGAATGGGCTTTTGCGACATCGCGCTCCTCATCCAGGGCATCTAAGTTGTCCTACTGATCAAGCTCAGCCCCTCTCTCCTCATACATGCGCACTCGAGGTGAGTCATGAATAATGTCGCAGGGCAACACGGCCTCTGCACCGTATACCATGAAGAAAGGTGTGTATCCGATAGTGCGATTGGGCATGGTCCGCAGCCCCCAGAGTACGGACTCGAGATCCTCAACCCGGTGCTTGTCTGATTCTTTCAAAGACCGCACTAGTCTGGGCTTAATGCCGCTCATAATAAGACCATTAGCTCGTTCGACTTGACCATTTGTTTGTGGGTGATAGACAGAGGCGTAATCGAGCTTAATGCCCAGGTTAGAACACCAGGCTTTCACCTCATCGGCTATAAAATTGGAGCCGTTATTGGTGATGATGCTGTGTGGGACGCCATAACGGTGCACGACACCGGATATGAAGTCTATCATTGGTCTGGCCTCGGCCGTTTTAACTGTTTTGGCCTCTATCCACTTGGTGAATTTATCTACCATGAACAGCAGATATTTTTTCTTATGGCTTCCTCCTTTAAGGGGTCCAAACATATCAAGCCCCCAAACCGCAAAAGGCCAAGTAATGGGTATTGTTTGTAGAGCGGTGGGTGGCATATGGCTTTGTTTGGCGAAAAGCTGGCATCCGACACAACGTTGGACAAGGTCCTATGCATCTGCACGGGCTGTCAACCAATAGAAACCTGTACGAAAGGCCTTACTCACAAGGGCCCAAGCCACGGCATGGTGATCACCGATGCCGGCATGAATTTCAGCCAAGAGCTGCCGTCCCTCTTCTTCGGAGATACATCTTTGAAGTACTCCGGTAGCGCTTTTCTTGTAGAGCTCTCTGTCATGGACCTTGTAGGCTTTTGAGCGCTGGACAATGCAGCGAGCCTCATTCTGATTCTCTGGGAGCTCTCGCCTATTAAGGTAGGCCAAGAAGGGTTCGGTCCATGGGGCAATTACTGCCATTATAAGATGGGCCGATGGTGTTGCTTTGGTGGATGAGCCTTCGATGATATCGGCATTGTGTTTGGAATCTGGGGGTGTAATCAGATTCGGACTGGTGTTACCGCTCTCCCCTTGCCACACCACGGATGGCTTGAAGAGCTTTTCTAGAAAGATGTTAGGCGGGACGGGGTCGCGCTTGGCGCCAATGTGAGCAAGAACATCCGCCGCTTGATTACTTTCTCGAGCCACATGATGGAACTCGAGTCCCTCGAACCAGGCCGATATTTTGAGTATGGCATTATGATAGGCCACCATCTTTGGATCATTGGCGTCAAAGTCTCCATTTATTTGGGATATTGCGAGGTTTGAATCCCCGCGCACCTCCAGGCGTTGTATGCCCATGGAGGCAGCCATCCGAAGACCGTGCAATAAGGCCTCGTATCGGCTGCATTGTTGGAGTCTGTGTATAATATTTGGAGTACGTACTAGACTATGTCTCCGGTTGGGGACGTTAAGACAACGCCCGCTCCTAAACCGGCCAGCATTTTAGAGTGATCGAAGTGCATGACCTAGTTGGAATACGTGTCGTACTCTTTAGGGAGTTCGGCCTCTATCCATTCGGCGACGAAATCGGCCAATACTTGGGATTTAATAGCTCGGCGCGGTTTGTACGTTATGTCGAATGGTAGGAGCTCCATGGCCCACTTGGCAATCCAGCCCGTAGCATCACGGTTGTTTATTATGTCACTGAGTAGTACTTCGGAAGCCACCGTGATCGAGCACTCTTGAAAGTAGTGTCGTAGCTTCCGGGATGTCATGAATACCGCATATGCTATCATTTGGTAATGAGGGTACCAAGATTTGCATGGTGTGAGGACAGTGGATACATAGTATACCAGTTTCTGAAGTGGGAATCTGTGTCCGTCCTCCTCTCGCTCAACGACGAGCACTGCTCTCACCACCTGGTGTGTTGCCGAGATGTATAATAACATTGGTTTTCCGACGTTCGGTGCGGCCAGGATTGGGTTGCTCACCAAAAGAGCCTTTATTTGTTCCAGTACGGCCGTTGCCACGTCCGTCCACTCGAAGTGGTCAGTGCGTCGGAGGAGACGATAAAGTGGCAATGCTTTTTCTCCTAATCTGGAGATAAAGCGGCTTAAATCCGCCACGCATCCGGCTAGTTTTTGGACCTGTTTAAGGTCTGTTGGTGTAGCCAACTATGACAGAGCTTGGATTTCGGCCCAACGGTTTTCTAGTAGGAACGCCAAAAACACGCTTTTCCGGATTGAGCTTGATGTCATATGTACGAAGGTTGTCAAATGTGAGATGTAGATCGCGTATTAATGACTCGATGTGCCTAGTTTTGATGACGACGTTGTCCACATATGCTACAACTGTCTTGTCGATCTGTTTCTCCAGGCATGTTTAAATCATGCGTTGGCCAACGTTTTTAAGCCCGAAGGGCATAGTGTTGAAGCAGAATGGCCCATATGGGGTAATGAATGCCATTGCGGCTTGGACGGACTCCTTAATTTTGATTTGATGGTATCTGGAGTATGTGTCAAGGAAACACAATGAGTCGTGTCCTGCAGTAGCATCAATAATCCGATTGATGCGGGGGAGGGGGAGGGATCCTTAGGGCAAGCCTTGTTGAGGTCTTTGAAATCGACGCATAGGCGCCAAGATTTATCCTTCTTTGGCACCATCACCAGGTTTGCTAGCTAGTCCGGGGTTTTTATTTCTCTGATGAATCCGGCCTCGATTAACTTGGCTAGCTCCTCACCCATAGCTTGTCGTTTGGGTTCAGAAAAGCGCCGCAGTGTTTGCTTGACCGGCTTATATCCCTTTAATATATTGAGACTGTGTTTGGCCAACCTACGTGGGATTCCTGGCATATCAGAAGGGTGCCAGGAGAATATGTCCCAGTTCTCGCGTAGGAACTCTCGTAGTGCGGCGTCGACCGTTGGTGCCAGCTGTGCCCCGAAGGAAGCTGTCTTCTTGGGGTCCGTCGGGTGGACTTAAAATTTGACTATTTCGTCTGCTGGTTTGAAGGAGGTGGATTTGGGCCGCTTGTCCAGTATTACGTCGTCCCTATCCACCGTGGAGCATAGTGCGATTAACTCTTCTTCCGCGAGGGCTTCAGACAGTGCCTCGAGGGCCAGGGATGCGGTTTTGTTTTTGGCGCGGAGTGCTATGTCCAGATCACTGGCAAGAGTGATAATACCATTGGGCCCGGGCAGCTTGAGCTTTATGTACCCATAATGAGGTATAGCTTGGAAGCGTGTGAATGCATCTCGCCCCAATAGGGCATGATGTCCACTGTTGAAAGGGGCCACTTGGAAGGTTGTCTCTTCGGACCGGTAATTCACCGGCATGCCGAATACCACGTCGAGTGTGATTTTTCCCGCGCATCGTGCCTCCCGACTAGGAATGATTCCTCGGAAGGTCGTGCTACTTTGCTTGATGCGGCTCCTATCTATTTCCATTTTGTTGAGTGGGTCCTTGTAGATGAGGTTTAGTCCGCTGCCGCCGTCCATGAGCACTTTGGTGAGCCGAAAGTCGTCCACAATTGGATTGAGGACCAAGGCGGCTGGTGCCCGGACTATCCTAAATTTTGGTTTGTCACTGGCATTGAAAGTTATGGCCGTGTCGTTCCAGGGGTTTATTGTTGCGATTTGGCAGACTTCGGCGAGGTCGCGGAGGGCCCTTTTGCGTCGATTTTTTGAAGCAAAAGTATCGAAGATCGTCAATACTCTGAGGTCGTCGTCTTTCGGGGGGTGTTGCTCTGAGGTGTTTTTGGTGAGGATATCCTTGCCGCTCTTGGCCACTTCCCGGAGTATCCAACAGGATCTAAGGCTGTGGGTTGGTATGGTATCCGGTGTCGTGTGTATTTTGAATGGCCTGTCGAGCCATCCCTCCAGAACGGTTCTGTGCCCTGTAATGGGGTTAGGTTTATTCAATATGGGGCCGGGTGCCACGCGAGGGTACACCCTTTTCACCCGCCCGAGGGGTTGAGTGGAAACCGGTGGTTCCCAACGAGCTGCCTGAGTTTTCCAGGCGCTTTCCATTGCGTAGTACTTCTGTACTATGGTTGCCAAGTCAGCAAAGTGTAATACGCGACGGCGGTTGATTGCTTTGAGGATACCTTCATCCGTGCAATTATTGCAGATTATAGAAATCGCGTCTTCGTCGCGACAATCTTTAATCTTGTCTTTGACAAGGAGGAATCTGGCCCAAAAGTGATGGACTGTTTCCTGAGACTACTGTCGTACATGCATGAGGTCGCATATATCCGGAGAGTCGAAATTGCTTGTCGAGTATTGCTTGTGGTGGGTGGGTGGCTTTAAATCCGAACCCTGGCCCAATCTGGAGTTCGGTGTTTGAAAAGCTTCCGAACTTATTAGTTCGGGTTTCGGGATGTCCAATGATTCTCCCGGCCCTACGCCCGATTCTAAGTTCGGGGGACTGGGAGTGTTATTCCGCAGACAGGTATCCGGATCTTCGAGCTCGGAGATCTGAACACAGGTCATCTTCAGCATAGAGGGAGAGTTGTTGTTCTGCTCTTCTACGACCGCTATCTGGTGGGTGATCGGCTGAGATTTGATTTCTCTCTGACCGGGTTTAAGCCCAATCCGATCATAGTCTGTAGCGACCCCCATGGCGGCGATGCGATCCAGGAGTTCGTTTAAAGACAACAGCTCCACCGGATCCATTCATTTAGAGTATTCGGAGTCAATACGGAGGCGATTTTTGATGACGTGAGAAGTCATCATCGGCTTAACGGCCGAACGAGCGATCATGGTATAGTCACCCAGCCGGAGGGTTTGGCCTGAAGCCAGGGCTCCTCCAGAGGTGATACTGTCCTTGATGACAAGGCGAGCCATCAATCCTGTTTTCGACGTCACAGCGGAGCCTCTCAATGAAAGCACCAATGTCGGTGTCAAAACCGACGGATCTCGGGTAGGGGGGTCCTGAACTGTGCGTCTAGGGTCCATGGTAACAGGAGATAGGGGACATGATATTTACCCAGGTTCGAGCCCTCTCTATGGAGGTAATACCCTACTTCTCGCTTGATTGATCTTGATGAATATGAGTATTACAAGAGTTGATCTACCATGAGATCGTAATGGCTAAACCCTAGATGTCTAGCCTGTATGATTATGATTGCCTCTATGGACTAAACCCTCTGGTTTATATAGACACCGGACGGGCCTAGGGTTGTACTAAGTCGGTTTACAAAGAAAGGAATCTTTGAACGCCAAGCTTGCCATCCATGCCAAGGAGAGTCCCATCCGGACACGGGAGAGAGTCTTCGGTCTTGTATCTTCATAGCCCATCAGTCTGTCCCATGTCACATGGGTCGGACGCCCGAGGACCCCTTAATCCAGGACTCCCTCAAAGACCAAATCTAATTGCAGTGGATGTTCCTCCATCATGTGTGGTTCATTCTCATGGTTCCAGCTGTTGGTGAAACCACTTACGTTTGCAAGAGGAATTGTAGACTTCACAAACAAATTTGTCTTTCACTCTATACTGAATGTTGGCCAAGAGAAGCATCCATGTTAGTAGGAAGAAAAGATGTTTTTTCTAGATCTTTGCTTTTCGAGCTACATATTTGTATATCATCTGTGAATCATTGAGATGCATTCACATGTTGATCTTATGTATGGGAATCGTACTAGTTGGTTTTGAATTTGGGCTACTAATGTGAACATATTACAATGCCAGGCCTATGAGTCTCGTGTGAACAGTTCGAACGGATCGGTTCTTACTATTGTGCATAGCATGATCCTTATTTCTGTGTTCTTAGTGTTTACAAGTTACTAACAATTTCTTATTTCTGTTCGCTCAGTGTTTACAAGTTACTGATCGATCACCAGCTAGCCTACTAATGTGCTCCTGGCATTTTTTGTTGCGACACAAGATCCGAAGTGGCAGTTTTTTGAATAAAAATGCCTACCTCTGAAGAAACTGACAAGCTGCTCTGAAGAAAATGCCATGCGAATCTGAAGAAACTGCCAGCAAAAACGTTCGCAAATGCCTTATCTCCCAGCGAACGTTCATCAGCTAATGCGATCCTACACGTACACCATCCGACCTACTTGATCCTACACGTACACTATCCAACCTACTCGATCCTACACGGATAAATAGCAGATCACACACGTACTACCTCCTTTCCGGTTTGTAGGGCTCAATTCAAAGAACGACCTACTCGATCCTACATGAATAAATAGTGGATCACACACGTACTACCTCCATTCCGGTTTGCAGGGCTTAATTCAAAAATCTCACCAACCAAGGTAGATGATGAATGGTGGAATCTTTTTTGACAAGGAGGGAGTACCTCATCTGGATGATTCGAGTGCACTCGTTTGACCGTCGTGTCAGTGTGCGACCCAGCACGGACAAGACGCACCACTGACAGGACGGGACGACACAGTCATAATTTTAGTTTTTCTAGTTCCCATGGCAAGCTAGCGCGCTAATCCATGCCTGCTTATGCATTGAATTTCGATGACCGTGATGACTGTCGCATTTCTTGCGACACGCTGGTTCACCTACCTTCCGCCTATAATTACTGTTTCCCGGGCTTCTCCGGTGGCACCATCACCCAACTCGCCCTATCCACATAAGCCCCCACCGGCCTGATGTTGCTCGCCACTTATCCTCGCTCTCGCCACGTCCGCCATGCCCCCGCCCGTCCGCGAGAGGCGACGCCGGAGACGGTCACTGCCGGAACTAGTGTTCGGTTTTTCATAGGAAGGAAGACAGAGGGAGGAGGCATTCTATTGGTCTTTAGATGGCAATGCGGAGTATGATGAGTTGTTGGAGCGCGACCGCCTTGCGGAGGAGCAGTGTATCGCCGATTTGCACCGCCAGCGGGACATGGAGCAGCAGCGCACCGATGCTCTGAGTCGCGAGCAGAGCGCCCGTAACTGGGTTGACTACGTGGAGGCCGGCGCCCGGCAAATTGCCCTGGAGGCTGTCGGGCACACACGCGTTCGCGACGCTGAATTTTACTACTAGCTCGTCAAGTGGGTTTCTCGCTTAGAAGCCGAAGCTTCGATGGACCACGCTTGCATGGAAAGGGCCAACGCACGCGAACAACGCGCCCTATCGCACCTCTGGCAAGTCCGAGGCGAGGCGGAGGACGCCGGTGCTGGCGTTTAGCGTGTACCGCAGATGGCGGCCGGTATTGTCTAGTTAGCTAAGAGTAAGTTAGTAGTTGTACACTACTAGAGTATTAGTGGGAGTAGATAGTTAACTTGGCTATGATGGTTGTCAACGTGGAAGTTCAGTACTCTATATCTGGATTAGGCCGGTTAACTTGCTCTGAATGTTGAACTTTCCATTTGAATGTATGGAATGGGCTATTATTTTTTAAATGGGTTGCATTTGTCTACCACGGGTTTAGAGGCTGACTTGTGGACCTACCAAGTTGACACGTACACAATCAGGAGATGACTGTACGTGGAGAGGATGACAGCAGGGACCCACCAAAGGTCATGGCAGTACACAAGCAAGTGCCTCCTTATTTCAAGCTAATAAAAAATGGCTCCTCCTAATGGATTTCTGACATCTGGGTCCCATGCCATTGTCAATGTAGTCAATAAACGAGAGAATTGCACAACAAGCAGATAACACCAGGGACCCAGCAGCTCGCCCAGTTAGTTTTGTTTTGGGTTAATTTGATAAATGCCACTTCAAATCTGGTGATTCCGAGAAATGCCACTGCAATTTCCAAAATTTGAAAAATGCCGCGGGCCGAAGGCTTCAAGTGCCCGATGTGAGCAGCTCCCCCAGCCCTCCAGATTCGGCCCGATATGTTTTTTCCTATTGCTGCGAATTTAGCTAATTTCCACAGGACTGCAATTTTACAGAAAAACCCTCCATGTTCATGCGTTTAATATCTCACAAATCATGCATCGGTTTAAAACAAACTTAATATGAGACTTGCTTAGAATTTCATCTAGTTTAATAATATGCCCTTTTCATCCATGTTTGAATGTTTAAACTTGCTTTTTTGCATTAATTTACCTAGTACCATGCTAAAATGATTTATTTCATAACTAATTAACCATAGCTCCAAATTTAATAAACTGTATATGTAAATGGGGTAGAAAAATGCCTAGTTTAACATGGTGGCTTTACTTTGCATGTCTAACAACCCTAAAATTGTGTTTAGGGCAGATCAGTACCAAACCTAAAATATGCACATGAGGAGTTTCCGGAATTGTTGTTCGTTGTTTTCGGCCTCATTTAAACTAGTCTAGATATATAGTTTCTTTTTGCTTCACCCCTTGCCATGTTAATCAACATTTAATATTGTTGGGTACCTAAACAAGATCGAACTGAATAAGTCATGTGGTGCTTCGTCAATATGCAACTCGTTGCATATTGAGCTCCACTTAATTTGTAGGATTGCTTGTGCACTTTGCCATGCCATGCCTCATTAAACCGGACATGCATCATACTTGTTTGCGCATCATGCCATGTTTATGTGATGGTTGTTTACCATGTTGTTTGTTTCTTTCCGGTTTTGCTTCTTCGGGTTGGTTCCGATAATGTCGCGTTTGTGAGGGTCCATTCGACTACGTCTGTTTGTCTTCTTCATGGACTCATTCTTCTTCCTTGCGGAATCTCAGGCAAGATGACCATACCCTCGAAATCACTTCTATCTTTGCTCGCTCTTTTGCTATGCCTATGCTGCGATACCTACCACTTGCTTATCATGCCTCCCATATTGCTAAGCCAAGCCTCTAACCCACCTTGTCCTAGCAAACCGTTGTTTGGCTATGTTACCGCTTTGCTCAGCCCCTCTTATAGCGTTGTTAGTTGCAGGTGAAGATTGGAGTTTGTTCCTTGTTGGAACATGGATATTTTTGCTGGGATATCACAATATCTCTTATTTAATTAATGCATCTATATACTTGGTAAAGGGTGGAAGGCTCGGCCCTAGTTTCCATCATACCGGTGTTAGGTTCCTTGATTTTGCGTTCCTTACACGGTTGGGTTATAATGGGAACCCCTTGACTGTTCACCTTGAATATAACTCCTCCAGCAAGGCCCACCATTTGTTTTACCATTCGCCACCTAGCCTTTTTCCCTTGGGAGTCGCGCATCCCGAGGGTCATCTTTATTTTAACCCCCTCGGGCCAGTGCTTCTCTAAGTGTTGGTCCAACTGAGCGATGTCCGGGGCTACTAGGGGCAACTCTGGGCTGGCCTACCCGACGTCTTGCTCATCCGGTGTGCCCTGAGAACGAGATATGTGCAGATCCTATCGGGATTTGTCGGCACATCTGGGTGGCTTTGCTTGTCTTGTTTTACTATTGTCGAAATGTCTTGTAACCGGGATGCCGAGTCTGATCGGATTGTCCTGGGAGAAGGAATATCCTTCGTAGACCGTGAGAGCTTGTGATGGGGTAAGTTGGGACACCCCTGCAGGGATTTAAACTTTCAAAAGTCGTGCCTGCGGTTATGGGCAGATGGGAATTTGTTAATGTCCGGTTGTAGAAAACTTGACACTTAACTTAATTAAAATGCATCAACCGCGTGTGTAGCCGTGATGGTCTCTTCTCGGTGGGGTCCGGGAAGTGAACACGGTGTTGGAGTTATGCTTGAACGTAAGTAGTCTAGGATCACTTCTTGATCATAGTTTCTTGACCGTGCCTTGCCTTCTCTTCTCGCTCTCATTTGCGTATGTTAGCCACCAATTATGCTAGTCGCTTGCTGCAACTCCACCTCATACCTTTTACCCTTCCCATAAGCTGAAATAGTCTTGATCGCGAGGGTGCGAGATTGCTGAGTCCCCGTGAGTCACAGATACTTCCAAAACCAGCTTGCAGGTGCCGATGAGACCGTGCAGGTGACGCAACCGAGCTCAAGGAGGAGCTCGTTGAAGATCGTGTTCGTCATGTTGTTCCGTTTCCAGTTGATCAGTAGTGGAGCCCAGTTGGGACGATCGGGGATCTGTGTAGCATTTGGGGTAGTCTTCTTTTATTTTAGTTCCGTAGTCGGGACTTGATTGTATCTGGATGATGTAATGCTTTCTTCATGTATTGTGTGAAGTGGCGATTGTAAGCCAACTATGTATCTCTTTCCCTTATGTATTACATGGGTTGTGTGAAGATTACCTCACTTGCGACTTTGCTTACAATGCGGTTATGCCTCTAAGTCGTGCTTCGACACGTGGGAGATATAGCCACATTGTGGGCGTTACAAGTTGGTAATCAGAGCCTTCCCCGACTTTAGGAGCCCCTGCTTGATCGAATCGCTGGCGTTGTTGAGTCTAGAAAAAAGTTTTGATTCATTTAGGATTATATATATATATATATATCAGAGAGTAGGAATTCTTTTTACTCCTCAGTCCCTTCGTCGCTCTGGTGAGGCATCCTGACGTACAGGTTTGACTCTTCTCTTCTCAAATTTCACTAAAAAAATTTAGGATCACGCGGGTATCTTGGAATCGTTTCGATAGTTTTGTGACGAGAACATTGTTCTTGGTGCCTCCTGACATTTAGGGGTTGTGGCAGTGTCCCGGGGAGTTGAGCTCCGAGGTGTTGTCGTCACAATTTTATCGTTGCAGTTCTGGAATACCTGAGTTTTGCCAACATCGAAAATCTCTTTTATGCAGTTGTTGGTGAGATAACCTCGACGCTACCCAGTACTGGGGCGGGAGTTCGGGAGTATTGCCATAACTCGTATAACGGATGCTTTTCGAAGGTTGAGGTAGATGATTTCCGAAGGTTTCTTGGTTATGTGTTGAAGGATGGATACAGCTGGATGTAGGATTTGCTAGTTTTGGGTGAGATATTATGCTTCCCATGTATCCCCAACACCTGATTGCATAACCGGGAAAATTTAGGGAGTTTAATAAGTGGGAATTCAAGTAGCTCTTAGGATATCTTTCTGACAGATGTATGATATGAAATTGGGGTTCGACGTCTAGTGGTCCGCCTATCCACGGTTGGTTTTACAGTGGTCTCGTTGTGTCTTAAAGAGTCCTTGGATATGCTGACTCGGGGACGCTTCGTATGTCACATGCAATGCCTTGTACATGATGGTGTTGTACGATCGAGCCCGTGTAGGCCCCACCACGAAAACTTCGGACGAAATCTCCATCATATGTTTGTTCCGGCTTATTTTGCAAGCCAATCCTTGGTTTTGTTTTCAGTTGTGGTATTCGAGTTGCTTTGAAGTCAAATGTTGATTCCATACCTTTTCTAAGCGGTGTTCTCATATTTCTATGTGTATACTAATCCTTCTCGATCACCGAGTTTGTCATTTCAATTTCTTTTCAACCGGTGTTCTTCTCTTCAAGTGGATCCGATAATTTCAACACTAGCAAGATCTATTCTAAGCTCTCTCAACGGTGTTTGTTTCATCCTTCCCAAGTTGCTTTTGTTTTCCCACCCTCAACCCTTGTTTCTTCAAGGACTCGGATTTCTTCATCGAGTATCCATCTTATTGATGTGAAGTCTCTCCATTCTTTTCCGTCAATATTCTAATTTGATGATTCTCATGAAGATTCTAACGGAGCCTCAAATTCATCATTCATTTCTCTTTTATCTTCCCCGGTGTTTTCAATGCAATCTTTCGGTGTTGATCATATCCTTTTTCCTTGTTGCAAAGGATTTCTCATGCGGTGCACCTCTTTATCATTCACCTCTCTCTATTCAATTGTTCCGGAGTGCTAAGATATCTCATAAGATTCAAGTTTCCATTCCCTATTCGCTCAAGTTCTTTTGAGGATGTTATCTCATTCAAGACATTTAATTCAACCGGTGCTATCTTTCTTTTAAATCATTTCAACGTTGTTTCTTTTGAGTGGGACCTAACCCACAGGTCTTTTCCCAGGATCTTACCTGACTCGTCTTATTTTCCCGGAGTTTCTCAAATCTTTCATAGTTTGACGTAAGAATGATTCATCATCAGTCATATGTATTTCTCCAAGATCTTTCAAATTCTTTTCATCGTTAGCTCAACCTCTTCGCTTTTGATTCTTCCGGAGTGTCTAAACGATTCATGGTGGTGTTTCTCATCGTCTTTCTAGGATTTTGAAGACCGTAGAAGAGTTTCTCTTAAATCTTCCTCCGTTCTCATGAAGATTCATGACTCTAGCTTCGCACCATCCTCTCATAATTGTTTACGATTGTGAGAATTCTTTTCACCCATCCGGAGCAATTAAAGAGACTTTTTAGTTTGATTCTCCAGAGCCCATCGTCTCATAATTATTCATTCTCAGTTTTCAGCTCTCTTTCTCTAAATCTTACCGGTGCATCGTGCAATATCCTCTAATCAGTTCATCATCTCTTCGTTCATTTGTATCTATATCCTCTCAAGCACCTTCGTTCATTTGCTAATTCTTCCTGGTGTTTCTTTAGCTTTTCTTCGTTCATTTCCAATTCTTACGGTGGTTCTTCCAAGATTCTTCTTCCTTCGTTTATCATATCAATATATTCATTGTTTTCAATCCTACCGGTGGATCGTTGAAGACCGTCTCAAGTTTGCTCCATATCTATCTTAATCCTTTTTCAACGAGAAGAAGTAGTATGCCAAATCCGTTGCTTGTCATCAATCTAAATTGGTGAAGGATGCGCATAACGTAATTCTTATTCTTTGTTTCATCCAAGTGATTAATTCTTTATTCTGAAGGCTCATCAAATTCTCAGTTTAATTAGTTTCATCTTTTCTTTTCCCGAAGTTCCAAGCTCTTTCAATTATATCATCACGAAGACCCATCTAAATCATTACAAGGCTTCAACCTTATTCTTTTTATCCTTCATTTTGTTTGTTCATTCTTTTCTTACCGGAGTTCTTCACAGAGGCTCTACATGGTGGTTCGCCAAGGATTCCTTTCATTCTTCAATTGTTCTTCAAGATTTCTCTCGGAGCTAAGATCCACCAAGCTATACTCTAATATAAACATGGTGCTCAACACATGTTTTGCCTTGAGGAGTTTAAGCATTCTTCATCTTGCATTTCTAGGTGCAGTTCTACATATCTCATCTTTTGAGGTGGTGTTATGTCATTGGTGATAATTTTCCTTCGCATCCATGATTGACAAGTTGTCCGGAATGACATATTTTAAACCCATCATTTTCAATCCATTCATGAGATCCTTTGAAACCCATCAATCTCTTCATTGGAGTTATCTTGGGTTATTTAACACCCTCGATGCGACTATAGCTCCCACGTGTCGAGGCACGACTTAGAGACATGATCGCATTGAAGGCATATGTCGCAAGTTAGGCAATATTCACAACATCCCATGTAATATATAGATAATAAAAGGGGAGATAACATAGTTGGCTTACACTCGCCACTTCAATCAAGTACATAAATAACATTACATCATTCAAACACTCATGGCCCGACTACGGCGCCAAAATAAAAGATAACCCAACATGCGACACGGTCCCGATCACCCCCAACTGGGCACCACTACTGATCATCAGGAAAGGAAACATAGTATCGTTCAGAGTCCTCGTCGAACTCCCACTTGAGCTCGAGCGCGTCACCTGGAGCGGACTCATCAGGCCCTGCATCTGGTGTAATAGTAATCTGTGAGCCACAGGGACTCAGCAATCTCGCACCCTCGCGATCAAGACTATTTAAGCTTATAGGTAAGGCAAGGTAAAAATATATGTGGAGTTGCAGAAAGCGACTAGCATATATGGTGGCTATCTTGTTTGCAAAAGAGAGCGAGAAGAGGAGGCAAAGCACGAGCGAGAAACTAGAGAGCAACCTGCGCAAGCATTATTCCAACACCGTGTCCACTTCCCGGACTCCGCCGAGAAGAGGCCATCACGGTAACACACTCAGTTGATTCATTTTAATTAAGTTAAGGTTCAAGTTATCTACAACCGGACATTAACAAATTCCCATCTGCCCAGAACCACGGGCACGGCTTTCGAAAGTTCAAATCCCTGCAGGGGAGTCCCAACTTAGCCCATGACAAGCTCTCACGGTCAACGAAGGAATAGACCTCCTCCCGAGACGTTCCGATCAGGCTCGGTACCTTGGTTCTTCAAGACACTTCGACAGGTTAAAACTAATCCAGCAACACCGCCCGAATGTGCCGATAAATCCCGATAGGAGCTGCACATATCTCGTTCTCAGGGCACAATCAGATAAGCAATCCGTACAACTAAAACCAGCCCTCGAGTTTCCCCGAGGTGGCGCTGCATGGGGCTCTAGGGTGGACCAACACTCAGAGGAGCGCTGGCCCGGGGGGGTTTAAATAAGATGACCCTCGGGCTCTGGAAACCCAAGGGAAAAATAGGCTAGGTGGCTAATGGTAAAACCAAGGTTGGGCATTGCTGGAAAAGCTTTAATCAAGACGAACTATCAAGGGGTTCCCATTATAACCCAACCGCGTAAGGAACGCAAAATCCGGGAACATAACACCGATATAACGGAAACTAGGGCGGCAAGAGTGGAACAAAACACTAGGCAAGAGGCCGAGCCTTCCACCCTTTACCAAGTATATAGATGCATTAAGATAACATGGCAATATAATGATATCCCAACAAGTAAATAAAGTTCCAACAAGGAACGGTCTCCAATCTTCACCTGCAACTAGCAACGCTATACGAGGGGCTGAGCAAAGCGGTAACATAGCCAATCAACGGTTTGCTAGGACATGGTGGGTTAGAGGTTTGACATGGCAATTTGGGAGGCTTGAAAGCAAGTGGTAGGCATCGTAGCATTGGCATAGCAAAAGAGCGAGCAATCTAGAATAACCAAGATAGTAGTGATTTCGAGGGTATGATCATCTTGCCTGCAAAGTTGTCAGAGTTGACTGGATCCTCGAAATCAAACTCAACGGGCTCCTTGTTAGCGAACTCGTCTCCCGGCTCTATCCAAACAAGACAAACAAGCAACAAGGACACAATCAACCACGTGCAAGGATCAAACAATATGATGCAAGGATGGTATGCTATGCGGGATGCGATGCGGGATGCATATGCAAGATTTGACAAGGAATGCATGAACCTGGACTCAACTTGGAAATCCAAGTGTTCCACTGGGAAGGTGAGATGAAATCTCTTGAAAACGATATAAAGAACGCCGGAATCGGAGTTACGGTTTGGAAATGGCAAGCGATTCAAATATGACACCGGTCTGTGATTTACAGCAAGTAGCCATCTAAATGCAACAAGATGAACATGCTACAGCACCCAAACATGACAACAAAATACATGGCAGGGATGCATTCATGATGCTTAACAAAAGTCTAGCATTGAGCTACGGCCAATTCATCCATTAACAGGTTCAAACAAGCATGGCAAAAATGCATTCGACGAACAGATTTCAGACTTAGTGAAATTAACACTTGTCTGGAATTTCAGATCAGATAGCACACTTCGGAGCATGAAAACTATATGCTACAGGACCTGAACATGGCAAAGTAAAGAATGGCATGGAGCTACTCAAAGAGCTTAACAAAAGTCCCTTAGTGACCTTGAGTCAAAAGGGATCAGAAAATACATTTGCAAGCATGTGAACATGGCAAAAACATAATCAGTTCTCAGACTTGGTGAAAACTGGAGCATGCTGAAAACAGATATCAAGTAGGCATGTTTACGAGCTCGATGCACTCACCACCGGGCAAGTCATGACAAGCTAAGCATACACCCATCAAGAATACACAAAATTCAAGCTAGACATGGCAAGAACAATAACATAGCATGCACGGATCAACTACAACATCATCGTCAAAATCGCTAACAAGTAGACAATCTGCCTAGATTCACGAAGTATCAAAAGTAGAGCTCGATTGACTCAAGCTAGGATGCTCCATAATTGCAAACAAAGACATGGATGGATAGAGAACTACAATATTAACAAAACATCCTTATTGATCATCCTCAAAAGAGGCACGGATCACTAGGAAACAACATGAACATATGGCACCATGAGAAAAACAGCTCAATGACTTGGTGGAAATGCCAAGTCCCTGAAATCAGCATTACCAAGTGCCTCACTTTGCAAGCTCGTGCTAGTCACCACACACATCACAAAAAATACATGGGTTGCACCTATGGAAATATGGCAAAACCCTTAACAAAACATATGTAGAGCTCATGGGCATATCAAGCACACAATAATCATGGCAAAAATGACAAAAATCTAAATGGAGCAGCAGATCTGGCAACTTATCTCAAGTAGCCCTCTTCTAACAGCATTTCGGGCATCAAGATGAACTCAAATGAAAATGATGCAATGAAATGAAATGATGTACTCTCTTAGACGAACATTTTGATATGCTATATGCCCAAAACGGAGCTACGGATGAGGAGTTACGATGCGATGAACATGCAAAAAAATATGCAGAAAAGGGACTTAGGCGAAATGGACCTAGGGTTTACTATAGCTGGATCTGGATCCGATCCGGCGGCACCCGAACCGAGGCGGCCGGATCCTCTCGCCGGAGATGAGGGGCGGTGGCCAGAGCTGTCGGGGAAGCCGGATCCGGCAAGATCTCCAGCGAGGCAACGCGAAGGAGTCCGGGACGGCGCGCTCGGGCCCCCTGGCAGCGGCGCTTGGCGTAGGTGGCAGCGGCGGCTGGCGACGTCGGGCAGTGGTGGCGAGGAGGCGCGGTGGCCGGTGATGAGCTTGGGCGGCGGCGCGGCGAAGGGAAGGCGGCGGCGCGGCTTGCCGGCTCGGGCGGGGAAGGAGCCGGCGCGGTGAGGCGGCGGCCGGGCCCGGGAGGGCCTCCCGCGGGCCGGGCGGGCTGCGGCAGCTGAGGCGGTGGCCGGGTCACGTGGCAGCCTACGAGTGGCTGCGGGCGGCGGCGGAGAGGCGTCCGACGCGGGCGGACATGTCCGGCGCGGCGCGAGGAGGATTTCTAGGGTTAGGGTAGGAAGAGACCCGGGATTTTCGGGGAGAGGCCTTTATATAGGCATAGAGGGAGCTAGGAGAGTCCAAATGAGGTGCGGTTTTCGGCCACACGATCATGATAGAACGCTCTAGATGATGGAGAGGGTTTTTATGGGTTTTGGGCCAAATTGGAGGGGTGTTGGGCTGCAACACACACGAGGCCTTTTCGGTCCCTCGGTTAACCGTTGGAGCATCAAACGAAGTCCAAATGGTACGAAACTTGACAGGCGGTCTACCGGTAGTGAACCAAGGGTGCTTGGCAAGTCTTGGTCCAATCCGGAAATGTTTAATCCCCACACAAAAAATAAAGCTAGAAATGACCACCGGAGGAGAACGAAGCGCCGGAATGCAAAGCGGACAACGGGGAAAAAGCTCGAATGCAAGAGATGAACATGTATGCAAATGCAGTGCACATGATGACATGATATGAGATGCATGACAACGACAACAACACACGGAGACAAAAACCCGAACCCAAGAAAATAAAATAACTTAACGCCGGAAATGGCAAGAGTTGGAGTACAAATTGTGTAAGTTACATCCGGGGTGTTACAGTTATATTTCACCTAAAGCCTTCCCTAAGGATTTTTGCTATTTATGGTGCTTATAAATGACCCAAGTCCTTCATTTATCCTCCCGGTGAAATAAGTTTCTTGTCTCCTTGTTCATATCAATCCAATCTTGTTTCCATTTATGGCAGGTTTTCACCTCAAGTTCTTGGGATGTTTTCCATAAGCCCTCAACAAGCCTGTTCTTTTCGTTGTTGATTTCCCAACAACTCTGTTCAATCCTTCTTTTTAAGGATGCTCTCTCAAATTTATTTGAGGTAGAACATGTTGATTTCTTCTCCGCTCTTTTCATTGCATTCTTTCATTTCTTCCGGACGCATTGTGATGATGCTCTCTTCACTCATCATATCGTATTGTGAAGATCATGCTTTTTCTTTTTGTTTATCCATTCAACCGGAGTGTCGTGTTTTCATTCCAATTCTCTCATCTTATCAAGTTTTACCACTTTTTCTCAACTGGAATGCTGTCTGAAATCTTTGTTACCCCTTGTGCCATTATTGCAATAGTTCCGGAGGCAGTGTGTTGTTGATTTATCAAGTGTCCTCTCATCTTGTCTAGTTCATGCTCAAATTCTTCCATTTACGGTCGGAGTGCTGCCCAAATTACATCATTCTTATTCCTTCTCCATCTTATTTAACCGGAGTGTTGTGTTTATCATTCCTCTTCTAACCGGAGTCTCATCGAAATGCTTTCATTTTGCCATGTTCATATGATTGCCTTCCATTTCCAACCGGAGTGTTGTCATTATTGATCCTTATCGTTCCTTTGACATCTCGTTTCTACCGGAGTGCCTGCATATACTTCTTCTCCATTGTAACACTTTTCTTATGTCTTTCAACCTACAAGGGTCTAGTAAGGTTCCTTGTTCCTCTTCTCTAACGGAGGTTTCAACTTTGTTCATCTCCGTTGTATTCTTTTCTCGAAATTTTTTAACCTCTCAAGGTTCTTGGTTTCACTCGTTTGTCAAAGAAGCAATTTATTTTTACCTCTTATCTTCCTCTTCTTTTTCCCTCCGGTGCCATTCTAGATCTCGGGACGAGATCCTCTCGTAGTGGTGGAGTGTTGTGATGCCCCGAGACCGTTGCGCCAGGTGTCTTCCAGTTATTCGCTGTTGTTGCCTTGTCATTCGCTTGAGTGTCGCATCTTGCCATGTCATCATCCGCATTGCATCTGCATGTTTTTGAAAACCTGCATCCGTCCGGGTTCCCCTAGTTTCGTCTGTTGTTCATTCTGAGCCCAACCACACTCGCACGCGCCCGCGGCACGTCCGAAATATTATTTTATAAGTGGCCGGAAAATGTTCTCAGATTGGGTTGAAAGTTGGCGTGTGGTCTTATTATAGTGTAGGTAGACCGCCTGTCAAGTTTCATCGCATTCGGAGTTTGTTTGATAGCCCAACCGTTAACCTATAGCGGCATTATAGCCGGGCACACGTCGGACGTTTTTAGTCTCCGGAAACTGTCGCGGGGCCTCTCTCTCTTCTCTTCTCACAGCCTAAGGCCTTCTGCGCAGTCCATTACCTACCGCCAGGCCTAGCCTAAACTCTCTTGTCAGGCCGCGGCCCTCCTCGCGCGCGTCCGAAAGCTGCCCCGGACCCGACCCGGACAGTTGCCACCGTGAAAGTGCATTATATCGACTAGAGGGGGGTGAATAGGCGATTTTTATGAAAGTCTTCAAAACTTAGAAGTTTTGAAGACAAACGATAGAAATAAACCTATTACCATGCAGCGGAAGGTAGACTACACTAGGCAAACCATAGTTGTAACATCCCAAATTTCCAATTTGGAATGTTATACATTAGATCATCAATGCATATCATATTTTATTTTGCATTTTGGTTGATTCTAGAAATTCTACGCAACTCAATGACCCACGGAGAGAGTTGGGGATTTCGTTATTTTCATATTTGAGTTTTCTCAAATTTTGAGAATAGGATCATTTGATTTTATTTATTTTATCATCAATTATTTCTATTACAAAAATATGAGAGAGGGAATAAAATGACTTTCCCAAAATAAAGAAATATTGAGGATTTAATAATAAAATCAAATAAGATTTTATTTCGGAGTTTTTCGGTGTTTTATTTGAATTTAGGAAAAATGTGTGTTTTTCAAAATTGCATTTAGGTCCCAAATAAATGTTCACCTTGTGCGGCTTGATTTTAGAAGCCCGTGAAAATTTATGTCGGAATTTTTGGAGTCCGTTTAGTATTTATTTTTATCTTTTTCTTCCGAGCGGAATAATTAAAAAAACGAACCGACCTAGGGGCCGTGTCCGACCCGGACTCCCGGCCCACTAGGCTTTATAAGCCGGGGGGCAGCCAGCCGAGGCCCAGCCACCCGCGCCCCAAACCCTAGCCGCCGCCCAGCCACCGCCGCCGCCGCTCGCCGCTGCGCCGCCCCGCGCCGCCGTCGCCGCACGCCACCGCCACCGCCGAGGTTCGACGCCGCCTCGACTTCCGTGCCAACGTTCTTATAAAAAAAATCGGTTTTCGTCGGTTTTTTAGATTCTTTTTTTTAAATAAATCGGTTTTTCCGGTTTATTTAAATAGCGAGCGTTCGTCCATTCATTCGTTCTAGCGAGCGTTCGTCGTTTTTCTTTTTCTCGGATTAAATCCGCGATTTTTCTGATCGCGATTCCTGATCCGATTTTCGTTTTAGTATAACTTTTCGCTCGTTTATCGGAATCAGGCGATTCAAGCGCCTAGAGTTTTGTCTCGAAACCCTCTATCCGTTTAATCAACTTAAACAAGATTTTGCTACTGTAAAATTTGCCCTAGATCCAGATTACTAGAATGAAGTGGTTTTCTTTCGCCGTTTGACTTTCGTTGCTTCATTCGATTTGATTCTTTTTGCCAACCAGAGTTCTTAAGTTGAACTTTCTAGTTAGATCTCTTATTTGCGTTTTATCCGTGCATTAGATGAGTACTTATTGTATGCTTGTTTGTTTGTCTGCGATAGAATACCCGGAGTGCGCCGCTTGTTACTTCGAATCTCTAGGTTTCGCGGATCATCAGCAAGGCAAGTAACACTTTGATCATACCTTTTCTACTACCCAGTTTTATTGCATTAGATCAATCCTCACACATTGCATGATTAGGATCTAATTAAATTGTGGGATGGGAAGTAGATGAGGTAGTACCTATTACCTGTTATTATCAAACCTTTGGGAGTTACTTATGCGTTTGCTTATTATGCCATGCTATGCTAGTAGATGTGGATTGGGTGAGTGATATCCATGACAGATGTGAGATTGGTAATTAATGGTTTATCTAAGGTGGCAACTTAAACACACGTCTAGGTGGATTGAGGCACCTGGGTATTCCAGGACTTGCCTGTTTTCTTTTGGACCGCCACCCAGGCTCAAAGGGATCATGAGACTATTCATACTAGAAACTTCTGTGTGCAGCCATAAGCTATTATGGTCTCTAGCATAGTTGACTAAGTCATGCGAACTCTTATAGTGGTAGACTAGCAGATGTAGGGGATGTAGGTGGTACGGTCTACCCGATCATAAGGTGCTAGCGCTTCTGAAAGACTATGTCTCGGTCATCCGTCTTCTCAAACACCATGTAGTGCGAGAAACCAAATGGAGGCGATCGAGTCTTGTGGGGAAAAGTGCGCAAACCTCTGCAGAGTGTAATAAACTAATCATGGTTAGCCGTGTCCCCGGTTATGGACGTTTTGAGTATCTAGTACTTGGATTTTCATGTGAATCTCAACATGTTACTCTAAATTAATTTTGTTGGGTTATGTTTAATGATGATGCTTAATTGGGATTGAGAATGTTGTCAACCATTCTCAATGTTTAACAACTACCATGATAGTTAAATAAATTTATTCCTTTGAAGTAGGGAAAAATTGGCTTTACGCAAAACTGTAACCATAGAGCTTTCTACCGGCCAAATATGCATATAGTATAGTTATTTCATTCCATTACTCTCTATGTGTTACATTGCCAGCATATTCCATGTGCTGACCCGTTTCGGGCTGCAACGTTAATGTTGCAGACTTTTCAGACGACGATTAAGGAGTTTTTAGGTCGTGGTTCTATACTCAGTGATGCCGTTGGAGTTGATGGACTCACTTATCTTCCAAGCCTTCCGCTGTTATCGTCATTAGATGGCCTTAAGCCATATTTATTGTAATAAGTTCTCTTTTGAGACACTCGATGTAATAAGTGTGTGATTGCTACTCTGCTATAAATCCTCCGAGTACTGTGTGGTGTCAGCATTACTGATCCAGACTGGAGCACAGAGATCAGCCCGTTTGAGGTCTGGTCGCTACAGAGATGGTATCAGAGCACACGCTGACTGTAGGACACGACCACTAAGATAAAAGACCTAGATCACTATTCACTCTCTTCTCTTCTGATCTCTCATCTTTTCTACTCTTTAGGATGGCGGATGCAAGTAACAAGTTCACAGAACCGGATGAAGATACACCCTTTGGACGTCACTTGAAGGAAGTCACTAGATACCTGAACATAGGAGTACCAAGCTTCACGGGAACCTACAACGCCACTTTACCTGAAGAAGAGTGCTGGATGATTCAAGTTCAAGTTCCGGGAAGGATGTTCATGCCAGTCACTGAGCCCATAGAATTTTCTTTTGATGCACCAACTTGGAGTCTAGGAAAGAGCATGGCAGCTCACATCGCCATGGGACGCATTGGAGAAGTCTACCGCAAGGATCTCAAGGATACTATCTACCAGATTTGTGGGCGCCGAGATGAGCACTGGAAGATGATCAGCACCCGGAAGGATAGATCAATTGCAGCTTTTATCCAGGAGTTAAACCAGCACATTCGACGACAGGAGAACCAGATGTGCGCTGCCATGATAGATCTGAAGAAGGCTAAAACTAGAATCAAGGAACTGGAGGAAGAACTCAAGGCTACACATGAAGATTATGAAGAAGAAATTGAAGTATTGGTGGAGAAGAATTACGACCTGATCAAGAAGATTGGAATATTTATGGGAGGCCCTACGCCAGTAGATGAAGATGAAGAACCCCAGGAGATTAGCCCGGAAGACTACATCATCATTGACGGCACCGACTTGGAAGCAGATAGTAGCGATGATGACTATATTGATGAAGCTGGAGCAGATATCATGGAGTCTGCAACCGAAGAATATTTCTAGTAGACCACCTCATCAGTAGTAGTAGTCCACCATGTAAATATAGTAGTCCGAGAACTTTTGCGATAGATAGATCGATTGTATGCCTTGTTTGATTGATTGAAGTGAATTGTTTGTTTTGCCTCATGTGCATATGGGTAGTGCTTTCTCTTTAGACCCCCTCTATTCTTATATCTCATCTTTTCTAAACCCTCAGATGCCTCCGAGACGTGACCCCGGATTTGCCTTTCCACCGGAGCTCACCCAGTTGATCCAGCAGCAAAACACATTGATGAAGTTGCTAGTACAGAATCAGAATCAAGGGAACAACAACAACAACCCACCACCACCACCACCACCTGTTGACCACTTAGCCTGTTTTCTTAGGCTGAATCCGCCGGTGTTTTCTAGTAGCACCGAGCCGATAGTAGCAGATGATTGGCTCCACAAGACAGCTAGGGAGTTGACCACAGCAGGATGCACAGATGCGGAGAAGGTGAAGTTTGTCGCACATCAGCTAGAAGGACCCGCAGCATCATGGTGGGAGAATTTCACAGCCACTTTCCCAGTCGACACTGTCACATGGGACCAGTTTCAGCAGGCTTTTCGTACTGCACACGTTTCAGCAGGAGCTATGGCCATGAAGAAGCGTGAGTTTCGCAACTTGCGCCAAGGGGGAAGGACAGTTGGCCAGTATGTGGAGGAATTTAGTAAGCTAGCACGTTATGCCCCACATGACGTCGCTACGGATGCAGCTAAGCAGGAGAAGTTTCTGGAAGGACTGAATGATGAGCTGAGCATGCAGTTGATGGTAGCCACCTTCAACAACTACCAGGAGTTGGTAGATCGTGCTCTTATAATTGAAGGCAAGCAGCAGCAAATTGAGAATCGCAAGAGGAAGTATGGACAAGGAAATTACACTTCAGGAGCTCAGCAGAAGCCACGTTTTACCCCTAGACCGGGAGGACATTTTCAGCATACCCATGGAGGAGGTAGCTCGCACAATCACAATGGCACCAAGAATGGTAATGGCAATGGAGGAAGCAACAGCCAGAACCGCATCAACCCATCAACCCCAGCCAAGAAGGACCTAAGCCAAGTCACTTGTTTTAAGTGTCAGAAGACTGGACATTATGCCAATGAATGTCTTGAAGGCCAAAATGGCAATGGAAGTTCTGGGAAGAAGCCGAACCCTTTCAACAGGGGACAGGTGAACCACGTTAGCGTGGAGGAGGTTGAAGCTCAGCCTGATGCAGTAATAGGTAAGTTTTTGGTTAAGTCATTTACTGCACTCGTTCTTTTTGATACTGGTGCATCGCATTCATACATCTCAAGGGGATTTGTGGATAAGTATAACCTACCAACCCAAGCCCTTAGGTCACCCATGTTAGTAACCTCGCCCGGAGCAGAGTATGTGGCTAGTCTATGGTGTGATCGGTTACCATTAAGGATTGGTAACTATGTTTTTCCCTCAGACCTAATAATATTGGAATCTCAAGGATTGGATGTGATATTAGGCATGGATTGGTTATCAAAGTATGAAGGGAATATTGAGTGTGCTAGTAAGTCAATTTTGCTTACCACCCCAGAAGGGAGAAGGATCAAGTATGTATCCCGACATGTGCCAAAGAGGACTCAAGTAACTTGCTTAACAGGAGTTGTGCAGGAGGAAGTACCGTAAGGGATTTCCCTGATGTATTTCCAGAAGAGTTGCCAGGCATGCCACCAGGTAGAGATATTGAGTTTTTGATTGAGCTATTGCCAGGAACAGGGCCAATATCAAAGAGACCATATAGGATGCCAGCAAAGGATTTGGTGGAAATTAAGAAGCAGATTAAGGAGTTACTGGATAAGGGATATATTCGCCCAAGTTCTTCACCTTAGGGATCGCCAGTATTTCTAGTGGAGAATAAAGATGGATCGTTAAGGATGGTTGTTGATTATCGAGGATTGAATGAAGTAACGATCAAGAACAAGTACCCACTACCAATGATCAACGATCTGTTTGATCGATTGCAAGGAGCTAAGGTATTTTCCAAGATCGATCTGCGATCAGGATACCACCAGTTGAAGATTAGAGAACAGGATATTCCGAAGACAGCTTTTACTACCAGGTATGGGCTGTATGAGTATACCGTTATGCCATTTGGTCTGACTAGCGCACCTGCCTATTTTATGAACATGATGAACAAAGTGTTTATGGAGTTTTTGGATAAGTTCGTGGTAGTGTTCATTGATGATATCCTGGTTTATTCGAAGAATGAAGAGGAACATAAGGAGCATTTGCGTTTGGTACTTGGAAAGCTCAGAGAACATCAATTATATGCCAAGTTCAGCAAATGTGAGTTTTGGTTGAAGGAAGTAGGATTCCTCGGACATGTTATATCTGGAGAAGTTATAGCAGTAGATCCCGCTAAAGTTGAAACCGTGACCAAGTGGGAAGCCCCAACAACAGTTGGAGAGATCCGGAGTTTTCTTGGACTCGCAGGATACTACCGGAGATTTATTGAGAATTTCTCAAAGATTGCAAAGCCTATGACTGAGTTGTTAAAGAAGGGTACCAAGTTCATATGGACAGAGGAATGTGAGGCTAGTTTCCAGGAGTTGAAGAAACGCTTAGTTACCTCACCAGTGTTGATTTTGCCAGACCAGACCAAGGATTATGAGGTGTATTGCGACGCTTCACGTCGAGGACTTGGAGCAGTGCTTATGCAGGAAGGGAGAGTTGTATCATATGCCTCAAGACAACTGAAGCCTCATGAGTTGAATTATGCCACGCATGATTTGGAGTTAGCAGCCGTAGTGCATGCTTTGAAAACATGGAGACATTTTCTCATTGGAAACCATTGTGAGGTGTACACGGATCATAAGAGTTTGAAGTACATTTTCACACAGAAGGAGTTGAATCTCAGACAAAGGAGATGGTTGGAGCTTATCAAGGATTATGATATGAAATTGCATTATCATCCTAGAAAGGCTAATATAGTAGCTGACGCATTAAGCCGTAAGAGCCATGTCAATACATTAATGACGGGAGAAATACCCAAGGAGTTAGCAAAAAATCTTCATGAACTATGTTTGGAAATAGTTCCGAGAGGCTATGTAGCAGCATTGGAGATTCAGTCAACTTTGATGGATAGAATCAGATAAGCTCAGAAAGCTGACAAAGAGATTGCCGCTATAAAGGAGAAACTGAGCAAAGGAAAAGCTAAAGGATTTCGTGAGGATGAGCATGACACCCTATGGTTTGAAGACCGCGTTTATGTGCCCAATGACCCGGAGATCAGGAAGTTGATTTTGCAAGAGGCACACGACTCACCATATTCAATTCACCCAGGAAATACCAAGATGTATTTGGATTTAAAGGATATTTTCTGGTGGACCGGAATGAAGAAGGATATTGCGGAGTATGTAGCAGTTTGTGATGTATGTCAGAGAGTAAAAGCAGAGCATCAGAAGCCAGCAGGATTGTTACAACCATTGCCGATACCTGAATGGAAGTGGGATAAGCTAGGCATGGATTTTATCACGGGATTGCCCAGGACTCGCTCGGGCTATGACTCAATTTGGGTTGTAGTTGATCGATTGACGAAAGTAGCTCATTTCATCCCAGCAAAGACAACTTACACCAGTGCTAAGTTGGCAAAGATATACATGACCAGGATCGTATGTCTGCATGGAGTTCCAAGGAGTATCGTAGCAGATAGAGGAACCCAGTTTACCTCAAAGTTCTGGAAGCAGTTGCATGAAACTTTGGGAACCAGGCTAGAATTCAGTACAGCTTTTCATCCACAGACAGATGGACAGACCGAGAGAGTCAATCAGATTTTGGAGGATATGCTGAGAGCTTGTGCGCTAGATTACGGATCTAGTTGGGACGATAATTTGCCATATGTAGAGTTCTCTTACAACAACAGTTATCAAACTAGTTTAAAGATGGCCCCTTTCGAAGCTTTGTACGGAAGGAGGTGCAGGACACCGTTATCGTGGGACAAAGTTGGAGACCGCCAGTTGTTTGGACCTGACTTGATTAAAGAGTCCGAACAGAAAGTGAAGTTGATTCGCGATAGGCTCAAGGTAGCCCAGTCCAGACAGAAGAGTTATGCAGATTCTAAACGCAAGGAGACAATTTACGAAGTCGGAGATAGAGCTTATCTTCGAGTATCTCCACTTCGAGGAACAAAGCGTTTTGGAGTTAAAGGGAAGTTAGCGCCACGATTTGTAGGACCATATCGAGTTTTGGAGCGTATGGGAGAAGTGGCCTACAAGTTGGAATTGCCCGAAGGATTGTTAGGAGTTCATGATGCGTTCCACGTTTCTCAGTTAAAGAAATGTTACGCGGAGATGGCTGACATACCATTGAGAGACAAAGTGCCATTGGAAACTATTTAGTTGGATAACGATTTGACCTACAAGGAGAAACCAGTCAAGATTCTCGAGTTTGCCAACCGAGTTACTCGCAGCAAGGTTATCAAGTTTTGCAAAGTTCAGTGGAGCCACCACTCAGAGGATGAAGCCACTTAGGAGCGAGAGGAAGATTTGCTCAAAGACCACCCTCACCTATTTTCTAGCCAACCCGAATCTCGAGGACGAGATTCATCTTAAGGGGGTAGGTTTGTAACATCCCAAATTTCCAATTTGGAATGTTATACATTAGATCAACAATGCATATCATATTTTATTTTGCATTTTGGTTGATCCTAGAAATTCTACGCAACTCAATGACCCACGGAGAGAGTTGGGGATTTCGTTATTTTCATATTCGAGTTTTCTCAAATTTTGAGAATAGGATCATTTGATTTTATTTATTTTATCATCAATTATTTCTATTACAAAAATATGAGAGAGGCAATAAATGAATTTCACAAAATAAAGAAATATTGAGGATTTAATAATAAAATCAAATAAGATTTTATTTCGGACTTTTTCGGTGTTTTATTTGAATTTAGGAAAAATGTGTGTTTTTCAAAATTGCATTTAGGTCCAAAATAAATGTTCACCTTGTGCGGCTTGATTGTAGAAGCCCGTGAAAATTTATTTCGGAATTTTTGGAGTCCGTTTAGTATTTCTTTTTATTTTTTTCTTCTGAGTGGAATAATTAAAAGAAACGAACCGACCTAGGGGCCGTGTCCGACCCGGACTCCCGGCCCACTAGACTTAAACACACATCTGGGTGGATTGAGGCACCTGGGTATTCCAGGACTTGCCTGTTTTCTTTTGGACCGCCACCCAGGCTCAAAGGGATCATGAGACTATTCATACTAGAAACTTCTGTGTGCAGCCACAAGCTATTATGGTCTCTAGCATAGTTGACTAAGTCATGCGAACTCTTATAGTGGTAGACTAGCAGATGTAGGGGATGTAGGTGGTGCGGTCTACCCGATCGTAAGGTGCTAGCGCTTCTGAAAGACTATGTCTCGGTCATCCGTCTTCTCAAACACCATGTAGTGCGAGAAACCAAACGGAGGCGATCGAGTCTTGTGGGGAAAAGTGCGCAAACCTCTGCAGAGTGTAATAAACTAATCATGGTTAGTCGTGTCCCCGGTTATGGACGTTTTGAGTATCTAGTACTTGGATTTTCATGTGAATCTCAACATGTTACTCTAAATTAATTTTGTTGGGTTATGTTTAATGATGATGCTTAATTGGGATTGAGAATGTTGTCAACCATTCTCAATGTTTAACAACTACCATGATAGTTAAATAAATTTATTCCTTTGAAGTAGGGAAAAATTGGCTTTACGCAAAACTGTAACCATAGAGCTTTCTACCGGCCAAATATACATATAGTATAGTTATTTCATTCCATTACTCAATATGTGTTACATTGCCAGCATATTCCATGTGCTGACCCGTTTCGGGCTGCAACGTTAATGTTGCAGACTTTTCAGACGACGATTAAGGAGTTTTTAGGTCGTGGTTCTATACTCAGTGATGCCGTTGGAGTTGATGGACTCACTTATCTTCCAAGCCTTCCGCTGTTATCGTCATTAGATGGCCTTAAGCCATATTTATTGTAATAAGTTCTCTTTTGAGACACTCGATGTAATAAGTGTGTGATTGCTACTCTGCTATAAATCCTCCGAGTACTGTGTGGTGTCAGCATTACTGATCCAGGGATGACACCAGAGCACAGAGATCAGACCGTTTGAGGTCTGGTCGCTACAATAGTCAAGTATTGAATGAAGTGAAAGCACAATGACTAATAGCAGCTAGGTAGTAAGGATCAGGTAGGAAGATATTATGAAGCCAAACAGAACACGCAGTCACTCAGTGAAGACAAAAGATAGTGCAATCATACAATGACTTCACAAGGACCAACAGTAAGTAAAGGGAAGGGAAGGATGAAACCAGTGACTCGTTGAAGACAATGATTTGTTAGACCAGTTCCAGTTGCTGTGACAACTGTACGTCTGGTTAGGGCGGCTAGGTATTTAAACCTGAGGACACACAGTCCCGGACACCCAGTCCTGAACACGCAGCTCAGGACACCCAGTCCTCACCGTATTCCCCTTGAGCTAAGGTCACACTGACCTCGCCCAATCACTCTGGTAAGTCTTCAAGGTAGACTCCCAAACCTTCACAGACTTCGTTCACCGGCGATCCACAATGACTCTTGGATGCTCAGAACGCGATGCCTAACCGGCTGGAGGATTCACAGTCCAAAAGTGTAATAAGTCTTCAGATCACACAGACAGGAAGACTTAAGTGATGCCTAACACTCTTTGGCTCTGGGTGGTTAGGGCTTTATCCTCGCAAGGAATTCTCTCTCAAAGGCTTCGAGGTGGGTTGCTCTCAAACAACAAAAGCCATACTTTAACTCTGAGGAGCCAACCATTTATGTTTGTAGGGGTGGGCTATTTATAGCCACTAGGCAACCTGACCTGATTTGTCCGAAATGACCCTGGGTCACTAAGGAACTGACACGTGTTCCAACAGTCAGATTTCAAACACACACGACAACTTTACTTGGGCTACAAGCAAAGCTGACTTGTCCGACTCTGGACAAGATTCGCTCTCATAGTCTTCACTCGAAGACATAGGTTTTGGTTAAGCATCACTTCAGTCATTCTGACTGGTTCTCTTGGACCCCACTTAACAGTACGGTGGTTCCTATGACTCAACAAAGAAGAAAAAGAACTACGAAATATCTAAGTCTTCGAGCTCCATAGGCTTCATGCGATGTCTTCCCTTGTCATAGTCTTCAATGTGAATATCTTCACATACCACCTTTGACATCAATGTCTTCATACATTTTTAGGGGTCATCTCTGGTAGGAAAACCGAATCAATGAGGGACTTCTACCTGTGTTATCCTGCAATTCTCACAAACACATTAGTCCCTCAACTAGGTTTGTCGTCAATACTCCAAAACCAACTAGGGGTGGCACTAGATGCACTTACAATCTCCCCCTTTTTGGTGATTGATGACAAACTAGTTGAAGTTTTCAACGGGGCATATAATATGTGAAATTGTAAAGTGAATTGTCTTCATAAGTTGCAAGGGCTCCCCCTGAAGATGTGCATATAAGTAATTTTCTTTTGGAATGCAAATGCACATGGTAGGTTGAACTCGTGGAGATCCTCTTCAACTTATGTTGACAATTCATTATGCATGTGAAGGTATGTGAAGATAATGACATGCATAATGGAAAATGGATGTCTGCAAAATGATCTAAGTGCGGAATTTATCGTCGCACATGCGGAATTTATCATCGCATCACAAAGTGGCAAATAAGTAGCAGACGACCATCGAGTTTAAGTGTTACAACTCAAAGAACCAAATGAATCAAAACGAGAGTTGTAAACACTAGGCAAAATATAAAGCAACCGCCCATGTGGACCCGCTTGAAGACTATCAAACGCATATGCTTCTCCCCCTTTTGTCAATAAGGACCAAAAAGGTTTGAAGACATAGAGCATCTACTCGTTCCCATGAAGAGTAGGTGAAGCAGCAGGGTCGTCGGTGGTGTTCGGCAGTGCAGAAGAACTTGGAGCAGTGTCGAAGCGTGCTGAAGGAGGGGGCGGTGAAGTAGCATCGTCTTCGTCCTCGATCACTCTGGCATTCACAGTTGCCGCAGAGGAAGAGAACTCAGAGTCTTCAAGAGATGGAGTTCATCGCAGCACTGCCCTTCAAGGAGGTGTGGAGTCAAACTTGAAGCGTTCAGAGAAGCCATCCTCTTGAAGATCATCTTCAAAGCACATAAGCGTCAGCCCTTTCCGTGTGCGTTGAGAGGTTTCATGGGCAACAAAGGCATTCTTGGTGTCAAGATTGCGAATGCGGTTGACATCCATCAAGAGGCTTTGCATTTGGCGCTTCAGCCAGTCATGATGCCTATCCTGTTTCTGATGAAGAGCCACCAGAAGCTCTCGGTCATTGAGAACACGAGATCGCTTCTTGGTTCGTTGGGCAATAGTGCTTTCGGTGGCTTTAGTAAGGGAACGATGAGGTGCACGTGTAGTTCCAGCCAGAGGATAAACATGAGTGACTGCTTCAACTCCTTCAATGTTCTGAGAGAAACTTTGATGCTCCATATTTTGAAGACTAAGAGGCTCCTTGGCAGGCTCAGGATAAATGGCTTCAACGGACATATCCACATCAGGCAGAAAGATCCAATGATTGCGAGCAGATGGCTGATATGAGATAGCGGAGTGGAATTTAATCAGCCGCATTATCCATGGAGCATAGAACTTCAAGCCAAAAAGATCAGAGCCGGACGCAGCAAGTTGGCGGATGGAGAAGTCTTGTGCATTGAAGCATTTGCCATGAAGAATATAGAAGACCACAGTCTTCATTGCACCTTCCAGCTTGGCATGTGGAGAATGTCCTTTGATGGGCCAGAGAGTTCGCCTTATGATGTGATAGATAGTCCTTGGCAGATACTCAAGGTCTTCAACAAAGAACTGCTTAGGATATGCAGCATTTTGTGGCAAGGGCTTCATCATACTGAGCATCTGACTCATGTTTGGTTCAGGCTTCTGAAAGATGCTCTCCATAGCTTCACTGTGAAGCTGACAGCCAGGTTCGTAGAGATCGCTAGGAGTGGGTAGACCAGTGAGCTCAATGATATCAAAGGCTTTGGCTTCGTGATGAACATTTCCTGTCATCCACTCCAGGACCCAAGTCTTCGGATCTCTATTGTACCCATGGATGTGAAGTGTGGCATAGAATTGGAGCAGCAACTCTTCATTCCAGTGCAGTTGGTCGGTGACAAACGGCAACAATCCAACCTCTTTGAAGCAATCCAGAGCTTCTTACGGACAGGGCAGACCAGCTATTGCTTCGGTGTCAAGACGCTTATGTGGGAAGATGCGACCTTGATTGTACAGAATGCAGGATTAATAGCTTCATTGCGGATAGCTCCAGAACCGATCAGAAGATATTCTTTCCCTTGAGTAGGGGTTCTTGGAGCTATTGAAGAAAGTGTTGTCTGCTTTGAAGCTGTTGACATTGAAGGATCCAGGTGCTGATGCAGGACCTGGAAACCTGGGCAACCTTGGAATTGGCTTCTGTACCTGAGGCCTATGCTCAACATGATTGTCAAACTGAGGACCAGCAGTAGGCACAGGAACAGGAGCATTAGCATCATTTGCTTCACTGACTTCTGGTTCTTGGGTTGGTGGAGGCTCCACATTTGCTTCAGCCATGACAGCGTCAGTGGCTTCATTGGTGTTGGTGGTGGCAGCTTCAAGATTCTCAACCTCCACTTGATGAGCTGGAGGGTTGGTCACAGTCACGTTCTCCTCGAGAACAGCTTCTTGGTGAGACGGGGGTGTAGCAACTCTTGGGGTTTCATCGGCTGATGCAGCCGGAATGTCTTCAGCAACTTTAGCTTCAGACTCGGAGACTGGAGGCCTTGGTCCTTTGTGAAGCCTGCGTAACGCTGGCGACGCATGTGTAGTTGGAGTTTGCTGGGCCTCAAAGTCATCTTCCTCTTGTGCTTGTGGGTGATCAGCCCATGATGCATCCTGAGCAATTGGTGTTAGAGGACGACCAATGTTGATGAGTTCGCTGTGCGTAAGCACAGGCGATGATACCTGTTGGTGCTTGATCTGAGGAAGAACTGCATCATCTTCAACATGGTCATGGTGACCAATGTCTTCAGCAGCGGTGGGATCAGCTGCTGGAAAGTCTTCAGCTTCATGAGCCTCTGTGGAAGCAGGCTCATGGACTGTCAGTTGGCGCTCTTGATGTTCAGCGTCAGGGCGAACCATGGATATGGGTTCAACAATTAAGGGCTCTATGGGAGCAGCCCGTTCCTTCTTGGTCTTCCTCTTCTTCTTGGAGGGAGCAGCATCAGAGGCTTCAGAATGTTTCCTCTTTCTGGCTTCAGCCTCAGCAGTCCTCGTCTTCTTCAGTTCTGAAGCGGTAGATCTGGCTTTTGGCTTCGAGCCAGTCATGCTAGTTGGGAAGACAATGGGATCTGCTTCCTGCCTGGGTGCGTTGGGTTCGGCCATAGCGGGCTTCTTCTTCTTCTTTGAAGCCATCCTGGGGTCAATGCCCGGACGCCCAAGGGCCTTGTGCTTCTCAGCCTCGTTGAAGCCTTGCACACACTTGTCAGCCAGGCTCTTCATGCGCTCACGAGAACCCTGAGCTTCTGCATGTTTCTTGAGAAAGGCTTCTTTGAGCTCGTGCAGCATAATCTTGAAGTTTTTCACCTCTTGCATGCTGAGCTTGGCCATATGCTTCTTGAACTGAGCTTTCTCAAAGTCAATATTTTGCTTCAGTTCGACGATGCGCTGAGCTAGAGCTAGCTCTGAAGCAATGGCGCCATGGAAGGTGACACGGAGGCCAATTGGAAGTTGCAGATCTTCGAAGCTGAGGTTGGGCGTGTCAAACCACTCATCAATGAAGTTGTGGATGATTGCCACATCAAAGAGAGGCAGATCATTGAAGATTTCTGCTTCTTCTTTGCTCTTGATCAGTTGCTCAAGAGCGTCATCTGCAAGATCTTCATCACTGGACAGATCGATGGCATCGTTGCGCAGAATAGCAGCTGTTGTCAGTTCTTGGCCGGTGTGTGGCAGAGGCATCTTGACTTTCTGGGGCTTGGAGATGCATCACAAATCTTCAGACTGCACACTGTCTTCAGGAGGTGCAGTAGCCAGTGGCTTCGCCCGTTAGATTTTTGGTGCAGAGGCAGGCTTTGAAGCTTTAGGCTACTTCAGTTTCTTTGGCTTCGGCGCTGTAGGCGCTTCATCTGATTCAGCGTCATCTGCAGGCTCATCCACGGCTATCCCTTGAACCACGATATGAGTGATGAGACCTTCCAAGTTGTAGAACGGCCCAACAAGATTGGGCTCAGCTTCGCGGGTGCCATCGGCACGGGGAGCAGAGGGACCAGGGTTGAAGTCTAATCCCAAAGACTTCTTGTTCTGCTTTGCCGAATTCTGGGCAAACTAGAAGTTGCGCTTGAACAGATTGTCGTCACGACACCATAGCAGTGACGATGGGTCAGCATCCGCAGGCTATGGTCCATGGACCATGCAGGGATAGAAGCCTTGTTCAATGGCTTCATCTCTGGACCTGGGTTGAAGATTTTTGTAGAGGATGTCTCCCCATGGCCGCTTGATGGCATTCTTTTCAGCATATTCCTTTGTCACAAATCTGTACTTGAACCACTGTTCTGCCCAATATCGTCGAATCCATTGGATTCGTGTCTTGCGCTGATTGTAATCCTCTTCAGGCTCTGTCTTGTACAGCTCTGAGAGGTCATCGGGCAGATCTCTTGATGTTTCTCCTCGACGCTTTCTGCCACCCTTCCTTGCTGATTTCTCTGCAGCCATGAACTTTAAACTGAATGGCTTCAATACGTTCAAAGGTTTCAAAGGCTTTTGCTTGCTGGACAAACAGGAACTGGCTTCGGGAGAATTTATGTGATACTGTAAGAATTCTCCAAATGAATGCAGACTATGAGAACCAAGGGATTCTCCCACGGACATGTACCTGTGACAGCATTAAGGTGCGAGGGAAGGGGAAGAGGTCATATGCATTCTCAGAAGATTTTGAAGATAAATCAGTTTAGAAGACATTGACCTCATCGTGCGAAGACATTCACTCATAGATAAGGAGTTGGTTCCAGATTTGTACGAATCCATGGATCAGTACAAGTGAGGAATCTAACTACTTTGTGAAGCATAAGTGAATATACTAGGCATATTATGAGATGCAGTATGAAGTGGATCCAACATGTGTGAACAAAAACCACTTGTGGTAGAAAGTGACGAATCTATAGGATCAAAGGGGCCATAAAAAGGAAGTTTTATTTACCACACGAAGAACTGCTAGACGGAGTGGAAGAGGAGTCCGAGCAGTCCGATCGTCCGTGCCCTAACTTGGCGACGGAGGACACCTACGGCGACGGCGGAGAAGACGATGTCCGCGGTCGGCGTGAAGACGGCGTCGGAGAGGTTGCGGCAGCTAAGCGCTTCGTCGCCGGCATCGTCGAGGGCTAGCGGTGGCGCTAGGGTTCGTGCGAGAGTGGAAGAAGAGATAATGACTGTGGTGTGGCGCGTATTTATAGGGACAGGGGCGGCTCAGTGTTATTACACAGGTGCCCCTGGCGATTCACATCTGAGGAACACGTGGCCATCATGCAGCATATCGGAGGTTGTTCCACGTCCCACGCACGCCTGGATTGTCGGGTGGTCGTTCCCACTTCTCCGGGTTTCAGGTGAAGGAATTAGCATTGAAAGCGGACTTAATGTTTGTCTCTGTATCTTCTGCTGACAAGGACGCAGAGAAGACATTTGACAGGTTCAAAAGAATGCATATGATTTGGAGAGATAGAGTTTGAGATAGAAAGCATAGAGAGGTTAGGGTCCGATCACATTCACTTAGTTCAAAAGATTCAACAAGAAGACATAGCTATAAGTGAATGCTGTAGAGGACAGAACACTAGTATATATATATATATATGTATATAATCAACATAGTGAAGATAATCATGAAGACATGTTGAGATTGAAGCCAAACCAAATGTGAAAACATAGCAAATGTAACGCCATGAGTGAAACACTTTAAACAGAACATTTGGTGGTGGCGTTACCCACCGTATAGGAAGTATTAGACCCAGACACGGCGCACAATTATCGTGGCGCTCCGAAGTCAAATTCCTCATTAATGTATTCACACTTAGAATGCATGTCTTCATTGATTGAAGATATACTTTACTTCGTGTGTTGCACATCTAAGTCATCAATATGCATAAGTGTTAGGATGTGTGCCTGATCACAGGACATTTGAGGATTCCAAGATATTTAGCTCACACCTTAACTTGCAAAATCTCTTCTCATCCAAGGGCTTGGTGAATATATCTGCCAATTGCTCTTTAGTGTTGACATGTATGATATCAATATCTTCCTTCACAACATGATCTCTGAGAAAGTGATGATGAATCTCAATGTGCTTTGTCTTCGAGTGCTGAACTGGGTTGTTAGCGATCTTGATGGCGCTTTCGTTGTCGCAGTAGAGTGGCACTTGCTTCAGATGAATGCCATAGTCTTTGAGAGTTTGCTTCATCCACAGAAGCTGAGCGCAGCAAGATCCAGCAGCAATGTATTCAGATTCAGCAGTGGAGAGAGATACACAGTTCTGCTTCTTTGAGGACCAGCATACAAGTGATCGTCCCAGAAAATGACATGTGCCTGATGTAGACTTGCGATCCACCTTGTCACCAGCATAATCAGCATCCGAGAATCCAACTAGATCAAACTCCGAGCCCTTTGGATACCATAATCCTAGAGTTGGGGTGTAAGCCAAATATCGAAGAATTCGCTTCACAGCTAAGTGATGCGATTCCTTTGGTGCCGCTTGGAATCGAGCACACATGCAAACACTAAGCATAATATCTGGCCTAGATGCACATAGATAAAGTAAAGAACCAATCATGGAGCGGTATACCTTTTGATCGAACTCTTTACCATTGTCGTCGGGACCCAGATGATGTTTGGCTGGCATTGGCGTCGTGAAGCCTTTTGCAGTCTTGCATACCGAACTTCTTCAGGCAATCTTTGAGATACTTCTCTTGAGATATGAAGATGCCGTTGCATTGCTGTCGTATTTGAAGACCGAGGAAGAACTTCAGCTCTCCCATCATGGACATCTGATATTGCTCTTGCATCATATATCCAAACTCTTCACTCTATTTCTGATTGGTGCAGCCGAAGATAATGTCATCCACATATATTTGGCACACAAACAGTTCACCATCATATGTCTTCGTGAAGAGAGTGGGGTCGAGGGAACCAGGTGTGAAGCCTTTGCTCTTCAGGAAGTATTTGAGTGCGTCATACCATGCCCGAGGGGCTTTTTTGAGGCCATACAGTGCCTTCTTGAGCTTGTATACCATGTCAGGATGTTTTGGATCTTCAAAGCCAGGTGGTTGTGCAACATACACTTCTTCTTCAATCTTGCCATTGAGAAAAGCGCTCTTCACATCCATTTGATATAGAAGTATGTTATGATGATTTGCATAGGCCAGCAGTATGCGTATGGCTTCAAGTCGAGCCACAGGAGCAAATGTTTCATCGAAGTCAATCCCTTCCACTTGAGTATATCCTTGAGCAACGAGACGAGCTTTGTTTCTGACAACTTGACCATGCTCATCTTGCTTGTTGCGGTATATCCATTTGGTGCCTATTATATTGTGCTTCCGAGGATCAGGAAGCTTAACCAGTTCCCATACGTTATTCAGCGGAAACTGTCGAAGCTCTTCTTGCATAGCTTGAATCCATTCAGGTTCCATGAAGGCTTCTTCAACTTTCTTGGGTTCTGTTATTGAGACGAATGTGAAGTGCCCACAGAAATTTGCTAGCTGTGTTGCCCTTGAACGAGTGAGCGGACCGGGTGCATTGATGCTATCAATTATTCTCTCAATATGCACTTCATTGGCAACACGAGGATGTACAGGGCGAAGATTTTGCTCTTGCTGATCATTGTCATTGTTAGAAGGATTATCTTCAGGCTGAGCATTGTCTTCAGGTTGATCGGGTGCGGAGATGATAAGTTCCTCTTCAGGTTGAGCTTCAGAGGGTATGATTTCTCCAGTTCCCATAAGTTTGATTGATTCACTGGATGGAACTTCATCTAGCACATTTGGCAGGTGCTCTCTTTGTGAACCGTTAGTCTCATCAAACCGCACATCCACTGTTTCAACCACTTTATAATGAAAGAGATTGAAGACTCTGTAGGAGTGCGAATCCTTTCCATATCCAAGCATAAAACCCTCATGTGCTTTTGGTGCAAATTTTGAAGTGTGATGTGGATCCTTGATCCAGCACCTGGCGCCAAATAATCTGAAGTAACTGACATTTGGCTTCTTGCCAGTAAGGAGCTCATAAGATGTCTTGTTCAGAAGCTTGTGAAGATAAACACGGTTGATTGTATGGCATGCAGTATCAATGGCTTCAGGCTAGAATTTTCTTGGAGTCTTGTATTCATCTAGCATCGTTCAGGCCATCTCAATGAGTGTTCTGTTCTTTCGTTCGACGACGCCATTCTGCTATGGCGTGTGCGGAGCTGAGAATTCATGTGTGATGCCCAAAGTATCAAGATATGTATCAAGGCCAGTGTTCTTGAATTCAGTGCCATTGTCACTTCTGATGTACTTTATCTTGGTGTCATAGTTGTTCATTGCTCGATTGGCGAAGTGTCTGAAGACATCCTGCACTTCAGTCTTGTAGAGGATTATGTGCACCCAAGTATATCTAGAATAATCATCAACAATGACAAAGCCATAGAGACAAGAAGTAGTAGTAAGAGTTGAGTAATGAGTGGGACCGAAGAGATCCATGTGGAGCAGTTCGAAGGGTCGAGTTGTTGTCATGATTGTCTTCGAGGGATGCTTGGCCCTCGTCATCTTTCCTGCTTCACAGGCACCGCATAAGTGATCTTTCTTGAACTTGACGCCCTCGATGCCTATGACATGCTTCTTCTTTGCAAGGGTGTGGAGGTTCCTCATGCCAGCATGCCCTAGCCTCCGATGCTAGAGCCAGCATTCTGAAGCTTTTGCTAGAAGACATACGGCAAGCTGTTGTCCTGCTGAGAAATCTACCACGTACAAATCATCTTTCGGATACCCTTCAAACACTAGAGACTTGTCAGATTCCATTAGAACAAGGCAATGATATTTTCCAAACATCACGATCATGTTTAAATCACAAAGCATTGAGACAGACATTAAGTTGAAACCAAGGGATTCAACAAGCATGACTTTATCCATGTGTTGATCCTTTGAGATTTCAACTCTACCTAGACCCAATACCTTACTTTTACCAGTGTCAGCAAATGTGATGTGACTCTTGTCGGATGGACGTAAGGTTGAGTCCATAAGAAGGCTTCTCTTGCCAGTCATGTGATTGGTACACCCACTATCAATAATCCATTCTGAAGCTGCTGGTGTCATACCCTACAGTGCAATTAGGGGGATAGGCTTCACGAAGAGAATTGTGAAGCAAAAACATTTAACGAACCAGTGGGTTATGAAATCTTAGATCAAGATTGGACTGATAGGGCGAGTAGCAAGCGATTCAGGAACGAAGTACATAATAAGACCATTTGGGCATTTGATCTTGCGCCCTACAAGATGTTTAAGGTCCCCAGCAATAGCGTCAGACGATTTTGGTTTTCTGCTGGAGACCCTTCCCTGCAAAAGAGAGTTAAGCTTTCTTAGCCACCCACATCTTCAAGGGTGGCTTAGAAGCAATAAGTCTAAGTGCAGCATCTGAGAACTTTGGCTTTGGAGCCCTAGCAAAAAGTCTTGCAGGTGGACAATAGTATTCATAAGAATAAGCAGAATAGTTCTTGGTCTTATGAACATGGCGGTTTGATGAACCACACTCATATTCATAGGCCTGAGTATGGCTTCCCTGCAAAACATTTGCGTTAGTTTGACTCCAGTGAGTCCTCTGTCTATATGAAGCCTTTGGACCGTATGAAGCCTGTGGTCTGGGGTTTGTCTTCTTCACCTGTGGTGTCATGATGACATTCACAGGAAGATTCTCCAAACACTTTTGGGCACCCAGATCTTCTTCATAGGCGGTCCATTCCTGCAGTTAGCACCAATATACCTGGCAAACACTTCACCATTCTGATTCTTAAACAGTTTATAGTTTGCATCAAAGGATTCATCAATGACAATGGGATTAGCACAAGTGAAGCCATATAGAGTGGATGGATCTGCTGAAGTTTCCTTTGCAGCAACCCATGTGGTTTTGGGGTACTGCTCAGGTTTCCAGTAAGAGCCATCAGCATTCATTTTCCTTACGAACCCAACACCCTCTTTCCTAGGGTTTCGGTTCAGGATCTGCCTTTTGAGGACATCACATAGTGTCTGATGCCCTTTGAGACTTTTGTACATCCCTGTTTCAAGCAATGTCTTCAACCTAGCATTCTCATCAGCAATAGCAGTGGTATCCTCAGCAGAGGGGTTAGTTCCCACATCAACAGTCGAAGATATTGCAACAGTAGCAGTAGTGGAACATTCAGCAATAGAAGTAGCATTATCACGCTCAATGCACTTAAGACATGGTGGTTCAAATCCTTCCTGAGCTGAACTGATCTGTTCGGCGCGAAGCGACTCGTTTTCTTTTTGAAGATCTTCATGAGCCGCTCTCAATTTCTCTAGATCTCGCTTCCTTTGAACATAATCATAGGAAAGCCTTTCATGAGCTGTTGAGAGAGTTTCATGACGACTTTCAAGTTCCTCATACTTAACGTGAAGAATTTTTATGTCTTCAATTAAGGACTGAGATCGAGTCATTTCAGCGTCTAACAGATCATCGCTTTTTTCTAACAGTTTTTGAATGTGTTCCATGGTTTTCTGTTGTTCAGTTGCAATTTTAGCGAGTGTTTTGTAGCTGGGTTTGGAACCATAATCAGAGTCATCGTAACTAGATGTTTGATAGTGAGTAGTGCGTGTGTTTACCTTGGCACCGCGTGCCATAAAGCAGTAGGTAGGAGCGGAGTAGTCCTTGTCATTTGCATTGGTGTCGGTGATGGATTCATTGTCTTCAGTGTTGAAGATGGACTTGGCAACGTATGCTGTAGCCAGACTCGCAACGCCAGAATCGGACTCCTCCTCAGACTCCACCTCCGCCTCCTCAGAAGCGGACTCCTCCTATGAATCCATTTCCTTGCCAGCAAACGCACGTGCCTTGCCAGATAAGCTCTTCTTGTGTGATGAAGACTTGGAGGAAGACCTGGAAGAAGACTTTGAGTATTTCTTCTTCTTCTTGTCATCGGAGTCCCACTACGGACACTCAGAGATGTAGTGGCCAGGTTTCTTACACTTGTGGCATGTTTTCTTCTTGTAGTCATGAGCAGAAGCTTCATCATTCCTTGAGCTTGATCGTGAAGACTTTCTGAAGCCTTTCTTCTTGGTGAATTTTTGGAACTTCTTCACAAGCATAGAAAGCTCCTTCCCAATGTCTTCAGGATCATCAGAACTGCTGTCAGATTCTTCTTCAGATAAGGAGACAGCTTTTGCCTTCAAGGCACGAGTTCGCCCATAGTTGGGACCGTAGATATCTCTTTTCTCAGAAAGCTGAAACTCATGTGTGTTGAGCCTCTCAAGTATGTCAGACGGATCGAGTGTCTTGAAATCAGGACGTTCTTGAATCATCAGGGCTAGGGTGTCAAACGAACTGTCAAGTGATCTCAGGAGTGTCTTCACTACTTCATGCTTGGTGATCTCAGTAGCGCCGAGGGCTTGAAGCTCATTTGTGATGTCAGTGAGTCGATTAAACGTGAGCTGGACATTCTCATTGTCATTTCTCTTGAAGCGGTTGAAGAGGTTGCAAAGGACACTGATTCGCTGATCTCTCTGGGTTGAGACGCCTTCATTGACCTTGGAGAGCCAGTCCCAGACTAGCTTAGATGTTTCCAAAGTGCTCACGCGGCCATACTGTCCTCTGGTCAGATGACCACAGATGATATTCTTGGCAGTAGAGTCCAGTTGAACGAACTTCTTGACGTCGGCAGCAGTGACACCTTCTCCAGCCTTGGGAACGCCGTTCTTGACGACATACCATAGGTCGACATCAATGGCTTCAAGATGCATGTGCATCTTATTCTTCCAGGAGGGATATTCAGTTCCATCGAAGACGGGGTACGCAGCGGAGACTTTAATTATCCCTGCAGTTGACATAGCTAGAACTCCAGGTGGTTAAACCGAAACACACAGAACAAGGTAGTACCTTGCTCTGATACTAATTGAAAGTGCGTTATATTGACTAGAGGGAGGGTGAATAGGCGATTTTTATGAAAGTCTTCAAAACTTAGAAGTTTCGAAGACAAACGATAGAAATAAACCAATTACCATGCAGCGGAAGGTAGACTACACTAGGCAAACCATAGTCAAGTATTGAATGAAGTGAAAGCACAATGACTAATAGCAGCTAGGTAGTAAGGATTAGGTAGGCAGATATTATGAAGCCAAACAGAACCCGCAGTCACTCAGTGAAGACAAAAGATAGTGCAATCATACAATGACTTCACAAGGACCAACAGTAAGTAAAGGGAAGGGAAGGATGCAACCAGTGACTCATTGAAGACAATGATTTGTTGGACCAGTTCCAGTTGCTGTGACAACTGTACGTCTGGTTAGGGCGGCTAGGTATTTAAACCTGAGGACACACAGTCCCGGACACCCAGTCCTGAACACGCAGCTCAGGACACCCAGTCCTCACCGTATTCCCCTTGAGCTAAGGTCACACAGACCTCGCCCAATCACTCTGGTAAGTCTTCAAGGTAGACTCCCAAACCTTCACAGACTTCATTCACCGGCGATCCACAATGACTCTTGGATGCTCAGAACGCGACGCCTAACCGGCTGGAGGATTCACAGTCCAAAAGTGTAATAAGTCTTCAGATCACATAGACAGGAAGACTTAAGTGATGCCTAACACTCTTTGGCTCTGGGTGGTTAGGGCTTTATCCTCGCAAGGAATTCTCTCTCAAAGGCTTCGAGGTGGGTTGCTATCAAACGACAAAAGCCATACTTTAACTCTGAGCAGCCAACCGTTTATGGTTGTAGGGGGTGGGCTATTTATAGCCACTAGGCAACCCGGCCTGATTTGTCCGAAATGACCCTGGGTCACTAAGGAACTGACACGTGTTCCAACGGTCAGATTTCAAACACACACGGCAACTTTACTTGGGCTACAAGCAAAGCTGACTTGTCCGACTCTGGACAAGATTCGCTCTCATAGTCTTCACTCGAAGACATAGGTTTTGGTTAAGAATCACTTCAGTCATTCTGACTGGTTCTCTTGGACCCCACTTAACAGTACGATGGTTCCTATGACTCAACAAAGAAGAAAAAGAACTACGAAAGATCTAAGTCTTCGATCTCCATAGGCTTCATGCGATGTCTTCTCTTGTCATAGTCTTCAATGTGAATATCTTCACATACCACCTTTGACATCAATGTCTTCATACATTTTTAGGGGTCATCTCTGGTAGGAAAACCGAATCAATGAGGGACTTCTACCTATGTTATCCTGCAATTCTCACAAACACATTAGTCCCTCAACTAGGTTTGTCATCAATACTCCAAAACCAACTAGGGGTGGCACTAGATGCACTTACACACCGTTGTGTCCGGATCATCCCCAAACGTCTACAAAACATCTCCGTTTTGTTAATTGGGTCCCCTAACCTATGTATCCGGGATCGTCCGATTACGATTGGAGGGATCCGTTAGCCCCTAACCAATCCCACCAGCGTATATATTTGGTCCAACCCTAAAAATTAGGAGGTCTGTCCCATCCACCCTCCTGCCCCCTGCCACCTACCTACCCTCTCCCTCTGGGGATCCTTGCTCTCCTTGTTTTTCAGCACCGAGCCAACTAGATCCACTCCCCTGCCTTCTCGATCCAACCCCACCAAGCTCCTCTGCTCGATCCCCCTGCTCCCTGCCTCCTCCTCGTCGCGCTTGGGCCTGAGGCTCCAGCCAGCCACGCCCCGCCTTCTCTTCCACCTCGCGTCGCCGCTCCCTGCGTCAACCCCGCATGGACGTTGTCCCTCTGCACCTCGTCTTCAACTAGCCCGCCACCACGTCCTCGCCACCGACCGAACCAGCTAGCAAGATGAGCCCCATCTCTTCTCTTCTCCCTCCTTCCATTCATCTCCCTGTCCCTCACATCGCTCCCTCTGTAATGGTTTGTCAACAGGAGGAGCCCCGTCACCAGCGACCTCCTCTGCGCCCCGTCGGCCACACCAGTGCACGCCGCGTCACCATTTTACACAACCGCCGTCAAGTTCGCTTCCGGCCCCGAACTCCTCTGCTTCGCCGTCGTGGCCTTGGATCCGGCCGGTTCCCGTGCGCCCTCGCCCTGCCTCCTCTGCTTCGAACGCCTCCTTACGTCGACTTCCACATCGCTAGCGCCTGCCGCTGTTCCTATTCTTCAGACTCGAGCAGGAGAACGCTCGCCTGTGATCGTTGACTCTGTAGTCCCGTGCGTGGGCCACGATGGCGCCGAGGCCCAGCGGCGCTTTTCCCTTCGCCAGCTTGTAACGCCCTCAATGTGGCTATATCTCCTACGTGTCGGAGCATGAATTAGAGGCATAACCACATTGAAAGCAATGTCGCAAGTAAGGTAATCTTCACAACAACCCATGTAAGTAAATAATAGGGGAAAAGGTACATAGTTGGCTTACACTCGCCATGTCACACAAAGTACATAAATAGCATTACAATCATCCAATCACTCATGGTCCGACTACGGTACCAAAATAAAAGATCAACCCCAACATGCGACATGGTCCCGATCGCCCCAACTGGGCACCACTACTGATCATCAGGGAAGGACACATAGTAATGGCGTGAGTCTTTGTCGAACTCCCACTTGAGCTCAAGCGCATCATCTGGAACAGAATCATCGGGCCCTGTATCTGTTTTGGAAGTAATCTGTGAGCTACGGGGACTCAGCAATCTCGCACCCTCGCGATCAAGACTATTTAAGCTTATAGGAAAGGCAAGGTAATATGTGGAGCTGCAGCAAGCGACTAGCATATATGGTGGCTAACCTGTTCGCAAAAGAGAGCGAGAAGAGAAGGCAAAGCGCGAACGAAGAACTAGAGAATCAACCTACGGCAAACATTACTCCAACACCGTGTTCACTTCCCGGACTCCGCCGAGAAGAGACCATCACGGTAACACACACAGTTGATTCATTTTAATTAAGTTAAGGTTCAAGTTATCTACAACCGGACATTAACAAATTCCCATCTGACCATAACCGCGGGCACGGCTTTCGAAAGTTCAAATCCTGGAGGGGAGTCCCAACTTAGCCCATGACAAGCTCTCACGGTCAACGAAGGATATACCTTCTCCCGAGACATTCCGATCAAACTCGGCATCCCGGTTCTACAAGACAACTCCGACAAGTTAAAACAAATCCAGCAACACCGCCCGAATGTGCCGACAAATCCCGATAGGAGCTGCACATATCTCGTTCTCAGGGCACACTCAGATGAGACATCCTACAAGTAAAACCTCAAGTTGACCCGAGGTGGCCCCGCAGTCTGCTCGGTCGGACCAACACTCAGAGGAGCACTGGCCCGGGGGGGGGTTTAAATAAGAAGACCCCCGGGCTCCGGAAACCCAAGGGAAAAAGAGGCTAGGTGGCAAATGGTAAAACCAAGGTTGGGCATTACTGGTAGAGTTTTGTAAAAGCAAGTGGTACACATCGTAGCATAGGCATAGCAAAAGAGCGAGCATCTAGCAAAGCAAAGATAGAAGTGATTTCGAGGGTATTATCATCTTGCCTGCAAAGTTGTGAGAGTTGACTGGATCCTCGAAAGCAAACTCAACGGGCTCCTCATTAGAGAACTCGTCTCCCGGATCTACCCAAACAAGACAACCAATTAAAAGGAACACAATCAACCACGTGACACTGGAAAGGTGACGTGATTTCGGTTGAAATCGATATAAAGAACACCGGAATCGGAGGCACGGTTTGGAAATGGCAAGCAAAACAAATATGGCACCGGTCTACGATAAACAGCAAGTAGCCATCTAAATGCATCAAGATAATTATGCTACAGCACTCAAACATGACAACAAAATACACGGCAGGTATCCACTCATAATGCTTGACAAAAGATGAACACTGAGCTACGGCCAATTCATCCATTAACAGGTTCAAACAAGCATTGCAAAAGTGCAATTTGTAAACAAATTTCAAACTTAGTGAAATTAACACAAGCCTGGAATTTCTGATTAGGTAGCACACTTTGAAGCATGAAAACTATATGCTACAGGAACTTAACATGGCAAAGCAAGGCATGGCACGGAGCTGCTCAACGAGCTCAACAAAAGTTACTTATTGACCTTGAGCCAAAAGGGATCAGAAAATACAATTGCAAGCATGTGAACATGGCAAAAACTGGAGCATGCAAATATGTTAACAAGTAGGCATGTTTACGAGCTCGATGCACTCACTACAAAGCAAGGCATGACAATCTAAGCATACACCCATCAAGAATACATATTATATAAGCTAAACATGGCAAGAACAACAACATAGCATGCACGGATCAACAACAACATCCTCGGCAAAATCGCTAACAAGTAGACAATCTGCCCAGATTCACGAAATAGCAAAAGTAGAGCTCGATTGACTCAAGCTAGGGTGCTTCATAAATGCAAACAAAGACATGGATGGATAGAGCACCACAATATTAACAAATCATTCTTACTGATCATCCTCAAAAGAGGCACGGATCACTAGGAAACAACATGAACATGAACATGAACATGAACATAGAGCACCACAATATTAACAAATCATCCTTACTGATCATCCTCAAAATCATTAACGAATGCACTACTTTGCAAGCTTGTGCTAGTCACCACACATATCACAAAAATACATGGATAGCACCTCTGGAAAGATGGCATGGCATATAACAAAACTCATGTAGAACTCAGGAGCATATCATGCACACATTAATCATGGCAAAAATGACAAATAGCTATTTGGTGCAGCAGATCTGACAATTAACTCAAATAGCTCTCTTCCAACAACATTTCGGGCATCAAGATGAGCTCAAATGAAAATGATGCAATGATATGAAATGATGTACTCTCTGAGACGAACATGTATGCAAATGCAATGCACATGATGACATGATATGAGATGCATGACAACGACAACAACACACGGAGACAAAAACCCAAGCCTGAGGAAATAAAATAACTTAGCGCCGGAAACAGCAAGAGTTGGAGTACATATTGGGTAAATCACATCCGGGGTGTTACAACATCCGAGTTGTCCGGCGGCGGCGGATCTGGGGATTTTTTAGGGTTTCGGGGAGGGGATCCGAGATTTGGATTGGGGGGGTCTTTAAATAGAGGTGGAGGAAGCTAGGAGAGTCCAAATGAGGTGCGATTTTCGGCCAGGCGATCGTGATCGAACGCTCTAGATGATGGAGAAGGTTTTGGTGGGTTTTGGGCCAAAATGGAGGGGTGTTGGGCTGTAACACACACGAGGCCTTTTCGGTCCCTCGGTTAACCGTTGGAGTATCAAACGAAGTCCAAATGATACGAAACTTGACAGGCGGTCTACCGGTAGTAAACCAAGGCCGCTTGGCAAGTCTCGGTCCAATCCGGAAATGTTTAATCCCTACACACGAAAGAAAGGTAGAAAAGACCACCGGAGGAGAACGGAGCGCCGGAATGCAAAACGGACAATGGGGAAAATGCCCGGATGCATGAGATGAACACGTATGCAAATGCAATGCACATGAAGCCATGATATGAGATGCATGACAACGATAACAACACACGGAGACAAAGACCTGAACCCGAGAAAATAAAATAACTTAATGCCGGAAACGGCAAGAGTTGGAATACATATTGGGAAAGTCATATCCGGGGTGTTACAACACTCCACCACTACGAAAGGATCTCGTCCCGAGATCTAGGACAGAAAGAATGCCAGGTATTCAGAACGGAGGTGATCCTCGCGTTCCCAGATAGCTTCATGGTCGGAATGGTGTGACCACTTGACTTTGAGGAATTTGATTGACTTGTTGCGAGTCTTGCGTTCGGTCTCTTCAAGAATAGCAACGGGGTGCTCACGATAGGAGAGATCTTCTTGGAGCTCAATGTCCTCGAAGTTGACGGTGCGGTCAGGGGTCTTGAAGCACTTTCGAAGCTAAGAGACATGGAACACATCATTAACATTTGCAAAGTTTGAAGGAAGCTCGAGTTGATAGGCGAGATCGCCTCTCTTGCTGACAATCTTGAAAGGACCCACGTATCTAGGGGCAAGCTTCCCTTTGATACCGAAGCGACGAGTACCTTTCATTGGAGAGACGCGGAGGTAAACATGATCTCCGATCTCGAAAGCCAAATCACGGTGCTTACTATCATAATAGCTCTTCTGGCGTGATTGCACTGCTTTGAGGTTATCACGAATGAATTTGCACATCTCCTCTGCCTCTGTGATTAAGTCATTTCCAAGAAGTTGACGCTCACCGGTGTCAGACCAGTTGAGAGGGTTATGACACTTCCTGCCATACAGAATTTCGAATAGGGCCTTGCCCGAACTTGCTTGAAAACTGTTGTTGTAGGAGAATTCAGCATATGGAAGACAATCTTCCCACTTCAAACCGAAGGAGATAACGCAACCCTTAGCATATCTTCAAGAATCGGATTGACACGCTCGAGTTGACCGCTAGTTTGAGGATGGAAAGTTGTGCTGAAGCGGATGTTGGTGCCCATGGCCTTCTGAAAGGACTCCCAAAACTTGGAGGTAAAGATGCTGCCACGATCTAAAGAGATCACCTGTGGAATACCATGCAGAGAGACAATCTGAGAGGTATACAGCTCCGCCAATTGAGCTGCACTGATAGACTCTTTGATAGGCAGAAAGTGAGCCACTTTAGTGAGTTTGTCGATGACAACGAATATAGCATCATTGCCATTCTTGGGCTTTGGAAACCCAGTCACGAAGTCCATCTCAATGTGGTCAAACTTCCATTCTAGAATGGCAAGAGGTTGGAGGAGACCAGCTGGCCTTTGGTGTTCTGCCTTCACTCTTCTACAGACATCACACTCATTCACGAACTGAGCAATCTCGCGCTTCATTCGAGTCCACCAATAAGCCTGCTTGAGGTCTTGATACATCTTCGTACTCCCAGGGTGGATGGAGAGGAGTGAATTGTGAGCCTCGTTCATGATAACTTTACGAAGGTCACCTTTGCGCACAACAATACGATCCTCGAAGAAGAGAGTATCCTTGTCATCAAGGCGGTAGCACTTGTACTTGGGTTGACTCTTGGCAATCCCAATCTTCACCTTCTTCACCATAGCATCAAGAAGTTGAGCCTCGCGAATATGGTCTTCCAAGGTAGGAGAGACTTGAAGGTTGGCGAGGAAACCTTGAGGAACAACTTGCAGGTTGAGTTTGCGGAAAGCTTCACAAAGCTCGGGTTGGTAAGGCTTGAGAATCAGACTGTTGCAATAAGCCTTCCTGCTCAAAGCGTCAGCAATCACATTGGCCTTGCCTGGAGTATACTTGATACTCGGATTATACTCTTGAATCATTTCGACCCAACGAGTCTGCCTGAGGTTGAGATTAGGCGGAGTGAGGATGTACTTGAGACTCTTGTGGTCAGTGAAGATGTCCACTTTTCTTCCCAATAAGATATGTCTCCAAGTCAAAAGAGCATGCACAACTGCCGCCAACTCGAGGTCATGAGTGGGGTAGTTCTTCTCGTTGGGATTCAACTGGAGAGAGGTATAGGCCACAACTTTCTTCTCTTGCATCAACACTGCACCAAGACCTTGGAGAGAGGCATCACAGAAGACCTTGGAGCAGTGACCAATTTCTCTTTCAAAGTGTTGAAAGCGATGTCACATTCCAGAGACCAAACTTACTTGACGTGCTTCTAGAGAAGGTTAGAAAGAGGCTTCGTGATCTTTGAAAAGTTCTCAACGAACCTTCGACAGTAGCTTGCGAGACCGAGGAAGCTACGGAGTTGCTTCACGTTCTGAGGTGGTTCCCAATTCACAATTGCAGACACCTTCTCAGGATTCACCGCAATGCCCTTGGCAGAGATGATATGTCCAAGATAGAGAACCTCATCGAGCCAAAACTCGCACTTGGAGAACTTGGCGTAGAACTGATGTTCCCTGAGCTTATCGAGCACCAAACACAAGTGCTTGGCATGATCTTCCCTGTTCTTCGAAAAGACCAGAATGTCGTCGAGATAGACCAAAACAAAGTCATTTGTGTAGGCATTGAAGATGAAGTTCATCATGCGAGAGAAAGTCGGAGTAGCGTTTGACGAGGCCAAAAGACATGACAGTGTATTCATATGAACCATAGCTTGTTCTGAAAGCCGTCTTGGGAATATCTTGCTCATGGATTCGAATCTGGTGATAACCCATACGGAGATCAAGCTTGGAGAATACTTGGGCACCTTTGAGTTGTTCGAACAGCTCGTTGATGTTGGGAAGTGGGTATTTGTTCTTGATAGTCTTCTTGTTCAATGGACATTAGTCAACACAAAGTCGGTCCGTTCCATCCTTCTTCTTCACAACCCCACGGAGAAGAACTAGGTCGGATGAGACCCATTCGTTCTTGAATATCGAGTTGCTTCCTCAGCTCCTTCAACTCTTCAGGTCCGAGCTTGAAAGGACACTTGCAAACCGGTTCCGTGCCAGGCTCAAGATCGATGACGAATTCAACTGGCCAGTGCGGAGGCATTCCTGGAAGCTCTTCTGGAAAGACGTCTTGATATTCGCAAACGATTGGAATTTGAGAGATGGCATCGAGTTCACCCTTCTCATTGAGAGAAAACAGACGGATTGTATCATCACGAGCGGCAAAGACAATTACATCCTCAGACGAATGAGTCAATTGAATCTGCCTGGCAGCACAATCGAGATGCGCCTTATGCTTAGAAAGCCAATCCATTCCGAGAATAAGATCAATATCCGAGTTACCAAGAACCACCGGAGAAGAAAGAAACTTGTAGTCACCCAACGTAATAGAGATATCGAGAGCAACCAAACTAGAAGTTAAAAGCTTGCCGGGAGAAACAACTTGCATGACTTTGGGCATGACCTCAGTATCAACATTGTGCTTTGATGCAAAAGGGCATGACAAGAAAGAATGCGATGCACCAGTATCAAAAAGTACTTTTGCAGGAACATCGCTAACAGGAAGGTTACCCATGATGACATCTGACAAGTCCTCTGCCTGAGCTGTGTTCATCAAGTTGACCTTGGCGTGCTTGGGGTTATGCTTGACCATAGCTGTACTTGCCGATCTCACAGGAGGAGGAGGAGGGAGACGCCTTTGATTGAAGCATTTGTTGGCATAGTGACCCTTCTGTTGGCACTTGTTGCACGTGACCTCTGAAAGTGGATGGTGATACGGAGCACTCGATCTTGGAGCTTGAGACGAAGTCTTGTTCTGAAAGCCAGGGTTGGGTGGGTGGGAAGATCCACTGCCACCTTTGCTCTTCTGTTGATACGGCCGACGGAACGGAGGAGGAGGAAGCCAATACTTCTGCTTCTTAGCCACTTGAGTAGAGGAAGAAGGAGTAGCATCTCTGACTCGCTTCTTGGAAGCATCACACTTCAGTTGAGCAGCCTCTTGCTTCAATGCCATGTTGTAGAACTCATCATACCTCCTGGGCTCAAAGAGGACAAGAGCTAGCTGGATTTCTTCTCTGAGACCACCCCTGAACTGGTATGTCATGCTCTTCTCGTCAGGGACGTCCTTCTTAGCAAAGCGGGGGAGCTTCTGAAACAACTTGTTGTAGTCATAGACAGACATGGAGCCTTGCTTCAGGTTGCGGAATTCCTCACGCTTTCTTTCAACCACGCTCTGAGGAATATGATGAGCTTTGAAGTCCTGACGAAAATCATCCCAGGTAATCACACGGCCTCCTCTGGAATCTTTGTACTGCTGGAACCATTCTGCAGCTTGGTCCTTGAGTTGGAAGGAAGCGAACTTGACAAAGTCCTCAGGCCTGATGTTACTGCACTCGAAATGCTTGCATAAGTCCACGAGCCAATCGTCAGCATCAGTTGCCTCAACACAATTGCTGAAGGTCTTTGGCTGGTTAGCAAGGAACTGGTTGAGTGTAGCAAAGTGATTCTGATTGTTGCCTTGGTTGCCTTGGTTCGCTTGGTTGCGCTCTTGAAGAATTTGCATGATCAACTGCGTGTTCGCATTGGTAGCGGCCATCACAGCTTGCCATGCCTCCGGAGGAGGAGGTGGTGGTGGCGGATCAGGATTCGGAGTCGTGCGCGTTGGAGGAGCCATCCTGAAGAGGTTGACATCCATTAGCACATTGATAGATAAGATTGAAGCTGAATCAAGCGGGTAGAAATTGCAACATATAGTCTTCACATCCGAACAAAATGAACGAATGCATTCCAATTGAAATGGTCACATATCCATAAATTGAGAAGCCACTTGGAATTTAGGTAGAGGAATAAAATCAACAAGGTACGAAGCAAGAACGAATACTCGGTGAAGATCACCCAATCTCAACCAAATATCCGTGGAAGAAGAACTAGAGCTACAAGAATTCCCACCTATGAAACTCCCGAACCTTTCCGGTTATGCAATCAGGTGTTGGGGATACAGGGGAAGCATAATATCTCACCCAAATCTAGCAAATCCTACATCCAGTTGTATCCATCCTTCAACACATAACCAAGAAAAACTTCGGAAATCGTCTACCTCAACCTTCGAAAAGCATCCGTTATACAAGTTATGGCAATACTCCCAAACTCCCGCCCCAGTACTGGGTGGCGTCGAGGTTATCTCACCAACAACTACATAAAAGAGATTTTCGATGTCGGCGAACTAAACTCAGGTATTCTAGAACTGCAACGATAAAATTGTGACGACAACACCTCGGAGCTCAACTCCCCGGGACACTGCCACAACCCCTAAATGACAGGAGGCACCAAGAACAATGTTCTCGTCACAAATCCATCGGAACGATTCCAAGATACCCGCGTGATCTTAAATTTTTTTAGTGAAATTTGAGAAGAGAAGAGTCAAAACTCTACGTCAGGATGCCTTACCAGAGCGATGAGGGGACTGGGGAGTAAAAAGAATTCCTAAACTCTCTAATATATAATTCCTAAACGACTCAAAACATTTTTCTAGACTCAACTCGTCCGCTAATTCGATTAGGCAGTGGGGCTCCTAAGGTCGGGGAAGGCTCTGATTACCAACTTGTAACTCCCTCGATGTGGCTATATCTCCTACGTGTCGGAGCATGACTTAGAGGCATAACCGCATTGGAAGCAATGTCGCAAGTAAGGTAATCTTCACAACAACCCATGTAAATAAATAATAGGGGAAAAGGTACATAGTTGGCTTACAGTCGCCACGTCACACAAAGTACATAAATAGCATTACAATCATCCAATCACTCATGGTCCGACTATGGTACCAAAATAAAAGATCAACCCCAACATGCGACATGGTCCCGATCGCCCCAACTGGGCACCACTACTGATCATCAGGGAAGGACACATAGTAACGGCGTGAGTCTTCGTCGAACTCCCACTTGAGCTCAAGCGCATCATCTCGAATGGAATCATCGGGCCCTGCATCTATTTTGGAAGTAATCTGTGAGCCATGGGGACTCAGCAATCTTGCACCCTCGCGATCAAGACTATTTAAGCTTATAGGAAAGGCAAGGTAATATGTGGAGCTGCAGCAAGCGACTAGCATATATGGTGGCTAACCTGTTCGCAAAAGAGAGCGAGAAGAGAAGGCAAAGCGCGAACGAAGAACTAAAGAATCAACCTACGGCAAACATTACTCCAACACCGTGTTCACTTCCCGGACTCCGCCGAGAAGAGACCATCACGGTAACACACACAGTTGATTCATTTTAATTAAGTTAAGGTTCAAGTTATTTACAACCGGATATTAACAAATTCCCATCTGCCCAAAACCGCGGGCACGACTTTCGAAAGTTCAAATCCCTGCAGGGGAGTCCCAATTTAGCCCATGACAAGCTCTCACGGTCAACGAAGGATATACCTTCTCCCGAGACATTCCGATCAGACTCGGGATCCCGGTTCTACAAGACAACTCCGACAAGTTAAAACAAATCCAGCAACACCGCCCGAATGTGCCAACAAATCCCGATAGGAGCTGCACATATCTCGTTCTCAGGGCACACTCAGATGAGACATCCTACAAGTAAAACCTCAAGTTGACCCGAGGTGGCCCCGCAGTCTGCTCGGTCGGACCAACACTCAGAGGAGCACTGGCCCGGGGGGGGGGGGTTTAAATAAGATGACCCTCGGGCTCCGGAAACCCAAGGGAAAAAGAGGCTAGGTGGCAAATGGTAAAACCAATGTTGGGCATTGCTGGAAGAGTTTTATTCAAGGCGATTTGTCAAGGGGTTCCCATTATTAGCCAACCGCGTAAGGAACGCAAAATCCGGGAACATAACACCGATATGACAGAAACTAGGGCGGCAAGAGTGGAACAAAACACTAGGCAAAAGGCCGAGCCTTCCACCCTTTACCAAGTATATAGATGCATTAAGATAACAAGATAATATAGTGATATCCCAACAAGAAAATAATGTTCCAACAAGGAACGGTCTCCAATCTTCACCTGCAACTAGCAACGCTATAAGAGGGGCTGAGCAAAGCGGTAACATAGCCAATCAATGGTTTGCTAGGACATGGTGGGTTAGAGGTTTGACATGGCAATTTGGGAGGCATGATAAGCAAGTGGTACGCATCGTAGCATAGGCATAGCAAAAGAGCGAGCATCTAGCAAAGCAAAGATAGAAGTGATTTCGAGGGTATTATCATCTTGCCTGCAAAGTTGTCAGAGTTGACTGGATCCTCGAAAGCAAACTCAACGGGCTCCTCGTTAGCGAACTCGTCTCCCGGCTCTACCCAAACAAGACAAACAAGCAAAAGGAACACAATTAACCACGTGCAAAGCTCAAACAACATGATGCAAACATGGTATGCTATGCGGGGTGCGATATGTGATGCATATGCAAGATTTGACAAGGAATGATTGAACCTGGACTCAACTTGGAAATCCAAGTGTGCCACTGTAAAGGTGAGGTGATTTCGGTTGAAATCGATATAAAAAACACCGGAATCGGAGGCACGGTTTGGAAATGGCAAGCAAAACAAATATGGCACCGGTCTGCGATAAACAGCAAGTAGTCATCTAAATGCATCAAGATAATTGTGCTAGAGCACTCAAACATGACAACAAAATACAGGGCAGGGATCCACTCATAATGCTTGACAAAAGATAAACACTGAGCTACGGCCAATTCATCCATTAACAGGTTCAAACAAGCATGGCAAAAGTGCAATTGGTAAACATATTTCAGACTTTGTGAAATTAACACAAGCCTGGAATTTCAGACCAGATAGCACACTTTGAAGCATGAAAACTATATGCTACAGGAACTTAACATGGCAAAGCAAGGCATGGCATGGAGCTGCTCAAAGAGCTCAACAAAAGTCCCTTAGTGACCTTGAGCCAAAAGGGATCAGAAAATACAATTGCAAGCATGTGAACATGGCAAAAACATAATCAGATCTCAGACTTGGAGAAAAACTGGAGCATGCAAATATGTTAACAAGTAGGCATGTTTACGAGCTCGATGCACTCACTACAGAGCAAGGAATGACAATCTAAGCATACACCCATCAAGAATACATATTATATAAGCTAGACATGGCAAGAACAACAACATAGCATGCACGGATCAACAACAACATCCTCGGCAAAATCGCTAACAAGTAGACAATCTGCCCAGATTCACGAAATAGCAAAAGTAGAGCTCGGTTGACTCAAACTAGGTTGCTCCATAAATGCAAACAAAGACATGGATGGATAGAACACCACAATATTAATAAATCATCCTTACTGATCATCCTCAAAAGAGGCATGGATCACTAGGAAACAACATGAACATAAGGCATATTGATAAAAACAGATCGAGGACTTTGAGAAATCCTAAGTCCCTGAAATTAGCATTAACGAATGCACTACTTTGCAAGCTTGTGCTAGTCACCACACATATAAAAAAAATACATGGATAGCATCTTTGGAAAGATGGCATGGCATATAACAAAACTCATGTAGAACTCAGGAGCATATCATGCACACATTAATCATGGCAAAAATGACAAATAGCTATTTGGTGCAGCAGATCTGACAATTAACTCATATAGCTCTCTTCCAACAGCATTTCGGGCATCAAGATGAGCTCAAATGAAAATGATGCAATGAGATGGAATGATGTACTCTCCGAGACGAACATGTCTGCAAATGCAATTCACATGATGGCATGATATGAGATGCATGACGACGACAACAACACACGGAGACAAAATCCCGAACCTGAGGAAATAAAATAACTTAGCGCCGGAAACGGCAAGAGTTGGAGTACATATTGGGTAAATCACATCCGGGGTGTTACACAGCTCCTGCGGCCCAGTTCCCGTGCCAAGCCTGCCAGCCTCCGCGGGCCGAAGGCCTCAAGGGCCCGATGTGAGCAGCTCCCCCAGCCCTCCAGATTCGGCCCGATATGTTTTTTTTTCCTATTGCTGCGAATTTAGCTAATTTCCACAGGACTGCAGTTTTACAGAAAACCCTCCATGTTCATGCATTTAATATCTCACAAACCATGCATCGGTTTAAAACAAACTTAATATGAAACTTGCTTAGAATTTCATCTAGTTTAATAATATGCCTTTTTCATCCATGTTTGAATGTTTGAACTTGCTGTTTGCATTAATTTGCCTAGTACCATGCTAAAATGATTTATTTCATAACTAATTAACCGTAGCTCCAAATATAATAAACTCTATATGTAAATGGGGTAGAAAAATGCCTAGTTTAACATGGTAGCTTTACTTTGCATGTCTAACAACCCTAAAATTATGTTTATGGCAGATCAGTACAAAACCTAAAATATGCACATGAGGAGTTTCCAGAATTGTTGTTCGTTGTTTCCGGCCTCATTTAAACTTGCCTAGATAGATAGTTTTTTTTGCTTCACCCCTTGCCATGTTAATCAACATTTAATATTGTTGGGTACCTAAACAAGATCAAACTGAATAAGTCATGTGGTGCTTCGTCAACATGCAACTCGTTGCATATTGAGCTCCACTTAATTTGTAGGATTGCCTGTGCATTTTGCCATGCCATGCCTCATTAAACCGGACATGCATCATACTTGTTTGCGCATCATGCCATGTTTATGTGATGGTTGTTTACCATGTTGTTTGTTTCTTTCCGGTGTTGCTTCTTCGGTTGGTTCCGATAACGTCGCATTTGTGAGGGTCCGTTCGACTACGTCCATTTATCTTCTTCATGGACTCGTTCTTCTTCCTTGCGGAATCTCAGGCAAGATGACCATACCCTCGAAATCACTTCTATCTTTGCTTGCTAGATGCTCGCTCTTTTGCTATGCCTATGTTGCGATACCTACCACTTTCTTATCATGCCTCCCATATTGCTAAGCCAAGCCTCTAACCCACCTTGTCCTAGCAAACTGTTGTTTGGCTATGTTACCGCTTTGCTCAGCCCCTCTTATAGCGTTGTTAGTTGCAGGTGAAGATTGGAGTTTGTTCCTTGTTGGAACATGGATATTTTTGTTGGGATATCACAATATCTCTTATTTAATTAATGCATCTATATACTTGGTAAAGGGTGGAAGGCTCGGCCTTATGCCTAGTGTTTTGTTCCGCTCTTGCCGCCCTAGTTTCTGTCATACCGGTGTTATGTTCCTTGATTTTGCGTTCCTTACACGGTTGGGTTATAATGGGAACCCCTTGACAGTTTGCCTTGAATAAAACTCCTCCAGCAAGGCCCAACATTGGTTTTACCATTCGCCACCTAGCCTTTTTCCCTTGGGAGTCGCGCATCCTGATGGTCATCTTTATTTTAACCCCCCCCTGGGGCCAGTGCTTCTCTAAGTGTTGGTCTAACTGAGCGATGTCCGGGGCTACCAGGGGCAACTCTGGGCTGGCTTACCCGAGGTCTTGCTCATCCGGTGTGCCCTGAGAACGAGATATATGCAGCTCCTATCGGGATTTGTCGGCACATCTAGGTGGATTTGCCGGTCTTGTTTTACCATTGTCGAAATGTCTTGTAACCGGGATGCCGAGTCTGATCAGATTGTCTTGGGAGAAGGAATATCCTTCGTTGACCGTGAGAGCTTGTGATAGGCTAAGTTGGGACACCCCTACAGGGATTTGAACTTTCGAAAGCCATGCCCGCGGTTATGGGCAGATGGAAATTTGTTAATGTCCGGTTGTAGAAAACTTGACACTTCACTTAATTAAAATGCATCAACCGTGTGTGTAGCCATGATGGTCTCTTCTCGGCGGGGTCCGGGAAGTGAACACGGTGTTGGAGTTATGCTTGAACGTAAGTAGTCTAGGATTACTTCTTGATCATAGTTTCTCGACCGTGCCTTACCTTCTCTTCTCACTCTCATTTGCGTATGTTAGCCACCAATTATGTTAGTCGCTTGCTGCAGCTCCACCTCATACCTTTTACCCTTCCCATAAGCTTAAATAGTCTTGATCGCAAGGTTGCGAGATTGCCGAGTCCCCGTGAGTCACAGATACTTCCAAAACCAGCTTGCAGGTGCCGATGAGACCGTGCAGGTGACGCAATCGAGCTCAAGGAGGAGCTCGTTGAAGATCGTGTTCGTCATGTTGTTCCGTTTCCAGTTGATCAGTAGTGGAGCCCAGTTGGGACGATTGGGGATCTGTGTAGCATTTGGGGTAGTCTTCTTTTATTTTGGTTCCGTAGTCGGGCCTTGATTGTATCTGGATTATGTAATGCTTTATTCATGTATTGTGTGAAGTGACGATTGTAAGCCAACTATGTATCTCTTTCCCTTATGTATTACATGGGTTGTGTGAAGATTACCTCACTTGCGACTTTACTTACAATGTGGTTATGCCTCTAAGTCGTGCTTCGACACGTGGGAGATATAGCCGCATCATGGGCGTTACAGGTTCTGTTAGAGCGCAACGCCTCGCACACACGCCCGCACGTATGAGAGAAATGCGCATCGCACGGCCCCCGCCACCCACCGTAACCGGGAACTCCCCCGATACGTTCCTCGTCCTCGCTTCAACCATGGTTTTCTCCGTCATGGACAACCCAAAGAATGTCATGCAGTGCGTCTCCGGCCCGCCCAGGATGAAAAGCCCATTTTCTGTCATGATTTTTTGTCATAGAAGTAGGAGCCCACAACATCTATGATAATACCAGGTTTTGTCACAATTATGGTCATAGAAGTGTCATAAGCATGACTGAAAAAAATTCGTTCGACCCGAAATGTCACGGATGTGTCTGTTTTTGTAGTGAAAGGACACCGCAAAATTGAACCCAAAGCTAAGCACTTCTCCCATTGCAAGAAAAACTAATCTAGTTGGCCAAACCAAATCGATAGTTCGAAGAGACTTGCAAAGATATCAAATCATGCATATAAGAATTCAGAGGAGATTCAAATAATATTCATAGATAAGCTGATCATAAATCCACAATTCATCAGATCTCGGCAAACACACCGCAAAAAGTATTACATCGAATAGATCTTCAAGAACATCAAGGAGAACATGGTAGTGAGAATCAAAGAGAGAGAAGAAGCCATCTAGATACCAGCTATGGACCCGTAGGTCTGTGGTAAACTACTTGTAAGTGCATCTAGTGCCACCCCTAGTTGGTTTTGGAGTATTGACGACAAACCTGGTTGAGGGACTAATGTGTTTGTGAGAATTGCAGGATAACACAGGTAGTAGTCCCTCATTAATTCAGTTTACCTACCGGAGATGAGCCCTAAAAATGTATGAAGACATTGAAGACAATGGTGGTATGTGAACACAATCACATCGAAGCTTATGACTCGAGAAGATATTCATGTGAAGACTATGGAGTGCGAAGACATAGTTGTTTCGTAGTTTCCTTTTCTTCTTTTTTGAGTCATAGGAACCACCGTACTGTTAAGTGGGGTCCAAGTGATGTAGTTGTTTCGTAGGAAGAACAGATGTTTTTTCTAGATCTTTGCTTTTCGAGCTACATATTTGTATATGATCTGTGAATCATTGAGATGCATTCACATGTTGATCTTATGTATGGGAATCGTACTAGTTGGTTTTGAATTTGGGCTACAAATGTGAACATATTACAATGCCAGGCCTGTGAGCCTCGTGTGAACATTTCGAACGGATCAGCTCTTACTGTTGTGCATAGCATGATCCTTATTTCTGTGTTCTTAGTGTTTACAAGTTACTAACAATTTCTTATTTCTGTTCGCTCAGTGTTTACAAGTTACTAATCGATCACTAGCTAGCCTACTAATGCGCTCCTGGCAGTTTTACTTGCGACACAAGATCCGAAGTGACAGTTTTTTGAATAAAAATGCCTACCTCTGAAGAAACTGACAAGCTGCTCTAAAGAAAATGCCATGCGAATCTGAAGAAACTGCCAACAAAAACGTTCGCAAATGCCTTATCTCCCAGCGAACGTTCATCAGCTAATGTGATCCTACACGTACACCATCCGACCTAATTGATCCTACACGTACACTATCCGACCAACTCGATCCTACACGGATAAATAGCAGATCACGCATGTAGTACCTCCTTTCCGGTTTGTAGGGCTCAATTCAAAGAACGACCTACTCGATCCTACATGAATAAATAGTGGATCAAACACGTACTACCTCCATTATGGTTTGGAGGGCTTAATTCAAAAATCTCACCAACCAAGGTAGATGATAAGTGGTGGAATCATTTTTGACAAGGAGGGAGTACCTCATCTGGATGATTCGATTGCACTCGTTTGACCGTCATGCCGGTGTGCGACCCAGCACGGACAGGACGCACCACTGACAGGACAGGACGACACAGTCATAACTTTAGTTTTTCTAGTTCCCACGGTAAGCTGGTGCGCTAATCCATGCCTGCTTATGCATTGAATTCTGATGACCGTGATGACCACCATGTTTCCCGCGACACGCTAGTTCGCCTACCTTCCGTCTATAATTACTGTTTCCCGGGCTTCTCGGTGGCACCATCACCCAACTCGCCCTATCCTCATAAGCCCCCACCGGCCTGACGTCGCTTGCCACTTATCCTCGCTCTCGCCACATCGTCCGCGAGAGGCGACACCGGAGACAGTCACTGCCGGAACTAGTGTTCGGTTTTTCACCGGAATGAAGACGGAGGGACCGGGCATTCTATCGGTCTTTAGATGGCAATAAGGAGTATGAGGAGTTGTTGGAGCACGACCTCCTTGCGGAGGAGCAGCGTATCGCCGATTTGCGCCGCCAGTGGGACATGGAGCAGCAGCGCACCGTTGCTCTGAGTCGTGAGTAGAGCGCCTGCAATTGGGCTGACTACATGGAGGCCAGCGCCCGACAAATAGCCCTGGAGGCTGTCGGGCACGCACGTGTTCGCGACGCCGAATTTTACTACCAGCTCGTCAAGTGGGTTTCCCGCTTAGAAGCCGAAGCTTCGGTGGACCACGCCTGCATGGAAAGGGCCAATGCACACGAGCAACACGCCCTATCGCACGTCTGGCAAGTCCGAGGCGAGGCGGAGTACGCCGGTGCTGGCGTTTAGCGTGTACCGCAGATGGCGGCCGGTATTGTCTAGTTAGCTAAGAGTAAGTTAGTACTTGTACACTACTAGAGTATTAGTGGGAGTAGATAGTTAACTTGGCTATGATGGTTGTCAACGTGGAAGTTCAGTAATCTATATCTGGATCAGGCCGGTTACTTTGCTCTGAATGTTGAACTTTCTGTTTGAATGTATGGAATGGGCTGTTATTTTTTTAAATGGGTTGTATTTGTCTTCCACGGGTTTAGAGGCTGACTTGTGGGCCTACCAGGTTGACGCGTACACAATCAGGAGATGACTGTATGTGGAGAGGATGACAGTAGGGACCCACCAAAGGTCATGGCAGTACGCAAGCAAGTGCCTCCTTATTTCAAGCCAATAAAAAATGGCTCCTCCAAATGGATTTCTGACATCTGGGTCCCATGGCATTGTCAACGTAGTCAATAAACGAGAGAATTGCACAACGAGCGGCTGACACCAGGGACCCAGCAGCTCGCCCAGTTATTTTTGTTTTGGGTTAATTTGATAAATGCTACTCCAAATCTGGTGATTCCGAGAAATGCCACTGCAATTTCCAAACTTTGAAAAATGCCATTTCATGCCATTTCCAGTGGCATTTTTCCAAGCATGGAGTGGCGTTTTTCAAAGTTTGCAAAAATTGCAATGGCATTTCTCAAAGTTTGCAAAAATTGTAGTGGCATTTTTTAAAGTTTGGAAATTGCAGTGGCATTTTTATGAATCGCCATAATTGGAGTGGCATTTATCTAATTCGTTTTTGAGATGGAAGCAGGGTGTCAACTGGGCTGTGCGGGGCATTCTGGCCTGTCTAGACAGGCTTTTCTTTTATGTTTTCCACAGACCAGCCCAGTAGTTATTTTTGTTTCTGACAATGGCTAGCCCACTTTTTTGTGATTTGTCAAGTAAGTCGCTTTCTCAGGCCTGTTGGGCTGCAAATCTTGCAAGACGAGGAGAGCTTCATTCGGTTGGCCGAGAAAATGGCCTATCAGTAATAAGAAATGGGCTACACATATTTAAAACACATCAAACCAGCAAGCAGTTTCAAATTTTTTTTCATTTCGAGATTTTAAATTGCATTGATTTTTATGCATGGACAATTGTTGGATTTTATATTGATATACATTTATTTTTAAAATCAGTTTGAATGTGACTCGAAATTTTGGGATTAAAAACAGTTCAGACCGCACCGAAGTATGCAAAATTTCATATAATTTTTTAACCGTGGCCACAATATGGGCTGTAATGCTAACAAAAAGAATATGGGCTCCAAAAAAACCTTAAGAATTAGCAAATGGGCTGTAAATTATTAGAAATAATGGCAGATGGGTTGTATGTTGTTTTCCACAGATTTGAGGCTTTCCTAAAAAAAGGGTTGACGCACAAGCAGTGACTGTTGGATGTCCATCCAACGGCCGTCGTGCTTCTTCAATCTCTACTCTTCCTGCTCCAGCCGCTCAAACAAGCGCCGGTGGGACTGCCTGCTTCCTCCTCCCGCGGCCGGCTATGCTGCCGCGTAGGCCTCACCACCCCATCGTACTCCCATCGCTGGCCTAGCCATCCCTCTACTCACCCACACCTGTTGTTATTCTCCGGCGACGGCAGACGAACCACTAAACCCTCGTACTCCCCTCCGAGTGGGAAACAACTGCCAAGTCTTCCCTGGCTTCATGTCGTTCCCTTCCTAGGCCTCGCCGTCGTCCACCACCCAGGTGCTCTTGGCGCGGCATGGTCAACGAACGACATGCATCGGAAGTAGAATGTACGTGGAGAGGCTGACAGATGGGTCCACGACTGCACGCAAGGAAATGCCTCCTTATTACACGCAAAATAATGATTCCTCCACCTGACAGTTGGGACCCACCGGAAGGCCCTCTGTATTTCGCGAGAAAAACGTTCCCCCGCTAACAGGTCGGACCCACCAGCTATATCTTCGCACGCAAGGAAGTGCCTCCTTATTACGCACAAAAAATGAACTCCTCCTGCTAGCTGGGACCCATCATAGTGGGAGGCTGACTTGTGGGCCTACTAAGATGACCGGGATGGAGGGCTTTGTCAACTTAGTCAATATGAATGATTCTAGCTCCAGTGACCGTGCGATGTCCATCCAATAGCCGTAGTGCTTCTTCAACCTCTGGTCTTCTTGCTCCAGCCACCCAAACAAGCGTCGGCCGTGCCGCCGGCTCCTGCCTCCCATGTCCAGCTGTGCTACCACCGTTGACCATGCCATCCCTCTATACTCACCCACACCTCTTGTTATTCTCCGGCGACGGCAGCCTCATACCGCAGCCGAAGCAGTCAACCCACGTACTCCCCTTTGCGTGAGCATCCACTGGCGCGTCTTCCCCGGCTCCGTGTCGTCACCTTCCTAGGTCTCGCCGTCGTCCACCGCCCTGATGCTCTCAGTGCGGCATGGTCAGCGTGGTCAAGGAACGACTTTCATCGGAAGAGTACTGTACGTGGAGAGCCTAACAACTGGGTCCACGGCCATAGCAAGGAAGTGCCTCCTTATTACGCGGGAAATAATGATTTCACAAAAAAAACGTTTCCCCCTGACTGCTGGGACCCACCAGCTACATCTTCGCACGGAAGGAAGTGCCTGACAGTAGGGATCCACCCGGTCGAAGCGTACGTAGCGTTGTCATTCTGGTCGCCAACATGTTCGTACATACTGGTCGATCGGTCTGTCTGCAGGCTGCAGCGATGAACTATGGCCGTGTAAGGAAGGGCACGTGTGGTAGTAGAGGCGCGCACGTGTCGTAGTAGAGGCACGCATGTGTCGTAGTAGAGGCGCGCACGTGTCATAGTAGAGTCTCGCACGTGTCATAGTAGAGGCGCGCACGTAGCATGTACCTGTACGTACAACGGCCAGGGTGCAAGAAAGTAAATACGGCCACGTACGTACATACGAGCGGGGTCTCGAACGCCTACTCGCGCATACGTACAACCAGGGCTCGTGTCCATGGCTGTGGCTGGCAACGGAATGTGTCGTGTTCATCGGGAGGCGATGGAACGCATGCTGTTCATCGGGAGCCAACCAGCTTGGACGGAACAGTCGATGGAAACGAGGCCTGGCGTACTGCAGAACGAGGAAACAGCCTTGTTTTCGACCGGCCACAGTGGAAACGGGATCCTGTTCATCGGGAGGGTTCTAGCGTACCGCAAAACAGAGGAAACGGACCTCCTACGGTCAAAACGGGGTCCTATTGATCGGGAGGGGTGTGGTGTACCGCAAAACGGAGGAAACAGACTTATGTTGGAGCGCTACGGTCGAAACGGGGGTCCTGTTCATCGGGAGGGGTGTGGCGTACCGCAAAAAGGGACTCCACGGGATACTGTTCATCTCCACCGTCGACCTCCTCCAGCCTCCACGGGCTACTGTTCATCCACCATCGACCTCCTCCAGCCTCCACCCGCGACTGTTCATCCATGGGCTCCTGTTCATCCAGCCTCCACCGCGCACTCCTCCACCTGCTACTATTCAACCAGCCCTCTCCACGGGGTCCTGTTCAACCACCCCTCCATGGACTACTGTTCCCAGCCCTCCATCGGCTACTGTTCAACCAGCCCTCCACCGGCTACTGTTCAACCAGCCCTTCACGGGGTCCTGTTCATCCAGCCCTCCACGGGGTCCTGTTCATCCACCATCTCAACCGATCAGGGTCCTATTCATCGAACGGCAACGGCCTCTACTACCACAGGGTCATGTTCATTCAACCCCCACCAGGAACTGTTCGTCCAAACCCCCCAACAACACTCACTATTCAATAAGGGAAGGGGGCAGCAGTGTTCGATTGGCTTCAGTTAGCAGCAGTAGCGAAGGAATCACTCGGGTTTAGTTAATAGCAAGGGATCGACCGATCGCTCGGGTTCAGTAACGTGTAGCCTGCAGTGCAATCGCTCGGGTTCCGTTACAACCCAACGCCTCGCTTGGGTTCAATTAGAGCGCAACGCCTCGAACACACGCGCGTACGTATGAGAGAAACGCGCATCGCTCGGCCCCCGACCACCCATTGTAACCGGGAACTCCCCCGATACTTTCCTCATCCTCGCTTCTACCATGGTTTTCTTCGTCATGGACGACCCAAAGAATGCCATGCAGCTGCGTCTCCGGCCTGCCCAGGATGAAAAGCCCATTTTCTATCATGATTTTATGTCATAGAAGTAGGAGCCCACCACATCTATGATGATACCGGGTTTTTTCACAATTATCGTCATAAAAATGTCATAAGCATGACAGGAAAAAAATTCGTTCGACCCGAAATGTCATGGATGTGTCTTTTTTGTAGTGAAAGGACACCTCAAAATTGAACCCAAAGCTAAGCACTTCTCCCATTGCAAGAAAAACTAATCTAGTTCGCCAAACCAAATCGATAGTTCGAAGAGACTTGCAAAGATATCAAATCATGCATATAAGAATTCAGAGGAGATTCAAATAATATTCATAGATAAGCTGATCATAAATCCACAATTCATCGGATCTCGGAAAACACACCGCAAAAAGTATAACATCGAATAGATATTCAAGAACATCAAGGAGAACATGGTATTGAGGATCAAAGAGAGAGAGAGAGAGAGAGAGAAGAAGCCATCTAGATACCAGCTATGGACTCGTAGGTCTGTGGTAAACTACTTGTAAGTGCATCTAGTGCCACCCCTAGTTGGTTTTGGAGTATTGATGACAAACCTAGTTGAGGGACTAATGTGTTCGTGAGAATTGCAGGATAACACATGTAGTAGTCCCTCATTAATTCGGTTTACCTACCGGAGATGACCCCTAAAAATGTATGAAGACATTGAAGACAATGGTGGTATGTGAACACAATCACATCGAAGCTTATGACTCGAGAAGACATTCACGTGAAGACTATGGAGTGTGAAGACATAGTTGTTTCGTAGTTTCCTTTTCTTCTTTGTTGAGTCATAGGAACTACCGTACTATTAAGTGGGGTCCAAGTGAACAAAGTCAGAGTGACTGAAGTGATGCTCAACCAAATCCTATGTCTTTGAGCAAAGACAATGAGAGCAAATCTTATCCAGAGGCGGATGAGTCAGCTTTACTTGCAGCCCAAGTCAAGCTGCCGCATGTGTTTGAAATCTGAATGTTGGAACACATGTCAGTTCCTTAGTGACCCAGGGTCATTTCAGACAAATCAGGTCGGGTTTCCTAGTGGCTATAAATAGCCCACCCCCTACACCATAAATTGGTGGTTGCTCAGAGTTAGTGCATGACTATTGTCGTTTGAGAGCAACCCACCTCCCAAGCTTTTGAGAGAGAGAGAAAAATCCTTGCGAGGACAAAGCCCAAAACACCCAGATCCAAAGAGTGTTAGGCATCACTGAAGTCTTTCTGTCCGCGTGGCCTGAAGACTTGTTACACTTGAGGACTATGAATCCTCCAGCCGGTTAGGCGTCGTGTTCTGAGCATCAAAGAGTCATTGTGGATTGCCAGTGAACAAAATCTGTGAAGGTTCGGAAGTATGCCTTGAAGACTTACCAGAGTGATTGGGCGAGGACTGGGTGTCCTTAGCTCAAGGGGAATAAGGTGAAGATGCGGTCTTCTGAGTTGAATCTCAGCCTCCCTAACCAGATATACAGTTGTCACAGCAACTGGAACTGGTCCAACAAATCCTTGTCCTCACCAAGTGACTAGCTCTATCTTCTCCCTCTATTTACTTACAGTTTGTCTTCATGAAGTCATTGCCTGCTTGCGTTACCTGTTTGACTTCACTGTGTGACTACTATTGTTGTTTGGCTTAATACTATCTTCCATCCTGATCATTACTACCTAGCTGCTATTAGTCTTCGTGCTTTCACTTCGTTGAATACTTGACTATGGCTTGCCTAGTGTAGTCTACCTTCCGCTCCATGTTAATAGGTTCATTTCTATTGTTTGTCTTTGAAACTTCCATGACTTTCATAAAAATCGCCTATTCATCCCCTCTAGTCAATAACTAGCACTTTCACTACTCACGCTTCATCGGAAGGGCAATGGTGTTGATGTAGAATCACTCTATGATCGAATCACCCTCCAGCACGATGCCGGAAAAGGCCCCTAGATGGGATCTCACGGGTATAGAAGGTTGCGGCGTTGGAGAAGTGTTTTCTTGGCTCTCCTGGTAGGGTTTGGAATATTTGAGAATATATAGGCGGAAGAAATAGGCCGGTGGAGTCACGAGGGGCCCACAAGGGTGGGGGCGCGCCCTCCGTCCTTAGCTCAAGAGGAATAAGGTGAAGACACAGTCTTCTGAGTTGAATCTCAGCTTTCCTAACCAGACGTATAGTTGTCACAGCAACTGGAACTGGTCCAACAAATCCTTGTCCTCACCAAGCGACTGGTTCTATCTTCTCCCTCTCTTTACTTACATTTTGTCTTCATGAAGTCATTGCCTGCTTGCGTTACCTGTTTGACTTCACTGTGTGACTACTATTGTTGTTTGGCTTCATACTATCTTCCATCCTGATAATTACTACCTAGCTGCTATTAGTCTTCGTGCTTTCACTTCATTAAATACTTGACTATGGCTTGCCTAGTGTAGTCTACCTTCCGCTGCATGTTAATAGGTTTATTTCTAATCTTTGTCTTCAAAACTTCCATGTTTTGAAGACTTTCATAAAAATCGCCTATTCACCCCCTATAGTCAATAACTAGCACTTTCAATTGGTATCACAGCGAGGTACTCCCTTGTTTTGTGTGATTCGGTTTAACCACCTGGAGTTTTAGCTATGTCGACTACAGGGATAATCAAAGTCTCTGCTGCGTTCCCTGTCTTCGATGGCACTGATTACCCCTATTGGAAGAATAAGATGCGCATGCATCTTGAAGCCATTGATGTCGATCTATGGTACACCATCAAGAACAGCGTTCCCAAGACTGGTGAAGGTGTCACCCCTGCTGATGTCAAGAAGTTCGTTCAACTGGATTCTACTGCCAAGAACATCATCTATGGTCATCTGACAAAAGGACAGTATGGCCGTGTGAGTGCTCTAGAAACGTCGAAGCTAGTCTGGGACTGGCTCTCCAAGGTCAATGAAGGCGTCTCAACCCAAAGAGATCAAAGGATCAGTGTCCTTCACAACCTCTTCAACTGCTTCAAGAGAAACGACAATGACAATGTCTAGCTCACGTTTGATCGCCTCACTGACATCAAAAATGAGCTTCATGCTCTCGGCGCCACTGAGATCACCAAGCATGAAATCGTCAAGACACTCCTAAGATCACTTTACATCTTTGACACCCTAGCCCTGATGATTCAAGAACGCCCTGACTTCAAGACACTTGATCCATCTGACGTACTTGAGAGGCTCAACACACATGAGTTTCAGCTATCTGAGAAAAGAGACATCTATGGTCCCAACTATGGTCGAACTCGTGCTTTGAAGGCAAAGGTTGTTTCCTCATCTAAAGAAGAATCTGACTGCAGTTCTGGTGATCCTGAAGACATTGGAAAGGAGCTTGGTATGCTTGTGAAGAAGTTCCAGAAGTTCACCAAGAAGAAAGGCTTCAGAAAGTCTTCACGATCCAGCTCAAGAAATGATGAAGCTTCTACTCATGACCACAAGAAGATAACATGCCACAAGTGCAAGAAACCTGGACACTACATCTCTGAGTGTCCATAGTGGGACAATGAGAACAAGAAAAAGAAGAAGATCAAGGAATATGATTCTGATGACAACAAGAAGAAGAAGAAATCCTCAAGGTCTTCTTCCATGTCTTCGTCCAAGTATTCATCACACAAGAAGATCTCATCTGGCAAGGCTCGTGCTTTTGTTGGCATGGAGATGGATTCAGAGGAGGAGTCTGCTTCTGAGGAGGCGGAGGTGGAGTCTGAGGAGGAGTCCGACTCTGGCGTTGCAAGTCTGGCTCTAGCTACAGCCTACGTTGCCAAGTCCATCTTCAACACTGAAGACAATGGCTCCATCACCAACGCTGATGCTAATGACAAGGACGACTTCGCTCCCACCTACTGGTTCATGGCACATGGTGCCAAGGGTATGACACCAAAGTCTTCAGAATGGATTATGGACAGCGGATGCACTAATCATATGACTGGTGATCGAAGTCTTCTCATGGACTCAACCTTACGTCCATCTGACAAGAGTCACATCACATTTGCTGACACTGGTAAAAGAAAGGTATTATGTCTAGGTAGAGTGGCAATCTCAAAGGATCAGCACATGGATAAAGTGATGCTTGTTGAATCCCTTGGTTTCAACTTAATGTCTGTCTCAATGCTTTGTGACTTTTACATTTTTGTGATATTTGGAAAATATCGTTGCCTTGTACTAATGGAATATGACAAGTCTCTAGTCTTTGAAGGGTATCGAAAAGATGATTTGTACATGGTAGATTTCTCAGCAGGACTACAGCTGGCCGTATGTCTTCTAGCAAAAGCTTCAGAGTGCTGGCTCTGGCATCGGAGGCTAGGACATGCGGGCATGAGGAATCTGTACACTCTCGAAAAGAGAGCACCTACCAAATGTGCTAGATGAAGATCCACCTAGTGAATCCATCAAGCTCATGGTAACTGGAGAGATCATTCCTTGTGATGCACAGGCTGAAGAGGAACTCATCATTTCTGCACCTAATCAACCTGAAGCCAATGCTCATCCTGAAGACAATCCTCCAAATGATGACAATGATCATCAAGAGCAAAATCATCGTCCAGTTCATCCTCGTGTTGCAAATGAAGTACAGATTGAGAATATAATTGATAGCATCAATGCACCAGGCCCACTCACTCGTTCAAGAGAAACATGGCTAGCAAATTTCTGCAGGCACTTTGCATTCGTCTCAATTTCAGAACCCAAGAAATTTGTTGAAGCCTTCATGGAACCTGAATGGATTCAAGCTATGCAAGAAGAGCTTCAACAGTTCAAGCTGAACAATGTGTGAGAACTAGTCAAGCGTCCTGAACCTCGCAAGCACAACATAATAGGCACCAAGATGAGCATGGTCAAGTTGTCAGAATCAAGGCTCGTCTTGTTGCTCAAGGATACACTCAAGTTGAAGGGATAGACTTCGATGAAACATTTTCTCCTGTGGCTAGGCTTGAAGCCATTCGCATACTTCTAGCCTATGCAAATCATCATAACATACTTCTATATCAAATGGATGTGAAGAGCGCTTTTCTCAATGGCAAGATTGAAGAAGAAGTGTATGTTGCACAACCACCTGGCTTTGAAGATCCAAAACATCCTGACATGGTATACAAGCTCAAGAAGGCACTGTATGGCCTCAAACAAGCCCCTCGGGCATGGTATGACGCACTCAAATACTTCCTGAAGAGCAAAGGCTTCACACCTGGTTCCCTCGACCCCACTCTCTTCACGAAGACATATGATGGTGAACTGTTTGTGTGCCAAATATATGTGGATGACATTATCTTCGGCTGCACCAATCAGAAATAGAGTGAAGAGTTTGGATATATGATGCAAGAGCAATATCAGATGTCCATGATGGGAGAGCTGAAGTTCTTCCTCGGTCTTCAAATACGACAGCAATGCAACGGCATCTTCATATCTCAAGAGAAGTATCTCAAAGATTGCCTGAAGAAGTTCGGTATGCAAGACTGCAAAAGGCTTCACGACGCCAATGCCAGCCAAACATCATCTGGGTCCCGACGACAATGGTAAAGAGTTCGATCAAAAGGTATACCGCTCCATGATTGGTTCTTTACTTTATCTATGTGCATCTAGGCCAGATATTATGCTTAGTGTTTGCATGTGTGCTCGATTCCAAGCGGCACCAAAGGAATCGCATCACTTAGCTGTGAAGCGAATTCTTTGATATTTGGCTTACACCCCAACGCTAGGATTATGGTATCCAAAGGGCTTAGAGTTTGATCTAGTTGGATTCTCAGATGCTGATTATGCTGGTGACAAGGTGGATCGCAAGTCTACATCAGGCGCATGTCACTTTCTGGGAAAATCACTTGTCTGCTGGTCTTCAAAGAAGCAGAACTGTGTGTCTCTTTCCACTGCTGAATCTGAATACATTGCTGCTGGATTTTGCTGCGCTCAGCTTCTATGGATGAAGCAAACACTCAAGGACTATGGCATCCATCTGAAACAAGTACCACTCTACTGCGACAATTAAAGCGCCATCAAGATTGCCAACAACCCTGTTCAGCACTCGAAGACAAAGCACATTGAGCTTCGTCATCACTTTCTCAGAGATCATGTCATGAAGGAACATATTGATATCATTCACGTCAACACTAAAGAGCAATTGGCAGATATCTTCACAAAGCCCTTGGACAAGAAAAGGTTTTGCAAGTTGCGGTGTGAGCTAAATATCTTGGAATCCTCGAATGTCCTGTGATTAGGTACACATCCTAACACTTATGCATGTTGATGACTTAGATGTGCAACACACGAAGTAATGTATATCTTCAATCAATGAAGACTTACACTCTGAGTGTGAATACATTAATGCAGAATTTGACTTCGAAGCGCCACGGTAATTGTGCGTCGTGTCTAGGTCTAATACTTCCTATACGATGGGTAACGCCACCACCAAATTCTTGTTTGGAGTGTGTTTCTCTTGGCGTTACATTTGCTAAATTTTTGATTTATCTTAAACATTGATTTGTATTCATGTTGATCTTCACTTTGTTGATTTGGCCTTACTCAGATATATACATATATTTGTGTTATGTCCTCTACAGCATTCACTTGTAGCTATGTCTTCTCGTTTGAATCTTTTGAACTAAGTGAATGTGATCGGACCCTAACCTCTTCTATGCTTATTCCTCAAATTCTATCTATCGAAATCATATGCATTCTATTGAAACCGTCGAATGTCTTCTCTGTGTCCTTGTCAGCAGAAGATACAGAGACAAACATTGAATCTGTTTTAAATGCTCAATCCTTTTGCCTGAAACCCGGAGAAGCCGGATCGACCACCCGACAGTCCAGGCATGCGTGGGAACATGGAACAACTTCCAATGTGTTGCATGTACGCCACATGTCCCTCGGATGTGAACCGCCAGGGGCACCTGCGTAATTGCAATGTGGTGTCCCTCTCCTTATAAATACACATCACATCGCGGTCAAAATCTTTCTTCCACCTCTCCACCTCGACAAACCCTAGCACCACCGCTAGCTCTAGACGAAGAGCTTAGCTGTCGCGACCTCACCGACGCCATCCTCACGCCGGCAGCGGACCTCGTCTTCTCCGCCGCCGTCGTAGGTGTCCTCCATCGCCAAGTTAGGGCACAGAAGATCGAACTGCTCGGCCTCCTCTCTACTCCGTCTAGCAGTTCTTCGTGTGGTAATTCAAACTCACTTTTTACTGCCTTTTTGACCCAATAGATTCATCTTTCTTCACCAAAAGTGGTTTCTGTGGCCACAAATTTGGATCTATCCTGTTCTGCATCTCATAATATGCCTAATATATTCACTTATGCTTCACACATAGTTAGATTCCTCACTTGTACCTATTCTTGGATTCGTATAAATCTAGAACCAACTCCCAACATAAAGTGAATGTCTTCGCGCTATGAGGTCAATGTCTTCTAAACTGATTTATCTTCAAAATCTTCTGAGAATGCATATGACCTCTTCCCCTTCCCTCGCATCTCTAATGCTACCACAGGTAAATGTCCGTCGGAGAATCTCTTGGTTCTCATAGTCTGCATTCATTTGTAGAGTTCTTACAGCATCACATCAATTCTCCCGAAAGCTAGTTCTTGTCTGACCAGCAGACAGAAGCCTTTGACAGCTTTGAAGCCATTCAGTCTAAACTACATGGCCACAGAAAAGTCAGCAAGGAAGGGAAGCAGACAGTGCCGTGGGAATACATCGAAGGATTTGCCAACAGATCAGTATGAGACATACAAAACTGACCCCGAAGAGACCTATGGTTAATGCAAGACTCGAATCCAGTGGATTCGAAGATATTGGGAAGAGGAATCGTACAAGTACAGATTCGTCACTGCTGAGTATGCTGAGAAGAATGCCATCAAGCGACCTTGGGGAGATATCTTATACAAAATCTTCCACCCAGGTCCAGAACTGAATCCATTGCTCAAGGATTCTATCCTTGCATGGTTCGCGGACCACAGCCAAAGAATGCTGACCCATCTTCTCTGCTGTGGTGCCTTGAAGACAATATGTTCAAGCGCAACTACAAGTTTGGCAAGGATTCTGCCGTAAAGAACAAGAAGAGCCTAGGATGCAATTTCAACCCAAGTCCTTCTGCTCCGCGGGATGATGGCACACGTGATGCCAATCCCAATGTCATCGGCCCATTCAACAACTTTGATGGTCTCCTCTCCTACATCGCCGCTTAGAGAGCCATAGTGGATCAGTCTGGAGATGAAGCTGATTCTGATGAAGCACCTGCTCCGCCAAAACCACAGAAGCAGAAGAAACCCAAGGCTTCAAAGCCCTCCACTGCACCATGAGCTTCGCATGCGAAGCCTCTGGCCACTGCTCCTCCTGCACCAAGTGTGCATTCTGAAGATCTTTCTCGCATCTCCAAGACTAAGAAGAAGTAGAATCCCATGCAGATTACTGGTCAAGCACTGACCCCAGCTGTCGTTCTGAGGAATGAGAATGAAGCCATTGATCTGTCATGTGATGAGGACCTTGGCAACGATGCTCTCGAGCTGCTGATAAAGAGCAAGCAAGAGGCAGAAATCTTCAATGATCTTCCCCTTTTCGATGTGGACATCCTAAACAAGTTCATTGATGAGTGGTTTGACAGTCCAAACCTCAGTTTTGATGATCTTCGGCTCCCAGTTGGCCTCAGTGTCTCCTTCCACGGAGCCATTGCTCCTGAGCTGGCTCTAGCTCAGAGAATTGTTGAACTCAAGAACAAAATTGACTATGAAAAAGCCCAGTTCAAGAAGCATATGGCCAGGCTCAGTGTGACTGATGTCCAAAACTTCAGGCAAATGATGCATGAGCTCAAGGAGGCATTTCACAAGAAACATGACGAAGCTAAAGGTTCTCGAGAGCGCATGAAACTCCTCGCTGCCAAATGTGTTCAAGCTTACAATGAAGCCGAGAAGCGCAAGGCACTTGGGCGTCCTGGCATCAACCCCAAGATGGCTGCCAAGAAGAAGAAGCCTACTATGGCCCCAGCTGAAGCATCCAGGCGGGAAGAACCTCGCATTGTCTTACCCGCCAGTATGACAGGCGTGAAGCCAAAGGTCCCCATAGTAGCTTCAGAACTCAAGAAAACAAGGACAGATGAAGCCGAAGCCAGAAAGCACAAGTCCAAGAACACCACTGACGATGCTCCACCAACCAAGAAAAGAAAGACATAGAAGAAAGATTGGGCTGCTCCCATAGAGCCCCTTGTCGTTGAGCCAATCTCAGTTGCTCGTCCTGCGTCTGCACACCAAGAGCGTCGTTTGATAGTTCACGCGCCTGGTACCACAGAGGCTCCTGAAGCTCAAGAAAATCCAATTGTTGACCACACCGCAGCTGAAGACATTGGTCCCCAAGAAAATGTAGATGATGATGAAGTCCTTCCTCGGATCGAGCACCAAATGGTATCATCGCCTGTTCTCACGAACAGCGAACTCATCAGCATTGGTCGTCCTTTGACGCCAATTGCTCAGGATGATTCATGGGCTGATCACCCTCAAGACTCCCCCCGTGAAGAAGAATCACCAAGTACTCCCCCAACTCAAGTCACCCCTCCAGTGCTTGATGATGATGACTTTGAGGCCCAGCCAACTCCCTCTCCATATGCGTCGCCCGTATTTCACAGGCTTCGCAAAGGACCAAGGCCCCATGTCACTCTTTCGAGTGTTCCAGAAGGAGAAGAGCACCACCACTCAGTATCACGCCAAGTGTTTCCTAGAGCCACTCCAACTGTGAACATCTCAGAGTCTGAAGCCAAAGCTGCTGAAGACATTCCGGCTGCATCGGCCAATGAACAAGAAGAACCCCGTCAAGAAGAAGAGCGTGTTGCTACACCCCCGTCCAACCAAGAAGTTGTTCTCGAGGATAACGTGTCCGACCCTCCAGCTACTCAAGTGGAGGTTGATAACATTGAGGCGGCCACCAACAACAATACTGAAGCCAATGATGTTGTCATGGCTGAAGCAAATGTGGCACCAGAAGTTAATGAGCCTGGAGCTTCTAATGCACCTGAAGTCAATATTGCACCTGAAGCCATTATACCACTTGCAGCTCACGTCAATGTCGATGCTCCTGTACCGCCTCCAAGGCCACACACTATCGAGCTGGCTTTTGACCGCGGCCAACCTATCATGGTTCGTTGGCCCATTCTGGTTCCTCCTCCTACTCCCGGACCACAATTCGACTATCATGTGGAGCACATGCCTCAGGTCCAGAAGCCAAAACCAAGGCTGCCAAGGTTTCCAGGTACTGCAACTTCACCAGGATCTTTCAATGTGAATGGCTTCATTGCACACAACACCGTCTTTGACAGCGACAAGAACACATACTCAAGGCCAAGATTTTCATCTGATCGGTTCTGGAGCTATCAGCAGCGCAGTTACTACTCTTGTGTTCTTTATGATCAAGGGCGCATCTTTCCCCATATGCGTCTAGACTATGAAGATATTGCTGGACTGCCCTGCTTAGAAGAAGCCCTTGACTGTTTCCGAGATGCTGGTCTACTGCAATTTGTGACTGATAAAGAGCACTGGAACGAAGAGCTTCTGCTACAATTCTATGCTACCCTCCACATTCGCGGCTACAACAGGGATCCTAAGACATGGATCCTTGAGTGGATGATAGGCAATGTACATCACGAAGCCAAAGCTCTTGATATTATTGAGCTCACTGGTCTACCCACTCCAGGTGAACTATATGAACCTGGTTGTCAGCTTCACCGCAATGCTTTGGAGAGCATCTTTCAGAAGCCTGAGCCCAACATGAGCCAAATGCTGAGCATGATGAAGCCACTACCACGCGACGCTGAATATCCAAGGGAATTCTTTGTTGAAGACCTAGAGTATCTGCCCCGCACTATTTACCATATTATCAGGCGAACTTTATGGCCTATCAAGGGACATTCTCCTGCAGCAAAGCTTGAAGGATCAATGAAGACATTGGTTTTCTATATCTTCAATGGCATCAGCTTCAATGCTCAAGACTTCTTCATCAGGCAATTGGCTGCATCTGGCTCTGATCTCTTTGGTCTGAAGTTCTACGCTCCATGGGTTATGCGCCTTATCAAGCTTCACTCTGCTGTCAACTATCAGCCCTCTGCGCGCAACCATTTGATATTCTTGCCAGTGGTTGATATGTCTGTCGAAGCCATCTACCCGAAACCTGACAAGGAGCCAATTTATCTTCACAATGCCGATCAGCAAAGCTTCACTCAACCCATTGAAGGAGTTCTGGCTGCCACTCGTGTTTATCCTTTGGCTGGCAATACACGTGCACCTCATCGTGCCCATACTGAAGCCACTAAAAGCACAATTGCTCAAAGGCCTCGAAAGCGTTCTCGTGTTCTCAATGACCGAGAGCTTCTCATTGCCTTGCATCAAAAGCAAGATAAAGCTAAATCGTCAGATGCAAAGCCTCTTGGTGGATGTCAACGCATTCGCAACCTTGCCACCAAGAATGCATTTGTCACTCATGAAACCTGTAGGAGGTCATGGAAGAGTCTGACATTGCTCAGTGCTGAAGCTGATCTTCAAGACGATGGCTTCACAGAGAGATTCAAATTTGACTCCACTCCTCCCAGGAATGCAGTCTTGCATCGGAATCCCTCACTTGAAGACTCTGACTTTTCATCCTCAGCTGCAACTGTTAATGCCAGAGTCATTGATGATGAAGATGATGCTACTTCACCACCTCCAACTTCGGCGTGTATCGACACTGCACCAAGTTCTTCTGCACCACCAAACCTCAACGACGACCCTGCTGCTTCACCTACTCCTCATGGGAACGAGTAGAGGCTCTATGTCTTCAAACCTTTTTAGTCCTTACTGACAAAAGGGGGAGAAGCATATGAGTTGATAGTCTTCAAGCGGATCCATATGGGTGGTTGCTATACTTTTGCCAAGTGTTACAACTCTCACTTTTGATACATTTGGTTCTTTGAGTTGTAACACTTAAACTTGATGGTCGTCTGCTACTTTTTCTGCTACTCTGTGATGCGATGATAAATTTCGCATGTGCGATGATAAATCACGCACGAAGTCATATTGCAGACGTCCATATTTCTTTATGCATGCAATTATCTTCATTATATCTTTTCATGCATGATGAATTGTCTTCATAAGTTGAAGAGGATCTCCGCAAGTACAACCTGCCATGTGCATTTGCATTCCAAAAGCAAAATACTTATATGCACATCTTCAGGGGGAGCCTTTTGCTACTTATGAAGACAATACCTTAATCCTTTACAATTTCACATAATTTTATCCCCGTTAAAAACTTCAACCAGTTTGTCATCAATCACCAAAAGGGGGGAGATTGTAAGTACATCTAGTGCCACCCCTAGTTGGTTTTGGAGTATTGACGACAAACCTGGTTGAGGGACTAATGTTTTTGTGAGAATTGCAGGATAACACATGTAGTAGTCCCTCATTAATTCGGTTTACCTACCGGAGATGACCCCTAAAAATGTATGAAGACATTGAAGACAATGGTGGTGTGTGAACACAATCACATCGAAGCTTATGACTCAAGAAGACATTCACGTGAAGACTATGAAGTGCGAAGACATAGTTGTTTCGTAGTTTCATTTTCTTCATTGTTGAGTCATAGGAACAACCGTACTGTTAAGTGGGGTCCAAGTGAACAAAGTCAGAGCGACTGAAGTGATGCTCAACCAAATCCTATGTCTTCGAGCAAAGACAATGAGAGCAAATCTTATCCAGAGGCGGATGAGTCAGCTTTACTTGCAGCCCAAGTCAACCTGCCGCATGTGTTTGAAATCTGACCGTTGGAACACGTGTCAGTTCCTTAGTGACCCAGGGTCATTTCGGACAAATCAGGTCGGGTTGCCTAGTGGCTATAAATAGCCCACCCCTACACCATAAATTGGTGGCTGCTCAGAGTTAGTGCACGACTTTTGTCGTTTGAGAGCAACCCACCTCCGAAGCTTTTGAGAGAGGGAAATCCTTGCGAGGACAAAGCCCAAAACACCCAGAGCCAAAGAGTGTTAGGCATCATTGAAGTCTTTCTGTCCGCGTGACCTGAAGACTTGTTACACTTGAGGAGTATGAATCCTCCAGCCAGTTAGGCGTCGCGTTCTGAGCATCAAAGAGTCATTGTGGATTGCCGGTGAACGAAGTTTGTGAAGGTTCGGAAGTATGCCTTGAAGACTTACCAGAGTGATTGGGCGAGGACTGGGTGTCCTTAGCTCAAGGGGAATAAGGTGAAGACGCGGTCTTCTGAGTTGAATCTCAGCCTCTCTAACCAGACGTACAGTTGTCACAGCAACTGGAACTGGTCCAACAAATCCTTGTCCTCACCAAGCGACTAGTTCTATCTTCTCCCTCTATTTACTTACAGTTTGTCTTCGTGAAGTCATTGCCTGCTTGCGTTACCTGTTTGACTTCACTGTGTGACTACTATTGTTGTTTGGCTTCATACTATCTTCCATCCTGATCATTACTACCTAGCTGCTATCAGTCTTCATGCTTTCACTTTGTTGAATACTTGACTATGGCTTGCCTAGTGTAGTCTACCTTCCGCTCCATGTTAATAGGTTCATTTCTATTGTTTGTCTTTGAAACTTCCATGACTTTCATAAAAATCGCCTATTCACCCCCTCTAGTCGATAACTAGCACTTTCACTACTCACGCTTCATCGGGAGGGCAATGGTGTTGATGTAGAAGCCCTCTATGATCGAATCCCCCTCCGGCAGGATGCCGGAAAAGGCCCCTAGATGGGATCTCACGGGTACAGAAGGTTGCAGCGTTGGAGAAGTGTTTTCTTGGCTCTCCTGGTAGGGTTTGGAATATTTGAGAATATATAGGCGGAAGAAATAGGTCGGTGGAGTCACGAGGGGCCCACAAGAGTGGGGGCGCGCCCTACCCCCTGGGCGCGCCCTCCGTCCTTGTGGCCGCCTTGTGGCATCCCTCGCATGTACTCCTAGTCCTCTGGATGTCTTCTGGTCCAGGAAAAATCATCGCGAAAGTTTCATTCCATTTGGACTCCGTTTGATATTCCTTTTCTGCGAAATTCTAAAACAAGGAAAAACAGGAACTGGCACTGGGCTCTAGCTTAATAGGTTAGTCCCAAAAAAATATAAAATAGCATATTAATGCATATAAAACATCCAAAACAAATAATATAATAGCATGGAACAATCAAAAATTATAGATAGTTGGAGATGTATCAATGCCTTGTTTATCTGTATTTGCTTGTTAGGTTGGTTGAAGTGAGCATTTGTCCAGTTTTGAATCATATGCCCTATTTATCTATATTTGCTTGTTAGGTTGGTTGCAACGAGCATTTGTCCAGTTTTCAAGCATATGCCATGTTTATCTGTATTTGCTTGTTAGGTTGGTTGCAGTGAGACTCTGTCCAGTTTTTAGTGGCTATATTTGGTTGTTATAATGATCATTTATGCCTTGTTTATTTCAGTCATCCACAATGTGTTGTTCATTATGTGCAAGTCAGAACTGTTCCGCTCGACTGCATCAATACCAGTTTGAACGGCTATATTTGGTTCCAGTTATGCCTGGTGTAGTTAACACATGCCCTTTATTTCAGTTTTACACATTTATCCAGTGTGATGTTTAAGCATTGCCTACGTGCTATTCATTTTCAACAATACTAGTTTGAATTGCAATATTTGATGGTTGTTAAGCCCGTTGTCGGTAACATTGCCTTCCATTTTATATCTGCTTTAACAACATGCTAAAACCAACACATTCAAGCTATCATTTGGAGATGATATTGTTTACCTTTGCTATATTTGTTTGATGTTAAGGTTGTTGTACTTATCATGCCTTTCCACTACTTATGCAAGACAACAACGGCAGTGGCCACCATTTTCTGCTGAGGTTAACTTCATCCCTTGGCTTGTACTCCCCCCGTCGTTCCATAATGTAGTGCATATAGATCTAGACCTGGACACTTGTTAGCTTCTAATATTGACTTGTTGCTTGTAGGTACATATGCCATTGGCAAGGATCCACGCATCGACCCTTTTTGCGTATGGGGCAATGAGATATTCATGAACAAGCATCAAGTGAGGAAACTGATAAGGATTATTAGCAAAAAGATACGAATGGTGGCAAGCAATTTTTTATGCTCTATCCAACACAACAGTGAGCTTTAGGATGGTAACTACAAACTCTGCAGCCTTCTCTTTTTACTGCCCATAGTGAGTTGTTAGACAACAATGTCTGAATCTTTTTCGTTCGAAGTGGTTCCCGAAGCAGTTCACTCAAGATTACCTCGCAAAGTACATGATTGGTGGACACGCAATGAAGGTTAAATTATTTCATCCAGACTACAATGAGCATCAAGAAGTCGTACTAAAGACAGTGAAGGATGCACGGGCGGCCATGACAAGGGGTTAGCCTAGAGTAATGCGCGCATTACGCATGGAGGAGGGCACAATATGGGCATTCCGCTTCACCTTCTCTAGCAACCAGAATGTCTTTAGCCTCTCTCTTTACAGTCTTTAGTAAAACTATGGTTCGTCATTCTTTACTTGGTGCTTCTGTAGTTCTTCAGTATATGTGTCGGGACCCCGATTCTAAGTCACACCGATCTAGCATGTAACACCTCATATCACTTTGCGGCCTCACACACGGTATCCCCACGGGTGTCGCCTTACCATGGCACGGGACCGTTTGCGCCTTTTGGCTCACGTATATGATAGTGTCGCTAGCATCCATATGACAGAGAACCTGGCCCGGCATGGCTAGTCGTGAACCCAAAGCGGCACAGACCTACGGAGACAGGCATACATGAATCAGATCGAGCATGTCGGTCAACAGCGTATGAATCCGGGCTGTAGCACTGGGCTAACAGGACTCCGGAAATCACCGCGTGACATTTCCCCTAAGGGACAGACACAGGAACGAAGTGAAACACATGCCGGCCAGTCAAGTGTCCTGAACAGTAGTGCTGGGCTAGCAGGACTCCGGTGAACCGGGCTGTAGCGGACTACTATGGCTCAAGGAAGCACTAGACTACATTTCCCCATAAGAGAGGCTGCCAAGGACAAACAACTAGATTGTCGGATCCCACACATAGCAATACACGTCGCACGTACGCATAACATGCAAGTATGTGAGGTACAACATGGCATCACAACATAACGCAATTCATATAGATAAAGGCTCAGAAGAGCCACATAGCATAAATACAAACAGGGGTCACATGACCCATCATTCAGAGCATACAAGCAACGGAAGCATTACATGTCTGAGTACAGACAACTACAAAAGAAAAAGGCCGACAAGCCTGACTATCTACAAGTCCCTCCAAGGTACAAGATCGTAGCTGAGGTAACAAGCTATTCGTCGAAGTCCAAGCGGTACTACTAGTGAGACAGATGTCTCATCTGCAAAACATAAATAAAGCAAACGTGAGTACAAGGGTACTCAGGAAGACTTACGTCAGATCCTATCATACATGCATTTGTATCAAGAAGGTAATGTGGGGTTTAGTTGCAGCAAGCCAGCTTTGACTCAGTGGCTATCCTGTTCTACGACTATGAGAAACTCCTTTGAGGTGAGGCAGCGCACACGAGTCCACTAATCACCACATCAATACACTACTATGGATTCATCCCCGTCTCTCCTACGAGAAGGCCATCCATAGCACTCACACTTCATCACACACGCTCTCACCACTTATCACCATATACCCGTCAAGTATCTCGGCAACCTTCAAGCGGAAGCCTGGCGAGGGTGTTCGCCACGACCTAACTAACCACGCAAGACTCTAGTCCAGGTTTATCACCTATTTGGGTTCCATCCGCAAGGAGATCCGGCCGGGGTGTCGCTCACGGCCCCAAACGATGTGAGCAGGGTTCCCAAGCCCACCATCCGGGTGCCACTTGGTACACCGTGCCACTTGTGCCTAGTTTATCCCGAGCCCACCCTGCCGGGTGCCACTCGGTAGAAAAATAGCACTACCTACAAACACCAGAAACTATTTGCAACTCCTGGACAGAGATCAAGGCGGTTAATAAGCCGAGAGAGCTTGGAGCGCCCGGAGCCCAATGTGTGGTAGTAGCTAGTCATTGGACAACTTACACAGAACTCAGTTCTTAAGGACGGTCCCAATGAGACAACCCACCATGTACTCCTACATGGCCTCTCACCGCTACCTTTACCAAATCGTGTTCAGACGCTTAACTCTCATTACCTGAACATATCATAACATTCCAATTCATTCCCGATGAATCAGATCTGACACAACTCTAAGCAATAGCAGGCATGGCATGGCAAGGACACAACATGGCTCAATCAACTCCTACACATGCTAGTGGGTTTTAACTATTTACTGTGGCAATGACAGGTCATGCAGAGGAATGGGTTCAACTACCGCAGCATAAAGTAGCAGTTGAATCGTTGTTGTCCTAATGCAATAACTGAGAGCAGGAGCGAGAGAGTAGGATTGTATCGGAATGAACAAGGGGGGTTGCTTGCCTGGTAGATCAATAGGGGGGGCACTGCTCCACTGATAGGTGCTCCCGAACACTTTCCGGAGCAGGACCTATCGAGAAGGAACGGTGTCGAAAATCAAACACAAGTATATGCAACAATTTGATGCATGATCATGGCATGAATATGTGATGTTGTTTGAGTTAATGCATCTAGCATTTATCTAGTTGAGGTCCATTTGAACCAAGGGTTCAAATGCAACTCTAAAATAAGCCCTTAAATTATTTCAATCTGAGCTACGGTTGAATTTCTATGAATTTTTGAAGTTTTGAACATTTTCTGGAATTTCCTGTTTAAAAATAATTCTAGAAAAAGAATAACTGCGTCAGCATTGCGTCATGCCTGCGTCAGTAGGTCAACGGTGGCTGACCAGGTCAAACCTGACGTGTGGGGTCCACACGTCAGTGTCTGTGGCTAATCCTAATTAAATTAAACCTAAACTGGCTTAGTTAATGGGGTTGGGCCCACGCGTCAGTGACCCAATTAGTTAACAGGGTTAAATTAGTTGTTAAACTAATCCTAACTAAAAAGTAATAGGGCCGGGCCCCACATGTCAGCGACCATGGGAGGTCAAACCTCCTGGTCAGCGGGGTCAAAACCCGCCGGCGGCTTGATGCCGGCGAGCCAGACACGGCGGAGGGCCTCGGATTCGTCGCTCCGGCGACCATTCGGGCGGCGGAGACCACCGACGCGAAGCCCAGGCTCACGCGCATCCAGTGGGACACACGGGAGACCGTGGGGTGGTCGGAGCTCGCCGGAGCGAAGCTCGCGGCGGCGGCCGGAGCTCGGCTCGAGCGGCAGAGGGGCTAGAGGGCGCCGGAGAGGCAGGGAAGAGGGGAGTTCGATGGTGGGGATCACAACGGATCCAACGGCGGGGTCGGCAAGCTCGGGGAAGGCTCGGTGTAGCCGGAACGTCGCCGACGATCTCGGGTGGCTGACGAAGAAGATGACGGCGGTGACGACGATATGGGGCTCCCGGAGTTGCCTGGCTTGACGGAGAGGATGAGGAAGGTGGCGCGGAGCTTGTGGGCACATTGGAGGGGCGAGGCCGGGGCGGTGGCTGCGGATATGGCGAACGGCGGTGACGGCAGCGTTCGGGCGCGGTGAGAGAGAGCGAGGGAGAGGAGAGAATGGGCACGGGAGAGTGAGGGGGAAACGGGGCGGCGCATGGCATCGCGCGGGTGATCCAGACGATGAGAGGGAGAAGCAGGAGGTGGCGGAAGACGTGGCCGCGGCATGTGTCGTGCCCGGCTTCTCCTCTGCCTACTGGCAAGAGGTAGAAGACGGGGCTGCCCCTGGTGGGCTGGGCCGCCAGGTGGGCTGGCCAGCTGGGCCGCGAGGTAAGGCCAGGTAAGCCTTTTCCTTTTCCTGTTTTCTTTTCTATTTTTCTGACATTTGTTTTGATTTAATAAAAATACTAAATCATTTTATTTTATTCTGTAAATTTTAGTAGGGACTAGTTGGACCACTCCAAAGCCCCTCACCAAAATTCAGAATTATTGGACAATATTTTATGTATAATAAAATATTTATCCAACGCAAATAACTAGTGGATTAATTCCAAATGCCCAAAATAAATACTTATGAGCTCCTAAAGATATTGGTTTGATTTTTATCTCTGTCCAATATTTTCAGAGAGCATCATGAACATTTTCTTGGACCTTTTTGGAGAAATTTTTTTATCTAGGTCATTTCTAGAAATGATTCTGAGGTTTTCACAAATCCCCATTTCAAATTTAAATGGAATTTAAACATGATGCACAAATGGCTAGCTGGTCTAGGTCATACCAGAACTAGGGATGTGACAACTCGCCCCCACTCGAAGAAATCTCGTCCCAAGATTCAGGAGTCGGCGGAAAGAAAGTGGGGTACTCAAGTCGAAGACGATCTTCACGCTCCCAAGTAGCTTCTCTCTCGGAATGATGAGACCACTGAACCTTGAGAAACTTGATGTTATGACGTCGGGTGACACGCTCTGCTTGATCAAGGATGCAAATAGGGTACTCTCGATAAGTGAGGTTATCTTGGAGATCAAGCGTTTCGTGGTCCACTCCGCGGATGGGATCCGAGAAGCAACGCCTGAGTTGAGAGACGTGGAAGACATCATGAACTCGAGAAAGATGTGGTGGTAGTTCCAACTGGTAGGCAACCTCTCCTCGTTTAGCGAGAATGCGAAAAGGACCAATGTAACGAGGAGCCAACTTGCCCTTGATACCGAATCGATGGGTACCCTTCAAAGGGGTAACCCGAAGGTAAGCTTTGTCGCCAACTTCATAAGCCGCTTCCTTATGACTACGGTCATACTAGCTCTTTTGACGAGATTGGGCTGTTTTCAAATTCTCACGAATGATGCAAACTTGCTCTTCTGCCTCCTGGATCATATCCAGTCCAAAGAATTGTCTTTCACCGGTTTCTGACCAGTTCAAAGGTGTTCGACTTCTTCGTCCATACAGAACCTCAAAAGGAACTTTCTTGAGACTGGATTGGTAGCTATTGTTATAAGCAAACTCGGCGAAAGGAAGACACTTCTTCCAATCCATACCGAATGAGATAACACAAGCTCTAAGCATGTCTTCGAGAATCTGGTTGACCCTTTCCACCTGACCACTTGATTGAGGGTGGAAAGCGGTACTGAAGGAAAGATGGGTGCCCATGGCAGTTTGGAAACTCTCCCAGAAATGAGAAGTGAAAAGACTACCACGGTCTGAATTGATCTCTAGTGGAACACCATGAAGTGACACTATTCGAGAAATATATAAGTCAGCGAGCTGACTAGCAGTGATATTCTCTCGAACAGGTAGGAAGTGAGCCACTTTGGAAAGACGGTCAATGACTATGAAGATAGCGTTATTCCCTTTCTTGGTCCTGGGAAAGCCGGTGATGAAGTCCATACCAACTTTATCCCATTTCCACTCAGGAATAGCTAAAGGTTGAAGGGTGCCAGCAGGTCTCTGATGCTCTGCCTTCACGCGACGACAAACATCACAGTTAGCAATAAACTGAGCGATTTCTGTCTTTATCCTAGTCCACCAGAACCTCTGGCGTAGGTCCTGATACATCTTAGTACTACCGGGATGAATCGTGAGAGGAGATTCATGCGCCTCCTTAAGGATTAATTGTTGAAGATGTTGATTCTTGGGAACCACCAAGCGACTCTCAAAGAAAACAACACCACGATCATCTATAGAGAAACTACCACCAACTCCTTTGTTAATGTTTCTCTTGATCCGGGAAATTCCCGTATCCTGCTTCTGAGCAGAGATGATTTGATCCACAAGAATGGGTTTCGCCACCAAGGTAGAAAGGAATCCATGAGGAGCAAGGTGGAGGTTAAGCTTACATAATTCCTCATGGAGAAGTGGTTGGCCCTGCTGCAACATGAGATTGTTGCAATAGGACTTACGACTTAGCGCATCAGCCATGACATTCCCCTTGCCTGGGGTGTAGGTAATCCCTAAGTCGTAATCTGAGATCAACTCCAGCCAACGTCTTTGCCTAAGGTTCAAATCTGGTTGGGTGAAGATATACTTGAGACTCTGATGGTCGGTGTAAATCTCGCAACGTTTACCGAGAAGGTAATGTCGCCATGTCTTAAGTGCATAGACTACGGCTGCAAGCTCTAGATCATGTGTAGGATAATTCTCCTCATGTGGATGCAACTGTCGAGATGCATAGGCAATCACATGGCGATCTTGCATAAGAATGCAACCTAGTCCCTATCGTGAGGCATCACAATAGATAACAAAGTCCTTAGTGAAATCCGGTGGCACAAGTATGGGAGCAGAAGTCAAGCGTCTTTTCAGTTCCTGAAAACTGTGCTCACACTGTGGGGACCACTCAAACTTTTTATCTTCCTTGAGAAGTTCCATGAGAGGTTTGGCCACTTTGGAGAAGTTCTCAACGAATCGGCGATAATAACTGGCTAGACCAAGGAAACTCCTAACTTGCTTAACTGTTTCAGGCGGAGTCCAATCAAGAACGGCCTGAACTCTTTCGGGATTGACAGCAATGCCCTTACCAGAGATTACATGGCCGAGATAGGTCACTTCTGGCAACCAAAATTCGCACTTGGAGAACTTGGCATAAAGGCGGTGCTCTCTGAGTTTTTCTAGCACAAGTCTAAGATGTTCGGCATGATCTTCCTCGTTCTTCGAGTAAATAAGGATATCATCGAGATAAACCATGACGAACTTATCTAAGTACTCCATGAAGACCGAGTTCATCAAGCGGGAGAAAGTAGCTGGAGCGTTGGTTAGACCAAAGGACATGACAGTGTACTTGTACTGACCATAACGAGTGACAAAAGCCGTCTTAGGAATGTCCCCATTTCTGATCTTGATTTGGTGGTAGCCTAACCTCAAATCCATCTTGGAAAAGACTGAGGATCCAGCGAGCTGATCATACAGGTCGTTGATCCTGGGGAGCGGATACTTGTTCTTTATCATGACCAAATTAACGGGACGATAATCTACAACCATCCGGTCTGTACCATCCTTCTTCTTGACGAAGAGAATGGGGCAAGCCCAGGGAGAAGAACTAGGACGGATGAAACCCTTTTGCAAGGATTCATCGAGTTGTTTCTTAAGCTCAGCTAGTTCTAAGGGTGCCATCTTGTAAGGTCTCCTAGAGATTGGAGCAGTTCCTGGGATAAGATCTATGACAAATTCTACATCTCTGTCAGGTGGAATACCTGGCAGTTCCTCTGGAGAAACATCCGGAAAGTCACGGACTACCAGGATATCTTCGAGGTCAGGAAGAGGGTTGGCATTAAGAGAATAGAGCTGACGCTTTGCAACTCTGGTGGAGACAGTGACTATCTTGCCAGATGGGTGTGTAAGCTGAACAGACCTAGTGTAACAATCAATCTTGGCATAATGAGCTTTCATCCAATCCATACCCAAGATGATGTTAATATCCGTAGACTTGAGGGCTATAAGTGACGCAAGGAATACAAGTCTGTCAACAAGGATTTCATTACCATGGCTTACACTAGAAGTTTGCCATTTGGATCCAGGAGTTTGAATTACTAGTGGAGAGGGCATATCACAGAAGGATATGTTGTGCAAGCTGGCATAACTTTCGGAAATGAGAGATGCTCCGATATCAAACAGAACCGAAGCTGGATGACAGTTAACAAGGAGTGTACCAAGAACGACATCCGGATCATCATGAGTGTCTTTAGCTAAGACGTGATGCACACATCCACGTTCAGTGGGAGCTGACTTGACACTGATCATATTGCGTGATGGCTTACCACGGCCAACAGACTTCTCAGGCTGGGGTGGAGCATAGTTGGTTTGAGAGCAGTCACGTGCATAGTGTCCTGGCTCTCCGCATGTGAAACAAGTCCCTGAAGTAGGACGTGGACCCGCATTGACAAGCGGTCTACCAATAGGCCTGGGTGGAGTATGTAACTGAACTGGGTGAGGCTCCACATAAGATGGCCTCGGTGAATATCCGGGTGGAAGAGCGGAGTTCGGAACCCAAATCCGGCGCTTCTGCGAAGTAGAACCGGAAGAAGAACCCAGATCTCTGGTGTGCTTACGAGACTCCTCGTAAGTGAGTTGAGCTATTTCTGTGTTAATGGCCTTGTTCACAAGAGCCTAGAATGTATTGCAATGATTCAAGTGGAGATCACGACGCAACTTGGGGTTGAGACCCTTCCGGAATCTAGCCTGCTTCTTGGCATCTGTGGACACTTCTTCTGTAGCATAGCGGGCAAGGTTCTCAAATTCTCTACTGTAAGCATCAATAGCCATCTTACCCTGTGTGAAACTACAGAACTCTTCTCTCTTGCGGTCAATGAGGGCTTGAGGAATGTGATGCTCGCGAAAAGCCTCAGTGAAATCCTTCCAGGTAGGTATCTGGCCAGCTGGAAGCATAGCCTCGTAGTTCTACCACCAAAGACTAGCAGGACCTTCAAGGTGATATGCAGCGTAGGTGACCTTGTTACTTTCAGCTACGTTCACCGAACGCAGCTTGTGTGTGATACTGCGGAGCCAGTCATCTGCATCGAGTGGTTCAATGGAATGATGGAAGGTAGGTGGTTTCAAACCAATGAAATCATAGATGGACGCTGACTCTTTGTGCTGATGGGAGGTGTTCTCCTCAATACGTGCTAACAAGAGGTTAGACTCTCGCTTGTTCTTCTCAACCTCTAACATGAACGCTGCCAACGAAGACTGGTCGGGAGGATCCTCATCCCTACCATCTCCGTGGTTCCGGATACGAGCAACAGAACTTCGGTTAACCGGCAACATCCTGAAGAACCAACCAAGGAAACAAGGATGGATTCAGCATCATCATAAGGATGTAGAATATAGTACGAGGAAAAATACTATCTCTTGAACTCCTAGGACAATTCCGGCAGCATAACGGCAGTAAAATGCTCGAAATGAGACATTCTGCAAAAGACGGAGTAGCACCATACTCAACATCATCACTCAAGGTTCTAAGATATTGTTAAATAGGTTACACCGGAGGTACTCAAACTGGGATATGACTCAGACCAACCAAACTTTAGAGACTATGGAGTAGTAACACGTGATCCTGATAGACGGAAGAGAAAGCCTAGTTCCTTAACCCCGTAGGAAAGATAGGATGACTCAGATCACAAGGCATGAGGTATAAGGAGTAAAAAGAGCCTTACATTCCCTTCCACAATCAATTCCCCTACATAACTAAAGAATTTCTAGACTCAACTTCGACCAGGTTGGCTTGGAAATCCTACAGGCAGTCAGGCTCTGATACCAAAACTGTCGGGACCCCGATTCTAAGTCACACCGATCTAGCATGTAACACCTCATATCACTTTGTGGCCTCACGCGCGGTATCCCCACGGGTGTCGCCTTACAATGGCCCGGGATCGTTTGCGCCTTTTGGCTCACGTATATGATAGTGTCGCTAGCATCCATATGAGAAAGAACCCGGGCCGACATGGATAGTCGTGAACCCAAAGCGGCACAGACCTATGGAGACAGGCATACATGAATCACATCAAGCATGTCGGTCAATAGCGTATGTATCCGGGCTGTAGCACTGGGCTAACAGGACTCTGGAAATCACCGCGTGACATTTCCGAGAAGGGACAGACACAGGAACGAAGTGAAACACATGCCGGCCAGTCAAGTGTCCTGAACAGTAGTGCTGGGCTAGCAGGACTCCGGTGAACCGAGCTGTAGCGGACTACTATGGCTCAAGGAAGCACTAGACTACATTTCCCCATAAGAGAGGCTGCCAAGGACAAACAACTAGATTGTCGGATCCCACACACAGCAATACACGTCACACGTACGCATAACATGCAAGTATGTGAGGTACAACATGGCATCACAACATAACGCAATTCATATAGATAAAGGCTCAGAAGAGCCACATAGCATAAATACAAACAGGGGTCACATGACCCATCATTCAGAGCATACAAGCAACGGAAGCATTGCATGTCTGAGTACAGACAACTACAAAAGAAAAAGGCCGAGAAGCCTGACTACCTACAAGTCCCTCCAAGGTACAAGATCGTAGCTGAGGTAACAAGCTATTCGTTGAAGTCCAAGCGGTACTACTAGTGAGACAGATGTCTCATCTGCAAAACATAAATAAAGCAAACATGAGTACAAGGGTACTCAGCAAGACTTACATCAGATGCTATCATACATGTATTTGTATCAAGAAGGTAATGTGGGGTTTAGTTGCAGCAAGCCAGCTTTGACTCAGTGGCTATCATGTTCTACGACTATGAGAAACTCCTTTGAGGTGAGGCAGCGCACACGAGTCCACTAATCACCACATCAATACACTTCAATGGATTCATCCCCGTCTCTCCAATGAGAAGGCCATCCATAGCACTCACACTTATCTTGAGCATTTTAGAGTATCCACTTTAAGTTGTCTATGTATCACGTAAGCATCCAAGAAGTCCATAACCGAGGACACGGCTATTCGAATAGATCATGATAACCCTGCAGGGGTGTACTTCATCACACACGCTCTCACCACTTATCACCATATACCCGTCATGTATCTCGGCAACCTTCAAGCGGAAGCCTGGCGAGGGTGTCGGCCACGACCTAACTAACCACGCAAGACTCTAGTCCAGGTTTATCACCTATTTGGGTTCCATCCGCAAGGAGATCCGGCCGGGGTGTCGCTCACGGCCCCAAACGATGTGAGCAGGGTTCCCAAGCCCACCATCCGGGTGCCACTTGGTACACCGTGCCACCTATGCCTAGTCTGTCCCGAGCCCACCCTGCCGGGTGCCACTCGGTAGAAAAATAGCACTACCTACAAACACCAGAAACTATTTGCAACTCCTGGACAGAGATCAAGGCGGTTAATAAGCCGAGAGAGCTTGGAGCGCCTGGAGCCCAATGTGTGGTAGTAGCTAGTCATTGGACAACTTACACAGAACTCAGTTCTTAAGGACGGTCCCAATGAGACAACCCACCATGTACTCCTACATGGCCTCTCACCGCTACCTTTACCAAATCGTGTTCAGACGCTTAACTCTCATTACCTGAACATATCATAACATTCCAATTCATTCCCGATGAATCAGATCTGACACAACTCTAAGCAATAGCAGGCATGGCATGGCAAGGACACAACATGGCTCAATCAACTCCTACACATGCTAGTGGGTTTTAACTATTTACTGTGGCAATGACAGGTCATGCAGAGGAATGGGTTCAACTACCGCAGCATAAAGTAGCAGTTGAATCGTTGTTGTCCTAATGCAATAACTGAGAGCAGGAGCGAGAGAGTAGGATTGTATCGGAATGAACAAGGGGGGTTGCTTGCCTGGTAGATCAATAGGGGGGGCACTGCTCCACTGATAGGTGCTCCCGAACACTTTCCGGAGCAGGACCTATCGAGAAGGAACGGTGTCGAAAATCAAACACAAGTATATGCAACAATTTGATGCATGATCATGGCATGAATATGTGATGTTGTTTGAGTTAATGCATCTAGCATTTATCTAGTTGAGGTCCATTTGAACCAAGGGTTCAAATGCAACTCCAAAATAAGCCCTTAAATATGCCATAAGTGTGTTTTCATATATACAGCATGTATAGGTGGGTTTGTCATGCATGAAAATGGTATAGATGGATAGATTGAATTTTTCTGATCATTTTTCATATATAAATTATTTCAATCTGAGCTACGGTTGAATTTTTATGAATTTTTGAAGTTTTGAACATTTTTTGGAATTTCCTGTTTAAAAATAATTTCAGAAAAAGAATAACTGCGTCAGCATTGCGTCATGCCTGCGTCATGCCTGCATCAGCAGGTCAACGGTGGCTGACCAGGTCAAACCTGACGTGTGGGGTCCACACGTCAGTGTCTGTGGCTAATCCTAATTAAATTGAACCTAAACTAGCTTAGTTAATGGGGTTGGGCCCACGCGTCAGTGACCCAATTAGTTAACAGGGTTAAAATAGTTGTTAAACTAATCCTAACTAAAAATTAATAGGGTCGGGCCCCACATGTCAGCGACCCACGGGAGGTCAAACCTCCTGGACAGCGGGGTCAAAACCCGCCGGCGGCTTGACGCCGGCGAGCCAGACGCGGCGGAGGGCCTTGGATTCGTCGCTCGGGCGACCATTCGGGCGGCGGAGACCACCTACGTGAAGCCCAGGCTCGCGCGCATCCAGTGGGACACGCGGGAGACCGTGGGGTGGTCGGAGCTCACTGGAGCGAAGCTCGCGGCGGCGGCCGGAGCTCGGCTCGAGCGGCAGAGGGGCTAGAGGGCGCCGGAGAGGCAGGGAAGAGGGGGGTTCGACGGCGGGGCTCACAGCGGATCCAACGGCGGGGTCGGCGAGCTCGGGGAAGGTTCGGTGTAGCCGGAACGTCGCCGGCGATCTCGGGTGGCTGACGAAGAAGACGACGGCGGTGACGACGATACGGGGCGCCCGGAGTTGCCTGGCTTGACGGAGAGGACGAGGAAGGTGGCGCGGAGCTTGTGGGCACGTCGAAGGGGCGAGGCCGGGGCGGTGGCTGCGGCTATGGCGAATGGAGGTGACGGCAGCGTTCGAGCGCGGTGAGAGAGAGCGAGGGAGAGGAGAGAATGGGCACGGGAGAGTGAGGGGGAAACGGGGCGGCGTGTGGCGTCGCGCGGGTGATCCAGGCGATGAGAGGGAGAAGCAGGAGCTGGCGGAAGACGTGGCCGCGGCGTGCGTCGTGCCCCGCTTCTCCTCTGCCTATTGGCAAGAGGTAGAAGACGGGGCTGCCCCTGGTGGGCTGGGCCGCCAGGTGGGCTGGCCAGCTGGGCCGCCAAGTAAGGCCAGGTAAGCCTTTTCCTTTTCCTGTTTTCTTTTCTATTCTTCTGACATTTGTTTTGATTTAATAAAAATACTAAATCATTTTATTTTATTCTGTAAATTTTAGTAGGGACTAGTTGGACCACTCCAAAGCCCCTCACCAAAATTCAGAATTATTGGACAATATTTTATATATAATAAAATATTTATCCAACGCAAATAACTAGTGGATTAATTCCAAATGCCCAAAATAAATACTTATGAGCTCCTAAAGATATTGGTTTGATTTTTATCTCTGTCCAATATTTTCAGAGAGCATCATGAACATTTTCTTGGACCTTTTTGGAGAATTTTTTTTATCTGGGTCATTTCCAGAAATGATTCTGAGGTTTTCACAAATCCCCATTTCAAATTTAAATGGAATTTAAACATGATGCACAAATGGCTAGCTGGTCTAGGTCATACCTGAACTAGGGATGTGACAATATGTACCTACGCATCGAATTATGCATTCGTGGTTGAACCTATATTTGTAATAAACATTGTTGGATATGGAATAAGTGATTGCCTACTTTCAAATTCAAAACATGTGATTTTTAAATTAGGGATTACACTACACACGATTTGCAAAAGCAAAATGTGTGCGCTAGACGTGGAGATCAGACACGTTTCTAGGATCCACTACATGTGCGATCAATCTCCACTGCACACACGATCAACCAAGAAAAAACATGTGATATTAACAACAGCATCGCACACGGTTATTTCTTATTAAATGTTTGCAATAGTCACGTTGTCATGCATGCTTCAAAATTATGGACTGTTTGTGATGTTGTGTGCATCGCAAACACTTGGGCATAGAAGAACATGTGCGATGTACATACTAACGGATATGTATTCCTTGGATTGACTGTGCGGAATGTACATACGAACGGAAACATTTAGCGGGGACTAACTATGTGGGATGTACTTACGACCGAAAACGATTTCGCCTGTATAACTGTATTTTTGGCACTATTGTACGTATAACCGTATTTGAGCGCTCGTTGGTCGCACACGACCTCATTTTGCCGAGCATGTGTGCCAGGAGGGCATATACCCGACGGGTTTTGGGTCGTGGGGGAAGGACCCCCCCTATCGCAGTCACTAAGTTGGCAACGGTTCCGAACGCTGTCGCGGAAAGGGGTTAAAAACCGTTTGTATAGCACTGACGCGTACCAGTGTGAGACTAGTTAAGGGCGAGGTGACGATGTGTGTTGGAAGTGTTTCCAAGATTGATTTGATCACCATCACACACTCCCTCTACCTTCAGGATTAGTGTTGTGTCAGGACCCCGATCCTAAGTCACACCGATCTAGCATGTAACACATCATATCACTTTGCGGCCTCACACACGGTATTCCCACGGCTGCAGCCTTACCTAGGTCGGGACCGTTTGCGCCTTTTGGCTCACGTATATGATTGTGTCTCTAGCATCCATATGATAGAGAACCCGGGCTGACATGACTAGTCATAAACCCAAGGTGGCACAAACTTACAGGGACAGACATAGATAACCCAGCAATGAACGTGTCAGTCATCAACGTATGAACCCAAGTCGTAGCAAGCGACAAGGACTTAAAGGAACAACGTGTGACATTTCCCCGAAGGGATAGACACAGGAACAAGAAGGATACAGGCCGGCCAACCTAAGTGTTTTGGAGCAGTAGCGAACTACCATGGCTTAGTGGAAGCACCAGGCGACATTTTCCCATAAGGAAGGTTACCAAGAATAAACAACTAGGTGTCGGATCCCACGCATACCAAGCATTTCAATAACATACACACATTGTGCTCGATATGTGTAAATACAACATGGGATCACACAAAACTCTAAGACTCAAAATATTTATTCAATAGGCTCCGAGGAGCCAGATATTACAAACATGGGTCTCATGACTCAACATTCAAGTCATACAAGCAACAAGCACAAGCGGAAACATAAACATGTCTGAGTACAAACATCCGAAAGAAACAAGGCTAGAAAGCCTGTCTATCTACAAGACCCTCCACAGGAGCCAAACCTCTGTTTGGGATTCCCAAGCTAACTGTCGAAGCCCACAAAGAACTACAAGTGAGACTGAAGTCTCTCTGCAAAACATAAATTAAGAAAATGTGAGTACAAATGTACCCAGCAAGACTTACATCAGAACTAACTACATATACATCAGTATCAATAAAGGGGTGGTGGAGTTTGACTGCAGCAAGCCAGCTTTGACTCAGTGGCTATCATGTACTACGACTGCTAGTAACTCTTTTAAGGTGGCGCACACGAGTCCACATATTCACCATATCAGTACACCACTATGGATCCGCTCCTGTCTCCCTACAAGAAGTCCATCCATAGCACTCACACTTATCTTGCGCATTTTAGAGTATCCACTTTCACTTGTCTATGAACAATGTAAGAGTTCCAAGTAGTCCATATCTGCGGATGCGGCTATTCGAATAGATCATATTACCCTGCAGGGGTGTACTTCTTCACACACGCTCTCGCCGCTTACCGCCATGTACATGTCATGTATCTCGGCAACCTTCAAGTGGAAGCCTGGCGAGGGTGTCGGCCACGACCTGACTAACCACACAAGTCTCTAGTCCAGGTTTATCACCTATTCGAGTTCCATCCACAAGGAAGTCCGGCCGGGGTTTCCACTATGGCCCCAAACGATGTGTACAGGGTTCCCAAGCCCACCAAACGGGTGACGCTTGGTACACCCGGCCACGGTGCCTAGTCTGTCCCAAGACCACCTGTACCGGGTGCCACTTGGTAGACTACTAACACAACCTACAAACACGAAAAACTAGTTGCAACTCCTGGACAGAGATCAAGGCGATTAATAAGCCGAGAGGGGTCGAGTTACCGGAACCCAATGTGTGGTAGTAACTGTCTTGGATCACAAACACGGTACTCAGTTCCTAAGGATGGTTTCAATGAGACAACCCACCATGTACTCCTACATGGACTCTCACTGCTACCTTTACCAAATCGTGTTCACACACTTAGCTCTCAACAGTAGGACATGTTCATCACCATACCAATCCATCCCAGCTGAATGAGACCTGACACAACTCTAAGCATAGCAGGCATAACAAAGCAAGAATAAATGAGTAGGCACATCATGGCTCAAGAAACTCCTACTCATGCTAGTGGGTTTCAACTATTTACTATGGCAAAGACAGGTCATGCAAAGGAATGGGGTTCAACTACCGCAACATGTAACAGTTGAATTGTTGTTGTCCTAATGCAGTAAAAGAGAGCGGGAGCAAGAGAGTGGGATGTATCGAAATGCTCAATGGGGGTTTGCTTTCCTAGCACTTCTGAAGTAAGTAAAGCTCTTCATCGGTGTCATCGAACTCATCGTCGGAACAATGTCTACTCAGAGGGGACAAACACTGGCAAGCAAGAGGGAACACAATCAGTGCAATGCATAAATATGATGCATGATAATGACATGGCAATATGCTGTTGATTGAGCTAATGTAACTAGCAACTAGATTAAATGAAGTTGGTTTGAACCAAGGATTCAAATTCAAACTCCATATGTGATTATTCAAATGCCATTTATTCAAATTGTCATGTACAACAACTCCAAGTTGTTCAAACATACATGAAAATGCCATAAAAGATTCTTCATATTTTTCTGATCATTTTTCATACATAAATTATTTCATTTGGAGTTACATATTATTTTCTATGATTTTTAGAAGTTTAGGCAATTATCTGAAATTAATAAATCATTTCTAATTTATTTAAAATCCAGAAAACAGATTACTGCGTCAGCTTTATGCAAGGGTGATGTCAGCGGGAACTGGTCGGCCAGGTCAAACGTGACGACAATAAACACATATTTGACCTGAGGATGAAATCAAATCACGATTTGACCTGCTCTTGAAAAAATTCACAAACTGACCATTTTGTGTGGCGCCTGACAGCCGGGCGCTGCACTCAACTATGCAGCACCCTTGACTTAGGCGCCGCACGCCCGACCAGCATGGCAACCCGGGGCCAGGCACGGCCCCACAGCCAGCCATGCAACGCCTAAGCGCTAGGCGCCCCACAGTATAATGTGCAGCGCCTAGTGCAGCCCGGGGCCAGGCACGGCCCCACAGCCAGCCATGCAACGCCTAAGCGCTAGGCGCCCCACAGTATAATGTGCAGCGCCTAGCGCTTAGGCGCTGCACATTGACTTACGGCGGATCGGGCCAGCCCTCCCAGGCAGTTCTTTCCCCTTTCCCAGGCAGTTGCTCTTTGTACGAAGAGCAGTAGCGGCGCCCCCTGAGGAAGTCCTGGACTAAGGGGTCCTCGGGCGTCTAGCCTGTTAGCCATGGGCCTGACTCATGGGCTGTGAAGATACGAAGACCAAAGACTCTACCAGTGTTCAGATGGGACTCTCCTTGGCGTGGAAGGCAAGCTTGGCGATCAAATATGAAGATTCCTTTCTCTGTAACCAACCTTATGTAACCCTAGATCCCTCCGGTGTCTATATAAACCGGGGGGCTAGGTCCGTAGAGCCCAAAACTCATAGCCATAGTCATACAGGCTAGACTTCTAGGGTTTTAGCCATTACGATCTCGTGGTAGATCAACTCTTGTAATACTCATATTCATCAAGATCAATCAAGCAGGAAGTAGGGTATTACCTCCATAGAGAGGGCCCGAACCTAGGTAAACATTGTGTCCCCTGTCTCCTGCTACCATCGACCTTGGACACACAGTTCGGGACCCCCTACCCGAGATCCGCCGGTTTTGACACCGACATTGGTGCTTTCATTGAGAGTTCCACTGTGATGTCAAAGATAGGATCGATGGCTTGCCTGGTTCTCAAGGACAATATCACCTCTAGAGGAGCACTAGCCCCAGGCCAAACCCTCCGGCTGGGCGGCTTCACCATGACCGCCTGTTCGGCCATTAAGCCGACGATGACCTCTCGGGTCATCGAAAATTCCCTTAGTATTGACTCTGAACACTCCAAGCAGATGGATCTGGTGGAGCTTTCATCTTTAAATGAGCTCCTAGATCACATCGCTGCCCTGGGGGTCGCTACAGACTACGATCAAATTGGGCTTAAACCCGATCAGAGAGAAATCAAATCTCCATCGATCACCCACCAGATAGCGGTAGTCGAGGAACGAGACGACAACTCTTCCTCTATACTGAGGATGGATTATGTGCGGATATCCGACCTCGAAGAGCCGGACACCCACCCACGAAGAGATGTATCCTGCCCTTCAAACATAGAATTAGACGACGGGCCTAAGAAATCAGTTGATATCCCGAAGCCCGAACTATTAAGTTCGAAAGATCTTTAGAATCCGGATCCAAAATTGAGTCAGGGTTCGGATTTAAATCCACCCACCCACTCAGATATAAGCGCTCTCATGAGCATACAACAGCAGTCTCAGGAAACGGTCCACCACTTCTGGGCCAGACTCCTCCTTGTCAAAGACAAGATTAAAGATTGCCGCGACAAGGGCACGGTCTCAGTGTTCCGCAACAATTGCATGGACGAAGGAATCCTCAACGCCATCAACCGCGGTCGCATATTACACTTTGCTGACTTGGCAACTATCATACAGAAGTACAGTGCAATGGAAGGCGCCTGGAAAACTCAAGCAGCCCGTTGGGAACCATCGGTCCCCACTCAATCCCTCGTTCAGGCGAAAAGGGCGCACCCTCGTGGCACGCCTGGTCCAATAGTAAAGAAATATAAGCCAGTTACGGGGCACAGAATTGTTCTGGAAGGATGGCTCGATGGGCCATGCAAAATACACACAACACCGGATAACGTACCAACCCACAGCCTTAGAGCATGTTGGATACTCTGGCAAGTGGCCAAGAGCGGCGATGATATCCTCACCAAGAATACCCCAGAACAACACCCCCAGAAGATGACGACCTCAAAGTATTGACGGTCTTCGAGACATTTGCTTCAAACAATAGGTGCAAATGGGCACTCCGCGAACTCACCGAAGTCTGCCAAATTGCAGCAATAAACCCTTCGAACGACACGGCTATCACTTTTAATGCCAATGACAAACCAAAATATAGGACAGTCCAAGCACCAGCCGCCTTGGTCCTCAGTCCAATCGTAGACAGCTTTCGGCTCACCAAGGTTCTCATGGACGGCGGCAGCGGACTAAACCTCATCTATGAGGATACACTCTACAAAATGGAAATAGACAGGAGCCGCATCGAGCAAAGCAGCACAACCTTCAGAGGAATCATTCCCATTCGGGAGGCGTGGTGTGCGGTAAAATCACACTTGACGTGGTATTCGGCACACATGAGAATTATCGATCCGAAGAGATAACCTTCCAAGTGGCCCCTTTCAACAGCGGATATCACGCCCTCTTGGGGCGAGACGCATTTACACGCTTCCAAGCTATACCTCATTACGGGTACATGAAGCTTAAGATGCCTGGGCCCAACGGCATAATCACTCTGGCAGTGATCTAGACATAGTACTGCGCGCCGAAAATAAAACCGCATCCCTGGTCCTCGAGGCATTATCTAAAGCCCTCGTGGCGGAAGAATTAACTGTATTGCGCTCCACGGTAGACAGGGACGATGTGATCCTAGACAAACAACCCAAATCCACCTCCTTCAAACCGGCAGAAGAAATAGTCCAATTCCAAGTCCATCCAACGGACCCCAAGAAGACAACATCTATTGGAGCACAACTAGACCCAACAGTCGACACCGCGCTACGAGAGTTCCTCCGCGAGAACTGGGACATATTCGCCTGGCACCCTTCTGATATGCCAGGAATCCCACGCAAGTTGGCTGAACACAGCCTCAATATATTCAAGGGATATAAACCGGTCAAACAAACACTGTGGCATTTTTCCGAACCCAAACGTCAAGCTATGGGGAAGGAGCTAGCCAAGCTAATCGAGGCCGGATTCATTAGAGAAATAAAACACCCAGACTAGTTGGCAAACCTGGTGATGGTGCAAAAGAAGGACAAATCCTGGCGCCTGTGCATCGATTTCAAAGACCTCAATAAGGCTTGCCCCAAGGATCCCTGCCCCCTCCCCCGCATCGACTAGATCATTGATGCTACCGCAGGACATGACTCACTGTGCTTCCTCGATGCATATTCCGGATACCATCAAATTAAAATGAAGGAGTCCGATCAAGCTGCAACAACATTCATTATCCCATATGGGCCATTCTACTTCAACACCATGCCCTTCGAGCTCAAAAACGCTGGTGCCACCTACCAACGCAAGATGCAAACATGCCTGGAGAAACAGATTGGCAAGACAGTTGAAGCATATGTGGACGACGTTGTCATCAAAACCAGACACGTTGAAACACTCATAGATGATCTACGTCTCACATTCGACAATCTCCGCGCATATGACATTAAGCTCAATCCGGAAAAGTGTGTTTTCGGCGTCCCCGCTGGAAAACTGCTGGGCTTCATCGTTTCCAATAGAAGAATTGAAGCAAATCCAGCCAAAATCCGAGCTTTGTCACAATTGTCTATGCCAATGGACCTTAAACAGGTCCAAAAACTCGTCGGTTGCGTGGCAGCTTTAAGCCGCTTTATCTCCAGATTGGGAGAGAAGGCATTGCCACTTTATCACCTTCTATGGTGCACCGATCATTTCGAGTGGATGGATGCGGCAACGGTCAGGATAGAAGAAATAAAAGCCCTTCTAGTGAGAAACCCAACCCTGGCCGCGTCGGGCGTCGGTGAACCCATGTTATTATACATGTCAGCAACACCAGGTGGTGAGCGTCGTGCTCGTCGTTGAACGAGAACAGGACAGACACAAATTCCCGCTTCAGAAGCCAGTATATTATGTATCCACTGTCCTCACACCATGCAAATCCCGGTACCCTCATTATCAAAAGATAGCATACGCGGTCTTCATGGCATCCCGAAAGCTACGACACTACTTCCAGGAGTATTCTATCACGGTGGCTTCTCAAGAACCACTCAATAAAATAATAAACAACCGCGATGCTATGGGCCGGATTACCAAATGGGCCATTGAGCTCCTTCTATTTGACAAAACATACAAACTGCGTCGAGCCATTAAATCCCAAGTACTGGTTGACTTCGTCGCCGATTGGACAGAGGTCGGACTCCCTAAAGAGTACGACACATATTCCAACTGGGTTATGTATTTTTATGGTTCCAAAATGGTGGCAGGACTAGGAGTAGGCATCGTTTTAATGTCCCCCACTGGAGACATAGTCCAATACGTACTTTGAATATTATACATAGACTCCAATAACGCAGCCGAATACGAGGCCTTATTGCGTGGTCTTCGGATGGCTGTCTCTATGGGCATACAATGCCTGGGAGTGCACGGGGACTCAAACCTCGCAATATCTCAAATAAATGGAGACTTCGATGCCAAAGATCCGAAGATGGCAGCTTATCATAATGTCGGCTCGGTTTGAGGGGCTCGAGTTTCATCCCGTGGCCCGCGAAAGTAATCAAGCGGCGGACGTCCTTGCTCGCATCGGCGCCAAGCGCGACCCTGTCCCACCTAACATCTTTCTAGAAAGGCTTTTCAAGCCATCCGTGGTGTGGCAAGGGGAGAGCGGCAATACCAGCCCGGATCCGAACACAAACCCAGATTCCGAACACAATGATATCATCAGGGGCTCAGCCACCGAAATAACAATGTCGGCCCATCTCATTATGGCAGTCATTGCCCCATGGACCGAACCCTTCTTGCCTACCTTAATAGGAAAGAACTCCCTGATTATCAGAATGAGGCCCGCCGCATTGTCCAGCATTCGAAGGCCTACAAGGTTCATGGCGGAGAGCTCTACAAGAAAAGTGCCACCGGAGTCCCTCAAAGATGTATCTCCGAGGAAGAGGGGCGGCAGCTCCTGACTGAAATTCATGTCGGTCTTGGTGGGCGCCACGCCGCAGCTCAGGCCCTTGTTAGCAAGGCCTTCCGTACAGGGTTTTATTGGCCAACGGGCCGAGCAAATGCACAGGACCTTGTCCAACATTGCGTCCGATGCTAACTCTTCGCAACCAAAGCCATATGCCCCCCACTGCCCTACAAACAATCCCCATCACTTGGCCTTTTGCATTCTGGGGACTGGATATGGTTGGGCCCCTTAAAGGAGGAAGCCATAAGAAAAAATATTTGTTGGTAATGGTGGATAAATTCATTAAGTGGATAGAGGCTAAACCAGTTAAAACGGCCGAGTCCGGGCCGGTGATAGAATTCATATCCGGCGTTGTACACCGTTATGGTGTTCCACATAGCATCATCATTGATAACGGATCCAATTTCACAGCCGATGAAGTGAAATCCTGGTGCGCTAATCTAGGCATCAAGCTTGATTACGCCTCTGTCTATCATTCACAAACAAACGGTCAAGTCGAACAAGCCAGTGGTCTTATTATGAGCGGCATCAAGCCTAGACTAGTGCGGTCTTTGAAAGAGTCAGATAAGCACTGGGTTGAGGAGCTCGACTCCGTACTCTGGGGGCTGCGGACCACGCCCAATCGCACTATCGGACACACACCTTTCTTCATGGTGTCTGGCGCAGAGGCAGTGTTACCTTGCGACATTATTCATGACTCACCTCGAGTCACAAAAGCCGAGCTTGATCGGCAGGTTAGCTTAGATGCCCTGGAGGAGGAGCGCGACGTCACAAAAGCCCGTTCCGCATTTTATCAACAGCAGGCTTGAAGGTATCAAAGCAGAGAAGTGCGGGCCAAGACTTATAATGTTGGTGAACTTGTTCTACGACTGCCGGAGAAGAAAAAGGACAAACTCAAGCCCAAGTGGGAGGGTCCCTTCATCATTGATGAGGTTCTCACCAGAGGAGCGTTCCACCTGCGTGATGCGTCAGATAATCGCCTAGAGCCGAACCCCTGGAACGCGGCCAGACTGTGAAGATTCTATCCCTAGTGACCGAATTCTTTGTTCGTCTCCTTCTCCCTGTTGTTTCCATCATTTTTTTTCTCTCTTTTCGTTTTTGCTCTTTAGCCTTAAAGCTCTCGTGCGGCTAGACCGTGCACCCCTGACGCATACATCTTCAAATATGTACGTCCATTATACCTGGGGGATTCTTGGAAAGAAGCTTTCTATCATTATTTTCCGAGGATCAAGCTCATCACATATGCGTTTTCCCATATGAACCTTTTTCTTCGCCATTATATGCATCGTTATGACTTAAGTTTTGGCCAAGCTAGATTGCGTGGCTCCTATGCTTATTCCCTATGTTCCCGTTAGTTCGGCTAGGGCATAAAGGGAGCACCTCTGCGATTTTTACTACCGGGTCATCTAGATGTGTACCTCAGACTGGGTGAAGCCAAAAGCTAACATTCTTAAGGGAATATTCGGTCAGTGAACTAAAGGTGTTTCTTGCATTTACTCCATTGTGAACCCCCAGAAGTTACATACACTGTGATTCCTCAATCACAGTCCGGACATGCACGTTAACGCATGCCCACCCAGGGAAAGGAACCCTTAACGGAACTATTCTCTCTAGAAGATGTTTCTTACAATCTTAATGTAATATAACATAACTAGCCGGATACAACTTGTCTGTTCAAGCAACTATGACCCCTACGCCTGGTTTCCATGCATATCCCGATCTATTTGGCCGTTCTGGTATTCGGAAACACTCCGCACCTTCGGGTCCAGAGGTTGAAGCGAATAGGTCTGCCATTGCAATCGTTTTACAATTTATCTAGAGTTACATATGCCAAGGAAGGTACATAGTCACTTAGGACTCAAAAACTTCCTGTTCCATACCATCCAGCAGGCTGTCTAATTTACAATCCTGTTGGGAATACTTGGCAGCTACTTCTACTTAGTCATATACCAAACTAACGGGAACTTCCTTCTGACCCAAGAGGTCCGACCCGGGCCATGTGATTCGGATCAAGCTTGGTATACCGTGTCTTCACCATGGCACAGGCCTCTCGCGCACCCTACCGGCAGGCTGATATTTTCCATAATCGGATAAGCCGCCGCGCTCCCTTGAATAGCTCTACAAGCTCCTCCATACTTCCTGGAGGGGAGGCAGATGGCCATAAGGCCTTGGCAACACTCCGCATTGCCTGCCGGGCTTGCTCGTGCATTTGCGACAACCCACAGCAGATCGTCCGAAAATCCGGACAGCTCCTCTTCGGGACGGCCCGTCAGCATACCTGCAAACATAACTCTATCAGCTCCTTTCATTTCCAAACTATTATAAGGTAAGTTCGGCCACATACTGAAGATGCTGCCTCGCAGCCTTTTATTCTCCTTCATGGAGTCGGCTAGTTGGGCCCGAACATCTTTCAGTTCTTCGCCAGTTGGGTGTTTGAATCCTGGAGTTTGTTTTTCTCCACTCTGACTCGGGTCAGAACATGCTTGCCTGCGGCGTGTAATCTTTTCGCCTCTTTCTCACCCGCTTGAGCGGTTTTCAGTTTCTCCTCCAGTTGATGTGATGATCCTGTTATGAGATAAGCAACAGCGTTAAGCACCGCTGGTATATAATTATTGTTTCTCGCTAGAGAGAAATATTACCAGAGGACGCCTTCTTGGACTTTTCCAGTTCGGCGGTAACAACAGTTAGCTATGTCCGACACTTTTCTAGCTCTTGGGCTAGCAGGTCATTCTTCTCCGTAAGAACCTGGTTATACAACGATCCTTAAATTAGTTGTACCAACTACTTCAAGTCTCGGGGGCTACTGGCATATGGTTATCATATTCGGGCACAGTAAACTTACCTGCACATCTTTTAAATGCTACTATGTGGCTCTGCTAAGCCCATCTCGAGCAGTTCGGATGTATGCATCAGTCGAGCTGAAGGCATTGAACGCCTCTTTTGAGAATCGGGGGTCTCGTAAAACGGCCCTCCGGAGCCGATGATTCATGGCACTCTCCACTTCCGAGTTGGTGACGGACATATCTTCCGAGCCCTCAGCCGAAGGAATGCTCGGCGTCACTCTCATATCGGCCCCCATCTCCTCGGCTGGGACCGAATCCCGGCTGTTGGGAGTATGACTGGCCGGATCCCCGGACATAGTCCGGCGAACTCTTTTCCAGATACAGGACGAACATAAAAATCACAGTTGGATGCGACTGCTAAAGAACATATTCGCGAATCCATACCTCTTCGATGAAGGCTCGGCCGTATCTTTGTTTGCCTTCCTCTTCGAAGGCTTGCCTGGCGTAGGGGCCGCTCAATTTGGAGATACCCCTGGGGCAGCATGGCGCGTCGAACGCCTCCCCTTTTGAGCACAAGATGGTGCGGTGGGTGAGGCAGAATGAGAGAACTCTTTCAGATGAGATGTTTCCTGATTACTTACGTGTGAAGCAGGGAGAAGACCGGGGTAATCGGCGATGATGGCCACTTCTGTGCCATCGTAGCTCGCCTGGTAAAACACCCCGTCCTCGAGCACCATGAATATATCCGGATCCTCTTCGAATCCGGGGTCAAGGTCCCGATTGTGGCTCTCGGGCGGCGGGGCGGGGCTGTGAAGCCCTTCAGAAATCTTTCACCAGTGCTATTATAAATGGACGGGTTAATATTCATTAAAAGTAGCTCAGAGAGTGGAACAAGTAGAGCAGAGGAGTTGGGGCTTACCCAGCTAGGAGGATTGTACATGGAAAATCCATCTCTGCGCTGGATACATAGAAATTCCTCTTCCTCCCCTTTGAACAGTTCGGCCAATATTTTGGCCAGAGCGGCGGGGGTGTCCGGACCCTTCCTACCGCAGCGGGAGGCGTCATCCTCCCCATTATAGTGCCACATGGGAAGCCCTCTATATTGGAGTGGCTGAACCCCCCGTACTATGGAAGTCCCCATTTCTTCGACTATTCATAACCCGGACTGAGCGAGCATCCTTATCTTGCTCATGAGTTGACGAACTTCCGCACTATCTTCCTCCTCAAGGCTCCGAGGGCACCAACTATGGCGTTTCTTAAAAGGAACGCTTGTGAACTCGGGAAGACCCCTCCGAACTGGGTCTGTAAGTGTGACGTCCTCAATATAGAACCATTCGGAAGGCCACTGAGGGAGTCCGGGATTAGGGGTCTCTGGACAGCCGGACTATATCCTTTGGCCGGACTATTGGACTATGAAGATACAAGATTGAAGACTTCGTCTCGTGTCCGGATGGGACTCTACTTGGCGTGGAAGGCAAGCTAGGCAGTATGGATATGGATATCTCCTCCTTTGTAACCGACCTTTTGTAACCCTAACCCTCTCCGGTGTCTATATAAACCGGAGGGTTTTAGTCCGTAGGACAACATACAATCATACCATAGGCTAGCTTATAGGGTTTAGCCTCTCCGATCTCATGGTAGATCAACTCTTGTAATACCCATATCATCAAGAATAAATCAAGCAGGATGTAGGGTTTTACCTCCAACAAGAGGGCCCGAACCTGGGTAAAACATCGTGTCCCCTGCCTCCTGTTACCATCCACCTAGACGCACATTTCGGGACCCCCTACTCGAGATCCGCCGGTTTTGACACTGACATTGGTGCTTTCATTGAGAGTTCCTCTGTGTCGTCACCGTTAGGCTTGTTGGCTCCTACGATCATCGATAGCGATGTAGTCCAGGGTGAGATTTTTCTCCCCGGACAGATCTTTGTGTTCGGCGGCTTCGCACTGTGGGCCAACTCGCTTGGCCATCTGGAGCAGATCGAAAGTTACGCCCCTGGCCACCAGGTCTGGTTTGGAAGCTTAAACTACACGGCCGATATCCGCGGAGACTTGATCTTCGACGGATTCGAGCCTCTTCCTTGTGCGTCACGCGGTCACGATGAGTACGATTTAGCTCTACCATCAGACAACGTTCAAGAGATTGCATCGTCAGCCGCTCTGACCCTCAATTCGGAGCCTATTACGCCATCTGAGGATGGAGGGATAGACCCCACCACGGAGGCCGCACTCTCAGCAGCGATCGAGCCGAGGATCGACCTTACCCTTCACGAGAGCCGTGTCGCTAAACTATAGGATCCTTCTCCGGCCATGGACTCCGAACCGCCTGCGCCCGTTCCTATCGAATCCGATTGGGCGCCGATCATGGAGTTTACCTCCACGGATATTTTTCAGCACTCTCCCTTCGGTGACATACTGAACTCATTAAGGTCTCTCTCCTTGTCCAGAGGATCCTGGTCGAACTATGTCCGGCAGGATCGGGATGCGGATGACGAAGAACTTCGCCACCCACCCACCACCCACTTAGTAGCCACTGTCGATGACTTAACCGACATGCTCGACTTCGACTCTGAAGACATCGACGGTATGGACGATGATACAGGAGACGAACAGGAACCACTGCCCACAGGGCATTGGATGCCCACTTCATCACATGACGTATACATGGTGGACACACCAAAAGAAAACGACGACGAGGAACGAAAGTACGCAGCGAAGGGTTGTCCCCTCGAGAAGCAGTCAAAGTGGCGGCGTAAGCGCCACTCCAAATCCCGCCTCGGCAGAAACAACGATCATATAGACCCAGCATTAGAGCAGGGTGAACCATCGCCGGACCACGGTAACACGGAGAATCAAACCGAACAACCCGACTCTGTCAAAGATAATAGTCCGGACGACATCATACCGGACCGGACAGACACCCGGAGCAACAGAGTGCCCATCAAAGGCTTGTTGCCACCGCGAGGAGTCTAAAAAAGCAGAAGCAAAGGCTTAAGGCTGCGCAAGACACACTCAGAATCATATGGAATAAAGTACTCCACACAGCAGTGAAGTACGGTGGTAATCACCCCAGCAAGAGCTACCCGAAGCGGAAGTTGCTACCTGAATTCGATGAGGAGGACTTAGATCCCCCGCAACCAAAAATTAAAACGGCCATCTGGCCGGATAGACGACCTCACGGCCAACATAGAGCGGCAAACAACGCCGCACATAAGCCAATACGTGATCCACGTGAGGGCTCGCATCAAAAGGACGGCGCAACCAGATCCATCTATGGACCACGCAAGCGCGCTCCAGCATACGATGCAACACAACAAACATCCAAACAACGTGGTACACCCAGATACAGGGGTGCCGCACACCCCGTATGTTTCACCGACGAGGTGCTGGACCATGAATTTCCAGAGGGATTCAAACCCATAAGCATAGAGGCATACGACGGAACAATAGACCCTGGGGTCTGGATTGAGGACTATATCCTCCATATCCATATGGCTCGAGGAGATGATCTCCACGCCATTAAGTATTTACCCCTCAAACTTAAAGGGCCAGCTCAGCACTGGCTTAAAAGCCTCCCTGAAAGCTCCATTGGAAGCTGGGAAGAGCTCGAAGACGCTTTTCGGGCAAATTTTCAAGGGACTTATGTCCGACGTCCAGATGCGGCCGATTTAAGTCATATAACTCAATAGCCCGGAGAGTCAGCCCAAAAACTATGGAACAGGTTTCTTACTAAAAAGAACCAAATAGTCGACTGTCCGGACGCCGAAGCCTAGGCAGCTTTTAAACACAGTGTCCGAGACGAATGGCTTGCCAGACACCTCGGCCAAGAAAAGCCGAGAACAATGGCAGCATTAACAAGCCTCATGACCCGCTTTTGTGCGGGCGAGGACAGCTGGCTAGTCCGATGCAGCACCAGCGACCAAAGTACATCCGAAGTTAGAGATGGAAATGGGAAATCACAATGCAGCAAAAATAATAAGCGCCGGAATAAAGAAGACAGCCCGAAGAACACGGCGGTAAACACCGGATTCAGAAGCTCTCGGCCAGGTCAGCAAAAGCCGCCCTCTAAAGGCAGCAGAGACGAACTGTCCAGCCTAAACAAAATTCTGGACCAAATATGTCAGATCCATAGCACCCCTGGTAAACCCGCTAATCATACCCACAGAGAATGTTGGGTCTTCAAGCAGTCCGGCAAGCTCAACGCCATACACAAGGGGGAGGATACACCAAGCGAAGACGAGGATGAGCCTCTCAAGCAAGACACTGGGGAACAAAAGAAATTTCCACCAGATGTCAAAACAGTAAACGTGTTACACGTGATCAAGGGCAGAAACAAAGCGGCACTCCCAGAGAAATATGCCAAAGGGCCTATCACCGCGGAGTCCTGCCACTGGTCGTCCCAACCGATCACTTTCGACCATCAGGATTAGTCAGCAAGTATCCGGCGTGCAGGATGGGCTGCCTTGGTATTTGTCGTGGTTTTGTCACGGTAGATGTCCTAGAGAAAGGACTTAGTCGTGGAGCCATCACGACGGGTTAGCTTGAAGGTGTTAAAGCGGACACAGGGACGCAAGAGAGTTTATACTAGTTCGGCCCCTTTGATGAAGGTAAAAGCCTACGTCTAGTTGTGATGGAATTGATGGGGTTTCAATGACTAGGGAGCAAACAAGCTTCGCCTAGGTCTCAAGTTGTTGTCTGTTGTCCTTGAACCGCCGCCGGGTCGTCCCCTTATATACACGGGTGACGCCCGTCGGTTCACAGAGTCCCAATACCGGCTCATAGATGTATCTGGTTTGGTCTCTACTTATTCCTAACTTACAATACAAGTTACATGCCAACGCCGGTGTACGGCTACAGGCCTTAAACCGATCATGGGCTTTAAGCCCTCATCTACCTTCATGGGCTTTAACATACTTAACTACCGATGAAGTTAACCCGGCTCAGATAGGCCGGTTTACGCCCAGTAGTAATATCCCCAACATTAGGCCCCGGATTGATTTGAACAGGTTCATGTCAATCCTTAGCAAAAATCTTCACCTTCAACATCTTCTTGTAATTTGTTGAACTGCCGCGATGTCATCTTCTCTGGTCGTTGTAAACCGGCGTGACGTCACCTGTTGTAAACTGGCCAAGGAGGATGCCGTCCCTGAACCGGGAAAAACACCAGATCTTGAAGCGGCTATTCCTGAAGATATACCCAATGATCCACCGCAGCGAGATGACGATCTTATTGCTGAAGAGAGGCCTATTGAGACCTCAAGTCCTGTCAATCAGCCCACAAGCCCCATCCGGATTGAGAAATCTACCAATCCAACAAAGCCTACTAATAAGCCAACGGCCCCAGTGCAAACCGGCGACACCAAGGATGATGAAGTTGTTATTACTGGAATTGGCCATACAGAGCCAAGCAATCCTATCGCTTTGTCTAAACATACAGCCAAGGAAGAATTTGTTGCCTTTGGCAAAGGCAAGTGGAATGTTGATCTGGCGACTTACGCTGCACTGAACGCCCAAGACATCCATTCCGGCTATCTGAACCGGCTATATACCAGTCGTGACTATGAAGCCAGTCTGGTTAACATGATGAAAGATAAATATGAGGTAACTTCCATATGCTCTTTCCTGCTTGTATTTTCAATTCTTGCTGACTCTCTTAGCCCCCAAGGACCGGTTTATAATCTTCTTTCAAACCGGGACTTACTAATATAAATCTTAACGACTCAAAATTCGCTGATGTAGCCCCCAAGGGCCGGTTCAACTTAGTGTAGTTAAACCGGGACTTAAGTAATTAATATCGCCGAATCAGAACTGATTTGAACAAACAGCCATTAGCCCCCAAGTGCCAAGTTGAATATTTGTATTGAGCTTGGGACTTTGTAAGCAGTTGAAAGATGAAGATCGAATATGCATTAGCCCCCAAGGGCCAAGTGCATAACTTGTTATCTGGTTGGTACTTCAATTCTTGTACCGTTTTGCTAAATCATATAACTGTCCGTATGCAGGCTGAGCTGAAGACCAAAGAGACCCAAATCGCCGATCTCCAAGAAAATCTGAAGTCCCAACAGACTGAAACCTCAAAAGCAAAAGAGGAGTTGACCAGCGCCTTAAGCATCATGGAACAGCTTAAGAAGGATTTCAAGAAGGAGCAAGCAGATTGGGCTACTGAAAAATCCGCTTTAACCAAACGAGCAGAAGACGCCGAGGCTGCACTAAAACCGGTGGTGGATGAATTGACCAGCATAAAGAGGCACGTGCATGCCATGACCACTGCTATCTTTGGTAAGCCGGTTTGATTTCTGAATTGATTCTGCCGTCTTACAGAGCTGTCGGTTTGTTAACCCTTTGTGATATTTCAGGGACACGCATCGGTCATTTGGGGTCAGATGTGCGGAAGAAATTGAAAGCCGCCTATACGTTGATCGAACAGCTGTACACTGGTGCACAGAGGATCATCTGTACTGCATCCCACAACAAGCCGGCGCCCACTTTGATTCAAGACACTCTGCAGAAACTGTCGGTGCTTCCTGCCCGGGTTGAAGAGCTGAAGAAATCTGCTGCTCGAACCGATGCGATCAATGCCTTAATCCGGGCAAAAGCTTGGGTGCCGGATTTTGATCCTATTGAAGCGGCTCAGGGCTATCCCAGCTTGAAGGAAGACGGGTCGGAGTTTAGTGAAGCAGATCTGCGAGCAATAAACCGGGAGGTGCGTCCGCTAGCTTGTCAATTGGCTGAAGAAGCAGACTTGTCTCATTATCAAGCCCAATATGACAATCAAAACAAGCGAGTAGCTGCACCAATTCATGAAGCGGAAAATCTTATCCCTCCAATCCGTAAGCATACTTACGCTCCCGATATTGAACCGTCGTTGCTGATCCATGATGAAGCTGTCTTTCGAGCATTAATGGAAATCGACTGGACAACTGTTGATTTCCAGCCACTGGGTAGAGAAACTGAAGTTGAAGCAGCGCAGGATGACCCACAACCATCAGGCCAGGCTGGTTACCAAGCTTGAACCGGCAGCCGGTTTAAACTGCTTCTCCTTTGAAAAACAATGATCTTGTTTTGGGCACCGTGTTGCCTTGTAATAGGCTAGCTGATACTGTTGATCTTAATATGCCTTCATGCATAACCACTGCAACTTGTGCTTTCTTTGGGTGATGAACTTTCCAAAGTATTTTCTGCAATATAAAAATCTTAAAGTGCCACTGTGGTTTTACCGTCAGGCGGAGTATGATGTCTGCATATGTGAAATCAAAATATCTGAAATGTAAGCATGTGATCAAATCTTTGAGATATATGATACCTGCCATCGTTGGGCATGAAGTTGGCTTAGCCAATCTTGAAACGGAGGTTTCATAAACCCACACTGTTGGAGGAGATAGCAGCTCCTGTATATATATAATGCCGGTTTACCATGTAAACCGTGCCGGGCTATAATAAAGCACCGTGTTACTCCATAATAGGATGTTAACAAAAAATCAAACCGGGCAAATAGTCTCCGGATTAAAAATGAACCGTGTTCCGTCAACTGACAGTGTGAACCGGTTTAAAATTTTGTCGGTTTAAAAAACGCAACCAAAAAGAAAGAAATATCTATCAAAAAAGATTGTGAAGCAAAGGCAATGATAAAACCGTTTGCAAAAAGAGGCTTATTTGAGCCGATCAGATGGCGTTACCATGGTCGGACATGACCAAGCTCCCGACAGGTGTAGCTATGGTTCAAGTCAGCCAGGTCCCCAAATGAAACCGTGGCATTTATGCCCATCAAGTGGCATGGCAATGGTTCGGGTTCGACCAAGCCCCCAAGTGATTATGTGGCCTTAGGCCGATCAAGAGGCGTGACTGGTTCAGATGTGACCTAGTCCCCAAGTGATCTGGTGGCTTTCGCCTATCAAGAGGTGTTGCACTGGTTCGGACACGACCAAGCCCCCAAGTGATATAACATGATGCTTTGAAAAGCTAACTCAAGGGGTAAACAGGAGGCCGCTTTAGAACAACTCCGTGGAACCACACATGATGTAAAAGAACAGATACCCCGCTTTAGCTGAGGTTCCGATTTATTATATTTAATCATAATATATACATCGTCGTAATATGTACATAAGTAGAGCCAATGTCTTAGGTATAGTAAGGCCGAAGATGAGCTATGTTCCACGGCCTATTGGTCTCCTCCTCTGATGTACGTGAGTCTTTATGCTCTCGAATATCGATCAGATAGTATGACCCGTTGTGCAAATTCTTGCTGACCACGAAAGGTCCCTCCCAAGGTGGGGATAGCTTATGCATATCAGTGTGATCTTGGATGAGCCGAAGCACCAAATCTCCTTCCTGAAAGGTTCTGGTTCTGACTCGGCGACTGTGACAACGACGAAGATCCTATTGGTAAATCGCCGAGCGGGCAGCTGCTATGTCACGTTCTTCATCCAATAGGTCCAAAGTGTCTTGCCGTGCTGTCTCATTGTCCGCTTCAACATAAGCCGCCACACGAGGTGAGTCATGGCGGATATCACTGGGGAGAACCGCCTTCGCTCCGTAAACCATGAAGAATGGTGTGTAGCCTGTTGATCTGTTGGGTGTAGTATTGATGCTCCATAACACAGATGGTAACTCTTCTACCCAACAACCTGGTGTTCTCTGTAAAGGAACCATAAGCCGAGGCTTGATGCCTTTCAAGATCTCTTGATTAGCCCTTTCTGCTTGACCATTGGACTGTGGGTGTGCCACTGATGAAACGTCAAGCCGGATGTGCTCCCATTCGCAGAACTCCTTCATGGCACCCTTGGACAAGTTGGTACCATTATCTGTGATGATACTGTGTGGAAAGCCAAAACGGAAAATCACTTTTTTGATAAACTGAACCGCCGTGGCCGCATCACACTTGCTAACCGGTTCTGCCTCCACCCACTTTGTGAACTTGTCAACCGCCACCAGGAGGTGGGTCTTCTTATCTTTGGACCTTTTGAAAGGCCCAACCATATCCATCCCCCAAGTCGCAAACGGCCAAGTAATTGGAATCATTCTCAATTCTTGAGCCGACACATGAGCACTTCTTGAAAACTTTTGGCAACCGTCACATCGTCTGACCAAATCCTCCGCATCAGCTGAGCAGTTAACCAATAGAAGCCATGGCGAAACGCTTTAGCTACCAAAGATTTTGAACCGGCGTGGTGACCACAATCTCCTTCGTGGATCTCACGCAAAATTTCACAGCCTTCTTTAGGAGACACACAGCGATGAAACGCCCCTGATACACTGCAATGATGCAACTCGCCATTGACAATATTCATGGACTTGGACCGCCGGACTATCTGTCGGGCCAGAATCTCATCCTCTGGTAACTCGCCCCGGTTCATGTACGCCAGGTAAGGAAGCGTCCAATCCGGAATGACATGAAGAGCTGCCACCAATTCAGCCTCCGGATCAGGAATAGCCAAATCCGCTTCACCAGGGAGCTTGACCGACGAGTTGTGCAGCACATCCAGAAAAACATTGGGCGGGACTGGTTTGCGCTAAGAGCCCAGCCGGCTTAAAGCGTCCGCTGCTTCATTCTTCCGTCGGTCCACATGGTCCACCTGATAGCCTTTAAAATGACCTGCAGCAATATCCACCTCACGACGATATGCTGCCATGAGTGGGTCCTTGGAGTCCCAAGTGCCAGACACTTGTTGAGCCACGAGGTCCGAGTCACCGAAGCACTTAACTCGACTTAGGTTCATCTCCTTAGCCATCCGGAGACCATGGAGCAAGGCTTCATACTCAGTTGCATTGTTAGCACAAGGAAACATTAAGCGGAGAACGTAACAAAACTTATCACCTCATGGGGAAGTTAATACGACTCCAGCCCCCGAGCCTTCCAATTGCCTGGATCCGTCAAAATGGATGGTCCAATATGTGTGATCCGGCTTTTCTTCAGGTGCTTGCATTTCCGTCCAATCATTGATGAAATAAACCAGTGCTTAAGACTTCACCGCCGTCTGAGGCACATACTTCAATCCGTGCGGCCCAAGCTCTATAGCCCACTTGGCAATCCGACCAGTCGCTTCTCGGTTCTGGATGATATCCCCCAAAGGAGCAGAACTGACCACCGTAATTGGGTGCCCTTGGAAGTATTGCTTAAGCTTCCGGCTTGCCATAAAAACTCCGTACACCTGCTTCTGCCAATGCGGATACCTTTGCTTGGACTCAATGAGTACCTCGCTGATATAATAGACCGGATGTTGAACCGGATGCTCCTTACCTGCCTCCTTTCGCTCCACCACAATAGCCACGCTGACCGCACGAGCATTAGCAGCAACATATAGCAGTAACGGCTCCTTGTCAATGGGAGCGGTGAGCACAGGCGGATTGGCCAATTGCCGCTTTAAGTCCTCAAATGCTTCATCAGCAGCAGAACTCCAGACGAACTGATCCGTCTTCTTCAACATCTGATACAAAGGGATTGCCTTCTCACCAAGGTGGCTGATAAACCGGCTTAACGCGGCAATCCGGCCTGCCAGGCATTGAACATCATTGATACACTTCGGTTTAGCCAGGGAGGTGATGGCTGTGATCTTCTCCGGATTAGCCTCAATTTCCCTGTTGGACACCAGAAAACCCAATAACTTGCCCGCCGGTACACCAAAGACACACTTGTCCGGATTAAGCATCATCTTGTACGTCCTCAGGTTATCAAAGGTTTCCTTCAAATCGTCAACCAGAGTCTCCTTCTCCCTGGACTTAACCATGATATCATCCATGTAAGCATGCACATTATGGCCAATCCGCTTGTGAAGACAATTTTGTACACACTGTTGATAAGTTGCCTGGGCACTTTTGAGCCCAAAGGGCATAGACACATAGCAGAAGGCTCCAAAGGGACTTATGAATGCCGTCTTCTCCTGGTCCTTAACTGCCATTTTGATCTGATGATAGCCAGAATATGCATCCAAAAAACTTAAACGCTCACAACCCGCCATAGCATCAATGATTTGATCAATACGGGGGAGGGCAAAAGGATCTGCTGGACAAGCCTTATTAAGATCTGTGTAATCCACACACATGCACCAGGTGCCGTTTTTCTTAAGGACTAGCACCGGATTGGCAAGCCACTCAGGGTGAAAAACTTCAACAATAAAACCAGCTGCTAAGAGCCTGGCTACCTCTTCTCCAATCGCCTTGCGTCTTTCTTCGTTAAACCGGCGGAGGAACTGTTTCACCGGTTTGTATTTAGGATCCACATTAACGGTGTGCTCAGCGAGTTGCCTTGGTACACCTGGCATGTCAAAGGGCTTCCATGCAAAAATGTCCCGATTCTCACGGATGAACTCGATGAGCGCGCTTTCCTATTTCGGATCCAAGTTGGCACTGATGCTGAACTGCTTGGACGAATCGCCAGGTACGAAGTCAACAAGCTTAGTTTCTGCTGCCGATTTGAACTTCAGGGCTGGATCATGCTCCGTAGTTGGCTTCTTTAATGGAGTCATGTCCGCCGGATCAACACTGTCCTTATAATACTTCAGCTCCTCGGTGGTACAAACCGACTCTGCGTAGGCCGCATCTCCTTCCTCGCACTCCAAAGCGATTTTATGGCTTCCGTGAACCGTTATTTTCCCCTTGTAACCCGGCATCTTGAGCTGCAAATACACATAACAGGGCTGTGCCATAAACTTGGCGTAGGCCGGTCGCCCAAACAGGGCGTGATATGGACTTTGGATTTTCACCACTTCAAACGTCAATGTCTCCAACCTGGAATCATGATCATCTCCAAAGGCCACTTCCAGCGCTATCTTACCAACAGGATATGCTGACTTGCCAGGTACCACACCGTGGAACACCGTATTAGACAGTTTGAGATTTTTATCTATTAGTCCCATACGACGGAAGGTCTCATAGTACAAGATATTAATGCTGCTCCCTCCATCCATGAGCACTTTGGTGAACTTGTAACCTCCCACCTGAGGTGCCACCACCAGAGCCAACTGACCCGGATTATCAACCTGGGGAGGGTGATCCTCTCTGCTCCATATGATTGGCTGTTCAGACCAGTGTAGATAACGGGGCACGGCCGGTTCAACAGAGTTGATTGCCCGCCTCTGAACCTTCCGGTCTCGCTTGTCCAAGCTAGTGGTGAAGACATGGTACTGCCCACTATTCAACTGCTTTGGGTTGCTCTAGTAACCTGACTGTTGCTGCTGCTAGTTATAACCAGCCTGGTTGTTCTGATTATTTTGATTATTATGTCCACCCAGATTACCATTAAATCCTGAACCGGAATTTTGTCCACCGTAACCCGGCCCAGATCCTGAGCCACCACCGGAGCCGTGATCATACCGGAAAGCATTAGAATTCTTGAACTCCTGCATAATAAAGCAATCCTTCCAAAGGTGGTTTGCTGGCACCTCCTTCGTCCCATGTCTTGGACAAGGCTGGCTCAGTAGATAATTTAAGCGATCCGGGTTAGGGTTGGGTGCCCCACTGCGATTTTTACCCTTGCGTCGCTGGCCCTTGTCCTGCGCATTGGTACTAGCCACAAAGTCCATGTTACCATCCGCTTTACGCTTGCCTCCGCTACCATTGCCTGCCCAGTGATGCTGCTGACCTTTGGAGTTGCTGTTCTTCTTTCCCTTCCCTTCCTTGTCATCATCAGATTTGGGATCCTTGGTACTATCAGAATCAGCATACTTTACCAAAGCGGCCATGAGGGTCCCCATGTCAGTGCAATGGCGCTTCATCCGTCCCAACTTTAGCTTTAGGGGCCCAAACCGGCAATTGCCTTCTAGGGTTAAGACTGCGGTGTCAGCATTGATGCGGTATGATGAATGCAACACTTGTGAGACCCGGCGCACCCAATGAGTCGTTGATTCTCCTTCCTCCTGGACACAGGCAGCTAAGTCCACTATCGACATAGGCTGCTTACATGTATCCTTGAAATTACTGATAAACCGGGCTCGTAATTGGGCCCACGAACTGATAGAGTTGACCGGTAAGCTTTTTAACCAAGTGCGGGCCGTTCCTTCAAGCATCATGGTGAAGTACTTCGCACATGCTGCATCATCCACATCAAGCATCTCCATGGCCATCTCATAGCTCTCCACCCATGTCTCTGGGGGTTGATCCGCCGTGTAATTTGGTACCTTGCGCGGGCCCTTGAAATCCTTGGGCAGGCGCACATTGCGTAAAGCAGGGATAAGGCAAGGCACACCCAAAGAGCTAGAGGTAACACCGGGTTCGACCGAAATAGTTGGACGAACCGGCGTAAGCTGCCGAGCCTGATACTGCGCGGCTAACTCGGCCTCCCTGCGCGCTCGGGCCCGGTCCACCACTTCCTGAGCGTTATCAGCACCACCCGCCGGGTTGTTGCCGTGGGGTGCTCCACGTCGTTCATTACTTGACACTGCTGGTTCATCCATACGCCTGCTATAGCTCCGGCTTGGACGAGGGGTTGAGTGGATCCGGTCGCAGCTGTAGGAGTACGCTTCCTGTTGGACCAAAGCTGTCCTAAGAAGCTCCTTGACCCGTCGTGTCTCTACCGCCTGCGGCGAGTCACCTTCAATTGGAATGGCCTCCAGCCGTGCAGCAGCGGCAATGAGATTGTCCATTGGGTTGGAGTAGTGACCCGGAGGTGTTGAAACAGCCTGAGGTATAACAGTGTTTTGACGAGGCGGATTCATCGGACGGGGCTGAACCGGCGCACCGGTCCCCGGAGCTTCCGGCCGGTTTCCCTCCAGCGGGTTGCTGGTTCCTGCTCCTGGGGTGTTGAAAAGGTCTCTGGCCTCGAAAACCGGAGGCAAATGGGATCGGTACTTCCTCCTCATGACTTCATGCGACGCGTTCTGGTCCAACATGAGCCTGTAGGCTTGTGCGTCTAAAGCGGCCCGCTCTGTGGTCATCCTGGCATTCTCAGCTGCCAGGTCCGCCTTGGCCTGGGTGATCTGTTCCTTCACCTTCGCAATCTCCGCGTTGTGGACTTCCTGATTCGCCGGATTAGTTTCTACCATAAGCGCAGCCAATGCATCAAATAGATCTGATAGAACTTGAGCCGACGGGCGTGCAGAGCTTCCTACCCCGGCAACTGTCGCCGCTGCTGAACCGGAGTTTATTGGCGCAGCGGTCGAAGAATGAAGCACTGCTTGTGTGTCGGCCATGAATATTCCAACTCGGTTGGGTAGATCAGAGGGGTCCGGAATACTGTCGCCATCGGAACAGCCCCCAATCTGGCCATCTTGTAGCTGATATAGAGATTCGGTTTCTCCGGTTGATGACTCGTCGCCGGAATAAACGACGGTCTCGCCGCGAGATTCCGATCCATCCTCGTAACTTCCTCCATGGATGACTCCCACGAAGGCACGCTTCATGGCCGGTTTAACCCGGGTGGACCGCGCACGCTGAGCCGTTTCGACGAGGTCGGTGAAGATGTCCGACTCAGGGCCCGGTTCACCGATCTTGCCGATGAAAACGTGTATGCCACCAAAGGGGACCCGGTACCCGTACTCAACTGAGCCGGCCTCGGGGCCCCAGCCTGCATCATCGATGTAGAGCTTTCCGCGACGACTCTTGGTCATCCGGCCCACAGCATAGCCATCGAGTCCTTCAAAGCGGCCCTCCAAGAACATGAAACCATCATGCGATCGCCCCACGGTGGGCGCCAACTGTCGTGGTTTTGTCACGGCAGATGTCCTAGAGAAAGGACTTAGTCGTGGAGCCATCGTGACGGGTTAGCTTGAAGGGGTTAAAGCGGACACAGGGACGCAAGAGAGTTTATACTAGTTCGGCCCCTTCGATGAAGGTAAAAGCCTACGTCTAGTTGTGATGGAATTGATGGTGTTTCGATGACTAGGGAGCAAACAAGCTTCGCCTAGGTCTCGAGTTGTTGTCTGTTGTCCTTGAACCGCCGCCGGGTCGTCCCCTTATATACACGGGTGACGCCCATCGGTTCATAGAGTCCCAATACCGGCTCATAGATGTATCCGGTTTGGTCTCTACTTATTCCTAACTTACAATACAAGTTACATGCCAACACCGGTTTACGGCTACAGGCCTTAAACCAATCATGGGCTTTAAGCCCTCATCTACCTTCATGGGCTTTAAAATACTTAACTACTGATGAAGTTAACCCGGCTTAGATAGGCCGGTTTACGCCCAGTAGTAATATCCCCAACAGTATTAGACCCAATAATTGACGGATACCTCTTCACACGATTCCTGATGGACGGTGGCAGCAGTCTAAACCTGATATATCAGGACAAAGTCCGAAAAATGGGGATAGACCCAACAAAAATTCGCCACAGCAATACTACCTTTAGAGGAGTAACGCCAGGCTCAGGGGCTCATTGCACGAGCTCCTTGCTACTAGAGGTTATATTCGGCTTCCCCGATAACTTCCGTAGTGAAAATTTAACTTTCCACATTGCTCCGTTCCAAAGTGGCTATCAAGCACTACTCGGACATGAAGCTTTCGCTCGCTTCAACGCAATACTGCATTACGCTTCCCTCACGCTTAAGATGCCCAGTCCACGTGGCATCATTACAGTAAGTGGAAATATTGAGCGATCCTTGAGCACCGAAGAGAGTGCGACTGCCTAGGCAGCCGCACACTAAAACGGCCTCACCAACTAAAGCACTTGATAGGTCGTCAAGACCACGGACACGGTCAGACGAGTCCGGCGCAGCTATATGTAATCCATACAGGTTTGACTACCACACCCCTGTTATAAAAACAAGGGGCTCCACGCACGTAAACAAGTGGCAATTTTCGCTCATCTTGAATTGTACATGGTTTCTTTAATATAACCTACCTTTTTGCACGACAACTTTTCACCTAAGTTCCTCTCTTTTACAGATGACCATCGTGCTACACCCGTCCAGGATACGGCACAACGGAGACACAGGCGCAGACGTGCAGCAGGGACCTGTTCCAAGGATTCTTTTTAGATTAAGACCATGCGTAAACCTTTCTTACTGTCTCTTGTTGATACGCATCCCTCGGATTCTCAGTACTATTGAGAAGGATGCTGACGTCTTGGCATGTGGCCATGTCAGAATAATGCACGTAGCTGGGCCCGGTTTATACCATAAAGACCGAATACCTTAGGGAGTATTCGGCGCCGCGAGTTTGGCCTTATATGCATCAGATCCGAATCATGTGTTTGGTCAAATGTTGGGTTTGCCTGGCTCCTGTGTTTTGCTGCCTTACGTTCCACTCTATCGGCTAAGGCGGCACCAGGAGAACTACTGCGATTGTGCCCCGGTTCATCTGGATGAGCACCTCAGTAGAGAAAGCCGAAAACGGACTGTCATGATATAGCGTGAGACTGGTCAACCACTTGATGACCTATCGGAATGATAGAATTCCTCCGCCTTAATGAAGGGCCGTTTCCCGGCCAGGCATGTCGCACCCCGAATTCGGATGAGTGCGGAGCCACCAGGGGCTATATAGTAGCCCCACTGTCAAACTCCTATGGCTAAGTGAAAGTGTTAAAGCATTATAGTCCGGTTGCCTAGTTCGCTGCGCTATCACCTCCTTATTAGGACCAAGACGTTGGATTACACTACAAAAAAAAGACACATCCGTGACATTTTGGGCTGAACGAATTTTTTTTTCTGTCATACATATGACACTTCTATGACGATAATTGTGACAAAACCAGGTATCATCATAGATGTGGTGGGCTCCTACTTCTATGACAAAAAATCATGATAGAAAATGGGCTTTTCGTCCTGGGCGGGCCGGAGACGCAGCTGCATGACATTCTTTGGGCCGTCCATGATGGAAAAAACCATGGTAGAAGTGAGGGGGGAATTTCGGGGAGTTCCCGGTTACGGTGGGAGGTCGGGGGCCGAGCGATGCGCATTTCTCTCGTACACGTACGCGCGTGTGTGCGAGGCGTTGGCTCTAACTGAACCCGAGCGAGGTGTTGGGCTCTAACTGAACCCGAGCGATTGCACTGCAGGCTACGCCTTACTGAACCCGAGCGATCGATCGATGACTATTAACTGAACCCGATCGAGCAATTCCTTGGCTACTACTGCTAACTAAAGCCGATCGATGGGATAAACAGTGAGCGTTGCGGGGGGGTTGGATGAACGGTGAGCGGTGGCATTGCCTCTGGATGAATAGGACCCCGTGGTGTGGTGGAGGGCTGGATGAACAGTAGATGATGGAGGGGTGCCCGTCGAGGGGTGGATGAACAGGACCCCTTGGTGTGGAGGGCAGGATGAACAGTAGATGGTGGAGGGGTGCCCGTGGAGGGGTGGTTGAACAGGACCCCGTGGTGTGGAGGGCTGGATGAACTGTAGACGGTGGAGGGGTGGTTGAACAGTAGCCGGTGGAGTAGCGCATGGTGGAGGCTGGATGAACAGGAGCCCGTGGAGGCTGGAGGAGGTCGACGGTGGATGAACAGTAGCTCGTGGAGGCTGGAGGGGGTCGATGGTGGAGATTAATAGTATCCCATGGAGTCCCGTTTTGCGGTACGCCACACCCCTCCCGATGAATAGGACCCCCGTTTCGACCGTAGCACTCGAACACAAGTCTGTTTCCTCCGTTTTGCGGTACGCCACACCCCTCCCGATCAACAGGACCCCCGTTTCGACCATAGGAGGTCCGTTTCCTCCGTTTTGCGGTACGCCACACCCCTCCCGATCAACAGGACCCCCGTTTTGACCATAGGAGGTTCGTTTCCTCCGTTTTGCGGTAGGCCACACCCCTCCCAATCAACAGGACCCCCGTTTCGACCGTAGGAGGTCCGTTTCCTCCGTTGTGCGGTACGCCAGGCCTCGTTTCCATCGCCTCTTCCGTCCAAACCCTCCTGATGAACACGACCACGCATTCCGTTCCGTCCCATGAACACGACGACGGCGCTGTTTCTCCGTTCCGACCCAGCCATGTACACGAGCCCTCGCCGTACATATGCGCGAGTAGGCGTTCGAGACCCCGCCCGTATGTACACATACGTGGTCGTATTTTCTTTCTTGCACCCTGGCCGCTGTACATACGTGTACATGCTACGTGCGCGCCTCTACTACGACACGTGCGCGCCTCTACTACGACACGTGCGCGCCTCTACATCGACCAGTATGTACGTACACGTTCGCGACCAGAATGTCAACGCTACGTACGCTTCGACCAAGTGGGTCCCGACTATCAGGCACTTCCTTGCCTGCGAAGATGTAGCTGGTGGGTCCCAACAGTCAGGGGGCGAATCGTTTTTTTTTCGGACGCACTTCCTTGCATGCGAATATGTAGCTGGTGGGTCCCAACAGTCGAGGGGCTGGTGGGTCCCAGCAGTCAGGGGGCGAATCGTTTTGGTTCTTTTTCCCAAACGCACTTCCTTGCGTGCGAAGATGTAGCTGGTGGCTCCCAGCAGTCAGGGGGGCGAATCGTTTTTTTTTTTGCCCGGACGCACTTCCTTGCGTGCGAAGGTGTAGCTGGTGTGTCCCAGCACTCAGGGGGAAACATTTTTTCGCGAAATACGGTGGCCCATCAAGTGGGTCCCTGCTGTCAGGTGGAGGAATCATTATTTTCCGCGTAATAAGGAGGCACTTCCTTGCTGCCGCCGTGGACCCAGCTGTCAGCCTCTCCACGTACAGTCCACTTCCGATGGATGTCATTCCTTGACCACGCCGCGCCGAGAGCACCAGGGCGGTGGACGACAGCGAGGCCTAGGAAGGGGACGACACGGAGGCAGGGAAGACTCGGCAGTTGTTTCCCACGCGGAGGGGAGTACGACTGTACAAGGGTTTACTGGTTCGTCTGTCGTCACCGGAGAATAACAGCAGGTGTGGGTGAGTAGAGGGATGGCTAGGCCAGCCATGGGAGTACGGTCGGGTGGCGAGGCCTGCGCGGCAGCACAGCCGGCCGCGCGGAGGAGGGAGCAGGCAATCCCACCGGCGCTTGTTTGAGCGGCTGGAGCAGAAAGAGCAGAGATTGAAGAAGCACGACGGCCGTTGGATGGACATCCAACAGTCAGTGCTTGTGCGTCAACCTTTTTTTAGGAAAGCCTCAAATCTGTGGAAAATAGCATACATCCCATCTGCCATTATTTCTAATAATTTACAGCCCATTTGCTAATTATTAAGGTTTTCTTTGGAGCCCATATTCTTTTTGTTAGCATTACAGCCCATATTGTGGCAACGGTTAAAAAAATATACAAAATTTTGCATATTTCGGTGCGGTCCGAACTGTTTTTAATACCGAAATTTCGACTCACATTCAAACTGATTTTAAAAATAAATGTATATCTATATAAAATCCAACAAATTCTCCACGCATAAAAATTAATGTCATTTAAAATCTTGAAAGGAAAAAAAAGATATTTGAAACTAATTGCCGGTTTGATGTGTTTTAAAAATGTACAACCCATTTCTCATTACTGATGGGCCATTTTCTTGGCCAGCCGAATGAAAGCTCTCCTCGTCTTGAAAGATTTGCAGCCCAACAGGCCTGACAAAGCGACTTACTTGGCAAATCACAAAAAAACTGGGCTGTGGCCATGGACCTAGCTGTCAGCCTCTCCATGTACAGTACTCTTCTGACGGAAGTCGTTCCTTGACCACGCCGCGCGGAGAGCACCACGGCGGTGGACGACAGCGAGGCCTAGGAAGGGGACGACGCGGCAGTGGAAGCCCGCGCGGAGAGGACTACGAGGGTTCACTGGTTAGGCTGCGGTGTGAGGCTGCCGTCGCCGCAGGGCCTGGCCGGCGGTGGGAATAGTAGGAGGTGGTGAGGCCTCTGCGGCAGCACAGCCGACCACGGGAGGCAGGAGCATGCGGCACGACCGGCGCTGCTTTAGGCGGCTGGAGCAAGAAGACCAGAGGTTGAAGAAGCACCACGACCATTGGATGGACATCGTACGGTCACTGGAGCTAGAATCGTTCATATTGACTAAGTTGACAAACCCTTCGTCCCCGTCAACTTAGTAGGCCCACAAATCAGCCTCCCAGCAAGGTGGGTCCCAGCTAGCCGGGGGAGTATTCATTTTTTTGTGCGTAATAAGGAGGCACTTCCGGTGGGTCCGAGCTGACAGCGGGGGGAACGTGTTTTTCGCGAAATACGGTGGCCCGTCCGGTGGGTCCCAGCAGTCATGGGGAAACGATTTTTTCGCAAAATAATGGTGGCCCGTCCGGTGGGTCCCCGCTGTCAGGTGGAGGAATAATTATTTTCCGCGTAATAAGGAGGCACTTCCTTGCGGCTGCCGTGGACCCGGCTGTCAGCCTCTCCACGTACAGTACTCTTCTGATGGAAGTCGGTCATTGACCACATTGACCACGCCGCGCCGAGAGCACCACGGTGGTGGACAACGGCGAGGCCTAGGAAGGGGACGACGCGGAGCCGTGCAAGACGCGGTAATGGATGCCCACGCGGAGAGGAGTATGAGCGTTCACTGGTTCGGCTGCGGTGTGAGGCTGCCGTCGCCGCAGAATAACAGGGTGTGTGGGTGAGTGGAGGGATGGCCTGGCAGTGGTGGGAGTAGTATGGGGGCGGTGAGGCCTCCACGGTAGCACAGCCGGCCACGGAAGGCAGGAGCAGGCGACACGACCGGCGCTGCTTTGGGCGGCTGGTACAAGAAGACCAGAGGTTGAAGAAGCACTATGGCCGTTGGATGGACATCATACGGTAACTGGAGTATTGACTAAGTTGAAAAAGCTCTCCGTCCCTATCAACTTAGTAGGCCCACAAGTCAGCCCAACAATATGGTGGGTCCCAGCTAGCAGGGGGTATTCATTTTTTGGGCGTAATAAGGAGGCACTTCCTTGCGTGCGAAGATATAGCTGGTGGGTCTGACCTGTCAGCGGGGGGAACGTTTTTTGCTAAATACAGAGGCCCTTGCTGTGGGTCCTAGCTATCAGGTGGAGGAATCATTATTTCGCGTGTAATAGGGAGGCATTTCCTTGCGTGCGGGCGTGGACCCAGCTGTCAGCCTCTCCATGTACAGTCCACTTCCGATGGATGTCGTTCATTGACCATGTTGACCAGGCAGTGGACGATGGCGAGGCCTAGGAAGGGAACGACATCAAGCCAGGGAATACTCGGCAGTTGTTTCCCACGCGGAGGGGAGTACGACTGTACGAGGGTTTACTGGTTCGTCTATCGTCGCCGGAGAATAACAGCAGGTGTGGGTGAGTAGAGGGATGGCTAGGCCAGTGATGGGAGTATGGTCGGGCGGTGAGGCCTGCGCGGCAGCACAGCCGGCCGCGCGGAGGAGGGAGCAAGCAGTCCCACCGGCGCTTGTTTGAGCGGCTTGAGCATGAAGAGCAGAGATTGAAGAAGCACGACAGCCGTTGGATGGACATCCAACCGTCACTGCTCTCGTGTGTTGACTAAGTTGACAGGGCATTGCGTGTGCGTCAACCTTTTTTTTATGAAAGCATACGCGTGAACCTGTAGTAGGCGCACAAGTCAGCCTCAAATCTGTGGAAAATAGCATACAACCCATCTGCCATTATTTCTAATAATGTACAGCCCATTTGCTAATTCTTAAGAATTTTTTTGGAGTCCATCTTCTTTTTGTTAGCATCACACCCCATATTGTGGCCACGGTTAAAAAGTATACGAAATTTTGCATATTTCGGTGCGGTCAACTGTTTTTAATCCAGAAATATTGATTCACATTCAAACTATTTTGAAAAATAATTTATATAAATATAAAATCCAAATAATTGTCCACGCATAAAAATCAATGGAATTTAAGATCTTGTAATGAAAAAAAATTGAAACTAATTCCCGGTTTGATGTGTTTTAAAAATGTACAGCCCATTTCTGGGCAAACCGAATGAAACTCTCCTTGTCTTGAAAGATTTGCAGCCCAGCAGGGCCGATAAAGCAAGTAGGCCTTGTTTGGGTATTTCTTTAAACAAATAGAACTGGGCTAGCCATTTTCAGCAAGAAAAAAACACAACTGGGCTCATGATGTGGTAAACATAAATAAAACCCTGACTAGATGGGCCACAGCCCCCGCACAGCCCCGTTGTTACCCTGATCCGTCGCTAAAACTAGTATAAATAACAACTGCTTGTTCCTCAAAAAAACCGCGTGACTTGCTAGGTCCCTGGTGTCAGCCGCTCGTAGTGTAATTCTCTCGTTTATTGACTACGTTGACAATGGCGTGAGCCCCAGATGTCCAGCCTTTCCTATGAAAATTTAGAGCCCATTTGATGTGCTAGTTCGAAATAAGTTTGTGGGTGCTGGTGGGGACTAATCACTTGGCTTCTGTAATGCACAGTGAGCTCAAGCAGCCGGCGAGAGTGATGTTATTTCCCTTGGTTTGGATTTGTTACAATATTTCACTCTAAATTAAACGAATGGCAAGCCATTTGCCTTGTTTCAAAGAAAATATGACAGTCACAGCCGAGTTGAAAAGGGCAGGAACATCTAACTCCAGCTTACAAACTGTACAAAAGCACGAGGGTTAATTGTTCATCAGGTTTACAAAAATACAGATTGAAAAGGGCAACAAATCTAACTCCGGCACTATTTTCAGCAGTCACAGTCAAATGCATCGGTCAGGTCCATAGAATGAACATTCTGGGTCGTAAAATTTACTGGATTATGACCACAATATGTTGTAAATAGAAGCCCGGCATGTTCAGAAGCTCTTTTGCCCACCTAAAACTCCTTTTTTTGCTCTTCGACATACCCATCCGTCAAAACCATGCTGCTGATAAACTTAAGCCTGATGGACAATAGTAACCTCGCATTCAGCAGGAAGAATGTGACAAATCTTGTGTTTGCACGGTTGGCTACATATCGTTCTAGCGTTATTGTCTTCAATCGAATCTCATGAGAAGTGAGAAAATCCCAATGCTTACGAATCCACCGATTGGTTATAACTTTCTTACCCCGTCCTGTTGCCTAAATAGACATGAAGATTGAAAACAGTTAAGGTCTAAAAGTAGAGTGTCAAAAGAGCAACAGCTGAACGGTTAATTCTAGTACACTATATGCGGGCTTCCAATGTGCGTGAAATTATCACCTTTATATACAACTTCTCCAGACATGGAAAGCATTGCAGCAAGCCAATAATCTTGTTCAGATCAAAACTATTCATTTGGATATATAAGATCTTGACAGAATCCAGCACCATTGATAGGCCATCCATGGAGAAACTCTTCATTGGGAATAGAACATAATATTAGTACAAAATGTGTACTCCAAGATGATATATAAATTATGCGCAGAAATTTAAAATGCAGCTTATGGTTACAAGTGTAGATGATAATATAAAGTACCTAAAGAACTATGGAGCCAAACACCATATTGAAATGAGCACAGAGATCATGTATTACACCCAAGGTCTCCAGTTTAGGCGCAGAGAGGACGGTTATTTGCAACGGTGAATAACTAGAATCAAGGATCAACCTTTGAAGTGAAGGGGCATCTTGGATGATGAGCTGCCTTCCGTCAAAAGAAATTCCAATTCTTACAAGGTTAGGCGACTTTATTTGGAGACAACCGATTCTAACTGTGAAAACAGGCACCAAGCACTCCAGCGCAGGGCAACTGGAGTGGATGATGCTGTGCAATGAGGCCTCCGATATACGAACCCGCACAAGTGAAAGTTTCTTGAGAAATGGGAGTTGAAGGTTTAGTACCAGATTGTCTGGTAGGTAGCACTGCGCAAAGGTGGCGGTGTGGAGAGAGGACGAAAACCCCGAGATGGACATCGGTGCTAAGGGCGCAAGTTCATGGCATTCGGTATGTGGTATGTGATTTCCAGGGGAATAGTAGAACTCAAGCAGCTGTAGTTCTATGAATTCAGGGGATTCCAGCCAGGCGTCCATCGTGCAGGGCATGGTATGCTTGCTCAGGTAGCATGACGGGATGCAGAGGTTTTGAATGGAGCCCTGGTGGGAGGAGATGATGGCTCTAGGGATTTCAAAATCCCTGAAGAGAGATAGCTGATGACAGTCGAGATTAAGGGGAACGGCGCGCCATAGAGGGCGCCACCGAATTGAGAGGATTTGGGTGCAGTAGCAATCCTTGGTGGGGAGAAGCAAGATGATATCCCCAAGGATGGCGTCCGGGAGATCACTGATGCGGTCCACCCGAAATTCTACGGGTTCCCGGGATCCGGTGGGGGCGGGGTCGCCGCTTCTCCCCGCGCTGCCGGGTGCGGGATCTACAACAGGCGTCGCCGCTGGCGGGAGCCTCATCTTCTTGGCGTTGGGGTCAGCCGACTCCATTTTCCTCGAGGGCATCGCGTTGCGCTCACGGATTTGAGCAGAGTAACGAATGACGAGCCTAGTTGTAGTGCGAGCGAAGAAGAAGGGGAGCTGGGGATTTTTTTTAGGAGTGAGGAAGAAGGGGAGGTGGGGTTTTCTGTAGGAACGAGGAGGAAGAAGAGAACCCAGGTTTTTTTGGGGCGGCGGTGTGCTGGGTGTGGGTAGCGCATCTCATTCAGTAAATATATGGGCTTTTGAATTGATTTTACTATTTACTAGTGTGGATGGGCTGTTTTGTCTTGGGACCCGAGAAACAATTACTACTAGTACAGTGGAGACACTCTACAGCTACCCAGAAAAACAATTACTACTAGTACAGTGGAGACACTCTACCGCTTCTGGCTCCTCCTAGGTCATTGAAACGTCTCCCTCTACTGAATGCCGTTATACTTTTGTTCACCGACATGCGGGCCATGCAGCGCACGTGCCCAAATGCCATCCACCAAATTAGAAGGCAGTATGCAGGCGGAGAGTCACCCCGGTCGTAGCGCGGCAGTAACGAGCCGTCGTATCACAAAACCCCACCTCCCCGCAGTCTAAGTTTGACAGACGAAGCAACCATCATTTCACTCTTCGTTGAATCCCCTTCTCCCTCACCGTCTTCAAGAAAGGCAACACTTGCATCTGCCACTGTTCTTCTCTCCGAATGAAGGGAAGGTAAGCGGGTGCGTGATGTTGGTATATTTTCGTTCAGAGGAAAAAAAGAACTTTTGCAAAGCAGTAACCGATCCTCACTCTCTTTTTTGTTTCATTGTCATTGCGATTGTGTTTTCCTTTCATTGGTCTCCTAGTATTCATCAGTTTCATGATGGACCAAGGAGAACTAGGCAAAGATCTGCCGATATTGGAGCAGACGCGGGAGGCTGATCCCCACGAGACAGAGAGCTCCAAGAAGATGGAGGCAACCACCGAGGTGACCCCAGATACTGAGATGGTCAACACCCCGTTTGAGGTTACAGCCCCCGTGGCACTGCAGGAGCAGTTTTCCCCCTTCGAGGATGTGTCCACCCCCCCCCCCCCCCGCTGAGCTGCCCAAGGTGATTTCCTTCTTTGCCGATCTCGATTGTGGTTTTTCATCTAAGTATGTGGTGATTTTTTTAGAAAAGGAAGTATGTAGTGATTAATAATGCAAAATTTTATTAGCTTCGATGCCATGGTATACGTAGTGGTTTAAATAACTTGTGTTTCTTATACTGAAAAGTAATTCAGAATTTGTTTCTGTTTCAATTAGAGCCCTGATGCAGACAAGGATTGTGTGGTTGTACATGTCACTCGCTATGAGGCGGACGACCTGAATATACGCTGTGGGAAAACAGAGTTCTTAGGCTGTTGGATCCTAGAAGCCATTTGCGGTTATACCAATGAAGAGTTGTATTCCAGCCTCACTGTTGTCAGGCGTGTTGTCCAGGGTGTACTGAAGCACAAGAAGTTCAAAGCTACTCCTTCGTTTGTGAGGAATATTGTTCTTGTCAAGCTTACGCAGGAAGATGACGTGGCATGCCTCCACAAACAAGTTTATCAGTGGCAAGGCCACAAGGTTGTCTTCATGAAGGTTCACAGGATTGAGCTGCTGCGGGACGTCCTCGATGATGTTCATGGCAAGGTCCGTCTTGTGTCCAGCCCAAATTAGAGTGAGGCATGAAATAGTTGCCCCAGCTAGTGTTTAATAGTAGTTTGGATTGTGTCTAATTATTCGAACCTTGCCTGTTATCGACCCCTCTGGGGCTAGTACTCTGTTTGAAGGAACTGCTGCTACTTTTCTGTGCCCGTGAATCATGTGAGAACCATCGTAATTGTTGCCGAAACAGATGCGTCCTCACTAGTTTTTTCATGAATATGGCATGGTAAGACATAAGTTGTCACGGTTTATCATACGAGCAGTGTGTGTTTTGATGAAATAGAGCACTCGTTCGAGAACCATGCGCCGACGTATACATAAGTACTTGTAAACACTATTGGTGCTACCCCACTTGTAAGCAGTTGTGCAAAACACGGCACATTGGCTCAGCTCGCTTCAACACTAGGCTATCGACCAGCTAACAATCAACAATCTGCTGTCTGACATATAAGCAACTATGTATCTTGTTACAGTGGTTCATGCAGTTAATTGAGGCCACAATGTAATAAATTCCAAACGTTCACATGCTAGTCCAGCGCTCATGTGGAACACTCACATTAAACTCGTCTTCATAAAAAACTTGAAAAGCATAAGTTAAGCAATTTTATACATCTCAATGATTCATAGAACATAACAAACATGTACTAGTTCACAGCAAAAGACAAAGTTGTGAGAAGGTTTACAAATTAGGAAAAAACAAGCAAGGCTTCTCTCTGAGCAAAGGGCCTCCCAGCAGGCTTGAATTTCCTGGAGTTCACTCTGGGTTTTTTTTGTTGCCACCATTCAGGGTTAGGTTCTCTCATTCCAGAATAACCAATTATAATTGTGGTCTCAGCTGGAGTGCTGAACTGAACCATGCAGTGTACTGACCAGGTGAAATTCTTGTGCATTCCACTAAATTTAAGCACCGCTATTTGCAGAAATAAGCAGACCACAATGCCTCTTGTCCGCGCACCTGTCCAAAAAACCGCTGTGCAGCCGTGCCAGCTAGTCCTCGGTCCATGGATGAACTAGTAGAAAGTGCATTCCGGACTAGGATGCAGTTGTTTTCGCTCATCCCTGCACTACAATCAGGAAGTAAAACGTATGAATCAGCTTCTTTTAGATTGCGTTGGTCATTCTACCTTAGTTACTACCAATGTAGGGATACCTTGAAGACGGGAGGTTAGCCGACGGCAACGAGGGATAGCCATCTCATTTTGCGCAGTTGTACTAAAACTGAGGTGTGTGCTTTTGATTGCGCGGATAGAAACGATACGGAGACAGACATGCCGAAACGATATGGAGACAGACATCCCTGTTTGCGCAAATAAGAACTATGGTTATTTAAACAGTGACAGATATTACTACTTTCCCCCATTTCCTCTTAGAACCAAGTCCTAGATTCATGCTACAGCTTTCCCACTTTCTTCCCTGTTTGAACCAACGCTTTGAGTCGACTGTATGAAATAGCTTTACTTCTAATAATAGTAGAAGTCTAGGTGGCTTTGGAACAGCGGACGAAAGTAGAAAAGGATCCACACGAAGGGAGCTGGGGCAGTAGAGCAAGGCAGGTTTCGAAGGAATATATACCTGAGGGTCATCGGCATGTCGCAAAGACGGCGTCGGGAGGCCGCATCTTGGCCACAATACCGCAGGGAGGAAGAAGGGGTCGGAGGCCCTCCCGAGCCGGTGCTCTCTCAGAAAGAACGGCACGGCCGCCGATCAGGACGCGCGGGCAGCCGTTGGTCTCCTCCCTCGCCGCCGACGACAGCGTGAACGATGCACCTACACCCCTGCCCCGGTCGAGGTTGTCCGGCCGGATTTGTGACCAGCCATGAGCTGAGAGAGAGTGTGGCCACCTATGTGTTGCTTAGATCTGGAGAGCATGAGAGAGTGAACGAGAGGAACCCTAGTAAAGCAAGCGCTAAGGCTCCTGCTTTTATATATAGTGGAGTGATTTTGTTGTACCAGCTTCAAAAAAATGCGCTCCTACATGTACCCGCGAGTGGGTGTGAGAGAACTAGTGCGTGCGTGCACCACTTCTCTTCGTGAGAGTACAATATACTATGCCCAAAGAACGTTCACCGCAAGAGTAATAGTACAAGTGTATGACGTGTGAGCTAAAATAAAATGTGCGTGCCGTCTTTTATTTTTTAGAAGTTCTGAGGGTAGGGTGTGAAGAGCACATATGTGCGTGACGTCTACCTGCAGATAGACGGTGGGTGCGACGTGCGAGTCTGCGAGAGGACTCGGGAGAGTCGTGACTCGTGAGGGTGCGTGTGCGTGAGAGAGAGGGGGGCACGTATCAATGCAATGCATGTGTCCGTAAATCATTATCTGACAAATGTTCGCCACAAGCCTTTTCCTGACGAACGCCGTAAGAACCGTTAGATCGGCATCCGACAGTGTCAGTTTTGCCATGTCATTTAACAGAACAGCCACTCCTCCTACACACAAATCTTCCACGTGAGTGTTAGCAACTGCTGTATGCTCCATCCATTCCGAAATGCAGTGCATATAGCTTTATTGAAAATTCGAACCTCGCAAACTTTTACCGAGTTTTCATGTACCAAATTGCACATGTAGAATACCATGTATATGTCATTTCATTCATCTTCGAGAGGTAACTATAAAGTTGGGTGAGGAGTCTACAAAGAAAGACCATCGTATCACCCGCAGCAATTTCAATCATCCTTTAGTGTCGAGGAATATCATAGGAACTCTATATGATATGATTTTTATAGGATTTTTTCCTTTAGAGCCAATTGGTTCATAGGAATATATTCACATACTCCACATTTCAAAGGAAATAAACATGATATCATTTCTATAGCTTTAGAGCCACTTGGTTCATATGAATGGATTTCTATACTCCCTTAATTTCAAAGGAAAATAAACATTAGCGTATATTCAATAGAAAAGTTCCTATGATATGAACCAAATTACATCTCTTTTCTAATCCCTCCTCATAGGAATTGAGATACATGTCATCTCTAGATTCAATAGAAAAGTTCCTATGATGTGAACCAAATGGCATCTCTTTTCCACTCCCTACTCATAGGAATTGAGATGCTCCATGTCATCTCTTTCCCTACAACTTCCATGTATACATCTTCTATTCCTAAATAGATAGTACAACCCACTAGTAGCTTTTTTCCAAAACATGCAACTATGGCACAAGAACTATATACTGTGCCAATAACTTTGAAAGATGGTCGTTGGATGAAGCTAACCCGACAGTGCAGAGATAGGCAAATCCGAGCACTACTGGCCGTTGGATATCATCAACATTCCACCAGATCTGCCACATGTACAATTTAGAAGACTCCATGGTTGAACTTAAGCATAATGCACAAACCTCAAAACACAAGCACTTCTCCTTTGTTCTAGAATCTTCTGTATCATAATTGATTATTTTTTTTAAATGAATTGCCCTTATTTGTTTTTTACTTTATGATTTACTCCCTCCGTTCCAAAATAGATGACCCAACTTTGCACTAACTCAAAGTTAGTGCAAAGTTGGGTCATCTATTTTGGAACGGAGGGAGTACAATGCACAACCCCATGAATCTTAACATTTTTATAAAACTTATTTATTTTGAATGAGATGAACTATAAGAACTAAACGAACATCTACATCATGCTTATATGACTCAAAGCTTTACATGCTATAGTGTGTATTTATTCATAATTTGGTTTCAAAATCTCATGCGTTCAATACATGTGTACTCCCTCCGTCCGCGAATAAGTGTACTTCTAGCCTTTGTTCTAAGTCAAAGTTTTAAAATTTTGACCAAATATATACAAAAGAGTAGTAACATATATGACATAAAATTGATATATTATGAAATTACAATTCAAAACGAATCTAGTGATACTAATTTAGTGTCATAAATGCTGCTATTTTTCCCTATAAAGATGGTCAAAGTTTTAAAAGTTGAACTTAAGACAAAAGCTAGAAGTACACTTATTCATGGACGGAGGGAGTACCTTACTAGTAGTTTTGAGTAGAGTAGCAAATTTCACGCGGCCCCGGGTATATCAAAATGCAGGGCCCATGTATCATTGCCTTTCGGTCAAACCTACGTCCACAATTTTTTGTACGTACTATATCTCCACTGGTCCCCGAACCCAAAATGCTGCCTCGTTCCCGTAAAACCAAGCGGCCCACACATATTTAAGGCGTCGGCTCGAACCCATTTACTACGACGTGGCCCTGCAAGCCGTAGTACTCCTACAAACCCTATCGCCGCACTCATCATCGGTTTTCTTCAAGAGGACGAGGGAGAAGCCGATTTGTAGTGGAGGCGCTTTCAAAAAAAAGGATCTGCAGTGGAGACCCCTACCCTAGGGTGCCCTAGGTAGCTGTCGCACGCATCATTGTTTTCTCTTTTCTTTATGCTCTTGCACCCAAGAGTGAAATGATGGTTGCTTCGTCCGTCCATCTTAATGCGGGAAAGGTGGGGCTTTGTGATTTGACCCCTCGTTGCTCATTTTCTACTACTGCGGCGCTACGACCGGGGTGCCTCCAATTCCAACCGCTGCTCCGAACTGTAATTTGGTGCATCGCACGTGGAACAAGACGGTGGATGAGCCACATGTCGGCCAAAGGGGTCCTGTTAAGTGTGTCGCCATTTCGTGTGCGGACTGACCCTGCTTGAGTTGCTACGCCAACACGACATGAGCAGCCTACCACTTGGTTTTGCTCCTTGGTGAATCCCGACTATATTGATCTAAAAAGATATGTGCTGAACTACCCTCTCCGTCTCGGTTTTTTTATTTTTAGGCATCTCGGTTTATAGGGCCTGCACGTAGTTCTAGGTCATCCATTTGACTAACTAAATAGGAGTTACTATGTCACAAAAAGTATATCATTGTATTCTTAAGTGGATGTAGTTGTATTTAAAAGTCGAGGGCGGGGCTTTTCCTGCGCGGTAGGCAGCGGGGCAGTTCTGCCTAGTCGGTTCGACAGAGACGCGAGAAGACGAGGGAGTAGCTGCTGCAAACGTAGGGCTGTGTGATTTGACAGCGAGTTATTGCTGGCAGGTGGGGCCCCGTGATTTGACTTGCCATTATCATTTTAACTGCGGCGCTACAACCGGCGTGAGTCTCCCAGATTCCTGACCACCTCCATACAGGTGCCTCTCCCAATGCTCCACCATGTAGTAGAGGCTGGCTCTTGCATGAGAGCCCACTTCTGCACTTTTTCCTTGCCTCTCTTTCCTCCACATATGCAAAAATGCCATGTAAAGCGCACTATTTTACTTACTTTTACTTGCTCCTACAGGTGCTTAAGCTTGCCACATAGGCATAAAGTCTGATGTGGCAAGTTAATCAAGAAGAGAGAGACTAGTTTGGTGACCCAAGGAAGAAACGGTGCTAAGCGCGTGTACCTAGGTGAAAAGACAATTTTGAGTCTATAGCTAATTAAATGAAGCAAACATAGCAATACCATTTCATTGGAAGAGGTCACTCCTTGGAAAATGCAATAAATACACGCACTTACTAGCACTGTTTCTTCCTTGAGTACGAAGAAAGAGATAGAGAGGAGTAACAAAAAATACACTTATAGCCAACCTTTTTGTAGTATGAGTGACTAAGTGATGACTATATATGACATGCCAACATCAGATAGCCTAACGCACCGTGTTAAATCTCCAAGGGCGCGACCGCGCGAGTGACGCGATGGTCGTGGTAGGCGCGACCATGATACGGGCTGCTGGCAGCCCTTGGATTTGAGATCAAACGGTCGCATGCTAAGTTGCTGAAAATTTGCAGAATAACCCTCCAGGATAGGATATTCACCCATAGGTCTAGAATCACACCATGCAACCGTTCGATCTCAGATCCAAGGGCTCTCGGAAGCCCATATCATGGGAGAATGGAAAGCCACTACCCTGTCGTTCGCACGCTGGCAGTTCGCTCCTACTCGTCCCCGCACGTCCTTCAATACTACGGCGGTTCGCTCCTAGTCGTCCCGTCCATTCACATTACGGCAGTTCCACTAATCCTAACCCTCCTCCCAAATCCATGGCGTCCCAAATCTCCATGATCGGCGGTGAGTACAAGGTTAGAACCATCACCAGCGATGAGTTCGATGTCATCTACACTCGTTCTTCTGCGACGGTGAAAGGATGCCTTTCTCGCTTCAGATGCATGTTTGAAAAATCAAATGATGAGTGGGTCGCTAGGCTAGATGTTGAGTACACCACAGTCCTAGGACGAGAGAAGGATCTAAAGGACGAAGAGAGGAAGAAGCCCGCCGTGATCCAGGTTTGCGTGCATGACTTATGCTTGGTCTACCACATATACCATGCCGACGTTGAGTGCCAGGATTTTAAGGACTTCCTCGGGAGCAACCTAGTCAAATTCGTTACTGTAGACTTTGGTAACGATAAAGAAATCCTGGGTCGGATAGGCCTTGTTGTAGGCAACCCCTTCAACCTCCAGAAGAATCGGCTGGTGCCCTCTCGTCAGCCTTCAATGCTGGCCCTGGCAGGAGCCATGGTTCATCCTTCGTACGGTAAACTGGTGAAACCTCCATACACGTTTCATCGTCATGCATGGCAGCGGAATGTACTAGATATAGACCACATCCACTATGCTGCAATGAATGGCTACCTTTGCTTCAATATCTACAAGGGTTGGATGAAGAGCAACAGCCAAGTGTGCGGTTCAAGCAAAGAAGTATCGGCTAAGAGGAGTAGGAACAAGGAAGAAGTTGAGGACGTGGACGAGGACTCCGAGTAAGGTGGCAGTGTCGTTGCTCATGGTGGTTCTAAACTTCTAATGCAGTGTCTACCGGATTAGTTGCATAGTTTAATTTCAGGTGTGCTTAGTTTAATTTGAGGGGTGTGTTGTGCTGAGCCCCCAGCAGAACTATGTTATGTTTCTTCTTGTTACTTTAACTCTTCAGTATGTACATACTACTAGTATTTCTTTAATTGAATTTAGCACCCCAATTAAGCACGTACTAGCTTTTTAATAGTACTATATGCATAATTTGGCGACGAGCGCTCTCTATATGTACCACCTTTTTTTAATTGCAAGTTTTGCTCCATGGCACAATCCATCGATAGTACTACTGTACAAAAGTATACATTTTTTTAAAGGCTAGAGTACTGTTCATCACATATATAGCCAGTTAAATTCTCAATCTAGAACGACGTGCATGCCATGTAGTAAACCGATACGGAGGAAGTATAGTAAAAATGAGGTGATTTTACCGAGCGATCAGCGGGGGAGCATGGCCTGTCATGCGGTCCCACGTGTCATGATGTACCAAGGCGATGCGCGTGTCCCTCTTGAGGCAGAAGCGATACTAGTACGTGGTTTGAGATGATGGCAAACCGAAGTGTGAAATAAGGGTTGCTTCGTCCGTCTGGGAAAGTGCGGCATTGTGATTTGACGTCTCATTGCTCATTACTACTACTGGGCCGGTACGAGTGGGGTGCGTCCCCCCTGCTGTTCTGCGCTATTATTTGGTGCTTGACACGTCGACCCGGTTGCTATATGTCCCACATGTCGGCGACAGGAAGTACAGAATTCATGAAAGGGAGCGTCGACGGAGGAGTATACTACTACAGAATTCATGAAAGGGAGCGACTTAGTTTTGGAAAAATCTATTTTTACGGAGTACGTACCCACTAGGGTTTATAGGGCTCATCTAAAAAACATTCGTTTTTTTGTTTAGTGTGACGTCATCTTTTTCATATAGATAAGCCTACTATGTTGATAGCCCGTTCATACGTTGTGATTCATAAAGACCGCTGCAAACATCAATGTTCAGCTTATCACAGACAAGATTGATTAATACCCGTAACAATCCATGTCCTTAACAAAGGGTGCATGCACGTATAGGTTGAATGTGTGCCTTGCGTCGTGTGCTGTGTGCATGCAGGCGTGCGAATTTTGCGTGCGTGCAAGGGTACGTTTCAGTGTTGCATGCATGGGTGTGTGCGTGCGTGTGTTCGTGAGTGCATGTGTACGTGTCAGTGTTGCACGCCAGCATGCATGCGTGTGTACGTGTCAGTGTTGCACGCCTACATGCGTGCGTGTCTTGCGTGCGTGCATGTGTACATGCGGGGTGAGGCTACACCTCAGTCGACTGACTTTTTCATCTCTGGTCATTAGATTTTCCAGCTGTTGGATACGAAATCAAGGGCCTCTAGTTTATCATCAAACACTACCCCCCGGAGCCGCCAGCCACCACCGGCCGAACCGCCAGCCCCCACCGCCCGCGGCCGGCCCGCCCTCCCCGAAACCATTCCCCACCACCGGTCCGCCGCCGCACCGGCCATCCCTCTAGCCCCCCCCCCCCCGCCGAGCTTTTTCTCCGGGGATCCCCACCCCTTCGCCCAATGAACGCCCCCAACCGCCGGTGACTGCTACAGAGGTCTCATGACTTCGAATACCCGCCGACCACTAATTTATTACCATTTCTGTCCTTCATATACGCGCTGACCAGTGGGCGCTATGGTAATGTGTGCTGCTGAGTGTGGACCGTTTGACTGGTCAATTGATCGTGTTATCAACAAATTACGGAGCTGTATGGTGAGCCAGTGACCGTACGATCACCCTAAAATGTACTCCTATTTTATTAACACAGTACAGACTCAAACTACCATTTCTTTCTTTCATATACGGGCTGACAGGTGGGCCCCACAGTTACGTGCCCTGATGGTGCAACACTAGTTGCGTCGCGTGGAACGTTTGACTGGTCAATTGATTGTGTCATCAACAAAATACGGAGTTGTACGGGTGAGCCAGTGACCATAAAATCATGATATGTATTTGTTTAACACGGTACAGACGCAAGGGCTCACATATACGCGCAAGCACTCACCGCTATAGGCGCACACACGCGAACCCGACCCCTATGAGCACCTTCGAGAGAGTGGGCCAGCATATATGATCTTGAGATTTTACGACGTCACCATAGGTGCCTCGTAGTCGAGTGGAATGTCTCCTCCCATTGAACGTACGTTGCCGGAAAATACAGAAATTAACACAAGATAAATGCGAGCACTGGGACTTTAACCTTGGTGGGCTCGAGAAACCACTGTCCTCTAACCATCCAACCACATGTTGGTTAGCACGACAAAATGTATGCGGTGACCGTGATGAGCTTATTCTGAAGTCCAGTGACCATATCGTGCTTTTGCTTCAAATACAATGACCGTAAGTGTCGTCAACAAAATACGGAGCATGCATCAAATGCAAAGTCCGTCAGTGTCATCAACAAAATATGGAGACGTATCGTGAGCTAGATACCGTTGTACTATTGTATATGCTTATTCTCTTAGTGGCCGATTGCGTGTGTGGTGTGGTGGGCACATCATTTCTAGTTGTGGTGGGTCAACATGAAGACTCATGGGTCGGTACCATCCTGCGCCACATATAGGTTGGACCGAGACGTGCTATACGAAGACCCATGTGGAGGACTCGGCGTACAACACGAAGCTACCAGAGTCGCGGAGGACTCTATCCCCACTGGTGATAAGCCGACTATATATGATTTGTAACCCTAGGCCCTTAGTATGTTATACAAGCTTAGGGGCTAGTTCGTCGATAGTATCCACACACGCACAATGCCTGGTATTCACGTGTACTTTGTACACACCCCTATCACTAATATACAGTACCAGGAGTAGGCTCTTTCTTCAACTGCAATTGAATTCTAGCATGTGCATGTGTTTATTTCTATTATCGATCCATAGAGTGAGAGCGGTTTGAAATACAGGAAATGGATGCTTTTGCAATTCATATATAAACATTAATTAGTGCACTCCATGTTGTTAGTGTGAATAACTTTATACTTTTGTCACTTGCATGGATACATTCCAAATTGCTAGCTACGAAATAGAATACATGTCGAATTCAACATAAAGGGGGTTTCGAAGATTCGAATTCATAGGAAGTGCATTCATCCATTTGAACCCGAGATAATGGCATTTGTAAATCAGATGTAAAAGGGGGCATCAATCTTTGTTGTGAGTTTGAACATCCTATATATATATATATTCATACGCATATCTAACTTTTTTTTGCAACCAAGGAGATTATATCTGGAACCATGCATGAACTGAGGTAAGTTGCATATTTTTTAATCTATACTCGTGTACAATGTATATTCAAATGTACCCCCTCCATTCCAAAATAATCGTAGCTTTAGGATTTTCAAGAGTAAAGATTTGTGAAGTTTGAAAAATCCTGAAAGTTCAATTCAAGAGAACCGAAAATGTTAATGCTTCTGCTCCCAAATATTGAACGAAGCATTAAATAGGCCTCTGGTCACCCGAAACCGCGCGAGACTAATGTTTTGGTGGTAGGAAATTACTGTCCTAACTCTGGCCCGTGTAGCCTATCGTCCCGATGTCCATAGGTCTAAACCGAGGTAGGTTTGTAACTTCACCAAGACGCCAGAGAAGCATTCATACGTCGTGGGTGCCTACCCACGCGCTCGGCCGAAATCTATCCCGCCCACATTTGGGACACCTAACATGACTGTCCTACCCCAACCCACGATATGTCCAAAATTTTAGATGGGGGGAAGTTTGTAACTTCCCCCAATTTCAAACAAGCGCGTCTCAAACCGAAACATTGTTCCCACTTAGTTCCCCGCCTCCCTCCGTTCCCCATTCATACTCCGTGGGCGCGAAAACGCCCTCTCCACCAGCCGCGAAACCCCAGTCTCCTCCGTCCTCCACCCCATAGCGGCCAATCCACCGCCGCCCTCCTCCATCACGCCGGAGCCGGTACCCCGACGTCGTCGTACAACGCAACCGCAACCGCAACACCCTCAAGGACTTAGCAGCTGAAGCCGAGGCAGAGCTGCCTCCATGACGCCGACGCTGACGTGCGCCGTACCAGAACCACTCCGACCACGCCGTCCTGTGACTCACTGCTGCGGCTCCACTGTCGCAACCGTCCACCGCACCAGAGCTGTTCCCGCTACACCGTCATTTGCTGCCTCGGATCTGCTTCCCCGCCGCCGACACACGGCCACTGCACCACACTCAACAACTTGGCCATGGGTTCGTCCAAGGTCGCACCGTCCTCCACAACTTCTAGTTTCCGGCGAACAACAAGAAGATCGTCGGAAAAACAGAAGGAGGACACAGCACTGGCAGCAGAAAGAGGTACTCCTCTTCCCATATTCGTGCAAATCTTACGTCTCCGCTCACACCGTATTCATCCCACAAAAGAAACTAGTTGAGCGCTTCTTATTGCATCTTCTTCGTGATACTAAATGCACAAGGTTTCCTCCCTTTTACTATTTAACCTTTGCTAGAGGTCAATAGCCCGCCTGGATTTCAATTCAGGGTCAGTCGAACCGCAATTAAAAGAAGCAGCACCCGCTTAGGCGCGCGGAGCACCTAGTCCGCCTGCTCCCCGGGGAAGCGGTGTGTGGGGTGCAGGAGCTGCTTGCGCCCGATCTGGAGGTCGGCAGGGCTTGAATGGATGGCCGGGGGGCGGTGCCAAGCACGGCAGTGCGGTGAGGTAAAGGGGAGGGCGCGGGCAGGGGAGGAATACTGGGCCGGTGGTTGCTGGCGTTTCGAGGAAGATCGTCAACACTGACTGGCTGGAGGTAGATGAAGGCGATCTGCCCGTTCTTTGTACATCGGACGGTGCAGAAAAAATGGACTGACCTATTTGCTTTCAGTCGACTGTTATTTTCATAGAATCCTGTAGTAATTTAGTGTGCCATGCATGTTGTAGAGCTATCATATGTCTCCCGTCATTTATTTCTCACCGACTTGCTATCTGCTACCTTTACACTATACTAATTGTGCACACACTTCACCCATACTCACACTATTGTTTTTTTAAGCATGGGTATTTCAGACTCTGACGCAGTGTTGATGAATGCAGAAAAGAAAAGACAGAAGTCGCTCCAGTGTAATTCGAAGATAAGCACTAAGCGTTCCAACGCTCTAACGGGTGCAGTGTCAGCAGTTGGAGACAGTAGACGTAGCTCTGTAGTTGATGATCTCAATTGCCACACACAACCATCCCATGTGCTTGCTTTAACTTCACGCTGTCAAATGTGGTTGCATGTTGCATATGGTGTCTAGCTTGTATTGCTTCCAATTTGGTTAAATTGCATCTGCTTACTTTACACATTATACCTTTGATAATGACATGCCTTCCTATTTTCTATACATACTACATATGTCTATTAACCATGTTCATACATCAAACTAGTGATCTTTTGTATCCCTCGTCAATCACTTATGATGAGACAGTCACCCGGGTGGGTTACTGTGAGACCCCATACTCGTTTAAAGAGTGCAGTGTCATCCTCCCCACATGATTCTCAAGAAATAGCAAGGCTAAATGAAGATAGTCAACGTAGCTCTCTAGTTGATCACCGCAATTCCCCCACACCACCATCGCAGGTGCTTGCTCTTACTTGGCAGTGTGATATGTGGTTGCATGTTGCATACGGTGTCTAGCTTGTAATGCTTCTAATTAGGGTAAATTGCATCTGCTTAGTTTACACACTATACCTATGAATATGACATGCCTTCCTATTTTTGGTACACACTACATCTATGTGTTAACCTTGTTCTTACATGAAACTACCTCTCTTCTGTATCCTGCATCAATCACTTACGATGAGTCACCTTTATTCATTGCATATTGCATATTATTTCTAGCCTGTTGCCATGTATTGCTTCTAATTTGGTCAAATACATTTGTTAGGGCACCCTTTTAATTTGGCAGAGTGATATTGGTTTCATCTTTCATATGGTTTCTAGCTTGCATCGATTCTAACAAGTTCAAGCACCTTGTGCTTAGTTTACACTTTATACATCATACATGTCAATATGTCACGCCGTCCTATTTTTCATACATATTCCGTCCTCCTATCATGCGGCTGCCTTACATGAAAGTAGTGTTCGTCAGTAGCATGCATCAATGAGTTCTGAAGAGCGAATCTTATTCCTTTTTCTTGTGGGTTTGACTTGACAAGGCAAAATCAAGAAAGAGGAAGGAAAAGAGTAAGGAAGGCGATGATGGTGGTCCTCTGCAGCAACGTAAACGGAGCATCTGTACTAATTCTCCTTGTACTGATAGTGCATTACAAGGTCCAAGTCTCCGCTCCCCTACTCCACCATCCAAGGTGCTTGCTCTAACTTGGCAGTGTGATATCTGGTTGCATGTTGCATATGGTTTCTAGCTCGTATTGCTCCTAATTAGTGTAAACTGCATCTGCTTAGCTTACACATGATACATGTGAATATGACACGCTTTCCTATTTTTGGTACATACTATATCTGTCTATCACACCATGTTCTTACATGAAACTACTCTTCTTGTGTATCCTGCATCAGTCACTTATGATGGGACACCTTTAAGTTGGCAGTGTGATATTGGTTTGCGTCTTGAATATGATTTCTAGCATGTATTGCTTCTAGTTTGATGAACGCCACCTATGACAAGACAGTTTTAACTTTGCAGAGTGATATTGATTGCACCTTCCATATGGTGTCTTGCAGTGTTTCTAATCCCTTTTTCTAATCGGTTTGACTTCACAATGCAAAATCATTACAGCTGAAGGAAATTAGTCCGGCAGTGGATGATGGTGGTCCTTCGGAGCAACGCAAATAGGGGGTCTCTACAGATTCTACTCTGTCATCCTCCCAACAAGATTCACAAGACAACACAAGGCTGGATAGTCAACGTAGCTGTGTAGATGATGACTCCCCTACTCCACCATCACAGGTGCTTGCTCTAACTTGTCACTATTATATGTGGTTGCATGTTGCGTATGATGTCTAGCTTGTATTGCTTCTAATTTGAATTGCATCTGCTTACTTTACACATAATGCCTGTGAATATGACATGTGTTCCTTTCTAGAACATACATGTACATGATGAGCACATCTCCCCTACTCCACCATCACCGGTGCTTGCTCTTATTTGGAACTGTTATACATGGTTGTGTTTTCCGTATGATGTCTAGTTTGTATTGCTTCTGATTATGTTGAATTGCATCTGCGTAGCTTACAACTTATACCTGCAACGATTACTTACTCATAAGACACGCTATCGTACGTGTGAATATGAAACACTGTCTTTTTTTATATATATTCCATCCTCCTATCCTGCACTTGCCTTACATCAAAGTAGTGTTCGTCTGTATCATGCATCAACCAGTTATGCTGAGCTAATTTTATTCATCTTCTTGTGGTTTTGACTTCATAAGGCAATATCAGAAAATAGGAAGGAAAAGAGTAAGTTAGGGGATGTTGGTGGTCCTCCGCACCGACGCAAACATAGACTCTCTAGATTTGCCACTGCTACTGCTAATGAAGTTGAAGTCCCAAGTCTACATGATGAGTTCATCTCCCGTACTCCACCATCGCAGGTGCTTGCTCTAACTTGACAGTGTGATAATTGGTTTCATGTTGCATATGTTATCTAGCCTGTATTTCTTCTATTTTGATTAAATTGCACCTGCTGAGTTTATACGTTATACATGTGCATATGACATGGCTTTCTGTGTCTAGAATACACTGCATCTATCTATAATACCATGTTCTTACATCAAAGTACTGCTGTTGTGTATCCTGCATCAGTCACTCGTGATTGGGCGCTTTTAACATGGCAGTTTGATAGTGGTTGCATCTTGCATTGATTTCTACGTTGTACTGCTTCTAATTTTTCAAATTTCCACTTATGACAAGACACTTTTAACTTGGCAGAGTAATATTGGTTGCATCTTTCATATGGTGTCTAGTTTGCATTACTTCTATTTTCTTGAAAATCCTTCTGCTTAGTTTGCACATCGTAGTTGTGAATATGTCATGCCGTCCTGTTTTTCTTACATATTCCATCCTCATACGGTTGTCTTACATCAAAGTATTGCTTGTCTGTATCATGCATCAATGAGTTCTGAAGAGTGATTTTATTCTTTTGTGTTGTGGGTACAGCTTGATATGGCAAAGTCAAAAAAGAGCAAGGAAAATAATATAGTAGGGAGTGCTGTTAATCGTCCAGTGAAACGGAAAAGGTTCTGCCGTCAAGATTCTGCTGGTACTTATAGTGTAGTAGAAGGTCCAAGTCCACCGGCTAAATCTACAAACACAGTATCACCTGCTCCACCAGCTGCAGCATCCGCTTCAACTGTACCAGCATCTCAACCAGTTACTCGTTCGTTTGCTCCGGAACTGGCCAGTTCCCAAGCTTCCTTCACACCTAACACTACTTCCGAAGCACTACTGACACAACAGGACTTGGCAAGATCAGATGAACCTCATGAGCATCAACACCAAGACGGTACCTGACCGAGTCAAGTTGAAGTTACATGCTCCTTTATATGTACTCTCACAGTTTGATGTACACTAACACTTTCCATATTCGTTGTTGAACTAGCACCACGGCGCAAGCGGAAAAAGACATCAGGGATAATGCTTGACAGATTAACAAAATCTAAAGGAGGAAGAATGGAGATCCATTTCGAGGCAGGTTTAAAAAGGCCACGTGATGCTACAGAGTCAGCCAAGTTAGTATCAGAGGCAACCGTTGCCGTTAGGTGTCATGCACGTATCCTCCCAACGTGGATCCAATACAGGAATGAGAAAGACAATACCAAGTTTAACACCTTCCTTGACCATTTATCCATAAGTAATGTTATTCATCGCAATTAGTAATATTGTCTTGCTCTGTCCCATACTTTCTAGCTTCCTCCTAATAAGACTCACATTCTTTTTTCAACAGATGAGGTTCAAGTTGGATCCGAAAGATGATGCAACTAGACAAGCATGCACTCATGTTTTTCTGTCTGCTCTGCGACAGTATCGGTACCACCTTAGAAAATCTCACTTTGAAGGCAAGGCTAACAATGAAATCGCCCAAACATCTCCAGTGGAATATATTACAGATGAAGACTGGACAGCCCTCGTTAAACACTGGTCTGATCCAAAGTATCAGGTAGGCTATATGTATTTGATCAGACCACATATTGAACTTGTATTTATGTATGTGCCTTACAAGTGTATCTTCTTCTAGGCTAACTGTTTGAAGAACAAAACCAACCGTTCTAAAGTGAAATTCCAACAGACCATAGGATCTCGTAGCTATATTGCACACTGCGAGGCTCTTGTAAATAGCTGCTACTTCCTTCTTTTTTGTGCCATATTATCGTATCTACATTGACTTGTTCCAAATACAGAGGAAATCCCGTGCGGACCAAAAAGAACCTGAACCGAATGCAGTGCAAATCTTCAAGGATTGCCACACCAGCAAGATGAAGGGCATGAGCACACCAGTTCAAGCCGCTGTTGTAAGTCCTTACTCCTGCTGCCTTGAACTGATTGGTACTGTGATGTGTTCATTTAACTACTTGGTTTGCAGCCAATGTCAGTTAGTGTGTTCACTTTTATTCACAGTTGTCTTAACGTATCATTTGACCTTACATGGTTTAAAAGAGATGAAGAATATTCTTTTGGTCTTGATCTGTAATCTAGTTGTTATGTTCACGTGCGCACACAATGATAAAATAGCTTGTTTGTTTTATATCTGTTTGCCCATGATATGAATGATGTCATACTATGTTCATCCTACTTTAAACCATGTCTCTTTATCCTTAGATGTCAATGAATGTGAGGAAATAGACAATACAGTAGGCATGCTACATGGACATATGTTCCGAAAGTGATTTTATTATGTAGTTGGCACTACAATACATGCTAATGTATTACAGTAGTTCACCAAAATAAGTTATGTATAAACGTTTAACCTACTTTGTTTGTTTTTGTCTCATTAGTAACTTATATGGTAAACTAATCTACAAGTTCAGCCTTTCAGGAAGCTATGTAACAAATGATTGAACAGCCACAACCACCTGAAGGTGACGAGGCTACTACAGGCACAATGTCACCTCTTGCTGCAGTGCGTCAGTATCTCTCCACTAACAGTGCAAAAAGCACCTTCCTGCCTAATTCTGGGTTGGTTGTCTAGGTAACCTCGTCCAAATCGCCTACTAAACAAAATCTTCCTACTAGATAGAGTGATATATCTGTGCTCCAGACACAAGTCCAATCCCTAATGGACGTTGTTTCAGAAACAAGAATAGTGGTTGAGAAATGTCGTCAAGATATGAATGGTTTTGAAACCAGACTATCAGACATTCGCTTCGTTGTTCAAGAGCAATGGCGGAAAAAAGGTGGAGATCGTGCTGCTCCATCAGATTCTACAGCCTGAAACATTAGCACCCAGGTCAAATGATCTATGCTTCTATACATCTGATGGTGCTTTTATCTGGAAGGACTGTAAACTTTATGCCAACAGGCCTTTTGTTGTATGGTTGGAATTTATTCTGTTGTGATACAACATTTATGATGCTGCCTCAGGCTGCAGTAATTACGACGCTATTTTTGTATAGTGTAGGTTTATCTTAGTAATGTAATCGGCCGAAATGCTTTGTAGGAGCCCAACAAGCCAACATTCGTCGGGCCCATTCCAATTGGGCTAAAAACGATTACGGGCTGAAATTGGCATGTAGCCCACTAAAAATATCTGGGCCTAAATCAGCATAAGCTTTCATATTTTTCTGGTAGGCCTGTGCCCATAGTGGGCCTTTAACAGGCCTAAACATAATCTGGGCCCTCAAGTAAAAATAGGTCGTTTACAGGTGTAAATATCTCGAGCCCATAAAATACATGGGCCTTTAATAGACCGAAAGTGAGATTGGGCCCTGATTGTGCCAAATAACCCACTGGACTTTAACAGGCCGAAATTCGGATGGGCCGTAAATGCACTGACCTAATACACGGGCCTTTAACAGGCCGGAACTTCGGTCGGGCTAGATTATCGTCATTTCTATATGGGCCGTTAATGGGCCCGATATGACGTTGGGCCACATATGGCCCATGGTTTACGTCCGGCTTTAACAGGCCAAAAGTGGCCCAAAGCTATAGTGGGCCTCTAACAGGCCGAATGTCAGACATGGCCGAATATGACCCAAATCCTTCACGGTCGTTTATGGGCCGAAAGTTTTGATGGCCTGTAAATGGGCCCAAATGAAGCCGGACCTTTAACAGGACAGAAATACACCGGGCCGTAATTCGACCCAATTACTTAGCGGACTGTTAACGGGCCAGAAGTGACCATGGGCCGCGTTGATGACAAGTTTAGGACAGGCCGTTGATGGGCCAATTTGACATAGAATGTTGGGCCTTTAGCTGGGTCGGCCCATTATGGTCGGCAGAATCTTGTGGGCCTTTAGCTGGCCTGGCCCATTATGGTCCGCAAAATCTTGTGGGCCTTTAGCTGGGCCGGCCCATTATGGTCGGCAAAATTGTGTGGGCCTTTAGCTGGGCCGTCCCATTGTGGTCCACTAAATTTTGTGGGCCTTTAGCTAGGCCATCCCATTATGGTCCGCTAAATCTTATGGGCCTTCGGTTGGGCCGGCCCATTTAATCTTTGTGGGCCACTTTTGGGCCGGTCCACGTGTCAACATATCATAGGCCCATCTCGCCCGTTGGATCCGTCAGCCAATGAGAATTTTACACGTGGAAAATCGGCATTGGTCGTGGCTGTTAACAGGTTATCGGATCCAAAATCCGACCCGATAGCTTAATGACGTTTCGTTACGGTGGATGCCACGTGTCGGTCACCCTTGACGAAAGCACTTCTGTGACGCATGATTTATCGTCATGGAAGTGGACACTTCCGTGATGATAATTTTGGCACTGTCATGGAACACTTCTACGACAGCACAGGTATGACTATCTTGATTCTGTCATAAATTTCTCATGGATGTACATGCATGACAGAAAACGCGACCTATTGTGACAAACCCGTATCATCACGGAAATATATATTTTTGTAGTGTTAAGTGTGAACACGCGTCTTCTGCGAACACCCCCGCATTATATGCGTGGGGCTGAAGCCGACGACTGCAATCTTTCAGGTTATACACATGTATACATAAACGGCCGCACAGGAGGCATCACAATACTTTCGAGCACAAGTATAAATACAGCCTTGATAAATTCAATAAAAAACATTGTTTTTATAATGGGAATACATGTCAGTCAAACATAATATTCTTCGAGCACTGGGCCTCTATCAAGCGAGCACCCTCAAGAACTTCAAAATAGTGCTCGGCAGCCACTCGGCCTATGGCAGAACCCTGCGCCGCAATAGTGGTGGCATCCATCTCCGCCCAGTATGTCTTGACATGGGCAAGGGCCATCCTCGAGCCTTCTATGCATGCCGACCTCTTCATCACATTAATGCGCGGCACCGCATCAACGAACTACTGCACCAAGCTAAAATGACTGTTCGGCTTTGTCCTTTCCAGCCACAGATGATCTACAACAGACCTCATGGCAAGTCCGGACAACCTATTGAGTTTGGACCATTCGGCTAGCTGATCAGTCAATGGAAGCGGACGCTCTGGAATGTTAAACTGCGACTAGAACAGCTTGTCCACTTCACGATCTGTTTGATCTCGGAAGTATTCGGTCTCATCGACAATGCTCGCCGCCAAGTCCATATATGCGTCTGCCAAACTCAACAGCCGACCCAGAGGGGCATATCGCGGATCTCCGAACTTCCTTCGCAGCATAAAGGGCTTCCCCGCCGCAATATCCCCGGCTTCATGCAGTTCCTCCTTCTTCCCTCTCATTGTAGAACGGGTGTCTTTGGTCACCATCGTGGCCTTTTCCAGGTCCACCGCCTTCGCCTGGTTTTCTTCTTCAAGAAGCTGGCAACGGTCGGCAGTGTCTTTTAACTTTACAGCCATCTTGGCCATTTTATCTTTGCTCTCGCAATGTGCGGCCTTTTTGGCTCTTAACTCTTCGGCCGCCTTCAAAGCGGCCGCATTACTAATCCTTGTTTGTTCTTTGGCTCGGGCAAGTTCCGCCCGAAGGGTCTCCACGGTGGCAGCTCCATCTACAGTCACAACATATTAAAGATACTGGCATCACGCTGCTCTTACTATGTGACATTCACCAGAAAACATTACTTACCCTGTGCCTCGTCAAGCCGCTTGTTAACAAGCTCGATGTCGGCATCTGCCGCATCCAATTGCCGCTTTAGTTCAGCAAACTCATTAGTCCGGCTAGCCACCGGAGCTTCCACCACCTGCACATAAAGCGGTATGGTTATTACATGGGACTACGATCCTCTGTTTGCCGCTGTCCTCGGTGACAACCAGAGTCTCAGGGGCTACTATCTACACAGGGCACACCTAAAAATGTGCGGTACTATCACAAATGTACATCATTTTACGTACCTCAAAGCCCGTCAGTAGACTCATAAAGGCGTCATGCAACCCGCTTTCGGCGGACGAAATCCTTTCCATCACCGTACCCATCAACGTACGGTGTTCTTCCGAGATGGTCGCTCGCTTTAGCAGATCCCTCAGTGCGTCCGACCGCATACCAGACGGCGTCGGGCTCCTTTGTTTCCTCTCTTCAAGAGCTGGATGCTGGGGACTCCGGGTGACTATAGGGTTATCTTCTGGCCTCACCAGATCCGGAGAGGCCCTCCTTGACGACACTTCAAGGTCGCCTGCTTCTTGAGCAGGGGAGTGCGGGGGAGGCGTTTCGCTCTCCATCATCTCCGGAAGAAGATCCCCCGAGGACGAGCTCTGTTGAGAAGGGCTAAGATCCGAACTGCAAGATAAATGCTTCAGTCATTTTCCTCGGAAGTAAGGTAGAATATCTTTACTATTAAGTATTTTTTTTATCACTTACGGCTCGTTAGAGGGCTGATCCCTGGGCGGACTTTGTGCGGAAAAAGCACCCTCCAAGGCAGGACCCTTTGGTGGAGACTTCTTCTCCCGTTTGGAAGCCTTGGTTTCCAGATCTTCAGAGGCAGTCCTCTTCCTTCCCTGAAGCGAGATAAGGTCAGATTCTTCCCCTTGGTTATCCTCCTTCACGGAGGCGCTCATTCCCTCGGTTGGAATTGGTAGCGATGGGGGCCCGCTTTCGCCCTCATTATTCCCCCCCCCCCTTTATCTTCCTTTGAGGGCTCCGGGCAAGGTGCTAGCTCGAGCATCTTTTCCCGTACCGGATTGTCCAAACCCTCAGGAAGGGGGGCCGAACACCGAATCATCTTCGCCTTTGTTAGCCAGTCCTATTCAAAGAGTGATTTCTCAGAATGACGTCATGATAAATGAAAGACGGTGTGTTCGGCTAGAGGATTACTTACTTGGTCGGCGGTGCGGTTGCTGCTTAGGCCCACGTCCTCGGTAGTATCCGGACACTCTATTTGGGGTCCAAAAATGATTTATACATCTCCTCGCGCGTTAGGCCGAGGAAATTCTGAATAGTGCGTGGTCCTTCTGGGTTGAACTCCCACATGTAGAGGGGTCGGCGTTTGCAAGGCTGGACTCGACGAACTAGCATGACTTGCACTACCATAACCAGACTGAAATCTCCTTCGAAGAGATCTTGAATGCGGCTCTGCAGTATAGGCACGTCCTTGGCTGGGCCCCAGCTCAGCCCTCTACTAATCCATGACATCAGTTGTGGTGGAGGGCCCGCGCGGAAAGCAGGGGCAGCCACCCACTTGGCACTTCTGGGAGCTGTGATGTAAAACCACTCCCGTTGCCATAATCCGGACACCTCTCGAAAGGAACCCTTTGGCCATGGAGCTCTAGTGATTTTTCTTATTAATGCACCTCTGCACGCTACATGCTGCCCCTCGACTATCTTTGGCTTCACGTCAAAGGTCTTGAGCCACAGGCCGAAGTGAGGGGTAATGCGGAGGAAGGCCTCACATACGACAATAAATGCCGAGATGTGGAGAAAGGAGTCCGGGGCTAGATCGTGGAAATCTAGCCTGTAATAGAACATCAAACCCCTAACGAAGGGATCCAGAGTGAGGCCTAGACCTCGGAGGAAGTGGGAGATGAACGCAACATTCTCGTTGGGTTTGGGAGTAGGGACGACCTGCCCTCGGGCAGGCAGGCGATGCGAAACCTCGGCGGTCAGGTATCTGGCCTCCCTCAACTTCTTGATATCCTCTTCCGTAATGGAGGAGGGCATCCACCGGCCTTGAAGGCTAGATACGGACATGATTGAAGGTCCGAAGCACCTGACCTGGGCTTTGGGTGTTAGAACTCGAGGCGGGGGAAGGGTTCAATTGAGCACGGGAGGGAAAAAAGTAAAAGCCTTGTCCCTTTATAAAGAGGGTGAATATCAAGCGTCCTCCTAGTGGCCGTTTAGGACTTGCCTAAAATCTAGGAGTCCTAGGCACGGTTGGGTTACCCATGACTGTATTGATGAGAATCCCGTAATTAGGGGAACATGATCTCTGCTTTGACAAGACGTGTCAAGAAACCGCCTCGTGTTATGTGTGGAGCTGGTTGAAGAAAAATGGTTCGAATAAATCACCGAGCCATGGCCTGATGTCATGTTGCCAAAGCGTGTCAGCAGATTAAGATTTGTGGAAATATTATTCTCTCTACGGTGGTATGTGGAATTTATTTTGTAGGGTCGGACACTATCCTGGTATTCAAATTCTTCTGTGGTATATCCGGAGGAGGAACCCGCCTTGCAATGCCGAAGACAGCACTGCGCGTCGGACTCATCGTCATTGAAGCCTGGTTCAGGGGCTACTGAGGGAGTCTGGGATTAGGGGTCTCCGGACAGCCGGACTATATCCTTTGGCCGGACTATTGGACTATGAAGATACAAGATTGAAGACTTCGTCTCGTGTCCGGATGGGACTCTACTTGGCGTGGAAGGCAAGCTAGGCAGTACGGATATGGATATCTCCTCCTTTGTAACCGACCTTGTGTAACCCTAACCCTCTCCGGTGTCTATATAAACCGGAGGGTTTTAGTCCGTAGGACAACATACAATCATACCATAGGCTAGCTTCTAGGATTTAGCCTCTCCGATCTCGTGGTAGATCAACTCTTGTAATACCCATATCATCAAGAATAAATCAAGCAGGAAATAGGGTTTTACCTCCATCAAGAGGGCCCGAACCTGGGTAAAACATCGTGTCCCCTGCCTCCTGTTATCATCCGCATAGACGCACAGTTTGGGACCCCCTACCCGAGATCCTCCGGTTTTGACACGGACAGCCACTCTTCGGATGCCTTCTTTGGTGTGTCGGACAGGTATCCGGTTTCGGTGATGCACCATATTTCGGCACCGCCTATTTCAAAAATTGACCCCTCATGGTTGCATGGGACGAGGCAGAAAAGCTTCCTCCACAACTCAAAGTGGGCCTCACAACCCAGGAACAGCTCACAAAGAGCAACGTAACCCGCAATATGCAGGATGGAGGCAGGAGTAAAGTTGTGCAGTTGGTGTAATACTCCAGAAACCCTCGGAGGAACGGATGAATTGGAAATCTGACACCTCTTAGCAGATAGGGGACGAAACACACTCGTTCCCCCTCAGATGGATTGGGGAAATCCTCCGGCTGGGCCTCACCATTGAAGGAGGTCAACCCTGCTTGAACAGGGACCAGATCCGCGGGAGGAAGAAATCCCTGTGTTTGCAGCTTCTCCAGCTGACCGTGGGATACGAAACACCTCTCCCACTCGCCTTTTTCTTGGTCGCGAGGACGGGAGGAGGAGATGGGAGCGCTAGCCATGTTGCAGTGGTCTTTCCTGGCGATCTCTGGGGATTTTCTCCGCGTAGTGCCGAATGGATCTGAGATCCAATCTCTTTAAATAGACACTCTTTCTCGTGTTATCGGGGTGTTGTCTACAAAAATACCCTGACCTCTCGCATTCGCTTGACATGTGGAAGCTGAAGTTGTTGATACATAGAAGCCGAGGGGTACGACATTAAATGGAAGGCCGGATACACCGCTTTGAAGTCATCGGAGGAGGAACCCGCCTTGCAATGCCGAAGACAATCTGCGCACCGGACACCTCGTCATTGAAGTCCGGTTCGGGGGCTACTAAGGGAGTCCTGGACTAAGGGGTCCTCGGGCGTCCGGCCTGTTAGCCATGGGCCGGACTGATGGGCTGTGAAGATACGAAGACCGATGACTCTACTAGTGTCCGGATGGGACTCTCCTTGGCGTGGAAGGCAAGCTTGGCGATCAAATATGAAGATTCCTTTCTCTGTAACCGACCTTATGTAACCCTAGATCCCTCCGTTGTCTATATAAACCGGGGGGCTAGGTCCATAGAGCCCAATACTCATAGCCATAGTCATACATGCTAGACTTCTAGGGTTTTAGCCATTATGATCTCGTGGTAGATCAACTCTTGTAATACTCATATTCATCAAGATCAATCAAGCAGGAAGTAGGGTATTACCTCCATAGAGACGGCCCAAACCTGGGTAAACATTGTGTCCCCCTTCTCCTGTTACCATCGACCTTAGACACACAATTCGGGACCCCCTACCCAAGATCCGCCGGTTTTGACACTGACACCCCCTTCGGACCCCCCCCCACACCCCTCTCGGATCTAAAGATTTATGTTGTGGATTCGATCTCCAATCCCTCCTACTAGGTAAACTCCTCTGTTCCCTTTCTTTTCCTCCATAAATTCGTTGCCATTTTAGAGATTTTTCCAAGATTGGGTGGAACCCTTGATTTGCTTGGTTTGAATCTTTATTTGTCCAAGATTTGGTGTTGTGATGGAGGATGTGTAGTCATAGTGGTACTATCCTAGTATTGTTCATTAGTTCACAATATATGATTCTTGTTAGTGAAACCTAGATTGTTTAATTTTTTTGATATATATGATTCTTGTTAGTATTATGCCTAGTTTTGTAGATAATTATGAGATGTTGAGTTTTGTAGCTATGTATGAGATGTTGAGTTTTTATAGATATATATATTAGATGTTGAGTTTATTTGAAATGTGAGATGTTGAGTTTATTTGAACACATATGACATCCGAGATATATATGAGAATTTACAATCATGTATTCATTGTGCGAGAAGGAGATGTTGAGATTCTCATAGATGAATACATATCAGATGTTTAGATGAACACATATCAGATGTTTAGTGTATACCCATATTTGAGATGAACTCATATATGTTTATTGTTTGAACTTTGTAAGGATGGTTTGGCTTCTCGACGATGCCTATGACACATGACACCGGGCCTAAATGATGCGCGAGAAGGACATGGTAATAATGAGTAATCTAAATATTTTGCAAATTTGCCTTCAGTTGAAATTGACATGCCCTAAGATTTGTCATTACTTGTTTTTTGCAGAAGCTTGAACCTCTGAAGATTCGGTGTCACATGGTCTCTGGTCCTGCCATGCCCTACGATGAGCGGTACACACCCTACATCCAGTAGGCAGGACTCCTCCCGTGGATTTAGTTGGTCAGCCGGTCCACGCCGAACCTCAACACTCCATTGGTGTCCTCTCTTGCTGATTGGTGGAGGCCGAAGATGCACAGTTTCCATCTTTGGACTGGGAAGATGACTGTGACGCTAGAGGATGTCTCCTTGATCATCGTTCTTCCTATCAAAGGGAGGCCTATCTGTATGAGCACCGATTCTGATGGGTGGCGCCAGCAGATGATGGCTCTTATCGGTATGGCTCCTACGGAGGCTGAGGCTGATGTAGAGGAACGCTTCATGGATGTGGCTGAAGGCGTTGACCGTCTTCGATAGCAGATGGAGTTGGGGTTCAGTGACTCTTGCCTCCTTGTATCGACAGGTAGTTGGTTTGTTTTGTGATCAACTCATTTCTTCATTAGCAATGCAACCTTGTTATCAAGTTAACATTGTTTTCTTTCATATGCAGCTGGACGATGCGTATTGCAGGATCACATATAGTGCATGCATTAGTGGTAATCTGCTTCTACTTTCTGTATGGAGCTGGAAGCGTGTGCCTGTTGGACGCCCGAAGAGCGTCAAGTTTAATCGTTGGGATGAAGATGACGAATTATGACGCCCCACTTGGGCTAACAAGTGGGATGTGGTATCCGAGATGACGAACGATGTTAATCTCATGTATGAAAAGTACATTGTTGAGTTGGACACGATTACGCCTGAGCAGGTAACGAGGACATTACTTCAGTCATTTCTCATGCTTGCCTGAAAAATTGTCATCAATGTTGCTTTGTTGCCCTATTTCATAGGTGGTATGGCAGCCATATGGCGCCAATGACACAGTAGGGTACACTAAGGAGTTTGTCATCAACCTGATGTGTTTACGGGATAGGGATCTTTGGCTTATGCGGTGCCCACTGATATGCAACTGGGCGGTTGAGCTTCATTGGCCACATCGCGTGTATCGTCAGTTTGGTCTGTTCGAGGCTCACCCGCCGGAATGGGTGGACACGGACAAAGCACTTCATAGGTAAAAGAGCATGAACCGTATTGACTAAGCATCGCCACTCCTTCTTGATTGTGCTAATGTTTGGTTTTGTACCATGCAGGTTGGACAAGAGAAAGCAGCAGAAGATAAAGGACTGGGACAAGCATCATGCATCATATGTTACCCATTTCCATCTTAGTGTGGAGCAAGCTCGTAACAGTGCACGCGCCCAGCTTCATGAGCATAGCTCACTTGCTTTCGATAACTACCTACGATGGTTTCTTGAAAATGCTCGAGTTGAGATATGCTCGCCGGCATACAACGACGATATTCTTGAAGATCCCGTAAACTTTGAGGATCTATCGAAGCGGCAGTACAACAAAGATGCCAGGGAAGGGCTAGGAGTCCCTGCTGTTCCGGTGATTAACTATGTGGTAAAGTGTTCCCTTCTTTACTTTCCCGTTGGACGTATTACACATGTTTGAATGGCTAACGTGTTACTTTGTTCTCATCCACGGCGCAACCAGATCAAGAAATCAGCTGATGAAAGTCAGTCTATTCTGGAGAAGACATCGGTTGGAGAAGGCAATGATGAAGGTCCACTACGAAAATTTCTCAAGGTACATATCCCACGCAGGTGTGTCCATGTTACATATCTTGCAGAGTTTGGTACCTTATACACTTGTTCATGTTATAGCGTCAGGCCCAGAAGTTAAGGCGGTTATTGAACCTTCTCGATTGTCGTGACCCAGAATATGATGAACCATTTGCCTCTAGGTCTGGTACACCATCAGACCCCCTATCTCACCATCAGGGGGATGATGTGAGTTCCTCACATGCTTATCTAGATGATGAGGGTGCGGTCACCCAAGAGGTTTGACTAATCTTTTAGATGTAATTCTCACTTGATTAGGATGCCGGTCTTTACCATATTGTTTGATTGTGTGATAGGTTGATGAGCTTGATGATGACATTACTTTGGCGGACGCTCAAGTTCGGTCCGCATACATGTTGAAGCGTAGGTAGCCCATATGCCGTTTCACGCCCATTGACTCAGAGACAACCCAAAGGTGGTCGTAGGGAGCTCGCAGATGGCGATCTTGGATGATGAGTGTGACTCCCCGAGACCGTTGCGCCAGGTGTCTTCCAGTTATTTGCCGTCGTTGCCATGTCATTTGCTTGCGTGTTGCATCTTTTCATGTCATCATGTGCATTGCATCATCATGTTTTCAAAACTTGCATCTGTCCAGGTCTCCCCGTTCCTTCCGTTGTCCGTTCTGAGTCCAGACACACTTGCACGCGCCCGCGGCACGTCCGAAATATTATTTTATAAGTGGCCGAAAAATGTTCTCGGAATGGGTTGGAAGTTGGCGTGTGGTCTTATTATAGTGTATATAGACCGCATGTCAAGTTTCACCGCATTCAGTGTTTGTTTGATGCCCCAACGATTAATTATAGCGGCAATATAGCCGGTCTATCGTCGGACGTTTTCGGTCTCCGGAAACAGTCGCTGGGCCTCTCCTCTTCTATCTTCTCAGCCCTTTGCCTTCTGCACTACCTCTCACCGCCAGGCCCTACCTAACGTCTCTCGTTAGCCCGCGGACCTCCTCCCGCGCGCGTCTGAAATCTGTCCCGGACCCGACCCGGACAGTCGTTACCGCTGTGTCCGGATCATCCCCAAACATCTACAAAACATCTCCGTTTTGTTAATTGGGCTCCCTAGCTATTTTATCTACAATCGTCCGGTTACGATCGGATGGACCGAATAGCCCCTAAACTTAATCCCACCGCCATATATAATGGGTCAACCCTAAATTTTAGGAGCAATGTCCCATCCATCCCCACGCCACCGCCACTCCACCGAATCCCCCTCGGGATCTCCCCTGCCCGATTCACCCAACCATTGTTCTCCACTGCTCCTCCTAGTTCCAGATGCCCGAGCCCCAGATCCAAAATTCCTCTCGGCCTCCACCCTGTAGCCTCCGACCACCTCCCTTGTCGTGCGCGCCCATCCACGAGCAGCCCAAGCCGCATTCAGCCAGCCGCAGCGCCTCCCTGCTCGATCTTTTGCTCGAGGCGCTCGAGTACATCGCCGGAGATGAGTGCCCCGATAGCCCCGCTCCTTTCCCCCTCCTGCTTCTCTACCTCTCTTTCTCACGATCTGCCCCTCCCTCTCTCTATTTTCCTTCACAGGAGACCACCGTGGCTGCTTCATCAAGCTCCGTCGTCGTCGTTTCGTGCCGGGCATGGATGGATCGATGCTCCGCGCACCCGGATCTGCCACCGCCGCATCAGGCGCTCAAGCCCCATCGTGCCGCACCTCTGCTTCGTCCAAGAAGAGACGAGACATCAGCGCCCCACTTCTTCCTAGGTCGCTGGGAGACCATGGCCTCCACCCGCACTCCTCTGCACCCAGGCGAACTGTGCTCGGCCTCCTTCTGCCGCGCCAAGACCGCCGCTTCCCCGACGTCCCCTTCTGCTTCGTCATTGCACACGAGGAGCACGACCCCAGCGCCAAGTCCCGCTCACCGGAGCTCGTTGACTCCGTCGTTCCCGCGTGGAACCCTCCTCGCGAAGTCCCTCACCGCGCCACCTCCCTGCTTCGCTCCTGCACAAGCAGAGGACGAGGCGCCCGCTCGCCCGCGCTTCGCGTTGACCGCAGTCGTCGCCCCTGCTTCACGAACGAGGCCCACCCCTCGTTGACTTGGTCCAGCGCCAGCGTGGCGGGCCTCCAAGTCCCAGCGCCGCGCCAAGTCCAGCTCCCCGCTGGCCTGCTGCTTCACCGAATAGGCCTCAGCCCATGGGTGAGCTCCCCACAGCCCTCTGCTCGGTTGTGGCCCAGCCGGTTTCGGCCCGTATCATGTTTTTTCCCAGATCTGCGAATTTAGCTATTTATCCAGAGTTTGTAGTTTTACAGAAAAACCCTCAACATCATGCATATAATAATTCCAGAACCATGCATCATATTAAAATGTTTTCAACATGTAAAGTGCTTAGAATTTCATCTAGTTTCATAATATGCCACTTTCATCCATGTTTAAAATGTTTAAATTGTTGTTTGCATTAATTGCTTAAATGTCATGCTAAAATGGTTTATTTCATAACTTAATAACCGTAGCTCGGTTTTAAATAATCTTTATATGTAAATGGGGTGGAAAAATGCCTAGTTTAACATGGTGACCTTACTTTGCATGTTTAATAACTATAAAATATGGTTTAGAGCAGAACAGTACCAAACCTAATATATGCATATGAGGATTTTCCAGAATTATTGTTCATTGTTTCCGGCCTCATTTAAACTTGACTAGATAGGTAGTTTTACTTTGCTTCACCCTCTTGCCATGTTTAACAACATTTAATATTGTTGGGTACATAAACGGGATCGAACTAAATAACTGGAATGCGGTGTTTCGTCAATATGCAACTCGTTGCATATTGAGCTCCATTTAATTTGTAGGATTGCTTGTGCACTTTGCCATGCCATGCTTCATTAAACCGGACATGCTTCATACTTGGTTGTGCATCATGTCATGCTTATGTGGTGGTTGTTTACTATGTTGTTTGCTTTCTTTCCGGTGTACTTCTTCTCGCTATTCCGGTAACGTTGCATTTGTGAGGACCCGTTTGTCTACGTCCTTTTGTCATCTTCATGGACTCGTTCTTCTTTCTTGCGGGATTTCAGGCAAGATGACCATACCCTCGAAATCACTTCTATCTTTGCTTGCTAGTTGCTCGCTCTTTTGCTATGACTATGCTGCGATACCTACCACTTGCTTATCATGCCTCCCATATTGTTGAACCAAGCCTCTAACCCACCTTGTCCTAGCAAACCGTTGTTTGGCTATGTTACCGCTTTGCTCAGCCCCTCTTATAGCGTTGTTAGTTGCAGGTGAAGATTGAAGTTTGTTTCTTGTTGGAACATGGAGATGTTGTTCCTTGTTGAAACATGTTTACTTGTTGGGATATCACAATATCTCTTATTTAATTAATGCATCTATATACTTGGTAAAGGGTGGAAGGCTTGGCCTTATGCCTGGTGTTTTGTTCCACTCTTGCCGCCCTAGTTTCCGTCATATCGGTGTTATGTTCCCGGATTTTGCGTTCCTTATGCGGTTGGGTTATAATGGGAACCCCTTGACAGTTCGCCTTGAATAAGACTCCTCCAGCAATGCCCAACATTGGTTTTACCATTCGCCACCTAGCCATTTCTTTCCCTTGGGTTCTGCAGACTCAAGGGTCATCTTTATTTTAACCCCCCCCCCCCGGGCCAGTGCTCCTCTGATTGTTGGTCCAAACTAGAGCCCCTTGCAGTGCCACCTTGGGGAAACTCGAGGGCTGGTTTTAGTTGTACGGATTGCTCATCTGAGTGTGCCCTGAGAACGAGATATGTGCAGCTCCTATCGGGATTTGTCGGCACATTCGGGCGCTGTTGCTGGACTTGTTTTACCATTGTCGAGGATGTCTTGTAACCTGGATGCCGAGCCTGATTGGATTGTCTTGGGAGAAGGAATATCCTTCGTTGACCGTGAGAGCTTGTGATGGGCTAAGTTGGGACACCCCTGCAGGGTTTTGAACTTTCGAAAGCCGTGCCCGCGGTTACGGGAAGATGGGAATTTGTTAATGTCTGCTTGTAGAAAACCTGAAGTTTATCTTAATTAAAATGCATCAACCATGTGTGTAACCGTGATGGTCTCTTCTCGGCGGAGTCCGGGGAGTGAACACGGTGTTGGAGTTATACTTGACGTAGGTTCTTTTAGGATCACTTCTTGATCATAGTTCATCGAACGTGCTTTGCCCTCTCTTCTCGCTCTCATTTGTGTATGTTAGCTACCATATATGCTAGTCGCTTGCTGCAGCTCCACCTCATACCTTTTACCTTACCCATAAGCTTAAATAGTCTTGATCGCGAGGGTGTGAGATTGCTGAGTCCTCGTGACTCACAGATACTTCAAAACCCAGCTTGCAGGTGCCGTTGAACCGTGCAGATGACGCAACCAAGCTCAAGGAGGAGCTCGATGAAGATCTTATCCATTGTGTTGTTTTGTTCTAGTTGATCAGTAGTGGAGCCCAGTTGGGGTCGATCGAGGATCTGTGTAGCATTTGGGGTAGTCTTCTTTTATTTTGGTTCCGTAGTCGGACCTTGATTGTATCTGGTTGATGTAATGCTTTATTCATGTAATTGTGTGAAGTGGCGATTGTAAGACAACTATGTATCTCTTTCCCATATGTATTACATGGGTTGTGTGAAGATTACCTCACTTGCGACATTGCTTTCAATGCGGTTATGCCTCTAAGTCATGCTTCGACACGTGGGAGATATAGCTGCATCGAGGGCGTTACAAGTTGGTAATCAGAGCCTTCCCCGACCTTAGGAGCCCCCTGCTTGATCGAATAGCTGGCGTTGTTGAGTCTAGAAAAATGTTTTGAGTCATTTAGGAATTATATATCGGAGAGTTAGGACTTCTTTTTACTCCTCAATCCCTTCGTCGCTCTGGTGAGGCATCCTGACGTAGAGTTTTGACTCTTCTCTTCTCAAATTTCACTAAAAAAAATTTAGGATCACGCAGGTATCTTGGAATCGTTCCGATGGTTTTGTGACGAGAACATTGTTCTTGGTGCCTCCTGACATTTAGGGGTTGTGGCAGTGTCCCGGGGAGTTGAGCTCCGAGGTGTTGTCGTTACAATTTTATCGTTGTAGTTCTGGAATACCTGAGTTTAGTTTCACCAACATCGAAAATCTCTTTTATGCAGTTGTTGGTGAGATAACCTCGACGCCACCCAGTACTGGGGCGGGAGTTCGGGAGTATTGCCATTACTTGTATAATGGATGCTTTTCGAAGGTTGAGGTAGATGATTTTCGAAGGTTTCTTGGTTATGTGTTGCAGGATGGATATAGCTGGATGTAGGATTTGTTAGATTTGTGTGAGATATTATGCTTCCCCTATATCCCCAACACCTGATTGCATAAACGAAAAGTTTTGGGAGTTTATAAGTGGGAATTCAAGTAGCTCTTAGGATATCTTTCTGACAGATGTATGATATTAAATTGGGGTTCGACGTCTAGTGGTCCGCCTATCCACGGTTGGTTTTACAATGGTCTCGTTGTGTCTTAATGAGCCCTTGGCTATGCCAACTCGGGGACGCTTCGTATGTCATGTGCACTGCCTTGTACATGATGGTATTGTACGATCGATCCCGTGTAGGCCCCACCACAAAAACTTCGGACGAAATCTCTATCATATGTTTGCTCCGGCTTATTCTGCAAGCCAATCATTTGTTTTGTTTTGAGTTGTGGTATTTGAGTTGCTTCGAAGTAAATGTTGATTCCATCCCTTGTCTAAGTGGTGTTCTCATATTTCTATGCGGATACCAATCCTTCTTGACCATCGAGTTTGTCATGTTAATTCTTTTCTACCGATGTGTTCCTCTTCAAGTGGATCCGATCATTTCAACAACCGCAAGATCAAGTATCAGTTCTTCTCAATGGTGTTTGTTTCATCCGTCCCCAAGTTGCCTTTGTTTTCCCACCCAACCACCCTTTTTCTTCAAGGACTCAGATTTCTTAATCAAGTATCCTTTGATTCATGTGAAGTCTCTCCATTCTTTTCCTTCATGTTCTTACCCGGTGATTCTCATGAAGATTCTAACGGAGCTTCAAGTTCGTCACTCTTCGCTCGTTTTCTTCTCTGGTGGATTCAAATCAAGCTTTCGGTGTTGATCTCATATCCCTTTTTCCTCGTTTCAAACACCTTCTCATACCGGTGCACCTCATAATAATTCACTTCTCGCTATTCATTTGTTCGGGAGTGCTGAAGATATCTCAGAAGGCTCGTCTTGTCTTTCAAGATCAGTTCAACCTATTTCGAGGTTGTTATCTCATTCAAGCCTTTTTATCCAACCGGTGCTATCTCTCTTTCGAGTAATCGTTCTATGGTGTATCTTTTGAGTGGGCCCTAACCCATAGGTCTTTTCCCAGGATCTTACCTGACTCTTCTTATTTTCCCGGAGCTATCCTCAAATTTCTTTTCGAAGTTTGACGTAAGAATGATTTATCATTAGTCAAATGTCTTTCTCCAAGATCTTCCAAATTCTTTTCATCATTGGTTCAACTTTTCTATTCTTCTTTATTCCGGAGTGTCTCAACAATTCACGGTGGTGTTTCTCGTCGTCTTTCTCATCATTTGAAGACCGAAGAAGAGTTTTACCTCCATATCTTATCCGTTCTCTCAGAGATTCGTGGTTCTAGTTCAAGGCCATCCTCTCATAATTGTTTTGATCGCGAAAAATTCTTTTCCTTCCTCCGGAGCCCATCATTTCAGAAGACTTATTCATTCTCAGCCTTCAGCTATCATTCTCCAAATCTTACCGATGCATCGTTCAAGTATTCTCTAATCAGTTCATGATCTCTTCGTTCTCATGTATCTAAATTCCTTCAAGCATCTTCATTCGTTTTCTAATTCTTCCCGGTGTTTCATTATATTTTCTTCGTTTATTTCGAATTCTACCGGTGGCTCTTCTAAGATTCTTCTTCCTTCGTTATAATATCAATTGACTCTTTCTTTCCAATCCTACCGGTGGTTCGTTGAAGACCTTCTCAAGTTTGCGCTATATCTATCTTAATCCTTTCTACGAGAATAAGTAATATGCCAAATCCGTTGATTGTCATCAATTTAATTGGTGAAGGATAAGTATAATGTAATTCTTATTCTGGTTTCATCGAGTGAATTCAATTCCTTATTGCGGAGGTTCATCAAATTCTCGATTGCAATTGTGTCAGCTTTTCTTTTACCGGAGTTCCAAGATCTTTTAATTATATCATTTCAAAGCTTCATTTAATCATTGCAAGGCCTCTCCCGGAGTTCTTTTCAATTTTACCCTTCCTTTTGATCATATTTTTGTTACTGGAGTTCTTCATGAAGGTTCTACATGATGGTTCATCAAGGATTTAATTCCTTCTCAAAGTGTTCATCGAGATTCTTTTCTATGAAGCTCAAGTTTTCCTCATATTGTAATCCGGAGTGTAAATCTTTCTTCCGTATCATTGGAGGTGGTATTATGTCATTCTTGATAATTGAGTTTCATGTTTCATGATTCACATGTTGTTAGGAATGAGATATTTTAAATCCATCAATCTCTTCTTTGAAATTATCTTGGGGTATATTTCACCTAAAGCTTTCCCTAAGGATTGTTGCTATTATGGTGCTTATAAATGACCCAAGTTCTTTTATCCTCCCGGTGAAATAGTTTCTCGTCTCCTTGTTGATATCATCCAATCTATCGTTTCCGTTAGTGGTAGATTTTCACCTCTTGGTTTTGAGATGTTTTCCATAAGCCCATTACAAGCTTACTCTTTTCGTTGTTGGTTTTCCAACAACTCCGTTCGACCCTTCTCCTAAGGATGCCTTTTCAAACTCTTTTGTGACAGAAGTTGGCTTTTTCTTCTCCATTCTTTTATTTCAATGATCTATCTTCTATTTCTCTCTTCCGGAGGCATTGCGATGTTGCTCTTTTCAACCCATCATCTTGTTTTCTCAAGATCATGTTCTTTCCTTTTGCTTATCCATTAAACCGGAGTGTCGTGTTTTCATTCGAGCTCTCTCATCTTATCAAGTTTTGCCTCCATTCTCAACCGGAGTGCCGTCTTAAATCGTTCTTACCCATTGTGCCATTCTTTCAATAGTTACGGAGGTAGTGTGTTGTTGTTTTCATCAAGTATCCTCTCATCTTGTCAAGTTCTTGTTAATCCCTTCCATTTTCAATCGGAGTGCTGCCCGAAGTTGTTCTCCCTTGTTCCTCTTTTAAAACGGAGTGTTTTCAACTTCGTCATCTCCGTTGTATTCTTTTCTCGAAATGGCTTAACATTTTCAAGCTCTTTGGTTTCACTCATTGGTCAAAGAAGCAACTTAGTTTTACCTCTTCTCCTTCTCTTCCGTTGTCCTCCTGGTGCCATTCTAGATCTCGGGACGAGATCCTCTCGTAGTGGTGGAGTGTTGTGACGCCCCGAGACCGCTGCGTCAGGTGTCTTCCAGTTATTCGCCGTTGTTGCCATGTCATTTGCTTGCGTGTTGCATCTTGTCATGTCATCATGTGTAACACCCCGGATGTAATTTACCTTATATGTACTCCAACTCTTGCCATTTCCAGCGCTAAGTTATTTTATTTCCTTCGGTTCGGGTTTTTGTCTCCGTGTGTTGTTGTCGTTGTCATGCATCTCATATCATGTCATCATGTGCATTGCATTTGCATACGTGTTCGTCTCATGCATCCGAGCATTTTCCCCGTTGTCCATTTTGCATTCCGGCGCTCCTATCTCCTCCGGTGGTCCTTTCTACCTTCCTTTCATGTGTGGGGGGTTAAACATTTCTGGATTGGACCGAAACTTGCCAAGCGGCCTTGGTTTACTACCAGTAGACCGCCTGTCAAGTTTCGTACCATTTGGACTTCGTTTGATGCTCCAACGGTTAACCGAGGGCCTCGTGTGTGTTGCAGCCAAACACCCTTCCAATTTGGCCCAAAACCCACCTAAACCCTCTCAATCATCTAGAATGTTCAATCACGATCGCGTGGCCAAAAACCGCACCTCATTTGGACTCTCCTAGCTCCTCCTATGCCTATATATAGACCCTCTCCCTAAATTCCCGGTTCCTCTCCCCCGAAACCCTAAAAAACCTCACCCGCCGCCGCCGGACACATCCAGCTCCCGCCGGACAACTTAGCGCCGCCGCCCGCAGCCTATGGGTGCCTAACGCATGGCCTCGCCACCACGCCCCGCCGCGGCCCGCTCAGGCCCGCCGCCGGCCCTCGTGGCCCATCCGCCTCCCTGCCGCCCGACAGTTGCTGCGCCGCCGCCTGCTTCGTCTCAGGCCACCGCGAGCTCGCGCCGGCGGCCTCTCTGAGAAGCCGAGCTCCGGCCACCTCGCCGCCTCGTCGCGCCCGGCCGCCGTCCGCCTCGCCTCGCCGTCTTCCGCCGCAGCCGAGCCCCGCCTCCGCCGTACCACCTCGTCGCCGGTGGAAGTCCGGCCACCGCCCCGCTCCGGCCACTTCTTCCTCGCCCGCCGCCGCCGTCTACAGGGATCCCGGAGAGCCTTCGGCGAGATCCACCGCTGCCTCGGGAGACGCGCCTGATCCGATCTGGGAATTGAGGGTTGACCTAATCTTGCCCTTCCACCTTTATTTTTTTTTTGCAATCTTCATCACATCGTAACTCTACATCTGTAGCTCTGTTTTGGGCGTGTAGCATATCAAAATGTTCGTCTCTGAGAGTACATCATTTCACCTGATTGCATCATTTTCATTTGAGCTCATCTTGATGCCCGAAATTCTGTTGGAAGAGTGCTATTTGAGTTAATTGTCAGATCTGCTGCACCAAATAGCTTTTGTCATTTTTGCCATGATTGATGTGTGCATGATATGCTCCTGAGATCTACATGAGTTTTGTTATATGCGTTGCCATCTTTACAGAGGTGTTATCCATGTATTTTTGTGATATGTGTGGTGACTAGCACAAGATTGCAAAGTAGTGCATTCGTTAATGCTGATTTCAGGTACTTAGAATTTCGCCAAGTCCTTGATCTGTTCTTATCAATATGCCATATGTTCATGTTGTTTCCTAGTGATCCGTGCCTCTTTTGAGGATGATCAGTAAGGTTGATTTGTTAATCTTGTGGTGCTATATCCATCCATGTCTTTGTTTGCATTTATGGAGCACCCTAGCTTGAGTCAACCGAGCTCTACTTTTGCTATTTCGTAATTCCTGGCAGATTGTCTACTTGTTAGCGATTTTGCCGAGGATGTTGTTGTTGATCCGTGCATGCTATGTTGTTGTTCTTGTCATGTATAGCTTATATAATGTGTATTATTGATGGGAGTGTGCTTAGATTGTCATGCCTTGCTCTGTAGTGAGTGCATCGAGCTCATGTACATGCCTACTCGTTAAGATATTTGCATGTTCAGTCGGAGATCTGATTATGTTTTTGCCATGTTCACATGCTTGCAATTGTATTTTATGATCCCTTTTGGCTCAAGGTCACTAAGGGACTTTTGTTAAGCTCTTTGAGTATCTCCATTCCATGCCTTGCTTTGCCATGTTAAGTTCCTGTAGCATCTAGTTTTCATGCTCCAAAGTGTGCTACCTGATCTGAAATTCCAGGCTTGTGTTAATTTCACTAAGTCTGAAACCTGTTTACCAATTGCACTTTTGCCATGCTTCTTTGAACCTGTTAATGAATGAATTGACCGTAGCTCAGTGTTCATCTTTTATTAAGCATTATGAGTGGATCCCTGCCATGTATTTTGTTGCCATGTTTGAGTGTTGTAGCATATTTATCTTGATGCATTTAGATGGCTACTTGCTGTTTATCGGAGACCGGTGCCATATTTGTTTTGCTTGCCATTTCCAAACCGTGCATCCGATTCCGGTGTTTTTTATATCGATTTCAACCGAAATCACCTCAACTTTCCAGTGGCACACTTGGATTTCCAAGTTGAGGCCAGGTTCAATCATTCCTTGTCAAATCTTGCATATGCATCACATACCGCATCCCGCATAGCATACCATGTTTGCATCATGTTGTTTGACCTTTGTACGTGGTTGATTGTGTTCCTTTTGCTTGTTTGTCTTGTTTGGGTAGAGCCGGGAGACGAGTTCGCTAACGAGGAGCCCGTTGAGTTTGCTTTCGAGGATCCAGTCAACTCTAACAACTTTGCAGGCAAGATGATCATACCCTCGAAATCACTTCTATCTTTGGTTTGCTAGATGCTTGCTCTTTTGCTATGCCTATGCTACGATGCCTACCACTTGGTTATCATGCCTCCCAAATTGCCATGTCAAACCTCTAACCCACCATGTCCTAGCAAACCGTTGATTGGCTATGTTACCGCTTTGCTCGGCCCCTCTTATAACGTTGCTAGTTGCAGGTGAAGATTGGAGACCGTTCCTTGTTGGAACATTATTTTCTTGTTGGGATATCATTATATTATCTTTTTATCTTAATGCATCAATATACTTGGTAAAGGGTGGAAGGCTCGGCCTTTTTGCCTAGTGTTTTGTTCCACTCTTGCCACCCTAGTTTCCGTCATATCGGTGTTATGTTCCCGGTTTTTGCGTTCCTTACGCAGTTGGGTAATAATGGGAACCCCTTGACAGTTCGCCTTGAATAAAACTCTTCCAACAATGCCCAACCGTGGTTTTACCATTCGCCACCTAGCCTCTTTTTCCCTTGGGTTTCCGGAGCCCGAGGGTCATCTTATTTAAACCCCCCTGGGCCAGTGCTCCTCTGAGTGTTGGTCCGACTGAGCTACCTCCGGGGCCACCTCGGGGCAACTTGAGGTTTGGTTTTACTCATAGCTAGTCTCATCTGAGTGTGCCCTGAGAACGAGATATGTGCAGCTCCTATCGGGATTTGTCGGCACATTCGGGCGGTGTTGCTGGACTTATTTTGTCTTTGTCGAAATGTCTTGTAGAACCGGGATACCGAGTCTGATCAGAATGTCTCGGGAGAAGGTTTATCCTTCGTTGACCGTGAGAGCTTGTCATGGGCTAAGTTGGGACTCCACTGCAGGGATTTGAACTTTCGAAATCCATGCCCGCGGTTATGGGCAGATGGGAATTTGTTAATGTCCGGTTGTAGATAACTTGAACCTTAACTTAATTAAAATGAATCAACGGTGTGTGTTACCGTGATGGTCTCTTCTCCGTGGAGTCCGGGAAGTGAACATGGTGTTGGAGTAATGTTTGTTGTAGGTTGTTCTCTAGTTCTTCGTTCGTGCTTTGCCTTCTCTTCTCGCTCTCTTTTGCGTACAAGTTAGCCACCATATATGCTAGTCGCTTGTTGCAGCTCCACATATTACCTTGCCTTTCCTATAAGCTTAAATAGTCTTGATCGCGAGGGTGCGAGATTGCTGAGTCCCCGTGGCTCACAGATTACTTCCAAACCAGATGCAGGGCCCGATGACTCCGTTCCAGATGATGTGCTTGATCTCAAGTGGGAGTTCGACGAAGACTCGCGCCGTTACTATGTGTCTTTCCCTGATGATCAGTAGTGGTGCCCAGTTGGGGCGATCGGGACCGTGTCGCATGTTGCGTTGATCTTTTATTTTGGTACCATAGTCGGACCATGAGTGTATTGGATGTTGTAATGCTATTTATGTATTTTGTGTGACGTGGCGAGTGTAAGCCAACTATGTACCTTTCCCCTTATTATGTATTACATGGGATGTTGTGAAGATTACCTTACTTGCGACATTGCTTTCAATGCGGTTATGCCTCTAAGCCGTGCTTCGACACGTAGGAGATATAGCCGCATCGAGGGCGTTACAAGTTGGTAATAAGAGCCTTCCCCGACCTTAGGAGCCCCACTGCTTGATCGAATTAGCGGACGAGTTGAGTCTAGAAAAATGTTTTGAGTCATTTAGGAATTATATATCAGAGAGTTTAGGAATTCTTTTTACTCCCCAGTCTCCTCATCGCTCTGGTAAGGCATCCTGACGTAGAGTTTTGACTCTTCTCTTCTCAAATTTCACAAAAAAAATTAGGATCATGCTGGTATTTTGGAATCGTTCCAATCGATTTGTGATGAGAACATTGTTCTTGGTGCCTCCTGTCATTTAGGGATTGTGGTAGTGTCCCGGGGAGTTGAGCTTCGAGGTGTTGTCATCACAATTTTATCGTTGCAGTTCTGGAATACCTGAGTTTAGTTCGCCGACATCGAAAATCTCTTTTATGCAGTTGTTGGTGAGATAACCTCGACGCCACCCAGTACTGGGGCGGGAGTTCGGGAGTATTGCCATAACTTGTATAATGGATGCTTTTCGAAGGTTGAGGTAGACGATTTCCGAAGTTTTTCTCGGTTATGTGTTGAAGGATGGATACAGCTGGATGTAGGATTTGCTAGATTTGGGTGAGATATTATGCTTCCCCTGTATCCCCAACACCTTATTTCATAACCGGAAAGGTTCGGGAGTTTCATAGGTGGGAATTCTTGTAGCTCTAGTTCTTCTTCCACGGATATTTGGTTGAGATTGGGTGATCTTTACCGAGTATTCGTTCTTGTTCCATACCTTGTTGATTTTATTCCTCTACCTAAATTCTAAGTTGCTTCTCAATTTATGGATGTGTGACCATTTCAATTGGAATGCATTCGTTCATTTTGTTCGGATGTGAAGACTATATGTTGCAATTTCATCCCGTTGGATTCAGCTTCAATATTTGTCAATCAATGTGCTAATGGATGTCAACCTCTTCTGGATGGCTCCTCCAACGCGCACGACTCTGAATCCTGATCCGCCACCACCACCTCCTCCTCCGGAAGCATTGCAAGCTGTGATGGTCGCTACCAATGCAAACACGCAGTTGATCATGCAAATTCTTCAAGAGCGCAACCAAGCGAACCAAGGCAACCAAGGCAACCAGGGCAACAATCAGAATCACTTTGCTAGACTCAACCAGTTCCTTGCTAACCAGCCAAAGACCTTCAGCAATTGTGTTGAGGCAACTGATGCTGACGATTGGCTCGTGGACTTGTGCAAGCATTTCGAGTGCAGTAACGTCAGGCCTGAGGACTTTGTCAAGTTCGCTTCCTTCCAACTCAAAGACCAAGCTGCAGAATGGTTTCAGCAGTACAAGGATTCCAGAGGAGGCCGTGTGATTACCTGGGATGAAATCCGTCAAGACATCAAAGCTCATCATATTCCTTAGAGCGTGGTTGAAAGCAAGCGTGAGGAATTCCGCAACCTGAAGCAAGGCTCTATGTCTGTCTATGACTACAACAAGTTGTTTCAGAAGCTCGCCCGCTTTGCTAAGCAGGACGTCCCTGACGAGAAGAGCATGATATACCAGTTCAGGGGTGGTCTTAGAGAAGAAATCCAGCTAGCTCTTGTTCTCTTTGAGCCCTTGAGGTACGATGAGTTCTACAACATGGCATTGAAGCAAGAGGCTGCTCAATTGAAGTGTGATGCTTCCAAGAAGTGAGTCAAAGATGCTACTCCTTCTTCCTCTACTCAACTGGCTAAGCAGCAGAAGTATTGGCTTCCTCCTCCTCCGTTCCGTCAGCAGTATCAACAGAATAGCAAAGGTGGCAGTGGATCTTCCCACCCACCCAACCCTGGCTTTCAGAACAAGACTTCGTCTCAAGCTCCAAGATCGAGTGCTCCGTATCACCGTCCGCTTTCAGAGGTCACATGCAACAAGTGCCAACATAAGGGTCACTATGCCAACAAGTGCTTCAATCAGAGGCATCTCCCTCCTCCTCCTCCTGTGAGATCGGCAAGTACAGCTGTGGTCAAGCATAACCCCAAGCACGCCGAGGTCAACATGATGAATGCAGCTCAGGCAGAGGACTCTTCAGATGTCATCATGGGTAACCTTCCTGTTAACGATATTCCAGCTAAATTACTTTTTGACTCTGGTGCATCGCTTTCCTTCATGTCATTCCCATTTGCATCGGAGAACAATTTTAGTACTAAGGCGTTACCTAAAGCTTTGCAAGTCGTCTCTCCGGCTAAGCGTCTGAGTTCTAGTATGATGGTTCCGGATATTTCTATCATGATGGGTGATTTCAAGTTTCTGGCTTCTCCAATGGTCCTTGGTAACTCGGATATTGATCTTATTCTCGGGATGGATTGGCTTTCTAAGCACAAGGCTCAGCTTGATTGTGCAGCCAGGCAGATTCAATTGACTCATTCGTCTGAGGATGTAATTGTCTTTGCCGCTCGGGATAATACCATCCGTCTGTTTTCTTTCAATGAAGGGTGAACTGGATGCCATCTCGCAAATTCCAGTCGTTTGCAATATCAAGACGTCTTTCCAGAAGAGCTTCCAGGAATGCCTCCACACCGGCCAGTTGAATTCGTCATCGATCTTGAGCCTGGCACGGAACCGGTTTGCAAGAGTCCTTACAAGCTCGGACCTGAAGAGTTGAAGGAGCTGAAGAAGCAACTCGATATTAAAGAACGAATGGGTCTCATCCGACCTAGTTCTTCTCCGTGGGGTTGTGGAGTTCTTTTTGTGAAGAAGAAGGATGGAACAGACCGACTTTGTGTTGACTATCGTCCATTGAACAAGAAGACTATCAAGAATAAATACCCACTTCCCAACATCAATGAGATGTTCGAACAACTCAAAGGTGCCCAAGTATTCTCCAAGCTTGATCTCCGTATGGGTTATCACCAGATTCGAATCCGTGAGCAAGATATTCCCAAGACGGCTTTCAGAACAAGCTATGGTTCATATGAATACACTGTCATGTCTTTTGGCCTCGTCAACGCTCCTCCGACTTTCTCTCGCATGATGAACTTCATCTTCAATGCCTACACAAATGACTTCGTTTTCGTCTATCTCGACGACATTCTGGTATTTCCGAAGAACAAGGAAGATCATGCCAAGCACTTGGGTTTGGTGCTCGATAAGCTCAGGGAACATCAGTTCTATGCCAAGTTCTCAAAGTGCGAGTTTTGGCTCGATGAGGTTCTCCATCTTGGGCATATCATCTCTGCCAAGGGCATTGCGGTGAATCCTGAGAAGGTGCTTGCAATTGTGAATTGGGAACCACCTCAGAACGTGAAGCAACTATGTAGCTTCCTCGGTCTCGCAAGCTACTGTCGAAGGTTCGTTGAGAACTTTTCAAAGATTGTGAAGCCCCTTTCAAACCTTCTCAAGAAGCACGTCAAGTACGTTTGGTCTCCAGAATGTGACATCGCTTTCAACACTTTGAAAGAGAAATTGGTCACTGCTCCAGTTCTGACTCCTCCTGATGAATCCAAACCATTCGAGGTCTTCTGTGATGCCTCTCTTCAAGGTCTTGGTGCAGTGTTGATGCAAGAGAAGAAAGTTGTGGCTTATACCTCTCGCCAGTTGAAGCCCAACGAGAAGAACTACCCCACTCATGAACTCGAGTTGGCGGCAGTTGTGCATGCTCTTTTGACTTGGAGACATCTCTTATTGGGAAGAAAAGTGGACATCTTCACTGACCACAAGAGTCTCAAGTACATCTTCACTCAGCCTAATCTCAACCTCAGGTAGACTCGTTGGGTCGAAATGATTCAAGAGTATAATCCGAGTATCGAGTATACTCCAGGCAAGGCCAATGTGATTGCTGACGCTTTGAGCAGGAAGGCTTACTGCAACAGTCTGATTCTCAAGCCTTATCAACCCGAGCTTTGTGAAGCTTTCCGCAAACTCAATATGCAAGTTGTTCCTCAAGGTTTCCTCACCAACCTTCAAGTTTCTCCTACCTTGGAAGACCAGATTCGCGAGGCTCAACTTCTTGATGCTATGGTGAAGAAGGTGAAGATTGGGATGGCCAAGAGTCAACCCAAGTACAAGTGCTACCACCTTGATGACAAGGATACTCTCTTCTTCGAGGATCGTATTGTTGTGCCCAAAGGTGATCTTCGTAAAGTTATCATGAACGAGGCTCACAATTCACTCCTCTCCATCCACCCTGGGAGTACGAAGATGTATCAGGACCTCAAGCAGGCTTATTGGTGGACTCGAATGAAGCGCGAGATTGCTCAATTCGTGAATGAATGTGATGTCTGCAGAAGAGTGAAGGCAGAACACCAAAGGTCAGCTGGTCTCCTCCAACCTCTTGCCATTCCAGAATGGAAGTTTGACCACATTGAGATGGACTTCGTGACTAGGTTTCCAAAGTCCAAGCGTGGCAATGATGCTATATTCATTGTCATGGACAAACTCACTAAAGTGGCTCACTTTCTGCCTATCAAAGAGTCTATCACTGCAGCTCAATTGGCGGAGCTGTATACCTCTCAGATTGTCTCTCTGGACGGCATTCCCCAGGTGATCTCTTCAGACCGTGGCAGCATCTTTACCTCCAAGTTTTGGGAGTCTTTTCAGAAGGCCATGGGCACCAACATCCGCTTCAGCACTGCTTTCCATCCTCAAACTAGCGGTCAAGTCGAGCGTGTCAATCAGATTCTTGAAGATATGCTCAGGGCTTGTGTGATCTCCTTCGGCATGAAGTAGGAAGATTGTCTTCCATACGCCAAATTCTCCTACAACAACAGTTTTCAAGCAAGTTCGGGCAAGGCCCCATTCAAAATTCTGTATGGCAGGAAGTGTCATACCCCTCTCAACTGGTCTGAAACCGGTGAACGTCAACTTCTTGGAAATGACTTAATCACAGAGGCAGAGGAGATGTGCAAAGTGATTCGAGATAACCTCAAAGCAGTGCAATCGCGCCAGAAGAGCTACTATGATAGTAAGCACCGTGATTTGGCTTTCGAGATCGGAAACCATGTTTACCTCCGCGTCTCTCCAATGAAAGGTACTCGTCGCTTCGGTATCAAAGGGAAGCTTGCCCCTAGATACGTGGGTCCTTTAAAAATCGTCAGCAAGAGAGGCGATCTCGCCTATCAACTCGAGCTTCCTTCAAACTTTGCAAATGTGCACGATGTGTTCCATGTTTCTCAGCTCCGCAAGTGCTTCAAGACTCCTGACCACACCGTCAACTTCGAAGACATTGATCTCCAAGAAGATCTCTCTTATCATGAGTACCCCATTGCTATTCTTGAAGAGACTGAACGCAAGACTCGCAATAAGTCAATCAAATTCCTCAAAGTCAAGTGGTCACACCATTCCGACCGTGAAGCCACCTGGGAACGCGAGGATCACCTCCGTTCGGAATACCCGGCGTTCTTCCAGTCCTAGATCTTGGGACGAGATCCTTTCGTAGTGGTGGAGTGTTGTAACACCCCGGATGTAATTTACCTTATATGTACTCCAACTCTTGCCGTTTCCGGCGCTAAGTTATTTTATTTCCTCGGGTTCGGGTTTTTGTCTCCGTGTGTTGTTGTCCTTGTCATGCATCTCATATCATGTCATCATGTGCATTGCATTTGCATACGTGTTCGTCTCATGCATCCGAGCATTTTCCCCGTTGTCCGTTTTGCATTCCGGCGCTCCTATCTCCTCCGGTGGTCCTTTCTACCTTCCTTTCATGTATGGGGGGTTAAACATTTCCGTATTGGACCAAAACTTGCCAAGAGGTCTTGGTTTACTACCAGTAGACCGCCTGTCAAGTTTCGTACCATTTGGACTTCGTTTGATTCTCCAACGGTTAACCGAGGGACCGAGAAGGCCTCGTGTGTGTTGCAGCCCAACACCCTTCCAATTTGGCCAAAACTCACCTAAACCCTCTCCATCATCTAGAGCGTTCGATCATGATCGCGTGGCCAAAAACCGCACCTCATTTGGACTCTCCTAGCTCCTCCTATGCCTATATATAGGCCCTCTCCCGAAATTCCCGGTTCCCCTACCCCGAAACCCTAAAAAACCTCACCCGCCGCCGCCGGACATGTCTAGCTCCCGCCAGACAACTTCACGCCGCCGCCCGCAGCCTATGGGCGCCTGACGCGTGGCCTCGCCACCGCGCCCCGCCGCGGCCCGCTCGGGCCCGCCGCCGGCCCTCGCGGCCCATCCGCCTCCCCGCCGCCCGACAGTTGCTGTGCCGCCGCCTGCTTCGTCTCAGGCTGCCGCGAGCTCGTGCCGGCGACCTCTCCGAGAAGCCGAGCTCCGACGACCTCGCCGCCCCCTCGTTCCCGGCCGCCGTCCGCCTCGCCTCGCTGTCTTCCGCCGCGGCCGAGCCCCGCCTCCGCCGTACCACCTCATCGCCGATGGAAGTCCGGCCACCGCCCCGCTCCGGCCACTTCTTCCTCGCCCGCCGTCACCGTCTACAGGGACCCCGGCGAGCCTCCGGCGAGATCCGCCGCCGCCTCGGGAGACGTGCCCGATCCGATCTGGGAATTGAGGGTTGACCTAATCTTGCCCTTCCACCTTTATTTTTTTTGCAATCTTCATCGCATCGTAACTCTACATCTGTAGCTCTGTTTTGGGCGTGTAGCATATCAAAATGTTCGTCTCCGAGAGTACATCATTTCACCTCATTGCATCATTTTCATTTGAGCTCATCTTGATGCCCGAAATGCTATTGGAAGAGTGCTATTTGAGTTAATTGTCAGATCTGCTGCACCAAATAGCTTTTGTCATTTTTGCCATGATTGATTTGTGCATGATATGCTCCTGAGATCTACATGAGTTTTGTTATATGCTTTGCCATCTTTACAGAGGTGCTATCCATGTATTTTTGTGATATGTGTGGTGACTAGCACAAGCTTGCAAAGTAGTGCATTCGTTAATGCTGATTTCAGGGACTTAGAATTTCGCCAAGTCCTTGATCTGTTCTTATCAATATGCCATATGTTCATGTTGTTTCCTAGTGATCCGTGCCTCTTTTGAGGACGATCAGTAAGGATGATTTGTTAATCTTGTGGTGCTATATCCATCCATGTCTTTGTTTGCATTTATGGAGCACCCTAGCTTGAGTCAATCGAGCTCTACTTTTGCTATTTCGTAATTCCTGGCAGATTGTCTACTTGTTAGCGATTTTGCCGAGGATGCTGTTGTTGATCCGTGCATGCTATGTTGTTGTTCTTGCCATGTATAGCTTATATAATGTGTATTCTTGATGGGTGTGTGCTTAGATTGTCATGCATTGCTCTGTAGTGAGTGCATCGATCTCGTGAACATGCCTACTTGTTAAGATATTTGCATGTTCCAGTTTTTCACAGTCTAAGATCTGATTATGTTTTTGCCATGTTCACATGCTTGCAATTGTATTTTCTGATCCCTTTTGGCTCAAGGTCACTAAGGGACTTTTGTTAAGCTCTTTGAGTAGCTCCATGCCATGCCTTGCTTTGCCATGTTAAGTTCCTGTAGCATCTAGTTTTCATGCTCCAAAGTGTGCTACCTGATCTGAAATTCCAGGCTTGTGTTAATTTCACTAAGTCTGAAACCTGTTTACCAATTGCACTTTTGCCATGCTTCTTTGAACCTGTTAATGAATGAATTCACCGTAGCTCAGTGTTCATCTTTTGTTAAGAATTATGAGTGGATCCCTGCCATGTATTTTGTTGCCATGTTTGAGTGCTTTCACATATTTATCTTGATGCATTTAGATGGCTACTTGCTGTTTATCGGAGACCGGTGCCATATTTGTTTTGCTTGCCATTTCCAAACCGTGCATCCGATTCCGGTGTTTTTTATATCGATTTCAACCGAAATCACCTAACCTTTCCTGTGGGACACTTGGATTTCCAAGTTGAGGCCAGGTTCAATCATTCCTTGTCAAATCTTGCATATGCATCACATACCGCATCCCGCATAGCATACTATGTTTGCATCATCTTATTTGAGCTTTGCACGTGGTTGATTGTGTTCCTTTTAATTGGTTGTATTGTTTGGGTAGATCCGGGAGACGAGTTCTCTAACGAGGAGCCCGTTGAGTTTGCTTTCGAGGATCCAGTCAACTCTGACAACTTTGCAGGCAAGATGATCATACCCTCGAAATCACTTCTATCTTTGCTTTGCTAGATGCTCGCTCTTTTTCTATGCCTATGCTACGATGCCTACCACTTGCTTATCATGCCTACCAAATTGCCATGTCAAACCTCTAACCCACCATGTCCTAGCAAACCGTTGATTGGCTATGTTACCGCTTTGCTCATCCCCTCTTATAGCGTTGCTAGTTGCAGGTGAAGATTGGAGACCGTTCCTTGTTGGAACATTATTTTCTTGTTGTGATATCATTATATTATCTTGTTATCTTAATGCATCTATATACTTGGTAAAGGGTGGAAGGCTCGGCCTTTTTGCCTAGTGTTTTGTTCCACTCTTGCCGCCCTAGTTTCCGTCATATCGGTGTTATGTTCCCGGTTTTTGCGTTCCTTACGCGGTTGGGTAATAATGGGAACCCCTTGATAGTTCGCCTTGAATAAAACTCTTCCAGAAATGCCCAACCATGGTTTTACCATTCACCACCTAGCCTCTTTTTCCCTTGGGTTTCCGAAGCCCGAGGGTCATCTTATTTAAACCCCCCCTGGGCCAGTGATCCTCTGAGTGTTGGTCCGACTGAGCTGCATGCGGGGCCACCTCGGGGCAACTTGAGGTTTGGTTTTACTCGTAGCTAGTCTCATCTGAGTGTGCCCTAAGAACGAGATATGTGCAGCTCCTATCGGGATTTGTCGGCACATTCGGGCGGTGTTGCTGGACTTGTTTTGTCTTTGTCAAAATGTCTTGTAGAACCGGGATACTGAGTCTGATCGGAATGTCTCGGGAGAAGGTTTATCCTTCGTTGACCGTGAGAGCTTGTCATGGGCTAAGTTGGGACTCCCCTGCAGGGATTTGAACTTTCGAAAGCCGTGCCCGCGGTTATGGGCAGATGGGAATTTGTTAATGTCCGGTTGTAGATAACTTGAACCTTAACTTAATTAAAATGAATCAACTGTGTGTGTTACCGTGATGGTCTCTTCTCGGCGGAGTTCGGGAAGTGAACACGGTGTTGGAGTAATGTTTGCCGTAGGTTGTTCTCTAGTTCTTCGTTCGTGCTTCGCCTTCTCTTCTCACTCTCTTTTGCGTACAAGTTAGCCACCATATATGCTAGTCGCTTGCTGCAGCTCCACATATTACCTTGCCTTTCCTATAAGCTTAAATAGTCTTTATCGCGAGGGTGCAAGATTGCTGAGTCCCCGTGGCTCATAGATTACTTCCAAACCAGATGCAGGGCCTGATGACTCCATTCCAGATGATGCGCTTGATCTCAAGTGGGAGTTCGACGAAGACTCACACCGTTACTATGTGTCTTTCCCTGATGATCAGTAGTGGTGCCCAGTTGGGGCGAACGGGACCGTGTCGCATGTTGGGTTGATCTTTTATTTTGGTACCGTAGTCGGACCATGAGTGTATTGGATGTTGTAATGCTATTTATGTATTTTGTGTGACGTGGCGAGTGTAAGCCAACTATGTACCTTTCCCCTTATTATGTATTACATGGGATGTTGTGAAGATTACCTTACTTGCGACATTTCTTTCAATGAGGTTATGCCTCTAAATCGTGCTTTGACACGTAGGAGATATAGCCGCATCGAGGGCGTTACATCATGCGCATTGCATCATCATGTTTTCAAAACTTGCATCTGTCCAGGTCTCCCCGTTCCTTCCGTTATCCGTTCTGAGTCCAGACACACTTGCACGCGCCCGCGGCACGTCCGAAATATTATTTTATAAGTGGCTGAAAAATGTTCTCGAAATGGGTTGGAAGTTGGCGTGTGGTCTTATTATAGTGTAGATAGACCGCCTGTCAAGTTTCATCACATTCGGAGTTCGTTTGACGCCCCAACGATTAATTATAGCGGCAATATAGCCGGTCTATTGCCGGACGTTTTCGATCTCCAGAAATAGTCGTCGGGCCTCTCCTCTTCTATCTTCTCAGCCCTTTGCCTTCTACACTACCTCTCACCGCCAGGCCCTACCTAACCTCTCTCGTCAGCCCGCGGACCTCCTCCCGCGCACGTCCGAAATCTGTCCCGGACCCGACCCGGACAGTCGATACCGCTGTGTCCGGATCATCCCCAAACATCTACAAAACATCTCCGTTTTGTTAATTGGGCTCCCTAGCTATTTTATCCGCAATCGTCCGGTTACGATCGGATGGACCGAATAGCCCCTAAACTTAATCCCACCGCCATATATAATGGGTCAACCCTAAATTTTAGGAGCAATGTCCCATACATCCCCACGCCGCCGCCACTCCACCGAATCCCCCTCGGGATCTGCCCTGCCCGATTCACCCAACCAGCGTTCTCCACTGCTCCTCCTAGTTCCAGATGCCTGAGCCCCCGATCCAAAATTCCTCTCAGCCTCCACCCTGTAGCCTCCGACCACCTCCCTCGTCGTGTGCGCCCATCCATGAGCAGGCCAAGCCGCATTCAGCCAGCCGCAGCGCCTCCCTGCTCGATCTTTTGCTCGAGGCGCTCGAGTACATCGCCGGAGATGAGTGCCCCGACAGCCCCTCTCCTTTCCCCCTCCTGCTTCTCTACCTCTCTTTCTCACGATCTCCCCCTCCCTCACTCTGTTTTCGCTCACAGGAGACCACCATGGCCGCTTCATCAAGCTCCGTCGTCATCGTTTCGTGCCGAGCATGGATGGATCGATGCTCCACGCACCCGGATCTGCCACCGCCGCATCAGGCGCTCAAGCCCCGCCGTGCCGCACCTCTGCTTCGTCCAAGAAGAGACGAGACATCAGCGCCCCGCTTCTTCCTAGGTCGGTGGGAGACCATGGCCTCCACCCGCGCTCCTCTGCACCCAGGCGAACCGTGCTCGGCCTTCTTCTGCCGCGCCAAGACCGCTTCCCCGTCGTCCCCTTCTGCTTTGTCATTGCACGCGAGGAGCACGACCCCAGCGCCAAGTCCCGCTCGCCGGAGCTCGTTGACTCCGTCGTTCCTGCGCGGAACCCTCCTCGCCAAGTCCCTCGCCGCGCCACCTCCCTGCTTCGCTCCTGCACGAGCAGAGGACGAGGCGCCCGTTCACCCGCGCTTCGCGTTGACCGCAGCCGTCGCCCCTGCTTCACGAACGAGGCCCGCCCCTCGTTGAATTGGTCCAGCGCTAGCGTGGCCGGCCTCCAAGTCCCAGCGCCGCGCCAAGTCCAGCTCCCCGCTGGCCTGTTGCTTCACCGACTGGGCCTCAGCCCATGGGTGAGCTCCCCACAGCCCTCTGCTCTGTTGTGGCCCAGCCGGTTTCGACCCGTATCATGTTTTTTCCCAGATTTGCGAATTTAGCAATTTATCCAGAGTTTGCAGTTTTACAGAAAAACCCTCAACATCATGCATATAATAATTCCAGAACCATGCATCATATTAAAATGTTTTCAACATGTAAAGTGCTTAGAATTTCATCTAGTTTCATAATATGCCACTTTCATCCATGTTTAAAATGTTTAAATTGTTGTTTGCATTAATTTGCTTAAATGTCATGCTAAAATGGTTTATTTCATAACTTAATAACCGTAGCTCGGTTTTAAATAATCTTTATATGTAAATGGGGTGCGAAAATGCCTAGTTTAACATGGTGACCTTACTTTGCATGTTTAATAACTATAAAATATGGTTTAGGGCAGAACAGTACCAAACCTAATATATGCATATGAGGATTTTTCAGAATTTTTGTTCGTTGTTTCCGGCCTCATTTAAACTTGACTAGATAGGTAGTTTTACTTTGCTTCACCCTCTTGCCATGTTTAACAACATTTAATATTGTTGGGTACATAAACGAGATCGAACTAAATAACTGGAATGTGGTATTTCGTCAATATGCAACTCTTTGCATATTGAGCTCCATTTAATTTGTAGGATTGCTTGTGCACTGTGCCATGCCATGCTTCATTAAACCGGACATGCATCATACTTGGTTGTGCATCATGTCATGCTTATGTGGTGGTTGTTTACTATGTTGTTTGCTTTCTTTCCGGTGTACTTCTTCTCGGTATTCCGGTAACGTCCCATTTGTGAGGACCCGTTCGTCTATGTCCGTTTGTCATCTTCATGGACTCGTTCTTCTTCCTTGCGGGATTTCAGGCAAGATGACCATACCCTCGAAATCACTTCTATCTTTGCTTGCTAGTTGCTCGCTCTTTTGCTATGCCTATGCTGCGATACCTGCCACTTGCTTATCATGCCTCCCATATTGTTGAACCCAGCCTCTAACCCACCTTGTCCTAGCAAACCGTTGTTTGGCTATGTTACCACTTTGCTCAGCCCCTCTTATAGCGTTGTTAGTTGTAGGTGAAGATTGAAGTTTGTTCCTTGTTGGAACATGGAGATGTTGTTCCTTGTTGGAACATGTTTACTTGTTGGGATATCACAATATCTCTTATTTAATTAATGCATCTATATACTTGGTAAAGGGTGGAAGGCTCGGCCTTATGCCTGGTGTTTTGTTCCACTATTGCGGCCCTAGTTTCCGTCATATCTGTGTTATGTTCCCGGATTTTGCGTTCCTTACGCGGTTGGGTTATAATGGGAACCCCTTGACAGTTCGCCTTGAATAAAACTCCTCCAGCAATGCCCAACATTGGTTTTACCATTCTCCACCTAGCCTTTTCTTTCTCTTGGGTTCTGCAGACTCAAGGGTCATCTTTATTTTAACCCCCCCCCCCCGGGCAAGTGCTCCTCTGAGTGTTGGTCCAAACTAGAGCCCCTTGCAGCGCCACCTTGGGGAAACTCGAGGGCTGGTTTTAGTTGTACGGATTGCTCATCTGAGTGTGCCCTGAGAACGAGATATGTGCAGCTCCTATCGTGATTTGTCGGCACATTCGGGCGGTGTTGCTCGACTTGTTTTACCATTGTCGAGGATGTCTTGTAACCTGGATGCCGAGCCTGATCGGATTGTCTTGGGAGAAGGAATATCCTTCGTTGACCGTGAGAGCTTGTGATGGGCTGAGTTGGGACACCCCTGCAGGGTTTTGAACTTTCGAAAGACGTGCCCGCGGTTATGGGCAGATGGGAATTTGTTAATGCCCGGTTGTAGAAAACCTGAAGTTTATCTTAATTAAAATGCATCAACCGCGTGTGTAACCGTGATGGTCTGTTCTCGGCGGAGTCCGGGAAGTGAACACGGTGTTGGAGTTATGCTTGACATAGGTTGTTTTAGGATCACTTCTTGATCATAGTTCATCGAACGTGCTTTGCCCTCTCTTCTCGCTCTCATTTGCGTATGTTAGCCACCATATATGCTAGTCTCTTGTTGCAGCTCCACCTCATACCTTTTACCTTACCCATAAGCTTATATAGTCTTGATCGCGAGGGTGTGAGATTGTTGAGTCCCCGTGACTCACAGATACTTCAAAAACCAGCTTGCAGGTGCCGTTGAACCATGCAGATGACGCAACCAAGCTCAAGGAGGAGCTCGATGAAGATCTTATCCTTTGTGTTGTTTCGTTCTAGTTGATCAGTAGTGGAGCCCAGTTGGGGTCGATCGGGGATCTGTGTAGCATTTGGGGTAGTCTTCTTTTATTTTGGTTCCGTAGTCGGACCTTGATTGTATCTGGTTGATGTAATGCTTTATTCATGTAATTGTGTGAAGTGGCGATTGTAAGCCAACTATGTATCTCTTTCCCTTATGTATTACATGGGTTGTGTGAAGATTACCTCACTTGCGACATTGCTTTCAATGCGGTTATGCCTCTAAGTCATGCTTCGACACGTGGGAGATATAGCCGCATCGAGGGCGTTACAATGAGGCAGAGGAGGAAGTGGAGGAAGAGGAGGCTCGTCCTGGCAGGAGGAAGAAGATGGCCATCAGACATGGCACCAGGAACACGTGCGGAAGGCATTAGTCGTTGTCGTTTTTATTATGAAACTGAACTAGTAGTCGTTTCATTAGGTTGATGAACTTGTGATGTTATGTGGTATGTTGGTGAACTCTTAGTAGTGTGTTACTTGTGTTTGAAAACTTTTAGTAATGTTTGAATTGTCCTAAATGATGTGATTTTCAAGTTATTAGTTGTCTTTCTTCAGTTTCTGCAGTTTACAGCACTGACTTTACTTGTGAACTGAGATTGCTACCAAAAGTGCTTCTGTTTCTGTAGTTTTGCAGTTAACAGCACTGCAACGCCCATGCCTCAAGCGCTGCACTATACTGTGCAGTGCCCAACAGTCAGGCTTCACACGGTATAGTGCAGCGCCTATGGGCTAGGCGTTGCACATTTGGATGTGGATCCAGAGAGCAACAGAAGCTTTGCAGTGCCTGATCTTGCCAAAAAATCCTAAGTTAGTGTGCAGAGCCTAAGGGTAAGGCGCTGCACTATACAGTGTGACGCCTCACTGTTGGGCGCTGCACAGTATAGTGCAACACCTGATCTCGAGGTGCTGCAGTACTGTTACCTACAAAAATGCAAAAACAAAGTTGACAGCAATTTCAATTCACTTGAACATCACAACACTTACAATAACTTGAACTTCACAGCAATTTGAACAAACACAAGTAATATGTCAATGAGTTCATCACTTAAGACAATTCAAACATTACTAGAACTTTGCAAACATAAGTAGCACACTACTAAGAGTTCAACAACATATCACATAACCTCATAAGTTCACGACACATTCATTTGAAATGACAAATTTAGGCCTACTGCGACATAGTTGATGACAAATGGCTTCTTTCCCTAGAAGATAGTTCGTGAAAAATATGGCATGGATACATCCGGTTCCATCACGAGTGCACCGAAGCGAAGTCCCTACTGAGTCGAGCAAGGACATTTCCCCTTCTTGTCACGTGCCGAATCCTCCTCGTGCGCCTCACGAGCCTTTGCAAGCTTTCTTGCCCTCTCCTCCTCACGAGCAAGTTTCGCTTGGCGTGCCCTCTCCTCCTCTCTTTTCTTCCACTCCATCCTCTCCTTTTGACGACGCTCTTCCTCCAAGCCTCTTCAAAATGATTCTTCGAACCGGCGCTGGCTCCTAAGACAATCTTGATATTGGTCCTTTTGGACATCTTCTGGCACTTCATGATCTATCCACGTGAAGTACTTGCATAGAGGAGGCGGTGACTGCATACAAAAATTTTGTTAGTGCTGACACACATTTGAGAGTAACATTTTACTTCTCTAGCTTACTGGTGGTTGGTCATAGGCGTTAGTTGGAAGCGCACGATTATAAGCATAGTTCAGGCATACAAAATATTTGCTCCCTTCCGTCCATGACTTCTTTCGGTCGGTGGACACCTTCACCTTGCAAACATCTCCACACCAACATGGCGGGATGTTGACATATTTCTCCTTCACCTTGTCCAAAGATAGGTCCTCCCACTTGTTCGGCATGTCTTCTTGGTTAGAACACGGTGGCCTCGTCATGAAACCGGATGAAGCCATGCCTACAAAACTAGGGTTTCCCCAAAAATTTCAACACATTGACATGTACATAGGTAAATGCATGAACACATTCAAATGCCTAACCCTAGCCAAAACTAAGGTTTCCCAACAAATTTCCACACAAATTTCCAAATCCAATCAACAACTAGGGTTTCCCCAAACTAGCAGGATTTGAGGTAAGCTGGGAATTCATTTGGATGAAAACAAGGGGATCGGAGGAGATTACCTTAAGGGAGGGGTTGGCTTCGAGATCCATGGACAAAATCTCCGGATTTGAGAAGGATTTGAGAGGGGGAGAGAGGAGGGCAGAGGGGTGGCGTTGAGCTTCGGGTTTGTGTGTGGGGTGGGGTGGGTAGGAGGGGGGAGGGTGCAGCCTAAGTGACACACAGATGTGCAGCGCCTAAGGCCCAGGCGTTGCACATTAACATGTGCGGTGCCTAGCCCTTAGGTGCTACACAGCGCCTCTCCCTTAGGCGCTGCACATCTGGACATGCCTGTCCAGAGAGCAACAGAATGATTCCAGTAGCTTTTCTTGCCAAAATTTCTCTAAGTAAGGGTGCAGCGCCCATGCGTCAGGCACTGCACTAGACAGTGCAGCGCCCAACAGCTGGGCGCTGCACTGTCTGCTGATTTCAAATACCAATTACTTTTTTGGTTTTGTGGTTCGCATAGTATGTCACATATAGTAGTCCAAAACACATAAAGGAGACATAGCACATAGAGTAGTCCAAATCACATAGTCATACACACATAAGGGAGTTATAGCACACAGAGTTGTCCAAAACACATAGTCATTTAGGACTCATAGCACATAGTAGCACACATTTTGGTTCACAAGGTCACAGTGGTCTATTGCATCGAGCAAGGTCCTTTTCCCTTCTTCTTCTTCCTCTCTTCTTCTTCTTCTTCCTCCTACCACCACACCGGCATCTCACCTCCCCCTCCGTGTCCTCCACCCCCTTCATGGTTGCTTTGTTGTGTTGGGATGACGCCATACCTACGAAAATGGCAACATAATAGTTAGTCACACAATGCAAAATGACAATAACAACATAAATACCATAAATAACAACACAAACATTGAGCCAAAATAACAAGACAATAGTAAGTCACATACGGCAATGATCCATTGAGCCAAGAAAACATTCATCCACTACGACCGCTGCGAAGGCCAAGATCACCACCAAGGCCATAGCCACCACCAAGGCCTAGGCCATCACCACAGCCTCTACCACCACCACGGCCTAGACCACCACCATGTCCACTACCACCACCACCATGGCCAAGACCATCACCACAGCCTCTACCACCACCACGGCCAAGACCATCACCACGGCCAAGACCATCACAACGGCCTCTACCACCACCAGGGCCAAGACCGTCACCACGGCCTCTACCACCACCGCAGCCTCTTCTAAGACCTAGTTTACTCCCTCTTTGTTTCCTGGTTCCTTGTTGGCTTGGTTGATTTGATTGGTTTGGCACTTGGGAACTTGTTTGACTTGGTTGGCTACTCCTTGGTTGACTTGGTTGGCTACCATTTGCTTGGCTTGTGCTTGCATCATTTTTCTTTGATCACTTTCTTGGTTTGGTACAAATTCTTGTGTTGTGTCCCCCACCATTGCACTCCCCACAACAGGATTGCTCAGGAGGCTCTTGGAATTGGCCGGTGCCGGTTTCTCGACCGCCACCAAGGCCCCATCCATCCATGTCACCTCTAAGAAGCTTTGTCTTACGTCTTCCCCGTCTAATGACCTTCAATTCCGGGTCGGCCACAGTTGAACTCCATGATACTCCGGCCATTGTGATTGGTCCGAGTATGGCTGAAACCGGGGATCCCATGTATTCTTTACCGCCATGATGAGAACTCAGACTCCCACACGGTAAGAGGGTGATTGACGTCCACATTCCTAACACGGGATGCGTTTAACAAGTGCAAGCATGGGAGATGAAGCAAGGATGGCCTCATGCAAGTGCAATCACATTGTGTTAGGGAGATCTTGAAAGCTCGGCCTCCGTGTTGGTGGCCATCTTTTGTGGTTCCTCTAGGCTCTTTCACTTCATACATCCAATCGTTGTCGTCATATAGTATAGCTTCTTGGGAGTCTGCCTTTCGTGATAGAAATTCCAACCATTCTTCAACCTTTGGTGGGAAATTGTACTTGTGCTTTTCCTTGTTCTCACCAGCAATCTGCTTATCCGTCTCCATTGAGTACTTTAAAAAGTACGCATTCATCTTGTCAAATGTGTATTGAACTATTGTCGTCGCGGGTATTGCACGTACAGCCTTGACCACCCTATTGAAGCATTCTGCCATGTTGATTGTCATTTGACCGTACCTCCGGCCATCTTCATCGAAAGCACGTGCCCAGTTATTCCTTTCGACAATGTTCTTATTGATAAATTCAAGACCACTGGGATCAAGTTTCTTGTGTGAGCAATGCATTGAACAAGTTGGCTAACCTCTTGTCGGAGAAAGCGAGACACCAATCTTGAAGATCATTGGCCAACTCCTTGATACCACATGCCCTATAGAAGTTTGCACAAAAGTGCCTCATGCACCATCGATGGTGCAACTTTGCATGTCCGGGAATGTCAACCACCACCGCGTTTAGAATTCCTGGATGGCGATCTGATATGACACAAATTTCCCTTTCAGCCGGTAATACCCTTGTTCTCAATTGACGCAAGAACCACTCCCAGTTATCCTTGTTCTCCACCTCAACCAAAGGAAAGCCAAAGGCAACACCCGGTTATTGGCATCACTTGCTATTGCAACCAATATAGTGCCCTTGTATTGTTCGGTCAAGAACATGCCATCAATGGCGATGACGGGCCGATAATGCTCAAAAGCCCTCATGCATTGCTCAAAGGCCCAAAATGCACGGCCAAATACTCAGACGGTCCTCCCGTTATGAACCAATGTTTGGTGCCCATGAGGCTCGACCACGTGAACCATGCCTGGGTTTGTGGCGGCCATAGCTAACAACAACCTAGGGAGTCGGTTGTATGCTTCCTCCCAATTGCCATACATCATCTTGAATGCGGCTTGCATCGCCTTCCATGCCTTTCCATACTTCACCTTGTAATGAAAGATGGCTTTCACAAGGTCAATGACACTCTTAGTGCTCATTGTTGGAAGTGTGGATATTTGTTGGAAAACCTATAAGCGATGAACTCGGACGTGAGTTGTCTGTGTTCTTGGGACACAAGCTCGCCATCCGCATTCTTGTGTCGGCACATGTGACTTGGTACACAACTCACTATGCGCCAAGTGGGACCTCCTTTCCATGGCCTTGCATGCACAATCCATGGACATCTTGGCATTTCACATTTAACCGTGTAACACACATTTACGTCTGAGTTGGACACTCTATGTGGATGATAATGTGTAACCGAGTAGTTGTCAATCCACATCTTCAATTCCAAGGATTCAAACTCACAACCGGGATATATCCCGTTCTTGCCGTCTTCCAAATCACAGTGAGAACTTGGCCTACCTCCAAGAGATATACATTTTCCACCATCTACAACGGCTTCATCCATGAGACTAAGATCCTTGAACAATGGTGTCTTGTGATCCCGCCTAAATACCTTCTTAAATGCTTCGGCATCCTTCGGTGTGAACCCCTCCTCATCAACTTCTTCATCGGGACCATCGTCATCTGAGTCTGATGCATATGAACGGGAAAAAGGGATGGATTGGTCCATTGTCTCTTGCACATATTGCTTGAGATCACCCACATTGTTGTCACGGAGATCAACTTTGTTGTCATCCTCCCCGTACTCATCATTCTCCTCTTCAAAAGCTTCATTTTGGTTGTTTGAAATCGGGCTCAATGTTGGCCAAACTTGTTGTGTCAAATGAGGTTCACTCATTTGATCTTGGTTCATGGGTAGGGGAGTACTAGCAACCAACCGGGAGGGGTTCCGGTTCAAGTCCAAATGCAAACTAGACTCAACCTTCTTGGAGGCAAATAACTCAAGAGCCTTGTCTAGAGATTCGGCAACCATCTCCTTGTATGCAACCCAACGTTGCTCGGAGTTCACACACATTGTCTTCCAACGGATATGCATTCCAAAACCAACATTATACCTTCCCTCGAACTCAACAACGTCACTTGGGTCCATCCAATTCAAATCCTTCCTCACTTGTTCCAAGACATCTGCATAGCTAGGACAACTCTCAAACACCATGTCAAGCTCATCCGGGTCTGGCTCAACATTGCCTTTCAAAAAGGCCTCTTTATCCACATGATGGACATAAACACATGTTCTTCCATCCCTACAATAATAAAAAACACACATATATCAAGTAAGTACTTAACTGAATATTAGCACAAAATACATAAGCCCTAACATAGATATGAAACAATAACCCTAACCCCCACTTAACAATAACCACAACCCTAACCCTAACCCCAACATAAAAAAACACATAACCCTAACCCTAGCATAGTATGAAACCTAACCCTACCAAATTAGCAAAGAAACATAACATGTTTCAAAACAAATTTCCAAATCCAAGACAAAACTAGGGTTTCCCCAAACTAGCAAGATTTGAGCAAATGTGACTATTCCTATGGATGAAAAAGAGGGGATCAGAGGAGATTACCTTAAGGGAGGGGTTGGCTTCGAAATCCACGGTCAAATACTCAAGATTTGCAAGATTTGAGAAGGATTTGAGAGGGGGGAGAGGGGGAGAGAGGAGGGGCACTTAGTTCAGGGTGTGGGTGGGGTGGGTGTGTGGGGTGGGGTGGGTGGGGCCAGCCTAAGTGACAAACAGACAGTGCAGCGCCTAAGGTCTGGGCGCTGCACATTGCATGTGTGGCGCCTAAGCACTAGGCATTGCACATTACAAGTGTGACGCCTACGCTTTAGGCGCTGCATGGCTGGATGTGGGGCCGCGCCTGGCCCCGAGCTGCCTGGCTAGCCAGTTGTGCGGTGCCTAAGACAAAGGCGCTGCATAGTGGAGTGCAGCGCCCGACTGTTGGGCGCCACACAAAACGATCAATCTGTGAACTTTTTTCAAGAGCAGTTCAGATCGTGATTTGATTTCGTCCACAAGTCAAATATGTGTTTTTTCCCAAGCTAACCTGCGGGACCCATTGGTCAGTGACTCTGGGCTAGTTAGGTCGCCGGCAGGTGGGCTCGGTCAATGTTGACTAAGTCAAAGTCAAGCTGACACGTGGGGCCACATGCTTAGCACTAATCTAAACAGAAAATTAAGCTAACCTAAATGGGCGCATGGGCCCACATGGCAGTGGCTCTGGGGTGATTAGTGCGGCCATTAGCAGCTAATGACAAGGCCACGTTGGCAGTCATCGGGGTTAGTCGCCGGCAACATCCAGGTGCGGCGAAGGATCATCGGAGTGGCGGTAGGTCAGGCCAAGGGCACCAGGGGGTTGCCCTTACTTGTGCGCATCGAGGGAGGCACACATAAGGCCGAGGGGTGGCCGAAGCTTGGTAGGAGCAAGTCCACGGCGGTGGCCGGAGCTCGGTTCCGCGGGGGTAGCGGCTAGTGGAGGGGAACGGAGGGGGTGAGCAAGGGGAGGAGCAGGAGCTCACGGCGGGGTAGCAGAGCGGCTCAGAGGCTCGGAGAAGTTTCTGCTGTGATGAATTGACGGGGGCGGCCGCCGGTGCCGAAGGTTGAAGACGACCTCCGTGGCGAAGAAGCAGGGCATCCTAGCTCGCTTCCTACAGTGGGGAGATCCATCAGGGCTCGGCGGAACTGTTGGGTAGCTTGGAAGGGCGAGGCGACGGCGGTGGGCACGGTGGTTCACGTCGGCGCTCACAGACGCGCTCGGGTGGCTGCGCGTGCGAGGGATAGAGAAGGGGGCGCGACTAGAGAGTGAGGGAAATGGAAAAGGGGGACCTGGGCATCTCTATGGCACGTCTGGAGGGGTCGGGGAGGGGTAGGCAGGCAGGGAGGAGCTGTCGTGGCTCGGCTGTGTGCCAGGCAGGCACCTGCTTCTCCTCCTGGCAGGAGGAAGAAGACATCACTGCCCTTGGTGGGCTAGGCCAGCACAGTAGTGGGTCAGGTAAGTGCCAGGTAAGTTTTTGTCTTTCTCTTTATTTTTGTTTTCTGCTTTTGCAATTTGTTTTTTATTTGATTTTTATACCAAATCATTTTTATAATTTCTAAAAATTATTATGTGGCCTCATAAAATATATTCAAAGCCACTCACAAACTTTCAGAATTATTGGAGTTATATTTAATATATATCAAATATAAATCCAATGCAAATAATTATTGGATTAACTCAAATGCCCAAAATACATATTTCTGAGACTCCAAAAATATTGGTTTGAGTTTTACCTCTTGCCAATATTTTTATAGAGTAACACGAACATTTTCTTGGGTTCATTTGAAGAATTTTTTTAATTTGGCCATTTTTAAAAGATTCCTGAGGCTTGAGCACTTCCTCAATTCAACTTTCTAAAAACCAAAATGATGACATGATGAAATGCAATGACAAGCAAAGGCCGCATCTAGGGCTGTGACATGTTGAGCCTGAATAAATGTTATTTTGTGTTTGCGTTGAGCATGAACACGATTAGATCATGTCTATTGCAATAAGGTTATTCATTTAAGTCTGAGAATAATTGTTGTTCTGTTTACATGAATAAAACCTTCTATGGCCATACACCCAATGTGAATGGTTTATTGAATCTCGATCGTAGAGATACATATATTCATAATATTGATGCCAAAAGATGCAAAGTTGATAATGATAGTGCAACATACTTGTGGCACTGCCGTTTAGGTCATATTGGTGTAAAGCACATGAAGACACTCCATGCGGATGGATTTTTGGAATCACTTGATTATGAATCATTCGATACTTGCGAACCATGCCTCATGAGCAAGATGAATAAAACTCCGTTCTCCGGAACAATGGAGCGAGCTGGTGACTTATTGGAAATAATACATACCGATGTATGCGGTCCAATGAGTGTTGAGGCATGCGGAAGGTATCGTTATTTTCTAACCTTTACAGATGATTTGAGTAGATATGGGTATATATACTTAATGGAACACATATCTAAAACATTTGAAAAGTTCAAAAAAATTCAGAGTGAAGTAGAGAATCATCATAATAAGAAAATAAAGTTTCTATGATCTGATTGTGGAGGTGAATATTTGAGTTACGAGTTTGGCCTTCAGTTAAATCAATGTGGAATTGTTTCACAACTCAAGTCACCTAGAACACCACAGTGTAATGGTATATCCGAACGTCCTAACCGTACTTTATTAGATATGGTGCATTCCATGATGTCTCTTACCAATTTGCCTTTATCATTTTGGGGTTGTGCATTAGAGACAGCCACTAAATAGGGCACCATCTAAATTCGTTGAGACGACGCCGTCTGAACTATGGTTTGTCAAGAAACCTAAAGTTGTCGTTTCTTAAAGTTTGGGGATGCGACGCTTATGTCAAAAGGCTTCAGCCTGATAGGCTCGAACCAAAGCAGAGAAGTGCGTCTTCATAGGATACCCTAAGGAAACTATTGGGTACACCTTGTACCACAGATCCGAAGGCAAGATATTTGTTGCAAAGATGGGTCCTTTGTAGAGAAGGAGTTTCTCTCGAAAGAAGGGAGTGGGAGGAAAGTAGAACTTGATGAGGTAATTGTACCTACTCTCGAATTGGAAAGTAGCACATCAGAGAAAACCGTTCCCGTGATGCCTACACCGACTAGAGAGGAAGCTAATGATAATGATCATGAAACTTTGGCAAGTTACTACTGAACTTCATAGGTCGACCAAAAAACGTTCCGCACCAGAGTGGTACGGTACGGCAATCCTGTCCTGGAAGTCATGTTGTTGGACAACAGCGAACCTACAAACTATGAAGCTATGATGAGCCTAGATTCCGATAAATGGCTTGAGGCCACGAAATCTGAGATAGGATCCATTTATGAGAACAAAGTATGGACTTTGGTGGATTTTCCTGATAATCAGCAAGCCATAGAGAATAAATGGATCTTCAAGAAGAAGATGTTTATGTTACTATCTACAAAGCTCGACTTGTCGCAAAAGGTTTTAGACAAGTTCAAGGGGTTGACTACGATGAGACTTTCTCACCCGTAGCGATGCTTAAGTCTGTCTGAATCATGTTAGCAATTGTCGCACTTTATAATTATGAAATCTGGCAAATGGACGTCAAAACTGCATTCCTTAATGGATTTCTCAAAGAAGAGTTGCATATGATGCAACCAGAAGGTCACTGGTGTGAGCCGGTCCTAAACAAACGGTTTTTCACCCCTTTCCGCAACGGCATTTGGAACCGTCGCCAAGTGATTGTGTGCGATAGGGTGTCGTTCCCACACGACCCAGAAATTGTCGGGGATAGGCCCTCCTAGGACCCAGGCTGGGGCCGTGTGCGATCGGGCGAGGCATTGAAACCCAATCATTTCCGTAGGTATGTACATCCCACATGGTAATTCGAGAAAATCATTTCCGTAGGTATGTACATCCCACACGGTAATCCGAGAAAATCATTTCCGTAGGTATGTACATCCCACACAGTGAATCCCAGAAAAACATTTCCATTCGTATGTATATCACACACAGTCAATCCAAGGAATACGTTTTCGTTCTTATGTACATCCCACACAGTCAATCCAGGGAAAACATTTTCGTTCGGATGTACATCCCACACGGTTTTATGTATACGCTTGTGTGTGAAAGGTGTAACTATCACACACGCTCTGCCCATCCTTCACCGCCTTCAGGAAGACTTCTACAGCATTATCATGGTAGCATGAATTATATACTTTAACCTTAGTTGCCTCCACTCCAGTCATGTAGTTTGCAAGGTAATCATCAGTAAATAGCTTCGGAAACCACTGAAAAGAGAAAAATATCAGATATTGAGGTCTAATAGAGTAACTTGTTGTGGGCAAGGGAAAAGGCAACACATTACTTACCATCCTAAAGTTCACTGTTGTCTTTGACAAAGTGTAAATAAAGATCTTAATTCCAATCACCCGTTTCTTTCGCCTAACACTCTTTCTTAGTTTCCTCACTTGACTCTTGTTCATGAATATCTCATTGCCCCATACGCATAAGGGATCGAAGCATGGATCAGTACCCCTCATATATGTACCTACAAGAAGCCAGTAAATGTTAGAAGCTAAACTGAGATTGCACAAATGATGTAAAATAAAACAACCTATGTTCCTAAGTACAAGTTTTTTTTGAGATTTCAATATGAACTACATACGGATGTATATAGAATTATAGATATAGTTTATATTAGAATCTAGATTCACTCATTTTGCTCCTTATGTAGTCTATATTAGAATCTCTAAAAATACTTATATTTAGGAATAGATGGTGTATAAGACATGGGATGCAGCTAACCTCGACGGCAAACAACAACATCGCCCATTGTAGCCCTGTGTAAGTACATTGAAAGCCAATGTTAACTACAACAGGGTTGATGTCGGTGTCAAAACCGGCGGATCTCGGGTAGGGGGTCCCGAACTATGCGTCTAAGGCAGATGGTAACAGGAGGCAGGGGACACGATGTTTTACCCAGGTTCGGGCCCTCTTGATGGAGGTAAAACCCTACGTCCTACTTGATTATTCTTGATAATATGAGTAGTACAAGAGTTGATCTACCACAAGATCGGAGAGGCTAAACCCTAGAAGCTAGCCTATGGTATGATTGTATGTTTTCCTATGGACTAAAACCCTCCGGTTTATATAGACACCGGAGGGGGCTAGGGTTACACAAGGTCGGTTACAAAGGAGGAGATATACATATCCGTATTGCCTAGCTTGCCTTCCACGCCAAGTAGAGTCCCATCCGGACACGGGACGAAGTCTTCAATCTTGTATCTTCATAGTCTAATAGTCCGACCAAAGGATATAGTCCGTCTATCCGGAGACCCCCTAATCCAGGACTCCCTCAGTAGCCCCTGAACTAGGCTTCAATGACGACGAGTCCGGCGCGCAGTGTTTTCTTCGGCATTGCAAGGCGGGTTCCTCCTCCGAATACACCACAGAAGAGTTTGAATACAAGGATAGTGTCCGACCCTACAAAATAAGTTCCACATACCACCGTAGAGAGAATAATATTTCCACAAATCCAATCTGCTGACGCGTTTTGGCAGTATGACATCATGCCATGGCCCGGTAATTATTCGAACCGTTTTTCCTTAACCAGCCCCGCACATAACGCGAGGCGGTTTCCTGACATGTCTTGTCAAAGCAGAGATCGTGTTCCCCTTATTACGGGATTCTCATCAATATGAACGTGGGTAACCCAACCGCGCCATCAATCACGGCGCTTGGTGGATAAGCGAGTTTTACCAGGCTAGTGGGGGCGCATAGTTTAGTCCGCCCTTATAAAGGGATAAGATCTCACCTTTTTCTACCCACGCCTTCTTCCTCCTTGCTCATCCATTCTCGCGCACTCGAGCTCCAGCGCCCAAGTCCGCATCTTCCTCCTCAACTCTCTCCAAAACATGTCTGGAGTGGGAGGCAAGTGGATGACGGAGGGGCACATCAAAATGTTACGCGGGGCCAGATACATAGCCGCGGATATCGCGCACCGGCTGCCAGCCGCGGGGCAGGTCATCCCTACCCCAGAACCTCACGAGAGGGTTGTCTTCCTCCCACACTTCGTCCGCGGACTGGGGTTTCCCCTTCATCCATTTGTCTGCGGCCTCATGTTCTATTATGGGCTGGAATTTCATGATCTGGCCCGAACTTCATCCTCAACATCTCGGCGTTCATCGTTGTGTGCGAGGCTTTCCTTCGCATCCGGCCCCACTTCGGCCTGTGGCTGAAGACCTTAAATATCAAGCCGAAGGTGGTGGGCGGCCAACAAGCGGAATGCAGCGGAGCCATGGTGGGCAAGATGCCCAACATTACATGGCTCGAGGGCTCCCTCATGGAGACCATAAAGGGGTGGCAATAGGGGTGGTTCTACATCACCGAGCCGCGCGACACCAACTGGGTGGCGGGCCCCGAGTTTCGATCCGGAATCCCCACGCGGCTCACTTCCTGGAAGGAGAAGGGCCTATCCTGGGGTTCATCGGTGGAGCCGGACGAACTCCAGAAATATATCCGGAACATGACAAGCAAGAAACTTCAGCTTGTCAACATAGTCCAAGTCATGCTCTTCCGCCGGATCCTCCCGTATCAGCAACGGGAATTCAACTTATGGGAGTTCGACCCGGCCCGGCACCAGACTCTAAGCGAGCTCTTCGACACGACGCACAAATACGTCTGGAGGGTGCTGTTCAAGGGCGCCGAGGTCCCTCCCTCTCTCACCGAGGACCGCGGGCTAAGGCGAAGCGCCCTGCGAATCCGGTAAGTTCTGTACATCTGGTAGGATATTCATTTCCCATAGCTTAACCATGTGCGGGGTCTGAGCTCTTATGCCTTTAACAGGACTGGGTGGAGGCATCAGAGCAGATCGACTGTCCTGCCCCCCTGCCCGAAGACACCGTGGACGCTCTCCTGACGGAGATGCTGACTCCGGCTCCTTATAAGGTGCCGGAGAAGACCAAGAAGAAGGCCAAGAGAACCCGAAAGAGTTCCTCGTGCCAGGTGGTATCAGACTCATCGTCCAATAACTCCGCGACGCACTCCTCCCATGAAGACGAGGAGGAAGATGAAGATGCTCCCCCTCCAGCCGGGGGAGACAAGAAAAGGAAGGCCACCCCAACCGGGGAGGCCGAAGGGTCCAAGAAGGGAAGGACTCTTCTTCCGGACTGCTCCACCACCACTGTCGAAGGCGAAGACGAGTGGCTACTCAGGGCCAAGCCCCTGGCGAAGCCGTAAGTATTCGGATACCAGAGTAACTCATAGCATACCATTGTCGCACTGCTTCTCCTAACGCCGAATATGATTATGCAGACCGCCCCAAGCCCGTATCGACGTATCCTCATCGGACGGTTCCTTGGACTCGTCGGACATGGATAGCGATCCACTTCCGAACGCCTCCTCCCCTTGCCCTACGGACAATGCCGAGGTATTGTCTCAAGGGGCACTGGACTGGGGGGAGACAGTCCCGGAGGCGCCTCAAGGCGACCTTCCGGACTCCAGGAGCAAAGGGAGCAAGGCTCCCGGGGGCTCCAAGTTCGGCTCTCAGCCGAACACCGCGCCGAAACCTCTAGTGGTTCCGGACTCAGGCAGGCGGCTCCCTTCCAAAAGGGGCAAGACGCCCGTGCCGGTGACCTCTGTCCATCCAGAGGCGTCGGACAACCTGCTGGGAGCGCTTCACGGCGCTTCCATCGATGAAGAGCACCGCACTATTATGAGTGCGGTGATCAAGAAGGTTCAGTCCGCCAAGAGCGGACTGACTTAAGCCTGTGCCAGCCTTCTAACAGGCTTTGAGGTAAGTATTTAAAATATAGGAAAAATATTACCGCATAGACAGTAGCCCCTGATGCTCTGTTTGGTGTTCACAAAGAAAAGCCGAATAGAGGATAAAATAATATTTGAAGGAGTCTAATATAAGTATGTCTATATGTGTATGCAGGCTTCGCTGCTGACCTCTGCCGCACTAACTGCGGAGGTCGCCGCACTGAAGCAGGACCTCGAGGGGTCCGAGAAAGAGCTCGGCCTTGCCAAGAGGCGGCTCGAGGAGAACAAAGGTGAGTAATACCTTGTCTATAGATATATATATATATATACAAAAAAGATGCGATTGCAAAATGACAGGATCATCATGAATTTGCCAGGGGCCATGACCGAAGTGGCGACCCTGAAGCAAGCGTTGTCCGAGGCCGAAAAAAAAGCGGCCCAGGAGCGCACCGAGCGGGAAAAGCAAGAGGCACGGGTGGGCGAGGTGCAGCAAGAGCTCCAAGCTCTCGTGACGAAGCACGAGGCGTTGGAGCTTGACTCGAGACGCGAGAGTCTGAGCTTGCCGCGGCCCTTGAGAGCGCAAAGAGTGCCAAGGCTGAAGCCCAAAAGGCCCTCCAGGAGATTGAGGTGATGAGGAAGATAGCGGTGGGTAAGGCATTCAATATGCAAAGCAAGCATGTGAAAGTAAATTACTTGTTATTTACCCGAGTCCGGAGCTCTCTAGGAGAATTCGCAGATTTTCCCCGCAACATGTCGGATGCCGCAAAGTTTTACCAAGCCAAGGAGGGAAGCTCGACGGAGAAGTTGTTCTGGTCTCAGTATACTGGGACCGAACACCCGATGCCTATGAGCGACCAGCTGAAGCAACTGGTCGAGCTGCACAAGGCGGCCGAACAGGCCATGAAGGGCTTTATAGTCCGGATGTGGCCTGGCGACGCCCTTCCCAACAGCTACTTCGGCCTGGTGAGGCGGCTTGTGAATGCCTGCCCATGGCTGGAAGTCATCAAGCAGTCCGTCTGCATCGAAGGTGCACGCCGGGCTTTCACCCGTGCGAAGGTGCACTGGGCCAAGATGGACGCCGAGAAGCTGGTGAAGGAGGGGCCGCCATAGGGCAAGGAGCATCGCCACCCCGAGATGTATTATGAGGGTGTCCTGAAGGGTGCTCGTCTTGTAGCGGACGAGTGTGCGAAAGATGTAATATTTGAATGAACTTGCTCGTGTGATCTTGTGGTATGAAAACTTGTTCATATGTGCTATGCAACGCTTGTTTGAATTTAAAATATTACCTTCTGTTCGGCTGTTTATCAAATCTGAGAGATGGCTAGTCGTCGCCTTCTGCCCCCATGCCACGAGTGCTGGGGTGTTCGGGATAAACCTGATCACTCTTGTTCCCATTTTTGGGTCCTTCGAGGGAGGTGCTCAGCGCAACGAACAAGGCAATCGGACTATAATGCTTTATCACTCTCACTTAGCCATAGAATTCTATAATTTTAAATTTTGGCGAAGCCCCTAGTATTCAGAAGGCCGAATTTGGGGCGCTATACACGCCTTAAGCCGGACAAAGACGACTCCTCGCTCTAAGCGGCATAAGTCTTTAGGGACTCGAAACCTCTCGAAGAGCGACCAGTCTCTCACCTTATCATGACAGTCAGTTTTAGCTTTCTCTACTGAGGTGCTTAGCCCAGCTGAACCGGGGCACAATCGCATTAGTTCTCCCAGTGCTACCTTAGCCGATATAGCGGAACGTAAGGTACCAAAACATGGGAGCCGGGCAAACCCAACTATTGACCCAAGACATGATTCGGAGCTGATGCATATAATGCTATAAGTTCGGGGTGCCGCACTGTCGAAAGTGTTCGGACTTCTCACGCCATATTATGAGGTATGCTTAAGCCCCTAGCGTATTGGCCGTACCAGAGTGTACGGGTGCTGGATGTCATGAATATATATATATATATAAAGAAGAATGCAATAATAGTCTTAGTGCTATGCATTGTTTATTCAAAAAGGTGCGTTAAAGCAGAATGATACAAGTAGTGCGATAAGCAAAAAGTAGGACTATTTGACATGTCCCCTCCAAGGGCAAGCTGAGGAATGGTATTAAAGCAAGTATTTCACTCGTTATCGTAATCCACCTGGGAGTTCTGTGGTGCGACATAGCTTTCTGCCTCCTTGGTTGCTGCATCATGTGTCCGGCAATCATGCTGCCGGACAGGGTTTCCAGAGATTAAAGTCCTGAAAGAGAAAAATAATAAAGCGAGAAGCCCCTAGTGCGGTTGAGCCGCATCTTGGGGCGTGCCGTAGTCATGCCCCCCTCCCCACCTGTGCCCATGGTATTTTTAATGCGTAATTATGTACGCGTGGCACGGATTTTCGTCGTTTGGCTGGGACCGGGGTGGGGGCCACATTGCTATGCGAGCTCGGAACGTGCCAGGCGGTCTTGTTGCCGATTACTCCGGGCGCGCTTGAAGGTGTCCGGGTTCTTAATCGCCGAACTAGTGGATTGCCTTAAGAGGCTGCTTTGCGCTTCTGCTGCGAGGGCCGCAGTGTCCTCCTCCGTGCGGAGGGGGCGCTCTGTGTTTCCATTAACTGTGATGACCCCCCGAGGTCCTAGCATCTTGAGCTTGAGGTATGCATAATGCGGTACCGCATTGAATCTCGCAAATGCGGTTCGCCCGAGCAGTGCTTGATAGCCACTGCGGAACGGGACTATATCGAAGATTAACTCTTCGGTTCGGAAGTTATCCGGGGATCCGAAGACCACTTCCAGTGTGACTGAGCCTCTGCAATGGGCCTCTACACCTGGTATGACGCCTTTGAAGGTCGTTTTTGTGGGTTTGATCCTTGAGGGGTCTATACCCATTTTGCGCATTGTGTCCTGGTAAAGCAGGTTCAGGCTGTTGCCACCATCCACAAGGACTCGAGTGAGGTGAAATCCGTCAATGATTGGGTCCAGGACCAGTGCGGTGAATCCACCATGACGGATACTAGTGGGGTGGTCCCTGCGATCGAAGGTGATCGGACAAGAGGACCATGGGTTGAACTTTGGGGCGACTGGCTCCAACGCATATATGTCCCTTAGCGCATGCTTCCGCTCCCTCTTGGTGGTGTGGGTTGCGTATATCATGTTCACCATCTGCACTTGTGGGGGGAACCTCTTCTGTCCTCCGGTGTTCGGCTGCCGGGGATCCTCCTCGTCATCGCTATGTGACCCCTTATCTTTGTTTTCGGCATTTAACTTGTCGGCCTGCTTGAACACCCAACAATCCCTGTTGGTTTGGTTGGCTGGCTTGTCGGGGTGCCGTGTATTTGACACGAGCGATCGAGTATACGGTCCAAACTGGACGGGCCCGGAGTGTTTCTTTTGAATTTTTCCGCTAACAAGGTTTAGAGCCTTTGAATCCGGCATTGACTGTCGTATCCTCGGTATTGTCGCTGTTAATGCGGCGCTTGTGTTTGTTGCGACGTTACCTGCCATTGCCATCCTTGGTATCCGAAGTACCATGGTTCTTTGATATGTTATTGCTACGAGCCAGCCAGCTATCTTCTCCCGCGCAAAAGCGGGTCATGAGTGTCGTGAGGGCTGCCATGGATTTCGGCTTTTCCTGGCCAAGGTGCCGGGCGAGCCACTCGTCGCGGATGTTGTGCTTAAAAGCTGCTAGGGCCTCTGCATCCGGACAGTCGACGATTTGATTTTTCTTTGTTAGGAACCGTGTCCAGAATTGCCTGGCCGATTCCTCTGGCTGCTGAATTATGTGGCTCAGGTCATCGGCATCCAGTGGTCGCACATAAGTGCCCTGGAAGTTGTCGAGGAATGCGGCTTCGAGATCTTCCCAACAGCCAATGGATTCTGCTGGCAGGCTGTTGAGCCAATGTCGAGCTGGTCCTTTGAGCTTGAGTGGGAAGTATTTGATGGCGTGTAGATCATCACCGTGGGCCATGTGGATGTGCAGGAGGAAATCCTCGATCCATATCGCAGGATCTGTTGTGCCGTCGTATGATTCAATATTTACGGGTTTGAAACCCTCTGGGATTTGGTGATCCATTACTTCATCTGTGAAGCATAGGGGGTGTGCGGTGCATCTGCACTGGGCTATATCGCGATGCAGCTCAAATGAGTCTTGCCCACAGTGTTCGGCCCGGCCGGACTTACTTTTACTGTATCCGGCGTGACGGTTATCGTCTCGCATAGTGGCGCGCCCTTGTGATCCGTAGATCGATCTTGCATGTTTTTCTTTGTCCTCCAATACGTCTCGCAGGTCTGGCGTATTTCCCCATGCCTTGACATTTTTATTTGAGTGGCGTCGGAGTGCGGGCTGAGCTTTTGGCTGAAATGCTTCTCTATCGCGGCCACGATGTGGCCGGTCAGCCGCATCATATGCTGGAGATGTAGGTTTGAGTGCTTCCTCCTCCAGTCGGGGTAGCAACCTATGCTTTGGGTAACTCTTGGAGGGGCATTCGAGTTTATATTCCTCGACCGCAAGGACTTCGGTCCATCTGTCAGCTAGCAAATCTTGATCAGCTTGAAGCTGCTGTTGCTTTTTCTTAAGGCTATTTGCCGTGGCTATAAGCCGGCGCTTGAAGCGCTCTTGTTCGACGGGATCCTCAGGCACGACGAATTCGTCATCGTCGAGGCTTGCCTCGTCTTCGGAGGGAGGCATGTAATTATCATCCTCCGCCTCTCCATCTGCCACTCTCTCGGGAGGGCTCGCTTCTCCATCCTCCTACCTAAATCTTGTTGGAGGGGATTGTTGTCGTCTTCGGCACTGTCCGGAGTGGTATTATCTCCTATGCCGGTGTCACCTCTTTTTCTTTGGCGAGACTTAGAGTGGCGCCGCTGACATCGGCGCTTGGGTTGCTTCTTGGAGGGGTCATCCTCCGCTGTCTCGTCGCCATTGCCTTCATATGATGAGGTGGCTGTCCAGTGCCCTGTGGGCAGTGGTTCCTCTTCGCCTCCCGCATCATCGTCCATACCGTCGATGTCTTCGGAGTCGAAGTCGAGCATGTCGGTTAAGTCGTCGACAGTGGCTACTTAGTGGGTGGTGGGTGGGTGGTGGGTGGGCGGCGACTTTCTTCGTCATCCGCATCCCAATCCTGCTGAACATAGTTCGGCCAGGACTCTCCTGACAAGGAGAGAGACCTTAACGAGTTCAGTATGTCGCCAAAGGGCGAGTGCTAAAAAATATCCGCGGAGGTAAACTCCATGATCGGCGCCCAATCAGATTCGATAGGCACATGCGCAAGCGGTTCGGAGTCCGTGGCCGGGGAGGAATCCGGTAGTTCGGCGTCACAGCTCTCGTGAAGGGTAAGGTCGATACTCAGCTCGATCGCTGATGAGAGTGCGGCCTCCGTGGCGGGGTCTATCCACCCGCCCATGGATGGCGCAGCTGGCTCTGAATTGAGGGTCGGAGCGGTTGCCGGCGCGATCTCCTGGACACTGTCCGAAGGTGTGACGCCCTCGATTCAATCGTACACTAATCATACACACAAACGTGTACGATCAAGATCAGGGACTCACGGGAAGATATCACAACACAACTCTACAAATAAAATAAGTCATACAAGCATCATATTACAAGCCAGGGGCCTCGAGGGCTCGAATACAAGAGCTCGATCATAGACAAGTCAGCGGAAGCAACAATATCTGAGTACAGACATAAGTTAAACAAGTTTGCCTTAAGAAGGCTAGCACAAACTGGGATACTGATTGAAAGAGGCGCAGGCCTCCTGCCTGGGATCCTCCTAAACTACTCCTGGTCGTCGTCAGCGAGCAGCACGTAGTAGTAGGCACCTCCGGTGTAGTAGGAGTCATCGTCGAAGGTGGCGTCTGGCTCCTGGGCTCCAACATCTGCAAATGGAATAAGGGTATCATATGTGGACTGAACTGCAGAATGCCAGAATAAGAGGGGGATAGCTAGTCCTTTCGAAGACTATGCTTCTGGCAGCGTCCGTCTTGCAGCATGTAGAAGAGAGTAGACTGAAGTCCTCCAAGTATCATCACGTAGCATAATCCTAACCGATGATCCTCCCCTCGTCGCCTTGTGAGAGAGCGATCACCGGTTGTATCTGGCACTTGGAAGGGTGTGTTTTAGTAAGTATCTGGTTCTAGTTGTCATAAGGTCAAGGTACAACTCCAAGTCGTCATGTTACCGAAGATCACGGCTATTCGAATAGATTAACTTCCCTGCAGGGGTGCACCACATAACCCAACACGCACGATCCCATTTGGCCGGACACACTTTTCTGGGTCATGCCCGGCCTCGGAAGATCAACACGTCGCAGCCCCACCTAGGCACAACAGAGAGGCCAGCACGCCGGTCTAAACCTAAGCGCACAGGGGTCTGGGCCCATCGCCCATAGCACACCTGCATGTTGCGTACGCGGCCGGAGAGGAGACCTAGCAACCTCCATTACAAAGGAAGTCACGTTACACGGTCCAACCCAGCGCGCGCCGCTCAGTCGCTGGCGTCACGAAGGCTTCGGCTGATACCACGACGTCGAGTGCCCATAACTGTCCCCGCGTAGATGGTTAGTGCATATAGGCCAGTAGCCAGACTCAGATCAAATACCAAGATCTCGTTAAACGTGTTAAGTATTTGCGAACGCCGACCAGGGCCAGGCCCACCTCTCTCCTAGGTGGTCTCAACCTGCCCTGTCGGTCCGCCTCAAAGTAACAGTCGGGGGCCGTCGGGAACCCAGGCCCACCTCTACCGACATGGAGCCACCTGTCCTTTCAGCCCCCTCATCAGAATCACTTGCGGGTACTCAACGAGCGGACCCGACTTTAGTCACCACATGTGTCATGTATAAGTATATAGTATATATCCGTGATCACCTCCCGAGTGATCACGGCCCGATAGTATAGCACAGTAGACGGACAAGAATGTAGGGCCACAGATGGAATACTAGCATCCTAAACTAAGCATGTAGGATAGCAGGTAAAGGTAACAACAGTAGTAGCAAGGACAGGCTATGCATCAGGATAGGAATAACGGAAAGCAGTAACATGCTACACTACTCTAATGCAAGCAGTATAGAGAAGAGTAGGCGATATCTGGTGATCAAAAGGGGGGGCTTGCCTGGTTGCTCTGGCAAGAGAGAGGGGTTGTCAACACCGTAGTCGTACTGGGTAGCAGCGGCGTCGGTCTCGATGTCTAGCGAGAGAAGAGGGGGAACAAACAATAAATATAATGAAAACAAATGCATGACGATGCATGACATGACAAAGCGTGATGCTAGGTGCGCCCTAACGCGGTACGAGGTGGTACCGGTGAAGGGGGAAACATCCGGGAAAGTATTCCCGGTGTTTCACGTTTTCGGACAGAGGAGCCGGAGGGGGAAAGTTGTGTGTTTGCTATGCTAGGGATGCGTGGCGGATGAACGGGCTGCGTATTCGAATTCGTCTCGTCGTTCTGAGCAACTTTCATGTACAAAGTATTTTCATCCGAATTACGGACTAAAAGATATGATTTTCTAAAGATTTAAATCATTTTCTGATTTTAATTATATATTTAATTCCAACATTATCCAAAACAGTGTGTGATGACGTAGGCATGACATCAGAGTGATGTCAGCAGTTAACTGTGCAGTTGACTGGGTCAACTATGTGTGGGTCCCGCATGTCATTGACTGATTAGGCTAATCAGGGGTTAATTAAGTTAACTAGTAATTAGGTTAATCTAATCAAGATTAATTAATTAATTTAATTAATTCTTTAATTAATTAATTAATTTAATAATTATCATTTTTTTTAATTATTTTTATTATTATTATTTTTAATTCTTCTTTTTTTATTAAAACATTCTGGGCAAGGGGCCCATCTGTCATAGGCCCCAGGGGGCCAAACCGGAACGGGCGCTACTGGTAACGGGCGCAGGGGCGCCCGACAGGGGCCAACCCGGGCGCTGGCCTCGGGCGAGACCAGCGGCGCGACGGGGCCAGCCCGGCCGCCGGCGGCGAGGCAGGGAGGGGCGTGGGGCGAGGTCGGGCCGCGGCGACTGCGGGAATCCAGGGGCGCGGGCACCGGACACAGCCGCGGGGGCGACGGCCACGGCGCGAGCGGGCAGGGGTGGTCGCGGGGTGGAGGGGGCTCGGCCTGGCGCGCACGCAGGCGGCCAGGTACGCGGGCGCCGGCAGGGGGGCGAGGCCGCGGGTGCTGGGCGCCGGGTGCTGGGCGGCGCGAGGGTAGAGGCGCGCGGGGCAATGGCCAGTGCAGGGGCCGCGGTGAGCGCGGTGGTTGGCCGGGACGGCAGGGGCGAACAGGGCGCCGGTCCAGGCACGGCGAGCGTAGGCGGTGAGGGAGACGGTTAGGGGACGGGGGCATCCAGGACTTGCGCGGGGGCGACGGAGCGCGACCGGGCGCGTGAGGCGCGGGGTGCGCGCGGTTGCGAGAGGAAAGGAGGCCGAGGGCCTCACCGGGGTGCGTAGGGGTCCGGGCAGCGGGGGTCGAGGGGGTGATGGGGACGACGGCGTAGAGGGAAGCAGGCCGGCGAGGGAGGCGGTCCGGCGTGGGAAGGGGACGGGGAGGCGACGGTGTTCGGCGGCGAAGGGCACGGCGTCGGGGGGCGTTCCCTCGATCCGATCTGGATCGGGGAGGAGGGGGGGAGCGAGTGGGGAGTGGGCGGTTAGGGTTACAGGGGGAGTGGGGAGTTATGGGGAGAGGGAGTGGTTGGGCCGGCCTGGTGGGGTGGCCGGCTGGGCCGGTTGGGTTGGCCCAGTTGGGCCACGGCCCAGGGGGGTTTCTCTTTTTTCTGTTTTGTTTTTATCTATTTGCATTTCTGTTTTTAAACATTTTAAATTATTTAGACATTTTATAAAAATGTGTTTGCTGCACCATAATTACCTTTGTAATATTTGGCAACCACCGAACATTTTTGTTTCAATTTTTGAAAACTTTTATTGCCGACATTAATTTTAAATTTGAATTTGACGCGGTTTGAACTAACGGACGTTTAGCAACAGTAATCGGGATGACATGGCATGATTAGCGTGGGATTACTGTAGCAAGATTATCCGGGCGTTACAAATCTCCTCCACTACAAGAAATCTCGTCCCAAGATTTAGGGGGTAGAAGGAAACAGTGCGGGGTACTCATCACGAAGACGATCCTCGCGTTCCCAGGTGGCTTCATCTTCAGAGTGATTCGACCACTGGACCTTGAGGAACTTGATCGCCTTCTGACGTGTGCGGCGTTCAGCTTGGTCGAGAATGCGGACCGGATGCTCTTTATAGGAGAGGTCTTGTTGCAATTCAAGCACTTCATGATCCACTGCTCGGATTGGGTCCTTGAAGCAGTGTCGGGGTTGTGACACGTGGAACACATCATGAACTTGAGAAAGGTTCGGCGGAAGCTCCAGTTGATATGCCACTTTTCCACGCCTTTCGAGAATAGTGAAAGGACCAATATAGCGGGGAGCTAACTTTCCTTTGATCCCAAAGAGGTGTGCACCCTTCATTGGTGTAACTCAAAGATAAGCCTTTTCGCCAGGTTGATAGACCATGTCTTGGTGATGACGGTCATACTGACTTTTCTGACGTGACTGAGCAGTCTTGAGATTCTTGCGAATAATGCGTACTTGTTCTTTGGCCTGTTGGATAATATCCGGACCAAAGAGTGGACGTTCCCCAGTTTCTGACCAGTTCAGAGGGGTTCGACACTTTCGTCCATATAGCACTTTGAAGGGGGACATCTTCAGACTAGCTTGATAGCTATTATTATAAGAGAACTCGGCATATGGAAGAGATTCCTCCCATTTCTTGCCGAATGAGATTACACAAGCTCGAAGCATGTCTTCGAGAACTTGGTTGACACGTTCAACTTGCCCTTGTGACTGCGGATGAAACGCAGTACTGAAAGATAAGTGAGTCCCCATAGCTTCTTGGAAACTTGCCCAGAATCTAGAAGTGAATAAGCTGCCACGGTCCGAACTGATAACTAGTGGAATACCATGAAGTGAAACAATTCTGGACATGTAGAGAGTAGCAAGCTGACTAGCAGTGATTGTCTCTTTGACCGCCAGAAAATGGGCAACTTTGGAAAGTCGGTCAATGACGACAAGAATAGCATCATTACCTTTCTGCGATTTGGGAAATCCAGTGACGAAGTCCATTTCAACATGGTCCCATTTCCATTCAGGAATAGAGATTGTTGGGGAACGTAGCAGAAAACAAAAAAATTTCCTACTCGTTTCACCAAGATCCATCTAGGAGTTCATCTAGCAACGAGTGATTAGATGCATCTACATACCTTTGTAGATCGCGAGCGGAAGCGTTCGAAGAACGGGGTTGATGTAGTCGAACACGTCGTGATTCAAATCACCGGAGAACCTAGCACCGAACGGACGGTACCTCCGCGTTCAACACACGTACGGAGCGGATGACGTCTCCTCCTTTCTTGATCCAGCAAGGGGGGAGGAGAGGTTGATGAAGATCGAGCAGTACGACGGCGTGGTGGTGGATGCAGGGCGTCACAGTAGCAGGGCTTCGCCGTGTACTACGAGGGAGAGATGTAACAGGGGAGAGGGAAGCACCAAAGGCTAAGGTATGAAGTCCTCCCTCTCCTCAACTATATATAGGAGGGCCAAGGGGGGGTGCGCCAGCCTAGGAGATCCAATCTCCTAGGTGCGGCAGCCAAGGGGAGGTTTCCCTCCCCCCCAAGGCACCTAGAGGTGCCTTCCACCATTGGGACTCTTCTCTTTTGTGGAAACCTAGGCGCATGGGCTTTTGGGGCTGGTGCCCTTGGCCCATGCAGGCCAAGGCGCACCCCCTACAGCCCATGTGGCCCCCCCGGGACAGGTGGCCCCACCCGGTGGGCCCCCGGGACCCTTCCGGTGGTCCCGGTACAATACAGATGACCCCGAAACTTGTCCCGATGGCCGAAACTGCACTTCCTATATATAATTCTTTACCTCCGGACCATTCCGGAACTCCTCGTGACGTCCGGGATCTCATCCGGGACTCCGAACAACATTCGGGTTACTGCATATACATATCTTCACAACCCTAGCATCACTGAACCTTTAGTGTGTAGACCCTACGGGTTCGGGAGACATGCAGACATGACCAGGACGACTCTCCGGTCAATAACCAACAGCGGGATCTGGATACCCATGTTGGCTCCCACATGCTCCACGATGATCTCATCGGATGAACCACGATGTCGAGGATTAAACAACCCCGTATACAATTCCCTTTGTCAATCGGTATGTTACTTGCCCGAGACTCGATCGTCGGTATACCAATACCTTGTTCAGTCTCGTTACCGGCAAGTCACTTTACTCGTACCGTAATGCATGATCCCGTGATCAACCACTTGGTCACCTTGAGCTCATAATGATGATGCATTACCGAGTGGGCCCAGTGATACCTCTCCGTTATATGGAGTGACAAATCCCAGTCTCGATCCGTGTCAACCCAACAGACACTTTCGGAAATACCTGTAGTGCACCTTTATAGTCACCCAGTTACGTTGTGACGTTTGATACACCCAAAGCACTCTTACGGTATCCGGGAGTTACACGATCTCATGGTCAAAGGAAAAGATACTTGACATTGGAAAAGCTCTAGCAAACGAACTACACGATCTTGTGCTATGCTTAGGATTAGGTCTTGTCCATCACATCATTCTCCTAATGATGTGATCCCGTTATCAATGACATCCAATGCCCATAGCCAGGAAACCATGACTATTTGTTGATCAACGAGCTAATCAACTAGAGGCTTACTAGGGACATATTATGGTCTATGTATTCACACGTGTATTACGATTTCCGGATAATACAGTTATAGCATGAATAAAGACAATTATCATGAACAAAGAAATATAATAATAATACTTTTATTATTGCCTCTAGGGCATATTTCCAACAGTCTCCCACTTGCACTAGAGTCAATAATCTAGTTACATTGTGATGAATCGAACACCCATGGAATTCTGGTGTTGATCATGTTTTGCCCTAGGGAGAGGTTTAGTCAACGGATCTGCTATATTCAGGTCCGTATGTACTTTACAAATCTCTATGTCTCCATCTTGAACATTTTCACGAATGGAGTTGAAGCGACGCTTGATGTGCCTTGTCTTCTTGTGAAACCTGGGCTCCTTGGCAAGTGCAATAGCTCCAGTGTTATCACAGAAGAGTTTGATTGGCCCCGACGCATTGGGTATGACTCCTAGGTCGGTGATGAACTCCTTCACCCATATTGCTTCATGTGCTGCCTCCAAGGCTGCCATGTACTCCGCTTCACATGTAGATCCCGCCACGACGCTCTGCTTGCAGCTGCACTAGCTCACTGCTCAACCATTCAATATATACACGTATCCGGTTTGTGACTTAGAGTCATCCAGATCTATGTCGAAGCTAGCGTCGACGTAACCCTTTACGATGAGCTCTTCGTCACCTCCATAAACGAGAAACATTTCCTTAGTCCTTTTCAGGTAATTCAGGATATTCTTGACCGCTGTCCAGTGTTCCTTGCCGGGATTACTTTGGTACCTTCCTACCAAACTTACGGCAAGGTTTACATCAGGTCTGGTACACAGCATGGCATACATAATAGAACCTATGGCTGAGGCATAGGGGATGACACTCATTTCTTCTATCTCTTCTGCCGTGGTCGGGCATTGAGCTGAGCTCAATCTCACACCTTGCAAAACAGGCAAGAACCCTTCTTGGACTGATCCATTTTGAACTTCTTCAAAATCTTATCAAGGTATGTGCTTTGTGAAAGACCTATGAGGCGTCTCGATCTATCCCTATAGATCTTGATGCCTAATATATAAGCAGCTTCTCCAAGGTCCTTCATTGAAAAACTCTTATTCAAGTAGGCCTTGATGCTGTCCAAGAGTTCTATATCATTTCCCATCAAAAGTATGTCATCTACATATAGTATGAGGAATGCTACAGAGCTCCCACTCACTTTCTTGTAAACGCAGGCTTCTCCATAAGTCTGCGTAAACCCAAACGCTCTGATCATCTCATCAAAGCGAATATTCCAACTCCGAGATGCTTGCACCAGCCCATAAATCGAGCGTTGGAGCTTGCACACCTTGTCAGCATTCTTAGGATCGACAAAACCTTCCGGCTGCATCATATACAATTCTTCCTTAAGGAAACCATTAAGGAATGCCGTTTTGACGTCCATTTGCCATATTTCATAATCGTAGAATGCGGCAATTGCTAACATGATTCGGACGGACTTTAGCTTCGCTACCGGTGAGAAAGTCTCATCGTAGTCAACCCCTTGAACTTGTCGATAACCCTTAGCGACAAGCCGAGCTTTATAGATGGTCACATTACCATCCGCGTCTGTCTTCTTCTTAAAGATCCATTTATTTTCTATGGCTCGCCGTTCAACGGGAAAGTCAGTCAAAGTCCATACTTAGTTTTCATACATGGATCCTATCTCGGATTTCATGGCTTCTAGCCATTTGTCGGAATCCGGTCCCGCCATCGCTTCTTCATAGTTCGAAGGTTCACCGTTGTCTAACAACATGATTTCCAAGACAGGGTTGCCGTACCACTCTGGTGCGGAACGTGTCCTTGTGGACCTTCGAATTTCAGTAGGAGCTTGATCAGAAGTATCTTGATCATCATCAATAACTTCCTCTCTAGTCGGTGCAGGCACCTCAGGAACATTTTCTTGAGTTGCGCCATTTGCCGGTTCAAGAGGTAATACCTCATCAAGTTCTACTTTCCTCCCACTTACTTCTTTCGAGAGAAACTCTTTCTCCAGAAAGATTCCGTTCTTGGCAACAAAGATCTTGCCTTTGGATCTTAGGTAGAAGGTATACCCAATAGTTTCTTTAGGGTATCCTATGAAGACGCATTTTTCCAACTTGGGTTCGAGCTTCTCAGGTTGAAGTTTCTTGACATAAGCATCGCATCCCCAAACTTTTAAAAACGATAGCTTAGGTATCTTCCCAAACCATAATTCATACGGTGTCATCTCAACGGATTTCAACGGAGCCCTATTTAAAGTGAATGCGGCAGTCTCTAAAGCATAGCCCCAAAAAGATAGCGGTAAATCAGTAAGAGACATCATAGACCGCACCATATCCAATAGAGTGCGATTACGACGTTCGGACACACCATTACGCTGAGGTGTTCCAGGCGGCGTGAGTTGTGAAACTATTCCACATTTTCTTAAGTGTGTACCAAATTCGTGACTCAAGTATTCTCCTCCACGATCTGATCGTAGAAACTTGATTTTCCTGTCATGTTGATTCTCAACCTCATTCTGAAATTCCTTGAACTTTTCAAAGGTTTCAGACTTGTGTTTCATTAAGTAGATATACCCATATCTACTTAAATCATCAGTGAGCGTGAGAACATAACGATAGCCACCGCGAGCCTCAACACTCATTGGACCGCACACATCAGTATGTATGATTTCCAATAAGTTGGTTGCTCGCTCCATTGTTCCTGAGAACGGAGTCTTGGTCATTTTTCCCATGAGGCATGGTTCGCACGTGTCAAACGATTCATAATCAAGAGACTCTAAAAGTCCATCTGCATGGAGCTTCTTCATGCGTTTGACACCTATGTGACCAAGGCGGCAGTGCCACAAGTATGTGGGACTATCATTATCAACCTTACATCTTTTGGTACTCACACTATGAATATGTGTAGTAATACGCTCGAGATTCATTAAGAATAAACCATTGACTATCGGAGCATGACTATAATACATATCTCTCATATAAATAGAACAACCATTATTCTCGGATTTAAATGAGTAGCCATCTCGTATTAAACGAGATCCCGATACAATGTTCATGCTCAAACATGGCACTAAATAACAATTATTGAGGTTTATAACTAATCCCGTAGGTAAATGTAGAGGTAGCGTGCCGACGGCGATCACATCGACCTTGGAACCATTCCCGACGCGCATCGTCACCTCGTCCTTCACCAGTCTCCATTTATTCCGCAGCTCCTTTGGTGTTGCCGGCCTTCTTGTCCGCTAAGTATTTGGGGCAGTTCCGCTTCCAGTGACCCTTCCCTTTGCAATAAAAGCACTCTGTCTCAGGCTTGGGTCCATTCTTTGACTTCTTCCCGACAACTTGCTTGCCGGGCGCAGCAACTTCCTTGCCGTCCTTCTTGAAGTTCTTTTTACCCTTGCCCTTCTTGAACTTAGTGGTTTTATTCATCATCAACACTTGATGTTCCTTCTTGACTTCTACCTCTGCTGATTTCAGCATAGCAAATACTTCAGGAATGGTCTTTACCATCCCCTGCATATTGAAGTTCATCACAAAGCTCTTGTAGCTTGGTGGAAGCGACTGGAGGATTCTGTCAATGACCGCGTCATCCGGGAGATTAACTCCCAGCTGAGTCAAGTGGTTATGTAACCCAGACATAGTGAGTATGTGCTCACTAACAGAACTATTTTCCTCCATCTTACAACTGAAGAACTTATCGGAGACTTCATATCTCTCGATCCGGGCATGAGCTTGAAAAACCATTTTCAGCTCTTCGAACATCTCATATGCTCCATGTCTCTCAAAACGCTTTTGGAGCCCCGGCTCTAAGCTGTAAAGCATGCCGCACTGAACGAGGGAGTAGTCATCAGTACGTGTCTGCCAAGCGTTCATAGCGTCTTGGTTCTGTGGGACGGGTGGATCACCTAGCGGTGCTTGTAGGACATAATCTTTCTTGGCAGCTATGAGGATGATCCTCAGGTTCCGGACCCAGTCCGTATAGTTGCTGCCATCGTCTTTCAGCTTGGTTTTCTCTAGGAACGCGTTAAAATTGAATACAATGTTGGCCATTTGATCTAAAAGACATATTGTAAAGATTTTAGACTAAGTTCATGATAATTAAGTTCATCTAATCAAATTATTAATGAACTCCCACTCAGATTAGACATCCCTCTAGTCATCTAAGTATTACATGATCCGAGTTAACTAGACCGTGTCCGATCATCACGTGAGACGGACTAGTCAACGTCGGTGAACATCTTCATGTTGATCGTATCTTCTATACGACTCATGCTCGACCTTTCAGTCTTCTGTGTTCCGAGGCCATGTCTGTACATGCTAGGCTCGTCAAGTTAACCCTAAGTGTTTTGCATGTGTAAAATTGTCTTACACCCGTTGTATGTGAACGTAAGGATCTATCACACCCGATCATCACGGCGTGCTTCGAAACGACGAACTATAGCAACGGTGCACAGTTAGGGGAGAACACTTCTTGAAATTGTTGTAAGGGATCATCTTATTTACTACCGTCGTTCTAAGTAAAAAAGATGCAAAATATGATAAACATCACATGCAATCAAATAATAATAGTGACATGATATGGCCAATATCACATAGCTCCTTTGATCTCCATCTTGGGGCTCCATGATCATCCTGTCATCGTCATACTCATCGACATGTAAGTTGTGATTCCTTGTACAATAGCATGAACATCTCATACATCACATATAGACCATTCATCATTCATCACAACTTTGGCCATATCATATCACAAAGCACTTGCTGCAAAAACAAGTTAGACGTCCTCTAATTGTTGTTGCAGGTTTTACGTGGCTGAAGTAGAGTTCTAGCTAGAACGTTTTCTGACCTACGTAAAAGCCACAACGTGATTTGTCAACTTCTATTTACCCTTCATAAGGACCCTTTTCATCGAATCCGCTCCAACTGAAGTAGGAGAGACAAACACCCGCCAGCCACCTTATGCATCTAGTGCATGTTAGTCCGTGGAACCGGTCTCACGTAAGCATACGTGTAAGGTTGGTCCAGGCCGCTTCATCCCACAATACTGTTGAAGCAAGATAAGAATAGTAGCGGCAAGTAAGTTGACAACATCTACGCCCACAACAAATTGTGTTCTACTCGCGCAAGAAGAACTACGCATACACCTAGCTCATGATGCCACTGTTGGGGAACGTAGCAGAAAACAAAAAAAATTCCTACTCATTTCACCAAGATCCATCTAGGAGTTCATCTAGCAACGAGTGATTAGATGCATCTACATACCTTTGTAGATCGCGAGCGGAAGCGTTCGAAGAATGGGGTTGATGTAGTCGAACACGTCGTGATTCAAATCACCGGAGATCCTAGCACCGAACGGACGGTACCTCCGCGTTCAACACATGTACGGAGCGGATGACGTCTCCTCCTTTCTTGATCCAGCAAGGGGGAAGGAGAGGTTGATGAAGATCCAGCAGTACGACGGCGTGGTGGTGGATGCAGGGCGTCACAGTAGCAGGGCTTCGCCGTGTACTACGAGGGACAGATGTAACAGGGGAGAGGGAAGCACCAAAGGCTGAGGTATGAAGTCCTCCCTCTCCTCAACTATATATAGGAGGGCCAAGGGGGGGTGCGCCAGCCTAGGAGATCCAATCTCCTAGGTGCGGCAGCCAAGGGGAGGTTTCCCTCCCCCCCAAGGCACCTAGAGGTGCCTTCCACCATTGGGACTCTTCTCTTTTGTGGAAACCTAGGCGCATGGGCTTTTGGGGCTGGTGCCCTTGGCCCATGCAGGCCAAGGCGCACCCCCTACAGCCCATGTGGCCCCCCGGGACAGGTGGCCCCACCCGGTGGGCCCCCGGGACCCTTCCGGTGGTCCCGGTACAATACCGATGACCCCGAAACTTGTCCCGATGGCCGAAACTGCACTTCCTATATATAATTCTTTACCTCCGGACCATTCCGGAACTCCTCGTGACGTCCGGGATCTCATCCGGGACTCCGAACAACATTCGGGTTACTGCATATACATATCTTCACAACCCTAGCATCACTGAACCTTTAGTGTGTAGACCCTACGGGTTCGGGAGACATGCAGACATGACCGGGACGACTCTCCGGTCAATAACCAACAGCGGGATCTGGATACCCATGTTGGCTCCCACATGCTCCACGATGATCTCATCGGATGAACCACGATGTCGAGGATTAAACAACCCCGTATACAATTCCCTTTGTCAATCGGTATGTTACTTGCCCGAGACTCGATCGTTGGTATACCAATACCTTGTTCAGTCTCGTTACCGGCAAGTCACTTTACTCGTACCGTAATGCATGATCCCGTGATCAACCACTTGGTCACCTTGAGCTCATAATGATGATGCATTACCGAGTGGGCCCAGTGATACCTCTCCGTTATATGGAGTGACAAATCCCAGTCTCGATCCGTGTCAACCCAACAGACACTTTCGGAAATACCTGTAGTGCACCTTTATAGTCACCCAGTTACGCTGTGACGTTTGATACACCCAAAGCACTCTTACGGTATCCGGGAGTTACATGATCTCATGGTCAAAGGAAAAGATACTTGACATTGGAAAAGCTCTAGCAAACGAACTACACGATCTTGTGCTATGCTTAGGATTAGGTCTTGTCCATCACATCATTCTCCTAATGATGTGATCCCGTTATCAATGACATCCAATGCCCATAGCCAGGAAACCATGACTATCTGTTGATCAACGAGCTAGTCAACTAGAGGCTTACTAGGGACATATTATGGTCTATGTATTCACACGTGTATTACGATTTCCGGATAATACAGTTATAGCATGAATAAAGACAATTATCATGAACAAAGAAATATAATAATAATACTTTTATTATTGCCTCTAGGGCATATTTCCAACAAGGTTGCAGAGTTCCAGCAGGCCTTTGATGCTCTGCTTTGATTCGGCGACAAACGTCACACTCAGCAACATAACGAGCAATGTCCTACTTCATATTAGACCACCAGAATTTTGACGAATATCCTGGTACATCTTTGTACTACCAGGATGGATGGACAGAGGCGTATCATGGGCTTCTTTCATAACCCTTTTAGTCTTATCCAGGTTTTTCTTCGAACATGGTACCACTAGGCGGCCTTTGAAATACAAGGCGCCATCGTCGATGATAGTGAAGAATGAGGGCTTTCCTTCTGCTAGATGGCGTTTAATCTTATGGACTTCAGAGTCATAACCTTGAATAGTCTTTATACCAGCTACGAGATCTGGTATGACAGCCAGGGTATTTAGAGAACCCTTAGTAACAACAAGAAGATTCATCTTGCGGAACTCCGGGGGAGGGGGAGCGAGTGCTCCAGGAGAAACAATATGGAGGTTCAGCTTTCTAAATTCTTCGACAAGCGAGGGCTGAACTTTGTGAACCTGGAGGTGGTTGCCGTAAGACTTGCGGCTCAAGGCATCAGCCATTACATTAGCCTTGACGGGGGTATATGATATACCCACGTCAAAGTCTGCAACAGTCTCCATCCATCTTTGCTGACGGAGGTTCAGATCTGGCTGAGTAAACAGATACTTCAGACTTTGGTGATCAGTGAAGATCTCGCAACGATTACTGAGAAGGTAGTGCCGCCACTGCTTCAGTGCATGAATGACAGCAGCAAGCTCGAGGTCGTGAACTGGGTAGTTTTCTTCGTGAGGGCGCAGTTGACGAGAGGCATAAGCAATCACGCTGTGCTCCTGCATTAGGACACAGCCTAATCCTTGACGGGAAGCGTCGTAGTAAATGACAAAGTCCTTCTTAGTATCAGGTGGAGCAAGCACGGGGGCAGAAGTCAACTTGTCTTTGAGCGCCTGGAAACTTTCCTGACACTTGTCTGTCCAGTCAAACTTGACACCCTTATGCAATAGATTAGTCAGGGGCCTGGCAATCTTGGAGAAGTTCTCGACGAATCGACGATAGTAGCTGGCGAGACCGAGGAAACTTCAGACTTGCTTCACATTCTTCGGAGGTGTCCAATCGAGAATAGCCTGAACTCGTTCAGGGTTGACGGCAATACCATCCTTGGAGATGACATGCCCAAGATAGGTTACTTCGGGGAGCCAGAATTCACACTTGGAATACTTAGCATACAGCTGATGCTCCCGAAGCTTTTCCAGCACAAGACGAAGATGTGCAGCATGTTCTTCTTCGTTCTTGGAAAATACAAGGATATCGTCCAGATAAACCACGACAAATTTGTCGAGGTAATCCATGAATATATAGTTCATCAGACGAGAGAAGGTGGCGGGAGCATTCGTTAAGCCGAATGACATGACGGTGTACTCGTATGATCCATACCGAGTCACGAAGGCGGTTTTTGGGATGTCCTCCTCACGAACACGGATCTGGTGGTAACCCAACCTCAAGTCGAGTTTGGAGAACACTGATGAGCCAGCCAGTTGATCATAAAGATCATTGATCCGAGGAAGAGGGTATTTATTCTGAATGGTAGCTTGGTTTATAGGACGGTAGTCTTGGACCAATCGGTTTGTCCCATCCTTCTTCCTAACAAAAAAGGTGCTCCCCAAGGAGAGCAACTTGGGCGAATGAAACCTTTGACAAGAGATTTGTCGATTTCCTCCTTAAGCTCAATGATTTCATGCGGCGGCATCTTATAGGGTCGTTTAGCTATAGGGGTGGTGCCGGGTTTCAAGTCGATGATGAACTCGACAGCTCTAGCAGGGGGAATCCCTGGAAGTTCTTCTGGGAAAACGTCTTGGAATTCATGAACGACGGGAATGTTTTCAATGCCCTCGAGTGGTGCAGCGTTCAACGCATTCAAGACATAAAGTCGTGCCTCGGTGTTCTGAACTAGATGAGCTTGGTAAGCTATTATTTCGTCAGAAGGGTGTAGCAGATGGACGACCTTAGTGGCGCAAACTATAGAAGCAGTATGCGCTTTCAACCAATCCATTCCCAGAATGAGGTCGATGTTAGATGACTTCAGGATAATGGGAGAGGCATAGAATTCCAGCCCTTCAATTTCCACGGGGACATCGATGCCAACCAGTGAGGTTTGACATTGTCCCACGGGGGTTTTTACCAATACCGAAGTGTTCATCTCCTCACATTTAACGTCATGCTTGTATGCAAAATCTTCTGACATGAATGAATGCGATGCTCCTGAATCGAATAAAACGGATGCTGGTACTGAATTTACGAGGAGTGTACCCATCACAGTAGCAGGCTGGTCTTGAGCTTCGTTGAGATCAACGTGGTTGGCATGAACACGACCATAAGACTTGGCACTGTTGTTGCGGAGCTGGTTGCTTCCACGGCCAGTTGCGGGAAGGGACAGTTGATTCTGATTCTGATTCTAATAGCAGTTCCTGGCAAGGTGACCTGGTTGACCACACTTGTAGCATAGACCATTATTAGGAGTGGGAACAGGAGCTTGTAGTGGTGTAGCTGGAAGTCTTGGCTGCCTAGTTGGAGGAGCAGGCAGACGAGGTGCAGCATAGGTCTGCCTTGGGGCAGGTGCATTCGGCTGGTACATGTTGTTGGGAATCCATATCTTGCGCTTCTACGAAGACGGGCCCGAAGATGAGCCCGTGTCACGGTTGCGCCTGTGAGAGCTCTGGTATTCCTGCAGACCAGTTTCGACATTGATGGCTTTGTTCACCAGAGTGGCGAAATCAGCAAAGTCATGCACTAGAAGTGCGAGCTTGATGTCAGCTTGAAGGCCATCACGGAACTTCTCCTGTCTGCGTGCATCAGTTGCAATGTCTTCTTCAGCATAGCAGGACAAGTCAAGAAACTCCCGCTGATAAGCTTCAACAGTCTTGTTGCCTTGGGTGAGGTTGCGGAACTCATGCTTCTTCCGGTCCATAACTCCCTGAGGAATGAAGCGAGCTCGGAAGGCAGCTTGGAAGTCTGGCCAGGTGATGATTGTTCCAGCTAGCAGAGTACGCATGTGGCTGTCCCACCATTGAGCCGCGGGTCCCTTCAGGAAGAAGGAAGCAAAGGTGACATAGCTAGCAGGGGCTACATCAGCAGACTCCATCTCATAGGTGATGTCACGGAGCCAGTCATCAGCATCCAGAGGCTGAGTTGAGCTGCGGTACACAGTTGGGTTCAGGCGCATGAAATCCTGCAGAGTTACTGGGGTTGGCTGCTGGTTCATATTGGGGCGGGGAAACTGAGCCATCATATTCTCCATGAACTGGCGATTCATCTCAAGCTGTTGGATCATACCAGTCATGTACTCAGGCGGTGGTGGGGCGTTGCCACCACGACCACGACCACGACCACCTAGTCTAACCATCCTGCTAATATATAACAGGGGTAGTTCAGCATTGAGAAATTTGCAAAGACGAGAATCATTCATGATGAAACATGCACAACAAAAGCAGCACAATAGATACTACATAGTAGTCGGCATATCTTACAAAAGAGATCATGCATAGAGTTCGTTACATAGAGTTCGGTACACAGGCTAAGACATCATAGGCGGCACGCAGGCTCGCGACGAATGCATCTAACACTAATAAGCAAGCCCTCATCAGTCCCAGGTGGAACTGTGGAGGTAGGTGTAGCCTGACAGCTGATAGTGTCACGAAGGGAAGACCTCCACGCGAGCAGCCTGGGGTCCGCGGATACTCTGGTGCAGAACCCGATGCGCAGGTGGCAGGAGAGGACCAAGTGCAGGAGAGTAGCCTCCCACATCTGGCCAGCCGACGCCCTGAGGCATCACGGTCCTGGCAGGGTAGACCGCAGAACACGACAGATCACCAGATCGGACAGAGGGGTGCAACAGCGTCAGAGCACGATACAGGTGCTGACGGGTGGTGTACAACTCGTGGCGAAGAGCTCGGTTAGCTCTATCCAGCCCATCAGCATGCAGAACCAGGTTCTGATGGTAGAAGGGCTCTCGGGTGACGGTGGAGTAGGCAGCAGTGTAGTATCCCTCCGCACCAACATCAGATGCGATAGCAATGTGCCTGAAGGGGAGGTGTCCAACTCCTGATACTCTCCGCGAAGACGTGTCAGAGCAGCATAAGCAGCATCGTGGACCGCCATGTCGATGGTCACTCCAACACCATGAGCAGTGTGCAGCACGGTAGTGGAGTCATACTCTCGAGAGTAGAGGTGAACGATGGCACGGTACTGCTCCTGGTTGAAGTCCTGATACTCATAGACGGTGTACTCAGGGTGCCAGCGATAACCCAGATAGGTCATCATCTCAACCAACACAGCAGGTGATCCTGAGGCACCAATGGCCGTCGTGTGGCGCACGACCTGCCTCGTGGGTTCCATCTGAAAACAAAGATGTTTTCACAGGAGTCAAATGACAATGTGGATAATGTTCAAATACTACTCTAAAGAATAACTAGGGCTTATCCAACTTTGGGGTGAACGTGGTCACGGGATCCTAGTGTTAGAGTTAGTAAAATTGTTTAACCCGAGTAGGAGAGAGTTCAGTGTCCCAGAGTAAGGATCGAGGAGTAAAAGAGCCTAATACCACCCAGATGGTGATGTGGGCCCGTAAGGCACACAGCCATGTTAGTAAAAGATTTTGTAATGTCTAGACTCAACTTCGGCCAAGGAGTGTGGAAGGGGGATTCCTACAGGCAGTCGGCTCTGATACCAACTTGTGACGCCCTCGATTCAATCATACACTAATCATACACGCAAACGTGTACGATCAAGATCAGGGACTCACGGGAAGATATCACAACACAACTCTACAAATAAAATAAGTCATACAAGCATCATATTACAAGCCAGGGGCCTCGAGGGCTCGAATACAAGAGCTCGATCATAGACAAGTCAGCGGAAGCAACAATATCTGAGTACAGACATAAGTTAAACAAGTTTGCCTTAAGAAGGCTAGCACAAACTGGGATACAGATTGAAAGAGGCGCAGGCCTCCTGCCTGGGATCCTCCTAAACTACTCCTGGTCATCGTCAGCGGGCAGCACGTAGTAGTAGGCACCTCCGGTGTAGTAGGAGTCGTCGTCGAAGGTGGCGTCTGGCTCCTGGGCTCCAACATCTGGTTGCGACAACCAGGTAGAAGGGATAGGGGGAAAAGAGGGAGAAAGCAACCGTGAGTACTCATCCAAAGTACTCGCAAGCAAGGAGCTACACTACATATGCATGGGTATCAAATGGAATAAGGGTATCATATGTGGACTTAACTGCAGAATGCCAGAATAAGAGGGGGATAGCTAGTCCTTTCGAAGACTACGCTTCTGGCAGCGTCCGTCTTGTAGCATGTAGAAGAGAGTAGACTGAAGTCCTCCAAGTATCATCACGTAGCATAATCCTAACCGATGATCCTCCCCTCATCGCCCTGTGAGAGAGCGATCACCGGTTGTATCTGGCACTTGGAAGGGTGTGTTTTATTAAGTATCTGGTTCTAGTTGTCATAAGGTCAAGGTACAACTCCAAGTCGTCCTGTTACCGAAGATCACGGCTATTCGAATAGATTAACTTCCCTGCAGGGGTGCACCACATAACCCAACACGCACGATCCCATTTGGCCGGACACACTTTTCTGGGTCATGCCCGGCCGCGGAAGATCAACACGTCGCAGCCCCACCTAGGCACAACAGAGAGGCCAGCACGCCGGTCTAAACCTAAGCGCACAGGGGTCTGGGCCCATCGCCCATAGCACACCTGCACGTTGCGTACGCGGCCGGAGAGCAGACCTAGCAACCTCCATTACAAAGGAAGTCACGTTACCGGTCCAACCCGGCGCGCACCGCTCAGTCGCTGGCGTCACGAAGGCTTCGACTGATACCACGACGTCGAGTGCCCATAACTGTCCCCGCGTAGATGGTTAGTGCGTATAGGCCAGTAGCCAGACTCGGATCAAATACCAAGATCTCGTTAAACGTGTTAAGTATTTGCGAACGCCGACCAGGGCCAGGCCCACCTCTCTCCTAGGTGGTCTCAACTTGCCCTGTCGGTCCGCCTCAAAGTAACAGTCGGGGGCCGTCGGGAACCCAGGCCCACCTCTACCGGGATGGAGCCACCTGTCCTTTCAGCCCCCTCATCAGAATCACTTGCGGGTACTCAACAAGCGGACCCGACTTTAGTCACCACATGTGTCATGTATAAGTATATAGTATATACCCGTGATCACCTCCCGAGTGATCACGGCCCGATAGTATAGCACAGCAGACGGACAAGAATGTAGGGCCACAGATGGAATACTAGCATCCTAAACTAAGCATGTAGGATAGCAGGTAAAGGTAACAACAGTAGTAGCAAGGACAGGCTATGCATCAGGATAGGAATAACGGAAAGCAGTAACATGCTACACTACTCTAATGCAAGCAGTATAGAGAAGAGTAGGCGATATCTGGTGATCAAAAGGGGGGGCTTGCCTGGTTGCTCTGGCAAGAGAGAGGGGTCGTCAACACCGTAGTCGTACTGGGTAGCGGCGGCGTCGGTCTCGATGTATAGCAAGAGAAGAGGGGGAAAAACAATAAATATAATGAAAACAAATGCATGACGATGCATGACATGACAAAGCGTGATGCTAGGTGCGCCCTAACGCGGTACGAGGTGGTACCGGTGAAGGGGGAAACATCCGGGAAAGTATTCCCGGTGTTTCACGTTTTCGGACAGAGGAGCCGGAGGGGAAAAGTTGCGTGTTTGCTATGCTAGGTATGCGTGGCGGATGAACGGGTTGCGTATTCGAATTCGTCTCGTCGTTCTGAGCAACTTTCATGTACAAAGTATTTTCATCCGAATTACGGATTAAAAGATATGATTTTCTACAGATTTAAATCATTTTCTGATTTTAATTATATATTTAATTCCAACATTATCCAAAACAGTGTGTGATGACGTAGGCATGACATCAGAGTGATGTCAGCAGTCAACTGTGCAGTTGACTGGGTCAACTATGTGTGGGTCCCGCATGTCATTGACTGATTAGGCTAATCAGGGGTTAATTAAGTTAACTAGTAATTAGGTTAATCTAATCAAGATTAATTAATTTAATTTAATTAATTTTTTAATTAATTAATTACTTAATTTAATAATTATTATTTATTTAATTATTTTTATTATTATTTTTTAATTCTTCTTTTTTTATTAAAACATTCTAGGCATGGGGCCCATCTGTCATAGGCCCAGGGGGCCAAACCGGAATGGGCGCTACTGGTAACGGGCGCAGGGGCGCCCGACAGGGGCCAACCCGGGCGCTGGCCTCGGGCGAGACCAGCGGCGCGACGGGGCCTACCCGGCGGCCGGCGGCGAGGCAGGGAGGGGCGTGGGGCGAGGTCGGGCCGCGGCGACTGCGGGAATCCAGGGGCGCGGGCACCGGACACAGCCGCGGGGGCGACGGCCACGGCGCGAGCGGGCAGGGGTGGTCGCGGGGTGGAGGGGGCTCGGCCTGGCGCGCACGCAGGCGGCCAGGTACGCGGGCGCCGGCAGGGGGGCGAGGCCGCGGGCGGCTGCGGGTGCTGGGCGCCGGGCGCAGGGCGGCGCGAGGGCAGAGGCGCGCGGGGCAATGGCCAGTGCGGGGGCCGCAGTGAGCGCGGTGGTTGGCCGGGACGGCAGGGGCGAACGAGGCGCCGGTCCAGGCACGGCGAGCGTAGGCGGTGAGGGAGACGGTTAGGGGACGGGGCGTCCAGGACTTGCGCGGGGGCGACGGAGCGCGACCGGGCGCGTGAGGCGCGGGGTGCGCGCGGTTGCGAGAGGAAAGGAGGCCGAGGGCCTCACCGGGGTGCGTAGGGGTCCGGGCAGCGGGGGTCGAGGGGGTGATGGGGACGACGGCGTAGAGGGAAGCAGGCCAGCGAGGGAGGCGGTCCGGCGTGGGAAGGAGACGGGGAGGCGACGGTGTTCGGCGGCGAAGGGCACGGCGTCGGGGGGGGGGGGGGGGGGGCGTTCCCTCGATCCGATCTGGATCGGGGAGGAGGGGGAGCGAGTGGGGGCGAGTGGGGAGTGGGCGGTTAGGGTTACAGGGGGAGTGGGGAGTTATGGGGAGAGGGAGTGGTTGGGCCGGCCTAGTGGGATGGCCGGCTGGGCCGGTTGGGTTGGCCCAGTTGGGCCACGGCCCAGGGGGGTTTCTCTTTTTTTTGTTTTGTTTTTATCTATTTGCATTTCTGTTTTTAAACATTTTAAATTATTTAGACATTTTATAAAAATGTGTTTGCTGCACCATAATTACCTTTGTAATATTTGGCAACCATCGAACATTTTTGTTTCAATTTTTGAAAACTTTTATTGCCGACATTAATTTTAAATTTGAATTTGACGCGGTTTGAACTAACGGACGTTTAGCAACAGTAATCGGGATGACATGGCATGATTAGCGTGGGATTACTGTAGCAAGATTATCCGGGCGTTACAGAAGGCAGAGCTAAATCATGCTCATCGTGGCCGTGTGGCGCACTAGGCAGGCGCTCGAATCCGTCGAAGATCAAGTCTCCGCGGATATTGACCGTGTAGTTTAAGCTTCCAAACCTGACCTGATGGCCAGGGGCGTAACTCTCGATCTACTCCAGATGGCCAAGCGAGTTGGCCCGCAGTGTGAAGCCGCCGAATACAAAGATCTGTCCGGGGAGGAAAGTCTCACCCTGGACTGCATCGCCATCGATGATCAAAGGAGCCATCAAGCCTAACAGCGATGACACAGAGGAACTCTCAATGAAAGCACCAATATCGGTGTCAAAACCGGCGGATCTTGGGTAGGGGGTCCCGAACTGTACGTCTAAGGCGGATGGTAACAGGAGGCAGGGGACATGATGTTTTACCCAGGTTCGGGCCCTCTTGATGGAGGTAAAACCCTACGTCCTGCTTGATTATTCTTGATAATATGAGTAGTACAAGAGTTGATCTACCATGAGATCGGAGAGGCTAAACCCTAGAAGCTAGCCTATGGTATGATTGTATGTTGTCCTACGGACTAAAACCCTCCGGTTTATATAGACACCGGAGGGGGCTAGGGTTACACAAGGTCGGTTACAAAGGAGGAGATATACATATCCGTATTGCCTAGCTTGCCTTCCATGCCAAGTAGAGTCCCATCCGTACACGGGACGAAGTCTTCAATCTTGTATCTTCATAGTCCAACAGTCCGGCCAAAGGATATAGTCCGGCTATCCCGAGACCCCCTAATCCAGGACTCCCTCAGTTGACATCCACCAAAAATAGCAAATGGTAATAAAACAGCAGCATCTGTAGTGATATCTTCATTTCGAAAGAGTGGCACGGTAGCAAAGGGACGGATTAAAAAATAGAAACAACTGTTAATTGCAACAGGCTTAACAACAACCTAATTCATGTTTTGTAAGTTTGTAGCCATTGAAATACAACTCTTTAAAAATGGATACAACTATTAATTGCAACAGGCTTAATGGCCATTGAAACCGGTACTGACAAAAATGCAATTGGCAGAGTTAAACATCACAGGGCAGGTGCTGCCAGAGCAGATAATGGCCAGTTGTCTATAAAAAGGTAGGGAAAATAGCTCAAACGTGTTAGGCATGTTTACTACAACATGCTTAATACATCGACGGTACAAAACATAGCCATTAATTGCAACTGGTATTGGTAAGATTGAATTGGTGGGTACATACTTGGTAAGTTCTGAGATGTAGTTGCTGGGGCACTTCATCTTGGCCAGAGCCTTCCCAAAGTCAGCGGAGGCGAGCTGTTCCTCCGGGTCGAAGCGTGGATCAGTGCCACTGACATGTGTACCTACAGGCAACCAGTAAATGGTAGAACTTAAACTACAATTGCACAAATGATGTGAAATACTGTAAGACATGGGATGCAGCTAACCTTGATGGCAAACAACAGCATCGGTCGTTATGACCCTGCGTAAGTACATGGACAAGCATGTTAAGTACAACAGGGTTAGCATCCACCAAAAATAGCAAATGGGGCAGCATCTCTAGTATATCTTCATTACGGAGAGTAGCATGGTAGCAAATGGACAGATTAAAAAATGGATACAACTATTAATTGCAATAGGCTTAACAACATCCTAAGTCGCGTTTTGTTAGTTTGTAGCCATTGAAATGCAACTGTTTAAAAATGGATTCAACTGTTAATTGCAACAGGCTTAATAGACATTGAAACCGATACTGATAAAAATGCAATTGGCATAGTTAAACATCACAAGGCAGGTGCTACCAGAGCAGAGAATGGCCCAGATGTCTATAAAAAGGTAGGGAAAGTAGCAAAAATGTGTTAGGCATGTTTACTAGAACATGCTTAATACATTGACCATACAGAACATAGCCATTAATTGCAACTGGTATTGGTAAGATTGAACTGGTGAGTGCATACTTGGTAAGTCCTGAGAGGTAGTTGCTGGGGCAGTTCATCTTGGCCAGAGCTCGCCCAAAGTCAGCGACGGCGGAGGCGAGCTGTTCCTCCGGGTTGAAGTGTGGATCAGTGCCACTGACATGTGTACCTACAGGCAACCAGTAAATGGGTAGAAGTTAAACTGCAATTGCACAAATTATGTGAAATACTGTAAGACATGGGATGCAGCTCACCTCAAAGGCAAACAAAAGCATCGGCCATTATGACCCTACGTAAGTACATGGACAGGCATGTTAAGTGCAACAGGGTTAGCATCCACTAAAAATAGCAAATGGGCAGCATCTCTAGTGATATCCTGAGTCATGTATTGTAAGTTTTTTGCTGGTATTGGTGAAATTGAGCTGGACAAGGTAATATTTGAACATCACACAGTGTGTAGTACTGAAATAAACAAGGCACGAACATGCTTAATACATCAACCGTACAAATCATAGCTGTTGCAAGTGGTATTGGTAAGATTTAGCTGGTCAGATCTTACATGTTAAGTCCTGGGGGGTAGTTGCTGGGGGACTTCATCTGGGCCAGAGCCTGCACCATGTCGGCAGCGTCGGCAGAGGCGAGGTGTTCCTCTGGGTCAACACGCACACCGGCCATCGCGCCGTGGACCGCCATCAGCTCCTGGCGGGGGGGATTTGGAGGCATCAGGATGTTTCGCAGGAACCATTTAAGCAATCAAGCCGGGGACATGATGTCGGCAGAAGCAATCTAGCTAGTAGTAGCATGTTTACTCTCCATCCCTACTAGTATTCTTTTTTTCATTTTTTCATTTTTAGTGTATTTATACGTCGTTATACAAATTTTGGTACAATACCAATTATGAGGTTGTCATATCATTATGTCCATAATAGTGTGTCAATTGAAGGTGGATTAGGTTCAAGTGGAGGCAACATGTGGTGCATGTCAAAAGTATACTACTAATCCAAACTTGATCTAGTTTGGACTAGTAGTACTTTCTATGTGCACCACATGTTGCCTCCACTTGAATCTAATCTGCCAACACAAGCTATTTAATCATCGTAGTCATAGTGTAGCACATCATCATCTTCAAACTCATTCTAGCTAGCTAATCACCACCAACACTAGTTGCGGTAGCTATCTAATCGCCACCAACACTAGCTAATAATAATCATCATAGTCATTACCACCAACACTAGCTATTTAATCATCATAGTCATAGTGTAGCACATCATCATCTTCAAACTCATTTGTAGCTAGCTAATCACTCATGCTGCTCTCTCTCAGGTAAAATAGCATAAAACATGTGTAGCACTCCTGCTTCATCATGTTGGAGCATGCAGATGACCTGCCTCCTAATCGTGGGCTGCGTTTCTAATTGCTGCCCCTAGTACTTCTCTGCGACCGTTCACCATTTTGCTCCAGTATTTCACTATTAAGCATTCCTCGCTTTTAGAAATCCTTAAAGCACTAAAGTGCATTGTAGGATATCTTGGCCGTAAGCTAACCATTCCCATGCGACCTTTAGTCTCGATCCAATGAGGCACAACATTCATCGGGAGTCCCTATTGAAGAACATCGTACAGTAACATACTTAGCATTGAAGCTTAGCTTAAAAAATAATGTATGCAAAAGATGCACTAAGGACTAATAGTAAAAATCTTACCACCTTTCCTAAATAGATGTGATCATAGTTCAATACGATCACTATTGGTCGCATGTTTTGAGTACTAAGATTTTTAAGTCCAGGAAAATAATTTGTCTTCACAGCATCAAGATCCTCAAGCCATGAAACATAATGACTTATCTCCTCGCAATTTAGTTCAGCCCCGGGACAGTGGACGGTCATGTCTACCAAGCGCCGGACATGTTTGCTTGAATCGAAATAAGCTGTCAATAGAAATTAGTTGTCAACTGTTTTTGAATAAACAATATCGAAGACATAAATATGATTGAGAAACTCACATAATGGTATAACTGGAGGTGTCTGCACATTGACCCGGATGTTGATATTACCTTCAATATCATCTTCCGGACGAATATCAAAGGTGATAACCATATCAGGATCAAATGCATAAGTCTTGCATAGTGCTTGCCAAGTTTTGCATTCAAAATAGGTGTAGGTGTCTGCGTTGTATAATTTTGCGTGGAAAGTATAACCATGCTTGGTCTTCAAGTAAACTCTCTTAACCTCCATAGTAGTTTTCATAGGACTGAAACCTATCTTATCCAAGACAAAAACTCTTGCATGGCAGGGGATACGCTAGTAGAATAGTAAAAAAAATTTAAGTTGAAACAAATGAAGCAGATATCATGCTTAATTACGAAAAAAGACTTGTCGTTGTGACTTACTGTATCCACTTCGAAGTTCTCATCCAGCTTGATGCTGAAGTGCCTGTCATCATCTCAGAAGATTTTGTCGCACAGGCCACGCTCGTCTTCGCAGTATTCGCAAATACCGAAATCCTTTTCGTCGTCAGACATTTCCTATGTTCATAGTTGAAACATTAATTGAAAATCGATCGAAGGCAACTACCAGGATACTCAACACACAAGTCCGGGGCACTCGATATTTCCTACATATTCTGGCACAAGTCATGCCAAAATTCACAGAAAAATCCGGCATGACCTTTGCTAAAATAGGACATATCGAGCGCCTGAAATTTGCCGGAACGGAAATGAATCAACAGTCCGGCAAAACATAGGCTATTGGGAGGTGTAACTTGAAAACATGACCGGCCACTTCGGTAAGCACATATCCTATTTGAGCAACACAAGATATACATTTCAAAATATCTTATAGGACTCATATTGACATGAGCATTCAATAAGCAAAACCAAATCGTAAAATAAATAAGTATTCAAATTAGCATGCATTCAATAAGCAAAAGTAAATCATCTCTTGTATCTATACATCGTCGAATATTATCACTAATACATCCCGAATAGTATCATACATATAACATCACTAATACAACTAAAACCCTAGCGAACGACGGGTATTGGTGCGGGCGGTGGACACCCAAAGAGAAGGAACCATCACAGGATCATAGCTCCAGTGAGATCCCTGCAGAACTTGCCAGGTATTGGAGAACCTGTGCTCCAACACAAACAAGTAGCGACGGACATGCGCATCCTCCTCGCTGACACGGCGACGTACCACCTCCGCGGGGTCCTCGAGCCTCTAGACCATCACTGGCCCACGCGACCGCCACCAAAGAAGGTTCGGGTCAACGACGGGCTGATTCCTCACCAAGCTGTGCCTCCTAGTACCAGCCCAGCAGAGCCCAGTCTCCGACATGGCCCATCTGGTCAAGCAGGTGTCCTCCACTGAGTCGACGACGAGGATGCAGGATAGGCATCATCGATGTCGATGCGGGAATAATTGCTTTAACTAAAAAATAACAACAAATGTGACATGTTCAACTAGTTCTATTAATTCAACTAGTTCTTACTATAAATAAAAATAAACTAGTACCTAGTTCTTACTAACTAATTAGTACCTAAGAACTACTGCCCTAATTACCATCTAATTTGATGAACCTAGGGGTGGAATGTGGTAGCGGATAATCCGAAATATCCAATATTCATATTCGATCAGATACTCCAATTATCCAACTTAAAAGTCAAATAAGTGGTCAAATTTTACTCGTTTTATGATTAATCTATTTATCATTGACTTACTGTATGTCACAAGTTGAATACTTCATGTCACATAGCTATTGAATAATACACTTAAGCAATATGTCACTATTATTCATATCCGTTCCGAATCAAGAAAACATCCGAGCCGCATCTGTATCTGATAACATCCGTATTCTCATTCGTATTCGTTTTTTAAATATGAAAACGGAAGTGGTAAGAGCACTATCCAATCCGCATCCGATTCGTTTCCACCCCTAGATGAACCCTAACTAATGATGCAATTAAAATTTGAAGAACCCTAGGCAGAGGTAGGGGAGGGGGAGGAGTAGGCGTGCTCACCTCGGGTGCCTGTGGCGAGGGAGGAGCAGGCGGCGTCGAGGTCGGGTTCGGGGCTCGGGCGCGCGGCGGAGGGCAGCGTCGAGGTCGGGGTCGGGGCGGCGTCGAGGTCAGGGTCGGGGGCGGCATCAAATCTGGGGTCGGGGGCGGCGTCGAGGGTGTGCGGAGAGTGACGGGAGAGCGTGCGGCGGCGACAGCGGAGGAGTTGGGATTTGGGGGAAGTGGTCGTGGGGAAGAATGAACCGCGTGGTTAAGTCAAAAGTAGGAGTAGCGCGTTCGAGGAAGTGCGCTACTGCTAAGTTAGCTATAGCGCGTTCCCGGATATGCGCTACTGCTATTCCTTTCTCTTTTTCCATTTATTTTTCTTTATATTTTTTTTTCCTTTCTCCTTTATCTATTTCTTTCGTTTTCATTTACTTTTCTATTTGCTTTCCATTTAATTTTATTTCCTTTAGCAGTAGCGCCTTTCTGCGTAAACGCCCTGCTACAAAGCAAGTAGCGGTAGCGCTGTTCGCAGTAGATCACTACTACTATGTGTAGCCTATCGGCTTAGGAGTGGGAATTTTAGTAGTAGCGCTTTTATCTTCAGGCGCCCTACTGCTACAACTGTATCTATATAGTTGTTTATGGCAACGCGCTACTGCTACTTAGCACTAGCGTGCTTTTTTAACATGTGCTACTGCTAAAGTTCTGTGTATAAGGTTTTCCCTAGTAGTGGATACTAAGGGGAAGGGGATGTGGTTGGAGGAATAAATTCTGAAATCGCGTGCCTAATGAATATTTCGGTGCGAAATTTGAAACTTGGGTGGGGGAAACACACAACACAAATGAAGCGCGTAAAATACTCGTGTGCGAGAAAAAAGAAAGTTGGCAGATCCCATCTCCAAAAAAATGTACATGTGTACTTGATTTTTTTTTGGTCAATGGTACGCCTGGTTTATTAGGAAATATCGCACAGGTAACTGACTTATGGGTCATTAACGCAAAAAATGCAGATGTGTACGGCATAGAAACCGTGTGTTTTGTGATCTTCTAATGATCAACACAAAAAAACGCACACGGGCACACATGCTAATCAACGCTCAAAGCCCTCAAAGGATGTGCTTACCGACATTGTATGTTAATACTACAAACTTAAAGTACTACTGGTAATTCTCTCTAATACTAAAAACTTAAATAACTTCTCACATGGTGCCATCAGGGCATGCTGGCTAGACACCGGCGTTCTCCTTCCCAGCCTTGTAGGCGGCAGCCCACCAAGCTTCGATCTCTGCCAAGCTCTCCTCACCATGGCGTGCGACCTATTTTTTCCTGCGGCGGCGGGACTCTCATTTCTTGACTGCTATATGCCTTTTCCGCTCCTTCTGTGCGGCTTTGGCCGCCTCTAAATCCACCACCCCTTCGGCCATGGCAGCCTCAAAGTCCACCCATGTAACTGTCTGGCCGCCGGTGGCGATGAACTCGGCGCGGCGAGATGCCATCGCTGCCTTACCATGTGTGCGGTCGCGGGCGGCGAGGAACGTGGCACAGCGGGATGCCATCGCTTCCTTACCAGTTACTGTGCGCTGCGGTGCCATGGACGACGCCTGGAGAGAGCTCTGGGACGGAGGGGCCGGGCAGCCATACAGTGCGGGGGTATTCAAGAGCTCAACCACAAACGACAACAGAAATTTGGCTTCCCTTACAATTTTGCTCGTTTATTATCGCACACGGTTCATCTCCTTCGCCTCCGCAAATAGTATGCATTGAGCCTATTGTGTGTTGGGTTATGATTGGCCAGAACCCCCGTTGGATGCGCCGCAATCGAATGGCAATCCACGTCCCTCACATCACACCCGTGCACCTGTAGCTGGATTGGATTTATATGCGCTAAATGCCTAGAAAATGCACATAATCCCCTAAATATGGTAAATGAGCCCGGAAAAATGCCAAATTTGAACACGGTGATTTGCAGGGTGTCTGTTTGTCGTAGAAAAAAACTCCAGGGCAAAGAACGAAGAAAAATTGGATTCCCCTTCAATCTTGAGGATTTCCCTTTCGAAAGCATGGAACTTCCTTGGTGATGGTTCGATTTATGAAGGGTGTGCATGACAACATAAGCCAAACTTTCTCAAATTTTTACCAAGGCATGGTGAGGTCATACCATGGCACCATGCCAGGCGTCATGTTTTTTAAGCATTTATTTCATTTTTTTCTATGGTTGAAAACCCAACAAACAGACATTTGTGGTTGACTATTGCCACACATTTCATCAAAATATCTATCCATTCCTTGTAAAAGGCATGAGAATTTACTAAATGGCATGGGCATAGTTTTCTAGGCCGTTCTTGTGGACCCTTTCATGCATCGATTGTTTGAACTCGAATTATGTGCATTAATGCCTAGGAAATGCACATAATCCCCTAAATATGGCAAATGAACCCGGAAAAGTGCCAAATTTGAACACGGTGATTTGCAGGTTGTATGTTCATCGTAGAAAAAAACTCGTGGACAAAGGACAAAGTCAATTTGGACCCCCCCCCTTTCAATCTTGGTGGTTTCCCCCTTGAAACCATGAAATTTCCTTGGTGATGGTTCGATTTATGAAAGGCGCGCATCACGACATAAGGAAAACATTCTCCAATTTTTACCAGGGCATGGTGATGCCATACAATGGCACCACGCCAGGCTTCATGTTTTCCAACCATGTGTTTCATTTTTTGTATAGTTGTTAACCGAGTAAACGGCGCGTTTATGGTTAACTATTGCCACACATTTCCTTGAAATATGTGCCCATTCCTTGTAAAAGGCATGAGAATGTGCTAAATAACACAAGCATGGTTTTCCAGACTGTTCTTGTGCACCTTTTCATGCACCGATTGTTCGAATTTCAATTATGTCCATTAATGCCTAGAAAACGCACATAATCCCCTAAATATGGTAAATGGGCCCGGGAAAATGTCAAATTTGAACACGTTGCATTTGAGGCGGTATATTGATCGCTGGAAAAAAAACTGAATGACAAACTAGGACGAAAATTAGGATTCCCCTTCAATCTTGGGGATTTTCCCTCTCGAAAGCATGGAACTTCCTCGGTGATGGTTTGATTTATGAAGGGCGTGCATGACGACATAAGCCAAACCTTCTCAAAGTTTTACCAGGGCATGGTGAGGTCATACCATGGCACCATGCCAGGCGTCATATTTTTAAGCATTTATTTCATTTGTTCTATAGTTGAAAACCCAACAAACAAACATTTGTGGTTGACTATTGCCACACATTTCATCGACATATATGTCCATTCCTTGTAAAAGGCATGAGAATTTACTAAATGGCACGAGCATGGTTTTCTAGGCCGTTCTTGTGGACCCTTTCATGCATCGATTGTTTGAACTTGAATTATGTGCATTAATGCCAAGGAAATGCACATGATCCCCTAAATTTGGAATATGAACCCGAAAAAGTGCCAAATTTGAACACGGTGATTTGTAGGTTGTATGCTCATCATAGAAAAAAACTTGTGGACAGAGGACAAAGGAAATTTGGATCCCCCTTCAATCTTGGTGATTTCCCCCTCAAAACCATGAAACTTCCTCGGATGATGGTTCGTTTTATGAAAGGCGCGCATCACGACATAAGAAAAAGATTCTCCAATTTTTACTAGGGCATGGTGAGGCCATACCATGGCACCACACCAGGCGTCATGTTTTCCAACCATGTGTTTCATTTTTTTGTATAGCATGGGCATGGTTTTCCAGACCGTTCTTGTACACCTTTTCATGCACCGATTGTTCGAATTTGAATTATGTGCATAAATAATGCCTAGAAAATGCACACAATCCCCTAAATATGGTAAATGAGTTCAGAAAAAAGTCAAATTTGAACACGTTTCATTTGAGGCGGTATGTTGATCGTTGGAAAAAAGCTGAATGACAAACTAGGACGGAAATTTGGATTCCCCTTCAATTTGGTGATTTCCCTCTCGAAAGCATTAAACTTCCTCGATGATGGTTCGATTTATGAAGGGCATGCATGACGACATAAATCAAGCCTTCCCAGCTTTTAACCAGGGCATGGTGAGGCCATACCATGGCACCATGCCAGCCGTCATGTTTTTCAAGCACATATTTCATTGTTCTATAGTCTATAACCTAGTAAATGATGCGTTTGTGGTTGACTATTGCCACGCATTCCATTGAAATCTCTACCCATTCCTTGTAAAAGGCTTGAGAAATTACTAAATACCATGAGTATGGTTTTCCTAGACCGTTCCTGTGCACCCTTTCATGCACCAATTGTTTGAATTTGAATTACGAATGCACATAATCCCCTAAATATTGTAAATGAACCCGAAAAAGTGTCAAATTTGAACACAGTGATTAGCAGGGTTTATGTTCATCATAGAAAAAACTCATGGATGAAGGACAAAGGAAATTTGGATTCCCATTCAATCTCGGTGATTTTCGCACACGATTCATCTCCGCTGCCTCTGCGAACCGTGTGTGTTCACTCACACATGCAAAAGGAAAAGAAAACCCTCGCCCACTTCGTCCCCACTCACTCGTCGCGGACTCCTCCACAACTCTGCACCCTAAACATGACGGTTGTTGGCAGCGGGCGTAGGTCGCGCTCCAAACGGCACCAGATTTCACCTCCACCGCTTTCCGCCGCCTATCTGCACCGACATTCTAGACTCTGGTCGACTGGGGTTTTCTACGGATTGGGCCGGGGATTTTTCTCATGGAGAAGGTAATCAACTTAATTAGCGAAATATTCACTCATCTCTTATCACAGTCCGTCCGTCGTTGTTAATCAATCGACGGAAATCGTCGTGGAATCATTTTTGTTCTAGCTGATTCGTGGGTGTTCATTCATGTGTGCACAGTGCGAGCACAAATCGGGCAACTATGGTCGTGGCCAGTCGGAAACGAAGTTATATCTCACCATTCCGGATGACTTCAGGGAGCGCTCGGTATGTTCAACCTCAACCTACCACAGTCAGCATGGCCTAAATTTGTGAACATATACCGTCTGTTGCTACATTATCTATATATTTACATCAGATCTTTGTTACATTATCTATTTTTAATTCTATATTTTTGTACTTTGCTTGCATCTATATATGGATATGTTCTATCAGTTACTCCCATATTTGCATCTTGCTCAGTTATTTCAATATATCTAATTTACGATCTTAACTTTCATTTCAAGCAGTACATCCCTTGCTTTTCAAGAATAGGAGTAGAAGGAAATCTTGGGCTTTACTTTGTTGATGACTCCTAGGATGTCATATTGACAACACAACATGGATTTACAATGACGGTTAGCATAAAACTTGATAAAGATGGTCACTCCTATTTTAATGCGGACCTTTGGAGAAAAATGTCTAAGTGTTATGAACTGAAAGCTGGCAATAAAATTCTAGTGCGTGCACCACAGCCTGGTCTAATTAAGATGGATGTTTACTTCCCCAACGTCGTCAGCCGATCAAAGTATGATCGAGGTTAGTGTCCTTTCAACTGTCTCCATGCTGTCATATTACTATTTAAGCAACCAATTGATCACTATTTAAGCAACCAATTGTGATATCACATTCTGACTCCATTCCTAGGCAGTAACAAATTATGTTTACCAATTTATGTGCACTATATATTCTTCTGCCATGTTCTGAATAAATAATACCTTTCCACCTTTTAAGCAGGATATGTTGGATGCATCGTGAACGATCTGTATGTTACTAAGCATACCAAATTTCACTAGAAGGACTTGAAGCATGTCATAAACTTTGTTGATAATCTGACAGAGATAGCACAGCGTATGAACGCTGGATTTTGGATGGGATTAATTAGACCTATGGTGCACACACTAAACAAGACCAATTGTGTGCACAAAGCGCTGGTAAAAAGTCTTATTTTAATGTTGATGCTCATAAACTATATATATCTTCAACGATATGTTACAATTGTTTTTTATTCTACATGTCAACAAAAATTGCCCCATGTAGCCGTTCCTGGATCGATTTCCCGGCGTGGTCGAATTACACTTGTGCCTACTAATAACGCCGAAGTGATTGCAAGGTACTGCATTTCCCGCAAAAATGGAACCATTAAAATTAACAAGTTCTCGCTTCTCGTGGCAACGCATCCATATTGGAAAATTGGAGACATTGATCTACTCCTGCTCTACCAAGGCACAGGAGGGCTCTTCCTTTTGCTGAGTCGCCGTGATCAAGCTACTTCCAGTGGATAGTTGTGGTTGTTGGCTCTCAGCCTCTTAAAATGTGCTAGCTGTTACTATATATGTTAAGTATGTAGATATGGACCATATGGTTGTTGGCCCTTAGCCTCTTAAAATGTGATAGTTGTTGTTATGTTAAGTATGTAGATATGGACCATATGGTTGTCAAAACCGTGTTACGAAGATCCTCCTTTTGTCGAATAGTGTAACCACTATATATATGTTACTCAAATGCTGTTACCCAAGTTCATAAATTTTCATGGAAAGTATTAGTATCGTACACAGTTCATTGAGTTTAAGCGTGTGCCCGATGTCTAGAAGGCATTTGCATATTAGCTATCCGTATTGCAAATTCACACACATGTTCACATAAGGAAACGTATGTGTAACATACTAATCATCGCACACGAGTACTCGCAGACGCATCGTGTGAGATACTCCTAGCGACCGCAAGCAACTAGTTTGCATTTTTCAAAGTTTTTGTACACACAGAATCACACACGAAGTAACTGTATTGACCGTCTGTGTTGTAATTTCTCATCGCAAACAGTTCATCTGAGTCGGATGTTTGCCACGTATCACACACATCTTGTTTACACGACTCGTTTGTGTTCTTTTGGCTCATCGCAAACAGTTCATCCATGTGAACGGTATGCTGCATATCACACACATCTTGTTAAGTTGAACCGTTTCTGTTGTGTTCCCTAATCGAAAATAGTTCGTCCGAGTTAACCGTATGTCGTATATCGCACACACATTGATATGGCTGCCCGTTTCTGTTGTTCTACCTCATTGCAAACAGTTCGAATGGATTAACCGTGTGTCCAGCATCACGCACACATTGTTATGGCTGCCCGTTTCTGTTGTTCTGCCTCATCGCAGGCAGATTGAATGGATTAACCGATGCCCTGTATCGCACATGCAACTAAAATCTTAACTGTGTTTGATGCATCCATCATCGCAAATGTTTTGCACCTTTTTTGACCATTTTTTACACCACCGTTTGCGATTATTGCATCGCACATAGTTTCGGCAAAGGGTCTCTGATCGTAGTGTCGCGTTAGCAGTCTCCTGCAGTAGTGGGTTTTGTCGATCCTAAAGGTGCTAAGAAAGTGTGCAAGGTCCAACGATCCATTGATGGACTCGTGCAAGCATCTCGGAGATGGAATATACGCTTTGATGAGGTGATCAAAGCATATGGTTTTATACAGACTTACGGTGAAGCCTGTATTTGCAAGGAAGTGAGTGGGAGCTCTGTAGCATTTCTGATATTATATGTGGATGACATATTGTTGATTGGAAATGATATAGAATTTCTGGATAGCATAAAAGGATATTTGATAAGAATTCTCCAATGAAAGACCTCGGTGAAGCTGCTTATATATTGGGCATCAAGATCTATAGGGATAGATCGAGACGTTACAAGGTTTCTTGCCCGTGTTACAAGGTTTGAATTTGAGTAAGACTCAAAGCCCGACCACGGCGGAAGATAGAGAGAGAATGAAGGTCACTCCCTATGCCTCAGCCATAGGTTCTATAAAGTATGCCATGTTGTGTACCAGACCTATTGTGTACCTTGCCATCAGTTTGGCAAGGGGGTACGATAGTGATCTAGGAGTAGATCACTAGACAGCGGTCAAAATTATCCTTACTTAAGAGGACTAAGGAAATATTTCTCGGTTATGGAGGTGATAAAGAGTTCGTCGTAAACGGTTATGTCGATGCATGCTTTGACACCGATTCGGATGACTCTGAGTCTCAATCTGGATACGTATTGAAAGTGGGAGCAATTAGCTAGAGTAGCTACATGCAGAGCATTATAGACATAGAAATTTGCAAAATACACACGAATCTGAATATGGCAGATCCGTTGACTAAACTTCTCTCACAAGCAAAAACATGATCAGACCTTAGTACTCTTTGGGTGTTAATCACATGGCGATGTGAACTAGATTATTGACTCTAGTAAGCTCTTTAGGTGTTGGTCACATTGCGATGTGAACTATGGGTGTTAATCACATGGCGATGTGAACTAGATTATGGACTCTAGTGCAAGTGGGAGACTGAAGGAAATATGCCCTAGAGGCAATAATAAAGTTATTATTTTATATTTCCTTATTCATGAAAAAAGGTTTATTATTCATGCTAGAATTGTATTGACCGGAAACTTAAATACATGTGTGGATACATAAAAAATACCGTGTCCCTAGTGAGCCTCTACTAGACTAGCTCGTTGATCAAAATATGGTTAAGGTTTCCTAACCATAGACATGAGTTGTCATTTGATAACGGGATCACATCATTAGGAGAATGATGTGATGGACAAGACCCATCCGTTAGGTTAGCATATGATCGTTCAGTTTTATTGCTACTGCTTTCTTAATGTCAAATACATGTTCCTTTGACCATGAGATCATGCAACTCCCGGATACCGGAGGAATGCCTTGTGTGATATCAAACGTCACAACATAACTGGGTGATTATAAAGATGCTCTATAGGTATCTCTGAGGGTGTCTGTTGAGTTGGCATGGATCGAGATTGGGATTTGTCACTCCGTGTATCGGAGAGGTATCTCTGGGCCCTCTCGGTAATACACATCACAAGAAGCTTCCAAGCAAAGTGACTAAGGATTTAGTTATGAGATGATGTTTTACGGAACGAGTAAAGAGACTTTCCGGCAATGAGATTGAACTAGGTATGAAGATACCGACGATCGAATCTCGGGTAAGTAACATACCGACAGACAAAGGGAATTACATATGTTGTCATAAGGTTCGACCGATAAAGATCTTCATAGAATATGTAGGAACCAATATGGGCATCTGGGTTCCGCTATTGGTTATTGACCGGAAAGGTGTCTCAGTCATGTCTACATAGTTCTTGAACCCGCAGGGTCCGCACGCTTAACGTTCGTTGACGATATAGTATTGTATGAGTTATGTGAGTTGCTGACTGAATGTTGTTCGGAGTCCCGAATGATATCACAGACATGACGAGGAGCTCTAGAATGGTCCGGAGCTAAATATTGATATATAGGATGATAGTATTTGGTCACCAGAAAGGTTTCGGAAGTACCGGGTATTTTATCAGAGTGCCAAAAGGGGTTCCGGGAGGCCGCCGGCAAGCGGTGGGCCTTATGGGCCAAAGGGGGGAGCACACCAGCCCACAAGGGGGTTGGTGCGCCCCCTCCACCCCTTGCCCATGCACCAAAGAGGGAGGGAAGGAAGGGAGAGATGCCCCAAAGGCAGCCAGCCCCCCTTTCCTTCCCCCCATGCACAAATATGGAAGGGGGGTTTCGGCCAGGGTAGGCGCCCTAGGGCTGCCGCCGGCCACTTGGAGCGCCCTAGGGGATGCCTCCCCTCCCCCTCCACCTATATATATGAGAGGAGGCAGAGGGGCAACACACACCAAGATTCCCTAGCCGTGTGCGGCGCCCCTCTCCCTCTAGTTCGTCATCGGTCATATTTTCGTAGTGCTTGGCGAAGCCCTACGGAGATAGTTGCATAACCATCGTCACTATGCCGTCGTGTTTCCATAACTCATCTACTACTTCGCCCGTCTTGTTGGATCAAGAAGGTGAGGACGTCATCGAGTTGAACGTGTGATGAACGCGGAGGTGTCATACATTCGGTACTTGATCGGGTGGATCGTGAAGGTGTACGACTACATCAACTGCGTTGATAAATGCTTCCGCTAAATGGTCTACGAGGGTACGTAGACACACTCTCCCCTCTCGTTGTTATGCATCTCCATGGATAGATCTTGCGTGTGCGTAGAAATTTTTTGTTTTCCATGCAACGTTCCCCAACACCATCTTCTTATGGTTATGTGACGCTCACAGAGGATAATATGATCTTGTCTATTCCAGAGGAGTCCCAAGGAAATGATTGAGGGAGTCCTGGATTAAGGGGTCCTCGGGCGTCCGGGCTATGTGACGTGGGCCGCACTAATGGGTCGTGAAGATACAAGACAGAAGACTTCCTCCCGTGTCCGGATGGGACTCTCCTTTGCGTGGAAGGCAAGCTTGGCGTTCGGATATGAAGATTCCTTCCTCTGTAAACCGACTCTGTACAACCCTAGGCCCCTCCGGTGTCTATATAAACCGGAGGGTTTAGTCTGTAGAGGCAATCATAATCATACAGGCTAGACATCTAGGGTTTAGCCATTACGATCTTGTGGTAGATCAACTCTTGTATACCCCATATTCATCCAAGATAATCAAGCGGGAAGTAGGGTATTACCTCTATCGAGAGGGCCTGAACCTGGGTAAACATCGTGTCCCTGTCTCCTGTTACCTTCGATCCTTAGACGCACAGTTCGGGACCCCCTACCCGAGATCCGCCGGTTTTGACACCGACATTGGTGCTTTCATTGAGAGTTCCTCTATGGTGTCGACAACAGGATTGATGGCTCGCCTTGTTATCAAGGACAGTATCACTTCCGGAGGAGCCCTGGCCTCAGGCCAAACCCTTCGGCTAGGCAGCTTTACCATGGCCGCCCATTTGGCCGTTAAGCCGATGATGACATCCCAAGTCATCGAAAATCGTCTCCGTGTTGGCCCCGAATACTCCAAACGGATGGATCCGGCGGATTTGTCGTCTTTAAATGAACTCCTGGATCGCATCGCCGTCCTGGGGGTTGCTACAGACTATGATCAGATTGGGCTTAAACCCGATCAGAGAGAAATCAAATCTCCGCCAATCACCCATCAGATAGCGGTCATAGAGGAGCAAAACAGCTCTTCCCCTATGTTGAAAGCAAGCTATGTTCGGATTTCCGAGCTCGGAGAGCCGGATACCGGTCCACGGGGTGACACTCCCAATCCTCCGAACTTAGAATCGGGCATTGAGCCTGAAGAATCACTGGACGCCCCGGAGCCTGAGCTAATAAACTCAGAAGTTTTTCAAAATCCGGACTCCACATTGGTTCAGGGCTCGGATTTAAAGCCACCCACCCACCACAAGCAATATTCGCCAAGCAATTCCGGTCCCCAGGATATATGTGACCTCATGTACATACAACAACAGTCTCAGGAAACAGTCCGTCACTTTTGGGCCAGATTCCTCCTTGTCAAGGACAAGATTAAAGATTGCCGCGACGAGGACGCAATTTTAGTATTCTGCAATAATTGCACGGACGAAGGAATCCTCAATGCCCTCAACCGCCATCGCGTTTCACACTTCGCCGACTTGGCAACCATAGTACAGAAGTACTATGCAATGGAAAGAGCCTGGAAAACTCAGACAGCCCGCTGGGAACCACCGGCCTTCACGCCACCTCCCTGTCGGGCAAAAAGGATGCACCCTCGCGGGACACCCGACCCCGTAGGCAAGAAAGTTAAACCCATTACGGGACGTGGAACCGTTCTTGAGGAATGGCTCGATAAGCCATGCAAAATACACATGACACCGGATACCGAACCAACCCATAGCCTCAGAGCATGTTGGACACTCCGGCAAGTGGCCAAGAGCGGCGAGGATATCCTCATCAAAAACACCTCCGAGCAGTACTTGATACGTCTCCAATGTATCTATAAGTTTTGATTGATCCATGCTATATTATCTACTATTTTGGGCAATATTGGGCTTTATTTTCCACTTTTATATTATTTTTGGGACTAACCTATTAACCGGAGGCCCAGCCCAGATTTGCTGTTTTATGCCTATTTCAGTGTTTCGAAGAAAAGGAATATCAAACGGAGTCGAAACGGAACAAAATCAACTGGAGAAGTTATTTTTGGAAGGAAAGCAACCCAGGGAACTTGGAGTGCACGTCAGGGGAGACACGGGCTGCCCATGAGGGTGGGGGCGCCCCCCCCCTAGGGCGCGCCCCCTGCCTCGTGGGGCCCCTGTGGCTCCTCCGACGTACTTCCTCCACCCATATATATCGTGGTACCCTAAAACTTCCAGAACGAAGAATAGATCGGGAGTTCCGCCGCCAGAAGTCTCCGTAGCCACCGAAAACCAATCTAGACCCATTCTGGCACCCTGCCGGATGGGGGCAATCCCTCTCCGGTGGCCATCTTCTTCATCCCAGTGCTCTCCATGACGAGGAGGGAGTAGTTCTCCCTTGGGGCTGAGGGTATGTACCAGTAGCTATGTGTTTGATCTCTCTCTCTCTCTCTCTCTCTCTCTCGTGTTCTTGAGATGATACGATCTTGATGTATCGCGAGCTTTGCTATTATATTTGGATCTTATGATGTTTCTTCCCCCCTCTACTCTCTTGTAATGAATTGAGTTTCCCCTTTGGAGTTATCTTATCGGATTGAGTCTTTAAAGACTTGAGAACACTTGATGTATGTCTTGCCATGGATATCTGTGGTGACAATGGGATATCACGTGATTCACTTGATGTATGTTTTGGTGATCAACTTGCGGGTTCCGCCCATGAACCTATGCATAGGGGTTGGCACACGTTTTCATCGTGATTCTCCGGAGAAACTTTGGCGCACTCTTTGAGGTCCTTTGTGTTGGTTGAATAGATGAATCTAATATTGTGTGATGCATATCGTATAATCATACCCACGAATACTTGAGGTGACATCGGAGTATCTAGGTGACATCGGAGTATCTAGGTGACATTAGGGTTTTGGTTGATTTGTGCCTTAAGGTGTTATTCTAGTATGAACTCTAGGGCTATTTGTGATACTTATAGGAATAGCCCAATGGATTGATTGGAAAGAATAACTTTGAGGTGGTTTCATACCCTACCATAATCTCTTCGTTCGTTCTCCGCTATTAGTGACTTTGGAGTGACTCTCTGTTGCATGTTGAGGGATAGTAATGTGATCCAATTATGATATCATTGTTGAGGGACTTACACTAGCGAAAGTATGAACCCTAGGCCTTATTTCCACACATTGCAATACCGTTTACGCTCACTTTTATCGTTAGTTACCTTGCTGTTTTTATATTTTCAGATTACAAATACCTTTATCTACCATCCCTATTGCACTTGTATCACCATCTCTTCGCCGAACTAGTGCACATATACAATTTACCATTGTATTGGGTGTGTTGGGGACACAAGAGACTCTTTGTTATTTGGTTGCAGGGTTGCTCGAGAGAGACCATCTTCATCCTATGCCTCCTACGGATTGATAAACCTTAGGTCATCCACTTGAGGGAAATTTTCTACTGTCCTACAAACCTCTGCACTTGGAGGCCCAACAACGTCTACAAGAAGAAGGTTGTGTAGTAGACATCAAGCTCTTTTCTGGCGCCGTTGCCGAGGAGGTGAGTGCTTCAAGGTATATCTTTAGATCTTGCAATCGAGTCTTTTAGTTTCTTGTTTTTATCACTAGTTTAGTTTATAAAAGAAAACTATAAAAAATGTGAATTGAGTTTGTCTCATACGCTTCACCTTTTTAATATCTTTCGTGAGTATGATGGAAAAGATAATTGTGCTCAAGTGCTAGAAGAAGATATCTGTAAAATGTTTGGCACTAAATATTTGAATGATGAGCATGATTGCAATGTTGTTAGTATGAATTCTTTGAATATCCATGATGCTAATGATGATTGCACTAGTTATGATGAAAATGCCTCCTATAAAAATGTCAATTTTTGTGGAGTAGACTGGGTTTGCAAGTACACACCAAATAGGGAAGATAGATATTGCAGGAGGCATAAGTACTTAGAAACCAAATTGTTGCAAGAAGAGCTAGATGAATGTGCTGAAAGATTCAATATTTTTGTGCCCCTTGTGAACTTTGCAATGAACATGATCATTTAAAGCTCCAATGCTATTTGTTTCATGATCAAGTCGTGCCGAAACATTGTGATAATTTGATTACCCTTGAGCATCATAAAGAGCTTAGCCTTCTTTTGAGTTATGAAGAAATGAAACGTATAAGTGAGGGTATTGCAAAGTTTAATCTTGATAGATTTTTTGATTTTGATCTAGAGAAAATTTATATGTATTGTGCGGTGAATTGTATTGAAAATCCTTATATTGCCAACTACATAAAGAAAAGAAAACAAATAGAACATGAAGAGAATACTAATGAAAGGGAAGAGACTTCCCAATACCCTCCTATTATTTCTTATGATGAATCAGGTAACGAGGAGGAGCCTCCTATTCAACGAATCTCATTAATAAGGAGCTCCAGAAAGAGGATTGAACCCACACATGATGTGGTGAAGAAGAAGAAAAGAAAAAGGAAGAGAGGTAAAAAGATATCTCTCCCAAATAATGCTGCTCCTATTACTATTGTGCCTCACGAAAATATAATTGTGGAAGATAATGATGCTTTTTATGATCTTGAAAATCTATTTGCCACTTGCTTGGAAGAATATAATAATTGCTATACTATCAGTGCTATCTATACTGTTAATGATGAGAGTGATTATGCTTATGATATGAAAAGTCCCAAGCTTGGGGAAGCTATGTTGATGAGGATGACATATTTGAGAATATATTTGCTGCAATTAATGTTTGTCCCAAGCTTGGGGAAGCTATGGTTAATGAAGATGATATTTTTAGTCTCCCAAGTTTTGATATGCAAGTTTATAATGATGATAGCATGCCTCCTACTTATGATGATTATTGTGATGATACTTATGCTATAAAAAGTAGTGATTATATTTATAAAACTTGTCATGGTTATGATTACCCCTTCTCTGAACATTACTCTTTTAATGTGGAAACAATTTATAGTATTCAAGTTTCCTATGATACTCCCACTATTCCGAATAAGAAGAATTTTGCTTATGTGGAGAGTAATAAATTTTGTATGCTTGTAGATCATGAAAAGAATGCTTTAGGTACTGGTTATATTGTTAAATTCATTCATGATGCTACTGAAAATTATTATGAGGGAGGAATATATGCTTGTAGGAATTGCAATAATATCAAGTTTCCTCTCTATGTGCTTAAAGTTTTGAAGTTATGCTTGTTTTGCCCTCCTATGCTAGTTGATTATTGTTCCCACAAGTTGTTTGCTCACAAAATCCCTATGTGTAGGAAGTGTGTTAGACTTAAATGTGCTAGTCATATTCTTCATGATGCTCTCTTTATGTTACGATTCTTATCTTTTATATGAGCATCATTGAAATCATCGTGCCTAGCTAGGGGCGTTAAACGATAGCGCTTGTTGGGAGGCAACCCAATTTTATTTTTTTCCTTCATTTTTGCTCCTGTTTAGTAATAAATAATTCATATATCCTCTGTTTAGATGTTGTTTTATGCTTTTAATTAGTGTTTGTGCCAAGTAGAACCTTTGGGAAGACTTGGGGAAAGTCTTGTTGATCATGCTGTCAAAAACAGAAACTTTAGTGCTCACGAGAATTGCTGCCATTTTTATTTGGAGAGTTATATTTAGTTAATTCTTTTTGCAGATGATTAATAGGTAAATTACTCAGGTCCAGAAATTTATTTTAGAATTTTATCAGTTCCATAAGTAGACGTTTGATCCATATTACTACAGACTGTTCTGTTTTTGATAGATTCTCTTTTCGATGTGTTGTTTACTTATTTTGATGAATCTATGGCTAGTAAAATAGTTTATAAACCATAGAGAAGTTGGACTACAGTAGGTTTAACACCAATATAAATAAAGAATGAGTTCATTACAGTACCTTGAAGTGGTGATTTATTTTCTTATACTAACGGAGCTTACGAGTTTTCTGTTAAGTTTTGTGTTGTGAAGTTTTCAAGTTTTGGGTAAGGATTCGATGGACTATGGAATAAGGAGTGTCAAGAGCCTAAGATTGGGGATGCCAAAGGAACCCCAAGGTAATATTCAAGGACAACCAAGAGCCTAAGCTTGGGGATGCCCCGGAAGGCATCCCCTCCTTCGTCTTCGTTCATCGGTAACTTTACTTGGAGCTATATTTTTATTCGCCACATGATATGTGTTTTGCTTGGAGCGTCAATTTATTTTGCTTTGCTTGCTGTTTGAATAGAATACCAAGATCTGAAATTATCAAATGTTAGAGAGTCTTCACATAGTTGCATAATTATTAAACTACTCATTGATCTTCACTTATATCTTTCGGAGTAGTTTGTTGTTGCTCTAGTGCTTCACTTATATCTTTTAGAGCATGGTGGTAGTTTTATTTTGAAGAAATAGAGAACTCTCATGATTCACTTATATCATTCTGAGAGTCTTAAATAGCATGGTAATTTGCTTAAAATCCTAATATTCTAGGTATTCAAGAATAATAAAACTTTCTTATGAGTGTGTTGAATACTATGAGAAGTTTGATGCTTGATAATTGCTTTGAGATATGAGGAGGGTGATATTAGAGTCATGCTAGTTGAGTGGTTATGAATTTGACAAATACTTGTGTTGAAGTTTGTGATTCCCGTAGCATGCATGTATGGTGAACCGTTATGTGATGAAGTCGGAGCATGATTTATTTATTGATTGTCTTCCTTATGAGTGGCGGTCGGGGACGAGCGATGGTCTTTTCCTACCGATCTATCCCCCTAGGAGCATGCGCGTACTACTTTGTTTTGATAACTAATAGATTTTTGCAATAAGTATGTGAGTTCTTTATGACTAATGTTGAGTCCATGGATTATACGCACTCTCACCCTTCCACCATTGCTAGCCTCTCTAGTACCGCGCAACTTTCGCTGGTACCATATACCCACCATACACCTTCCTCAAAACAGCCACCATACCTACCTATTATGGCATTTCCATAGCCATTCCGAGATATATTGCCATGCAACTTTCCACCATTCCATTCATCATGACACATTTATCATTGTCATATTGCTTAGCATGATCATGTAGTTGACATAGTATTTGTGGCAAAGCCACTGTTCATAATTCTTTCATACTTGTCACTCTTGATTCATCGCATATCCCTGTACACCGCCGGAGGCATTCATATAGAGTCATACTTTGTTCTAGTATCGACTTGAATCATTGAGTTGTAAATAAATAGAAGTGTGATGATCATCATTCGATAGAGCATTGTCCCAAAAAAGAGAAAGGCCATAAAAAAGACCAAATAAAAAAAGGCCAAATAAAAAAAGAAAAAAAAAGAAAGGCCAAATAAAAAAAGAGAAAGGCCATAAAAAAGAAAGGCCAAATAAAAAAATAAAGGCCAAAAAAAGAAAGGCCAAATAAAAAAAGGGGGACAATGCTACTATCCTTTTACCACACTTGTGCTTCAAAGTAGCACCATGATCTTCATGATAGAGAGTCTCCTATGTTGTCACTTTCATATACTAGTGGGAATCTTTCATTATAGAACTTGGCTTGTATATTCCAATGATGGGCTTCCTTAAAATGCCCTAGGTCTTCGTGAGCAAGCAAGTTGGATGCACACCCACTAGTTTTTTTTGTTGAGCTTTCATATACTTATAGCTCTAGTGCATCTGTTGCATGGCAATCCCTACTCACTCACATTGATATCTATTGATGGGTATCTCCATAGCCCGTTGATATGCCTAGTCGATGTGAGACTAGCATCTCCCTTTTTTTCCTCTCCACAACCACTATTCTATTCCACCTATAGTGCTATGTCCATGGCTCACGCTCATGTATTGCGTGAAGATTGAAAAAGTTTGAGAACATCAAAAGTATGAAACAATTGCTTGGCTTGTCATCGGGGTTGTGCATGATTTAAATATTTTGTGTGGTGAAGATAGAGCATAGCCAGACTATATGATTTTGTAGGGATAACTTTCTTTGGCCATGTTATTTTGAGAAGACATGATTGCTTAGTTAGTATGCTTGAAGTATTATTATTTCTATATCAATATGAACTTTTGTCTTGAATCTTATGGATCTGAATATTCATATCACAAGTAAGAAGAATTACATTGAAATTATGCCAACTAGCATTCCACATCAAAAATTATCTTTTTATCATTTACCTACTCGAGGACGAGCAGGAATTAAGCTTGGGGATGCTTGATACGTCTCCAACGTATCTATAATTTTTTATTGCTCCATGCTATATTATCTACTGTTTTGGGCAATATTGGGCTTTATTTTCCACTTTTATATTATTTTTGGGACTAACCTATTAACCGGAGGCCCAGCCCAAATTTGTTGTTTTATGCCTATTTCAGTGTTTCTAAGAAAAGGAATATCAAACGGAGTCGAAACGGAACGAAATCAACTGGAGAACTTATTTTTGGAAGGAAAGCAACCCAGGGAACTTGGAGTGCACGTCAGGGGAGACACGGGATGCCCACGAGGGTGGGGGGCGCGCCCCCTGCCTCGTGGGGCCCCCGTGGCTCCTCCGACGTACTTCCTGCACCCATATATATCGCCGTACCCTAAAACTTCCAAAAAGAAGAATAGATCGGGAGTTCCGCCGCCAGAAGCCTCCGTAGCCACCGAAAACCAATCTAGACCCGTTCCGGCACCCCGCCGGGGGGGCAATCCCTCTCCGGTGGCCATCTTCATCATCCCGGTGCTCTCCATGACGAGGAGGGAGTAGTTCTCCCTCGGGGCTGAGGGTATGTACCAGTAGCTATGTGTTTGATCTCTCTCTCTCGTGTTCTTGAGATGATACGATCTTGATGTATCGCGAGCTTTGCTATTATATTTGGATCTTATGATGTTTCTTCCCCCCTCTACTCTCTTGTAATGAATTGAGTTTCCCCTTTGGAGTTATCTTATCGGATTGAGTCTTTAAAGACTTGAGAACACTTGATGTATGTCTTGACGTGGATATCTATGGTGACAATGGGATATCACGTGATTCACTTGATGTATGTTTGGTTGATCAACTTGCGGGTTCCGCCCATGAGCCTATGCATAGGGTTTGGCACACGTTTTTGTCGTGGTTCACCTGTAGAAACTTTGGGGCACTCTTTGAGGTCCTTTGTGTTGGTTGAATAGATGAATCTAAGATTGTGTGATGCATATCATATAATCATACCCACGGATACTTGATGTGACATTGGAGTATCTAGGTGACATTAGGGTTTTGGTTGATTTGTGTCTTAAGGTGTTATTCTAGTATGAACTCTAGGGCTGTTTGTGACACTTATAGGAATAGCCCAACGGATTGATTGGAAAGATAACTTTTAGGTGGTTTCGTACCCTACCATAATCTCTTCGTTCGTTCTCCGCTATTAGTGACTTTGGAGTGACTCTCTGTTGCATGTTGAGGGATAGTAATGTGATCCAATTATGATATCATTGTTGAGGGAACTTACACTAGCGAAAGTATGAACCCTAGGCCTTATTTCCACACATTGAAATACCGTTTACGCTCACTTTTATCATTAGTTACCTTGCTGTTTTTATATTTTCAGATTACAAATACCTTTATCTACCATCCCTATTGCACTTGTATCACCATCTCTTTGCCGAACTAGTGCACCTATACAATTTACCATTGTATTGGGTGTGTTGGGGACACAAGCGACTCTTTGTTATTTGGTTGCAGGGTTGCTCGAGAGACCATCTTCATCCTACGCCTCCTACGGATTGATAAACCTTAGGTCATCCACTTGAGGGAAATTAGCTACTGTCCTACAAACCTCTACACTTGGAGGCCCAACAACGTCTACAAGAAGAAGGTTGTGTAGTAGACATCAGTACTCTCCGAAAGATAACGACCTCAGAGTATTGAGGGTCTTCGAGACTTTCCCTTCAAACAAATGGTGCAAAAGGACACTCTGTGGCCTCATCGAAGTCTGCCAAGTCACAACAATAAATCCCTGGAATGACACGACCATAACTTTTAATGCCTATGACGAACCAAACTTCCGGTCAGTCTGGGAACCAGCTGCCCTGGTCCTCAATCCAATTGTGGATGGCTTTCGGCTCACTAAAGTGCTCATGGACGGCGGTAGTGGATTGAAACTCATCTACGAGGACACGCTCAATAAAATGCAAATAGACAGGAGCCGCATCGAGCAAAGTAATACGACCTTTCGAGGAATCATTCCCAGTCGAGAAGCAAGACGCGTGGGAAAAATTAAACTCCATGTGGTATTAGGCATGCCGAAGAACTATCGGTCCGAAGAGATAACCTTCCAAGTGGCCCCTTTCAACAGTGGATATCACGCCCTGCCTCATTACGGGTATATGAAGCTCAAGATGCCTGGGCCCAACGGTATCATCACTCTCATCAGTGATCCGGACATAGCACTCCACGCCGAAAACAAAACCGCATCCCTGGCCCTCGAGGCACTATTTGAGGCCCTTGCGACCGAAGAGTTAACCGCACTACGCTCCACGATGGATAGGGACAACATAATCCTCGATAAGTGCCCCAAATCCACCTCATTCAAACCAGCAGATGAAATAGTCAAATTTCAAGTCCACCCAACGGACCCCAAGAAGACAGCTTCCATCGGGGCACAGCTTGACTCGACTATCGACGCCGCACTACGCGCGTTCCTGCGCGAGAACTGGGACATATTTGCCTGGCACCCTTCTGATATGCCAGGAATCCCACGCAGGTTGGCCGAACACAGCCTCAATATATTGAAGGGATACAAGTCGGTCAAGCAAACACTGCGGCGCTTTTCTGAACCCAAACGACAAGCTATGGGGGAGGAACTAGCCAAGTTAATTGAGGCCGGGTTCATCAGAGAAACTAAACACCCAGACTGGCTAGCAAACCTGGTGATGGTACCAAAGAAGGATAAATCCTGGCGCCTGTGTGTCGATTTCAAGGACCTCAATAAGGCCTGCCCTAAGGATCCCTTCCCCCTCCCCTGCATCGATCAGATCATTGATGCTACTGCAGGACACGACTCAATGTGCTTCCTCGACGCATACTCCGGATATCATCAAATCAAAATGAAGGAATCCGATCAAGCCGCAACGGCATTCATCACCCCATACGGGCCTTTCTGCTTCAACACTATGCCCTTCGGGCTTAAAAACGCCGGCGCCACCTACCAACACATGATTTACACATGCCTGGAAAAACAAATCGGCAAGACGGTCGAAGCATATGTGGATGACGTTGTCATCAAGACTAAGCACATCGAGTCACTAGTAGACGACCTGCGTCTCACATTCGACAACCTCCATACATATGACATCAAGCTCAATCCGGAAAAGTGTGTTATCGGCGTCCCCGCCAGAAAACTGCTGGGCTTCATCGTTTCCAATAGAGGAATTGAGGCAAACCCAACCAAAATTCGAGCTTTGTCACAATTGGCTACACCAACAGACCTCAAACAGGTCCAAAAATTAGCCAGATGCGTGGCAGCTTTAAGCCGCTTTATCTCCAGGTTAGGAGAAAAGGCATTGCCACTGTATCGTCTGCTCCGACGCACCGACCACTTTGAGTGGACGGACACGACAACAGCCAGACTGGAAGAAATAAAAGCTCTTATAGCGAGCAACCCAATCATGGCCGCGCCAAACGTCGGCGAACCCATGTTATTATACATCTCTGCAACACACCAGGTGGTGAGTGCGGTGCTCGTCGTTGAACGAGAAGAGGACGGACAAAAATTCCCACTTCAGAAACTGGTATACTATGTATCCACTGTCCTCACGCCATGAAAATCCCGGTACACTCATTACCAGAGGATAGCCTATGCGGTCTTCATGGCATCCCGGAAGCTACGGCACTACTTTCAAGAGTGCTCGATCACGGTGGCTTCCGAAGTACCACTCAATGACATAATAAACAACCGCGACGCTACAGGCCGGATTGCCAAGTGGGCCATTGAGCTCTTGCCAATCGATATAACATACAAACCGCGCCGAGCCATTAAATCCCAAGTATTGGCTGACTTCGTCGCCGAATAGATAGAGGCCAAACTCCCTAAAGAGTATGGTACGTATTCCAACTGGGTCATGCACTTCGATGGCTCTAAAACGGTTTAGGAGCGGGCGTTGTCTTAACGTCCCCCCACTGGAGACACAGTCCAGTACGTGCTCCAAATATTATACACAGACTCCAATAACGCACCTGAATACGAGGCCTTATTGCACGGTCTTCAGATGGCTATCTCCATGAGCATACAACGACTAGAGGTGCGCAGGGATTCAAATCTCGCAATATCCCAAATAAATGGAGACTTCGACGAAAAAGATCCGAAGATGGCGGCCTATCGTAATGTCGTTCTCAAAATATCAGCTCGGTTCAAGGGACTCGAGTTCCATCATGTGACCCGAGAAAGTAATCAAGTGGCGGATGTCCTTGCTCGCATGGGCGCCAAGCGTGACCCCGTCCCGCCTAACATCTTTTTGGAAAGCCTCTTCAATCCATCTGTGGTGTGCAGGATGAGAGCGGCAACACTAGTCCGGATCCGATTATACCCTCAGATTCTGAACACAATACCGATACCATCAGGGGCTCAGCCACCGAAATAACACCATCGGCCCATCTATAATGGTAGTAATTGCCCCATGGACCAAACCCTTCTTGGCCTACCTTAATAGGCGAGAGCTCCCTGAGGATCAGAATGAGGCTCGATGCATCATTCGGCGTTCGAAGGCCTACAAGGTTCATGAAGGAGAGCTCTATAAGAAGAGCGCTACCGGAGTACTTCAAAGATGTATTTTCGAAGAAGAGGGATGGCAGCTCCTGGCCGAAATCCATGCTGGTCTCGGCGGTCACCACGCCGTGGCTCGGGCTCTTGTAAGCAAGGCCTTCCGTACCGGTTTCTTCTGGCCGACGGCCCGAGCAAACGCACAGGACCTTGTCCAGTGCTGTGTAGGATGCCAGCTTTTCGCCAGTCAAAGCCATATGCCGCCAACCGCCCTGCAAACAATCCCCATTACTTGGCCTTTCGCGGTCTGGGGGATTGGTATGGTCGGACCCCTTAAAGGGGGAGGCCATAAGAAAAAATATCTGGTAGTCATGGTAGATAAAGTCACTAAGTGGATAGAGTCCAAACTAAATAAAACGGCCGAAGCCGGACCAGTGATAGACTTTATATCCGGTGTCGTACACCGCTATGGTGTCCCACACAGCATCATCACAGATAACGGCTCCAATTTCACAGCCTACGAAGTGAAAACTTGGTGTGCTAACCTGGGCATCAAGCTAGATTATGCCTCCGTCTATCACCCCCAAACAAACGGTCAAGTCGAACGACCTAATGGTCTTATCATGAGCGGATTTAAGCCTAGACTAGTGCGGTCCTTAAAAGAGTCAGACAAACACTGGGTCGAGGAGCTCGACTCCATACTCTGGGGACTGCAGACCACGCCCAATCGCACTACCGGTTACACACCATTCTTCATGGTGTACGGCGCAGAGGCTGTTTTGCCCTGCAACATCGTTCATGACTCACCTTGAGTGTGCATGTACGAAGAGAGAGAGGCCGAGCTAGATCGGCAGGACAGACTAGATGCCCTGGAGGAGGAGCGCGACGTTGCAAAAGCCCGTTCCGCATTCTATCAACAACAAGCTCGGAGATACCAAAGCAGAGAAGTGCGGTCCAAGACTTATAATGTTGGTGAACTCGTTCTACGCTTGCCAGAAAAGAAAAAGGAGAAACTCAAACCCAAATGGGAGGGTCCCTTCATTATAGATGAAGTTCTCACTGGAGGTGCGTACTGCCTGCGTGATGCATCGGATAATCTCTTAGAGCCGAACCCATGGAATGCCGCCCGACTCCGAAGATTCTACGCCTATAGCCGGACTCATCATTCGTTTTCTTTTTCTCCTCTTTCCATTTTTTCTCTCTTTAAATTTTTATTTAGATTTATAGCTCTTGTGCGGCTACACCACACACTTATGAGGTACACATCCTTAAATGTATACGCCCATGATGCCTAGGGGCTTCTTTTACAGAAGCTTATTATGATTTTCCGAGCATCAAGCTCACCACATATGTGTCCTTTTACAAATATATACCTTTTCTTCGCCATTATATGCACCTTTATGACTTAAGTCTTTGCCAAGCTGGGTTGCCTGGCTCCTGTGCTTATGCCCTATGTTCCCGTTAATTCAGCTAGGGCATAAAGGGAGCACCTCTGCGATTGTTACAGCCGGGTTATCCAGACTTGTACCTCAGACTGGGTGAAGCCGAAAGCTAGCATTCTTAAGGGAATAATCGGTCGGCGGACTAAAGACGTTTTCCCCTCATTGCACTATGAACCCCCAGATATTACGTATACTGTGATGTTTCAAATCACAGTTTGGGCATGCATACTAACGCGTGCTCACCCAGAGAAAGGAACCCTTAACGGAACTATTCTCTCTGGAAGATGTTTCTTACAATTCATAAGTAATATAACATAGCTAGCCGGATACAACTTGTCTGTTAAAGCAACTATGACTCCTACGCCTGGTTTCCATGCATGCCCTGGTATTTATTACTGGTCCGGTATTCGAAAACACTCCGCACCTTCAGGTCCGGAGGTCGAAGCAAAAAGGTATGCCATGACAATCGTTTTACAATTCGGCTAGGGACAAATTTGTCAATTGAAGTACATAGTCACTTGGAATCAAAAACTTATTTCTCTATACCGTCTAACAGGCTGTCTAGCTTAAAATCCTGTTGTGAAAACTTGGTGGCTATCTTTACTTGGTTATATACCAAGCTCACTGGAATTTCTTGTCCATCTGACCTCCAAGGCCCGCCCCGGGCCATAAGATTCGGATCAAGTCTGGTGTACTGCGTTTTCACCATGGCCCAGACCTCGCGTGCACCTTCACGGCAAGCCGATATCTTCCATAATTTAAAGCGGCACCCAGCTCCCTTTAATAGCTTCACAAGCTCTTCCATACTTCCTGGAGGGGAGGCGGATAGCCACAAAGCTTTGGCAACACTCCGCGTTGCTTTTCGAGCTTGATCGTACACTTCGGACAGTTCTTGCAGCAGATCGCCTTGAGATCTGGACATTTCCTCTTCGAGACAGCCAGTCAGCATACCTGCAGACATAAATCTGTTAACTCATTTCTTTACTGCACTAACACGGAGGTAGGTTCCAAAGCATACTGAATATGCCGCCCTGTAGCCTCCTGTTCTCTTTTATGGCGTCCACCAGCTGGGCTCACACGTCTTTTAGCTCTTCGCCCAGCTGGGTGTTGGAATCCCGCAGCTTGTTCTTATCATCCCTGGTCCGTGTCAACACACGTTCGCCAGCGGCCAGTTGCTTTTTGGCCTGTTGTTTGCACGCCTGCGCGGCATCCAGTTCCTCTTCCAGTTGATCTAACGATCCTGCCATGAGAAATACAACAGTATTAACACTACTGGTATATGATTATATTTTTCTGGATGGAAGGGGACACTACCAGGAGGTGCCTCGTTGGATTTCTCCAGTTCGGCGGTAACAACAGCTAGCTGGGTCCGGCACTTTTCCAGCTCATGAGACAGCATGTTATTCTTCTCCGTGAGTGCCTGATTATACAATGATCCTTAAATCAGTCGCTTCAACTGTTTCAAGTCTCGAGGGCTACTGGTATATGATTACCAGATTGGTACAATGCGAACTTACCCACACATCTTTCATATGCTGGTCAGTGTCTCTGGCAAGCCCATCTCGAGCAGCTCGGATATACGCATCAGCCAAGCTGAAGGCATTGAACGCCTCTTTAGTAAAGCCGGGGTCACGGAGAGCGGCCCTCCGGTGCCGATGATTCATGGCGCTCTCTACTACAGAGTTCGTGAGGGATACATTATCTGAATCCACTGAAGGAGGAGAATCCAGCGTCACTCCCGTGTCTGCTCCCTCCCTAGAGGCAGGATCTGGAACCTGATTGGTGGAGGCGTGACCGGCAGGATCCCTGGACATAGTCCGGCGAACGCTTTTCCTGATAAAACACAGCGGACAATGTCATGGTTCGATGTGACTGCCTTGGGGCATATTTAAAGCCATACCTCTTTGATGAAGGCTCGGTCGTGTTGCCATTTGCCTTCCTCTTCGAAGACCCGCCCGGCGCACGCGTCGCTTTCTCATGAGACGCCTCTGGTGCGTCACAGCGCGCCGATCGCCTCCCCTTTGGAGCACGAGACAGTGCGGTGGGTGAGGCATAATGAGGAAGCTCTTTCGGAGGAAACGTCTCCTGACTACTTACATATGAGGCAGGAAGGAGGCCGGGATAATCAGCTATGATTGCCACTTCTGTGCCATCATAGCTCGCCTGGTAGAAGACTCCCTCCTGGAGCTCTACAAATATGTCCGGATCCTCTTCGAACCGGGATCGAGGTCCCGGTTATGGTCCTCCGGCTATGGAGCAGGGCTACGGATCCCCGCGATAACCTTCCGCCATTCCTGTTATGAATGGACGAACTAATGTCAGTTAAACATGACTCAGGGAGAAGATTGAGTAAAGCGATGGGATTAAAACTCACCCAGTTAGGAGGATTATACATGGAAAATCCCTCTCGATGCTTAAGACAAGTGAACTCCTCTTTCTCCCCTTTATACAGATCGGCCAATATTGTGGCCAGGGCGGCGGGGGTGTCCGGACCCTTTCGTCCACAGCGTGAGGCGTCATCTTCCCCATTATAGTGCCACATAGGGAGCCCTCTGAATTGGAGTGGCTGAACACCTCACGCTATGGAAATTGCCATTACCTTGATTATTGATAATCCGGACTGGGCAAGTGTCCTTATCTCGCCCATTAATTGTCGGACTTCCGCGCTATCTTCCTCCTCGAGGCTTCCAGGACACTAGCTGTGGCGTTTCTTTAATGGGGCGCTGGAAAATTCGGGAAGACCCATTCGGACTGGGTCAGGGAGTGCGACATCTTTAATATAAAACCACTCCAAGGGCCACTCTTTGGACCTCTTCTTCGGCATGCTGGATAGGTATCTGGTCCCGGCCATGCGCCATATCTCGGCGCCGCCCACCTCGAATATAGATCCCTTTTGGGTGCGAGGGACGAGGCAGAAAAGCTTCCTCCATAACTCGAAATGGGCATCGCATCCCAGGAATAGCTCGCAAAGAGCGACAAAACCCGTGATGTGCAGGATAGAGGTCGGGGTGAGATTGTGAAGTTGGAGTCCGCAGTACTCCAACAGACCTCGGAGGACAGGGTGGATTGGAAATCCGATGCCTCTTAATAAAAAGGATACGAAGCACACTCGCTCCCCCCTGGTTGGATTGGGGAAATTTTCCGCCAGGGCTTCACCGGAAAAAGAAGTTAATCCTGCCGGAACAGGGACTAGATTCGCGGGGGAAAGGAATCCCTACATTTGAAGCTTAATCAACTGGTCATGGGATACTGAACATCTCTCCCAATCGCCTTTTTCGGAGCCGTGAGGGCGGGAGGAAGAACTGGGAGCGCTGCCATGTTGGAATGGTTTCTCATAGTAAGCTCTAAAGATTTTCCACCTGGTGTGGGATCACATCTGAGATCCAATCCCTTTAAATAGATGCTTTCTTTACACGGCTAGGGTGTTATGTGCAAAAATACTCTGACCTTTTGTATTCGCTCGACACGTGGAAGCAGAAGCAACGGAGGCGCAGAAGCTGAAGGGTATGACAATTAATGAAAAGCCGAGTATAACTCTTCGGGTCAGATGCTCTGAAGTATTCGGAGAAGGAACCCACCTTGCAATGCCGAAGACAATCTATGCGCCGGACACATCTTCATTGAAGCCTGGTTCAGGGGCTACTGAGGGAGTCCTGGATTAAGGGGTCCTCGGGCGTCCGGGCTATATGACGTGGGCCGGACTAATGGGCCGTGAAGATACAAGACAGAAGACTTCCTCTCGTGTCTGGATGGGACTCTCCTTTGCGTGGAAGGCAAGCTTGGCGTTCGTATATGAATATTCCTTCCTCTATAAACCGACTCTGTACAACCCTAGGCCCCTTTGGTGTCTATATAAACCAGAGGGTTTAGTCCGTAGAGGCAACCATAATCATACAGGCTAGACATCTAGGGTTTAGCCATTACGATCTCATGGTAGATCAACTCTTGTAAACTCCATATTCATCCAAGATAATCAAGCAGGAAGTAGGGTATTACCTCTATCGAGAGGGCCCGAACCTGGGTAAACATCGTGTCTTTGTCTCCTGTTACCTTCGATCCTTAGACGCATAGTTCGGGACCCCCTACCTGAGATCTGTCGGTTTTGACACCGACAATGATATACTTTGCCTTTCAGATTATCCACCGGTTAACTAGTAGTAGTAGTAGTAGTAGTAGTAGTAGTAGTAGTAGTTGACGGTGGTAGTCTGTTGTTATGCATATTAGAGCAACTCCAACAACCCCCTTAAAAACCTCCTGTAAAACATTTGTCAGTTCCCGTAAACTTCTTCCCCTAAAATATTTTTTCATTAGACAACCCTAACTAATGCCCGGGGACACAGGTCAATGACACCTCTGACGGTGGCCGGCGGCCCTGTGTGGCGGCGGCTGATGTCTACTATGCAACTTTATTCTTGTAGACACGTGTTGGGCCTCCAAGCGCAGAGTTTTGTAGGACAGCAGCAATTTTCCCTCAAATGGATGACCTAAGATTTATCAATTCGTGGGAGGCATAGGATGAAGATAGTCTCTCTCAAACGACCCTGCAACCAAATACAAGAAATCTATTGTGTCCCCAACACACCCAATACAATGGCAAATTGTATAGGTGCACTAGTTCAGCGAAGAGATGGTGATAAAAGTGTAATATTGATGGTAGAAATATATTTTTATAATCTGAATAAATGAAAATAGCAAGGTAGCAAATAGTAAACGGGCACAAAAACGGTATTGCAATGCTTGAAAATGCGGCCTAGGGTTCGTACTTTCGCTAGTGCAATCTCTCAACAATGCTAATATAATTGGATCATATAACCACCCCTCAAAGTGCGATGAAGAATCACTCTAAAGTTCCTATCTAGCGGAGAACATAAGAATAAATTGTTTGTAGGGTACGAAACCACCTCAAAGCTATTCTTTTCGTTCGATCTATTCAAGAGTTCGTACTAAAATAACAAATAGTTATTCTTTCCGTTCGATCTATCCAAGAGTTCGTACTAAAATAACACCAAAGCAAATTCATATTCATAATACTCAATCCAACACAAGGAACCTCAAAGAGTGCCCCAAGATTTCTATCGAAGAAACAAAGACAAGAGCGTGCATCAACCCCTATGCATAGATTACCCCAATGTCACCTCGGGAATCCGCGAGTTGAGTGCCAAAACATATATCAAGTGAATCAATATGATACCCCATTGTCACCACGAGTATTCAATTGCAAGACATATATCAAGTTTTCTCAAATCCATAAAAGTATTCAATCCGATAACAACGATATCTCAAAGGGAAAAACTCAATTCATCACAACAAGATAGAAAGGGGAAAACACCATATGATCCGACTATATTAACAAAGCCTGCGATACATCAAGATCGTGACATCTCAAGAACGCGAGAGAGAGAGAGAGAGATTAAACACATAGCTACTGGTACAAACCCTCAGCCCCGAGGGTGGACTACTCCCTCCTCATCGTGGTGGCCGCCGGGACGACGAAGATGGCCACCGGTGATGATTCCCTCCTCCGGCAGGGTGCCAGAACGGGGTCTAGATTGGTTTCTCGTGGCTACAGAGCCTTGTGGCGGCGGAACTTCTGAGCTAGGTTTTTCCCTGATGGTTTCTCTATTTATAGGAATTTTTGGCGTTGGTTTCACGCTAAGATGGGCCTCGAGGTGAGCACAACCCACCGAGGCACGGACAAGGGCCCAGGCGCGCCCCGGTGTCTTGTGCCCTACTCCTTCACCTTTTGGCCCTTCCACGAAGCTTCGGGGGTCTCTTTTGTTCCCAAAAAATCGTCAAAAAGTTTCAGCTCATTTGGAGAACTTTCATTTCTGCGCACAAAAACAATACCACAGTAGTTCTGCTGAAAACAGTGTCAGCCCGGGTTAGTTTCATGCAAATTATACCAAAAACATATAAAATTGTTGTAAACATGGCATGAATTACTTCATAAATTATAGATACGTTGGAGACGTATCAGCGGCGCGGAGAGCGGTGCGGCGGCACGATGCACCTGGGCATCGTGCATAAAGCGGAGCCGCGCGGCAGAGGCAAACACACGTGGTGAAGTTTCAGGTGGTTTGCTTGCCGCAAAAAGTCTAGGGGAAGTACATCTTCCTATAGACCAGAGGGAACTTGGGTCCTAGTTTACATTCTGAGTTTACTGGATATAGATAGGGGATATGTTGGAGTTGCTCTTAGAGACGAGAGGTTACATGTGGCATGTTTGATAGCCGGTGTGGCCATCAGCAAGGCCCTAGGTGTAGTTTTTGGCTGTTTGGTTGTCTAACCTGCACCGATCATTACAACGAACCCAGATATTTGCTCCCAGATAACCAAAGTTTTCTTTCCTATTGCAAACCAAAAACATCGATATTCATGTGTTCAGTTTGGTCACTTCAAGGTTTGAATTCATTCTATCAAACCAAAAACTTGATTACTCATGTTATTCTGATGATACCAGAGGGTTGAGCTTTCCTAAAATAAGGATGGATGTTTCATGACCTGTCATCTCTGAAATCAGCCAAGATATATGGCACAAGGAAGAGTGTAGGGGAAAGATGATCTTGTGTGCCAGAAGGTGAAAGAAATATTAGGCCATCATTTTGAATTTTTAAGGTGCCTGGTTGCAAAATGGAGTTCTTGGTTTAGGGATCTCTGTTTCTAGCAAACGCGAGCAATGTTCTCTTATGCTCAATGGTCTTCACATTTGTTATTTTATGGATACAATTCTTTCACTTTGTATGCTAATCTGCAACATTGTTTTCATAGTTGTTGTCAAGAACTCAAGATTACTGAGTTATGCATAAACCCCAAGCTTTAGATGTGCTTTACACCTGCAACCTTTTGTTATCTTAATCATAAAATCACAATATTTGATCGATGCTTCTGTTGTTCTTTAGAAATCAGTGTGTTCTTGATTACTAGTAATGGGTTAAATTCACTTGCAAAAAAAGGTTATATGGGCTGATGAAGCATGACACTAATTTTGTCTGTGCCAATGGACTAGAAGGAACTCGATGAATTGGATCAGTGTGGCGGCTTTCCTGGTGCACTGAAGCAAAGACTGTTCACCCGAAAACATGGCATGTTCCTCTGCCTCCGGTGTGTCGGGTAAGCTTTTGGTCTGAGGACCATTTTTTCCGGGAAAAGAAAGCATACTGGTACTTTTATTCATATTGTGGCAGAGTTGCGTCATGAAGTACAAGAGGTAATAAGAATTCAGGAGTACCATCCACCCAAATATAGCTAGTTTTAGAATCATAACAAGTCCTAGCCAAGAAATGTGCCAGCCCATTCGCTTCCCCGGGACAAAAACTGTATGATATTGATGACACACCATGAGCCAAGTGAAAGCAGTCTGCAAGTAATGCTGAGTTAGGTCCTCAAATATCCATATTACCATTGCAAGCCTCCGTCAATTCCAAACAGTCAGATTCAACTTTGACTCTTGAGCATCCAATCTCAGAGATCATTTGGAGCCCTCGTCTTAATGTCAGTGTCTCGGCAGCCTGTGCATTATTAGCGTGATCAAACATCTCAGAGGCTCCCGCTATCGCTTCTCTTCTGCAGTTACGCAAAGTCGCTGCTACTGCACCCTCACCTTTGTTGAAAAAACATGCATTTGTATTCATCTTATACATACCCGGTTGTGGTTTTTGCCACATCTTCTTCGAATTCAAAGCAGATTCCCTCGATGCATGATTACTAGTGATCGCTTGGATGTCGAAAGTTGAACCCGAGGGCTGTTTGATGATTCACCCTTCACAGATTCCCGACGCTCCCACCAAATATACCACGCAGCTACAGCCACAGTTTCTTGAAGTCCCAACTGTCCAAGAACCGGAGATTTTCTTTGCGGAAGACGCATAATCTCTTCTCACGCCACAAATCCCGAGTGATCACAGCTGAGAGCCCTGCCAACCACCTCCTTCGGTCCCAATGAATCCCACACTCTGCAATCTCGTGGACAAGTGAAAACCAAATGCCAGATGTCTTCGGGCCCCACTGGACAAATTGGGCATTGGTCTGATGACCTTTTGTAATGAAAGGTATGAATAGACAAAACTCTTGTCTAAAACAATTCAATTTATGTTGTCCTTATCACCAGTTAAATATTATCTTTATTTAAATTAAAATATTTTGATCTTGGGTCTTATCTTCTAAATTATGAGGCAAGTATAAAAGGATATCTCAATTTTGCATCGTTGCTTTTCTTCCCTTTATTTTTTAGTACATTCTTTTTACATTGTGCACCACGTCAGCGTCATGTACTTATCGGTTTATATACCTCTACGAATAATACATTTACTGTTGTCTTCAGCTCATGGCATTTGAATTTTTCATTTTTGAGTTGTAGGAAACTTACGCATAAATCTGAACAATGATCAAGGGAAACATACGAGGGACCAGTCGAATAAAGAAGATGTTGAGATATTGATATTCACCACTTGCAAGGCTGGTCTAGCAAATCTGAAGAAGCAGAACACAGATTAATAAAGAAAATTAGAAAAAAAAATAATTTTGGATCGCCCCTTGCACGTACATAACTACTAGTGGTAGAACGTAAAAGGAAAATCAAAGTGGGACCGTTTGGCGAGTGGTTCAGGGCTTGCACTGCGTTCATTCAGTTGGACACATAACCATGCATTGCTTTCTCCGTCTCCATTACAACGGACACAGTACAGAACCAACCATTCAAGGCTTCTTCGTTACAACAAATAATGTATTAACATAGATTGACACGCATCGCCCATTTGATGGTGCAACCGAGTCAGACAGCTTTCATGCCTAGGAGACACATTCTAGAAGGGGTCGTCGTCCTTCATGAAACGCTGCATGAAATTCATTCGAAGAAACTAGATGGGGTTATCTTTAAAGTGGATTTCGAGAAGGCATATGATAAAGTT